>NC_060145.1:344383678-345633678 GCF_021461385.2 Schistocerca piceifrons
AGGTATCCTTTTGCACTGGTTATGCCACTGAGAGACGGCAGGGCGTAGGCACGCTGTGGTGTGCGTATGCCTTGTTGTTGTTGTTGTGGTCTTCAGTCCAGAGACTGGTTTGATGCAGCTCTCCATGCTACTCTATCCTGTGCAAGCTTCTTCATCTCTCAGTACCTACTGCAACCTACATCCTTCTGAATCTGCTTAGTGTATTCATCCCTTGGTCTCCCTCTACGATTTTTACCCTCCACGCTGCCCTCCAATACTAAATTGGTGATCCATTGATGCCTCTGAATATGCCCTACCAACCGATCCCTTCTTCTAGTCAAGTTGTGCCACAAATTTCTCTTCTCTCCAATTCTATTCAATAACTCCTCATTAGTTATGTGATCTGCCCATCTAATCTTCAGCATCTTCTGTAGCACCACATTTCGAAAGCTTCTATTCTCTTCTTGTCTAAACTATTTATCGTCCACGTTTCACTGCCATACATGGCTACACTCCATACAAATACTTTCGGCAGCGACTTCCTGACACTTAAATCTATACTCGATGTTAAAAAATTTCTCTTCTTCAGAAACGCTTTCCTTGCCATTGCCAGTCTACATTTTATATACTCTCCGATCATCATCAGTTATTTTGCTCCCCAAATAGCAAAACTCATTTACTACTTTAAGCGTCTCATTTCCTAATCTAATTCCCGCAGCATCACCCGATTTAATTCGACTACATTCTATTATACTCATTTTGCTTTTGTTGATGTTCGTCTTTTATCCTCCTTTCAAGACACTGTCCATTCTGTTCAGCCGCTCTTCCAGGTCCTTTGCTGTCTCTGACACAATTACAATGTCATCGGCGAACCTCAAAGTTGTTACTTCTTCTCCACGGATTTTAATTCCTACTCCGATATTTTTCTTTTGTTTCTTTTATTGCTAGCTCAACATACAGATTGAATAACATCGGGGATAGGCTACAACCCTGTCTCACCCCCTTCGCAACCACTGCTTCCCTTTCATGCCCCTCGACTCTTATAACTGCCATCTGTTTTCTCTACAAATTATAAATAGCCTTTCGCCCCCTGTATTTTACCCCTGCCACCTTCAGAATTTGAATGAGAGTATTCCAATCAACATTGTCAAAAGCTTTCTCTAAGTCTACAAACGGTAGAAACGTAGGTTTGCCTTTCCTTAATCTTTCTTCTAAGGTAAGTCGTAGGGGCAGTATTGCCTCACGTGTTCCAACATTTCTACGGAATCCAAATTGATCTTCCCCGAGGTCGGCTTCTACCAGTTTTTCCATTCGTATGTAAAGAATTCGTGTTAGTATTTTGCAGCCGTGGCTTATTAAACTGATAGTTCGGTAATTTTCACATCTGTCAACACTTGCTTTCTTTGAGATTGGAATTATTATATTCTTTTTGAAGTCTGAGGGTATTTCGCCTGTGTCATACATGGTAGAGTTTTGTTAGGCCTGGCTCTCCCAAGGCCGTCAGTAGTTCTAATGGAATGTTGTCTACTGCTGGCCGGAGTGGCCGAGCGGTTCTAGGCGCTACAGTCTGGAACCGCGTGACCGCTACGGTCGCAGGTTCGAATCCTGCCTCGGGCATGGATGTGTGTGATGCCCTTAGGTTAGTTAGGCTTAAGTAGTTCTTAGTTCTACTGGACTGATGACCTCAGCAGTTAAGTCCCATAGTGCTCAGAGCTATTTTGTTGTCTACTCCCGGGGCCTTGTTTCAACTTAGGTCTTTCAGTGCTCTGTCAAACTCTTCACGCAGTATCATATTTCCTATTTCATCATCGTCTACATTCTCTTTCATTTCTATAATATTGTCCTCAAGAACATCGTCCTTGTATAGACCCTCTGTATACTCCTTCCACCTTTCTGCTTTCCTTCTTTGCTTAGAACTGGGTTTCCATCTGAGATCTTGATATTCATGCAAGTGGTTCTCTTTTCTCCAAAGGTCTCCTTAATTTTCCTGTAGGCAATATCTATCTTACCCCTAGTGATATGCGCCTCTACATCCTTACATTTATCCTCGAGCCATCCCTGGTTAGCCATTTTGCTCTTGCTGTCGATCTCCCCCTGCTTAGCCATTTTGCACTTGCTGTCGATCTCATTTTTGAGAAGTTTGTATTCCTTTTTGCCTGCTTCATTTATTGCATTTTCATAATTTCTCCTTTCATCAGTTAAATTCAATATCTCTTCTGTTACCCGTCTTTTTACCTACTATGCTACCTTCTCTATTTCATATCTCAAAGCTACCCATTCTTCTTCCCCTGTATTTCTTTCCCTCATTCTTGTCAATTGTTCCATAATGCTCTCCCTGAAGCTCTCTACAACCTCTGGTTTAGTCAGTTTATCCAGGTCCTATCTCCTTAAATTCCCACCTTTTTGCAGTTTCTTCAGTTTTAATCTACAGTTCATAACCAATAGATTGTGGTCAGAGTCCACATCTGCCCCTGGAAATGTCTTACAATTTAAAACCTGGTTCCTGAATCTCTGCTTTACGATTATATAATCTGAGACCTTCTATTAGCTCCAGGCTTCTTCCATGTATACAACCTTCTTTTATGATTCTTGAACCAAGTGTTAGCTATGATTAAGTTGTGCTCTGTGCAAAATTGTATCAGGCGGCTTCCTCTTTCATTTCTTAGCCCCAATCCATATTCACCTACTATGTTTCCTTCTCTCCCTTTTCCTACTCTGGAATTGCGGTCACCCATCACTATTAAATTTTCGTCTCCCTTCACTATCTGAATAATTTCTTTGATTTCATCATACATTTCTTCGTCATCTGCAGAGCTAGTTGGCATATAAACTTGTACTACTGTAGTAGGCATGGCCTTCGTGTCTATCTCGGCCACGATAATACGTTCACTATGTTGTTTGTAGTAGCTTACCCGCACTCCTATTTTTTTATTCATTATTAAACCTACTCCTGCATTACCCCTATTTGATTTTGTATTTATAACCCTGTATTCACCTGACCAAAAGTCTTGTTCCTCCTGCCACCGAACTTCACTAATTCCCACTATATCTAACTTTAACCTATCCATTTCCCTTTTTAAATTTTCTAATCTACCTGCCCGATTAAGGGATCTGACATTCCACGCTCCGATCAGTAGAACGCCAGTTTTCTTTCTCCTGATAACAACGTCCTCCTGAGCAGTCACTGCCCGGAAATCCGAATGGGGGACTATTTTACCTCCGAAATATTTTACCCAAGATGGGGCCATCATCATTTAACCATACAGTAAAGCTGCATGCCCTCGGGTAAAATTACGGCTGTAGTTTCCCCTTGCTTTCAGCCATTCGCAGTACCAGCACAGCAAAGCCGTTTTGGTTAGTGTTACAAGGCCAGATCAGTCAATCATCCAGACTGTTGCCCCTGCAACTACTGAAAAGGCTACTGCCCCTCTTCAGGAACCACACGTTTGCCTGGCCTCTCAACAGATACCCCTCCGTTGTGGTTGCACCTACGGTACGGCTATCTGTATCGCTGAGGCACGCAAGCCTCCCCCACCAACGACAAGGTCCATGGTTCATGGGGGCAGAGGGGGGGGGGGAGGGGGGCGTATGCCTTATGTGTTGCAAATCATCAGCTCCGTATGAAAGGGTGCAAGGACGAGCAGTACGAAAGTTACCTGATTCGATTCTAAAATATCTTTCTCCGCTTAGAGAGAGTCTTCCTTAAGGTTTTCTTGTTGAAAATCATTCTATCAATTTTCTGGGGTAAGTGGTATGCGGCACACCTGGTTTGTCTTGTTGATGTGGTGAATTCTCGTCGTCCCAATGTTAGTGAGGAACAAAGGACTGCTGGCATCACCATATTTTGTCCGTAATAAAAATTGTTCAATGTGACGTGATGTTTGATGCAAAAACTCTGAAACTTACCGTATATGGGACGGCTGCGTAACCTCGATATTCAGGAAGGCGATGAGAGTGAAACTTTCCGAAACGCCGCGGAATTTCAACACAGATATTCGGATGGAAGCTCGAGATGATTTCTTCAGCACTGTACTTATGGATACCAATTCAACTGGAGTACAAAGGCCTCACTTTCTCTTGAGCCCTCAGCCTTCTTCTGGTTTGATGTTGTTCGCTACGAATTCCTCCACTGCGCTAACTTCTTCATGTCAAAGCAACATTTGCCGCCTACGCCCCCAATTGTGTGTCATATGTATTCCGATCTCTGTCTTCCCCCACAGTTTTTACCCTCATAAGCTCCCCGTAGTGCCATGGAGCTCATTCCCTGATGCCTTAACTTATGTCTTAGCATACTGTCCCTTCTTCTTGTCAGTATTTTCCACATGTTCCTTTCTTCACAGATTCTGCACAGCAGCTTCTCATTCCTTACGTTAGTAGTCCACGTAATTTTCAACATTCTTCTATAGCACGGTACCTCAAACGCTTCGATTCTCTCCTAGTCCGATTTCCCGTCCCTGATTCACTACCATACAATGATGTGTTCCAAACGCACATTCTGTCAAATTTCTCTCTGAAATTCACGGCTATGTTTGATACCAGCCGACTTACCTTGGCCTGCAAAGCACTATTTGTCTGTGCTAATCTGCTTTTTATATGCTCCTTGCTTCGCCCATCATAGGTTATCTTGCTTCCAAGGTAGCACAATAACTTAACTTCGTCTGCCTCATGCCTAATTTGATGTTAAATTTCTCTATGCTCATTTCTGAGACTTGTCATTGCAAAAATGGTTCAAATGGCTCTAAGCACTATGCTACTTAACATCTGAGGTCATCAGTTCCCTAGACTTAGAACTACTGAAACCTAACTAACCTAAGGACATCACACACATTCATGCCCGAGGCAGGATTCGAACCTGCAATCGTAGAAGTAGCGGGGTTCCGGGACAGAAGCGCCTAGAACCGCTCGGTCATAGCGGCCGGCATATAGAGAACAGCAGCGGTCCTATCACCTTTCCCTGGGGTACTCCTGACGATAGCCTTGCCTCTGTTGAACACTCACTGTCGAGAAGAACATACTAGGTTTTTTACTTAAAAAAATCTTCGACCAACTCGCATGTCTGTCAACTTATTTCATATGCTCGTACCTTTGTTAACAGCCTGCAATGGGTCGCGTGTCAGATTCTTTCAGGAAATGTAGAAATACGGAATCGGCCTGTTGCCCCTCATCCACTGATCAGCCAACTTTGCACGACCTTTTTGCGATGATGACAGACCCTTCGCCAAATGACTCACCGTGCGTTTGTTCACTGCCAGGTCTCCGTAGACTTTCTGCGAGCACTTACGAATTTCTGCGGTGCTCTAATTTTCTGACAACAGAAAGTGACAACTCTCTGCTTGGAGCACATCTCGGTTACACACGTCATTTTGAAGGCTGCGTATAGGTCACCACCTATCGGATCTTATGAAACTATACGGGCTGAAGGGAGGGAATATTGCACGATGTCTCACAATAAATTCCGCGTTTTTTCAACCGAAACTGACCCAGGAAAAAATGTGTTACCTACTTTGTCACTAAACTTTGAAAAAACACACTACATGCAGTTCAGAACTTGTAAGGATGTCCCCCGAGTATATGCCTAACTTATGATGACAAGCAGATAGAAGAAGTGGACAGTGTTAAATTCTTGGGATTACAGCTCGATAATAAATTCAGCTGGGAGGAGCACACCACAGAACTGCTGAGACGTCTTAACAAATCTCTATTTGCATTGCGAATTGTGTCAGACACAGGGGATATAAAAATGAAAAAGATGGCGTAGTATGCTTACTTTCATTCCATAATGTCATATGTGATTATTTTTTGGGGTAATTCATCAAGTCAAGCTAACGTTTTCCGGGCACAAAAACGTGCAGTAAGAGTTATGTGTGGTGTAAACTCAAGAACATCCTGCAAAAGCCTCCTTAGGGAACTAGGGATACTAACTACTGCTTCCTAATACATTTATTCCTTAATGAAATTTGTCATTAAAAATATATCACGTTTTCAAACCAACAGCTCAATTCATGGAATCAATAATAAATATAAGAATAATCTTCACAAGGATTTAAAGTCACTTCTTAGTCTTGTACAAAAAGGTGTACATTATTCAGGAACAGACATTTTCAATAACTTGCCAGCAGCCATAAAAAGCTTAACAACCAATGAAATTCAGTTTAAGAGAAGCCTAAAGCATTTATTGGTGGCCAACTCATATATATGCACGATTTCAGTGCAATAATGTGTTCATTGTAAATAAGTGTGTGTGTGTGTGTGTGTGTGTGTGTGTGTGTGTGTGTGTGTGTGTGTGTGTTTGTGTGTGTGTGTGTGTGTTTGTGTGTGTGTGTGTGTGTGTATGTGTAAGTACAATCTAACTTCTGCACCATTTCAGTGCGTTAATGTGTTCACTGTAAATAAGTATTATAGTAGTTGTATTACACGTTTATTACCTTATAAATAAATAAAAACTTTTTTATTTTAAGTTCAGTGCAGTAGTATTTGTAAAATGATTCTTTCATATAGTGTTCATTAAAAAAATGACGATCATTCCACTTGGGACCTGTGGAATGGTACATTAGCTTATTTGTTCGAGTTGTAAATATTTGTCATGTATTATTGTTTTCTTCACATGTTCTACATCATGGAGGACCTCCTCACTACGGATCAATTGGAATGTAAGGAAATCTAATCAAATCTAATCTAAACTGAACGCTCCTCGTACTTATTTACTGGCCAGCCAACCTTTTCCCTGGCTTTTCATTTGATTCAGAGTGTAGGAATGCGTCTTCTGAAGGATCCCAACGTTGGAGGAGCTTGTAGAGTGAAAGATAGGGGGGGGGGGGGGGGGGGTGAGTTTACAGGTTACAGTGTCACTGAGCTCAGAGGCTCGTGTAACACAACAGGTGGGTGTGAGCGTGTTACCGTGCGTGCCTGTAGCTTCGCTGGTCACCACAGCAGTGACTCCTTTGATATAGAGCTGTTGTATTTGTACCTTCACACAACTTGTAGAAACCGTTCCAAGATTTGTAAGTGCACTACTGGCCATTAAAATTGCTACTCCACGAAGATGACGTGCTACAGACGCGAAATTTAACCAACCGGAAGAAGATGCTGTGATGTGCAAATGATTAGCTTTTCAGATCATTCACACAAGGTTGGCGCCGGTGGCGACACCTACAACGTGCTGACACGAGGAAAATTTGCAACCGATTTCTCATACACAAACAGCAGTTGACCGGCGTTGCCTGGTGAAACGTTGTTGTGATGCCTCGTGTAAGGAGGAGAAATGCGTACCATCACGTTTCCGACTTTGATAAAGGTCGGATTGTAGCCTATCGCGATTGCGATTTATCGTATCGCGACATTTCTGCTCGCGTTGGTCGAGATCCAATGACTGTTAACAGAATATGGAATCTGTGGGTTCCGAAGGGTAATACGGAACGCCGTGCTGGAACCCAACGGCCTCATATCACTAGCAGTCGAGATGACAGGCATCTTATCCGCATGGCTGTAACGGATCGTGCAGCCACGTCTCGATCCCTGAGTCAACAGATGGGGACGTTTGCAAGACAACAGCCATCTGCACGAACAGTTCGACGACGTTTGCAACAGCATGGACTATCAGCTCGGAGACCACGGCTGCGGTTACCCTTGACGCTGCATCACAGACAGGAGCGCCTTTGTTGGTGTACTCAACGACGAACCTGGGTGGATGAATGACAAAACGTCATTTTTTTCGGATGAATCCAGGTTCTGTTTACAGCATCACGATGGTCGCATCGGTGTTTGGCGACATCGCGGTGAACGCACATTGGAAGCGTGTATTCGTCATCGCCATACTGGCGTTATCACCCGGCGTGATGGTATGGGGTGCCACTGGTTACACGTGTCGGTCACCTCTTGTTCGCATTGACGGCACTTTGAACAGTGGACGTTACATTTCAGATGTGTTTACGACCCGTGGCTCTGCCCTTCTTTCGACCCCTGCGAAACCCTACATTTCAGCAGGATAATGCAAGACCGCATGTTACAGGTCCTGTGCGGGCCTTACTGGATAGAGAAAATGGACTGCTGCCCTGGCGAGCACATTCTCCAGATCTCTCACCAATTGAAAACGTCTGGTCATTGGTGGCCGAGCAACTGGGTCATCAGAATACGCCAGTCACTGCTCTTGATGAACTGTGGTATCGTGTTGAAGCTGCATGGGCAGCTGTACCTGTACACGCCATCCAAGGTCTGTTTGACTCAATGCCCAGGCGTATCAAGGCCGTTATTACGGCCAGAGGTGGTTGTTCAGGGTACTGATTTCTCAGAATCTATGCACCCAAATTGCGTGAAAATGTAACCACATGTCAGTTCTAGTATAATATATTTGTCCAATGAATAGCCGTTTCTCATCTGCACTTGTTCTTGGTGTAGCAATTTTAATGACCAGTGGTGTAGGCAGTGGAAGGCTGCAGACAGTTGTGGATGGCTGCAGATCGCCGGCGGGCGGCTCGTGGCGCTGTCTTGCCTGTGCGGCTCGGCGCCCCTGCGCTGCTGGACCAGCTGCTGCCCCGGCGGGTCGTCCCTCAGCTTAGTGGGCGAGCAGGCGGCGAGCTGCGTCTCCTCCCAACACGAGCTGCCCGGCCACTGGGTGCCCCAGCCGCACCTCTTCACTCCAGGGGGCGGCGTGCCCTGGAGGGTCACCACGCTGCCCCAGGTGCGTCACAGTTTCACAACACTACGAAACTTGGCTACTACATTGTATCTTTCGATGTTTAATTTGCTGTTTTACAACTCAAGCAGAGATGCCATACTCTAGCATCAACTACAAACAACTTACGAGGAGAACACCCCAAGTGGCATAACCTGATTTACCAGCAACTTCGCTCAGTGGAAGAGGAGTCAAAATAAGCTAACACGTGATCGGCAGATACTCCAATGGCTCTGAGCACTATGGGACTTATCTTCTGAGGTCATCAGTCCCCTAGAACTTAGAACTACTTAAACCTAACTAACCTAAGGACACCACACACATCCATTCCCGAGGCAGGATTCGAACCTGCGACCGTAGCGGTCGCGCGGTTCCAGACTGTAGCGCCTAGAGCCGCTCGGCCACCCCGGCCGGCGGTTCTGAGAAAACGACGGTCAAAATTTTCTAGGTACTTTATGTGTCATTTAGCGACTTCATAGTTCAATCGAAGTTGTGACACAGTTACTAGTCCGCGGCTTTACACTTTTGCGCACCGTGTTTGAAACCCGAGTATAAATTTTATTTTTATTTTTCAGTTATCTACCCATCTCCGTAGGTTACCACACGAATGTTTTCCTATGTATATTGAAATAACGTTGTCCTTACTCGTTTGCTAATTGTATATCTGGTGGATTGATTAAAAAAACAATAAATGACAAATTGTATTGAAATTGTTTTTAGTCAAATTCCTGTGCTGTATCTTGATCTATAATCAACAAAAAGCGCCAGCGTTTGAAAAAGTGTCCTTTACGCATGGTTTGTAGCGGAACTATTGCCAACGTGTGAATCCTTCAGCTGCATTAACGACGTTTCTTTGTCGACTGAGATGCGTATGAAGAAATGACACTGTGGAAACTCTGCTTTCACGTGATGCGCAAGGTGTTCGGAATGTCTATGTTTCGAATGTATCTACGATGAACCAAATCTTCCTGAAATGAAATGTCATATGGCTAATGCCTCCCCTCGGGTACACCGGTCGCCTGGTGCAAGTCTTTCGAGTTGACGCCACTTCGGTGACTTGCGTGTCGATGGGGATGAGATGATGATATGATAAAGCTAACACAACACCCAGTCCCTGAGTGGAGAAAATCTCCGACACAGACGGGAATCGAACCCGGGCCCATTGGCATGACAGTCTGTCGCATTGACCACTCAGCTGTCCGGGGCGGACACCAAATCTTCCTGAAGAATAAACATACGAATAAAATGTAAGAATTAATATAAGAATTGATATGAGAATTTAAAAAGATTTCGACCCCTGAAAATGCCACGTACACCCATATTACAAAAATGGATGTGTGTATGTGTGTTCCACATTTCCTCCTAAACCATTTGACACATTTCAACCACATTTGGTACACATGTACCTCACTGGCAGGCAACAATCGCTGTGGGGTAAGAATTACCACCTATCAAAGGGGTGAAAAAGTGGTATAGCCCATGATGCGTGCCGGCAGTGGTGGCCGTGCGGTTCTAGGCGCTTCAGTCTGGAACCGCGTCACCGCTACGGTCGCAGGTTCGAATCCTGCCTCGGGCATGGATGTGTGTGATGTCCTTAGGTTAGTTAGGTTTAAGTAGTTCTAAGTTCTGGGGGACTGATGACCTCAGAAGTTAAGTCCCAAGCGCTCAGAGCCATTTGAACCATTTTGAACCATGATGCGTATTTATTCATCCAGTAGTTGAGAAACGGTTCAAATCGCTCTGAGCACTATGGGACTTAACTTCTGAGGTCATCAGTCCCCTAGAACTTAGAACTACTTAAACCTAACTAACCTAAGGACATCACACACATCCATGCCCGAGGCAAGTTTCGAAACTGCGACCGTAGCAGTCGCGCGGTTCCAGACTGTAGCGCCTAGAACCGCTCGTCCACTCCGGCCGGTAGTATTTGAGAATGAGGGCATTTAGAGACATGCAACAATCTTAACACATAATTTCAAACCTTTACGAATTTTTTCTCGCTGACAACTTCTACATGATGACGACAGGAAAAAAATGTATTGTTTACTACTTTTCCGCTGTTCATGCAGTAAAAGTAGCGCATGAGGCATGATGTTATAATTTATTACTTCTTTGCTGCTAACTATTCGGAACAAATTTCTCAGACAGTAGCTACATACATTGCTCTGAATGTACCTACCATATTTTATGATTGTATGACACACAGTTCAGGACATATGACGTCATCTAGATGCGTGGAAAACTGCAACACCGTGGATAACGCTTAAATTTATTACTTCGTAGCTACCAACTCCATTCGCAACAGATCTGCGTGCGTTTTCCATCAGATGGCAGTGCACCAATGAATGAAATAAGATTGTCGTTGGGGCAACGCAAGTTGGCATTGAAGTGGTACAGAAAGTGCGGAAACGTGATGGAGGTACAACGGCAATGGTGTAATGTGTACGGTACTCAGCCAGAAACGCGTAAAATAATTTATTGTATTCGGAATAGATTTTAAGCTCAGAATACGCATAAGGGAAGATCTGGCCGATTAAAAACAAAAACAAGTCCAGCTTCCAGCGCTGTTGTGCTGCAACATTTTAATAGTTCACCTCAAAAATCTATGAGCCAGGGTGCACTGGAAAGCGGGGTAAGCCGATGAAGCGTACGATGAATTCCGAAGGCTGCAACGTGGAAAGTGTACATTCCAAGATCGCTGCACGCTATGAACGAGAACTACCCGGATCGAAGGATGGGGTACTGTGAATGGTTTGAAGGTATTCTTCCGAAGGATGAACGGTTGCACGGTAGGTTATCTGGTCTGACAAGGCGCAATTCCAGCTGAGTGCTATGAACCGTCACAACTGTGTGTACTGGGCTCCTGAAAATCCGCACGTTCACGAGGACAAACATGTCGTTGCAGGATTCTCGAACGTATTCTCAGTTCGAATATAATGAATTTCCTTGAGACAGAGGAGTTGCTGTCCATGCATCAGCACGGCTTTAGAAAGCGTCGCTCCTGCGAAACGCAACTCGCCCTTTTTTCACATGATATCTTGCGAACCATGGATGAAAGGTATCAGACGAATGCCATATTCCTTGACTTCCGGAAAGCGTTTGACTCGGTGCCCCACTGCAGACTCCTAACTAAGGTACGAGCATATGAGATTGGTTCCCTAGTATGTGAGTGGCTCGAAGACTTCTTAAGTAATAGAACCCAGTACGTTGTCCTCGATGGTGAGTGTTCATCGGAGGTGAGGGTATCATCTGGAGTGCCGAGGGAAGTGTGGTAGGTCCGCTGTTGTTTTCTATGTACATAAATGATCTTTTGGACATGGTGGATAGCAATATGCGGCTGTTTGCTGATGATGCTGTGGTTTACGGGAAGGTGTCGTCGTTGAGCGACTGTAGGAGGATACAAGATGACTTGGACAGGATTTGTGATTGGTGTAAAGAATGGCAGCTAACTCTAAATATAGATAAATGCAGATGAACAGGAAAAAGAATCCTGTAATGTTTGAATACTCCATTAGTAGTGTAGCGCTTGACACAGTCACGTCGATTAAATATTTGGGCGTAACATTGCAGAGCGATATAAAGTTGACAAGCATGTAATGGCAGTTGTGGAGAAGACGGATAGTCGTCTTCGGTTCATTGGTAGAATTTTGGGAAGATGTGGTTCATCTGTAAAGGAGACCGCTTATAAAACACTAATATGGCCTATTCTTGAGTACTGCTCGAGCGTTTGGGATCTCTATCAGGTCGGATTGAGGGAGGACATAGAAGCAATTTAGAGGCGGGCTGCTAGATTTGTTACTGGTAGGTTTGATCATCACGCGAGTGTACGGAAATGCTTCAGGAACTCGGGTAGGAGTCTCTAGAGGAAAGGAGGCGTTCTTTTCGTGAATCGCTACTGAGGAAATTTAGAGAACCAGCATTTGAAGCTGACTGCAGTACAATTTTACTGCCGCCAACTTACATTTCGCGGAAAGAACACAAAGATAAGATAAGAGAGATTAGGGCTCGTACAGAGGCATATAGGCAGTCATTTTTCCCTCGTTCTGTTGGGGAGTGGAACAGGAAGAGAAGATGTTAGTTGTGGTACGAGGTACCCTCCACCACGCACCGTATGGTGGATTGCGGAGTATGTATGTAGATGTAGATGTAGATGTTAATCTACTGGGTATTAATGTGTGGTGTGGTCTCTCATCGCGCAGTTTGATTGCCCATTCTTCTTTGAAGGTACTGTGACTGGTGAGATGTATCTTTATACAATGCAAACATCGATTTTACCTGGCATCCGAGAGGTGTTTGGAAATGGAGGATTTTACCTACAACAAGATGGCACTCCGCTTCTCTATCACAGAGATGTCAGAGCCTACTTGGATGAAAATCTACTTGGACGATCGATAAGTCAAAGAGCAGTTGTTGAGTACCCACCACGGTCTCCGGTTTGAGTACCCACCACGGTTCCAGACCTTACGCCTCTTGACTTCTTCCTGTACGGGAGCTTGAAAAACGAAATTTATCAACAGAAGACAGCTACAGTGAACGAGCTACGAGAAATCATTGAAGCGTCCTGTGCGGCTTCCACACCGGCAAAACTGACAGCCATAGTTTGGTCAACAATTCAGCCCAGTCGACGTTGATTGGCTGCTAATGATAGTCATTTTGAATACATAAAATAAGCTTCCCCCTATGCAAGAATTGTGACGGTATGTCATTTTGTTCCAATAGTACTGACTATCAAAGAGAGTCTACAGTTTTCTGGACCACTCTGTAGTTCAGGAGATAAACAGTAAGCGCAAGGCTAGACGCTGCAAGCTACAGATGCGGACTCACAGCATACCTCGGCAACGCCGCGTTTCAAAAAATGGTTCAAATGGCTGTAAGCACTATGGGACTTAACATCTGAGGTCGTCAGTCCCGTAGAGTTAGAGCTACTTAAACCTAACTAACCTAAGGACATCACACAAATCCATGCTCGAGGCAGGATTCGAACCTGCGACCGTAGCAGCAGCGCGGTTCCGGACTGAAGCGCCTACAACCGCTCGATCACAACGGCCGGCACGCCGGGTTTCTCTGCTAGTATGTTATATAATAAATGTATGACACATGATGTGAAATCCAGCTGTAATTTAGCAATGACTGTAACACCTCTATATCCTCTGACTTGATAAGAAGCACTAGTGTAATAAACTTCTATGGACATGGGTGGAAAAATGAAAAAAAAAATAAAAACAATAATCGGGATTCGAACACAGGGCGCAAAAGTAAGAAGCCGCGATGCTAGCTACTATGCAACATAAAAATAAAATAAATAAAGACATTACTGGGATTATGAACACGGGGTGAAAAAGTGAGAAACCGGGATGCTGTCCACTGTGCTTCCATTTCGGTTGACATTATCTCAAGCTAAAGGCATCTATAGCACCTCGAAAAGTTTGGCTCCTTTTCCATTAAGTGAAGTTTGTGGGAAATCGGCGTATCGCAGTTGTTGTGTTTCCGTCGTTAGTCAATTTGGGGCTAGTATGTGAGGCACCCTAGAATGTCTTCGTTGAGCTCTAGGTGAACAAACTATTGAGATCTCTGTCCGCTTGCTGATAATGCTGGGGCAGGGTTGGAATAGGTTCTCTAGTGTTTGTGTCGTGTGGAAGGAACATGTGCTCGATGTGAAACACCGTGGTTGCTATGCTGCTATACGGAGAGGTTCTAACATGTGCATGAGATTGTCAGAAGTATTAAAACACCACAAACACATTAATATGCCTAACTCGGTGTAGGAAAATCTTTGGCATTCAAAACATTTCTACCATTCTTTCTGCAAAACAGTGGTAAGTTTTGGTAACAATGATGAAGGTGAATAACGATGACACACTCTTCTCTCCAGAGTAGACCACAGAGGCTCAATAATACTGAATTCTGGCCAGAGGAGAAGCGACAATTTATCTTCGTCCTCTTAAAACCAAAACCACTCCTGGACGATTCGAGCTGTGTGAACAGGGACCTTATCGGCTTGGAAAACATCACCACTGGGGAACAAATATTGTACCATTGGATGGAGCTGACAGTCAAAATGGTCCCACAATCCTTCTCAGTAATGCGAAGTTGCATAGTAGCCATGTGGCCACCATGAAATGGCTGCCCTAATCACCAACGAAACCCCGCCATACTTCATCCTTGGAATGTAAACTTGGTAGGAAGTTGGAAACAGTGTGAAACAATACTCATATGACTAAATGACTGTGTTGCATTGCTCCACAGTCCAGGTTTTATTGCTTAAACTACATGTTTTGCTGTTACGGCCATTTACATCACTACCGAGTGGATTTGGAATCCTAGCTTGACCTGCATTTTCCTGCTTACGGAGCTCCCTTCGTGTTGTTTTAGTGCGACATTGAGTTCTGCTGTAATCTTTGCAGCCTTCGTCCCTTATTTTTCGCCACAAACCTCTTCAATGATCATTTGTCACGATTAATCAACATACATTTTCGTTCGCGTTTTGATTTAACGGATGATGTTTTTCCACCATCTCTGTATGCGGTATAATTGATCTTCGTTACGGTGCCTCCGTTGGTTACGTAAGCACGCATCGTACAAACACCAACAATTTGCTCACGTTCCAGTTCACTTGGCACCGACATAATGCATTCACAATTACGCAGGAGATTGTTGGGACCACGACTGACACTTTCAACGCGTTGAGGTCATCGCTCAGGTGGCATTCGTCGTCAAATGCAAGAGCGCAACCTGTAAGTTGGTTAGCATCTGCACGGCGTTTCCTTATTTTTTGTTGGTTGGTTGCGTGCAGGAAATGCACACTTGCAATATGATTTCGCTATTCATACACGACGTACATGTGTTTCAGGCTAAACTTTTTCTTCATTTGCATCTGGAAGTTGCTATAACTTTAATGGTTCAAATGGCTCTGAGCACTATGGGACTTAACAGCTGTGGTCATTAGTCCCCTAGACCTTAGAACTACGAGGGTGAGTCAAATGAAAACCTTAAATATTTTTTTGAATATTATTTATTGTGCAGAAGTGGTAAAAAGCTGTATCACTTTTCAACATAACCTCCCCCACTCTCAATGCAAGTCCTCCAGCGCTTACAAAGTGCATAAATTCCTTTAGAAAAAAATTCTTTTGGTAGTCCGCGCAACCACTTATGCACCGCGTGGCGTACCTCTTCATCAGAACGGAACTTCTTTCCCCCCATTGCGTCTTTGAGTGGTCCAAAGATGTGAAAATCACTTGAGGCAAGGTCTGGTGAGTATGGTGGATGAGGAAGACACTCAAAATCCAGGTCTGTGATTGTTGCAGCTATTGTACGGGCAGTGTGGGGCCTTGCATTGTCATGGTGCAAAAGGACACCTGCTGACAGCAATCCACGTCGCTTTGATTTGACTGCAGGCCGCAGATGCTCCAAAATGATGCTCCAAAATGACGCCTTCTTCGTCCCAAAAGAGAGTCAGCATAACGTTCCCTGCTGATGGTTCTGTTCGAAACTTCTTTGGTTTTGGTGATGAGGAATGGCGCCATTCCTTGCTCGCTCTCTTCGTTTCCAGTTGGTAGAAGTGAACCCACGTTTCGTTCCCAGTAACGATTCTTGCAAGGAAGCCATCACCTTCTTGTTCAAAGCGCCGAAGAAGTTCTTCACAAGCATCAACAAGTCGTTCTCTCATTTCAGGAGTCAGCTGCCGTGGCACCCATCTTGCAGACACTTTGTGAAACTGGAGCATATCATGCACAATATGGTGTGCTGACCCATGACTAATCTGTAAACATGTTGCAATGTCATTCAGTGTCACTCGGCGGTTTTCCCTCACTATCGCTTCAACTGCTGCAATGTTCTGTGGAGTCACAAGTCATTGTGCCTGACCTGGACAAGGAGCATCTTCCACTGAAGTCACACCATTTGCGAACTTCGTACTCCATTCGTAGACTTGCTGCTGTGACAAACATGCATCACCGTACTGAACCTTCATTTGTCGACAAATTTCAGTAAGTTTCACACCTTCACTACGCAAAAACTGAATAACAGAACGCTGGTGCAAGTCGCAAGTGGGGCGGCCATCTTTATGTTGATACTGCGACGGTATGTGTGCATCTGCACTGTGCTGCCACCGCCAGGCCATTCTGCACGCTGTTTGGAGCACGCTTACCAACTTACAGGATAACGGCGCGAAATTTAGATTTGTTATTACAAATTTAAGGTTTTCATTTGACTTACCCTCGTACTTAAACCTAACTAACCTAAAGACATCACACACATCCACGCCCGAGGCTGGATTCGAACCTGCGACCGTAGCAATCGCGCGGTTCCGGACTGAGCGCCTAGAACCGCTCGGGTACCGCGGCCGGCTTACTTTAATGTGTTTATCTACTCTTTGTGGCAGTATGAGGCGGGGTGTTTCGAGGTTCTGTACAGAAGGTGCTTGCTATTAATTTATCATCAGGGTGATAAACTCAGTTTAGCCGCACTTCCTATTAGTGAACCTTTGAAAGTGCAATGCTGTCTATATGGATCATACTTCGTTCGATTTTATTAATTTGCGCACTGGTGGCCGGCGCTCATCAAAATAAGCATTCAGGTTTTGATGTATTCATAAAGCAGCGTCGCGGGCAGCAACAGTTTGGAGTGCGGTCGTGTGCGCCGGCGAACAGCGGCGAGGAGACAGGGCCTTCTTCCGAAAGCTCCGACAGAGGAAAACCAAACGTCTTACAGAGAAGCCACGAGGCGGAGCCACTGAGATCGGCTATCGATATTGTGACTAATAGTTGTAACCTTCCCGTATAAATAAAAAAATATTAAATAATGATGTGTAACCTCCCCGAACAGAAAATAAAAATAATTAAATTTGGATAATTTAATTCTGACGTATGAAAAGTGATAAATCTTAACTCATGAAAAATTTTTACGTAAGCAGCGCTATTCCATGGCCCTGTGAAATCAATCTGAATCCGTCCGTGAGAAATAAACATAAAAATTCTTACGTCATGATGGCGTCGCCGGATAACGCTGTCTATATATCTGCTCGTAAATGGCACAGCTTAGTGCAATGCTGGCCTGTCTATTGATACTGGACAACATTCGCCTGAGATCTGAATTACGAGAAAAACTGACTTTACTTAGTTCAAAATGGCTCTGAGCACTATGGGACTTAACTTCTGAGGTCATCAGTCCCCTAGACTTAAAACTACTTAAACCTAAGAACATCACAAACATCCATGCCCGAGGCAGGATTCGAACCTGCACCGTAGCGGTCTCGCGGTTCCAGACTGTAGCGCCCAGAACCGCTCGGGCACCCCGGCCGGCCTTTACTTAGTGACACAGTTGCTCGTGTGATTACTAAAGAGCACATGACTATGATCTGACAAAAATTCTGGAATATTTTAATTTAGATAAATGACTGGATCGGGACTGGCAATGACTTAAGGGGAAACTATACTTTTATAGTTGACTGGTAAAATCAATTATATTCTGAAAATTTATTACTTTATTGATAAAGATCTACAATCCATTACACGGGAAAACTGAATACATTACAAATCTGGGTCAATTGGTGCTGACGAATCACAAAAGTAAAGATTGAAACAAATTCAGATTAACATCTCAGAAAACTGATTTTACTACGCGCATGCCAATAAAAATAATAAAATTTACCATAAAATAGGTGGATGGCTTAATTACTCTGTTGATTTTTCATTATATTAACAGTTATTCATTTGTTCATCATCATCTCATTCCATGGTATCATTTACATCTACATCTACATCTACATTGATACTCCGCAAGCCACCCAACGGTGTGTGTCGGAGGGCACTTTACGTGCCACTGTCATTACCTCCCTTTCCTGTTCCAGTCGCGTATGGTTCGCGGGAAGAACGACTGTCTGAAAGCCTCCGTGCGCGCTCTAATCTCTCTAATTTTACATTCGTGGTCTCCTCGGGAGGTATAAGCAGGGGGAAGCAATATATTCGATACCTCATCCAGAAACGCACCCTCTCGAAACCTGGCGAGCAAGCTACACCGCGATGCAGAGCGCCTCTCTTGCAGAGTCTGCCACTTGAGTTTATTAAACACCTCCGTAACGCTATCACGGTTACCAAATAACCCTGTGACGAAACGCGCCGCTCTTCTTTGGATCTTCTCTATCTCCTCCGTCAGACCGATCTGGTACGGATCCCACACTGATGAGCAATACTCAAGTATAGGTCGAACGAGTGTTTTGTAAGCCACCTCCTTTGTTGATGGACTACATTTTCTAAGCACTCTCCCAATGAATCTCAACCTGGTACCCGCCTTACCAACAATTAATTTTATATGATCATTCCACTTCAAATCGTTCCGCACGCATACTCCCAGATATTTTACAGAAGTAACTGCTACCAGTGTTTGTTCCGCTATCATATAATCATACAATAAAGGATCCTTCTTTCTATGTATTCGCAATACATTACATTTGTCTATGTTAAGGGTCAGTTGCCACTCCCTGCACCAAGTGCCTATCCGCCTATCTGCGGCTGATCACAATTATTCAGTTCCATATAGTTCTGCACTGTGACTTTAACAACTACTAACTATAAGCTGCGTTGTACCGGCGACAGGCTGTGCTACACTGTAGCAGCGAGCGACTGTTCTCACCTGCGACTCTATTACAGCTATCTTTTAACAGGGCCAAAGATATTTTATGTCTCAGGCAGCGCCTGTGAATTGTCGTTCTAGCAAGTGAGCAATACATCGAGATTACATTTACTCCAGCAGGGTGGTGAACCCCTTACATAGTCACTGTTTTGTTAATTATCTTACACTAACGATTATGTTTCATTTTGTTGTCATTCTGAAAGGTTTCGTTTTAAAGATTTGATGTTACTTTTAAACTTTTTGGAAATTTGTGGTAAGTTCCTACGGGATGAAACGGCTGACGTCATTGGGCCCTAGGCTTACACACTACTTACTCTAACTTAAACTAACTTACGCTAAGGACAACACAAACACCCATGCCCGAGGGAGCACTCGAACCTCCGACGGGGGGATCCGCGCGAACCGTGGCAAGCCGCCCTAGACAACGCTGCTAAACTTTTTATTCTGGCTTTTGCACAGTTGTGTACCTTTTACTTTGCCAGGCCAGAAGCTTCTCGTCATTACTCTTTACATGTTTTATGTGCATTTTAAGTATGAATCTAATTCCACATGTTTTATGTCAATTCATGTTTTATTGTCCGACGCTCCTGCTGCCATATGAAGTAATTTTAATTAATGACTACGCATACTGCACTTTAACTATCAAATTTACGATACTGGTTACTCATGTACCCTAGCCCCAGCGCCCTCTGCTGGCCTCAGTTATTTGTATAAATAGGGCTACTGGACGCATCCAGGCAATCACCAGCACTTACTATCTATCTACCTACATAAACAGATTTGGCATTGATAGCGACATCCGAATATTTTATTGTATGTATGGGTGGCATGCATGGCTGCTCATCATATAAACAGTTTTTTATTTTTCTTATGCACCACTAGGCCTGTTGCAGATTTTGCTTCAGCTAACTGAACGTAGCTGGTTACACCACTGTTTTTTATTTATAATAGATCTGAAGATGGCAGTAACCGAAGCCTGTAATTGTGACTTGGACAGTTAATGTGATCAAGATGAACCTTTACAAATAAAATACGATACCATAGCGTGATAGCAGACTCATTTACAGACTTTACGTCTTTAATTGATAAAGCCTTTACAACCACTCTCCTTGCCACAATTTCTATTTAAACGAATTAGGTCGAGTTGTAATGAACCTGATTTGAAACGTGTTATTTGGCTACCTCAGGTGATACAACATTCCGATTTTCTCATTGCAGTTCATGTCAACAATAGCACTAATCACTACGAATATTATACTTCACATTTCTGTCCATGTTTTAAGCAGACTCGGTAGGTTTCGCTGCTGATGCAGGTCGCATAAACGCAGCGCTTTGTTCTTCAGAAAGTGTTTTTATACGATTTCTTATATTTTGTGTATCATTAATACAAATTGACAGCACATCTGTTCTCTTATCTCATTACACATTTTTTCAATCCCTTCTTCATCTACAGAGCTACTTGGTATATAAACTTCTACTACTGCGGTAGCTACCACAATCTGTTCCCTATGCTGTTCATTGCAGCTTACCCGTGCTCTTATTTTCTTTTTCCTTATTAGATCTAGCCCTTTTTGCTTCTGTATTTATAAACCTTTACTCGCATGACAAGTAGTCCTGTTAATCCTGCTACTGAACTTCACAAATCCCCACTATATCTAACATCAACCTATCCATTTTTCTTTTCATATTTTCTAACCCACCTACGTTAAGGGATCTAACATTCCATGCTCCGATCTGTAGAATGTCAATTTTCGTTTCCCTGATGTCATCCTCCTGAGTACTCCACTCCCAAAAACCCAAATGGAGGCTATTTTCCCTCTCGAATATTTTACCCAAGGAGAAGAGCTGCATGTCTTTAGGTAAGAATAACGTCTGTAGTTTCCATAGTTTTCAGCTGTTGGCAGTACCAGCACAGCAAGGTCATGCTGGCTAATGTTACAAGACCAGATTAGTCAATCATCCAGACTGTAGCCTCTGCAACTACCGGAAAAGCAGCTGCCCCTCTTTGGGAGCCACATGTTTCTCTGGCCTCTCTTCATATACCAGTCCACTGTAGTTGCACATACAGTATAGATATCTGTATCCTGAAGTTCTCAAGCCCATCCATCTCTGCAAGGTCCATGGTTCATGAGGGACTGTGATAACTAATCTACAAAAACACGTTTTAAACCAGTTTCTGAATTAAAGGCTTATTACACAACTTCTAAGGATTATTATTTGATTGTAAAAATATTTTCTATACATCTTATGATTTAATGAATTTATGGGGCAAAATTGAAAATTTGGATCAGTAAGGTATTCGGCAATCTTCATTAACGTAATTACTAAGAAATACAGATTTTAAAGTAGAACTAATAGCTGAGATTCATGTCAATGCACAAATTTAATACATAGTTTGTATTTTATGCCAGTTCGTAGTAATACATTACAAGTAGAATTCCTGTATTTGATCCTTTATTTTCCCTTTAAAAATCGTGGTCGATATGCCATCAATTAGATGCAAATTTGTAGTAAGGCCTAATGGGACAAACTGCTGAGGTCATTGGTCAGGTCACCGGTCTCTAAGTTTACCCACTACTTAATCTAACTTACGCTAAGGACAACACACACACCCATGTTAGATGTTATTGATCTTAAGATATCTTGTACTTTTCCTGCAGTATCTTGTTAACAAATTAAGTTAAGTGAAAATGTTTTTGACAGCTTCAGGAGCTTGTCTTACAACATGAAGTAGGAGTTTTACTAATGCTGATTTGGATTTCATGAGGTACGGAAGAAAGTGGCTTTTCGTGAAACTGAACACTCTTCAAACAGCCAAAGTTTCATTAACCATTCTTTCAAAAGTGTCAGCCATCTAGCCAACTGATGTATCATGCATTTGAGTGGAACCATTGGAAATTTGAAGTGTAGGAACAGGTGGTTGGGAGAAGAATGTTGACAATCCCATAGAACGTATGTAAGTCTACGTTTTTAACAGTTACTAGAGGAACGTTACCACAATATTAAAATAAAGGATAAGAAAACACCATGATCAGGCCCTGAAGACCACATCTCCCATTTAAAAAGCTGTAGGAGCTCTCGGGTACGTTTAGTCGTGTGTGGGCGTGCGTTATCGTGAAAAAATAAAACTTTTGCGCTACGTTTTCACTGACGCTTGTTTGTAACACCCACCTTAACTTTCTCAGTGTTTGGCAATAGCCCTCTGAGTTAACTTTTGTGCCGCGCTCGAGAAAATCAACGAGAATCATTCCCTTCGAGTCCCAAAACACAGTAGCCATTATGTTGCTTCTAGCAGTGTTTGTAAACACCTCCTTGGTTTCTTGGGAGAATTTGTATCCCCCCAGGCTATCGACTACCTTTTTGTTTTACTGTTGACATGCTTCATCCAAGTCTCATCCCCAGTTACGACACGATTCATAATTTTGTTACCATTTGTCTCGTAATCTTCGACGAAGGTCAGTGTTGCAGCCCTCCTCAGTCACAAGGCTAGGCCATCAGTGTGGTCCTCATCATAAATATTGGTATGGTTATGTATAAAATCAGCGCACTATTGCCACACTTGACTGTCACTCATTATTCCTTTTCCGTACACATAACAAAGGCTGCGATAAAGTTCCGATGGCTTGCAGCTTCTTTCCCAATAGAAACTTAATGAGACAAGGTACCTCACAAACGATGGGACTTTCTATTGCAGCGCGCAAACACGTCACAGACAGCAAAGTAGTAGAGACACAGAACACACGCTGCCAACACTGGATCCGTTCTGAGTGTAGGAACGTTATGGGACCAGGATGGCGGCTGCAGCCCCACCCACCTACGCGATAGACCCACTGTTACTTTCTGGATAATTCTCGTAAGCTAGCGATAGCTAATGTGCATTTCGTTGTTTGGCGCAGTGTGAGGAGAACGAACACGTAGTGGTGCTGCCTGCTGGTAGGCGGTACCGGCTGCTGGCCGATGGCGGCGCTGCTGTGGAGGATGGGGAATCCCCAGAAGGGAGACACCTGTCAGCCCACCAGTACTGCGCAGACGCGGAGCATTTCCTGTACTGCAAGAGCAGGGTGGCCAACCCCAGCAGCGGCGAGCGCACCAGGCGCGTCGTCTACGTCTGTCTGCTGGTGCTGGGCACAGCCTTTCTGCTCGCCACTATCGCCATTTACTCCTGCTTCCCAGGTAACGCTCAACAGTGACTACCTAACCTAAACAGTCCCAACTATTGCTCTGTGTACATTTAGTATTCCAATGTTTGCTTTTAAAGTCCTGTGTCATATATTTACTTTCATGGCATGCACTACATATTTTAAATAATGGCTAAAGCAATGTGGTGATTTAAATCATTTTAACCCCCCATTCTTGAAGATGGTCCAAGACCGTAACCGGTAGAATTAGGGTTTAAAATTAAAAAAAACCAGTCATGGTTCAAATATGCATTTTATACTGTTAACAGGTTCCAAAAACGTATTAATCATTTTATAGTTTCCACATAGTTCGTGAAGTAACTTGAAACCAGCAAAATAGTTCGTATCACTGTATAACTTCGTCTGTGAATTCACAAGCTTAATTGTACAGAAACCAGATGGCAGTCGAGGGGCATGAAAGGGAAGCAGTGGTTGGGAAGAGACTGAGACAGGGTTGCAGCCTGTCTCCGATGTTATTCAATCTGTATATTGAGCAACCAGTAAAGGCAACAAAGGAAAAATTCGGAGTAGGAATTAAAATCCATGGAGAAGAAATGAAAACTTTGAAGTTCGCCGATGACATTGCAATTCTGTCAGAGATAGCATAGGACCTGGAAGAGCAGCCGAACGGAATGGACAGTGTCTTGAAAGGAGGATATAAGATGAACATCAACAAAAGCAAAACGAGGATAATGGATTGTAGTCGAATTAAATCAGGTGATGCTGTGCGAATTAGATTAGGAAATGAGGCGCTTAAAGTAGTAAATGAGTTTTGCTATTTGTAGAGAGGATATAAACTGTAGACAGGCAAGGAAAGCGTTTCTGAAGAAAAGAAATTTGTTAACATCTAGTATAGATTTAAGTTGTTGTGGGGCATGGATGATCGAAGCTGGGACTTCAGATGGCCTAGCTGAAGCCGGGACCCACCGTGCCATATTTCGTCAGGGGGCCAAGCAAGTTCAACAGCGTCAAGGGGCAGTGCAGAATGATACAGTGGTATTCGGAAGCGTTTCTTTATTCACATAATTCACAGTACTCCGACGGGTGCAGTGTAGGGTCGGCGTGCCGCCCACAGCCTTGTCCTGCGAGTCCAGCTGGCTCAGGACCTCCTGGTATGCTGACACCGCTGCTCATCAAGACCACTCAGCTGGAAATTAGCCGCGCTCGCCCCGGTCGCCGCCCGCTGATGCATCACGTTTTGTGTCGTGTAGCTGCCTGTGATTCCGGCGACTGCTACAGTCCCTGGTCCTCGCCGCCCTTTGCCCCTTTTGGCCTGCTCTGTCTGACCGTGGGACAAACGTGGATGTACTGGTCACCCATGACCCTCGGCCACTGCTGCTACCAGGACAGGACCGGACTCGAACCAGCGCCTTCCTGGATGCAGTGCTGCAGTTTGCCACTAGTGGTGCTTGCTGGATGACAACACCTGCCACTGTCTCTGGCGTTGCTTTAGTGCTGCCACGCCTCCCGCAGCATACGCATCGCCTGGACCCAGGTACGCCAGATGGGAAGTGAATGTGGCCCATCCTGGACCCATTGCAGACTGCTGTCACTGCCCTCCTTCAGGCAGACCGTGCAGTCTCCAAGTACCTGGCTGCCATTCTGTCTGGCCCTGGTGTTGTGTCCCAGTAGGCGGAATACAGCCCGAACAAGTACATGGAAACAAAGAACAGATTTACATTGAATATTTACAACATTATTGCACAGACTGTCTTCTATAAGTGTAGACCAGCACTGGTCCGACCCCACTCTTGACTGACCTGGCACACCTCCCTTCTGATGTAGTGTCAGAGAGAGACAGAAACTATAGCAGTCACTTACACATCGCCCTCCTGGCTCTGTCCTAGCGCCCCGCCTCATACATCGCAATAACTTCCAACAACGCTGCGGGTTTTCCTGCCTTGTTGTTGCACTACTCAGAACAGCTCGTGCGTGCAATACGCCGCTGCAGCTCCATGGCTTGTTTAGTTTGCCTGGCCTACTAGCTGCCGACTGTTACCACATACGGCCAGCGGCCCTAGACTTCATCGCCCAACCGCGCCTTTAGTGAATTTTAACAAAATTCCCCTTTCCTGTGACCAAGACTAATTCTAGCGCTGCAAAGTGTCAGGAAGGCGTTTCTGAAAGTATTTGTATGGAGTGTAGCCATGTATGGAAGTAAAACGTGGACGGTAAATAGTTTAGACAAGAAGAGAATAGAAGCTTTCGAAATGTGGTGCTACAAAAGAATGCTGAATATTAGATGGGTAGATCACATAACTAATGAGGAGGTATTGAATAGAACTGGGGAGAAGAGAAATTTGTGGCACAACTTGACTAGAAGAAGGAATCGGTTGGTAGGACATGTTCTGAGGCATCAAAGGATCACCAATTTAGTATTGGAGGGCAGTGTCGAGGGTAGAAATCGTAGAGGGAGGCCAAAAGATTAATACACTAAGCAGATTCCGAAGGATGTAGGTTGCAGTAGGTACTGGGAGATGAAGAAGCTTGCACAGGATAGAGTAGCATGCAGAGCTGCATCAAATCAGTCTCTGGACTGAAGACCACAACAACAACAACAGCTCTCTGAATGGCTGTTTCTTGCCTGTCATGCTAAAGTTGTGTACTGTGTACTTAAGTAAACTTATTATTATTATATGAAACAAATGATGTATTTATTGTTATTTTTATTAAAATCGTAGGTGTCTGCGTAACATTAAAATGTCAGGCGACCAAAAGTACGATTTTTGAGGGAGGCTGTAAAATACTATTATCTCCTCTCCCCAGAACCGCTGGGTTCACACTTGCTCTGGAGGGATAGTGCCAAATGATGGTGCGCTTGCTGTGAGCTGCGCTGTAGTCTTGTGCCATGTTACAAGATGGATAATTCCTCGCCACGCTGTATTGTTCCAGTGCTGCTGAGTCGGGTCTTGTCTCGTGCCCTGGTAGCACACTGCTGCTCTCTGGTGGCGGCCTACGTCACTGCCGCCGTACTGCACGCTGCCTCGCATATCCCGCACCCTGCCTGCACCATCACAGGTAGGGTGAGCTGCTCCAACACTGAACCACAGTGTGCGAATCCGAGTATTAAAAATGATGGTTGTGAGTTATTTAATTAATTTATATTCCATTTGTTGCGAACTGCCATTGCTTACAGTGGTGGTTGTGGAATGCTGCCCAGTCGTCTCGTACAGGGTGCCTAAAGGATGCTGTGTTCTTGGAATGCTGTACAAAAATTCAAGCAAATAACATTAGTAGTTTTATTACGAAAAAGAAGAATGACAAGACTTAACCTGTATTTACAAGTGTCGCAAGCGATGGGTGACATGCAAACAAATGTTCTTCGCCATAGACAATATCCAAACAAGCAATGGATGTGGAAAACTAATAACTGTTCTGCGAGTGTCGGTCTACAACTGTGCGAATACTGTCCCAATACTGAGCGGCCGAGGCTGGCAGGAGTGCTGCTTATATTCTCTTCTGGCTGATGTCACTCCTGTCGTGGTGCGGTCCTAATCAGAGAATCATTGGCCGACATCGTTTCACAGGCTTCTCTTGAGTTCTTCATCTTCCTTCCGCCGCTTGTGGTATGCCAGAACATTGCTCCCCCCACCCCTCCCCCCAAAGCGACGGACCGTCGTCGTGTACGGAGTGCGACCACGGCGGGGGAGACACGAGTGTGGACGCATCGCCCAGCCGGAATCTGTGCCTCCAGGGGACGTCAAGCTTCCGGCCGTACCCTGCAATCCGGCCTGCACACTGGCGGAAACGTCCCCCGGAAAACCACCAGAAGGGTACGCGTCCACCTCCTGCTGCCATGAACCAGATGAAGGCGGTGACTGCTGCTGTGTGGGCAGGTCCAGCTCCATCGCTAGGGCGAGAGGAAGCGGAGGAGGCGAAGGCTCCGTCTCCGTGGGGTCATCCCGTGGTGTAGTGAGGACACCCGCTGGTGGTTGCTGTGGCCACGCTGTCCTCTGGACCCGAGAATCTGGGGGAAGAGAGACTGAAGGATCATCGTGTACTTGACAGAGGCGAAGTTGATTTTGATGGCGGCGCTGCAAGCCATCTGGACCTGAAAGCCCGCATCTCGTGGTCGTGCGGTAGCGTTCTCGCTTCCCACGCCCGGGTTCCCGGGTTCGATTCCCGGCGGGGTCAGGGATTTTCTCTGCCTCGTGATGGCTGGGTGTTGTGTGCTGTCCTTAGGTTAGGTAGGTTTAAGTAGTTCTTAAGTTCTAGGGGACTGATGACCATAGATGTTAAGTCCCATAGTGCTCAGAGCCATTTGAACCATTTGGACCTGAAAGAAGATACATGCAAGCGTCTAGTCGACGAACGATCTCGCTTCACGCCCGCCGTCTGCTGTCGCTAAAAACCGTGTAAAAGACAATATCATGTGGCGCGAAGCGATACTTCCGGCCTTCCTTCGGCGCCGGATGCTGAGGAGGGTTGAGCTGTGTCCGATGGCAGTGGCCGTGAAGCAATTCCGCCGGCGATGGTCCATGTCGTGGGTGCGAATGATGTGAGGCGATAAACTGTTTCAATGCTTGATCCCTGGTGTGTGCGGAGCTAAGTTTGTCTGTCTGCTGCTTGAAGGTTCTGACAAAACGTTCCGCTTCGGCGTTTGACTGTGGATGGAACGGTGCACTAGTTAGATGGTGTATGCCATCATGTTCACTGTATGTTTCAGATTCATTTGATGTGAACTGAGGGCCGTTGTCTGACACTATTGCTTCAGGTAAACCTTCGAGACAAAAAAATCGATACCAACACCTGAATTGTGGTACGTGAGATGTCGAGGTCATTGGCACAGCAAAAGGAAACTTGCTGTACGAGTCAACTAAAATCAACCAACAGGTGTTCCAAAATGATCCCGCAAGGACTATGTGCACACGTTGCCAAGGCGATTGTGATTTAGGCCAAGGAGAGAATTTTTGTGCTGGAGCACATGCGTTTCACTGTGACGTTATCGGTTCTATTTGGGCGTCCATACCCTGCCAAGTACAGTGTCGACGCGCTAACTGTTTCGTACAATCCGCCAGTGTCCTTGGTGAAGTAACTGCAACACTCCTTTTGCAATGCTTTAGGGATCAACACACGTGACTCTCTACCGTCATTTTGAACAAGAAGCGTCGAAGTCTGTATCTGGGCCAATCGGAAGACGTGAAAGTGCGTCCGCATTACTATGTTGAACTGTCGGACGGTACACAATCACGTACTGGAACTGAGACAACAACAAAGCCCCTCTGCTATTTTTGGGCAGTCCTTACAGGAACCGGTTTCGTCGGATGAAACAAGGACTGCAAAGGCTTGTGGTACGTTACCAGAACAGAACTGTAATTTTCTTCCTGTTTTATTATTTCATGGAAATGAGAGACCAATGAAGCATTGCACATTATTGTTATGCCACATTGTAAAACTATTTTCAGATAACGGTTGGTGCTATTCTGCAACACAACAAATGTCTGTCGACGACAGTGGCAAACTACCGTATACACCAAGCGGAGGCAAGCCTTCTACACTGCTACAAGCCACGACACGTGGCTACAATGAGATTAGTGTCTCAGCAGTGCTGTACCAATTCCTGTGCCATGTATTTGCTGCTCGTTTCTGTAGGCATTGTTATTAAAATAGCTCTGATAGCTTTTCCCATTTTCTATGATAACGCAGTATTTCAAACCAACGCATATTTTACGAACGAAAGTTACATCGTCTTTTTTCTTAAAAAAGATTTATTTAAAAACGAAAAGTTTTAGGACCTCTATTAGAGGCAATTCATTTTTTTCTTATCTGTTGGCACAAGTAAAAAACACACTAGTATTGTTGTTGTTGTGGTCTTCAGTCCTGAGACTGGTTCGATGCAGCTCTCCATGCTACTCTATCCTGTGCAAGCTGCTTCATCTCCCAGTACCTACTGCATCCTACATCCTTCGGAATCTGCTTGGTGTATTCATCTCTTGGTCTCCCTCTACGAGTTTTACCCTCCACGCTGCCCTCCAGTACTAAATTGGTGATCCCTTGATGCCTCAGAACATGTCCTACCAACCGATACCTTCTTCTCGTCAAGTTGTGCCACAAACTTCTCTTCTCCCCAATCCTAATCAACACCTCCTCATTTGTTATGTGATCTACCCATCTAATATTCAGCATTCTTCTGTAGCACCACATTTCTAAAGCTTCTATTCTCTTCTTGTCTAAACTATTTATCGTCCATGTTTCACTTCCATCCATGGCTACACTCCATACAAATACTTTCAGAAACGAATTCCTGACACTTAAATCTATACTCGATGTTAACAAATTTCCCTTCTTCAGAAACGCTTTCCTTCCCATTGCCAGTCTACATTTTATATCCTCTCTACTTCGACCATCATCAGTTATTTTGCTCCCCAAATAGCAAAGCTCCTTTACTACTTTAAGTGTCTCATTTCCTAATCTAATACCCTCAACATCACCCGAGTTAATTCGACTACATTCGATTATCCTCGTTTTGCTTTTGTTGATGTTCATCTTATATCCTCCTTTCAAGACGCTATCCATTCCGTTCAACTGCTCTTCCAAGTCCTTTGCTGTCTCTGACAGAATTACAATGTCATCGGCGAACCTCAAAGTTTTTATTTCTTCTCCATGGATTTTAATACCTACTCCGAATTTTTCTTTTGTTTCCTTTACTGCTTGCTCAATATACAGACTGAATAACATCGGGGAAAGGCTACAACCCTGTCTCACTCCCTTCCCAACCACTGCTTCCCTTTCATGCCCCTCAACTATTATAACTGCCATTTGGTTTCTATACAAATTGTAAATAGCCTTTCGCTCCCTATATTTTACCCCTGCGACCTTCTGAATTTGAAAGAGAGTATTCCAGTCAACATTGTCAAAAGCTTTCTCTAAGTCTACAAATGCTAGACTCGTAGGTTTGCCTTTCCTTAATCTAGCTTCTAAGATAAGCCGTAGGGTCAGTATTGCCTCACGTGTTCCAATATTTCTACGGAATCCAAACTGATCTTCCCCATGGTCGGCTTCTACTAGTTTGTCCATTCGTCTGTAAAGAATTCGCGTTAGTATTTTGCAGCCGTGACTTATTAAACTGAGAGTTCGGTAATTTTCAGATCTGTCAACACCTGCTTTCTTTGGGATTGGAATTATTATATTCTTCTTGAAGTCTGAGGGTATTTCGCCTGTCTCATACATCTTGCTCACCAGATCGTAGAGTTTTGTCAGGACTGGCTCTCCCAAGGCCGTCAGTAGTTCCAATGGAATGTTGTCTACTCCCGGGGCCTTGTTTCGACTCAGGTCTTTCAGTGCTCTGTCAAACTCTTAACGCAGTATCACATCTCCCATTTCATCTTCATCTACATCCTCTTCCATTTCCATAATATTGTCCTCAAGTACATCGCCCTTGTATAGACCCTCTATATAATCCTTCCACCTTTTTGCTTTCCCTTCTTTGCTTAGAACTGGGTTTCCATCTGAGCTCTTGATATTCATACAAGTGGCTCTCTTTTCTCCAAAGCTCTCTTTAATTTTCCTGTAGGCAGTAGCTATCTTACCCCTAGTGAGATAAGCCTCTGCATCCTTACATTTATCCTCTAGCCATCCCTGCTTAGCCATTTTGCACTTCCTGTCGATCTCATTTTTGAGACGTTTTATTCCTTTTTGCCTGTTTCATTTACTGCATTTTTATATTATCGAAACCAAATACCGAAAAATACCTGTTATTCGGAAATAAAATACCGGTATCGATTTTAACAGGTCGGTTTTTGCCCATCTCTAGCCCTGACCAGAGCCATCTGACATCGTTCGGGAATGGGGCTATAGCATAGGCTCCCCACCAAGCAGCCCCGTTGTACGCGTTCTTCTCATGCGTTAACCGCTTGGCCACATCTATGGCCACGGAATACAGGCCGATGAACTACGATCATGTGTTTGCCCAACTGTGCCCGCGGGCGCCCAGCTGTGTGCCACAGGGCACACGAGCTGAAACATTCTACTCTAACATTCCGAATTTCTAGTCCTAGTTCACTGACAGCAATCCTGGACCGTTCCTTTTGCGCTTGTATACATTACATACACTGCCTTGGACGCCAGATCCAACGTTCTCCATCGGTAGCAGGGGCAGAGTCAAACTCCACAATTAAGAAAGGCTGAGGAAGAGTCAGCCAACCCCGTACTCAAATTCCGCAAGTTGTCCTTTGGATAAATGAGTGAATTTTCCACCAAAAAGGTGCATCTGACAATGTCAACTGGAGGCACATGAGATGAAACAGTTTGCTCCAACATTTCTAAACCTCTCGTTCTAGCTGACTGGTAGCAATCACGGACCAGTCGTCGTGTGGCTGCATGCATTACATACACTGTTTTGGACATCTCGTATCCACACTGGACTCGCATTCGGGAGGACGACGGTTCAATCCCGCGTCCGGCCATCCTGATTTAGGTTTTCCGTGATTTCCCTAACTCGCTCCAGGCAAATGCTGGGATGGTTCCTTTGAAAGGGCACGGCCGACTTCCTTCCCCATCCTTCCCTAATCCGATGAGACCGATGACCTCGCTGTTTGGTCTCTTCCTCCAAACAACCCAATCCATCTCGTATCCTAGAAGGAGTAGAGACAAACTGCGTAACTGAGAAAAGGCCGAGGAAGGGTCCACCAACTGTTGAACTCTACTGGTTGCCCTTCAGGTAGAAGAGTGATTTTTCCGCCAAACAGGTGCATGTGGCAAGTGCAACTTGGGAGCGAGTAGCTTGTAACTGGTGGCAGAGACGAGCATAGTAGTATTCAATCTAGTACCGAGAGAGAGAGAGAGAGAGAGAGAGAGAGAAAGTTACTGAAAAGTGATTTTAGACATATAGATAGTGATACTGAAGATGCAGAACACTCTAAAAGTAGTGAATACGGAAGGCGGCCAGACAGTCGTACTTTACTAAAAGTTTCATTATAGGAAAGTAAAATTAACATGTGAACACTGTTGGAGATCTTCGAAGTACAAGAAATGTAATGCCAATTTTTTTAGAGTAGGAACTGAATATGTTTAGTCAAGATGTGTGGCAAATCACGCTCATGATCCGTCACAAGATGGGCAGGAAATCAGTAACAAAATCATTAAAAAAAAGAGAGGAAATTGAGTATGATAAAGGGAAGTGGCTTCATTTCTGCTCCTCCCTTCATGCCAGAACACGCATTGCTCACGGAGCTCCCTGTAAACGCTGCAGAAAACTATTTTTACACGGAAACACATCTTTCTCCTCTGTATTTAGGCAAACGAGTCCTCTGCACTTTGGAGAAAAACAAATGCTTGCGATAGTTTTCATTCTCGCTTTAACAGTGTGTTTGATTTGGCTCACACTAAAATTTGCGATTTGTTGGTAACATGAAAAGAATAATGACAGACTCTTAAGAGTCAGCTAAATAACGTCGTCTCTGGTATCGAACCCGAAACTGACAAGGAAATCGGAAAAAGACCAGTGTTAGTCCAGAGCAAAGTTGTACACTGGCGAAATGGTGAGATGGATAGATTATATGTTTTGAATTGTGTTTCGTCCAAAACTGAAAACGTTCTTGTGAATAACGGTACTTTCAGCTGAAGTTTGTTGACATGTAATTTCTTTCCCTTAAATTTTTTTCTTCATTTTTCTATGAAATGAAACGAAATGATCGAATGGCATTGTTGGCCAGGAGGCACCATCCGGGGAAGTTCGACCGCCGAGTCCAAGTCTTATTTCAGTCAACGCCACATTGGGCGGGTTGCGTACCGCTAATGAGAATAAAATGATGATGAGCACAACACAACACCCAGTCCACGAGCGGAGAAAATTTCCAACCCGGCTGGGAATCGAAGCTGGGCCCGCTGCATGGGAGGCATGTACGTTACCACTATTTTTATCTTTTTTTATTATTTTTTAACCTGGACCCTTTTTTTATTTTTAGAAAGCCCCTTAATAAAATGAAACTACAAAAAAAACCTAAGTGCCACCGCCACTTTTCATCTTATAACAAAAAAATCTGGTCCCCCTCAGGCGGTGGCTCCTGACTAAACCTACTCCAGAGAGCTGCCTATAGTATACCAGGGGAAATATGGGAAATCAAGGTGAGGGCTATCCTTACAAACAAAACAAAATCTTCCTTTTTCTGAATTTTATTTTTATTTTTTATTTAGTTTTGTTGTGTAATTGATCAGAGGCCTTCTGCGCCCCGCTGGTAATATGTTGAGTCACGTCTTCTCGAAATTGATGTGTTCCGTTGAATTGTTCAGAAATGTTCATTGGTTCAAACAGGAAACCTTCTTCTCTCTTGGCTTAACACATTCCAGCTGCGAGGCGGGTCGTGGAAAGCACTCCCAAGGAAGTTCGAGAAAAATTGTCTGTATTTTGGGTGACGGACAACGACATAATGACGGTCATTGAGGTATGTCCAAAAATCGAATACAGAGTCTACAGTTTGTCCAAATAGGTAGTAAATGGCATGCCCGCGAATCCAATTCACAGCATTGGTCTTTGTCCGAGGAAAATAGTCACGTTCTGGAAATAATAAGGAAAGGGGAGTAATCCGATCCGGAGTGTCCCGCGTTAGAAAAGCCACAATACGTCGAACCAAGTGCCAAACCTCCGCCGCCGGTCCGCAAACAAACCGATGTTCATCATTGTCTGGCAATCCACACGTGGAACATAGAGGTGATTGGGCGAGGTGGATACGATGAACACGAAATTGTTTGATTTGCTTACCATTGACAGTTAGGTACCAGACAGATTGAACATTCGTGTCAAGGTAACAGGCAAACACCGCGCGCCATACATGACGCCAGTCAACCTGGGAGAACTTTTGTTCAATCGGGTTAAGTGGACGACCTAACTGGAGGACATTGTATACTGCCTTTGTCTTGAGTAAAAGCTGTCTTGGTAAGGTGAGGCGTAGATAACCGAGTTCAAGAAAGAAGTATCGTATATAATGGAACTGGGCCGGAACATCCGAGATCATCACTGGGGCTGACAGTGAGACCGGCGTATATGCCGACAGGAGGAGACCAGTGAGGCTCGTTGGGCAATGTGTCCATACCGACATTTACCACTCAGCTAAGCAGGCGGACTTCATTTTTCTATCAGTTAAGATGATAACTTACCTCCTTTTTGTAAATTTTGGCATAAATATAATATTTTATTCAAGTTGGATTTCGTGTACGCCGTCCGCTCCTGGTAGCTGAGTGGTAAAAAAAAAAAAAAAAAGTGATCAGCGCGACGGAATGTCATACCTAACGGCCCGGGTTCGATTCCCGGCTGGGTGGAGATTTTCTCCTCTCAGGGACTGGGTGTTGTGTTGTCCATATCATCGTCATTTCATCCCCATCGACACGCAACTCGAATGGCTTGCACCTGGGGAACGGTCTACTCAACGGGAGGCCATAGCCGAACGGCATTTCCATTTTGTGTACTCCGTGATCGTTAAAAATTGCTGAAGAACAACCAGCCATAGCCAGTTGTGGGTTGTCATGCTCATCTTCAGATGGATAACTTTTCTAGTGCTAGTAATGTATTCGTCAGCAGCATGTCGTCCGCTTATGCACTGCACAAGAATAACTGAGTGTTTATCGTCGCTTGATATCTTACTTGAATAGCAAAAACATCTAAAGCGCCTGCCTATGATTAAAGAAAGTGAAACAGTCGTATGCCTTTACATACAGGAACTGGCCAAAAATATGGAAATACCGAGAGAAAACTACCATTAAACATAAATGCAGATAATTGACAAGCCTGCTGGTCGAGCTGTAATATTGCACGACGACCGGCACCTGAGCAATGTCCTCAATACGTCGCAGGTGTCACTGGTGGTCAGAACAGAGTTCAGCATAGTTGTGAGTGCAATATATCGGAGCTAAGTGAATTCGAGCGTGAGCAAATTGTTGATACTGGTGTGGTGAGTGCTTCTGTAACCAAGGCAGCCGAAGTGTCTAGTGTTTCAAGAGGCACCATACCGATGATTTATACCACATATAGGTGGTAGGGTTCCAGCACTTAACTTACGATCCACTTAGCAACTAATAAATACACGAAACCCTCCGTTACCAAATTTACCTTTATTGTAATTTTAATTAACGTGGGAGCCATAAAAACACCAAACATGGGGGCAAAATGTACGCAATTAAAGGCTACTTAAAAAAGGGAATAAAATAACTTAAATTTGTTTCTACAAAAGGTGAATACAACCTCCCAATTCGGACCTCGCTAACACTTACATTTTACTGACATTAAATATAACAAGATAAATAATCATACATGTGACGAGAACAACTGAATAACACTATCAATTTTTTACAGATGAGAATACGACTATATCTACGAAGGTTCGCGCCCTGGCCAGGGAGATAATCAACTTCAACATATAACGAGATTACAGTAAGCCTTAATTCCACTCGACAAACTTAGTAACGATATAAGCGAGACAAATGTACTGAAGGAGGATAACCGGATGTGCCGTAGTGAAAAGGGCCATTACCAAGCCCGTCAGGACGCGACTCTCGTGAACGCGTCAGTTTCAGCTACACACAGAGTCATTTGTAGCTTCTTAAAAACAATTAACATGAAAAGGCACAACGCGTAACACACTAATAAAATATAAACAACTACTTCACAGAACTAGCTCCTCTTTAGATATAGCAAGCAACAGAATATTAATAACACGTAAAATACTTCTAACCTATAACAAACTAAGGTACCAGCTCATAGAATATCGTCTTGAGCTCATAGAATACTCAGTTTGACTTGCCTGTTGATAGATCTTATAACTCAACAGTGTCAGCTTAAACAAACCCGCGAATACAAAACTCGAAATATGACAGGAATGATGATTGAAGCCACTGACAGTGCAAGGCTGCCACACTGAGGAGACAATAGTAATTTACAGCTGCACACAACCGAACTTACATATCCAGTTTAGTATAATCAGAATAAACAATTTTGTGTGTAATAATTACTTAGAGTACCATGGCAACCTACGAATAACACTTATTACCGAAGGTAGGTGCTGGTTCAAATGGCTCTGAGCACTATGCGACTTCTGATGTCATCAGTCGCCTGTAACTTAGAACTAATTAAACCTAACTAACCTAAGGACAGCACACACATCCATGCCCGAGGCAGGATTCGAACCTGCGACCGTAGCGGTCGCTCGGTTCCACACTGTAGCGCCTAGAACCGCACGGCCACTCCTAGGGGCTGGTATCGAAAGGCACCTTTAGTAATACAGAGTTCGAGAGTATTCACTTATTGGAAGAGTTTCAACTTTACATCCCTTTCCACATAGCTCTCTGTTTACACACTTCTTCTGCAACTAAAGAAGGGCATATAAATGCACATATAACTGACATAGATTTAAGCAGAATAAAACAGTACCTTAGTATGGTGCAAATGTCTTCATTAGCTTTACAAGTGGGATATCTTCACCATTCAGTAATTCCGAAATATATTCAACAACGCGTGAGAGCAAGTCGTCGCCGTGCTATCAGCTATTTACTTCACATAATTTCCTGCACAGGCACAAGGCAGACGAAGCGTTTTCACATGCAACAGCGGCGAGCATCACACATTTCCTCCGTCACGCCATAGGCACATCTCAGCTTCAATGGCCAATAACAAGAAGCTTCAATGGCCAGTAACAAGAACCTATACATGCCCTCGCAGCAGAAAAGCCCCAAAACACAATACACCACCGCGATACCAAACCCCAGGTCCCATCAAGTCACTGCCGGGATCTCTCGCTGACAATCCCCATAGCGTACAGGCGTCGTACCACAGGCCTCACGGTAAACGTCAACAAGCCATCTCCGCGCCTGCGAATCTCCACTGCGCTGTCCCTTTTCTCTCTCCCTTAACCACCCGACCACCGGCCTGAATCGCGGAAGGCATGATCGATGGCAGCGATGCCATTTTAAGTGCCCAATAGGGAAAGCGGAAAACCATCTTACGTTAACGCACAGAGTGGACGAAAGTATGTGTTGAATGACCGTTACGAACTGTCATTTAAGAAAATTGTAACAAAAAGTAAGAGAACGACAGCTGCAAAAGTCACTGCAGAGCCGAACGTCGCACTGTCGAACCCTCTAAGCACTGAAACATCACTAAGGGAGCTACATTAGCAGAGAACAGCAATTGCCTGTAACAGGAAAACACGGTACTGGGCCGTAAAATCTGGACTGTGGAGCAATGAATGAAAGTCATATGGTCGGATAATTCTTGTTTCACACTGTTTACAGCTTTTGGCCAAGCGTGAAATCTGGCGGCAGTTCGGTGCCGACATGTGCAGACATATCGTGGTATTCAATGGGCGCCCTGGTTACTCTACAAGGTGGCATTACTGCCAAGGATTATGTGTCCATTTTGACTGATCAGTTCCACGCCACAGTACAATGTTTGTTCCCAAGTTTGTAAGACGACACAGCCTCTGTTCACACAGCTCGCGTAGTCCAGGACTGATTTTGTGAGAACGAGGATGAATTGTTGCATCTGCTCTGGCCACACACAAGTCACTTCACCAAGTCTCAATGTTGCTGAACCGTTGTGGTCTGTTTTGGAGAGAAGGGTGTGTAATCGGTAACTGCCTCCCTCATTGTTACCTGAACTTGTCACTAGTTTGCACAAAGAATGGTATAAAATACCTTTAAAAGCATACAGGATCTGTAGAATGTCAACAGCTTTCCTAGGCACAGCAACCCCCCCCCCCTCCCCCCTGCGTTTCGAGTTGCGTTCGTCCTCATACTGGGTGGTGCACAAACTGTTACTTGCAAACGGCACGAATATTCTAAACAAATTGCTATGCCACACAACAATTTCGTAACGTTCTCCAGTCAGTTTCGGCGTGAGATATATGCCTTGCATTAGTTTTTTTTTTCTTTTTTTTACCAAGTCTAGAGCATCAACCGAATAACGATGTTATTCACTACCTGTTATGCGAAGGTCTTAAACTAAGCAAAGAAAATGCGTGGGATATGCAATGCATTAATAACAGAAACAATGAACTCTGAAAAAATTCGTTAAGGACTGTAGAACAAGATGTATTAAGTAAACTGGATGCTCGACGAGGGTTAACAACCCTCTCCAATATGGTTTCACTGCGTTACCACTGTGCTACCTTGCTCGTTTTAGTTCCCGATGCGTTGGTTACAGTATAACGAGAATAACTGTAAAGATGACTGAAAGAACAGATAAAAAAAGGCCATTCGACAACAAACTCGTTAGTGGCGGAGTACCAGTTCTAATTGGGGAATGATGGGCGAATGAATTAGGTCACGTATTTTCACACACATTATATTGACATTAACATTATACAAACATTCTTTAACGACATAAGGAAAACCACTGGAAGAAGGAAGTGCAGCAGTCATGCCTGTCGCTTGCTCCCTCCCTCTCTCTCTCTCTCTCTCTCTCTCTCTCTCTCTCACACACACACACACACACACAGAGAGACACACAGAGAGAGACGCCGGAATGACGGAAAATAAAGTCACGGAAATTTATGACGCGCCATGCAGTGCAGCACTATGTTGTGTGTAAACAACACTCTTGAAGGTGCAGTGTGTCGTAACGAAGCAGAAATAACCGTGTTCTTATGTAAAAGAAGCGCCTTCTGTTCACAAGGAATTGAGGCTAAGATGTAGCTTTCTTTATTTAATGTTTTTATTCGAAGCTACAATGATAAACAGTTTAGAAGCGAAATTTCTGCAATTTTCATTGAACTGAAATGCCACAGCTGGGTTGTCAAAATACTGTTAGAAAATGCCGCTTCATTAAAAGCCAATGGTCTTTTAGCTTGGCCTAAAAAGGTGCGTACCTGGAGGCACTGCTGATGTCGTCCTCCAGAGGGGAACAGACTCCAGCTAATGAAGACTCCACACGTAAATAATACTTCCTCCCAAGAGAAATAATGCAAAAGAGGAACAAAAGTATCCTCCACATTCAGTACATTAGTTTGTGAGTTCTCTGCCTCGATCCTGGAATCTGGTTAGTAGAGGGCGATCGTATCCAAGCAGTATAAATTTACAGTGCGTAGCGAACCATCGTTTCAGTAAAATACTAACGCCGATTATCTGCAGAATAATGGAACAATTTGTGGGAGCCGATCTCGGGTAAGATCATTTTGGGTTCTGGAGAAATATTTGAGGAACAAATGAAGCAATACTGAAACTAAGACTCATCTTAGAACATATACTGAATAAATACAAACACACATTTGTAACTTCAGAGAAGGTTGGCTGGAACCTAGTGTACGAAATTCCGACATTCTCATGGATAAAATAAAGGGATCTAAACATTAGCTACAGCTCGTACTGTTGCGAATGTAGTAACTGAATGTAGGATTTAATTCAGTTCAAACATCCGCAGTAGAAGAGAAAAATGCCCGCATCTCGTGGTCGTGCGGTAGCGTTCTCGCTTCCCACGCCCAGGTTCCCGGGTTCGATTCCCGGCGGGGTCAGGGATTTTCTCTGCCTCGTGATGGCTGGGTGTTGTGTGATGTCCTTCGGTTAGTTAGGTTTAAGTAGTTCTAAGTTCTAGGGGACTGATGACATAAGATGTTAAGTCCCATAGTGCTCAGAGCCATTTAGGAGAGAAATGTTTTTCAGCTCAAACATCCACATTAGGAGAGAAGTGTTTTCTGCTGAAGTTACTAAATGGTAGCCACTGCACGCTATGATAATTAACATTTGTTTGAGAGGGGTGCTATACCCTGAGGTGATAAAAGTCATGGGATACCTCCTAAGCCGGCCGGGGTGGCCGAGCGGTTCTAAGCGCTACAGTCTGGAACCGTGCGACCGCTACGGTCGCAGGTTCGAATCCTGCCTCGGGCATGGGTGTGTGTGTTGTCCTTAGTTAGATTTAAGTAATTCTGAGTTCTAGGGGACTGATGACCTCAGAAGTCAAGTCCCATAGTGCTCAGAGCCATTTGAACCTTTTTTGATACATCCTAATTTAGTATCCCACCTCTTATTGACCGGCATAGCGCAGCAACTCAGTATGGCATGGAATCAACAAGTCGTTGGAAGTGCCCTGCAGAAATATTGGTCATGCAGTGTCTGCAGCCGTCTATAACTGCGAAAGAGTTGCTGACGCACGTGTTTGTGCACAGACTGATGTCTCGATTATGTCCCATTAATGTTCGATGTGATTCATCTCGGGTGACTTCAGTGGCCATATCACTGGCTCGAATTGTCCGGAATGTTCTTCAAGGCAATCACGAACAACTGTGGCCCAGTGACATGGTGCATTGTCATCCATAAAAATTGCATCGTTGTTGGGGAACATGAAGTCCATGAACTGCTGCAAATCGTCTCCAAGTAACCAAACATAATCACGAAGTTCAGCCACCGAGGTGCACGTCTTTTCAGTCAACACCACACTGACCGATTTATGCATCTATGACGATGAAATGGTGATGAAGACAACACAACACTCAGTCCTCGAGAGGAGAAAATCTGACCTGGCAAGGAATCTAACCCAGGCGAGCTGCATGGCAGTCACACACTGACCCCTCAGCTAAGGGGGCTGACTACAAGCTTGCACAGTACCTTGTTGACAACTCGGTTCCATGGCTTTGTCGCATCTGCGCCGCACTCGTACCATCAGCTCTTACCAGGTGAAATCGGGATTCATCTGACCAGGCCAACGTTTTCTAGTCGTCTATGGCCCAACCGATCTTGTCACGAGCCAATGAGAGGCGCTGCAGGCGATGTTGTGCTGTTAGCAATGGCATTCGCGTCGGTCTCTGCTGCGAAAGCCCATTAAGGGGAGGTTTACTATCTTTGGCCCAAAAAAAAGCATGTATTTGAGACTTTTTTCTCGGGATGTGTTGTAGATATCAATATCAAATTTGGTCAAAATATTTATTGATATTTCCCCTATAAACCGGAATTTTTTCGACCGGAAATGTTGAAAGGCGAAAGTGCCGTTGGAACGAAACAAAATATCGATGTAGACCTCTACGCTCGGTATGTCACAGGTCAGCCGACTCGTCTAAAATCAAAATTGAATCGACTTTAGCGAAGTATATAGGAGTCTTTAGGAGTTGTACCTCGCTTAAGTTATTTGGACCATCAGAAACCAAATGGCGGCCATTTGAAAAAAAAAAAAAAAATGTTTTTTTCTCTCAACGATTTTTCGACTTCGTCGGCCAAGTAAAAATATTTATAGTTGATGGATCGGTATAAAAGTGGTACAACTCCTGGACAATTTAGTTAGATTCGTCGGAAACAATCAAGCCAATCAGTTCAGTAGATTTGAAGCTACCATTTTTTTTTTTTTTTTTTTTTTTTTTTTTTTTTTTTTTTTTTTTTTTTTTTTTTGTCGTCAGTCTACTGACTGGTTTGACGCGGCCCGCCACGAATTCCTTTCCTGTGCTAACCTCTTCATCTCAGAGTAGCACTTGCAACCTACGTCCTCAATTATTTGCTTGACGTATTCCAATCTCTGTCTTCCTCTACAGTTTTTGCCCTCTACAGCTCCCTCTAGTACCATGGAAGTCATTCCCTCATGTCTTAGCAGATGTCCTATCATCCTGTCCCTTCTCCTTATCAGTGTTTTCCACATATTCCTTTCCTCTCCGATTCTGCGTAGAACCTCCTCATTCCTTAGCTTAGCAGTCCACCTAATTTTCAACATTCGTCTATAGCACCACATCTCAAATGCTTCGATTCTCTTCTGTTCCAGTTTTCCCACAGTCCATGTTTCACTACCATACAATGCTGTACTCCAGACGTACATCCTCAGAAATTTCTTCCTCAAATTAAGGCCGGTATTTTATATTAGTAGACTTCTCTTGGCCAGAAATGCCTTTTTTGCCATATCGAGTCTGCTTTTGATGTCCTCCTTGCTCCGTTCGTCATTGGTTATTTTACTGCCTAGGTAGCAGAATTCCTTGACTTCATTGACTTCGTGACCATCAATCCTGATGTTAAGTTTCTCGCTGTTCTCATTTCTACTACTTCTCATTACCTTCGTGTTTCTCCAATTTACTCTCAAACCATACTGTGTACTCATTAGACTGTTCATTCCGTTCAGCAGATCATTTAATTCTTCTTCACTTTCACTCAGGATAGCAATGTCATCCGCGAATCGTATCATTGATATCCTTTCACCTTGTATTTTAATTCCACTCCTGAACTTTTCTTTTATTTCCACCATTGCTTCCTCGATGTACAGATTGAAGAGTAGGGGCGAAAGGCTACAGCCTTGTCTTACACCCTTCTTAATACGAGCACTTCGTTCTTGATCGTCCACTCTTATTATTCCCTTTTGGTTGTTGTACATATTGTATATGACCCGTCTCTCCCTATAGCTTACCCCTACTTTTTTCAGAATCTCGAACAGCTTGCACCATTTTATATTGTCGAACGCTTTTTCCGGGTCGACAAATCCTATGAAAGTATTTTGACTTTTCCTTAGCCTTGCATCCATTATTAGCCGTAACGTCAGAATTGCCTCTCTTGTCCCTTTACTTTTCCTAAAGCCAAACTGATCGTCACCTAGCGCATTCTCAATTTTCTTTTCCATTCTTCTGTATATTATTCTTGTAAGCAGCTTCGATGCATGAGCTGTTAAGCTGATTGTGCGATAATTCTCGCACTTGTCAATTCTTGCCGTCTTCGGAATTGTGTGGATGATGCTTTTCCGAAAGTCAGATGGTATATCGCCAGACTCATATATTCTACACACCAACGTGAATAGTCGTTTTGTTACCACTTCCCCCAATGATTTTAGAAATTCTGATGGAATGTTATCTATCCCTTCTGCCTTATTTGACCGTAAGTCCTCCAAAGCTCTTTTAAATTCCGATTCTAATACTGGATCCCCTAACTCTTCTAAATCGACTCCTGTTTCTTCTTCTATCACATCAGACAAATATTCACCCTCATAGAGGCTTTCAATGTATTCTTTCCACCTATCTGCTCTCTCCTCTGCATTTAACAGTGGAATTCCCGTTGCACTCTTAATGTTACCACCGTTGCTTTTAATGTCACCAAAGGTTGTTTTGACTTTCCTGTATGCTGAGTCTGTCCTTCCGACAATCATATCTTTTTCGATGTCTTCACATTTTTCCTGCAGCCATTTCGTCTTAGCTTCCCTGCACTTCCTATTTATTTCATTCCTCAGCGACTTGTATTTCTGTATTCCTGATTTTCCCGGAACATGTTTGTACTTCCTCCTTTCATCAATCAACTGAAGTATTTCTTCTGTTACCCATGGTTTCTTCGCAGCTACCTTCTTTGTACCTATGTTTTCCTTCCCAACTTCTGTGATGGCCCTTTTTAGAGATGTCCATTCCTCTTCAACTGTACTGCCCACTGCGCTATTCCTTATTGCTGTATCTATAGCGTTAGAGAACTTCAAACGTATCTCGTCATTCCTTAGTACTTCCGTATCCCACTTCTTTGCGTATTGATTCTTCCTGACTAATGTCTCGAACTTCAGCCTACTCTTCATCACTACTATATTGTGATCTGAGTCTATATCTGCTCCTGGGTACGCCTTACAATCCAGTATCTGATTTCGGAATCTCTGTCTGACCATGATGTAATCTAATTGAAATCTTTCCGTATCTCCCGGCCTTTTCCAAGTATACCTCCTCCTCTTGTGATTCTTGAACAGGGTATTGGCTATTGCTAGCTGAAACTTGTTACAGAACTCAATTAGTCTTTCTCCTCTTTCATTCCTTGTCCCAAGCCCATATTCTCCTGTAACCTTTTCTTCTACTCCTTCCCCTACAACTGCATTCCAGTCGTCCATGACTATTAGATTTTCGTCCCCCTTTACATACTGCATTACCCTTTCAATATCCTCATACACTTTCTCCTTTCTCTATCTGTTCATCTTCAGCTTGCGACGTCGGCATGTATACCTGAACTATCGTTGTCGGTGTTGGTCTGCTGTCGATTCTGATTAGAACAACCCGGTCACTGAACTGTTCACAGTAACACATCCTTTGCCCTACCTCCCTATTCATAACGAATCCTACATCTGTTATACCATTTTCTGCTGCTGTTGGTATTACCCAATACTCATCTGACGAGAAATCCTTGTCTTCCTTCCACTTCACTTCACTCACCCCTACTATATCTAGATTGAGCCTTTGCGTTTCCCTTTTCAGATTTTCTAGTTTCCCTACCACGTTCAAGCTTCTGACATTCCACGCCCCGACTCGTAGAACGTTATCCTTTCGTTGATTATTCAATCTTTTTCTCATGGCAGCCTCCCCCTTGGCAGTCCCCTCCCGGAGATCCCAATGGGGGACTATTCCGGAATCTTTTGCCAATGGAGAGATCATCATGACACTTCTTCAACTACAGGCCACATGTCCTGTGGATACACGTCACGTGTCTTTAATGCAGTGGTTTCCATTGCCTTCTGCATCCTCATGTCGTTGATCATTGCTGATTCTTCCGCCTTTAGGGGCAATTTCCCACCCCTAGGACAAGAGAGTGCCCTGAACCTCTATCCGCTCCTCCGCCCTCTTTGAGAAGGCCGTTGGCAGAATGAGGCTGACTTCTTATGCCGGAAGTCTTCGGCCGCCAATGCTGATTATTTATCAAAATTTAGACAGTGGCGGGGATCGAACCCGGGACCAAAGACGTTTTGATTATGAATCAAAGACGCTACCCCTAGACCACGGGTACCACCCCTTACAGAATAACGGAGCGAAATTTCGATTTCTTATTACAAAGTTAAGGTTTTTATTTGACTCACCCTCGTAGCTACAGCATCTGCCATAGGCCCTGATAACTTGTTCAATATGTGATGGCATCGATGCGTATGTGGCACGAATGGCGTCCTGTGGTCTAGCCATCCATGCTGCTTCATCTGCTTCCAAAGTTCATGTGTGGAGTTTGGCATTGGGTCAAAGAACTGCACCCATAGTTTCACCATATCCCACATATTTTCGATTAGGAACAAGTCTGGTGATCTGGCGGGCCAGGGCGAAAGACTGGCATCCTGTGACACCAAGAACACACGTGTTTGTGCAGCAACATGTGGTCGTGCATTGTCTTGTTGACAAACGGCGTCTGGGGCGTCATGCAGAAAGGTTTTGGTTGTGGACCGCAGAATGTCGTACACTTTGGTCACACTAGTCACAGTGCCTTGGACGAGCACCTGCTGTGATTTGTGATTGTATCCAATAGCTGCCCACACCAAGATGCGCTGTATGTCTTGTGTGATGTTACTCTACCTGTCTACGGCGAACCAAAATGTGGCCATCATTTTCAAACAAACAGAACCTGAATTCGTCCAAAAATACTATCTGATGCCATTCCTGTCCTCAGTGACGTTGTCCCTTACAGCATTGACGTCTAGCATGTTTCTACACATTCGTCAAAGGTAGGCGGAGAAAGGGACGATGCGTACACAACCCATGCCGTAATAAACGGCGACGGACTGTCATCCCTGATAGTGTTAGATTTGTTACACTGTTCCACTGTTGCGCCAGAGCCCAGAAGGACGCTAATGTGTCTTGCAAATCCGTTTGGATGAGGTGTCGATCTTCTCAGCGGGTGATCTGGTTTGATCCATCTCGTCGTGAACCATTCTGCACACACCTGTTGCACTGACAAAACGCTTCGTCCTACACGAACAGCAATTTCCCCAATGGATGCATCACATTCTCTCATGGCAATAATGTGCCCTCTCACTGGTTTGATGGGACGCTTCACGCATATGTCTGCGAGGCATCCTGCACATCTGCTCAAGTCACACTGATCCATTATCCTGGTGATTATAGCGGCAGGCACATTTTAGCAGTAGGAGGTTTTAGGCCGCGATATCGATGTTGACCTTGAATCCGCCGGCCTACATGGTTCAAATGTTAATCATTTCTGCAGAACATACTAATGTAAATCCTATCTGTAGTCGTTCAAGGTGTTCTGTTTTTTTCCTGAACATGAGTGCATTAGCGATCACAGTGCCACTAAGGCGGAGTTAAAAATAAAGTTTTCCGAAATTCCTTCACCAAAGAAGAGGAAGTAAATATTCCAACATGAGTAACTTAGAAGTAGATATCCATGGTGCAGCAAGCACTTAAAGTACTTAATAAAAGTAAGTCTTTTGCTCCAAATAACATATCAGTTAGGTTCCTTTCAGAGTATGCTGATATAACAGCTCCATACTTAGCAATTACGCACAACTGCTCGCTCGACTAAAGATCTATACCTAAAGACTGGAACATTGCACAGGTCCCACTAATACTCAAGAAAGGAAATAAGAGTAATCGGGTGAACCACAGACACGCATCACTGATGTCAATTTCCAGAAGGATTTTGAAACATATATTGTGTACGAACTTTGAGAATTAATGAAAGCAGTGCTCACCATTTGCAGCATAGTCAAGAGGACTGATTGCAGACCTCTGGTACAGAGCCGAGTGGAGGGTCTGAATCAAAGTCTCAGATGGGTCTGCGACTATGTAGGCTGCAGATTCCTTGACTTGTGACAAAGGGTGGTTGGGCATCGGGTACTACTGAATAGGTCAGTAGTCTACAATAAGCAGGAGGCGGCAGTAGTACGGCAAGGGGGGGGGGGGGGGGCAAAAGTGCGTTTTGTTAGTGTGGGTTGCCTGTATAAGGGGCAGGTATGCAATCGAGAGAGGGCAATATGTTTGCCCTTGATGTAGGCAACTCACACTAACAAAATGCACTGATGCCCCCCTTGCCCTACTACTGGCAGCTACACAGGTAGCAAGGGATGTGTGGCGTGGACTGCGTGGCTTTTTAGGTTAGATGGCCTCAGGAAAACACCAAAAGGGCTTCAGTCACAAAGGGGGCGGGCCGAACACAGGAAGAACTTAGATACAGGAACCATCAGTATAACAGTTGTAAATTTTCGTAGTTGTGTTGGGAAAATAGCAGAGCTCCATGCGCTAATAGAAGGCACTGATGTTCAAATCGTTATAGGCACTGAAAGCTGGCTGAAGTTGGGTATAAGTTCGGTTAAAGCCGGATATAAGCTCAGCCGAAATTTTTGCGAAGAACCTAACGGTGTTCCGAAAGGATAGGCTAAACACGGTTGGCAGTGGCGTGTTTGTTGCTGTTAGAAATAGTTTATCTTGTCGCAAAATTGAAGCAGATAGTTCCTGTTAGTTAGTATGGGTAGAGGTTATTGTTGGCTATCGGAATAAAATAATAATTGGATCCTCTTACCGACCTCCCAATTCAGATGATATAATTGCTGAAAGGTTCGAAGAAAACTTGTGTTTGATTTCAAACATGTACCCGACTCAGACGGTTCTGCGACCGTGTAGGCTTCAGATTCCTTGACTTGCGCCAAAGAGTGGTTGGGCTTCAGGTTCCGCTCGATAAGTCAGGAGTCCACTATACGCAAGAGTTGTTGGTGACTTTAATTTACCCTCGATATGTTGGCGAGAATACATGTAATACTTGTTTATTTCCGGAGGTATGAATAAAAGATGATCCGAAATTGTGCTATTCACGTTCACTGAAAATTATTATTTAGTTCTGAAAATTATTATTTAGTTCATGAGCCCACGCGAATGGTAAACGGTTGTGAAAACACACTTGACCTTGGCAACAAAAAATCCTGAGTTAATAACGAGCAAACGAGCATCAAAACGGATACAGGGGTTACTGAGCACAGCGTTCTTGTAGCGAGACTGAATATTGTAACCCCCAAATCCTCCAAAAATAAACGAAAAATATACCTGTTCAAAAAAACAGGTAAAAATTCACTTGAAACCTTCCTGAGAGACAATCTCCACTCCTTCCAAATTGACAATATAAGTGTAGACCAGATATGGCTTAAATTCAAAGAAACAGTGTCGGCAGCAGTTGAGAGGTTTATACCAAATAAATTAACAAACGACGGAGGTTATCCTCCTTGGTACACAAAACGGGTCAGTACACTGTTGCAGAAACAAACATGCCAAATTTAAACACACACAAAATCTGCAAGATAGGCGATCTTTTACAGAAGCTCGAAATTTATTGCGGACTTCAATGCGAGATGCTTATAATAGCTTCCACAACAAAGCCTTTTATCGAAACTTGGCAGAAAATCCAAAGATATTCTGGGCGTATGTAAAGTATGACAGCCGCAAAACACAATTAATGCCTTCTCTGCGCGATAGCAATGGAGATACTATCGAAGACAGTGCTGCCAAAGCAGAGTTACTAAACACTGACTTCCGAAATGCCTTCACAAAAGAAGACGAAGTAAATATTCCAGAATTCGAATCAAGAACAGCTGCCAACATGGGTAACGTAGAAGTAAATATCCTCGGAGTAGTGAAGCTACTAAAATCACTTAATAAAATCAAGTCTTCTGGTCCAGACTGTATACCAATTAGGTTCCTTTCGGAGTATGCTGATGCATTAGCTCCATACTTAACAATCGTATACAACCGTTCGCTCTTCGAAAGATCCGTACTCAAAGACTGGAAGCAGGAGTTTGGAACATATATTGTGTTCGAACATTATGAATTACGTCGAAGAAAACGGTCAATTGACACACAGTCAACATGGATTTAGAAAACATCGTTGTTTTGAAACAACTAACTCTTTACTCACAGGAGATATTGAATGCTATTGACAAGGGATTTCAGATCGATTCCGTATTTCTGGATTTCTGGAAGGCTTTTGACACTGTACCACACAAGCGGCTTGTAGTGAAATTGCGTGCTTATGAGGTATCGTCTCAGTTATGTGACTAGATTCATGATTTCCTGTCAGAGAGGTCACAGTTCGGAGTAATTAACGGAAAGTCATCGAGTAAAACAGAAGTGATTTTAGAATTAAGCATATATTCAAGAAGACTGAATAAAACTTCCTGCGATCTTCCACATGACATAGGTCCGAACAATACTATGCTTAACAAAGTGAATAATGATTTAAAGAGGGTACAATGTTAACAGAGAATTTCTATAAAAGTCAGACAGCTTAATCAGATAATATGTTAATGCATGACTCAGGGAAGTGCGGTGGTCTTTCTCTCAGCTCTGAGCAAGTGAAAACAGTTAACTAGCTCCCAGTAATCGTTTCTACAAATTAGTGTACAGTGCTCCAGTCTTACCTCAAACTTCTTCTCTTCAAAAAATAATAACATTATACAAAATTTGTATTCTCCTCCCTTTCTAATATATACATCTTATTCATCCTTGCTGTCCTTTACAATCAATCTTTCTTCATCTACCATATACAATCACAATTCAACACAGCACTACAGAATACGTTCATCACCCACCATACAGAATTTCTTGGAATGTGTGAATGTGTTTGTCCCAAGTCTGGTGTTGACGATGACAGTATATTCTACACAGCTTGTTCATTTCACGCATAATACGTTCTGAAGGATTGGACTGAGGCCAATAGATAACATGTCTAATTTTGTGACGTTGTAAAGTGCGTAACCAAATATTTGAGCGAAATTGTGGACCGTTGTCGGAAATGACTTATCAATGTGACCAATTTCTCGTAGAAAATTATTGACATCGGCTTTGGATACTGTTTTGGCAGTAGCTTTCCGTAAAGGAGCGAATAAACGAATTTTGAAGTCAATTCAACAGCAACAAAAATTTAAGCAAATCCATTTAGTGATCTGACAAGAAATGCTAATATGTCTACTGCAGCCAGCTCCTTTGGCTTAGAAGGAATTATAGGAAATAATGGCGCTCGATGTGTAATGGTTGATGGTTTGGCTTTCTGACACAATTTGCGTTTTGCTAAAACTTTCCGTATTCTTTTCTGCATATTATTGAAGCAACAAGTTGTACAAAGTTTGTGAAAGCATTTTCTTGGACCAAAATGAGCATAGCTGAGATGTGTATACCAAATAAATTTATTTAGAAAATCATCGCATATGCATATAACCCAAAGAGACTCACTGATTGTACATCTTTTGAAAAGGATGTTGTTACGTACCAAATAAAATTGTTTTGTTGCAGTATTTGTTTTGTCATATCATTTACTTTTTACATCTTTCCAGATAGGGTCTTTTCTCTGTCCCTGCACTATGTCTCGTAAAGAAGAAGAGATAAAATTTTCAAATGCTACCTTTGGTATATACAACAAACTGAAATTTTCCTGCAAATTATTTTACGAAGTGTTCTTGGCAAAACCAATACGAGCACCGGATAAAATATTCGCTATGACATTTTGAGTCCCAGGAATGTGAAAAACAGTAATAACTGTTAAACTCTTGTAAATACAAAGCCTATCGTTTCAAAACGATCATGTTTTACTTTAGACAACATTAAAAATTGGAATGAGTGTACTCCTTCATATGTTTTTCAAGTAAGAAGAACCGAAATTTAGAAAATGCCGAAATAATTGACAATTCTTCCAACTCGGTTACAGAATAGTTTCTTTCAGATTTAGACAGGACACGACTGGCAAAGGCTATTCTTCTCTGCACAGGTACACCATTGTCTTCAAATTCTTGAAATGGATGAGCGCCAAGCCCAGTTTTCGCTCGAGTCCGTTGATAAGGAAAAAAGTCTCGTGGTAACTCAGGATGAGCAAAAGTATTGGATCATGAAGAAGTGCATCTGTCAAACTCAAACTCTTAACAGTGCTTGTTCATCCCAGGGCCATATGGTGTTCTTTCCAGTAAGAGAACATAATTTAGGAGTGGCAAGAGGTTTTCGTATCTGAAGAACGGCGATAAAAATTTGTAAAACCAAGGAAACTTCAAATTTGACGTTACATGGAAGGAGGGGGATTGCCCTAATTGCTTAAAGTTTCTCTGGGTCTTTTTCAGTACCTTCTGATGAAATTGTATAACAAAGAAATTTTACTCTTGCTTTTGCAAAGTCTGATTTTTCTGAGATAACTGATTCCCCAATGCCTAAAAATGTGCAAAAAGCTTATCAAAATAAGGTTATGCTGTGACCAAGCTAAGAATTTTCTGCTGCAAGTTTGTCATCAACAAAGGGTTTTTTGTGCCTTTTCAAGTAGTTAAGTAAAATAGTATTCAAACTTCGAATAAAGCCAGCTGACGACATGTTGAGGCCAAAAGGTAATTTTCGAAACTGGTTGCACAAACTACAACATAAGAAATCAGTTGTTTTCTACAATCTGGATGTAGCTCTATTTGGCCGGCCGAGGTGGCCGAGCGGTTCTAGGCGCTACAGCCTGGAACCGCGCGACCACTACGGTCGCAGGTTCGAACCCTGCCTCGGGCATGGATGTGTGTGATGTCCTTAGGTTAGTTACGTTTAAGTAGTTCTGAGTTCTAGGGGACTGATGACCCCAGAAGTTAAGTCCCATAGTGCTCAGAGCCATTTGAACCATTTGTAGCTCTATTTGCCAAAACTTACGCGGGGTTCTACAGAAGATAAAATTTGCGCACCATGGAAATTTTGCGATAGTGCTTCCAATGTTTGTGGTTTATCTGTTTCTATTCAAATAATAGTGTTAATCTGTCTAGAATCCAATACAAGTCTAACCGAACCATCTTTTTTCTTCACAATATACAATTGGCTGTTATATGAACTGACTGCAAGTTCTATGATCCCATTTTGTAGCGTAGACTGAATTTCTGCCTTCACTTTTTCTCTGTAGCAAGCTGAGATGATGTATGGTTTAACGGAAAACTTATTGTGCTCTTGGAACTGGAATGTGTGCGCAAAATATCAGCAAGATCTTTTCGGTCAGTTTCTGTACACTGTTGTGCTCTATACACTTTTTCCTTAATGAGACTATGTATCGATTTCCTGATCAATTTAAGCGTAAAACGTATATGGACAACTTGTGTCACTACGAAAGTACCCTGATGGAATTTGCGATGCATTATCTGTCAAAAAGCATAAACAATTTATTTCTTCTTCTTGTTTCGAGATCCAGTCTTGAAATGTTAATGAAACTGACTTACCCTCCCCTTCCATTCCTACTTCGGCGTCACTGAAATTCAAAACGGCTTTATATTTGTTTCTACTCCTAATATTATTTCAGTGGACAAGAAAGGAACAACCAAGAATTTCATCGAAAATGTATAGCCTTGACACAAAAAGTCTAAATAGGTATGATGCTTCACGTCAACACTTTTTCCAGAAACTGCTCCTTGTACGAGGGTGAGTTAAATGAAAACCTTAAATTTGTAATAACAAATCGAAATTTCGCGTTGTAATCCTGTAAGTTGGTACGCGTGCTGCAAACAGCATGCAGAATGGTCAGTAGGTGGCAGCATAGTGCAGATGCACACGTACCGTCGCAGTATCAGTAGAAAAATGGCAGCCCCACTTGCGACTTGCACTAGGGAAGAACAGCGTTCTGTTATTCGGTTTTTGCGTAGTGAAGGTGTGAAACCTATTGAAATTCATCGACGAATGAAGGTTCAGTACGGTGATTCATGTTTGTCACAGCAGCAAGTCTACGAATGGAATAGGAAGTTTGCAAATGGTGTGACTTCAGTGGAAGATGCTCCTCGTCCAGGTCAAGCACAACGAGTTGTGACTCCACAGAACATTGCAGCAGTTGAAGCCATAGTGAAAGAAAACCGCCGAATGACATTGCAACATGTTAACAGATTAGTCATGGGTCAGCACACCACATTGTGCTTGATGTGCTCCAGTATCACAAAGTGTCTGCAAGATGGGTGCCACGACAGCTGACTCCTGAAATGAGAGAATGACGTATTGATGCTCGTGAAGAACTTCTTTGGCGCTTTGAACGAGAAGGTGATGGTTTCCTTGCAAGAATCGTAACTGGGGACGAAACCTGGGTTCACTTCCACCAACCGGAAACGAAGAGAGCGAGCAAGGAATGGCACCATTCCTCATCACCAAAACCAAAAGAAGTTTCGAACAGAACCATCAGTAGGGAAGGTTATGCTGACTCTCTTTTGGGACGAAAAAGGCGTCATTTTGGAGCATTACATGCCTAGAGGGACCACTGTCACCAGTGCATCATATACAGATCTCCTAAAAAAATCATCTGCGGCCTGCAATCAAATCAAAGCAACGTGGATTGTTGTCAGCAGGTGTTCTTTTGCAACATGACAATGCAAGGCCCCACACTGCCCGTACAACAGTTGCAACAGTCACAGACGTACATTTTGAGTGTCTTCCTCATCCACCATACTCACCAGACCTTGCCCCAAGTGATTTCCATATGTCTGGACCACTCGAAGACGCAATGGGAGGAAATAAGTTCCGTTCTGATGAAGAGGTACGCCACGTGGTGCATGAGTGGTTGTGCGGACTACCAAAAGAATTTTTTTTCTAAAGGAGTTTATGCACTTCGCAAGCGCTGTAGGACTTGCATAGAGCGTGGGGGAGATTATGTTGAAAAGTTATACAGCTTTGTACCACTTCTGCACAATAAATAATATTTAAAAAATATTTAGGGTTTTTATTTGACTCACCCTTGTATTTTAATCTTAAGTGAAGGTAAAGTCGGACAATCTGTTGTTGTCATACATCTGTGGAATGCAGTGTCACTGACCACGGAAATAGAGCAACCAGAGTAAAACAACGTAAAGTGTAGTGTTGTCTACTGAAATGTTTATTTTTGGATGTACTACAGAATTTTGTTTGTCATCAGTCTCTTCCAGTAAAATGTCTGTAATGTCTTCAAAACGTACAAAGTTCCAGTTTCGGAAACAGCGTGTTTTGTGTGATCCACAGAATTGGTTGTTGCCAGGGTCGCGAATGATTGTCTTGTATTGCTTCCTCGTCGTTGATTATCTCGTGGATTTGGTGATCTGACTTCAATTATTTCTATGTGTCGCTCTGGGCCTGCACTTCCAGAATTTTGCCACTGCGAATTATGATTTTGATTACTGTGATTGTGTTGGCTTTGACTGTGTTGGTTGCTGTTTGCATAATAGTTGTTGTGCCATGTGTTTTGCAGATTTGCTCTACCTGAATTGTGTCCATGAAAATTTGCATGATTACCACCTGGGTTAGAGTATAGTCTATGTTTACTTTGATTTTTATGGTAATTGTGATTACGCCTATTTCCATTACCATAATTCTGGAGATGTCTTCAATTGTGTTCATAGTCAGAGTTCCGGAAATTACCACAATTATCACAATAATCATTATTCAACAGCGAGAATTGCGCGTCATACGGACGAAGTCGCTTATCCCGTCTGTAAATGTTTCTGTGGTTGTGTTTGCTATGCGAGTTCCCACAGTTTTTGTTTTCACGCGGTAAAAATGCATCTTGCGTGTCCTAGTTACGGTTGAGATTTTTATTGTGTCTTTACGTTAAACCATTGTCACTGTCCATTTCCTGCAGTATTGTTTGAAATGCTTCTAAATCATATTAACAGAATCTTCCGTCGGTTCTTGGTAGAACAACATTATAATAATAAATGAAAAGCACCAGTTTGCTTTTGTTCTACAATATTATTTTTATTGCTAACCGGTTTTCGGCTTACAAGGCCATCTTCAGGCATTTACTGAGTATTATCACCAAAGAAGTTAAATGTTAGCAGACAACACTGGAAGAGAAGTAAAACATCTAGAGTGAAGTAGAAACATACAGTGAGTAACATCTTTGCAATGAAATAGTAAAAACTGAACAGTACATAAATAACAATGGAGTTGACAGGAAAACATTTAGCACAATATAAGAATAACATGCCTACATAACGGTATCTATTGATAAACAAAACTATTGAAATAAGATAAACTTAGTACTAGGCAAGGCTGCATCAAGAGGTATGAAACATGGAGAGTGATACACAACCAATTAAAAAAGAAGAGACAGTTGTCAATGTAAATACAGAATACACGAAGAACTTAAGCTATATCAATACGATAAACAGAAATTAATAAATGCAGGAAAATTGAGGTGTTTGAGGGAACCTACAGTTTGAGAGTGTGGTGGTACTGCATTTTAACATTAACTTTATAATCAAAGCAGTGGCTCTCCTGCGAACCAGCTTCTGTAAAGTTTGGAAGGTAGGAGACGAGGTACTGGCAGAAGTAAAGCTGTGAGTACCGGGCGTGAGTCGTGCTTCGGTAGCTCAAATGGTAGAGCACTTGCCCGCGAAAGGCAAATGTCCCGAGTTCGAGTCTCGGTCGGGCACACAGTTTTAATCTGCCAGAAAGTTTCAATTTTTATAGGTATATCTACAAAAAATGAACCGACGGAACTTCGCCTTAAGACAAGAGTTAAGATGAGATTTATTTCTTTCGTTCTCTCGTTCAATTACGCTTCACCAATGTCTGCCAAAGCCTCTGCGAGAAACGTTGAAATGTGCCACGCACATTAGATGCTTGTTGCCGATTGTTCACTGCATTGTAATTTTGAGACATTTACAAATACCTTTGCCACATCGCGTCGGCACAATGGTAAGTTGTTTGCCACAACGACGAATATCTTAGGAGATACACCTGTTTATCGCTTCATACTTTCAGACGAATGACCTTACAGCGTGAAAATGTTATAAGAATTCATTGTCTTGTTAACTATGTTAGGTTTTTTAAAGAAATTTACAGGCTTAATTGTCATCATAACTGTCACAAATCGGTCAAGCGACTTCATAAACAACGGATTCGATATAAATAGCGATTCTATTATCTTTGTGTGTCACAACCTCCAAATTCGCAGCCCACGTCTAAGGATGCCAGACAGTAAGGTGTACAGGATGATTCCATGATGATGTTTCAGAGTTTCAGGAATGATGAACAGTAGTACATATATCAGTTTGAGGTAAGGTACCATGGTCTCACAGTATCGAAAAATTCTGAGTATTATATTCTAAGACTTTGCTTTCGTGGCGAGTAAATCCGATGTCGCAGGGAGAGGGTATATAACATTCTAAGTGACCAATTCGGGATACAGTGCTTACCATCCCGTACACGAAATCTTGTTCTGAAAAATCCGTTGCATAACTTTATTAATTAGCATTGGATCCTGAGGAGAGACCTACTAATAGAATTAGACCAGTCGTTTCAGATAGGAGAAGTACAATCGTAGGGGGACGTCTCGCACTGTGTCCATTACTTCTGCAAGTGTGGTGTACATAAATTGATGGACATTTGGTCAAGTAAGTGTTTCGCAGAAGTGTGGGTACTTGTTTCAGCCCGAATATAAGCAGAGTAGTAATTGTAACGTACGTCCTCAGTTATTTGCTGGATGTATTCCAATCTCTGTCTTTCTCTAGTTTTTACCCACTACAGCTCCCTCTAGTACTATGGTAGTTATTCCTTGATGTCTTAACAGATGTATAATTCTGTTCCTTCTTCTTGTCAGTGTTTTCCGTTTATTTCTTTCCTCGTCGATTCTGCAGAGAACCTCCCTGTTCCTCACCTTGTTACGTTAAATTCAGTTACACAGACGCATGTTTGAACAGTAGGGGCGAAAGGTTAAATCCCCGTCTTACACCTTTTTCAAGCCGAGCCCAATAGTTTATGCCTATTTTTCTCGGAATTTCGAACATCTTGCACCATTTTACATTGTCGAACACTTTTCCCGGTCGACAAATCCTACAAACATTTCTTGATTTTTCTTCCGTTTTCTTCCATTACACTGATCAACAATGAAAATGTTTCGGGCTCAAAAATTGTTAATTCTTACGTATTTCCAGCTACTGAATTAAAAAATCCCCATAAAAATGATAGATTAGTTATTGACTTGGAGATAAAGTGACATTTCTTTCTTATAGTCAACATTTTCAGTTTGGAGGAAATTTTGTTTTCGGAGTTGGCACACCTGTCCAGTAACAAAACACAGGTGCTCTCAAGGTGTTTGTAAGTCATAAACATAAATACTGTTGCTGTGACTGAGTTTCATACAGTTTCTGCCGTAATTAAAGCAGAATTTCTGGTTTGAGAATGTTTTTGTGGTATAAAATTCGTAAAAATGCTACGAAAATGTGTAAACAAGGGGAATAATTTTTGATAAATTTTTGGTGAAATAACATTTTCCTCACAGTAAGACAACCCGACGCCTCTTGTGAAGACTGCCTATTCGCAATATTTCGGTATGAAAGTAGGGGACCAGGATAAATCTTGGGCTCAACATACACTCCTGGAAATGGAAAAAAGAACACATTGACACCGGTGTGTCAGACCCACCATACTTGCTCCGGACACTGCGAGAGGGCTGTACAAGCAATGATCACACGCACGGCACAGCGGACACACCAGGAATCGCGGTGTTGGCCGTCGAATGGCGCTAGCTGCGCAGCATTTGTGCACCGCCGCCGTCAGTGTCAGCCAGTTTGCCGTGGCATACGGAGCTCCATCGCAGTCTTTAACGCTGGTAGTATGCCGCGACAGCGTGGACGTGAACCGTATGTGCAGTTGACGGACTTTGAGCGAGGGCGTATAGTGGGCATGCGGGAGGCCGGGTGGACCTACCGCCGAATTGCTCAACACGTGGGGCGTGAGGTCTCCACAGTACATCGATGTTGTCGCCAGTGGTCGGCGGAAGGTGCACGTGCCCGTCGACCTGGGACCGGACCGCAGCGACGCACGGATGCACGCCAAGACCGCAGGATCCTACGCAGTGCCGTAGGGGACCGCACCACCACTTCCCAGCAAATTAGGGACACTGTTGCTCCTGGGGTATCGGCGAGGACCATTCGCAACCGTCTCCATGAAGCTGGGCTACGGTCCCGCACACCGTTAGGCCGTCTTCCGCTCACGCCCCAACATCGTGCAGCCCGTCTCCAGTGGTGTCGCGACAGGCGTGAATGGAGGGACGAATGGAGACGTGTCGTCTTCAGCCATGAGAATCGCTTCTGCCTTGGTGCCAATGATGGTCGTATGCGTGTTTGGCGCCGTGCAGGTGAGCGCCACAATCAGGACTGCATACGGCCGAGGCACACAGGGCCAACACCCGGCATCATGGTGTGGGGAGCAATCTCCTACACTGGCTTTACACCACTGGTGATCGTCGAGGGGACACTGAATAGTGCACGGTACATCCAAACCGTTATCGAACCCATCGTTCTACCATTCCTAGACCGGCAAGGGAACTTGCTGTTCCAACAGGACAATGCACGTCCGCATGTATCCTGTGCCACCCAACGTGCTCTAGAAGGTGTAAGTCAACTACCCTGGCCAGCAAGATCTCCGGATCTGTCCCCCATTGAGCATGTTTGGGACTGGATGAAGCGTCGTCTCACGCGGTCTGCACGTCCAGCACGAACGCTGGTCCAACTGAGGCGCCAGGTGGAAATGGCATGGCAAGCCGTTCCACAGGACTACATCCAGCATGTCTACGATCGTCTCCATGTGAGAATAGCAGCCTGCATTGCTGCGAAAGGTGGATATACACTGTACTAGTGCCGACATTGTGCATGCTCTGTTGCCTGTGTCTATGTGCCTGTGGTTCTGTCAGTGTGATCATGTGATGTATCTGACCCCAGGAATGTGTCAATAAAGTTTCCCCTTCCTGGGACAATGAATTCACGGTGTTCTTATTTCAATTTCCAGGAGTGTATATTTTGCAACGCATGTCCAGTTACACTGCGAGAATGCCTGAAAAATAAGAAATGATCTATGGCTTTTGCTGTGTCTATGGTTTAGCGGGAGCCTACAAACCGTACAGATGACTGCTATTTGTGCTTGGCTCCACCTATAAAGGCAGGATTTTCTATGAAGAAAAAAAGAACAGTTCAGTACCAGAATCTTCGATCTGATAATCGACCCATTCCGTATTTAGATAGGTTTACCAGTTCCTACTCCACCCGAAAATTGTGTGTTTGAAGTAGAAAATGAAGACAGTGTGAAATAAAAATAAAAAGAAGAACCAAACAAGCCTCCGCGTCCCATGACCCTAATTTCGAGGGAAAAGATGATAAACCGCACAGACTGAGTCAAGATCATTAGAGACATTGATCTGTCAGAGGAAAATGCAGAAAATCCTTAGGAGTCGACTACAGCAATGAAATCTTTTAGAAATAGATGTCACTGACACACAGTACAGAAAACGTCACATGGAACTGCTTCCCTTTTTGGAGAAGAACAACAATCTTGTTGTTGAGTGTGACATTAATGGCTTGTTAAAATCTTTACCGCCCACTGTGGCCGAGCGGTTCTAGGCCCTTCAGGCTGCCTCGGACATGGATGTGTGTGATGTCCTTAGGTTAGTTAGGTTTAAGTAGTTCTAAGTTCTAGGGGACTGATGATCTCAGATGTTAAGTCCCATAGTGCTCAGAGCCATTTGAACCATTTTTAAAATTTGGAATTTGTACTATGATCCAACTGAATGGAGGCTATTCACAGACTCCTCCAAGCTTAGTTTGAAAGCTGTGATACTTCATAATGGCAACCGTCTTCCTTCTGTCCCTGTTGGTAATGCAGTTGACATGAAGGAGACATACGCAAATATGGAAGAACTCTTGGACTAAATCAAATATCATGAACACAAATGGAAAATTTGTGGTGATCCAAAAGTCATTGCCTACTCTTAGGAAAGCAACTGGCGTACACAAAATACGCTGATTCTTATATAGACTATGTGATCAAAAGTATCCGGACACCCCCAAAAACATACGTTTTTCATATTCGGTGCATTGTGCTGCCACCTCCTGCCAGGTACTTCATATCAGCGACCTCAGTAGTCATTAGACATCGTGAGAGAGCAGAATGGGGCGCTCCGCGGAACTCATGGACTTGGAAAGTGGTCAGGTGATTGAGTATCACTTGTGTCATACGTTCGTACTCGAGATTTCCACACTCCTAAACATCCCTTCGTCCACTGTTTCCGATGTGACAGTGAAGTGGAAACGTAAAGGGACACGTACAGCACAAAAGCGTTGTGTTGACTGACAGAGACTGCCGACAGTTGAAGAGGGTCCTAATGTGCAACAGGCAGACATCTATCCAGGCCATCACACAGGAATTAGAAACTGCCTCAGGATCCACTGCAAGTACTATGACAGTTATGTGGAAGGTGAATAAACTTGGATTCACGGCCGAGCGGTTGCCCATAAGCCACACATCACGCCGGTGAATGCCAAACCACGCCTCGCTTGGTATAAGGAGCGTAAACATTGGACGAATGAATAATGGAAAAGCGTTGTGTGGAGTGACGAATCACTGCACACAATGTAGCAATCCGATGGCAGGGTGTGGGTGTGGCGAATTCCCGCTGAACGTCATCTGCCAGCGTGTGTAGTGCCAACAGTAAAATTCGAAGGCGGTGGTGTTGGGGTGTGGTCATGTTTTTCATGGAGAGAGCTTGCACCCCTTGTTGTTTTGCGTGGCACTATCACAGCACAGACCTACATTGATGTTTTAAGCACTTTCATGCTTCGCACTGTTGAAGAGCAATTCGGGGATGGCGATTGCATCTTTGAACACGATCGAGCACCTGTTCATAATGCACGGCCTTTGGCGTAGTGGTTACATGACAATAACATCCATATAATGGACTGTCCTGCATAGAGTCCTGGCCTGAATCCTATAGAACACCTTTCGGATGTTTTGGGACGCCGATTTCGTGCCATGGCTCACCGATCGACATCAATACTTCTCCTCAGTGCAGCACTCCGTGAAGAATGGGCTGCCTTCCTCAAGAAACCTTCCAGCAGCTGACTGAATGTATGCCTGCCAGAGTGGAAGCTGTTATCAAGGCTAAGGGTGGGTCAACACCGTATTGAATTCCAGCATTACCGATGGAGGGCGCCACGAACTTTAAGTTATTTTCAGCCAGGAGTCCGGATACTTTCGATCATATAGTATATGTGGGAGAGTAGGGATAGGAAATTGCATTATGTTAAAGCAGACTGGCCTGCAAGAAACCTTAACCCTAACAAGGAAAATGTCGTTCCCGAGTCTTTCGTGGGCCCAAAAGGTATTCTTATTCAACCCCTGCATATCAGGCTGGGTTTGATGAAAAATTTTGGCAAAGGTATGAACCAAGAAGGATGGCCCTTAAGTACATAAGAGAGAAATTTTCTAAATTAAGTGATGCAAGTTAAGGAAGATATTTTTATCGGGACACAAATTCGAGAACATGTGAGGGATCCTGTATTTCACCAAGTTTTGGAGGGGGAAGGAAAGTAAGCTTGGGAAGCCTTCAAGGGAGCTGTTCGTAGCTTTTTAGGCAACAATAGCGATGAAAACTACACTCAGTTCGTGACAGTGCTCCTGCAAAAATACGATAACCTTGGATTCCACATCCCCCTTAAAATCCATTTTCTCCACTCCCACCTAGACTTTTTCCCTCCTAGTTGTGGAGCTGTCAGTGATCAACATAGGGAAAGACTCCATCAGGACATATCTGTTATGGAACAAAGATATCAGGACCATTGAATCAATGCTTGCAGATTACTGTAGGGATGCTCCGGAACTTCGTTACAAGAGGCAAACTAAAAGACGACGATCTCATGCAGCCACCACATGATTCTCTTCAGACCTAACCATTTACGAGGTTTTCTTCCAGCAATGTAGAACTCTTAAAATGTAACTACCATTTTAAAAAATTCAAATAGACTTTCAGTGTTGTTAGCATATTTAATTTAAATATATCTTTTTCTCCCAATCTGTTAATATGAAATACTTCCACCTAGTGTGTATCGCGGAAACTAGAATTAAGGCAAATTTTTCATTGCCATATTCGTTTTTCTTGGCCCGAAATTAATAGGAATTGCCTCATGAAGTGCAGGAAACATTAAAAATTTTTTTGTTAAGCAGTGTTACCAACGGCAACGTCAGAGCTGCCTTTCTAGCGGCTTTACGTCTCCCAAAGCCAAACTGATCGTCATCTGACAGATCCACCGTTCTCTTTTTTGTTCTTTTGTTTGTTGTTCTTGTCAGTAATTTGGTTGCATGAGCTTTTAAGATGATTGTGCGATAATTCTCGCACTTGCCGGCTCTTACATCTTTGTGTGAATGATGTTTCGCCGAAAGTGTGGTGGTATATCGCCAGTCTCATACATTTTACACAGTAACGTGCATAGTCGTTTTGTTGCAACTTACACCAATGATTTTAGAAATTCTGATGGTAAGCACTCCGTCTTCAGGCCACAAGTGGCCCATCGGGACCATCCGACCGCCATGTCATCCTCAGAGGCAGATACGAGGGGCGTGTGGTCAACACACCACTCTCCCAGTCGTTATGATGGTTTTCTTGGACCGGAGCCGCTACTGTTCTGTCGAGTAGCTCCTCAATTGGCATCACGAAGCTGAGTGCACCCCGAAAAATGGCAGCAGCGCATGGCGGCCTGGATGGTCACCCACCCAAGTGCCGGCCGCGCCCAACAGCGCTTAACTTTGGTGATCTCACGGGAACCAGTGTATCCACTGTGGCAAGGCCGTTTCCGTATATTCTGATGGAAGTTATCTATTTCTTCTGCGTTATGTGGTCTTAATTCGTCCAAAGGTTTTAAAATTCTTATTTTACTTCTGGACCCCTATCTCTTATGTTGATTCCTGTTTCTTCTTCTATCATGTCATCAAACAAGTCCTCCCCCTCATAGAGGCCTTCAATGTACTCTTTCAATCTGTCTGCTATTTAGTAGAATTCCCATTGCAGTCTTTGATGTTAGTGTCCTTACTTTAATTTCACCGCAGGTTGTTTTGATTTTTCTCTATGCTGAGTCAGTCCTTCCGACAATTTCTTTTTCGATTTCTTCACATTATTCGTGCAGCCGTTTCCGCCTTAGCTTCTCATTTATTTCGTTCGTAAGGTACTTGTCTTTCTGTAGTGCTGAATTTCTTTGTACTTCCTTCTTTCGTCGATCTCCTAAAGTATTTCTTAACCATGGTTTCTTGACAGCTACCTCCCTTGCAGCTACGTTTGTCTTTCCAACTTCTGTGATTGCCCTTTTGGGAGATGTCAGTTCCCCTTCATTTGAACTGCCTGCTGAGTTATTCATCAACGCCGTATCTATTGCCCCAGGGAATTTCAAGCGTATCTTTACATTGCTTAGTACTTCTGTATCCCACTTCTTTCTGCACTGATTCTTTCTGGCTAGTCTCTTAAACTTCAGCTTATTCTTCACCATTACTCAGTTGTGATGTGAGTCTACGTCTGCTCCTTGGTATGCCTTACAATTCAATATCTGATTTCGTAATCTCTGTCTGACCATGAAGTAATCTAACTCAAACTTCCTGTATCTCACCGCCTTTTCCAAGTATACCTCCTCCTCAGGAGCAGGATGAGTGGCATGAGCACAATTTTGATATTAAATTAGTATCAAATTGGTATGCAGATTAATTAAATTGATCAATTAATAGCCCCCACCTCCACCTGTACCCCTACCCACGCCGACCCCATCCCACCCTTAGATGACGTCCTGTATTTTCTTCTGCTTGCACGTGAATCCCCTCCCCACCCCTCCCCATCGCCCACCTACCATATTGGGAAATTGCGAATTTTGAGAGGAATTTCGAATTCTGTTGGGAATGTCTTTGTCCCAGGGCTGTGCTGATGTCCCATCCACCCACCACCTGGGAATTGGAAGGAAATTAAAAATAGTGGTGCCCTTTCCAGGGCTCCAACCCTGGTCCTTCTGAACAGCCCAAGTACACGCCTCCCCCCACCCCCTCCCCTCCGAACACGTGGAAACTATCCAGATGCAGAAGAGGCGGGTTAGGTTAGTATACTTTATTTATTTTGATTGGGAAACTGAAGTAAATATCGGTCCTAATTACGCAATTAATTACACTACTGGCCATTAAAACTGCTATACCACGAAGATGACGTGCTACAGACACGAAATTTAACCGACAGGAAGAAGATGCTGTGATATGCAAATTATTAGCTTTTCAGAGTGTTCACACTAGGCTGGCGCCGGTGACGACGCCTAACGTGCTAACATGAGGAAAGTTTCCAACCGATTTCTCATACACAAACAGCAGTTGACGGGCATTGCCTGGTGAAACGTTGTTGTGATGCCTCGTGTAAGGAGGAGGAATGCGTACCATCACGTTCCGACTTTGATAAAGGTCGGATTGTAGCCTATCGCGATTGCGGTTTATCGTATCGGGATATTGCTGCTCTTGTTGGTCGAGATCCAATGACTGTTAGCAGAATATGGAATCGGTGGGTTCAGGAGGGTAATACGGAACGCCGTGCTGGATCCGAACGGCCTCGTAGGTAGATGGGTGAGGGGAAGGTATGGGAAGTGGCTAGGGGCCTTGGCAGGAACCCACGTGAAGGGAGAAGAAAACACATGACATCATCTGGGAGTGGGGGGTGGTGGTGAGCCTGGATGGGGGTGGGGGTATTTAATTGATCAGTTTAATTAATTTGCATATCAATTTGATATCAAAATTGTCCTTAAGCCGCTCTTACTGTACTACTGTCCTCTTGTGATTCTTGAACAGAGTATTCACTATCACTAGGTGATGTTTATTCCAGAACCTAGTTAGTCTTTCTCCTTCCTACTGCCAAGCCCATATTTTCCGTTTACAATTTCAACATGAATATTTGGTTTTCATTTATCTTTAAAGACTAAATTACCCTTTCAATATACTCATTTACTTTCTCTGTCTCTTCGTCTTTTGCTTGTGACATCCGCATATATGCCCAAACTATTATTGTTGCTGTTGGTTTGCTATAACTCACTCTCCGCTGTACCTTCCTGTTCATAAGGAAAACCTACTATTGTTATATTATTTTCTGCTGCTGTTTATACTATCCTATAATCACCTGACCAAAAATACTTGACTTGTTTAAATTTCACTTCAGTATCTCCCACTGTATCTAGATTGAGCCTTAACATTTCCCTTTTCAGATTTTCTGGTGACCTACTATTGACATTCCACTCCCCGATTCGTAGAATGTTACCCTTTCGTTGGTTATTCAATCTTTTTTAGCATGGTTACCTCTCACTTTGCAGTCTCCTCCTGGAATCCGAATGAGAGTAGTCCGGAATCTTTTGTCAAAATGTTCAAATGTGTGTGAAATCTTGTGGGACTTAACTGCTAAGGTCATCAGTCCCTAAGCTTACACGCTACTTAGCCTAAATTATCCTAAGGACAAACACACACTCCCATGCCGGAGGGAGGACTCGAACCTCCGCCAGGACCAGCCGCACGGTCTATGACTGCAGCGCCTTACACCGCTCGGCTAATCCCGCGCGGCAATCTTTTGTCAATTTAGAGATCAGCATGACAATTTCTCAGTTACAGGACACATGTTCCGTGGACACACATTGTGTGTCTTTAATGCAGTGGTTCCAATTGCCTTCCACATCCTCATGCCGTCGATCATTGCTGATTCTTCGACCTCCAAGGGGCAGTTTCCCATCCCAAGGGCAAGAGAGTGCTCTGAACTTCTGGCCGTCCTCTGCTCTCTTTGAGAAGGCCTTTGGCAGAACAAGTGTGACTTCTTATGCCGGAAGTCTTCGACTGCCACTGCTAATAATTTTTGTTAAAAATATAAGCAGTGGCGTGGTTCAGATCTAGGACTAAGGACGTTTAGATTATTAGTCAACATCGCTACCCTCCTTTTCTTTTAAAGTAACAAGCTAATTACAATATCCAAATTGTGTGAAATAAATGAAGCACTAATCCTTTTAACTTCTTTTTTTATTTTTTGTTTTTTAGGGTCACACTCAGCCACAGCCTGTAGGAGACAAGATGGGCAGGGGTCGAATCCCGAGGACTGGTCACGATGCCTCCCACTTCCCACCGCTGAGCTGCATCCTCATACGGATTTTTTTTTTTTTGCACATGTATACGCTGGAAAAACAAATTAAAACTAGACACCCATTCGGAACCCAGAAAACCCAGTAAGGCGATAAAGGATGACAGGCGGACCGAGTCCAAAGGTTCTGTATACACACGAAATGTTGAGTGCTATTAACAAGGGATTTCAGATTGATTGCGTCGTTCTAGATTTCCAAAAGGCTTGTGACACCGTACCACACAAGCGGCTTGTACTGAAATTGCGTGCTTGTGGAGTATCGTCTCAGTTATGTGACTGGATTCGTGATTCCCTGTCGGAGACGTCACAGTTCGTAGTAACTGATGGAAAGTCATAGAATAAAACAAAAGTGATTGCTGGCGTTCCCCAAGGTAATGTTATAGGTCCTCCGCTACTCCATATATATTTAAACGATCTAGGAGACAATCTGAGCGGCCACCTTACGCTACTGTCCATTAAAATTGCTACAACAAGAAGAAATGCAGATGATAAACGGGTATTCATTGGACAAATATATTATACTAGAACTGACATGTGATTACATTTTCACGCAATTTCGGTGCATAGATCCTGAGAAATCAATACCCAGAACAACCACCTCTGGCCGTAATAACGGCCTTGATACGCCTGGCCATTGAGTCAAACAGAGCTTCGATGGCGTGCAGCTTCAGCACGATACCACTGTTGATCAAGAGTAGTGACTGGCGTATTGTGACGAGCCAATTGCTCGGCCACCATTGATCAGACATTTTCAATTTGTGAGAGATATGGAGAATGTGCTGGCCAGGGCACCAGTCGAACATTTTCTGTATCCAGAAAGGCCCGTACAGGACCTGCAACATGCGGTCGTGCATTATCCTGCTCTAGTGTAGGGTTTCGCAGGGATCGAATGAGGGGTAGAGCTACGGGTCGTAACACATTTGAAATGTAACGTCCACTGTACAAAGTGCCGCCAGTGCGAACAAGAGGTGACCGAGACGTGTAACCAATGGCACCCCATACCATCACCCCGGGTGATGCGCCAGTATGGCGATGACGAATACACGCTTACAATGTGCGTTCACCGCGATGTCGCCAAACACGGATGCGACCATCATGATGCTGTAAACAGAACCTGGATTCATCCGAAAAAATGACGTTTTGCCATTCGTGCACTCAGGTGCGTCGTTGAGTACACCATCGCAGGCGCTCCTGTCTGTGATGCAGCGTCGAGGGTAACCGCAGCCATGGTCTCCGAGCTGATAGTCCATGCTGCTGCAAACGTCGTCGAACTGTTTGTGCAGCTGGTTGTTGTCTTGCAAACGTCCCCATCTGTTGACTCAGGAATCGAGAGGTGGCTGCACGATCCGTTGCAGCGATGCGGATAAGATGCCTGTCATCTCGACTGCTAGTGATACGAGTCCGTTGGGATCCAGCACGGCGTTCCGTATTACCCTCCTGAACCCACCGATTCCATATTCTGCTAACAGTCATTGGATCTCGACCAACGCGAGCAGCAATGTCGCGATACGATAAACCGCAATCGCGATAGGCTACAAGTCGGAAACGTAATGGTACGCATTTCTCCTCCTTACACGAGGCATCACAACAACGTTTCACCAGGCAACGCCGGTCAACTGCTGTTTGTGTATGAGAAATCGTTTGGAAACTTTCCTCATGTCAGCACGTTGTAGGTGTCGCCACAGGCGCCAAACTTGTGTGAATGCTCTGAAAAGCTAATAATTTGCATATCACAGCATCTTCTTCCTGTCGGTTAAATTTCGTGTCTGTAGCACGTCATCTTCGTGGTGTAGTAATTTTAATGGCCAGTAGTGTAGTTTGTTTGCAGATGATAGTGTCGTTTCTCGTCTAGTATGCTCATCAGAAGCTCAAAACAAATTGGAAAACGATTTCGAAAAGATATCTGAATGGTGTGGAAATTGGTAATTGACCCTAAATAATGAAAAGTGTGAGGTCGTCCACACGAGTGCTAAAAGGAGTCCGTTAAACTTCGGTTCCACGATAACCCAGTCTAATCTAAATGCCTTAAATTCAACTAAACAGTTACAATGTAAATTGGAAAGAACACATAGAAAATATTGTGGGGAAGGCAAACCAAAGACAGCGTCTTATTGGCAGAATACTTAGAAAATGTAACAAATCTATTAAAGAGACTGCCTACACTACGCTTGTCCGTCCTCTTTTGGAGTACTGCTGCGCGGTCTCGGATCCTTAGCACCTAGGATTAACAGAGTACATCGAGAAAGTTCAACGAAGAGCAGCACGTTTTGTGTTATTGTGAAATAGGGGAGAAAGTGTCACGAACATGATGCAGAATTTGGGATGGACACCATTAAAATAAAGGCGTTTTTCGTTGTTCCGCAAACTTCTTACAAAATTTCTGTCACAAACTTTCTCCTCCGTGTGCGAAAATATTTTGCTTTCGTCGACTTACATAGGGAGGAACGACCATCATAATAAAATAAGGGAAATCAGAGCTCGCTATTAAAGTTTCAGTACTAGTGAAAAATGAAAACAACGTTATACGGAAGTCACGTTCCAGTTTCGGACTGTTGTTGATGATGTGTGCAGTATGTTATGCTCGCTCCGTAGATATTCGTGCTCTCTTGTAAATAACAACAGGTGAGGCACTCTGACAGCTGAGACGCAGAAACGACTAATCCTGAGTTGGCAGGTGTCTCGTACATGTGTTAACTCAAAACAAACGATTGGCATGGATATATTCCTGACTAAAAGAACTGTCATCAAATTTTGTCGATGTCATTCTGAAACACACTAGAACAGGAAATTCGTATATTCGGGAAAAAGATAAGAGCTGTAATTACAAAATGTCCTGTAACACAACGAACACATTTAAAAAATATATTTCACGTGCAATGTATTTAGTGAGAGAAGGGAAAGAAATTTCCAGTCAGATACTTTAGAACTTTGCTGAGAGGACTAACTTTTGTTCTAACTACTTTGGTGAAATGTGTGTTTCAAATTAAAGTCACCATCAGTCAAGTCTCGGTGTAACATACACTCCTGGAAATTGAAATAAGAACACCGTGAATTCATTGTCCCAGGAAGGGGAAACTTTATTGACACATTCCTGGGGTCAGATACATCACATGATCACACTGACAGAACCATAGGCACATAGACACAGGCAACAGAGCATGCACAATGTCGGCACTAGTACAGTGTATATCCACCTTTCGCAGCAATGCAGGTTGCTATTCTCCCATGGAGACGATCGTTGAGATGCTGGATGTAGTCCTGTGGAACGGCTTGCCATGCCATTTCCACCTGGCGCCTCAGTTGGACCAGCGTTCGTGCTGGACGTGCAGACCGCGTGAGACGACGCTTCATCCAGTCCCAAACATGCTCAGTGGGGGACAGATCCGGAGATCTTGCTGGCCAGGGTAGTTGACTTACACCGTCTAGAGCACGTTGGGTGGCACGGGATACATGCGGACGTGCATTGTCCTGTTGGAACAGCAAGTTCCCTTGCCGGTCTAGGAATGGTAGAACGATGGGTTCGATGACGGTTTGGATGTACCGTGCACTATTCAGTGTCCCCTCGACGATCACCAGTGGTGTACGGCCAGTGTAGGAGATCGCTCCCCACACCATGATGCCGGGTGTTGGCCCTGTGTGCCTCGGTCGTATGCAGTCCTGATTGTGGCGCTCGCCTGCACGGCGCCAAACACGCATACGACCATCATTGGCACCAAGGCAGAAGCGACTCTCATCGCTGAAGACGACACGTCTCCATTCGTCCCTCCATTCACGCCTGTCGCGACACCACTGGAGGCGGGCTGCACGATGTTGGGGCGTGTGCGGAAGACGGCCTAACGGTGTGCGGGACCGTAGCCCAGCTTCATGGAGACGGTTGCGAATGGTCCTCGCCGATACCCCAGGAGCAACAGTGTCCCTAATTTGCTGGGAAGTGGTGGTGCGGTCCCCTACGGCACTGCGTAGGATCCTACGGTCTTGGCGTGCATCCGTGCGTCGCTGCGGTCCGGTCCCAGGTCGACGGGCACGTGCACCTTCCGCCGACCACTGGCGACAACATCGACGTACTGTGGAGACCTCACGCCCCACGTGTTGAGCAATTCGGCGGTAGGTCCACCCGGCCTCCCGCATGCCCACTATACGCCCTCGCTCAAAGTCCGTCAACTGCACATACGGTTCACGTCCACGCTGTCGCGGCATGCTACCAGCGTTAAAGACTGCGATGGAGCTCCGTATGCCACGGCAAACTGGCTGACACTGACGGCGGCGGTGCACAAATGCTGCGCAGCTAGCGCCATTCGACGGCCAACACCGCGGTTCCTGGTGTGTCCGCTGTGCCGTGCGTGTGATCATTGCTTGTACAGCCCTCTCGCAGTGTCCGGAGCAAGTATGGTGGGTCTGACACACCGGTGTCAATGTGTTCTTTTTTTCCATTTCCAGGAGTGTATAAAAATAAAAATCAAAGGATACAGAAATTTCTGATTACTTCTACAAATAGTGCAACAATGAGCATAATAACCCAAGCAAGTTTTTTTGCTCTTTTTTCCAGCATTCGTCATGCAGTTCTCTTACCTGGCCGCATTCTTCTGGCTGAATGTGATGTGCATTGATATAGCACTGGCAGTGAGGTGAGTTTAGGTAGTCACTAGCAATATAAATCTAAGTGAAAAAATTCAAAGTACAAGAAATTATAGATCATAGGGTGTAAGAAGAAAACAATTTGCAACAATGTCATCCCTACGAAAAGAAGTGGTTACGTTAGGAAAGTTAACCAGTTCCTTCACAGTTATGAGTTTCAGCGTTTATATAAAGACCAGACTGCAGCTTTCAAGGATCAGCTGGAAACCACTAATAATGTAGACGTATTATGTTAGAAATGAACAGCTCTATGGCTTATGTAAATGACATATAGATGGCGTTCCAATACACACAGTAATTTACTTCTTCCCTGTTCCATGTTAGTCGATGCTGTGAGAACCAGATTAAATATTAAAAAAGAAAACAGAATTGAAACCCATGTTTCGTACTAGAAATTACATTACTCATGTTGATAAAATTGAACATATGATGACCCCAGCCAGTCTTAAATAGTAACATTTCACTTCACAAACTTATTTACAAATTAAGACATGCGCGGTAAAACGGGCTAACCCTCAAATATAAAGCTGGGTTCTATCAAAACTAACATTGGTCTCACCCCTAAATCTCACTTAGGGGTGAGACCAATGTCAATTTTGATAGTTCCCGTACCCAGAAACAGGTGGCAACACTTAGCTCTAAGCTTTTACATTTGAGGGTTAGCCAATTTCAATAAGTCATGCTGAATTACATGACATAATCATTACCACTCAACCATGTGTAAAACAGAAATATGTACAGTTTGTGAACGCATATTATAGACAGTCAGACGGTATATCTATGAGTTCCGCTTGTGGTGCAGCATTGGCGTGCGCTATTGTTACTCCTTGGGAGCAATACAGACACTCAACAACAGCGAAAGTAGATTGCTCTAGAGACGCTCTGAAAAAAAAAAAAAAAGCTTTGCTACCATTATCCGCACAATGCTACGCTTTTATCAATCTCAAGTAACTATAAGCGTGTTCGAATACCTTACATGTAAATTTTAAAATTTTCCCTGCGAATTGAGTGTTCAAACAAATTTCGGACTGCGAACGGCTCACCTGAAGATGACTGGTAGGTGCGCAGTTGAAATGTCGTGCGAAGTATTGAACGACGACCGGCTGCAAGCCCGAAATTTGTTTGAACACCTTATATGTACTTTATAAAAATTAAGTAAATCAACATTTTTATTTCACCCAGTAATATATTCAGCATCTACAAATGTCTCCTACTCGGTATTATGTTAGAATTTACCTTTCAATATTGATTAATTAATATTAGGTCTATATGTCAACTATGAAGAAAGAATTTTTTTTCCCTTTTCACCCTTTCTTTGCCAATCAAAAAATGTGGCAACAATCCATCGATATTACCCCAGTGGGAGGTAGCTATGGAGGTAAAAATCCGGTTTCCGCATGGAGGTAAGAAAAGAAGGGAGGTGGCGCTATAGACTTAAGCTGTACGTTGGTTTGAACCAAGAGTGGGCAGGGCCTGCCGCCATCTTAAATAGCCCAAAACATTGGCAGACAATTTCATTAGTGTGCACGCAACAGGTGTTTTAAATACTAAAAATTACAGTGCTTACATGAATAATATAGTGTAAGGAAAGCAATTTTGAACGTTTTTCTGTTCATGAATGCTTATACGACGCTTTTGGCTTCGTTAATGAAACTTGTGTTTTGTTGACATACTTCGAATAAGCGAGAAGAGAAGGATGTGATGTGAAAAGGATGCTTTAATAATGCATTTAATTCCACTTGTACTTTATTTATGTCGATAGCAAATGAAGCTGGAACTCCGAAACCAGTGCTTGTTTGCTTACTGGCAATGTTTCTTGTTCGCCACATTTTCGGCTTTCAACTCATATGTACAACATTTTTCTTGCTCACGTTTGCAAAAAACTTACCTACGTGTTCTTCGCTATGCCATAAACGTGCGCTATGAGGAAAGAAGCGAGGCATATAATAGTATTTTGTGCATATCAACAAAGTGAATGATTATGAAAAGTCAAAGAAACAGAACTACATAGAGGTGTACCTCCATGCAGAATAGAGCTCTTGTGTTATAGTACGTACATTAGTCTCACCGTAGTTTTCACATCTTCTTACTTTGAAATCTGACGTATGATGTGTCTTTTTGATCTCCTTACTATGAAATCTGACGTATGATGTGTCATTTAGTGTGTGGTCAATAATAGCAATTTACGGGTTGAATAAACGATATAATTTTTTAAACATGTTACAGCATTATACAATGCTGTAAATGTGATTAATGGACTGGCTTCAAATACTTAAGACCCTGTAAAATGAATGTTTTACTTTAACTTGTATTCAAGTCATTTTTTTTAGTAACGATAGCCTAACCTATGTAACATGTAGGCCTACCTTTCCAACAGTCGTCTGTTTGCTTCTTTTCCCGGAATATTTCTCGCCATTAACTCTCAGTTTTTCAGGAATAACCAAAAAATCACAATTGGAATGCATGTCTCTTTTGATCATCTGCTTGATTTTACTTTTGAATTTCATTTTGAAGTTTTCAAAGTATATAAGCCTATACCAAGTAATTAGTCAGTTAGTTTCATGTTCCAAGTACACTGACGTGCCGAAACATTATGACCACCTGCTTAATAGCTTGTTTGTCCGTCTTCGGAACGAAATACACCACTGATTACACAGTGACACGTTTCCATTTATCGACAGTAGGGTCCCAATGGTCCCATGCCCACTGCAAACGTAACTGATGATGTCATTGGGCCAACCTGTGAACACGTAGTGTTGGTCTGCTGCGTAGCTCCATTTTAACAATGTACAATGAACGATGTGCGCGGCACCAGCATTGGGGTCTTTCGGTAGAGATGCCACAGATCAGCATCTATCCTACTTCACAGAGCAGACAAGCCTCCGAAGCCACGTTCTCTGAAGAGTCGTGGACGTCGAACCATTTAGTGCTTAGCGGTAGTTTTACTGTCGTTCTACCTCTTGCCGTAGATGCTCACGACAGTAACACGTGAACATTCGACCAGCTCCGCCGTTTTCGAGATACCCGTTCACAGGCTCTGCGCAATAATAATTTGTCCTTCGTCAAAATCACGTAAATAGATATTTGCTGCCCATATCTTCGCTGGATGATACTCCGTCCTTGCGTGCTCCGCTCACATGCTTTTGTTACAGTGTCACGTGCCCACAAAGTGACCAGGCGGCATCCAACGTCGCGGTGAACAGTGGTCATAATGTTTTGGCTTATCAGGGTATCATTTCCGCGATAAATCGTAATGATGTGGAACGAGTCATTTTATATTAACATCATTTCTTTTTCTAAATACGCCTCATGCTTATCATTTATTAGCCCTTTTGTTTTTTAATTAAAGACAGACAGATGTTAGCGATTCCGACCCGTCACCATTTACACATCACAACAGGAGGTGTTGTCAAACAGAAACGTTTTCTGTTTAGTTTCAAATTTTACTTTGCTGTCTGACAGGCATTTTGTATCAATGGGGAAGTGATCAAAACTTTTGGTTGCAGTTTATGACGTAATGACAACTCTCTTCTTTTTTTACATCCATGGGTGTCTGCTAGATAATGTTATTTAGTAATTTGCTAGATGACATTTTCTTGCATAAAAATTACTTTTTTATGGAGTGATTTTCAACAGATATCTTACTGCGTAATTACGTTTTCCATATCACCCTAATTAAATTAGTTGTCATATAAGGCTCAGACTGATACATCTGTAGGCGTGGATCTACACCACATACATAAAATACATGTAGTGAATAATGAATGAACGAAATTATTTATTATTTACGATCTTGCCATAACTATTCAAGGACAACTATAATCAATAACTGCTAAGAAATTACGTAACATCCAGCAAAGAAAAATGTCACTGCCACAGATCCGAGATAGATTCTCCACTCAATTAAATAACTACTATGGTCACATTGTACGCGTTTCAGAGGGAAGCAACCTATGTCGTTTTATTTTCTTTGATGATAAAGTTTTAAATCTACTTTTTGGGGCAAGTAGAAAAATAATTTGCTCAGAACCGTATCAGATTTGTTCTAATTTTTATATTTATACTAGAACTGCCACCGTTCTCACGGGACGCGATGCTGCCTATGGATTAACGATCGGCACATATGCCGATAAGACAACTTTCCCTTGCAATTAAGCATACTTCCAAATTCATTCGAGCGGTAGTTCATTTGGCGAATAACTGATGATCGCCGGCCGGTGTGGTCGAGCGGTTCTAGGCGCTTCAGTCCGGTACCGCGCTGCTGCTACGGACGCAGGCTCGAATCCTGCCTCGGGCATGGATGTGTGTGATGTCCTTAGATTAGTTAGGTTTAAATAGTTCTAAGTTTAGGGGACTGATGACCTCAGATGACCCATAGCGCTTAGAGCCATTTGAACCATTTTTTCAACTGATGATCACAATGTTTTCCCCAGTAGAGTATTTCTTTATCCAAAATAAGACACATTAAAAATCTTCAAATTAAGTACTGCTTTGATAAATGATTAACGGTTTCACCTCATCTCCCCGTAACTTGGAGAACCAAAATCTGAAAACCACATTAATTGGAGCTAAACTAATAACCACAGCAAGATGTAGTCCAACTGCCCAGAAGACAAAGTTTCCCTGTTACCAGTCGGACGAACATAATTCGGCGACCGACATACCAAAACTCAATTGTTCTAAAAGGGCAATTGTTGTCCTGAATAGGAATTATAAAAGCAAAGTAACAGCGTTATTCTTACTTTTTGACAACGATTGCTTGTATGTAATGGGTGGACGCTCACTACATAGTGGCCAGTTTCGTTATCGTGGGCACTTATTAGTATGCGTGGCGCTTACTCCAATTTATGTGTTACGATTCTATGTACAAAACTTCATATTTCCCGATATCGTAGAGTGATATAATTTTGTAGGTACCTTCACCGAATACCGTCTGCAAAATGTGTTGCGAATAGAAGTAGTGTTAAAGAATCATAAATCAAAACGTCGTGCTGCCAGTCTTAATGCATGATCATAGAAAATTTGATACGCCATAAACTTTCCCCCCGTCATCGGTTTTTTTTTGGGAGGGGGGATGCAGGCGGATGTCAGCGAGTAAAATGTCACAAAGGTCGAAACTAATGTGTAAAGTTTGTTGTAAGTCGCTAAATGCTCATTATCAACTATTCGATGAGTGAAGCCTGGGTAATTTGCGCGGTGTGTGTCACGCTTTCTCAAGAAACACACGGCTTCTAAATGTAATACTTATTCTCTTAAACTTTAACATAACATCGTAGCTCTTAATGATCAGTTTATGACAGCATTTTAAATTCGCACAATAACTGTATGAAATATTGAAAAGTCCCTGGAAGTCACTACATAGGCAACTTGATGCTTGGACCGTGTCCCGGGTTAGCCACTAGGTATTAGGAATTCAACAGTTCCGACAAGCTGGGCAATTCCTGCCTCCCCCGTAGACTTCTAAACGTTGTAATAAAACGGTTTTATTAATTCACTATATATATATATATATATATATATATATATATATATATATATATATATATATATATAAATCACAGTTTGCGTCATTTTCATTAATATTCAACCAAAAATTTATCTGCACGTAAGGTGATACAACAGCGGTCTTACGTGACGTGCTATTCTCAATTTGCCTGCCATACTCTCTTAGACCTACATCATCTGATATTTTTTGGTATAATTTAAACAATATTTCTTACAGGAAGAGCCACTGGGTTACAAATTTAAATACTGGACTAATTCAAGCATCACTTGCAGAGGATACAACGACCATTGAAATTAATGTACAAATTAAATACTACAGATCGTGTACTATTTGATGTATTGCTTGTATCACTCTATAGACGAAATCTTCAGTTCTTTATTGTAGTGATGAGAACACTTTGAAATTTCAAACTCACACTCAGTACCATTGACAATTCAAAGACTTTTGGCCGCCGGGAAATAGTTAAACAGAGCGATGCGTGACATAAAAAGTACTTCGCTGGAAAAAAAAACTGTGTACCTCATGTTTTATGTATATTCTGGCCTTGTGCGTCGCCCTGTTAACATAATGTTGAATATATACATCAATAAATTTCCTTCATTCTATAATTTTGATGCTCTTAATGTGTATCTAGATACAAATGATTTATGTCGTGTGACTAGAGCCTCCCGTCGGGTAAACCGTTCGTTGGGTGCAAGTCTTTCGACTTGACGCCACTTCGGCGACTTGCGCGTCGAGGGGGATGAAATGATGGTGATTAGGACAACACAACACCCAGTCCCTGACCGAAGAAAATCTCCGACCCAGCCGGGAATCGAACCTGGGCCCTTAGGATTGACATTCTGTCGCGCTGACCACTCAGCTACGAGGGGTGGACATACAAATGATAATGAGTGGGCATGTCCTGTGATTAATGATTTTTAATGTCTGAGGATGATATACTGTTTGACCAAAATTGGTAGCTTTCGTAATGTGACATACAGCAATTGCATCAAATCACGATTTTTCAGTAATATTAGTACTACTGGTGAGACTTTTGCCAAGGTGCTGAAACAAAACATCAGAATGTGAGTGAAGATGCCAAGACCTAGAGCAATAGCACTTTCAAAAATCAAAAGTGAAGAGGATGCTGACCTAGTTTTTACAACAGTAGCGTCGTTTACAGTGAAGCTGTGCTATAGGATAGAACAGTAATAACGAATTCAATCAATATGTATGAAAACGCGTGCTCTCTTGAACTCTCCAAGTTTCCTCTGGACTCTGTACCTCTCGTGTTGTTTACCTGTGGCATGATAACGCCCCACCTCATTTACCAGCTATGAATCTACAGTTCCTCGACATAAAGCAAATCTCAGCGTTTCACCATCCATCTCATTCATCAGATTTGTCACCTCCGTAATATTTCTTCTCCTGAGAATCACAGATCAACTAGGGTGAGGAGATTCAGAAGGCTGTGACTGACAAACTCAGGGGAACTCGAAGATATGATTTCTCTGATGCAATGTGAATACTGAGAATTCGTAATAAGTAATGTGCGGCTCCCAGTGGATCTCTTTAGAGTAAACAGTAAAATCTCATGTCTTTGAGTTTCATTTTTTTTTTTCTTTTTGCCGTCGTCAGAGAACTTAAGGCTCGCGCTGTTTAGGTTAAGATACAGAGATCTAGGAAGAGAGTTCAAAATTTCATCGTAATGATTTATGTACATGACTGAAGGAAAAGCAAAAGCTTAAAGATATCGATGTTCTAACATTGGAGACAGATGATAAGCAAGGAAGCAATGGACGCTGCAGCAGGATAATTATTTACAGACGTCACCATCTTCTCTGGTTTTGGCTCTTGAGCAAGCATGGGCAGCTATTCCTCCACACATGTTAAGACGCCTCATTGAAAGTGTTCCCAGCAGAGTTCAAGCCGTCATAAAGGCGAGGGATGAACAGGCACCACATCAATGTCCACTGACACGTGTCCGTATACTTTTGATCAGATAGTGCAAGATGCTCCACAACCCTACTCTACACGGAGACCACAAGCAAGGAATATGTGAGCGTAACATTCCGCGGTTGTTTTCATTTTCAGTAAAACTTTTCCGGGTATGTGACCACGTCGTCATACTGATGAAGACCACATGCAGCATTGGTCGAAACGCTGGTGTGTATAACAAAATGAGAACGGGGTCACATATCCGCGGGAGAATTCTATTGAAAGTACAAGAGTAGCTCACCAGTGAAAGAACTCCAGTCACCTGGCGTGGACTGTTACATACATTACGTCATTGTACTACGCAAGTCAAATTACTTCACGAAGGCTGCCGCAAGCATGTTTCACGAGCAGAAGGAATGAGAGCGAGAAAACATCGTTCGTAGCCTTGATCTTTTTGTTATGCTTATTTACTGGAGACAAGGGGTCATTAGAAGACCCGCATTACAGAGTACTGACGCAGGTGCTATTGTATGTATAATTTGATAGCCTGAAGCGATTCTCATGTTAAATGATGGTTTCTAGGCGTGTCTAATGATCGCATCTTCAGAGTGTTCGAATATTCTTGACAACAAAACATTGCAAAAAGTTCGCATGAACATGGTTCGAAAATCCTTCGCTAGGGAAGTATGCAAGGAATTCCCTGTAATAACTCCCGGGTGTGTTATTTACCTCAAATGTGCATTTTTACTCACTTTGTTACTTATGATTGGTCATGGCATTTGTTTTGTTTTGTCTGAATGTCATTTGTTCTGTTTTAGAGTAACTTCCATCTCAACACATCACAATGATGTATTCACTTTCTGAAATGACGGATGTACACTACATGTACGGCTTAGCGATTCGGAATGCGGACGTGGAACGTCAACTTTATGGTGAACGCTGCCCTGGGAGGCAGCTACCCTGTGCAAAAACGTTTGTGTGCCGCCACCAACGGCTGCGAGAGACAGGCCCTTTTGAGAAGAGGATTGCTAATTGTGGAAGACCACGCGGTTTACGAATGCCTCAACTTAGAGACCGGGGTTCTTCGTACTGGGGATGAAGCTCCATTAACTTCGAGAAGGGGTGGCGTTAATGACATGACAATCTGGAATATTCTCTTCAACAGGTGCAAGAATTAGATGAGGCAGACTTTCAGCCAAGAATAATCTTACGTCAACGCGAGATAAGCCAGTGTGCTGTTGTTTGTCCATTTCTTAATATGTAGCTTATTCACTGGTGAGGGTGGTTTTTCACATGATGGATTCTTCAATTACAATAACAGTCACATCTGGGCTTACGAAAATCCTCTTGAAGTGCGACTAGACAGATGTAATAAAGGTTCAGCCTCAATGTGTCGGGTGGAATCATTCATGATCATTTCAACGGGCTTTACCTAAACGTCTTACTAGTCAAAATTGTCCACAGTTTCTCAGTCATAAGTTGTTTCATGTATTTGACGTAGTGCCTCTAGACGCTATCCAACGGATATGGTTTAAGCCCGATGGCGCTCCACCTCATTTTACACGGGTGGTTCGCCAGTATCTCCATAAACAACTACCGAACAGGTGGACTGGTCGATGGGATCCATTGCATGACCTGTTCGATCCATTGGATATTTGAATCCAATGGATTTTTTCCTTTGGGACATTTAAAATACTTGCTGTGTTCAACTCCCACATCCAACGTCGATGTTCTGAGTGAGCGTATCGAAAATAGATTTGACAAAATGTGGAGCACACCCAGAGTTTTCCACAAAGTATGGGAAAGTATGGAACACAGGCACGGCAGATGCGTGGAAGCAGAACATGGCCACGTCGAACTAGTTTTATAAGTGAAGGATGTTCAAAAGAAAAAGTACGAAACAAAACTCAGGGTATAACTGAAGTCTTTATTCAAAAGTAAACACCAGAGGTCTAAGCGCAATTATCCTATTGTTTCACGAGCCGAAGGATTCCCTGTTCTGACAATTCCAGTGGCTGTTGCAGGAGCCAGTTCTCCACTGTGTCCTTCAGTTTGTCGTCCGAGTTGAAGCTGTTCTCTTTTGGGTAGGTTTTAGCGAAGAACTACTTAAACCTAACTAACCTAAGGACATCACACACATCCATGCCCGAGGCAGGATTCGAACCTGCGACCGTAGCGCTCGCGCGATTCCAGACTGAAGCGCCTAGAACCGCTCGGCCACATCGGACGGCCTTCCGGGCTGTAGGGCGGATGCTCAAGTTGCTCCCATTTGAACTCGGCCAATACACTGTGTGTAACCTTGGGAATATCGCGAAGCAAAATCACTCCCTTCAGTCCTGATGGACTAGGGTAGGGTACGAATTGTCTCACAGTATACGCCACTTTTAATGGTTTACCGTGTTCGAGGAATTCGATGAGTGTAGCACCCCGAACGTCGAAAAAAATGGTGAGCATCACCTAGCCCGCTGAGGGCACAGCTTTGAATTTTTTATGGGGATATGACGCATGCACACAGCCACGCCAGACACTACATAATCGCCCCTCTATGTTATCCCAAAGTAGCATATGCAAATTTCAACTGGTTTGGTAGTTAAAACATTTCGTACCTTTTCATTCGAACGCTCCTTATAATAGTATAATATTAGAAAACATATTGGGAACAGCAGTGATCCTAGGGAACTAGTAATAAAAACACACTTTTATACGTAGGTGGTGAAAAGGTTTTGACTCAGTGTGGATCGTCTTCGACCCATATATCACTGATGTGTGGAGATGATGACACAGAACAGGAACTGCGGATACCAACCGCTGCTGACTGTCTGCGAGATATGTTGTGAATAGAGTTAGTAGTAAAGAAGCAATAAATTAAAACTTCATACATAGTGCGGCAGTTTTTCACGCATATCAGTGTTTATCGGGTCATATCTCTTGAACTATATGTCGTACAACGATATACACACATCAAAAAAAATTTTGCATCACCGCGGTTCCCAGAACTCCTCAAGATAGACGTTGACTGTGGATATTGTATCACAGACACAATTCCTTTGACTGTTCAGAGATGTCACTAACCCCGCCCAAAGATGTAAACACCCATACATAAGCAGCGACTATTAGACAGAGGGGGTCTGACAGCCGATCAGTTCCAGTCATATACGGCTCACACCCCCGGCTAGTGTTGTCTGTAGTTCAACCATGCCTAGACGGTCAATACCGCGGTTCGGTCGCGTCCGAATTGTTATTTTGTGCCGGGAAGGGCTCTCAACAAGGGAAATGTCCAGGCCTCTCGGAGTGAACCAAATGCTAAAACTTCCTGGCAGATTAAAACTGTGTGCCGGACCGAGACTCGAACTCGGGACCTTTGCCTTTTGCAAGTGCACTTGCCCGTGAAAGGCACAGGTCCCGAGTTCGAGTCTCGGTATGGCACACAGTTTTAATCAAATGGTTCAAATGGCTCTGAGCACTATGGGACTTAACATCTGAGGTCATCAGTCCCCTAGACTTAGAACTACTTAAACCTAGCTAACCTAAGGACATCACACAATCCGTGCCCGAGGCAGGATCGAACCTGCGACCGTAGAAGTCGCGCGGTTCCGGACTGAAGCGCCTAGAACCGCTTGGCCACCGCGTCCGGCTCAGTTTTAATGTGCTATGAAGTTTCATACCAGCGCACGCTCCGCTGCAGAGCGAAAATCTCATTCTAGAAACATCCCCCAGGCTGTGGCTAAGCCATTTCTCCGCAATATCCTTTCTTCCAGGAGTGCTAGTTCTGCTAGGTTCGCAGAAGAGCTTCAGTGAAGTTTGGAAGGTAGGAGACGAGGTACTGGCAGAATTGAAGCTGTGAGGACGGGTTGTGAGTTGGGCTTGGGTAGCTCAGTTGGTAGAATACTTCCCCGCGAAAGGCAAAGATCCCGAGTTTGAGTCTCGGTGCGGCACACAGTTTTAATCTGCCAGGAACTTCGGTATCACCGCACACTCTGCTGCAGAGTGAAAATCTCATTCTGGTCACAGACAACTGTTATGCACACATACTAAGAAATACTATGCAAGTTTCGTTCGAACGGGTGTTTTGTATGGGCGGAATGCACTCCCTCAGGATTCTTCCAACGAATCTCAGTCTATCGTCTGTCCTTCCTGCGATTAATTTTATGTGATCGATCCAGTATAAATTGTTCTGTAGCCCTTCTCCTAGATATTTAATAGGCTTGTTGTACCGTTTTGGATCCTTCCGTCTACTCATGCACAAAACTTTACATTTGTATATGTGACGAGTTAACTGCTAATCCCTGCATCAAACGTTCTTTCTCTTTAGGTGAACATCACTACAATTTTCTAGAGTTGTGATCTGTCTGTGTATAAGGGGCGATCAAGCAGTTTCCGTTTGAGGGCGTTGCTGCAGGGTACAGGCAACATATCGCAACACTGATGCAGGTATATAAGAACCGACATAGAGGCAAGGGATTAGTGTGGCATTCGTGTCTTTCTAACGCGCATTTGATAAAAGCGGAAATGAGAACTATGACGAAGTTATTACCAAATGCGTCCACACAGGACTGACGTGCTATTACTCTTTTCTTGTCTGCCAAAGGACGTTATATTATACACTCCTGGAAATTGAAATAAGAACACCGTGAATTCATTGTCCCAGGAAGGGGAAACTTTATTGACACATTCCTGGGGTCAGATACATCACATGATCACACTGACAGAACCATAGGCACATAGACACAGGCAACAGAGCATGCACAATGTCGGCACTAGTACAGTGTATATCCACCTTTCGCAGCAATGCAGGCTGCTATTCTCCCATGGAGACGATCGTAGACATGCTGGATGTAGTCCTGTGGAACGGCTTGCCATGCCATTTCCACCTGGCGCCTCAGTTGGACCAGCGTTCGTGCTGGACGTGCAGACCGCGTGAGACGACGCTTCATCCAGTCCCAAACATGCTCAATGGGGGACAGATCCGGAGATCTTGCTGGCCAGGGTAGTTGACTTACACCTTCTAGAGCACGTTGGGTGGCACGGGATACATGCGGACGTGCATTGTCCTGTTGGAACAGCAAGTTCCCTTGCCGGTCTAGGAATGGTAGAACGATGGGTTCGATGACGGTTTGGATGTACCGTGCACTATTCAGTGTCCCCTCGACGATCACCAGTGGTGTACGGCCAGTGTAGGAGATCGCTTCCCACACCATGATGCCGGGTGTTGGCCCTGTGTGCCTCGGTCGTATGCAGTCCTGATTGTGGCGCTCACCTGCACGGCGCCAAACACGCATACGACCAGCATTGGCACCAAGGCAGAAGCGACTCTCATCGCTGAAGACGACACGTCTCCATTCGTCCCTCCATTCACGCCTGTCGCGACACCACTGGAGGCGGGCTGCACGATGTTGGGGCGTGAGCGGAAGACGGCCTAACGGTGTGCGGGACCGTAGCCCAGCTTCATGGAGACGGTTGCGAATGGTCCTTGCCGATACCCCAGGAGCAACAGTGTCCCTAATTTGCTGGGAAGTGGCGGTGCGGTCCCCTACGGCACTGCGTAGGATCCTACGGTCTTGGCGTGCATCCGTGCGTCGCTGCGGTCCGGTCCCAGGTCGACGGGCACGTGCACCTTCCGCCGACCACTGGTGACAACATCGATGTACTGTGGAGACCTCACGCCCCACGTGTTGAGCAATTCGGCGGTACGTCCACCCGGCCTCCCGCATGCCCACTATACGCACTCGCTCAAAGTCCGTCAACTGCACATACGGTTCACGTCCACGCTGTCGCGGCATGCTACCAGTGTTAAAGACTGCGATGGAGCTCCGTATGCCACGGCAAACTGGCTGACACTGATGGCGGCGGTGCACAAATGCTGCGCAGCTAGCGCCATTCGACGGCCAACACCGCGGTTCCTGGTGTGTCCGCTGTGCCGTGCGTGTGATCATTGCTTGTACAGCCCTCTCGCAGTTTCCGGAGCAAGTATGGTGGGTCTGACACACCGGTGTCAATGTGTTCTTTTTTCCATTTCCAGGAGTGTATTAATACTTGTTCCATAGATCATAAATACGACATTTCGTCATGATGTGGACATGTCAGTTTAACAAAAGTTTTCTTTACACAATATAAACTTTTTTTTACAGTTACTGGTATATATCTAAAAGAATCATCTATTGAGTAGAAAGAGTTGTCATTCAGAAATTCTTTTAATTTGTTTTTAAATGTTGGTTGGCTATCTGTCAGATTTTTAATGCTGTTTGGCTAATGACCAAAGATTTTTGTAGCAACATAATTCACCCCTTTCTCTGCCAAAGTCAGATTTAACCCAGAATAGTGAAGGTCATACTTTCTTCTAGTGTTGTAGCTATGCACTTCGCTATTACTTTTGTACTGGGATGGGTTCTTAATAAAAAATTTCATAAGTGAATATATGTACTGCGTAGGTACTATGAATACCCTAAGTTGCTTAAGTAAATAAATGATCTTGAGTGGGCTCCAGCTATTGTTCTGATTACGCATTTTATGCAATGGATACTTTTTCTCTTGATGACGAATTACCCCAAAATATGATGGCATATGAAAGCAGTGAATGAAAATAGGCATACTAAGCTAATTTAATGATATATTTGTCACCAGAATTCGCAATAACCCTAATAGATAAGTAGCTGGACCTAACTGTTTCAGCAGATCATTAATGTGGTTCTTCCAATTCAATTTCTCATCAATGCACACACCCGGAAATTTTGAATATTCTGCCTTAGCAACAGATTCTGTTCAAAACCTATATTTATCAATGATGTTAAGCCACTTACTGTACAGAATCATAAGTACTGTGCTTGCTCCAAATTTAGTGAGAGTCCATTTGCAGAGAACCACTCAATAATTTTCCGAAAGACATTACTTACTATTTCCTGAGCTGACTCTTGTTTATTGGGTGTGATTACTATACTTCTATCATCAGCCAAAAGAGCTAGCTTTGCGTCTTTGTGAATATAGAGTGGCAAGTCATATATATTAAGAATAATAAGGAACCCAAGACTGAACGCTCTTGGACACCATTCTTGATACCTCGCTAGTTAGAGGACTCTGTTGATTTTTGCAGACTATCTGTACTGCTAATTTGAGCCTTCTACATTGTTCCATTTAAATATGAATCAAACCATTTGTGCACTGTCCCACTCATACCACAATATTTAAGGTTATAAAGAAAAATCTCACGATTCACACAGTCAAAAGCCTTTGACGGATCACAAATGATCAGTTATTCCGAGAATTTGATATTTGATCATTGAAAGCATATGTAGCATTTTCTGTAGAAAACCGTTTCTGAAAATCAAATTGACATTTTGTTAGTACTTCGTTTTTACAAATATGTGATGCTACTCACGAACACACTACCTTTTCAATAATTTTGGGTAAAGTTACCAGAAGTGAGACTGGGCGGTAATTGTTAACATCATATCTATCCCCGTTTTTATACAATGGTTTAACAGTAACATGTTTCAGTCTATCTGGAAAAATGCCCTGTTTCAGTGGGCGACTACATATGTGGCTGAGAATCACACTTATCTGTTGGGAACAAGCTTTTAGTATTCTGTTGGAAAGGCCATCAATTCCATGTGAGCTTTTGCTTTTGAGTGAATTATTTTCCTAATTTCAGTAGGAGAGGGGGCTTGAATTTCAATTTTATCAAATTGCATAGGTATTGCCCCTTCCATATACTGCCTTGCATTTTCTAATGAATAGCTGGATCCTGTTATTTCTGAAACACTTGAAAATGATTATTAAAATTATTGTGGCTGTGCCCTCTTGTAATGTTTTGTGGTTCCCAGCGGGGTGAGGAGATGGTGGTATGGCAGGTGGCAGGCCACTTTCCTCTCACTACAATACAAAATGCACACGTGGTTAAAATACACTGTATTACAGCAGCCAATTGAGTACTTAACTTCAACGATGTCCAATCTGAAGTTCTGTAGTTAACAGCAATCAGTTACGTCTACTACTTTCTAGAATCTTGTCCGTGTCCATATCCCAGCTATACAGGGTGGTCCATTGATAGTGACCGGGCCAAATATCTCACGAAATAAGCATCAAACGAAAAAACTACAAAGAACCAAACTTGTCTAGCTTGAAGGGGGAAACCAGATGGCACTATGGTTGGCCCGCTAGATGGCGCTGCCATAAGTCAAACGGATATCAACTGCTTTTTTTAAAAATAGGAATCCCCATTTTTATTACATACTCGTTTAGTACGTAAAGAAATATGAATGTGCTAGTTGTACCACTTTTTTCGCTTTGTGATAGATGGCGCTGTTATAGTCACAAACGTGTAAGTACGTGGTTCAAATGGTTCAAATGGCTCTGAGCACTATGGGACTTAACTTCTGAGGTCATCAGTCCCCTATAACTAAGAACTACTTAAACCTAACTAACCTAAGGACATCACACACATCCATGCCCGAGGCAGGATTCGAACCTGCGACCGTAGCGGTCTTGCAGTTCCAGACTGTAGCGCCTAAGTACGTGGTATCACGTAACATTCCGCTAGTGCGGACGGTATTTGCTTCGTGATACATTACCCGTGTTAAAATAGACCGTTTTCCAACTATGGAAAAGGTCGATATCGCGTTGATGTATGGCTATTGTGATCAAAATGCCCAACGGGCGTGTGCTATGTATGCTGCTTGGTATCCTGGACGACATCATCCAAGTGTCCAGACCGTTCGACTGATAGTTACGTTATTTAAGGAAACGGGAAGTGTCCAGCCACATGTGAAACGTCAACCACGACCTGCAACAAATGATGATGCCCAAGTAGGTGTTTTAGCTGCTGTCGCAGCTAATCCGCGCATCAGTAGCAGACAAACTGCGCGAGAATCGGGAATCTCAAAAACGTCGGCGTTGAGAATGCTACATCGACATCGATTGCACGAGTGCCATATTTCAACGCACCAGGAATTGCATGGCGACGACTTTGAACGTCGTGTACAGGTCTGCCACTGGGCACAGGAGAAATTACGGGACGATGACAGATTTTTTTGCACGCGTTCTATTTTGCGACCAAGCGTCATTCACCAACAGCGGTAACGTAAACCGGCATAATATGCACTATTGGGCAACTGAAAATCCACGATGGCTGCGACAAGTGGAACATCAGCGACCTTTGCGGGTTAATGTATGGTGCGGCATTATGGGAGGAAGGATAATTGGCCCCCATTTTATCGAAGGCAATCGAAATGGTGCAATGTATGCTGATTTCCTACGTAATGTTCTACCGATATTACTACAAGATGTTTAACTGCATGACAGAATGGCGATGTACTCCCAACATGATGGATGTCCGGCACATAGCTCGCGTGCGGTTGAAGCGGGATTGAATAGCATATTTCATGAATGGTGGATTGGGCGTCGAAGCACGCTCACCGGATCTGGCGTCCCCGGATTTCTTTCTGTGGGGAAAGTTGAAGGATATTTGCTATCGTGATCCACCGACAACACCTGACAACATGTGTCAGTGCATTGTCAATGCATGTGCGAACATTACGGAAGGCGAACTACTCGCTGTTGAGAGGAATGTCGTTACACGTACTGCCAAATGCATTGAGGTTGACGAACATTATTTTGAGCATTTATTGCATTAATGTGGTATTTACAGGTAATCACGCTGTAACAGCATGCGTTCTCAGAAATTATAAGTTCACAAAGGTACATGTATCACGTTGGAACAACCGAAATAAAATGTTCAAACGTACCTGCGTTCTGTATTTTAATTTAAAAAACCTACCTGTTACCAACTGTTCGTCTACAATTGTGAGCCATATCTTTGTGATTGGCGACTCCATGGAGTGTTCTGTGCACCACGACCAGATAATGGATATAATTGGAAGGAGAAACAGCATTGGTCGTATTTTTTTGTTTTATTATTCGCAAAATCGATTTTTGTTTATGCGATCGCTCTAAGCTTGTTGATACCAGTGCCTACCAATTTTAATTGTATATTACAGCACTGAGGATGGTCACTAAGGGACCGAAAATCGATTTTGCGGATAATAAAAAAAAAAAAAAAAAAATACGACCAATGTTGTTTCTCCTTCCAATTATATCCATATGTTTGTGACTATTACAGCGCCATCTATCAGAAAGCGAAAAAAGTGGTCCAAATAAAACATTAATATTTCTTTACGTACTACACGAATATGTAATAAAAATGGGGGTTCCTATTTTAAAAAAAAACGCAGTTGATATTCGTTTGACTTATGGCAGCGCCATCTATCGGGCCAACCATAGCGCCATCTGGTTTCCCCCTTCAAGCTAGACAAGTTTCGTTCTTTGTAGTTTTTTTTGTTTGACGCTTATTTCGTGAGATATTTGGCCCGGTCACGATCACTGGACCACCCTGTATACAATGACTAACATTCCGTCACAGCTAAGGTGTGAGGCGATGACTACCAATGTGGGAGACTAGAGCACAGTGTGACGTATTGGGAGATTGAGACAGTTCGGCTGGCGGTGGCGGCCTATGTACACGCTGTCCATGGAGCATTATTGGCGCATAGCTGAGGACATGTCTTTGTTTTCTCTTGTCACGGGCGTGCTTAGTTCGGCGCCTGCTGTACAATGTTTCCTAGTGGTGACCGGTGTGCTGGCGAAGGCGTACACTACATTCCTCCCTCCCAAAATGCTGTACCGTTGTCGTGTACTGGAGATGCGAACGACAATGGGTGGGGGGCAGGCGGGACACAGGAAGCTGGACGTGGAGATGAGCCGGGAGCCATAGCTGTGGAGGATGGCATGCTCCCAGACGTATCCCGCCATCTGGCTTGCCAGAGCAGACGGAAGTCCTCCCAAAAACACTGCTCAGGATGCGTGTCTAGTCCTGAGGGTGTCTCCTGGTGCGATAACAGCGACGGCGACGGCGGGTCCAGTTCCATAGCGTTGGAGAATGGCGACAGTGGAGGCGAGCGGCTATGTCTTTTGGCTCGTCCTGGTGTGCTACAGCCCCTGTTCCCATGTGCACGAGGTGCGAAGCTTGGCCATTTGTTGTTTCAAGGTGCGAACGAAGTGTTCCGCTTCTCCGTTGGACTGCGGGTGAATTGGAGCACTTGTTAGATGACGAATGCCATTTTGTTCACAAAATTCTTCAAAGTCATGGGATGTGAACTGATGTCTGTTGTCCGTAGCAATGACTTCAGGCAATCCTTCAATCTAAAAAATTGAGGACAACACTTGAATGATGCCACGTGACGTGGTAGAGTTCACAGGCACTGCAAATGGGAACTTGCCAAAAGAGTCTACCGCAATGAGCCAACGAGTGTTCCAGAATGGTCCTGCAAGTCTATGTGCACTCGTTGCCATGGAGATTGAGTCTTAGGCCAAGCTGCAAATGTCTGTGCTAGGGCTGATTGTCCACACATGCGTGACACTGTGACGTCATCTGTTCAATGTGGGCGTTCATGCCCTGCGAACAATTCCCCAATGTCCTTGGTGAAGTAGTTGTAATACATCCTTTTGCAACACTGTGGGAATGAGCATACGTGACTGTCCACTGTCAGATTGTACTAGGTCACACTTTATTGTACCGGAGGTTATGCTGACGAGCAAAGTATCGGCGCACTACTGAGTTCTGAATACTGTTCAATGAGCGAGGCCAAGTCTTGCGAATGTAATACAAAAAACTCTTCAGATCAGGGTCTGCTTCCGTGACCTGTGCAATTTCTCTGTAATTAAAAAAAAAAGTTCAAATGTGTGTGAAATCTTATGGGACTTAACTGCTAAGGTCATCAGTCCCTAAGTTTACACACTACTTAAACTAAATTATCCCAAGAACAAACACACACACACACACACACACATGCCCGAGGGACGACTCGAACCTCTGCCGGGACCAGCCGCGCGGTCCATGACTGCAGCGCCTTAGACCACTTTTTTTTTAATCTCATTTTGTTCTATATTGTTCGTTGAATTTGTTCGTGGCGGACGTCCGATGACACTCGTTCAAGTTGTTCGTTGATCCGTTTTCTCAGTTATTTTATTAGAGAGGGTAACTAAACCCTCTGATCGTACACGCTGAGCTACCGTGCCGGCGAAACTATATCCACTGCACCAGATGTGACACGACCGCTCGGCTAATCCCGGCGGCTCTCTGTAGTTCAGTGGAAAAGGTTGCAGCAATTCAGAGTCCTGCCCATCGATCTGGCACCAAGATGTGTGAAAGGGATCAAAATCAGAGTCGGGGTCGATCGGAAGGCGAGGAAGGGCGTCTGCATTGCCATGGTTTGCCGTAGGCCTGTACACAAGTTCGCACTGATACTGGGATGGAAGCAAAGACCAACGCTTCAATTTTTGAGCACTACGTGTAGGAAACGGCTTTGACGGATGAAACAAGGACTGCAAAGGCGCGTCTGGTCTGACACTAAACAGAACTTGCGACCAAACAGATAGTGATGCAATTTTGTCACATCATACACGGTAGCGAGAGCTTTTTCAATTTGTGAATAATTGCAGTGAGTTTGAGTTAACAACTTTGAGAAAAAGCAATAGGTCAGTCTTGTGCACCAATTCTGTGCGAAAACACAGCGCAGATTCCTTAGGAGGAAGCATCTACTTGCAAGATCATTGGTATGGCAGGATCAAAGTGTACTTAACATCTGTCACCGAACAAGCCATTTTTGAGTTTCTGAAATGCGTCGTGACACTCTTAGGTCCATTTTTCCGACGTAAGCGATGCAATGGAGCCGCGATCTATGAAGTATTGGGAATCAAAGGAATGTAGTATGTTAACTTGCCTAGCTCGGACTGCAGTTCAGATACATTGAGAGGAACAGACTGGTCACGGATTGCAAGCAAATGAGATAGGAGAGGGTGCACAGCCTGACTATTTATCACATGACCTAAGTACTGTAGTTCTGTCTGAAAAAAAGTCACTCTTTTCGAGACGACACATGAGTCCTGCACCGAACAACACTCGAAGAAGAGGATGCAAATTCGCAGTGTGTTCCTCTGGCGTACGACCTGAGACAACAATATCGTCAAGGTAGTTGAAACAGAATGGCACTTGAGCAGTCAGCTGTTCCAAGTAACGTTGAAAAATGGCAGGTGTGGAGGCATTGCCGAAGGGCAAACGCAAATACTTGCACAGGCCCTAGTGTGTATTAACAAAAAACACTTTCTGTGATTCTTCAGCTAGTGGTATTTGCAAATAAGCATCACGCAAATCTATCTTAGGAAAGTGACGGCCTGCGCCAAGCCTGTCCATAAGTTCTTCAGGGCGAGGCAAGGGATAAATGTCAATTAGCGTCTGCGGATTGACTGCAATTTTGAAGTCAACACGACAGCAAGCAATTTGTAGTGTTACAAATAGTTTGTTGGAGTGGCGTCGCACTGCGCTGGTGCGAGATGGGGGCACAACCTTAGATGAATTACTGCTAGAATCTGTAGTAAGTTTTGAAAACACTGCATCCACAGAATGTGCATGAGACCTATTGCTGCGAGAGCGGGCAGAATTGACGTTGTTTTGCCGTTGCAAGCAAACTGCCTGGACATAGCCCTTCTGACGGCTAACATTGCCGCTTATGGCAAGCAAATCAGCGAGGGCAAGGCTTCACTAGATTTACAGGCTTGGCTACTTATTTACTAGGCTGTCTGTTTGTTGATGATACAAGCATAATTATTAATCCAGTAAAAGAAAGTCCGATAGAAAATGATACAAAATGAGGTCTTTGGAAAAGTTATTAATTGGTTTTCTGCTAATGGGCTTGTTCTGAACTTTGAAAAAGCACAGTACATCCAATTTTCTGCTGCAAAAAGTATAATAATACGTATCAATAATACACATCAAAAGAAGTCAGTAACAAGGGTAGAGCATACAAAGTTTTTGGGTGTACATATAGATGAAAATCTGAATTGGAAAATTCATTTTTACGATCTCCTCAAGCGACTAGGTTCAGCAACTTTTGCAATCAGAATAATTGCCAATTTTAAGGATGTAGAAATTATTAAGGTAACATACTTTGCATACTTCCACTCTCTGATGTCATACGGAATAATGTTCTGGGGCAACTCAACACTTAAGCAAAAGCTATTCACTGTAGTAGTTAGAATAATGTGTGGGGTTCATAGTCACACATCTTGTAGGAATCTGTTTAAAAGGTTAGGAATTCTTACAACTGCTTCACAGTACATTTACTCAGTAATGAAATCTGTTATCAACAACATGGACCAGTTTAAAATCAACAGTGACATTCATGATTACAATACCAGAAAAAAAGACCTACACTATTCTTTACTTAACCTATCTTTGGCACAAAAAGGGGTAAAATATGCTGCTATAAAACTTTTTGATAAATTACCATATGAAATAAAATGTCTGACAGACAGCAGTAATAGTTTCAAAAACAAATTGAAATCATACCTCCTTGACAACTCCTTCTATACCAAGATGAATTCTTGAATATAAGTAAATAAATATGGAGATATAATATATGCATTCTGTGCCATTTTAGGGAATGGGGTAGATAACAGAAATATTTAGGTATGATACTACAATGTAAACAAAAAAAAAAAAAAATTAAAAAAAAATAAACTTGTTTCCTATGCTCATTTCTTGTGCATTTGACACGTTCCACATCATAACGGTTTTCCATGCTATCGATCAGTGGAACACATAACTAACTAACTAACTCTGTGTGCGTGTTTGTTGTGGCGGCTGAGTGGGGCAGTCACGGGCAAGAGAAGACTCAACCCGACAAATCCGGACCTGATCAAATTTATTGGCGGTTATGGTGCTGGAATCAAATTGTTCTATTATTTACAACACTTGATGGAGCGAAGGATCAGAGTACTTCTCTAATTCTGCTATCAGGGATATTGCATGTGACTGCATCAAGGATCATCATGTCACTATAAAAGTTTCCACAACTACACTTGAATTTACACTTCCCAGTGAAACCCTCTAAGTTGGTATACCACTGACGATATGTCTGTTCCAGCTATTTCTTAAGGTGATAGAACTGAAATTAGGTAATGCAGGAGTAGATTTAATAATAAAAAAAAAAAAAATAAATAAAAAAAAAAAAAAAAACAGGAGTGTGAGTAAGCAACTACAAACAGCATAGTGAACACATTATTGTAGCCAAGATAGACATGAAGCCCACGCCTACCACAGTAGTATAAGTTTGTATGCCAACTAGCTCCGCAGATGAAGATATTGATGAAATGTATGAGATGAAAGAAGTTATTCAGATAGTGAATGAAGACGAAAATTTAATAGTCATGGGGGACTGGAATTCGATTGTAGGAAAAGGAAGGGAAGGAAAAATAGTAGGTGAATATGGAATGGGGGTAAGGAATGAAAGAGGAAGCCATCTGGTAGAATTTTGCATAGAGCATAACTTAACCATAGCTAACACTTGGTTCACGAACAATGAAAGAAGGATGTATACATGGAAGAGGCCTGGAGTCACTCAAAGGTTTCAGATGGATTATGTAATGGTAAGATAGAGATTTAGGAAACAAATTTTAAATTGTAAGACATTTCCAGAGGAAGATGTGGACTCTGACCACAATCTATTGGCTATGAACTGTAGATCAAAATTGAAGAAACTGCAAAAATGTGGGAATTTAAGGAGATGGGACCTGGATAAACTGACAGAACCAGAGGTTGTAGAGAGTATCAGAGAGAGTACTACAGAATGATTGACAAGAGTGGTGGAAAGAAATACAGTAGAAGAAGAAGAAGAAGAATGAGTAACTTTGAGAGATGAAGTAGTGGAGGCAGCAAAGGATCAAGTAGGTAAAAAGACGAGGCTAGTAGAAATCCTTGGGTAACAGAAGAGATATTGAATTTAATTGATGAAAGGAGAAAATATAAAAGTGCAGTAAATGAAGCAGGCAAAAAGCAATACAAACGTCTCAAAAATGAGATTGACAGGAAGTGAAAAATGGCTAAACAGGGATGGTTAGAGGACAAATGTAAGGGCGTAGAGGCATATATCACTAGGGGTAAGATAGATACTGCCTACAGGAAAATTAATGAGACCTTTGGAGAAAAGAGAACCACTTGTATGAATATCAAGAGCTCAGATGGAAAACCAGTTCTAAGCAAAGAAGGGGAAGCAGAAAGGTGGAAGGAGTATACAGAGTGTCTATACAAGGGCGATGTACTTGTGGACAATGTTATGGAAATAAAAGAGGATGTAGATGATGATAAAATGGGAGATATGATATTGTGCGAAGAATTTGACAGAGCGCTGAAAGACCAAAGTCGAAACAAGGCCCCGGGAGTAGACAACATTCCATTAGAACTACTGACAGCCTCGGGAGAGCCAGCCCTGACAAAACTCTACCATCTGGTGAGCAAGATGTATGAGACAGGCGAAATACCCTTAGACTTCAAGAAGAATATAATAATTTTAATTCCAGAAAAAGCAGGTGTTGACAGGTGCGAAAATTACTGAACTATCAGTTTAATAAGTCATGGGTGCAAAATGCCAACACGAATTCTTTACAGATGAATGGAAAAACTGGTGAACCTGATATCAGGGAAGATCAGTTTGGATTCTGTAGAAATGTTGCAACACTTGAGGCAATACTGCCCTATGATTTATCTTAGAAGATAGGTTAAGGAAAGGCAAACCTACGTTTCTAGCATTTGTATAGAGAAAGCTTTAGACAATGTTGATTGGAATACTTTCTTTCAAATTCTGAAGGTGGCAAGGGTCAAATACAGGGAGCAAAAGGCTATTTATGATTTGTCCAGAAACCACATGGCAGTTATATGAGTCGAGGGGCATGAAAGGGAAGCAGTAGTTGGGAAGGGAGTGAGACAGGATTGTAGCCTATCCCTGATGTTATTCAATCTGTATCTGGAGCAAGCAGTAAAGGAAACAAAAGAAAAATTTGGAGTAGGAAATAAAATCTATGGAGAAGAAATAAAAACTTTGACATTGTAATTTCGTCAGTGACAGCAAAGCACTTGGAAGGGCAGTTGAACAGAATGGACAGTGTCTTGAAAGGAGGATATAATATGAACATCAAGAAAAGCAAAATGAGGATAAAGGAATGTAGTCGAATGAAGTCAGGTGATACTGAGGGGATTAGATTAGGAAATGAGACGCTTAAAGTAGTAAAGGAGTTTTGCTATTTGGGAAACAATGTAACTGATGATGGTTGAAGTAGAGAGGATATAAAATGTAGACTGGCAATGGCAAGGAAAACGTTTCTGAAGAAGAGAAATTTTTTAACATTGAGTAAAGATTTAAGTGTCAGGAAGTCTTTTCTGAAAATATTTGTATAGAGTGTAGCTATGGTAGCTGTGTATGGAAGTGAAACATGGATGATAAATAGTTTAGACAAGAAGAGAATAAAAGCTTTCGAAATGTGGTGCTACAGAAGAATGCTGAATATTAGATGGGTGGATCACGTAAGTAATGAGGAGGTACTGAATAGAATTGGGGAGAAGAGGAAATTGTGACACAACCTGACTAAAAGAAGGGGCCAATTGGTAGGACATGTTCTGAGGCATCAAGGGATCACATTTAGTATTGGAACATATCGTGGAGGGTAAAAATAGTAGAGGTAGACCAAGAGATCAATACACTAAGCAGGTTCAGAGGGATGTAGGTTGCAGTAGGTACTTGGAGGTGAAGAAGCCTGCACAGGATAGTGTAGCATGGAGAGCTGCATCAAACCAATCTCTCGACTGGAGACCACAACAACAACAAAAGTGAAACCCTCTAAGGGGGTATACCACTGACAATACATCTGTTTCGGCATATTCTTAAGGTGAAAGAAGTGAAATCTGGCTGCCGTGACATTAATCTGCTGTTCGTAATACTGACTTAATGCACCTACTACTTCATCATAGGAGAGTGTATTGGGAGACGACGTAGGAAAGAGTTTTTGAATTAAGCGAAACACAGGAGTTCCCACAGCCGACAGGAAATAATGAGGTTTCACAGTACCTTGAATTCGATAGACTTGACAGTGGGCCTGGAACTGGGTGAGATATTAAAGCCATTCCTTTTGTTTTTCATCGAATTGCCGAAACAGTGGAATGTTGTTTGGTGGGACTTATTGGATAGGTTGGTTGGTCAGTTTTGCAGCCGACACACCTTGTGCGGCAAGTTATTGCTGGAAAGTAGACAGCAATGTGGCGATTTGCTGGCTCTGGAACTGAAAAATCTGATTTAGTTCCAGAACAGGAGCAGTCTGCAGCTGAGGTGCAGCAGCAGGGGGGTGGATTGGGCGGCATAGCCATTCTAACATTAACAAATTACAGCAAAATATGAAAAGACAAATAGAAAAGCAATGTGTAAAGCTTCTGAAAAGAGAAATAGATTAATTCTGCAGTTCCCTTCCTGTAATATAAGCAACAGCAAGAACAAATGAGCAACTAGAATCACTGCAACAACAGCTCTCCTGAAGCAACCTAAAACACATGGAAATTAAGCAAAACTTGTTGATCAGACTCAACGCCACTTGCTGTGGGTGTGTCCTCTCATAAGGTTTTGTGATTCCTGGCTGGATGAGGAGAGGGTGATATGATAGGTGGGTGGCCAGTTTCCTCTCACTACAACACAAAATGATTATGTGGTTAAAATACACTTTATTACAGGAGCAAATTGAGTAATCAACTTTAATGATGTCCATTCTGAAGTTCTGTGGTTAACAGCAGTCAATAACATGCACCAAATCTTGAATCTTGTCCATGTCCATATCACAACTATATCCAACTTCTAACATTCCCTCACAGCTAGCTAAGGTGCGAGGCAATGATTATTAACTGTACAGTGCGACTTACTGAGAGACTGAGGCAGCTCGGTCAACGTTGGCAGTGGCGGCGGCCTATATCCAAGTTGCCCAGGTGGTGTTATTGGCGCATAGCCTGGGTGTGTGTCTTGGTCTTCTCTTGTTCTAGGCACACTTAGTTCAGTGCCTGCTATACAGGGTTTCTTGGTGCTGACAGGTGTGCAGGTGGAGGCATATGCCAGCACAAAAATATTTTCTACTTCTGATTTTTTGTTAACAAACTTTTCATTGAGTTTAATAGAGGGAAACATTCCACGTGGGAAAAAAATATCTAAAAACAAAGATGATGTGACTTACCAAACGAAAGCGCTGGCAGGTTGATAAACACACAAACAAACACAAACATACACACAAAATTCAAGCTTTTGCAACCAACGGTTGCTTCATCAGGAAAGAGGGAAGGAGAGGGAAAGACGAAAGGTACCCTCTCCCTTAAAACCCACATCCTTTTGTCTTTCCCTCTCCTTCCCTCTTTCCTGATGAAGCAACCATTGGTTGCGAAAGCTTGAATTTTGTGTGTATGTTTGTGTTTGTTTGTGTCTCTATCAACCTGCCAGTGCTTTCGTTTGGTAAGTCACATCATCTTTGTTTTTAGATATATTTTTCATTGAGTTTGATAGAAATGCAGTCTTCCTGTGCTCTCAGTTGCCCTGTTTCACTTTTAACAATATTCCAAATTGTTTTAATTTTGTTATCAGACATGCTAATCTCAGACATAATGCACATACCTCTGGGATTTTTAATAACTTTTCTTAATGCAGTGCAATAGTTTTTATAAAGTTTCACTGTTTCTGGATCATTACTCCTTCTACGTGTAGATACATTTGCCTTTGCTGTTTACAAGATATTTTTATTCCTTTAGTAAGCCATAGCTTTTTAGATGGTTTCTTACAATTATATTTCACTGTTTTCTTAGGGAAACTGTTTTCAAATATACTCAGAAGGGTATCATGAAATAGGTTAAATTTTAAATTAGCGTCAGGTTGTCTGTACACCTCACCCCAGTGTAACTGTTCCAACCTTTCCCTAAAATTTGCAATGGTTAAATCATTAATTGAACATACTATTTTGGAGGATTGTTTTGCAAACACCTGCAGACATCAATGGGAGAATGAAGAACGTGTGTGGGTGGAATGGTGCTCTAAGTCCCTTATTGGTTGTGATTTGACACAAGATACCAATCAATTTGGGAATCCAGCCTCATCCATTATAGACAACAACAAATGGGAGACACCCATCCTAAAGTCCTGACATCTCCCGTTGAGATTATCGCACCTTTGTTTCCTTAAATAAGGGCTTCAAGTGTCAACCATACCCGTCTGACGAGGATGTGCAGCTGGCTGTTACGGACTTCTTCAAGCGATATGACATCAGTTTTTTAACAAAAAGTAGGTGTCCTCAAACTGGTGAGTGAGTGTGATGATTGCCTCAATGCTGATGACCATTTTACCTGATTGGCATACTGATTCTAGACTGTACAACTTTCAAACATAACATTTTTCATCATCTCTTATACATGGAATGGAATTGGACAGGGGTAGGAGAAGGGGGTGGAGGAAGGGGAGTAGCCCAAGAAAAATTACCAAAAGAACTGAAGAATAGCCAGCGAAGAGGCACCCCACTGCACATATGTGTCCCTAATTTAACGAACTGTCAGGCACCTTATAGCAACTTGGCCCATTGAATGACCTGATCTTAATCTTGTAGAAAAAGTTTGTGGCTAACTCGAATAGCGGGTGACGTGTGGCAATCAACATTCCTGCAGCCTGATAACTCTGCATGTCCTAATAGAATGAGCAGCTTCAGTGGCCAAATGGAGGACCCTATTTATGCTGGAGGCGATATCACACAGGATGAGTGAGCTGTCTCTGGGGATGACAAATTTTTTGTCCTATGTGCTGACATAACCTGTTTTTGTAACCTACTAGGAACCATCGATGCTGTAACGACCTTATGAGTACTGATTCACTGTTCTAAATCAGCTGTATGTGTATTTACATGTGTGTTTGCAGCCGGAGGAGCCGCCCCCAGGAAGGCAGCACACACAGGGAGCGGTGCAAGTTCCTGCTGTACTCTGGGTATGCGTGGGGCGTGCCAGCCACTATTTGTGCCATCACAGCTGCCGTGGACTTCTCTCTGGCAGTGCCCACCACCAGCCAGCTCAAGCCCAACATCGGCACCAGAACGTGCTGGTTCCAAGGTACCACATGCCCTGAGGCAGTTCAACTGTACAGGGTTATTACAAATGATTGAAGCGATTTCACAGCTCTACAATGACTTTATTATTTGAGATATTTTCACAATGCTTTGCACGCACATACAAAAACTCAAAAAGTTTTTTTAGGTATTCACAAATGTTCGATATGTGCCCCTTTAGTGATTTGGCAGACATCTAGCTGATAATCAAGTTCCTCCCACACTCGGCGCAGCATGTCCACATCAATGAGTTCGAAAGAGTCGTTGATGCGAGCTCGCAGTTCTGGCACGTTTCTTGGTAGAGGAGGTTTAAACACTGAATCTTTCACGTAACCCCACAGAAAGAAATCGCATGGGGTTAAGTCGGGAGAGCGTGGAGGCCATGACATGAATTGCTGATCATGATCTCCACCATGACCGATCCATCGGTTTTTGAATCTCCTGTTTAAGAAATGCCGAACATCATGATGGAAGTGCGGTGGAGCACCATCCTGTTGAAAGATGAAGTCAGCGCTGTCAGTCTGCAGTTGTGGCATGAGCCAATTTTCCAGCATGTCCAGATACATGTGTCCTGTAACGTTTTTTTTGCAGAAGAAAAAGGGGCCGTAAACTTTAAACTGTGAGATTGCACAAAACACGTTAACTTTTGGTGGATTGCGAATTTGCTGCACGGATGCGTAAGGATTCTCTACCGCCCAGATTTGCACATTGTGTCTGTTCACTTCACCATTAAGAAAAAATGTTGCTTCATCACTGAAAACAAATTTCGCACTGAACGCATCCTCTTCCATGAGCTGTTGCAACCGCGCCAAAAATTCAACGCATTTGACTTTGTCATCAGGTGTCAGGGCGTGTAGCGATTGTAAACGGTAAGGCTTCTGCTTTAGCATTTTCCGTAAGATTTTCCAAACCGTCGGCTGTGGTACGTTTAGCTCCCTGCTTGCTTTATTCGTCGACTTCCGCAGACTACGCGTGAAACTTGCCCGCACGCGTTCAACCGTTTCTTCGCTCACTGGAGGCCGACCTGTTGATTTCCCCTTACAGAGGCATCCAGAAGCTTTAAACTGCATATACCATCACCGAATGGAGTTAGCAGTTGGTGGATCTTTGTTGAACTTCGTCCTGAAGTGTCGTTGCACTGTTATGACTGACTGATGTGAGTGCATTTCAAGCACGACATACGCTTTCTCGGCTCCTGTCGCCATTTTGTCTCACTGCGCTCTCGAGCGCTCTGGTGGGAGAAACCTGAAGTGCGGCTTCAGCTGAACAAAACTTTATGAGTTTTTCTACATATCTGTAGTGTGTCGTGAATGGAGCTACAGTGAATTTATGAAATCGCTTCAATCATTTGTAATAGCCCTGTATTTCACGCTTAGTACACTGTCTGATTAAAAGTATCCAGATGACACCCCTATGTAAAGCAGAATTGATGACTAGGTGTACGAGAGGCATAAAAAGAGACAGGGAATACTGACCATAGAGAAGCATATTGGGTCAGTCAGGAAAACTCAGGGACTCTGAATGTGGATTAGTCATTGGATATCACCTAAGCAAGAAATCCATCAGGGACGTTTCAACCCTTTTAAAGTTGCCCAAGCCAACTGTTGGTGATTTGAAGGAAATGTGAAGAAACAATCATAGAAAATCAAAACTGGGCAGGCCTTTTGTACTGGTGGACAGGGACTGGTGAGCATTGTAGAGGTGAGTTCTCAAAAAATTGAATGAAATCTGCATAAGGACCATGCATGAGTTACAAAGTGCTACCAGCAGTCCAGTTAGAAAAATGACTGCTTGTAGGGAGTTAAAAGAGTGGGGTACAATGGTCAAGTGCTTGAGGTGATGTAAATACTGACACCACTCGACAGTGGATGATTGGAAACGAGTGAACTTGTGGAATTCTGATGAAAGAGTTTGGATTTGGCGAATGCCTGTTGAAATTTCCATCATGTCTAGTGCCAACAGTTAAGTATGGAGGAGCTAGTGCTATGGTATGGCAGTATTTCTCATGATTGTGATGTTGTCTTGTTATTGTGCTTAAGATAATGCTAAATGTGTAAGGATATGAACACATTGTGTAGGATCATATAATATGTATGTCAGCCTCCATAACTGATTGGTCAGCACAGGTGACTGCCATGCAGTTTGATTCTTAGTACGGCCAGGGAGTCTTCTTTAGTGGGTAGAATGGGGTGTGCTCACACCATGATGCCAGCTGAGGAACTACACTCCAGGTCACAAAAACTGACATTGGCCAGAGAATGATGAGCTGACCCCACAGCTCTCCACACCACATCCAGTGATTCCATTGGTGGAGGACGGCATGATGGTCAGTTGGTACCAGTGGGCCCCAAGGACCTGTGTATGGATTTAATTTGGTTAGTACTAGGTACAGCAAAAAGATAATTCAGAGAAAATGATCTATCAGCATAACAATACACCCTGTCATAAAACACCATCTGTGAAGCAATGGTTTGTAGACAATAATAGTCCAGAAGTGGACCAAACTGTACAAAGTCATTATCTGAATCCCTGGATGAGTTAGAATTAAGACTTTTCTCTGAGCCCCAGCATCCAACATTACTCCTTTTTTGGTTTCGGTCCTTGAGAAAGAATGGGCTGCCATTCCTCCACAGACATTTAGACACCGTATTAAAAGTACCCCCAACAAAACTGTAGTTGGCATAGAGGCAAAGTTCGAACACATCCCATATTAATGTTCAGTAATAGGTGTCCCATATAGTGTAATACATGCTACAGGTCCTGCTCCATTAGAGGCAGGACTGTACTGACAGAGTTATGAGACAGGTGCAGGAATAGACGAGTGCAAAAATTGACATGAAAAAACTAAGGAAGAAATACAATATAACTGGGAGAGGTATGTGAGTTTTGCTGTCCGCCATTTTCCTATCTTACACCTGTGAGAATAAGCCTCTCGCTCAATCTGTGACTAAGTGCACACTCTAGTCATAGTATCATTTTGTCCAAGCTGCATCATCGCTAACATGGATTATCTAGGGACAGTGTGCTTGATCCACACAGTTGCCGCCCACACACCTCACTCATGTTCAATGGTGGAATTCATACTACAACTTTTCTACATTATTGTTGGGACTTAAAGGTCAGCTAGCCACTGCTATTTGAAGAAGTGCTTTGGGTTTATACTGACTGAGGATGAGTAACTTGGGAATGTGGACCAAAAGGGCAAAAAAAAAAAAAAAAAGAGTGGAGGTGATACGTAATTTACTTGTCACTCCAGCCAGTACATTTGCTGCTCCCAAATTTTGTCTGTTACCACCCTCTGTGTATTTAAAAAAGATAGCTATTTAAAAATAAGCATTTTATAGCTGACTAATAATATTACGGCAATTGTTAATGACTGTGCCCATAGTCAGCTATACTCTGCTATCCCAGCTGAACCCTTTGTGTAAACAAACACATCTTCTGCCATTAGTCGTCAGTGTATTTAGCATTGTAAGATCACTGTTAGTAGGACTTACATGTGTATTAGGTATTTTGTTCTTATTCAATGCTGAAGTTCAGTCTGCAACCACAAAACACTGCAGGTCCGTCCAGTAGAGAGTGTGCAGCGACAGATTTGATGGTATTCTTTTTCTTGTCGGCGGCAGATGTGGTCATTTCGACGTCTTCAATTGTTTTATATATAGTCTGTCTTGGTAAAGTTTTGGAAGTCTTAAGATCTTTTCATAATCACTGTGCTATATGACTGACCAGTAGCTATGCAGTACCAGTATGAAGAAAGGTGTATGTCTGGAGACACATCACTTCCAGTGATAAGATAACTCTTTAACTGATAACTAGTAGTTACCTAGTGTATGTTCTCACTTACATTATTATCTTACCTCAAGTTTGGAGGTATCAGGTTACTACTGAGGCAAATGGGCAAGTTCACCCACACTTTCCTTACCCAGGGAAGTACCTTGCAGCCTGTGCACCAGAGGCAATTGTGCACAGTCACCCAGCGGAGCCACCACCCTATCCATGCACCCGAGGCAATTATATGCCGATCATGTGAGATCAGGACATACCAATAACTTGTGTGTGTTTTGTAATTTTTTTCATCCTATTTACACTTGTTACTCGTATGCAATACTTAAATTTTAATAATTCCTTTCTGACTGATTTCATCATTCTGTGTACAGTATTCATTATGTAATCATTTCTTTCTGATCATATTTCTGTATATAGCATAAGGAAAATGGGGACTTGTAGCAGCAGGTGAAGAAGATACTCACACACACACACACACACACACACACACACACACACACACACTATTTACAAATAAATTAATTGACTACACACTCAGTCACTCAACGAATAATGTGACTACAATATTGGAAAATGGTGCATTGTAAGAAAAAAATGTTCTAGGTGAAAAGTTAATATTAGTATAGGGGACATTTGTCTGTGCTACAACATGCCACCTCCTAACCATCACTCCTTCATTGTTAAAGTAATTTTGTATTTTCAAATGGGATCACCTCCCCTCTCCATTTTTATTACATATTCAGACTTTATGCCAAAAAAATATGAATGGTTTACTCACACCATCATTTTCCATTATTGGTAGATTGACAAATATCAAGTGTGCCTGTATTTACAATTAAGAACTGACGCATTTTATTTTACATTTCATTTACTGTGTAAAGGTAAATCTTTGTGTTCTAACAGTTGAGATTTGTTCCAAAATTTACTTTAATGTTGCAAATTTCATTTTATCGTACATTATGGTTAACCTTTTCATGGTTAGAAACAACATTTAGCATGATCCAGGAAAAAGCAATATGGATGTAACAGTTTTCTGTTCCCATTGTGGTGCCTGATTTTGTTGAGACCCCTTGCTTTTCACCATTGTGTGCTCAATTTTGGTGAATTCCCTTGCCTCTCACCCTTGGAATGCTTGATTTCGATGAGTATTCATGGCAGATGCGACTGGATATTTTACCTTATTACAGTGTTTGTGGTTTGTATTCTGCTGGTAGCCTAGAGTTATAGCAGCTGGAGGGAAACACACACTGAAATCAGTCACCCTGATGGTGGGGTTCAATTGTGGCCACCAAAATTAAGTGTTGCGATGGTTTGGGTACTCACAACAGTCAACCCCTTAGAGAACAGGAAACAACATTATTATACAAGCAGCTTATTTGCCATAAATGCCAATATACAGTCATATTATCTGCACTGAACAATCACATTTCAAACAATGGAAAATCCAGGATGGAATATAACAGTATTATGAAAAGGAAAGCTGTCACACACCAATAGCAGAGATGCTGAGTCACAGATAGGCACAACAAAAAGAATGTCACAAATAAAGATTATGGACAGCAAAGTCTTCATCAAAAAAAGATGATACTCTCTCTCTCTCTCTCTCTCTCTCTCTCTCTCTCTCTCTCTCTCTCACACACACACACACACACACACACACACACACAAAATCACACAAACACAACTCACACACACATGGCTGCAGTCTCAGGCAATTGAAGCCACACTGCGAGCATCAGCATCAGTGCATGATGAGAGTGGCAACTGCATGGGGGTGAGGGGGGGGGAGGACTGGGTTATGGAGGGGGAGGGATAGTAGGATAGGGGTCATGGACAGTGAAGTGCTGCTGGAGAGCAAGCAGGGATGAGGTGGAGAGAGGGTAGGGCAGCTATGTGCAGTTGGGAGGTTAGACAGGGGGCTGGGGAGACGTTGGGAGGAGGGGGGGGGGGGGGGGGAGAGCGGAAAAGGAGAGAAGTAAAAAGACAGGGTGGATGCAAAGGTTTAGATTAGATTAGATTAATACTAGTTCCATGGATCATGAATACGATATTTCGTAACGATGTGGGACGAGTCAAATTTTCCAATACATGACATAATTAAGTTAATTTAACAACATACTTAAGTTAATATAACAACTGTGTAGTGCTGGAATGGGAACAGGGAAGGGGCTGGATGTGTGAAAACAATGACTAATGAAGGCTGAGGCCAGGAGGGTTATGGGAATGTAGGATATATTGCAGGGAAAGTTCCCACTTGCACAGTTCAGAAAAGCTGATGCTGGTGGAAAGGATCCAGATGGCACAGGCTGTGAAGTGGTCATTTCTGCAAAATGAGCTCCTCATTATCTTCTTTTTCTGGCTTGCTATCATCTACATCCATGCCCTAAATGTGAGCTGAATATTTCACATTCTGCCTTTCAAATTTTAATAGTTCCTGAAGTTTTATGGGAATGAGATCTTCAAAGTTAGGATGTCTGAAGACGTTTGATATTTGGTATATAATTGTAAGCTCAATATGAACAATACTTGTATAATATCTATTGCAATCCACAAGGGACCATGAGAAACAAAATTCGTCCTCCTCGGAAGTACTCTGGACATTAATACATGCCTATTTAGCAGCAATATTTTTTGGAAGAGGGATGAAGCTGGATCCCTTTTTAAGTGAATCAAAGACAGGTGAGTATACATCAAGGTAGAGTACTTGGCTGTGTGCCTTACCGACTCTTGTTCCTGCATTTCAGAAAAATGGCCCAATATGACAATCTTGGTAAAGGTTCTGAACCACTTTGTGATGAAACACCCTTCAATATCATGCTATGAGGCCCTCAGATTTGAATGACCCTCTTTTCCTCACCAGCATCGCTACCTTCTTTTTGGGAATGTGTGAGATCACACTACAGAACTTACTCGCACTTAGTGACGGGATACCGTAGGTCACTGATGATTCAAGGGTGCTCCTTTTTCAAAACAACTTGACAAACTTTGAGGAAAGTGGCAGGATCTCAATACTCCACATTATTATGTGTGCTCAAAATTGCTGAATTGGTTGCTAAACGAAATGCCATTAGTTAAAAATCCATTTAACAAAGAATTCAGCAATTTTGCAGCACTAATATTAATTTGCAGTATGGCTGTATTTGTCTTGCATGGCTTTAGGTCACAATTACAATTTCACATTAGTGTTGTAAATGCGAGCTTGTGAAATTGTGGCCCCAAAAATGCCAGCAACCACAGAGTAGTCCAGTGCAGCTGCATGATCTGCTTGATGATCTGCAACAGAGTGGGCAGGTGAACTGCTACTGCTAGGCCAATAAAGATGTTGAGGTCATGCCCAGTGTCAATATCACTGGATGATGCAGGATGCAGAGACCATGGCTGTATTGGCAGAGGAGCTGGTGTCATCAATTCATACCACAATAATAGTGATGGGCGATGCTGTGGTGGTGTTTGCAGCAGCTGTGAATCCACCATTGATAAACCAGGGTGGAACAACAAATGCATCATCATTGTGTCATGACATGGAGTTATTTTTGGACATATAATGAAGACACATATACATGGAGAAAAAGAAATCGTTTTAAATACATACCTCTATTGTCACTGTAGAGTCAAATTGGGGGTGGTTATTAGTGCCTGATTACCATTATCATACCATGTTCAATATTGGACTTCATCTTTGCTGATGCTTTGAGGCTTGCTGATGCTTTAAGGCTTGCAGCATGCTGTGTCTGTTACCTGTGGAGCTCTGCCAATGCCTTAGATGCCAACACACCATTTTTTCTGGCCACAGCCTATAAAAAAGGGGAACATAGATGTCGAACATCAGCAAGGACGCAAGTGTCAGGTGTCATACAGAGTCTAGTAGCTATGACAGTATGCACGATTTGTCCAATAATAGTAATGGAGGGCAAATAGTGAGAATCTTTTACTCCACCAGTAAGACAACACATTACAGCTGCATAACACCCATCTCTTGCACTCATCCTGCCTACAACCTGTTGTTGTTTGCTATCTGGAAATAGAGACACACATATATACAGGGCTATTACAAATGATTGAAGCGATTTCATAAATTCACTATAGCTCCATTCATTGACATATGGTCACGACACACTACAGATACGTAGAAAAACTCATAAAGTTTTGTTCGGCTGAAGCCGCACTTCAGGTTTCTGCCGCCAGAGCGCTCGAGAGCACAGTGAGACAAAATGGCGACAGGAGACGAGAAAGCGTATGTTGTGCTTGAAATGCACTCACATCAGTCAGTCATAACAGTGCAATGACACTTCAGGACGAGGTTCAACAAAGATCCACCAACTGCTAACTCCATTCGGCGATTGTATGCACAGTTTAAAGCTTCTGGATGCCTCTGTAAGCGGAAATCATCGGGTCGGCCTGCAGTGAGCGAAGAAACGGTTGAACACGTGTATCTGGACATGATGGAAAATTGGCTCATGCCACAACTGGAGACCAACAGCGCCGACTTCATCTTTCAACAGGATGGTGCTCCGCCACACTTCCATCATGATGTTCAGCATTTCTTAAACAGGAGATTGGAAAACCAATGGATCGGTCGTGGTGGAGATCATGATCAGCAATTCATGTCATGGCCTCCACGCTCTCCCGACTTAACCCCATGCAATTTCTTTCTGTGGGGTTATGTGAAAGATTCAGTGTTTAAACCTCCTCTACCAAGAAATGTGCCAGAACTGCGAGCTCGCATCAACGATGCTTTCGAACTCATTGATGGGGACATGCTGCGCCGAGTGTGGGAGGAACTTGATTATCGGCTTGATGTCTGCCGAATCACTAAAGGGGCACATATCGAACATTTGTGAATACCTAAAAAAACTTTTTGAGTTTTTGTATGTGTGTGCAAAGTATTGTGGAAATATCTCAAATAATAAAGTTATTGTAGAGCTGTGAAATTGCTTCAATCATTTGTAATAACCCTGTATAAAGGTGCTACTAACTTCAGATACATGCTAAAATATGATACAAACCCAAATCAAACAATGGAAAATCCAGGATGGAATGTAACAATATTATGGAAAGGAAAGTTGCTACTCACTGTATAATGGAATGCTGAATCACAGATAGGCACAACAAAAAGACTATCACAATAAAGCTTTTGACCAGTAAGGTCTTCATCATAAATAGACAACAGACACACACCCACACTCATGCAAACACAACTTACACACACATGACTGCAGTCATGTGTGTGTGAGTTGCATTTATCTGAGTATGTGTGTGTGTGTGTGTGTGTGTGTGTGTGTGTGTGTGTGTGTCATTTATTTTGGATGAAGGCCCTACTGGACAAAAGCTTTATTCGTGACAGTCTTTTTGTTGTGCCTATTATGACTCAGCATCTCCGCTATATGGTGACATACAAACCCAAATGTTTCACCAATATCGATCTGCAAGGAATAAAAGAAGAGACCTCTTTTTAACCATGTGGAAGAATGCCCATGTAAGAAGATGCTGGTATTGTTTGCCAGTTCTATACTTTAGCACTATAATCTTGGCTCTCTTATATTGACCAGTTTTTTTAAAGTAAGTGATAAGATCACTTTGTATTCATATAAAGAATTGGTGTATTTAGATATTATCTATCTCTGTATAGAATATCAATGTGTGTGATACCTATAACTCTATATTATCATATTCTAACCATGATAGGATCTCTAACACAGTGTAAACTACACAGAATATCCAGTATTTCCATTTAACATCCAGATTTATTAAAAATAATACCAGCATACACATCCATAAGGTGATAATTGCCTCCAAGCATTTGGCAGTTAATATTGGCTTATGACGTAGCCATGCTCACTGTGTCCCACAACATCTGTGATTGTCAGCATCAGGCATCATCTCCACATCGTACTGGCCTAGCACTAACAGTTCCCCTGTCAACTTGGTTAGTGATCATCACATAAATCACACAGCTACATTGGACTACTCCATGGTTGTTGGCCTTTTCAGAACAGGATCACACATGCTCACATACACAACACAACAAGGTATTGAGATACTATCATTTTCCTTAATTCTTGTCATGGCATTTTGGAAAGAGAGCTCACTCCTCTCCCCCACCTCCCACCATAATTGTCAATGACCCACTTTATACCACCATTAAGAGCAAAGAAGTTCTATAGTGTGATGTATATTTGCTCACAAAATTTTTGAGAAATTCTGAATTTTGTGCCTGGGCATGTGCTCTGTGGATCATGCCTTATGTTGCACCATGTGAGGGCTACTGTGGGACACAATGTTAAGAAGAACACATCAGCATTGAACTGTTGACATCTTGCTCTTCTTCAAACATGGGATTCATGATGAGCTGTGTGCATAGATATACCATAGTGAATAACCTGCGAATAAATGAGGAGTAAACGCCATTTGACAATTTAAGTTACATCCTTTACGTGAAATAAATAACATCTACAGGCACACTATGCAACAATCTGTGCTCTTAGGAAGGTTCTGATGGACACCTGAAGAGCAAATTTTCATATTTGAGAGAGAGATTGAAAATGTGGCTGCTGGTTCAGTTGAGAGATATTTCTTGAAAACAGAACTGATGTATCCCACCCATTTGCATGATGGCCACAGTGACTTGCTGCTGTATTTGTTATGACTAGTCCTGCGAAATGATTCCATCGCCAAGCTGATGAAAGTGCTGGAGAATAAGCAGAGATGTCTTCTGCACTACAGAAAGCTCCAGCAATACCTCAGCTTGGGGATGTAACTTGTTAGAATCAACAGTAGCATCTCCTTCAAGCAGTGTTGCTAGTTGAAGGAATACATTGATGTAAACACTGAACAGAGGACTCTTATGATGTGTGACTTCGAAAAAGATATTTATAAATAATTCAGTTTTCAGGAAAATGATGGAAAATGTTAGACAATACTTCCAAATTTGTTTGGTTTACTGATGGATGTTTTGGTGCAAGAGATTACATTGCCTGGGCAAATCTCAAATGGGCCACCACCTCTAATAAATGACTAGTTCCTTGGGTCATGTTACAGTGCAGTTCATGAGGCCTGTCTATGTTAATATATGTGTTCTGGACCTCACCAATCTCCACCTGTGTGTGTGTGTGTGTGTGTGTGTATTTTTCTTCACCTGCTGCTGCCAGTCCCTATTTCTCATACATTGCACATAGAAAAATGTTCAGAAAGAAATGATTAAAATGTAAATACAGTATATAGAAAGTTCAAACCAAACAGAAAAAATGATTAAAATGTAAATATAGTAAAAGACAGTAACAAGTGTATATGGAATGAAAAAAGTCCTATTACAAAGTGCAAATTCAATGGGAGATGTGGTATTTAAGATCTCATCTTTACCAGTTTTACTGAAAATGATGTAGGGAACATGCAGCAGTCCTCAGCAGTTAGGAGGCCTAGGCTAGTTGTAAAGTCTAACAGAAAGAACAAGGTTCTGTTGCTAGGTAGTTCGTGCGGTAGAGGTGTGTGCCAGCAGTTGCAGGAAGTGTTGGGGAGTGAGTACCAGGTCACCAGCATTGTGAAGCATAGTGCTGGATTGGCTCAGGTGACTGGCAACATAGGGAAGATATGTAGAAAGTTTACGAAGGAGGATCAGGTAGTGATAGTGGGTGGAACAAGGAACAGTCTTGATAGGGACGGGGAATATGATGTAGGTGGTTATCTGGTAAAGATAGCTACTGAAACTGGTAGCACTAATGTGCATATCGTGCAACTGTTTCAGCGTCATGATCGGCCTCATCTTAATACAGCTGTTTGGTACATTAACAGGGGGCTGGAGAGGGTGCTGATGGCAGAGGCCACGGGTCATATTTCAGTGGTGCCAGTTGGGTCTGTCAGTAGATCAGGTTTCACTAGGCATAGCCTGAACCTCAATAGGTATGGGAAGGGGAGGCTGGCAAAGCTTATAGGTGACAGTGTAGTGGGTGGTTGTGGGATCACTCATGGAAAAATTCCTGTAGTAGTTGGTGTTAGAGCTGCACCTTTTTTAGATTGAAGTCAGCCAATAGGTATATCTGCTTAAAGGAAGTCTCTCTCTCTCTCTCTCTCTCTCTCTCTCTCTCTAACTAAGGGCTCACCTTCAGAGGGTGTCATGTTACCAAATAGAGAAGGAATTAGCATCAAAATATAAGAGGTATTAGAGATAAAGTTAGTGAACTGCTTATAAATTTTTACTCTTGAATTATTGGTATAGCGGAGCACCACTTAAATAATTTGACTATTCAGAGGCTTCCTTTACCAGGATACAGATTAAATGGCCGTTTTTCAAGGAGTTCCTTGTGAGGTGGGGGAGTGGCTATGTATGTAAAAAACAGTATTCCATTTGAGTCCATAGACATATCATGGCACTGCACTGAATAGGTATTTGAATGTTATGCAGGGGCAGTTGAATTTAGTGAAATTAAACTTCTAATTGTTGTTGTTTATAGGTCCCCTATCTCTGACTTCAGAACGTTTCTGCTCAAGCAATAGAGGGTTCTTGATTCACTTTGTAGGAAGCACCAGAAATTAGTTATATGTGGTGACTTCAATATAAATTTTGTTTATGATGGTGCAAGAAAAAGGATGTTGATAGATCTCCTAAATTCATATGATCTGATGCAGACTGTGTTTTTTCCAACTAGGGTGCAGGGGAACCGTAGCACAGCGATAGACAATATTTTTATTCATTCTTCATTGCTAGATGGGCATTCGTTTAGTAAAAGGGTGATTGGCCTTTCAGACCACGATGCACAAATTTTAACACTAAAAGGCTTTTGTACTCAAACAAACATCACATGTAATTTCAAACTGTGTAGGTAAGTTAATCCAATAGCAATAGAGAGTTTTTTAAACCTTGTCAAGGAACAAGAGTGATAGGATGCTGATAGTGCCAATATCATAGATGATAAATATAATGCTTTCCTTAACACATTTCTCATACTCTTTGAGAGTTGCTTTCCATTAGAATGTTCTAAACAGGGTACTAGCAGTAATAGGCAGCGTGGGTGGCTGATTAGTGGGATAAGGGTATCATTTAGAGCCAAGTGGGAATGATATCAAAATGTTAGTAAATAAAAATAAAAAAGTAAATAGAAATAAATAAATAAAGTTAGAAGTAGTCACAATCGAGCTACAGTAGCCCATTACAGGCAGGTACTAGAAGTAATAGGCAGTGCGGGTGGCCGACAAGTAGGATAAGAATATCATGTAGAACAAAGTGGGAATGATATCAAAATGTTAGTAAATAAAAATAAAAAAGTAAATAGAAATAAATAAATAAAGTTAGAAGTTGTCACAATCAAGCTACAGTAGCCCATTACAGGCAGTATTGCAAGGTGCTTAAATATGTTATTCGGAAGGCAAAGGATAAAATTAAACCCATATGGTCAGTTGTGAAGGAACTGTCCGGTTAGCAGCACAAGGTCGACAATATAAAGTCAGTTCATAATAAAAATATTTCTGTTACTGATAATCAGATATATGTACATGTAATTTTTCCTCCTATCTACGTAATTCTGTAGCTCTCAATTCATTCGAGCAATCAATCATTCATGATAGGAAACACAGTCATAGCACAGTCACTCAAAATGATTCTGAAATTTTACTTGTTAGAATGAAATCAGGCGATGATTCTTCTTCTCTGCAGGCTCGTGCTTTGCGGCGGTCTGCTAATCTGTACAAATAAAATGCCTCGTAATGTTGGGAGCGTTGTATAATCAGTCGGGAAACCTCATATCAAGTGGATATTTGGCTTTGATGAAGTTTAACCTTCCGAAGAAGTAATGGAGCTCTTGGATTATTAAATGCAGGTTCGTATCCAGTCTTTCAGAAGTTCCCTTCTGATTAACAACTACGCAATATATCGATAAATATAATTAATTCTCAAATTTCAAATACACACCTTTTATTTGAAGGAGCAATCTATATATATTTCCTTTTAATCGTACAGTTTGTATCAGTTATCTTCTGTGATAAATCTCAATAATCAGATTACAGTTCTTCCAAACCAAGCTCAGGCTAATCGGCATGAAGACAATCTCGGAAGCCCCCCTTCTTTTTTTTCTAACAACCACCAGAGAGAGTACTACAAAGAATACTTATGCGCTCATGGCATAGCTATTGTATGAACTACTTTTCGCATGGATTCTGCGAGTATGAAGATAGAAAATTAGTTAACGTCATTCAAGGGTAGAATTGTATCTGAATAATTCATCAAATATAAAGAGATATTAATACAGTATTTAACAATCATTTTCTGAGCATTGCTGGTGAATTAAATAAAAATTTAGTTTCTACAGGGAATCATATAACTTTCTTGGCAAATGCCTTTCCGAAGTTGAGGTCTGAAGTACTCCTCTGTGATACAGACAAGGGGGAGATTGAGTCAATAATTAAATCCCTGAAGACTAAGGACTCTCGTGGATATGATGGAGTGCCTAGCAGAATATTAAAGTACTGTGTTGCACATGTTAGCCGTGTATGTAGCCATATTTGTAATTTTTCCTTTAGGAGTAATCAGTTTACTGAACAAGTACTAAGTAGCAAAGGTGCTTTACAAAAAGGGAGAAATGGATCATGTAGACAATTTTAGACCTATTTCTATGCCATCAGTGTTTGCTAAAGTTATTGAAAAGGCAGTGTATGTAAGGATAATTGATCATTTTATATCACACAATTTGTTATCAAATGTACAGTTTGGCTTTAGAAGCCGTTTAACAACTGAAAATGCTATATTCTCTTTTCTCTGTGAGGTACTGAATGGGTTAGAATGAATGTAGAATATAGTTTATTCGTCTCATAATGTACAGTTATAAATCAAAGATTTTTTGTACTGGAGACACATCAAATTACTTAAAAAAAACGTTACAATAATTAACATATTTCAGCAGGCATTTCTGTATTTTTACACATGAACAATTTGACAAGAACATATATAACACTTATGGTCGTTTTGCTGCTTGCAATGCAATTTATACAATGTATTAACAATTTATTATACAATACATAATCTTTATTGTTTCTTTTCTTTTCAAATTGCCAAACTGTCCTGCATGAATTCTTCAATTGAATAATAACATTTTTCCACTAGTGCATTAAATAACAATCTTTTTAGTGGGTTAAGCTCCATATTTAACAATTTGTGTTGTTTAATGTATTGTAAATTTTTAATCCCATGTACAATGGTGTTTGAGCATAAAGTTTTAAATTATGAGAGGAAAGTTTGAAACTGTCTCTGTGATGAGTACTGTAATTAACAGACAGGGGAAGGTCATTATTCACAATGTTGAGAATTGCTGTGATGTGGGGTCTGAGTGGGGTACGGTCAAGTGGGGAGTGCCCCAGGGATCAGTGTTGGGGCCACTCCTGTCCCTTATTTATATAAATGATATGCCCTCTAATATCACGGGAAACTCTAAAATATTTCTGTTTGCTGATGATACTAGACTGGTACCTAGTATAGGATGTTGTGTGCAATATTGGCCCAGTTTGAAATAGCGCAGTTCATGACCTAAGTTCATGGCTTGTAGAGAATAAACTAATGCCAAATCACAGTAAGATTTAGGTTTTACAGTTTCTAAAACACAGTTCAACAAAACCTGACACTGACATTTTAATATCACAGAATGGGCATATGATTGGTGAAACCGAGCACTATGGGACTTAACATCTGAGGTCATCAGTTACTTAAACCTAACTAATCTAAGGACATCACACACATCCATGCCTGAGGCAGGATTTGAACCTGCGACAGTAGCAGTCACGCTTTTCCGGACTGAAGTGCCTAGAACCGCTCGACCACCGCGGCCGGCTATTTTCATTCACTTATGTTGCATGGTATTATATTTTGGGGTAGCTCTTCCCATTATAAAAGGATATTTTTGGCTCAGAAATGGGAGGGTTGGGCAGTAAGTGGTGTAAGTTCACGAACCTCTTGTCGACCCCTGTTCACGAGTTTGGGTATTTTGACATTGGTCTCTCAATATATACATATTACTTTCTGTCCTTTCTTGTTAACAATATTAGCTTATTCCCAAGAATAAGCAGCTTTCACGCAGTTGATACTCAGCAGAAATCAAACCTGTATTTGGATCATACTTCCTTAACTGTTGTGCAGAAAGGTGTGCAGCATACTGCTGCATCCATTTTCAATAAGCTACCACTCAAATTTAAAAATCATAGCAGTAATCCGAGCACTTTCAAATCAAAACTGAAGAGTTTCCTCATGGGTCACTCCTTCTAGTCTGTCGAAGAGTTCCTTGAAAAATTAAGCTGATTCTTGTTGCATTATTCATTGTGTTTACTTAAACTTATGGATCGACTTTTCTGGGTTCATAAACTTTTTATTTTTATCTGTTATTACTTTTATGTTGTAATTTCATGCACTGGTATGTTCCATGACCTTGGAGATTTGCTCCTCAATTCACTCTTATCGAACTTGACATGTAAATTTAAAAAAAATGGTAGTATTATTTCAAAAGACATATATAAGTATGTAATCTATCAGAGAAAAATTATAAAGAATAGCTTTATAAATTGTTATAAATAAACCAATGTACGGTATATATGTAATCAGATACTTTGAGATAAGAACATACAGTACATAACTACTGCTTAGGTTACATTGTTATCACTGGAAGTTATGTGTCACCTGATGTATACTTGTTCTTGAACTGGTGCTAAATAACTACTTTGACCCAAGCAGTTTTTGTAAAATATCTCACTGGGCAGTCTGATTCACTGTGCTTGATTTTTGTTAAACCAACTCACAAATTAGTAGATTCACTAAATCCATGTATGCAACATTGCAGAAATATAGTTTTACAGATAAAGATGAGGGTGGGAAGGGTACGTCTTTGATTGTTCTTTGTTCTGCCAAGGTTAGAGGATCTGCTTGGGTCAGCTCTGATAGGAGTCCCCGCAGTCACATGCCTAGCATTTTGTGGGAAAATTAATCTTTGGGCAGTTCTGACTTGAAACTAATTATGCTTTTTAGTACTCATGATTTTACAATGTTCTTTAAACACTGGAAATAACAGGTGTTCTGGAAAAGTGCACGCATTTTCAAACTTTTTGAGAATACATTTATGAAAGTCACAGTTTTACTACACAATGGTATTTTAGAAAATGACTTAAACTCCTTGATGAGACCCAGAGAACCACCCAGTGCTGATTGTCACTATGTCATCCTTTGTCATACACCATCATTCGAAGCAGTATGGATGTACATGGGGTAAGCACATCACTCTCCTGGCCATTGTTAGCTTTCCAGTACTTGGAGCCACTACTTCATGTTCAGGTAGCTTCTTAGTTGGCTTCACAAGATTGAGTAGAGGTCTCATGAAAAAAAGGATCTCTGACAGTGCCGCTGATTAGGCCAGCGTCTTCTGAATGGGTAACAGACAAGCTACTCATTCAGCTACAGAACTTAATTACATCTTTTTTTCCACTCTGGTCTGCTGTGTATTATTAGAAATGTATGTCACAGTATTGTCTACAGAGATTGTGTGTTTTATGATTATAATAAATTAAAATGGATTAAAAACAGTCTTGACTGTGGTCAAGACTGTTATTAATCAGGTTTAAGATATTTTAAGTAGACTGATGATTTTCTCCACAAGAAAGGTTCTCAAAAATCACTGGTTGTAAAAAAGCCTGCCTAAGAATTGTAAAATGATATGCCCCTCCACCAAATGACAAATGCTGCTTCATGAAATTTTAGGACAACCAGCATACTTCCTAAGTCCGGCAGCTTTTAGTGTGAATGAAAGTACTTCAAAACAACAATTACTGGTTTCAACTTCTTAGGTCATCATCAGATGATTTGAATATCATTCATAATTAACTGTCAAAAAGATGCATATGGCTTCTGAATAAAAGTTCTACTGGAGTGCAGAATGTATCCGTGATATGAATTACTATGTGACATATTCAAATTGTCTGATAATTGTTTTCTAAGGATTTCAAAAATTAGTGGTACCATTTGTGTGGGTTGACACTGTAAAAGAATTTTGTTAGCACTGTGATTCCTTAAACAGCATTCTTAGCCTATGTCTAAAGTTATAACTTTATACGTATTGAACAGTGGGAGGTGAACTTCTACTTCACAGCTTTAGTGCAGATCATTACTATCTGGTGATCAGCCAATATGTGGTATCCTCATTGCATAGCTGTGCAGTTGGCAGTTGTTAACATGAAATGTATTGCATGCAAAAATTCTCTTATTGCGTTTCTTAAGTGTCTCCTGTTACCAACTCCTTTCTTGTCTTTTGTATGTTCTTTGATGAAAGTCTTATTGTAAAATACGAGGGCAGTTCAATAAGTAATGCAACACATTTTTTTTCTCGGCCAATTTTGGTTGAAAAAAACCGGAAATTTCTTGTGGAATATTTTCAAACATTCCCGCTTCATCTCGTATAGTTTCATTGACTTCCGACAGGTGGCAGCGCTGTACGGAGCTGTTAAAATGGCGTCTGTAACAGATGTGCATTGCAAACAACGGGCAGTGATCGAGTTTCTTTTGGCGGAAAACCAGGGCATCTCAGATATTCATAGGCGCTTGCAGAATGTCTACAGTGATCTGGCAGTGGACAAAAGCACGGTGAGTCGTTGGGCAAAGCGTGTGTCATCATCGCCGCAAGGTCAAGCAAGACTGTCTGATCTCCCGCGTGCAGGCCGGCCGTGCACAGCTGTGACTCCTGCAATGGCGGAGCGTGCGAACACACTCATTCGAGATGATCGACGGATCACCATCAAACAACTCAGTGCTCAACTTGACATCTCTGTTGGTAGTGCTGTCACAATTGTTCACCAGTTGGGATATTCAAAGGTTTGTTCCCACTGGGTCCCTTGTTGTCTAACCGAACACCATAAAGAGCAAAGGAGAACCATCTGTGCGGAATTGCTTGCTCATCATGTGGCTGAGGGTGACAATTTCTTGTCAAAGATTGTTACAGGCGATGAAACATATGTTCATCACTTCGAACCTGAAACAAAACGGCAATCAATGGAGTGGCGCCACACCCACTCCCCTACCAAGAAAAAGTTTAAAGCCATACCCTCAGCCGGTAAAGTCATGGTTACAGTCTTCTGGGACGCTGAAGGGGTTATTCTGTTCGATGTCCTTCCGCATGGTCAAACGATCAACTTTGAAGTGTATTGTGCTACTCTTCAGAAGTTGAAGAAACGACTTCAGCGTGTTTGTAGGCACAAAAATCTGAACGAACTTCTCCTTCTTCATGACAACGCAAGACCTCACACAAGTCTTCGCACCCGAGAGGAGCTCACAAAACTTCAGTGGACTGTTCTTCCTCATGCACCCTACAGCCCCGATCTCGCACCGTTGGATTTCCATATGTTTGGCCCAATGAAGGACGCAATTCGTGGGAGGCACTACGCGGATGATGATGAAGTTATCCATGCAGTACGACGTTGGCTCCGACATCAACCAGTGGAATGGTACCGTGCAGGCATACAGGCCCTCATTTCAAGGTGGCGTAAGGCCGTAGCATTGAATGGAGATTACGTTGAAAAATAGTATTGTGTTGCTAAAAGATTGGGGAATAACCTGGTGTATTTCAATGCTGAATAAAACAACCCCTGTTTCAGAAAAAAAATGTGTTGCATTACTTATTGAACTGCCCTCGTAGATTAACAATTATTGCTAAGTGAATCCATTTCTTGCACTTGATATTAATATTTCAGTAGGTTGTGTGTTTGTCAAAATGACTTTCATTTGGATAAAAAGAATTCAGTAAGGTACATATAGTTACTCTGAACAGCACAGGTCTGGAGCTTGAATAACAGGTAAGAAGTAGTCACTGTTTGATCTGTCACAGACACTGAGCTTTTCGTGAACGTATCAAGGAGTATTTAGGAAATGATGGGAAATCACAATGCCTGTTTGAGAATCGAGATTTTCTGGTAACTGATTTAGGTGTATGTGGATGTCTTTGAAATCCATCTTGTACATGAAATTTAGGCAAATAGGTTGGTAAGGAAGAGGTTTCACAAGCCACCTCATTAGCAATTTTTCACACATTGTAAAAGTAGCAGATATTATAAGATGGTGTAGCAAAGGCTGACAAGTGTTACTGGGAAAGACTGGAGACACTGTTTTCTCTTTAATCGAAATGCATTCACAATTGGAAATGGTTTCACATATTTGTTTGTGCTGTTCAGTTAGTGGTATGTTGCACAAATACTGAAAACTGGAAGCAATGGACTTGGCAGAAGTATATGTGCACATTCAAGGGGAAAACTCTCCTGATAAATATAGAATGGATAGCCGAGGGGAAGAAAAATAACTTTTTTAACATTTTTTGGCTTCTTTAACATACCATTACTATTTGTCTGCCTGCATGCAACTTTACACTATCATTTACAGAGTACAATATCTTACATGGATTTCTTGTTTTACGTACTTCTGAAATAATTCTTCTCAGTACGCCAGAAGTAATGGACTTTGTTCTAGTTTTCCTACATACATGAAAAACACACAATCTTTAAAGAAATAGCACTAAAGCTTCCACTGAAACTATCTATGTGGGTCTTAGTAATTCTGTAAGATGCTTATTGAAGCAAGCTAATGAGAAATAAGAAGGAAATAAATGTCCTGTGGAAAGGATATGCAACTGACAAACTTCATACTAGTCATGAAAATTAAATCACTTAAGGTTATGGGAAGCCAGAGAAGATTTTTCTAGTTATTTTTAATTGCAACACTGTGTTGTATCACTAAACCACAGATCCATATGTGTAGATTTCTAGACGTCATCAGAACATTGTTTCAAATGGGTACCAATAAATTTTGTGATTAATACTTAACTGCCTTTAGCAGGAAATTGTATTAAGTAAGTATATTCTACCATATTAGTAATAGATCCACTATTTTTTATTCATTTAATATTTCAGGTGAGACAGCAATGCTGATATACTTCTATGGCCCTGTCTCATGTGTGATGGTTGTGAACTTGTTGCTGTTCATTTTAACTGCTGTAAATACTACAGTTAAAAGTGAAAACCATGGTGATGGTACTCAAACAGGTACTATCAAGCCCAAAAAGAGGACACAAAGAGAAAGGTGAGTCATTTCATATGAGTGATACAGTTGTTGATGACACTGATAATGATACATGAAATGTTTGATGACTGACATATTTTCCACAGCTGTGTGCAAGGTAATTCTGAAAGAGGATGGGACTATAATTCTATTTAAATCTATATGATGGTAAATGTAAATCACATCTCAGCTGCCAGACTGAACCCTGAGATCTGAAAATTTAGTTTTACAATGAAACATAGTCCAGTTCATTAGATAACAGATTGTACCAAGAAATAATACACACCTAACAATCAGAACTCTCTTACACTGTGTTGATTATTTTTATAGTTTTTATACTAATTGACATTACACTTTGAAGTTCTTCCATACCCATATGTATTTTATAGTAAATAACATGAAGTTGTCAGAACTGTTACCAATAAACTACACATACCAAGCTATAACTTCCATCCAGTGACCTCATGTAACATTGCGTTATTTTACCACCTACAGTAAAAATACAAAATAACACTATGCATGCAAACAAGAGAATGCTAGTTAACAAGAATGCTTTGACTTAGGCACACAGTTAGAACAGACAATGCAAGCATTCATTATTGCAACAAGGACTGTAGTGTTGCGTAATACTTCTTTGAATTCTTTCCATAAATTATTGAACCTGAGTACTGACCAGTAGAATTTTTTGTTGACGTGTTCCATGGATCAATGTGTCAATAGGTTTAAAATGAAGATATATTTTCTCAGTAAAAGCATTGTACAAGCTGATAATTTATATTATTGGTGTTTTGCTTTAATTTAATCTACAATAAAATTTAATAAATGTAAGACAACCACATAACACAATATCAAAAGTGCTTGGTGAAATATACATAATTTTAGGTGTAAAGATAACAACTCATTGAAGTGTGAAGGTATTGAGTCATCCATAGACACATAAACAAGAATGAGCACTCTGTTAACTTACAGACAAACCAGCATGAGTGAGTATGAGGTTATGGAGCTGGGTGGAGATGGACCTGGGAAGGAAGCTAATAGGGGCTGAGCACAGAATAATTATGAGATTGCAAAATGTTTCACAAAGACAACTCCCATCTACATAATTAACTGAAACAGGTGTCATAGGGAAGGATACAAATGGCACGGACTGTGAAGCAGACATTGAAACTGAGCATGTCACACTGTAATAGCGTTTTCTGCCTCTGGATGGTCAACTCTGCTCTTGGCTACAGTTTGGTACTGACCATTAATTCTGGTAGACACCTGTTTGGTGGTCATGCCCACATAAAATACTGTGCAGAAATTACAGCATAGCTTGTATATGATTTGACTTCTTAGCAAGTGGCCCTGTCTCTGACATGATAGGATAAGCCTTTGACAGAAATCTGGGTGGGTGTATGGGACAGATCTTGCACCTACATCTTCCACAGAGACAAGGAGTTACGTATAGATTTGGCATGAGGATGGACTAGGTAATTCATAAATGAGATGGGTTGCTGGTTACTATTTTGGGAGTGGTGTGAAATATTGTGGATATGATGTCCTTAATTTTGCATAATGATGATAAGTAGTCAAAGCCTTGACAAAGAATATGGTTCAGTTGCTACCATCCAGGATGATGTTGGGTGATAAAGGGTTGCTCCTCTGCAGCTAATTTCAGAATTAGGTTGGAGGATTAGGGGCATCCATGGATACGGAACAAGAAGTTTGACTGTGAAAGCTATCAAATTTCTCAGCCTTGTTTATGTGCCTATTGCTAACTCAGCTCCTCCTTTTTTTTGTTTTTTTTTCATCTTCTATTTGATTTGTTATCTTCTCTACTTAAATTATTTATGCATATATCTATTATCTGCCCAGGAATTAATCTATTCCAGAAGTTGTCAAGCAGAAATGATTCAGTTCGTTTTTAAAACTGTTTTCATTGTCTTCTATCACTTTTAACAGACATAATAGGTGGATAAATACTGTGCAGATTAACTTGTGGAAAATGGAGATCATTATTGTTCCCATTACTGTATTTATGAGTGCTACTATTATTTTTGAATTATGGTTGGTTCTTCACAACAAACATCATGAAAGAGTAAATGGACTGTGAGGATGTTGTTAATATGTCAAATTTTTGTAAACTTTTTATAAACAATTGCCTAAATGAAAATCAGTAGCATTCTGTGTACTACATGTTACTCCAGCAGCGTAGTTCTGTATAATGGACAGATTGCTTTTATGTGTAGAATAGCCTCAGAAAATTTCTTCAAATAGAGCATACACTGATCAACTCATATGTCTGAGATCTCTATTGTGTTATTCTCAATTCATGTTGAGATCAATATGCACATCCAGAAGTTCTGAACATTCAATTTTAGACATTTCCTTTCCCCTGGGATTTATTATTATTGATGGTGATTTATCCTGGCTTATACAGAATTGAATGTATCATGTTTTTATAAGTTAAGTGGTAGGCCATTTAATGAGAACCATTCAGCATTTTTTAAATATTTAATTTATTGTTTATTTTGTGTCGGTCAAAGGTGACATTTGAAACAGATGAATTCATTTATGGCTAAAGAGTAATGTAAGAAAGACTGCTAAGCAAAGTATTAATAACAAAGTTTTTATTTTAAGCTTTTTTAATAACATATCCTCAATTAAAATTAGGTGGAAGCAAATGCTTTGCAAACCTACAATAGGCCTCGTTGTACCAGTTACCACAATCTAATACAATGGTCTTGTGTTAGCTAATTCTCATTTGAGCACAAAAATATTACTTTACGTAATTGATCATGCTATACAGTTACACTAATTTAACAGTTGCACTTACTCAAACCTTGTTAAGTTTGACTTATATACCTAAATAAACAGTTTCATACGTTAAAGTAATTGGTTTGCAAGCAGATGACATACACATTGCTGCAACCATTTCCACATAGTATTCATAATTTGCACCAAATGTTCTTGTAGGTAGATTTCAAAACAATTTCATCAGTAAATTGGTTGTATTATCCCCACTGCCATCATAGCCTATGCATCTAGGTGTGGATCTCAATCACTAGAAATCTATGTATAAATCTGAGACAAGCCAGTAAATTAAATGGAGTACTATTATTTTTATTTATAACAGTACAAAGTAACCAGAGGCAAAGGTCTGTCTGTTCACAGCCTGTTAAGTAACCTGTGTGGTTACTAGCAATGCTTTATTGTGACTGCTTTTTTCCCATGAGTTCCTCTCTGTATGACCAGTCACCCTTTTTATACCTTAAAATATTTTATTGGTTGCATTGTAAAAACAGTAATACTGCCATTATCAGCATTTATTTCTCCAACAGGTTGTTAATGTTTAGCAAAATATTCATCTTGATGGGTCTAACTTGGGTAACTGACATTTTGTCATGGATTTTTGGTGGACAGCACAAGTATTATTGGATTGTGACTGACACAATAAATATTTTGCGTCCCGCTTTCATTTTCTATATCTTCTGCTGCAATCGAAGAATTCTGGAGATGTTGGCAGCTCACCTGCCATGTACCTCTGGCTGTTCTTCAAACCACCCTAGCTCCAGTACAGAATCAGGTATGTTACTCTATTATAGAGTATATGTCATTTATTAACTGCTTCAAGGAAATTCATACTATACTATATCACAGTTATTGTAGTTTAGTGATTCTCAGATAAAGTAAATTTATGCAATTCATTTTCTACAGTGTGTGTGTTTGGTTGAGATTGATAGTAGGACAGAATCTATGAGAACTGCTAAAATATTTCAGATGGTTCTGAATACTGATATACTAGAAATCTGCTACAAGTTTTAATATTTGTACTTGTGGAAATTTGTTCATTTTGTTCAAGAAAATGAAACAATGAAGCAGGCTAGTCCTTCAAAATGCATAACAATAAGTAATTTTAAATAATTATGTGCCTTTAAAGAAAGGGAGGGAACAGATGTACTCACAATCAAATATAAATTGACAAAACATCAGTTCACCAGCCAAGATGGATACAGAACCAGACATATTTGTCATCTCATGGAAACTGTGGCCTCTTCATCTCACAACAGAGAAGCAGAAGAGGTGGAAAAACCAAACTGCACTTGCATAAGGCAAGAGATTCACTTCAGACACAACAAAACAAAATCAGAGAGAAATGAATAACATGCATATGGTAGCTATGAACTTGGTGACTGTCCCATCACATAGGTGATATGGATTTTGGGATTGTGGCTGGTTTCTCTTTTCACATTTTTCCATTCTTTCATATTTTGCAGTTAGTTTAATGTGTTGTGTTTTCTTTTGCAATAATTTTAAGTCTACTGACAATTTGTTTCCTTTCTTCCCTTGCAGTAAATGCAAAAAAAGGCAAAATTCATGGGATTGTGGACCCAGAGGAATATGGATTGGGTCAAATATGAGACATGACTACTCTAAATTGAGTAGAGGTTGTTATATATTTAAGTCTTTCAAAATCTGCATTAATAAGCAGGAAATCATGAGAGCATATTATGAAAATTTTCATTAACACTAAATAAATAAAACAGAATAAAACATTTAATTATGCTCTGAAATAACTCTCCTGTGACATTGTGCTATTATGTCTACATCTACATATACATGACTACTCGGCAAAACACACTTAAGTGCCTGGGAGAGGGTTCATTGACCTACCTTCACAATAATTCTCTGTTATTCCATTGTTGAACAGTGTACAGAAAAAATGAACACCTACATCTTTCTGTGTGGGCTCTGAGTTCCCTTATTTTATTATGATGATCATGCTCTCTATTTAGGTCAACATCAACAAAATATTTTCGCATTCAGAGGAGAATGTTGGTGATTGAAATTTTGTGAGCAGATACTGCCGCAGTGAGAAACAGCTTTGTTATAATGATGTCCACCCCAATTCTGTACAATGTCTGTGACACTCTCTCTCTCCTATTTCTGGATAATACAAAATGTGCTATCTTTCTTTGAACTTTCTCGATGTACTTCATTAATCCTGTCTGGTAAGGATCCCACACTGCACAGCAGTACTCCTAAAGAGTACAGACAAGCATAGTGTAGGCAATACTGAGTTATTTTAACATTTTTCTGCATATATACATTGGAAATGTCCTTCATGAAGAAATTTGTAATTAGCATGAAAAAAGTCCAGACATTGACAGTTGGCATATGGGACAATTAGTTAGTTATTATTCCTACAAACACAGAAAAATACCAAAAAGACATGAAACTACACAACAAACTACTAATTAGTATAAATTCCATCACAAATGGAAAATATTTCAGAAATAAATAAAAGCATACCTACGGTAACAGTCCTACTCAATTACTGAATATTTGGATGATAAGTAACAGTGTGTATGTATGTTCTAAGTTGTAAACTATTTAATAGAATGTGTAATAGTAAATTATAATCTTAGTATTATGTTGTCAATATTATATAATAAACTGAACTGTAAATGATTTAATGGAGAGATAACAAGTAAATAAACGTTAATTTACAGCCAAAGATAAAAATTTATTAACAGCAGTTTACTGTTCAACAGGACGCAGCCTGAATGTTTACAGAGTGTGTTCTAATGATGACAGTCATAGCCCAACAGTACAATATAGAGCACTCACTGGTAGAGAAATTTCACATGGAGACCATCATCCATGAAAAGCCTCAGCAACAATAACAAGAAATCTACAAGGCCAATAATAAAATAAGAAACACTGTGAGCAGAAATTGAAAATCTGAAATGGAAAAATATTCAGCTTTCCATTCTGTTACTGGAATATGACTCTCTGACTAAGAAATTTGGATAAAATAACTGGTAGTAGGATGAACAATGAAAAAATTATACTGAAGTACAAATTAGGGTTATTAATGAAATATGTAAATTAAAGATCATAACTCATGCTTAAAGTTTTACTTTATGCATGGAGTTGCCTAAGTGTGTATCATGCACTAACTTAAAATTCAGTTTTGACTACCTCTCTGTTAGACTTTTAAATGTGCTAGCAAACTCACCAATGTGTACCCTACATCAAACTACTAAATATGCAATTGCTTCTCCCAGTTGTGTGCAACTAAATTTGTTTAGATATAATTGATGACTAAGCAAATAACCGTGTGAATGTGATTGTAATTTGTCGTATGCTACATTCGTTTGTTTATGAGTATGATCCATTGCTTTCATAGATTGCCTATAAGTAGCATCTTTAGGTGTGATGTCATTCCTCAAAGCAGATGAGTGGAATTGGACACTAGAATTTGTCCACAAAGACAGGGTGCTCTGCTGTACACAGCACACAGTGCTGTGAAATGTGTAATATCCTTCATTTAACATTTTCTTAAGCACAACAATAGGACCACACACTAACAATGAAAAATATTCCCATACTTTAATGCATCCTCCATACTTCATGTTGGAATGCCAGATGATGGGATGTAACTTTCACCAGGCATTTGCCAAACCTGAATTCTTCCATTGGATTTCCACACGGTACAGTGTGATTCATTACTACAAATCACTCATTTGCAATCAACACTGTGTAGCAGTGTTGATCTTTACACAACTTCAAATGTCCCTCAACACTGACTACAGAAATGTCTGGCCTATAAGGAACTACTTGATGATCATACCCCTTTCTTTTTCAACTCCCTTAACACAGTCATTGTGCTAGCTGGGCTGGTTGGTAGCACTTTGCGGCTTGAAAGTGGTTCCTGAGTTCATATGACTTTTTACAATCACTCTCCTACACAGTAACAGATTGTCCCTGTCAATCAATATATGAGGTTTGGCTGCTCTTGGCTCTAGGTGTTCCTTTGCATTTCACTTCACAATCACATTATCAAAAATCAACTTGGTCAGCTTTAGAAGGGTTGAAATATCCCTGATGGATTTGGTACTCTGGTGACATCTGATGACTAGTCCAAGTTCAAAGTCATTGAGCTCTCTTGACCAACTCATTCTCCTGATATTTTTTCTTCACTTCTCATGAGACCTGGTGGTCAATTCTGCATTACATAGTGGTGTACAGTCACTTTTGTTCTGACAGTGTGTTTACTACAGTCAACATAATGCATGTTATTTGATATTTGTAAGGCAGCTTTCTTTAGTAGATAATAAACAAGTAACAGAATATAAAAAAGTAACTCATTTTCAACTGCTTCGGGACAGAATCGCTGGCCACTACTTTCTCAAACAATACAAAATTTTCAATATTGTTGGCAGATACATATAAAAGTAGATTAATTGTATCAATGGAAAATTCAGCCAAGAAAACTAATAAATCTGAGACAGAGTTGATGGCTTCAAGGGACAAAATGTGTAATACTACCAATAGATGTACACAAAAGTAAAAGTGAAACTTTATCCAGCATTGAAACTAACTGTTCCTCCCTCCGGAGGGACAAAGGGTTACACTGAGGAAGCATAGAAAGGAAAGGAAAATTACTCAGACCACAGGATTTGGACAAAGGTATAGACGTACCTCATCAGACACTTACAACACATCTGATTATCAGATACAATGACTGAAAATTTCTGAGTGACAAGCAGCAGTGACCATTGTAAAGCTGCATGACAAGTAGTAGAGTATTGTAAACAGCCCTCTGTTGTCACAGATGTCAGATGGAAGCTACCATTATCTTTGAAAAACAACAACATATTTATATTGGTATTAAGATACCAATAAAATATAATCATCAGTGGTTTTCAACCATCTGTTAAGTGAGGCTCACAAAATAACACAGTTTTATCTTATACATCCATTGCTAACAATAGTGCAAGTGCAGGCTCGTAAATTGTTAAAGCATGTCACAGAATTGGCATATTCTTAGTGTCATTGGAGGCTCCTCCTGTGACTATCATTGATGTAAATAACGCATCTCTCAATGGATGTCTTATTGTTATAAAACCTGAAATAAAGCTGGTATGTATGCTTACCTAAATACATCTGAAATTTTACTTTTGTGATCACCTTTGGAACATCCTGAATTCATTAATGTGCTTTTTTGTATGACATTGGAATTAATTGTTGATCATGTTCAGGACACTTTTTTGTGATTCATGGGAAGATAATTTGATTACCGTCTTTCTAATGTCTCATTGATAATGAATTTTGGGTTGTCAGATTAATATCTAGCTAGCAAAATGTCATGAAAGAAATTCAGTTCATAAGGAAGATTTCATAAAAGTCCTGTAAAATAGGAAGCATTTGTACCACACTATAAATTGCTTGTTTCATATGAAGTGACACATTTCATTGAATTCAGTGTTAATAGATCTAGATTCTTCAGTCTCCACTAAATGGTCCTAGTTATTGGTAATATCTGTAACACAAAACATGTTACTGTTTCCTATGTTGTTAAATAAAATTCCAAGTTCTGGAACAGAATTTTTTTGCTGATGATACTTTTTACATTGTATAATGTGAGTATTGTATGGTGAAAAGAGTGGTTTACAGAATATGTAAGGAAGAAGAATAAAAATTGTATTCTGCTGGTAACTGTCTATCAGTAGGATGAGATTTTAAAATTATTGTTGTTCACTTACTGTTACCTTCAGAGCTAGATAAAATAAGATTTCAACACTAGTGATAAATCTAGTTGACTGAGGAGCTATGGTTTACACACAAGGCATGAGTGACACAGTTCAGTATCATGTTATGCAGTGTAGAGTAGTGTTGTTCTTGTGTCATTGATCATGGGGATGGTATCCATACTGGCATGACACTCAGCGTGAGTAGCAGTAAGGACATTTCCCGGGGTGCCAAACTTAACAGTATAATCTGGTTACCAACAGTGGCACATGCTCTCACTATAAGAGATCCTGTGGACATAATTAGAATTCAGCCCAAGACATTGGTGCATAATATGGTGATCAGAAGATATAACCACCTCATCTTCTTCCTCTGGCTGCCAAATTCAGATGATGAAAATTTCTTCTTTCATTTGAAATATACTAGGGCATAACAATTAATTAGCAAAAACTTGTCTTTAATTCTCAGCACTCTATGATTTTAAGGTAATTGTAAATTTGCTGCAACTTACTGAGGTTTTGACAGTGTATCTATAGATTTGGTGGTGCTAAGAGAAATTTCAAGAAATTCAGATTGACAAGATATTACACAATAAAACCTGTGATTTTGAAAATCACAGGTTTATTGCATAATACTGTAACAAAACTGGCTCATGAAAACTTTCAGAAATCTGACATTGCCATGATTGATTTGCCGCTGCCTTATGTATTTGTAACAACTGCTGCCTATGTCATGTTATTAGAAACAGAAAATGTGTGAATTACAATCAAAATCTTGCTAGTATACACAGACTGTCATCATTCAATTACACATTAATTCATTTCTCTCACATCGCAACATAAGGTTTTACATGGCTTTTAGCCTTTAGTACTAAAATTTGTAACATATGTTTACTAATGATGTTTTTTTTATAAAGTTGCTTATATCATGAAGGTTATTAGTTGCAAAATGTTCCTAACATTTCTATGAGTGTATTACACAAACAAAAACAGAATGCTAATTTCTATCCTTATAAAAACTATACTGGAATAACAAAATGAGAATTGTTTACCTTTTATGTTCAAGTATTGATTAATAACAGTTGAACCAGCACAGAGATATATGTGTGCTTACTAAAGTAGGAATGAAATTAATGACAGAATATGAAGCAATATAATAAATTGAATTCTAAATGACCAGATAACTGAAATAAGGTTGTTGCAAAATTTATATAAGCCTGTAAATGTGGCAGCCTGACACCTGTGGTCAACACTTCATGTCATACTTTTCCTAATGATCATATATTGCTATGCTCCAACACCCCCACCCACAGAGCTATTATAGATGAGAATCAGAATGGTATTCTGTCAAAAATAAAACTTCAGTCAATTACCAGCAACATAGCATAAAATTGTCCAGAAATCACCAGTCAACACAACATGAAGTTGACTTCAGTGCACATAAAATGTGGCAGTGAGTGTATATCAAATATGCAAAAATTGTGACCACACACTCAAAATAAAGTTTAACACAAAAATTTAAACCTTGCCTATTTCCATATAAGCTGAAAAAGAAATAAATGAGCCAATTACAAAAACTCATAAAGAAAAAACATATATATTATTTTTGTATGTTTGTCTCACTGCTTGAGAAGATTCCAATCCATTTGTGGTAACTCCTGCTTCCTGTCTCTTTATAGTGCTCTGGTGTTTCCAAGCACATAGTCTGTGCACAGTAATTTCTCCAAATACATGCAACTGACTTTTAGTAACTTTTCACCACTGCAGCATAAAAGAAACAGAACAAGAAAAGCTGTATGTGATTGATGCTAAAATACACATATATAGTGCTTGTATTAAAGTCTCACATTTCATTATCATTACACAAATTGTTTCATATAGCTTCGTAGCAAGTTAAGTTTTGGTCAATTCTACCAATATGGGTGCATGACTTCCTCAAATGGCATTTGTGGCCCGTGTCTCGTGGTCGTGCGGTAGCGTCCTCGCTTCCCACGCCCGGGTTCCCGGGTTCGATTCCCGGCGGGGTCAGGGATTTTCTCTGCCTCGTGATGGCTGGGTGTTGTGTGCTGTCCTTAGGTTAGTTAGGTTTAAGTAGTTCTAAGTTCTAGGGGACTTATGACCACAGCAGTTGAGTCCCATAGTGCTCAGAGCCATTTGAACCAATTTGGCATTTGTGGGTAACCTTGACATTCTTAAATAATACCTCTAAGACAGAATAAAAGTTAAAACAGTGCATATATACCAAGATGATCAGTCTGCATTTTAATTGATATAAGTTATTTTCAGTTTCTTTGTGCATTTGTATATTCGTTTTGATATGATACTTGCCTTCTCTCTCTGCAAACATAGAAAACGTCAAAATATTAACTTTTCTTTTTTTCGCAGAAAATGGAAACACTGTGAAGGCATGCATTTGCGCTAGTGCCCCTCTCATGTCAGCAAAGTAAACTGTTAAAATTGTGGTCACCTAAGATAAAGAATACTGCACAGGAACATGCTTTCATGCAAATATTCATCATATATAATGACAAATCAATATGTTCAGTGTGCAAATTATATCATTAACAATTATTAGTCCTGTCAGATGTGTTTCCACAAGTGACAGCTTATATGCAAAATCTCTTCATGTAACTCCCTTTCTGATGCAACAAAGTTACATTACAGTAAGGCAACAACTGTCCTTTTGCCATAGCTCATCCAAAGCAACCCTCCTTTCAGATTCCCTTAAATGTACTGTATAAATAGCATTACTTGTGTCCGTCGTACAATTTTTTTTCTGACATAATGTATTGGAAATGTAGTGACAGGGTTCAATAGCAGATATGCATTTCAGCATGTCATTCACATGAATTTTGCAATTAAACACCTCTCAAAATGCAATAAAAATGAAACCTGAGTATACAAATGCATCTCTTGACAAAAAAATTAACTCAAGTATAAGTTTACAAGTGTTCCACTGAGGTTATGTGCCTTTGCCATGGTAAAATGTGAAATAAAAGTGTACTAAAATACCATAATACACAACAAACCTCTCCAATCGACCTGATCCTTGACCATTGGTCTTGCAATACATGAAAAGTGAACAACTCTTAAATACTAGAAAGTAAGAATGGATGTATCTGACAAGAGCATTGGCTAAATGGCTTTACAAACTGCTGTGACTCACAGCAGTCAGACAATACTTTCTGTATGTTATTCAATATCTCTTTGCATAGATTCTGTATCTCTTTGCATAGACTCTCTCTCTCTCTCTCTCTCTCTCTCTCTCTCTCTCTCTCTCCCCCTGTGTGTGTGTGTGTGTGTGTGTGTGTGTGTGTCATAAAACATAGATAATTCATGTTTCGGAAACAAGATATTACCAATAACATAACAGGCTATATACATTCAGCTCAGTTAAAATCACTTTTTAGTAGTATGCACAGAGTCAAAATGTAGAACTCCTCTATGTGAACATATTTGAGACATTTTATTGATGAACACCAATGTCTTCTTCCTAATAGTCTTTCAGTCACTCAGCAGTTTGATGGCAAGAAAAGTAGTACACACATCAAAAAAAGTTTTGCATCACTCCGATTCCCAGAACTCCTGAAGATAGACATTGACAGTGGATACTGTATCACAGACATAGACCTTTGACTGCTTAGAGATGTCACTAAACCTGCCCAGAGAAGTAAAGAACCATGCATGAGCAGTGCCTATTAGACTGAGGGGGTCTGACAGCCGATCAGTTCCAGTCATTTCATCACGAAGGAGGTACATGATTCATGATGTCTACAGTTCAACAAGCCTAGACGGTCAATAACAAGATTTGATCATGTCCACATTGTTACTTTGTGCCAGGAAAGGATCACAACAAGGGATGTGTCCAGGAGTCTCAGAGTGAACCAAAGCGATGTTGTTCGGACATGGAGGAGATACAGAGACAAAGGAACTGTTGATGACATGCCTCGCTCAGGCTGCCCAAGGGCTACTACTGCAGTGGATGAGTGGTATCTATGGATTATGGCACGGAGGAACCCTGACAGCAATGCCAGCAAAGTTGTTGTGCACACCATCCCAGACATACTACTATGTACGCTATGGTGCAGCAGACTGCCAGCACAAGTCAAGGCCATAATCGCATCTCAAACCAAGATGCCTCAAGACGTTGTGACTGATCTGGCTGATCAAATACAGGACACCATCATACTACCTTCTGTTCTGACCTGATGGTGAAATGGAAAGAAATGTCATGTGGCTAGGGCCTCACGTCAGGTAGACATGTTGCCTGGTGCAAGTATTTTTAGGGGACGTCACTTCAGTGACTTGTTTGTTGATAGGGATGATATGATGATGAAGACAACACAACACCCAGTCCCTGAGTGGAGAAAATGCTCCAACCTAGCCGGGAATCAAACCCAAGTCCCTTTGCCTGGCATCATGCCGTACTGACCACTCAGCTATCGAGGCAGATGACCTGACAGCAATATATGAAAATACTTTGGTGGATGTCAAATCTGATTGTGATAAGTTTACAAAAAAAGTCATAGCACTGGAACAGCAACTGAATGATGACCAGGTGAACGAGACTAATCCCCTAAGCAAACAACTAAGTGACCTTCTTGCCAACTGCCATGGTAAAGGCAGATACAGAGATAATGGAGTTGTTCTGCATCAAATGCTTCTCATCATGCCGACTCACGAACATCTAACTTACACTGATTCCATCAGAGGTTCTGTGAGCAAGCTCATTAAGTGTAATCTGCTGTGCAAATATGTCAGCCTTAAGCACCAGGCAGAAGTCGACATGTCTGTTTGTTCCTCTGCTATCCTGTTTATGACTGACTGCAAGATGGGGTGCAAATGTTTGGTCGACACAGAATCAGACTTGAGAATTTTACTGAGAGACAAACTGCATAAGTGCCACCCAGCCACATACTTCAGAGTGTCAGTGGCTGACAACACCATCCAGGCATATGGCATGTAACATGTGGAGCTAGTTCTGGGATTGCAGTGTGCCTTAGCATAGAATCTCGTTTCACAGATGTGACAGAGTCAGTAATTGGGGCAGATCTGCTAGTGCACTACCAGCTGCCCCCAGATGTCGCTAACTCCTGGACGCCCTCACTGGTCTGTATACAGATGGGTTCTAATGCCACATAGCCGGCTGTGATACCAAGGTCATCCAGGTTGCAGAAGGAGGTTACAACAGACTACTCGACTAGTTTCTGTTGCTCAGAAGGCCTCCCAGGGCCCAAAACAGGTATGCCATGATACTGTCCATTATATCAACACCACAATAGGTGTCCCAATGTCATGTAGGCCCAGATGGCTGGCCTCAGACAAATACACCATTGCTGGGTGAAGGCATCATTCACCCATCCAGTGATGCATGGTCTTTATCCCTCCATCTCATACCCAAGAAGAATAGTACATGGCAGCCATATGGTGATTATCATGCCGTATATGTAAGAACCACCCCTGAGTATTTCATTGTGCTGCATTTGAAAGACTACAACCATGCCGTAAGTGGAAAAAAAGTGTTCAGCATGCGTGATTGTGCCAAGGCATATGCCTAGATTCCTATTGCCAAATGAGATATTACTAAAACGGCCATTGTAACACCTTTTGGCCTATTTGAAAGATTATTTATGACCTTTGGACTGAGGAACACAGCACAAATGTAGCAGTGATTTATAGACTTGGTACTATGAGGTTTATCAAATTGTTTTATGTACTTGGAAAATATCCTTATCTTTTCAGAAACATCACAAGGAAGTCTTTGAGCTTCTTGCCACACATGGTATCGTCCTGAACATTTCTAAGTGTGTGTTTGGCCAACCTGAAATAACTTTCTTGGATCACACACACCCCTTACCAGAGAAGATTGAGGTGATATTAAATATACCACATCTGGTAACAGCAAAGATTTCTTGGTGTGCTCAACTTTTCCTGCTGCCATCTGCTGCAGGCAGCCAGACTGCAGGAGCCACTCACAGCTACACTGGCCAGCCCAAAAGCAAAAGGCAAAGCACTCATGTATTGGAACCAGTGATGACTGACTCACTCGAAGTGGCCAACAAAAGCTGCCCTACTCGCTCATCTGGCAGCAGATGTACCCCTAACAATAGTAGTGGATGCTACCCAGACAGACCTTGGGGCAGCACTCCAACAATATGTAAATGAGACATGGCAACCCCTTGCCTTTTTGTCATACAAGCTAACACCCACACAACAAGCATAACAAGTGTACAACAAAGAATTGCTGTGCACACCTGGGAGTAAGGGTATTTAAAATCTATATGGACCATAAACCCCTCCTGCAGGCCTTCCACCAAAGCAATGACAAGTGCTTGCTGAGACAATTCAACCATCTTGAATTTGTAACACAATTTTTGGTGGATACCCAGCATGTTCAGGGTTGAATAAAGTTGTAGCTGACTGTGTGTCATGAGTCAGTGTCATCACAGAAACTGTTGACTTCTTACACCTGTCCAATGTGTGACAATATGATCAGGAGCTCCATTACCTGCTCAAAGAAGGGAAAACCTATTAAAATGCACTACACTAATACAACTGGTGTCTCATCATAATGCCATACAACAAATGGCTATCTTAATTTAACTAGAAATTTATTCTCATACTCAAATAGCTTTACCAGACTACAATCTAAATATGACAATGAGGCTCAGAGTAGTTGCTGAATGAAACACAGTTAACAAAGTATTCAGTGATACAATGGAAATGCTTACGGCCATGTACATTCCACTAATGTTATGCACAGTCTGTACTGAAATTCAGATACAATTAAAGATGCCCACCTATTGAAAATGACAGCAAACTACCAACACACAGGTTGTAAACAACAACTGCAACAATATCACACTGCAGCATTTCTCCTCTCATGTGCGGGCAAACTTATAATCAGTGTCCCCACAGCCACAACCAATGACACGCATCCTGACCACTTCATGACAACAGACACTTTAACCCAGACATCAAGAGTCAAGGGCCAACAGTAGCCACACCCACTACTCACTACAGTTTGTCTATCCATTGTCCTCTGTGATTCATGCCATACTAGATGCGTGCCACCTCTGCACACCGCACACTAACATCTGACATGCCTCATAGAAGTAAACCTTCAACCATGCCCTTTGCACTGCAGAGAAGAGGGGGGTGGGGCGGGGGGGGGGGGGGGGGGGGGGAGGGCCTCTGTGGGGATATCAAGTCATTGATACAAAGAGAATCACTGACCAGCACCATCAAGTGGCGATTTAGAAACTCTGTGATTGAGATGGCACTTCGGAACCAAGTGATCGTACATGGCTGTTACCTCTTGCATTCTCGTATGTTGAATAAATGTATATCCACATTAACAATGTTAGTACTTTATTATTACATCACCTATTACCATATGGAGGTGTAATTCTACAAACTTTTACGTGTGTCCACCTTTATCAACCTCTGGCAGCCAACGAGATCTAGTCTCCTTCTGGTTATCTTGTTGGGCGCAATGCTGGAAGGCAGTAACTGCTCTCTTCCACACTGTGCCATGGCCGTGCTTCAGTGGATATGTAATTTCATTAAAAAAGTCTTGCGACTTTAACAAGCTCAGCAGGGACATCAGGCATCAAAGGTGAGTTACCTCTAGTGAAGCACTGATTGTCTGTCCATCCAAAGAGTGCTTCGTTTGCCTCCTTGCCAATTATGTGAAGATGGTACCAAGCACATAACATGAGCTGACAGAAAGACAGCAAGGACATCACATCTGCTACAACCCAAACATTCAAGAAGTTTTCCTGCATTGTAAGACCAATATTGAAACTTAGGACTCCCTTCCCTTCTGCTACCCCCATTCCAACAACCCACACTCACATGTATTTGCAAATGGGACTCCCAGCTAACTGGGGCATAGTAGAAAAGAATGAATAAGCCTGTAGTGACACATCCTACACTGTAGGATAAAAAATAGAATACAGAAAAAATTACCAGATTACTGCTGATTGTGCATCTTTGGACTGGTCAAAAACATTCTTCGTATCTTCTCTACAGGCATTCACCAAATGCAATGAGTTAATAATTTCATGAAAAATGCCATGGAAGTTTAGGAAAGTGCATGACTTTAAAATGGGTAAACTAAGTGAAACAATACATGAGTTGTCACTAGTTTGGGTTATGGTACTTCAAATACACCACAAAATAGGTAAAACATTCTGTCATTGTCTGGTATTGCATAGAGTCCATCACCAGATTCGGTGCTTAACGAAACTACTACACAGCATAGGTCTCCACCATCAAGTGCCATTATGACAGAAAACAAATGGTCCTAAAAACCATGAGATGAAGAGCACAAGATGTGCACATAAAAGAGAGGGGGGGGCAGGAGAGAGAGAGAGAGAGAGAGAGAGAGAGAGAGAGAAGGGGAGAGAGAGAGAGAGAGAGAGAGAGAGAGAGAGAGAGAGAGACAAAAGAAAAACACTCTATGTCTCAGTATCATCAACTTGTGATGTTCGCCTGCTTTATTTCTTAATTGATGATTCTCGGTATCAGTGTACTGCATTGTTATACTGGCTGAAAAATAGGGGTAGGTGGAAGTTCAACACTGACTTCTTTTTAAGACATGTAGTCGATAGGTGCACATTTGTGTTTCACAGTTCTTTACTTTCACTGTTCACAACCCCCCAATAATATGCAGTTATATGGTCAGCGCACTACTGTTTAACTTTTGATAAGCTTCATTAATAGTTTATAGGCATACGTCAGCATTTGTATTATATGTATTGCAGGTGAAACGGGGACCTAGAAATGATGGAGAGGCTCCATCCCCACCACAGCTGCAGTGGTCCACAACCCCACGACGACTACCGCAGTCCATTTTACCCCTTCGCCGCCCCACACCGAACCCAGGGTTATTGTGTGGTTTGGCCCACGGTGGAACCCCCCCCCCCCCTCCCCCCCCCCCCCCCCCCCCCCCCCAGGGAACATCTCACACCAGACGAGTGTAACCCCTATGTTTGCGTGGTAGAGTAATGGTGGTGTACGCATACGTGGAGAACTTGTTTGTGCAGCAATCGCCAACATAGTGTAACTGAGGCGGAATAAGGGGAACCAGCCCGCATTTGCCGAGGCAGATGGAAAACCGCCTAAAAGCCATCCACAGACTGGCTGGTTCACCGGACCTCGACACAAATCCGCCGGGCGGATTCGTGCCGGGGACCAGGCGCTCCTTCTCACCTGGAAAGCCATGTGTTAGACCGCACGGCCAACCGGGCGGGCCTACGTCAGCGTACTGCTATAATAGTTTACTGTTGAATATCTATGAGCAGTAAAAACCTAACCACACAGTTCACAAGTCTTGCAGAATATTACGGTATGTTTTGAAGAAACACCGTCATTTTTTTAACACATGGTCTAATTGTGTTACACTTATTTCACAGTTAGGTTGATGTGTTGTTGTTGTTCTAACCAACACAGGTTTCTTGTCTGAAACTCGGCCATGGACTGGCTGTCTCAGGACCAAAATTCAGGCCCTTATATGTCCTCACAATAGTAGGCACTGTAACTATATATTGTTTGATGTTTAATTTACAGAAATTACAATTGAAACTTAATTCATTCAATTGACTGCATATATAGAAACATTCCGTCTTTTTAAGAGTTTCTTCTACTACAAAGGTTAAGCAGTCTTATTTGTTTAGATGATGAAATTAACAGATATAGTTATACAAACAATACTTATGATGAAACTGGTAATTACTTTGGAATGGATTAAGCACTGGCTTTGCTAACATGTTTTCAAATAGAGCCAAATAAATACTTTAAGAATACTATTAGTTGTTCCTCCAAATGTTTATAATTAGTACAGAATTTATATTTGTTTATAATTCAACAATAGAATTTAAATTACGAAACAGTTACTGATTTCATTCTATAACAAAAGATATTAACTAGGAATAGTCAAAATGAATTAGAAAATCAATTACATACATAAAACTAAGCACGAAGTTAGGTCTGGTGGTATATTCTTTGAGACTGAGGGCCAACCTTTTCTCTTTTATGGAAGTGCAGATTATACTCACGCATGTTAATGGTAATTGTCAAAAATGAAAAATGAAGTTTAAGGAGGCAGATGGCAAAACAACAGGGGAAGTAAAATTATTCCAGCTTGCTTCATCACGAACAACATGGACAAATAAGCTAACGCAAGTTTTGTGAATCCAGTGGATTGATGGACTGACTCATTCATTTGTCATGTGCTGAAGAACCAATAATTGAGCAAGAGACATCTGTTTCTCTTGATGCTTTAATTAGCCTACTATGATTAATATTATGTGAATAATAAAGATTTTTATTTTTTTGTAATATAAAAGACAAATGATGTGTACCACTCAATTAGTAAAAGAGGTAGTAGGTAGTCACAAAGCTATATTTTGCTTGTATGTTCATTATTGCATCAACAAGTCCAAATCTGTTTGCCATGGATTCTTGGTGTAAAGCAGTTAGACATTATTTCAGTATTCTATTAATAATAAAACTAATATACACAATACCTCAAACTTTGATTATAATTTGATGAAAACTAGATACTCTTTCCACAATGCTTTTAAAAACAAACTAAGCCTGACTTCTGACCCAGCCAATCATAATTTAGCTTAAAAGTGCTGTGAAATGAACTGGTTTTATCGTATGTGTTATCTCTCAGTTTGCAATTCAGTTGTGGTTGTCAATAAAATGAAATACCGGTTTAGTTCCTAAAGGACAATGTGATCAGCTGCAGCTTTTGTTCTGCCTATACCAAGACTGGACAGGTTGTTCCAAAGGACAGCTGCTGTATGTCTACTGACCGTTAAGGTATGGGTATGACTGAGTTTTAGAATATCTCACAGCTTGATTAACTCTGTTGTGCTTCTGCTTGTATGCAATATGGATTTCAGGGCTAGGGAATAATTAGTTTTCCCGATGTGCAGCATCTGTGAGATTCATGAGCTGGTGTAAAATGTTCAAATGTGTATGAGTTCTTAAGGGACCAAACTGCAGAGGTCATCAGTCCGTAGACTTACACACTACTTTAACTAACTTAAACTAACCTATGCTAAGAACAACACCCACACCCACGCCTGAGGGAGGATTCGAACCTCCGGTGGGAGGGGCTGCATAGTCAGTGACATGGCACCTCTAACTGTGTGGCTGTGAGCTTGTGTAACTCATCCGTTAGCCAAGGTGTGGCATTCCTTATCCTGGTGTATGTTTGTCATACAGTCGAGTAATACTTTACTGTAGTGCAATGTCTGTCTTTTACTGTATGACAGGAAGCAATGCATGCATGTCCAAAGAAGCACTGCCTCGAACCATATGGCACAACACAGACACTGCAGGACAGTACAGTATTTAACGCCATATCAGGACAATGAGACGATAGAAAAATAGTACCTCTAGCTGTGTGGGAATCACGGAAGTATAGTACGACCACTGGAGAATGGAGACACCAGCACAAAAGGAAGTTTGTGTCGCTCCTATTAGTGTGTTAAGAAGTTGTTAAGATGACTGCTTATGACAAGTGGGAAATCCAGGTTTGAGTCCCAGTCCGGTACAAATTTTCATTTGTTCTGAAATATTCTACAGCCGATGTGGAACCATAATCGCAATTTGTGAATTATTTCTTACTGAGAGAGCAAGTTCGTTAGTAACTCCCCAAAGTTTGTCGTTTGAATCTGGAAATGGAGTGTAACTCATTTCCCAAACTACGAGGGTGAGTCAAATGAAAACCTTAAATATGTAATAACAAATCGAAATTTCGGGCCGTTACCCTGTAAGTTGGTAAGTGTGCTACAAACAGCGTGCAGAATGGTCTGTAGGTGGCAGGATAGTGCAGATGCACACATACCGTCACAGTATCAGTATAAAGATGGCCGCCCCACTTGTGACTTGCACCAGGGAGGAACAGCGTTCTGTTATTCGGTTTTTGCAGAGTGTGGGTGTGAAACCTTTTGAAATTCATCGACGAAAGAAAGTTCAGTACGGTGATGCATGTCTGTCACAGCAGCGTCTACAAATGGTGTAGGAAGTTCGCAAATCGTGTGACTTCAGCGGAAGGTAATCCTCGTCCAGGTCAGGCACAACGAGTTGTGACTCCACAGAACACTGCAGCAGTCGAAGCCATAGTGAAGGAAAACCTCTGAGTGACACTGAATGACATTGAAGTATTTTACAGCTTAGTCATGGGTCAGCACACCACATTGTGCATGATGTGCTCCAGTTTCACAAAGTGTCTGCAAGATGGGTGCCATGGCAGCTGACTCCTGAACTGAGAGAACGGCGTGTTGGTGCTTGTGGAGAACTTCTTCGGCGCTGTGAACGAGAAGGTGATGGATTCCTTGCAAGAATCGTTACTGGGGACGAAACCTGGGTTCATTTCCGTTTTGAATGTCTTCTTCATCCACCATACTGACCTGATCTTTCCCCAAGTGATTTCCATATGTTTGGACCTCTCAAGGACGCAATGGGAGGAAAGAAGTTCTGTTCTGATGAAGAAGTATGCCACGAGGTGCATGAGTGGTTGCACGGACTACCAAAAGAATTTTTTTTAAAGGAATTTATGCACTTTGTAAATACTGGAGGACTTGCATTGAGTGTGGGGGAGATTATGTTGGAAAGTGATACAGCTTTGTACCACTTCTGCACAGTAAATAATATTTTAAAAAATATTTAAGGTTTTCATTTGACTCAACCTCGTTTGAATTTGGCTGCTATTTTATTCTTGGATAATGTAGAGAGTACATCACGAAAATTCTGTCGTGTACAGAGACGCTAGATACAAATGTTTGAGGAGTTTGGGGATTTCGTTACAAAAAAATCTAAGAGAGTGTGACCATTTGCCGTGTGACGTGCCTGATATTGTTCGAGCTCGTCAGATCTCTCTTCTACCTATTGTGGCTTATGCACGTTTCCTTTTAATGATTTATTCAAGGCAAAGAAAACTCTCATATTCCCCTCGAGCGTTTTCTGCGTTTGTTCCAACGCTGATGCAGTGACGGCATCAGTAATGGTCCGGACAACGAGGCCCGAGTGTGGCCTGCCCCTGCAGCACATCGTGATGTGGAACTGGAACAGCTTCATGACATCAGGCGATGCAGGGCAGTGCGGTCACTGTTGCTGGAGCTGGTGCCACCTCTTACGTGCAGTGCACACAGAAGAGGTGTGGTGCGGACTTCTGACGGCGGTGTGGCGCGTCTGTGGCACGGACAGGGCATGGGCGGAGCTCATTGGAAGAGTGACAAGACCATGCTACAGAAGAGTGGCAGACGTGCCGTCTAGATTAGACGCAGACTGTAGAACACACGACATTTGGCAACCCGTAGACCCCAAGAAGGTATTGAATACTTCCATTATACTTGAAGAAGGAGAAGAAATATAAAATTTGCTGACAGACTAAAAATGTGTGCCGGACCGAGAATCGAACTCTGGACCTTTGCCTTTCGGGTGCCAGTGCTGTACCATCTTTTTTTGTTGATCTCATTTTGTTCGTTATTGTTCGTTCTATTTCTTCGGGGCGTACGTCTCATGACGCGTGTTCAAGTTCATCGTTCATCCATTAACTCAGTTTTTTATTACAGAGGTTAGCTCACCCTCTGACCGAACACGCTGAGCTACCGTGCTGGCACCATCTGAAGTACAACTTACAAGCCGTCCTCACAGCTGTAATTCCTTCAGCACCTCGCCTCCTGCCTTCCTAACTTCACAGAAACTCACCTGCGAACCTTGCAGAAGTAGCACTGCTGGAAGAATGGATATTGTAGATACATGGCTTTGCTACAGCCTGGGGATTGTTTCCAGAATTTCAGGAAATATAGCATATTAAACACGGATTTCTTCATTTCCAGATATTCCTCGCCTCTCAGATTCCACGGACAATATCATCATATCTTCTGCTATCAGATCACTTAATTCTCAGACTCCTCTACCATATGATCACTGCCCTCCGCGAGATAGCATGAAGTCTGGTATCGCTGAGGGCACGTGACTCGGTAAGAGAAGTATATGAGAGCAGGAGAGGCGAATGGGGCGCCATCACAGCTGCGATAAGTGGCGCAGATGCGGGAATCCGCCGATTTCAGCGATTTTGACAAAAGCCAGATTGTTGTGACCCACTGCTTGGGAGGGAGCATCTCTGAAACGGCGAAGCCGGGCGGCTGCTCGCGTGCTACTGTCGTGAGCATCAATGGCAAGTGGTTGAAGAATGCTGAAACCACGAGTAGGCGACCTCGTCACAGACCATAGAGATCGGAAGCTTTCCCTTCCTCTGAAGCAGGATAGGCGGTGATCTGTGGCACATCTGACGACAGAGTACAACGCTGGCGCAGGCACAAGTGTTTTGGAGCACACCGTACAACACACACGGCGTTGAACATTGTGTTCCGCAGCGGGACCTGTACAGGTACCCTTGTTGAGCCAACAAAATCGTCAGTTATGATTACGGTGGGCACGGGATCATCGAGACTGGACCGCGGATCAATGAAATCATGACGCCTGATCGGATAAATCTCGTTTGTTGTTAAACCAGGTCGATGGTCGTGTCGAGAAACGCCGTCATCCAGGCGAGCGGCTGGTCGAAACATGCAGCACGCCACGGACGCAGGCCAGTGGGAGCAACATTATGTTACGAAGGACACTCACCTGGGTTTCTGTGGGACCTACGGTAGTAGTCGGAGGCACCATGGCAGCTGTGGACTACGTGAAGAGTATTAGGGACCACCTATAACCCCTGAGCCTTGATGTCTTCTCCAACAGCGATGGCATGTTCCAGTAGGATAAGTGTGAATGTCACAAGGCCAGAATCGTGCTGCAATGGTTTGAAGGGGATGATAGTGAACTCTCGTTGATTTCTTTGACACCAAATTCGGCTTATCTGAATCCCATGAAACCCAACTGGAACGCTGTTGGGCACTTGCTCCTCTCCCACAAACCAACCGCCCGTAAATTACGCGAAGTGTGTGATCTGTGCGTCGGCATATGGTGCCACAAACCTCTGCAAACCTTCTAAGTACTTGTCGAATTCATGGCACGCAGAAGCACTGCTGAACTGCGCTTCAGAGGAAGACGAACACGCTTTTAAGCAGGTGGCTCATCAGTGTATCAGATGCTTCGTTTCTTTTTTTTTTCACTTTCCTATACTCCTATAGAGTGCTGTAGTTCAGACATACATTGTCAAATATTTTTTCTCAAGTTAAGACCTGAAGTTGAAGGCAGTGTAACGGGCGTGGAATTCGCTCTTTACGGTGATAGCCTGCTTTTCCCGTCTTGCAAGGCAGCGGAATTCGTTCGCTTCGTCTACGATATGCCCCCTCCCCCCCTCCCCCCCCCTTCCACCCACACACACAATTTTAAGTTAAGCTCGTCACTCATCTCATTTCTGCTGCTCATTAATACTTCCGATTTTCTGTGGCTTACGCTGAACGCCTAATCTGCACTCAAGTAGCCTGTTCATCCTTTTTAACGTATCCTGTACTTGTTCCTAACTTCCAGAGATTATAGCAATGTCATAACGAATGTCATCATTGATCTCCTTTCACCATGAATTTTGAACGCATTTCTGAACTTTTATTTATTTCATTGCTTCTTCGACGTACAAGTTGAACAGGAGAAGAAAAAGACGGCATCCCTGCCTTAAGCCCTCTTTAATCCTAATATTTCTCACTTGGCCTTTCAATTCTTACGGATTCTTCTAGGCTTATATACAGTACATTATCCGTCTTTTCCTATAGATTATATCTATTTTCCTGATAGTCTGTGTCATTTTTGGCACTGTTATACATTGGAACGCTTTTTCTAGGTCGACAAATACCAAGAAACTGCTTTAATTTTTCGTACGTCTTGCTTGTCTCATTACGCGTATGTGAGAACTTCTTTTCTAAGTCACACTTGCCGTCACCTAACAAATCCTCTATTTCCCTTTGTTCTGTGTGCTGCCTTAGCGCCCGCAGCTTCAGACGCGTTGACTATCGTCTGCACATACTTTTTTGTTTTCCTTTAATACTTTAATAGCATTTATATGTTGTTGACAAATTGCCACGTCTTCTACACTTTGAACGCTAATTAAGTCCATGGAAGCATAGTCCTTTCCGAATGTACTTCTGACCAAAAAGCGATTCTTGCAGCTAGCATCGAAGATATTTGTTAACCTTGCCTTTTGATTTCTTGTGGTGGTATTTCCATAGAAACTTTGTAACGCGTTTTGCTATTGTAATTGTTAGAAAAATCTATATTCAGTCGGTCGTCGGAATTTTGAAATAAAAGTTATTGTGGATGTCGCGTAATAAATATTTCGCGCGAAGCGCTGTTGCGACACAGGCAAAGATCAATTGTGGAAACTAAGCCACTGAATATTACAAATAATGTTATTAAAGAATACGGCCGACTGACTACATCAAATAAGAGGGCACGTACATTCGCGAATGTGTGCTAAAAAAAAAAAAAAGTGTTAATACTGTGTAGGAAATGAGTCTTAAATGTACACTCCTGGAAATTGAAATAAGAACACCGTGAATTCATTGTCCCAGGAAGGGGAAACTTTATTGACACATTCCTGGGGTCAGATACATCACATGACCACACTGACAGAACCACAGGCACATAGACACAGGCAACAGAGCATGCACAATGTCGGCACTAGTACAGTGTATATCCACCTTTCGCAGCAATGCAGGCTGCTATTCTCCCATGGAGACGATCGTAGAGATGCTGGATGTAGTCCTGTGGAACGGCTTGCCATGCCATTTCCACCTGGCGCCTCAGTTGGACCAGCGTTCGTGCTGGACGTGCAGACCGCGTGAGACGACGCTTAATACAGTCCCAAACATGCTCAATGGGGAACAGATCCGGAGATCTTGCTGGCCAGAGTAGTTGACTTACACCTTCTAGAGCACGTTGGGTGGCACGGGATACATGCGGACGTGCATTGTCCTGTTGGAACAGCAAGTTCCCTTGCCGGTCTAGGAATGGTAGAACGATGGGTTCGATGACGGTTTGGATGTACCGTGCACTATTCAGTGTCCCCTCGACGATCACCAGTGGTGTACGGCCAGTGTAGGAGATCGCTCCCCACACCATGATGCCGGGTGTTGGCCCTGTGTGCCTCGGTCGTATGCAGTCCTGATTGTGGCGCTCACCTGCACGGCGCCAAACACGCATACGACCATCATTGGCACCAAGGCAGAAGCGACTCTCATCGCTGACGACGACACGTCTCCATTCGTCCCTCCATTCACGCCTGTCGCGACACCACTGGAGGCGGGCTGCACGATGTTGGGGCATGAGCGGAAGACGGCCTAACGGTGTGCGGGACCGTAGCCCAGCTTCATGGAGACGGTTGCGAATGGTCCTCGCCGATACCCCAGGAGCAACAGTGTCCCTAATTTGCTGGGAAGTGGCGGTACGGTCCCCTACGGCACTGCGTAGGATCCTACGGTCTTGGCGTGCATCCGTGCGTCGCTGCGGTCCGGTCCCAGGTCGACGGGCACGTGCACCTTCCGCCGACCACTGGCGACAACATCGATGTACTGTGGAGACCTCACGCCCCACGTGTTGAGCAATTCGGCGGTACGTCCACCCGGCCTCCCGCATGCCCACTATACGCCCTCGCTCAAAGTCCGTCAACTGCACATACGGTTCACGTCCACGCTGTCGCGGCATGCTACCACTGCGATGGAGCTCCGTATGCCACGGCAAACTGGCTGACACTGACGGCGGCGGTGCACAAATGCTGCGCAGCTAGCGCCATTCGACGGCCAACACCGCGGTTCCTGGTGTGTCCGCTGTGCCGTGCGTGTGATCATTGCTTGTACAGCCCTCTCGCAGTGTCCGGAGCAAGTATGGTGGGTCTGACACACCGGTGTCAATGTGTTCTTTTTTCCATTTCCAGGAGTGTAGTTACGCTTGTACACACTCAAATGTATGAGAACATACGAATGGGATAGAGGCACGTACATTTTGAGTGCAATCGTCCCCCGTGGCCTGGATAAAAAGAATTGCAGTTAAATGCATTTATCCATCTTAGAACCTGGACTTCGAAATTAAATGAAAAGAAAGACTGCAGGTTCTGAATATCGCGGCAAATATATTGAAATTGACGGTAGCGGCCACGAAAGGAAAAAGATGAACACATTCACGTACCTCTATTGTTGAGCAGCGTCGCCGTGAAGATCGTCGGCTCTATCTAAATTCTCTGCATAAAATTAAAATAATAGTAATAACTTTCCAGAATTTCAGGAGCTGGGATCCATGGTATCACAAAAGATGAAATCGCTCTGCTTCAAAATCGCTTCCATAATTTAACCCAATTTTATCAGTAAGAAATGGCACAACACGTCTTAACACTAGGACAGGATAACAGCGAAAGGTAACTTATTCCAAAACTAATAAACGGAGTGTAAAGCTTCTTTTGTTCAGCAAATACTTTACGCATTAATCTCTGGTAGTTGAACTAGGGTCTATATATTCATAAAATTTGTTTATATAATTCCTTTACAACTTCCATCCCTTAACACGTATTTCTTTAGAACACAAATACAGATTTTCATAGATTTAGCTTCTAAAATGTTTTTATATAACGAAATATGTACGTAAAAGTTTTCATCCCTTATTTCAGCCCCTTAGGGTTAAATGTCCAAAAAAACACAACACGTATTTTTTATTTCTAGCTGAGAAGCGAAATTCAGATTTTTTAGGTTTTACCTAAAAACGCTTTCGCAAGGTTTCGCTATTAATGCAATTTTGAAGCTAGAAGCACGAAAACTGATATGTAGTTTATCAATCGTAAATACAATAATACCTCCTTCAGCCGGCCGGTGTGGCCGTGCGGTTAAAGGCGCTTCAGTCTGGAACCGCGTGACCGCTACGGTCGCAGGTTCGAATCCTGCCTCGGGCATGGATGTGTGTGATGTCCTTAGGTTAGTTAGGTTTAATTAGTTCTAAGTTCTAGGCGACTGATGACCTCAGAAGTTAAGTCGCATAGTGCTCAGAGCCATTTGAACCATACCTCCTTCAGCATTTCTGGACATTTGAGCATTAGTGGGATAAAATAGTGGGTGAATTTTTTTAATAAATCGTTATTGAAGTGCTATTATGAAATATTTTCATAAAAATTTGCATCTTATATTTCACCCTCTTAGAGGTCGAATTTCCAAAAACAATAAAACACATATTTTTTTACTTCTAACCAAGAAATCAATTACCAATTTACACACATATAGCTTCAAAAATTCTTTTAGTACACTCCTGCAAGTCTTTCTGCAGTATCGCAGAAGGAACATTCAACTTCTAGTAGCCGAAGTACACGACCTCGTTCAAACTTGATAACGGTGTCTTTGTCGCCTTAAATGCATTGTTGACTGACATCGACTCACCACGTCTACTCTCAAATATAACTAACGCACACGATCGTTGCAGCGTGTATTTAAAGCAAACATGATGCGCATCCGCATTGTTGCACTAGTAGCACCCGACAGGCGCGAGATATACAATGAAGAGCCAAAGAACCTGGTACACCTGCCTAATATCGTGTAGCGCCCCCGCGAGCATGCAGAAGTGCCGCAACATGACGTGGCATGGACTCACTAATGTGTGAAGTAATGCTGGAGGGAACTGACACAATGAATCTTGCACGGCTGTCCATAAATCCGTAAAAGTACGAGGGGGTGAAGATCTTTCCTGAATTGCGCGTTGCTAGGCATCCCAGATATACCCAATAATGTTCATGTCTGGGGAGTCTGGTGGCCAGCGGAAGTGTTTAAACTCGGAAGAGTGTTCCTGGAGCCACTCTGCAACAATTATGGACGTGTAGGGCGTCGCATTGCCCTGCTGAAATTGTCCAAGTCCGTCGGAAAGCACAATGGACATGAATGGATGCAGATGATCAGACAGAATGGTTATGTATGTGTCACCTGTCAGAGTAGTGTCTAGACGTTTCAGGGTTCCCATATCACTCCAACTGCACACGCTCCACACCATTACAGAGCCTCCACCAGCTTGAGCAGTTCCTAGCTGACATGCAGGGTCCATGGATTTATTAGGTTGGCTCCATACCCGTACACTTCCAACCGCTGGATACGATTTGAGTACGAGAGTCGTCCGACCAGGAAACATGTTTCCAGTCATCAATAGTCCAATGTCGGTATTGACGGGCTCTGGCGGGGAGTAAAGCTTTGTGTCGTGCAGTCATCAACGGTGCACGAGTGGGCCCTCGGCTCCGAAAGCCCATATCAATGTTGTTTCGTTGAATGGTTCGCACACTGACACTTGTTGATCACCCAGCGTTGAAATCTGCAGCAGTTTGAGAAAGGGTTGCAGTTCCGTCACGTTGAACGATTCTCATCAATCGTCGTTGGTTCCGTTCTTGCAGGGTATTTTTCCGGCCGCGGCGACGTCGGAGAATTGATGTTTTACCCGATTCCTTGTATTCACGGTACACTCGTGAAATGGTCGTACGTGAAAATCCCCACTTCATCGCTACATCGAAGATGCTGTGTCTCATCTCTCGTGCGCCGATTGTAACACCACGTTCAAACTCACTTAAATGTGGATATCCTGCCATTGTAGTAGCAGTAACAAATCTAACAACTGCGCCAGACACTTGTTGTCTTTTATAGGCGTTGCCGACCGCAGCGCCGTATTCTGGCTCTTTACATATCTCTGAATTAGAATATGCTTCCTTATACCAGTTTCTTTGGTGCTTCAGTGTAGAATAGACAACATCTTTAAGATGCAGAAACACACCTAGCAACTTTTGTTTACGTCGCACAGCTTCATCTTGGCGTTACGATTTTTTTTCTGTCAATGTATATTTAGAGATTATTATGATTCCATATCCCTCCGAACAAACTAACACACCCAAAGTTAATCCACGGTTCATGGCCGAATCAGTGTGCGTGCCAGTGATAATCCAAATTCACCACGGTCTCTCAATCCTAGGACTCACGCTACACATTCTAGAAACTCTTTTATTTCTTAAATGATTATGCGTTACATATATTACGTGACCTGTCAAAACGTAGTAAGTAACCACAAAATAGTGTACACATACACGAATAAAATACAGCGGTACGGTGAAAAGACATATATCTACAGACATACAGTATATCTTCAAAGGAGCACTTATGACATTGTAACAGCCAGCAGGGATCCATAAGTAATCGTGTAGTTTTGAATCTAGAGGGAAGGAATATAATTTATGTGCCACTGTTAGAAGACTGAAAACAAATTAGTAAAGTAGAGTAATGACGATGCTAAAAAAAGCAAACATCACAGGTTGTCTATGATACGCTTGGCTATACCATTTCCAGATACCTGACACGTGCTTTCCAATAACACACGAATTCGCACGAAGATGGTTGCTATACTACGAACGTCTCCACATACTGTACTATTCTGTCGTAATTGTAGTCTTTCTCCGACTTCACTCAGCTTTCATAAACTACACTACTTAAAAATCACAGGAGAAAGTAATCCAGAGTGTTTCGGTCATCAAAGCTTACGCAGTAAGAGGTTTCGACATGTATTCCCGGGTCTCACATCACAAACATATCGCGGAGTCCTCCAGTCGTCCTATTTACAACAAACTGCAACTGAAAGACGGACTCGGCTGCAGTTGCATTCGCTGGATAGAAAAGGGAGGGTGCGCGGCCTTGGTCAAATCCAGTTTGCAGTCTACCGTGTAGCTAGGCTGCGAGTCGGATGGTTTCGTTCTGCTGATAACTAACGTGACTGAGTTACATCATGGCTGTAGGTAGACAAATCGACGCGAGTTTCCAGTTATGTGGAAGACTATTTATGGCTACAGGCAGTGGCCCAGGCCCAAAAAAATTTACGCAGCAAAACACTAATCCCTACAGTGATGTGGTAAACCACTATGGCCACTCTATAGTGTTTACACAGTTCCCTCTAGTAACATGAAAGTTATTCCCTGATGATTTAACAAATGTCCTACTATTCTGTCCCTCCTTCTTGTCAGTGTTTCTCATGCATTCCTTCCCTCGCCGATTCTGTCGAAAACTTCCTCATTCCTTACCTTATCAGTCCGTCTAATTTTCAGTATTCTTCTGCAGAACCACATTTCTTCTGTTCTGGTTTCTCCACAGTCAGTTTCACTACCATACATTGCTGTGTTCCAAATGCACATTCCCAGACATGTCTTCCTCAAATTAACACCTGTGTTTGATACCAGTAAACTTGTCTTGGCTGGGAATGCTCTTTTTGCCATTGCCAATCTGCCTGTTATGTCCACCTTGTTCCGACCGACATGTGTTATTTTGCTGTCTATGTAGCAGAATCCTTAGCTTCGTCTCCTTCGTGACCACCAATTCTGATGTTAAGTTTGTCGCTATTCGCATTTCTGCTATTTCTCATTACTTTCGTCTTTCTTTGGTTTGCTCTCAATCCATATTCTCTACCTTTCGTCTTTCTTTGTTTTGCTCTCAATCCACATTCTCTACTCATTCGATTATTCATTCCGTTCAACAGATCTTCATTTTCACTGAGGATGGCAATGTCGTCAACGATCTTATCACTGGTATCCTTTTACCTTGACCGATGAACTCGCTGTATGGCCCCCTTCCTCCAATCAACCAACCAACCAACTTTCACCATGAATTTTAATTACGCTCTTGAACCTTTCTTTTATTTCCGCCATTGATTCTTCGGTTGATAGATTGAACAGTAGAGGCAAAAGAATACGTCATTGTGTTACCCCCTTTTCAATTCGAGCATTACTTTCTTGGTCTTCCATTCTTATTGTTCCCTCTTGGTTGCTATAAAGATTGTACAATAAGAACATAAAAGTCATGGTATACCTCCTAATATTGTGTCAGACCTCCTCTTGTCTGGCGTAGTGAAGCAACTCGACGTGGCATGGGCTCAACAAGTCGTTGGAAGTCCCCTGCAGAAATATTTAGCCTTACTGTCCACAACTGCAAAAGTGTTGCCGGTGCTGGACTTTATGCACGAACTATCCTCTCGATTATGTCCCATAAATGTTCAATGGGGGTCGCATCGGGCGGTCTCGGTGGCAAAATCATTCGCTCCAACTGTCCAGAATGTTCCTCAAACCAAATGCGAACTTTTCTGACGCCGTGACGTGCATTTTCAACCATAAAAATTCCATGAGTACATGAAATCCATGTATGGCCGTAAATGATCTCCAAGTAGCCTAAAATACCATATCTAGTCTACACAATACACACCGTGCGGAACCACCACCAACTTGCACAGTGCCTTGTTGACAACTTGGATCCTTGGGTTCGTGGGGTGTGCGCCACATTCGACCTACCATCAGCTCTTACCAACTGGAATCGGGACTCGTCTGGTAAGAGTACGGTTTTCCAATCATGTAGGCTCCAACCGATATGGTCACGACCCCAGGAGAGGTGTTGCTGGCGATGTCGTGCTGTTAGCGAAGGCACTCGCGTCGGTCTTCTGCTTCCATAGTGCAATTCCGCTGCACCGTCCTAACGGATACGTTCGTCGTACGTCTCGCATTTATTTCTGTTGTTATTTCAAGTAGTGTTGCTTGTCTGTTAGCACTGACAACTCTTCGCAAACGCCGCTGCTGTCAGTCGTTAAGTGAAAGCCGTCGGTCATTGCGTTGTTGCTGGTGAGAGGTGGTACCTGAAAGTTGGTATTCTCGGCAGTCTCCTGACACTGTGGATCTCGGAATATTGAATTCCGTAACTATTTCCGAAATGGAATGTCCCATGCTTCTAGCTCCAACTACCATTCCGCGTTCAAAGTCTGGTAATTCCCGTCGTTCTGCCACAACCATGACGGAAATCTTCTCACATGGATCACCTGAATACAAATGACAGCTCCGCCCATGCACTGCCCTTTAATACCTTGTGTACGCGATACTAACGCCTGCTTTTGTCACCTCAATGTCTATTACCCGTTTTTCCCTATTTTTCTCTGAGTCTCGAACATCTTGCACCATTTTACATTCTCTGACGCTTTTTCCAGGTTAACAAATACTATAAACGTGTCTTGATCTTTCTTCAGTCTTGCTTCCATTACCATTCGAAACGTCAGAATGGCCCACTGATGCATTTACACTACTGGCCATTAAAATTGCTACACCATGAAGATGACGTGCTACAGGAAGAAGATGCTGTGATATGCAAATGATTAGCTTTTCAGAGCATTCACACAAGGTTGGCGCCGGTGGCGACACTTACAACGTGCTGACATGAGGAAAGTTTCCAATCGATTTCTCATACACAAACAGCAGTTGACCGGCGTTGCCTGGTGAAACGTTGTTGTGATGCCTCGTGTAAGGAGGAGAAATGCATACCATCACGTTTACGACTTTGATAAAGGTCGGATTGTAGCCTATCGCGATTGCGGTTTATCGTATCGCAACATTGCTGCTCGCGTTGGTCGAGATCCAATGACTGTTAGCAGAATATGGAGTCGGTGGGTTCAGGAGGGTAATACGGAACGTCGTGCTGGACCCAAACGGCCTCGTATCACTAGCAGTCGAGATGACAGGCATCTTACCCTCATGGCTGTAACGGATCGTGCAGCCACGTATCGATCCCTGAGTCAACAGATGGGGACGTTTGCAACACAACAACCATCTGCACGAACAGTTCGACGACGTTTGTAGCAGCATGGGCTATCAGCTCGGACACCATGGCTGCGGTTACCCTTGACGCTGCATCACGGACAGGAGCGCCTGCGATGGTGTACTCAACGACGAACCTGGGTGCACGAATGGCAAAACGTCATTTTTTCTGACGAATCCAGGTTCTGTTTACAGCATCATGATGATCGCATCCGTGTTTGGCGACATCGCGGTGAACGCACATTGGCAGCGTGTATTCGTCATCGCCCGGCGTGATGGTATGGGGTGGCATTGGTTACACGTCTCGGTCAACTCTTGTTCGAATTGACGTCACTTTGAACAGTGGACGTTACATTTCAGATGTGTTACGACCAGTGGCTCTACCTTTCATTCGATCCCTGCGAAACCCTACATTTCAGCTGGATAATGCACGGCCGCATGTTGCAGGTCCTGTACGGGCCTTTCTGGATACAGAAGATGTTCGACTGCTGCCCTGGCCAGCACATTCTCCAGATCTCTCACCAATTGAAAACGTCTGGTCAGTGGTGGCCGAGCAATTGGCTCGTCACAATTCGCCAGTCACTACTCTTGATGAACTGTGGTATCGTGTTGAAGCTGCATGGCCAGCTGTACCTGTACACGCCATCTAAGCTCTGTTTGACTCAATGTCCAGGCGTATCAAGGCCGTTATTACGTCCAGAGGGCGTTGTTCTGGGTACTGATTTCTCATGGTATGCACCCAAATTGCGTGAAAATGTAATCACATGTCAGTTCTAGTATAATATATTTATCCAATGAATACCCGTTTATCATCTGCGTTTCTTGTCGGTGTAGCAATTTTAATGGCCAGTAGTGTACTTTTTATAAAGCCAAACTGATTGTTATCTAACAGGTCCTAAATTTTCTTTTTCGTTCTTCCTTATATTTTTCTTGTTAGCAATCTCTGTGCCTGTTAAGCTGATTGCACGATAATTCTCGCGCTTGTCGGCGCTTCCAATTTTCGGAATTGTGTCAGTGATGTTTTTCCGGAAGTCTAATGGCATATCGCCAGACTCATACATTCTACACACCAGCGTGAATAGACGTTTTGCTGTCAGTTTCCCCAGTGGTTCTAGAAATTTCGGTGGAAAGTTATCTACCCCTTCTACCTTATTCAATCTTAACTCTTGCAAAGCTCTTTACAGAAAATTCTGATTCTAATGCTGGATCCCCTGTCTCTTCCCGACTGCTCCTGCTTCTTCTTCTCTCACGTCATCAGACAAGCCCTCTGGGTGATACTTATTCGAGAAACCCCTGGTAGATTTACAGAGATGAGTGGCAGCATACTTATACACCGGTCACGCATTTCCGGCAAATTACGGGCCTGTAGTCTGTGGGCGCAGAGGTGGCGTTCCATAGTGTCTCAGACGTATTCCATCGAGTTCAGATCAGACGAATTTGGAGGCCACAAAACCAACGTGAGTTCATTGTCACGCTCCTCAAACCACAGGCTTGAGACATGGACAGTCATCCTGCTTGGACGATATTGTCGCTGTTAGGGAATATATCGAGCGTGAAGAAATGCAAATGGTCTGCAGTAATATTCACGTCTTCCACAGTTGTCACCGTGCTTTCGAAAACTACCACAGGTCTCATAGAATCTGTTATCACCTGACGAAGCTGCAGTCGTCCAGTTATAACTATGGGTTCTTTGACTGCTCTGAAAGATGGTTGATCAGAACTATAACATATGAACTGTTAATTCTCTTTATTGCAAGAATGATACAAAGATTTACTGAACTTTATATAATCCATAATCAAAGGAATGTGCCCAATATTTGTAACTGTCTTTGAATATGAAAGCATCACTTGATGCACACATTTATTAAACTCCTCTTTCGAAGTGCAGAGTTCTCAATGTTCAAAAGTATAGTTCATCTAAGATATGAGTAACATATTTTCAGTATGTGGTGCCCCACAGTTTGCAACGTCCCCTTAGAAAAATTATACATGACTGTCCTTAAACTGTCACACAATATTTTTAGCGCAACGCAATCTGACTTTCAATAATCCCTACAAAAGAATGGCCCTGACTAACATTAACCTATACCTTTCACAAATCAATTACCTCACAAAAATCTTCGTTACTCGAACTACTGCAATATAGCGAGCGCCACTACTGCCAGCTAAATAAAAGATTCTAACTACTGAGGTCACTAACTACTGATAGGCATAGTTAGCAAATGAAAGATTTTGATAGAGAACAAACAATGTATTTACCTTAATAGTCATAATATACACTCCTGGAAATTGAAATAAGAACACCGTGAATTCGTTGTCCCAGGAAGGGGAAACTTTAATGACACATTCCTGGGGTCAGATACATCACATGATCACACTGACAGAACCACAGGCACATAGACACAGGCAACAGAGCATGCACAATGTCGGCACTAGTACAGTGTATATCCACCTTTCGCAGCAATGCAGGCTGCTATTCTCCCATGGAGACGATCGTAGAGATGCTGGATGTAGTCCTGTGGAACGGCTTGCCATGCCATTTCCACCTGGCGCCTCAGTTGGACCAGCGTTCGTGCTGGACGTGCAGACCGCGTGAGACGACGCTTCATCCAGTCCCAAACATGCTCAATGGGGGACAGATCCGGAGATCTTGCTGGCCAGGGTAGTTGACTTACACCTTCTAGAGCACGTTGGGTGGCACGGGATACATGCGGACGTGCATTGTCCTGTTGGAACAGCAAGTTCCCCTGCCGGTCTAGGAATGGTAGAACGATGGGTTCGATGACGGTTTGGATGTACCGTGCACTATTCAGCGACCCTCGACGATCACCAGTGGTGTACGGCCAGTGTAGGAGATCGCTCCCCACACCATGATGCCGGGTGTTGGCCCTGTGTGCCTCGGTCGTATGCAGTCCTGATTGTGGCGCTCACCTGCACGGCGCCAAACACGCATACGACCATCATTGGCACCAAGGCAGAAGCGACTCTCATCGCTGAAGACGACACGTCTCCATTCGTCCCTCCATTCACGCCTGTCGCGACACCACTGGAGGCGGGCTGCACGATGTTGGGGCGTGAGCGGAAGACGGCCTAACGGTGTGCGGGACCGTAGCCCAGCTTCATGGAGACGGTTGCGAATGGTCCTCGCCGATACCCCAGGAGCAACAGTGTCCCTAATTTGCTGGGAAGCGGCGGTGCGGTCCCCTACGGCACTGCGTAGGATCCTACGGTCTTGGCGTGCATCTGTGCGTCGCTGCGGTCCGGTCCCAGGTCGACGGGCACGTGCACCTTCCGTCGACCACTGGCGACAACATCGATGTACTGTGGAGACCTCACGCCCCACGTGTTGAGCAATTCGGCGGTACGTCCACCCGGCCTCCCGCATGCCCACTATACGCCCTCGCTCAAAGTCCGTCAACTGCACATACGGTTCACGTCCACGCTGTCGCGGCATGCTACCAGTGTTAAAGACTGCGATGGAGCTCCGTATGCCACGGCAAACTGGCTGACACTGACGGCGGCGGTGCACAAATGCTGCGCAGCTAGCGCCATTCGACGGCCAACACCGCGGTTCCTGGTGTGTCCGCTGTGCCGTGCGTGTGATCATTGCTTGTACAGCACTCTCGCAGTGTCCGGAGCAAGTATGGTGGGTCTGACACACCGGTGTCAATGTGTTCTTTTTTCCATTTCAAGGAGTGTATATAGCAGTTCATGACATCCAGTCTTACAAATTTCAAAACTCCGCCATCTCTCTCCCCACGTCCACCTCCAACTGTGCAACGCTACGCGCTGTTAACATCCAGCTGCCCAACACTACAATAGCCAATAACAATGCAAACCAGCCACAGACTGCACACAGCACAGCCAGTGATTTTCATACAAAGCGCTACGTGGCGTTACCAATATAAAAACCTGAGCAGCCTACTTACAAGTTCTTAAATATTTGATGTCAGATCACCTCCTTGAGCTGCTGGTAAAATTATTTATACAACCAGTTTGGGTCGTCTGACCATCGTCAGGTTCCTAAAAGTATCAACACTTTCTAGCAAAGTATAGTTTGACGACGTAATTTAGGTTATGATATGAAAACAGTGTGTTATTCATGTTTTCATCACCTGATTATAACGATTTTACACTGACGGAAAAAACTCGCCAAATAATAATGTAGAGTAATGAAATTTTGGGAATAGCTTTGTCTAGATAATATATTTAAGTGATATAGATTAATGTAAGAGCGAGATAAGCCATTGAAAATTTGAGAAGCTGGTACATTAATAACCGGTGTAACTGTCAGAATGCAGATGTGCATGCACTGTGTCAGATATCAGTTTTTGTGATCGAGTTCTATACCTGTTGCACTTGGTCAGTCATTACGGGGACGATGAATGCTGTTTGTGCAAGACGCTGGAGCTGTCGTCTGATGATGTCCCATATGTGTTCGTTGGATACAACAAGGCCAAGGCACTCTGTAGAGCAAGGCAGGTTACAACAGTGGTGTGTGGGTGAGCATTATCCTGTTCACGCCATGGAATGCTGTTCACGAACAGCAGCACAACATGTCTAATCACCAAATTGATGTACAAATACGCCGTCAGAGCGCGTGCGATATACTGCAGTCCGAGAAAATTGCACAGCCGACCATAACTCCAGGTGTAGGTCCAGTTGTAAGTAGGTTGTTTATATTTTCTTATTGGCAAAGTTATGTAGCGCTCTATATGAAAATCACTGGCTGTGCTGTGTGCAGTCTGTGGCTAGTTTGCATTGTTGTCTGCCATTGTAGAGGGGCAGCTGGATGTTAACAGCGCGTAGCGTTGCGCAGTTGGAGGTGAGCCGCGAGCAGTGGTGGATGTGGGGAGAGAGATGGCGGAGTTTTGAAATTTGTCATGAACTGCTATATTTATATATGATGATATCAAGGTAAATACATTGTTTGTTCTCTATTAATATCTTTCATTTGCTAACTATCCCTATCAGTAGTTAGTGCCTTCAGTAGTTTGAATCTTTTATTTAGCTGGCAGTAGTGGCGCTCGCTGTATTGCAGTAGCTTGAGTAGCGAAGATTTTTGTGAGGTAAGTGATTTGTGAAAGGTATAGTTTAATGTTAGTCAGGGCCATTCTTTTGTAGGGATTATTGAAAGTCAGATTCCGTTGCGCTAACAAAATATTGTGTGTCAGGTTAAGCACAGTCGTGTATAAATTGTTCAAAGGGGACGTTTCATATGTCGACCCTTAGCCTAGGATACCTCACTGGAATCTTCTGATTTTTTTCTTGTAGTTTGTGTATTTAGTGTAGCTTTTGTTTATTGCTAGCGCGTAATTGTAGAGAGAATCTCCCTTGTAGTTGCAGTCTTTCATTGTTGTACTGTAAAACAGTTGTGGCATGCATGTAGATTTGCACCAAGTATTTCGCAGCTGCGCTTGTAATTAACTAGATATTATTTTCAGTGTTATGTTAATGTGTTCTCTTATTTTTGCTCTTCAAATTGTGCTTTTCTGTGTTGTCGTGTGAAATATTGTGACAATAATGGCGTGTGAAAAACGTAATACTAGGCTCCAAAGTAAACTGAGAAATGACAGTGAAAATGAAAGCAGTGTGTTAGCGCCACCGAGTAATGAATTAACTGATATTCAAAGTAGTAATTTGGTAATTGTGCATAGGGAAATGAAGCGGGCGTCAAACAATGGTGTAGACAGTGAAACAGGTAGTGAACAGGGAAGCATTATCGATCGATCGGTCGGCAACAGCTCGCCTCAGGAATCCGAAATGATAGGACACAATTTTGCAAATACTGTAGATTCAGGTTTTGCGTCCTCACCGTTTTCTCAAATAAGTCAAGACACATTTTCAGCTTGTCAAAATGTGAATGTTGCCTGTGCAAATGCACTGCCGAAAAGAGTAGAGGAACAGATTCCAGACACTAATGCATTGTTATTACAACTAATGCAACAAATGGAACAAAATCAGAGACAAAAGTTAGACACAATGGAACAAAATCAGAGACAAACACTGCAAAAGTTAGACACAATGGAACAAAATCAGAGACAAACACAGCAAAAGCTTCAGAAGTTAGACACAATGGAACAAAATCTTCGGAAGTTAGACACCACACTTGAACAAACACGTGAAGATTTAACTACTGAGTTACATAACATTGAATCGAAATGTCAAAAAGTCTGTAATGACGTAAAAACACAAATTTGTGAGCATTTCCAACATATTTTTTCGCGTCATGAGAATGCATTACAGAATCACGAAGCAGCCATAAAAGAGCTGCAAACCATTGTTCATGAAAATCATGAGACCTTGTGGGCTAAAACTGACTCAGTTGCATCTACCGATTCGGTTACGCAACTGGCAAAAACTCAGGAAAACTTAAAGAACACAGTAGATTCGATTTCAATACAAATGGACACTCTGAAATTTGGTTCAGAAAAACACACTGAGGAAATGTGTTCACTATCAGAGAAAGTAGCTGAACTTTCGGATCAGGTCACTAACTTATCTACAAAGGTAGATGATGATCTGAATGACACAAGACCCGTAGCCTTCACTGACACAGAAGAGTATGAACAAATAAGAAAATTCAAACAAAATCAGAATCAAATTAATACGCAATACAAAAGAGAAATGCGGGAAGTACAAGATCAGCTGACACAGGTAATACAAGAATTACGTATTTCAGAGGACACTCGCGCCCCAATAAGGGAAGAGGGACATAGAAATACGGAACAGCCACAAAATAATAACACAGGGCATTTCGGTAATTATGAAAGAAATTGGCAAGGTACACCGAATTTTGAGATGGAACCGCCGACACGACGTAACAATGACCGATATGCTACTCGCCGACACGATGATTTTGACTATAAGCTGTTCATTACTACACGTAAATTCAAAACATTTAAGAATTCTGCCAACGACATTCATCCACAAGCGTGGCTCCATCAATTCTCTCATTGTTTCCCTCCCAACTGGTCATTGGAGCACAGGTTAGAATTTATGTGTGGCTACTTAGAGAATGAACCAGCTGTAAGAATGCGATCGGTCATTCACGATTGCCACAGTGAAGGAGAATTTTACCATGCCTTCCTCTCAGCATATTGGTCTCAAGCCACACAAGACCGCGTAAAACATAGCATCATAATGATGAAACATTTCGAACAATCTGAATTTTCCAGTCTTGTGAAATATTTTGAAGACATGTTGCACAAGAATCAATACCTGTCAAACCCATACAGCCCGTCAGAACTTATCCGCATTTGTTTAATCAAACTGCCTGAACATTTACGACATATTATTTTAGCAGGACGTTGCAAAGACGACATTGAAGCTTTTCAGGGACTGTTACAAGAATTAGAAATTGACACAGACAGTCGCGGGATGCGAAAACAGGAAAACAATCACTACAGGTCACATCCGTCACAATTCCGTGACGACAGAAATAATAACTGGACCCGACAAGCCTATTCTTACAACGTAAATCGTGACCAAAACAGACACCACCCGTATGACTACCGTTGGCAGAGCAGTAATAATTACAGGGAAAGATCACCTCTCCGCAGTAATGACTGTCACAGAGACAATCAGAGAAACAGACAATATGGGAACCAAAACAATTATTATTACGGGAGACAGAATAACTTGAGACGCAACGGTCCAGCGCGCAGTTACGATTCAGGGAGAAATTCTCCACCACTTAACCGACAAGAAAGAAACTACAGGAACTACCGACATGACGACAGACGATATATTCGTAACGACAGACCTGAATTGCATCAGAACTGGCGGGATTCAAACAGGGCAGGGCCTTCTCGTCAGAGTGAATTTGTAGAAGTTAGGTCTCCAAATCCCAATAACGACGCGCGCCAACAAAGAGACAGACAATGACTCGCACAGCAGGCAGCCGCGTGCGCCCGCTGGCTCCGAGAAAACTAACATTGACGCTAACCTTGAGAAAATTTTTAGCACTCCTCACCGACGTATACCGCATGATAATTCCGTTCAAGTTGAGACTCTGAGTACTAGGAAGAGTAAAGGACTGCACCACGTTTCTCATGTAAAACCATTTATTGACAGATAATCTGCTTTTTAACTTAGTCTTTGCAATTTTCACTTCACGCTACTTGTACACTTTCTCACACTGAGAAACTGTTAACATGCAACTATGTTTTAAAGATAACTAACTATCCAGTCAAGAACATAGGTAACTTAGACAAGTAATTGCGAATGCATTGTTATTGCGAACAGACGACACAGTGTTGTTATTTATACATTCCTCCTTGTTAGTTGCACGATTACATAACAAATATACGGCTTACATACTTAGAACATATACCAGCACTGCTAATGAAATTTTCATGCAACATTTTGGTTTGCTTGAGAGTGGATTCTGGATTTGAGGTGCTTTCTGTGAAATGCCAGATGACACAGTGGTTAGTTTATGTGACAGCTACACGATTTTATCACGACGCTGCTAATGCATGACAATTTACAATGTTGCTTTTGCGGTGTATCTGTTTTATATCTGCACAGTTTTTTCTGAATTCTTCTATAAAGTGAGACATGTTTTAGTGGTGACTTTTGTGCTATTGCTACAAGGAGACAGCCTTTTCCGTAGGACAACAATACGTTACAGCACAGTAATTTCTTCATCACAACAATAAGCGTAATAACTAAGAAATCTATACGCAAAGCATTTCACTTTTGTTTATCATGAGGTAAGTACATTGACTTCTGCAGAACTTAGCTTTCGGAGGACAATAACTACAACACTTCCACAGAGATTATCTTACAGCAAGACGCACATTTAACGCTACAGGACACGTATTTGAGTGATTAATTTTGTACTTAAAACATTTATTTTTAAAGAGTTTTGAATTACAAAGAAAGTTTTTCGTGATACATTTCATTCCATTGCTGTAATCTGTAACACCTGAGGGTATAATTACAATAATCCTCAGGGGGGTATACGCCTACTTTGTGTACCATGTGTGTGGCAACCACAAGGAACCCTAGCTAATATGGTATTTGCTTATACAACTTTACACATCGGTACCATGTTTCTCTCACACACAAATTACACAGCTATCTGATCATTTAACTGAGTGAGACAAACTTTTTTATTACGTCAGTGACAGATGTTTACGTAATTACACCGTTGGGTAACTTCACACTTACGAAATTGTATTCTGTCTGTACTGTGTGAACTTTCATATTTTTTCGGAACCATTGTGATACTATGAGAGCTTTGAATGATGTATTTGGTATGAGACCATGATTTTTAAAGTACGTTTGAGGTAGATGACACTACTGAAATGAGCAGAGAATTTTTTTTAGGTTTTGAAATTATTGCAGAAAGCTACGACGATTTTGAGATTTGACTGAGGTGTTATGATGTTATTATTACGACGACGATGTGTATTATGCTGCTGAGGTATGTTTATGATTAATAGACTGATGCTATATGAGTTATTTGATTATGCTACTTATCTGTTATGATGCAATATTGAAGAAGTGTTGACGAATAAGGTAAGGAGTAATGAATAGTGGTTAGGGACTCTTGACTTTTGAAAAAGGATGTTGGAAACCGAGAATCGTACTTTAAGAGTTATGAAATGTGTGTGTAAATGCATGAATGTATCACAATGCCGGCGAAAATTTTTTTTTGGACACTGTTATATTCATAGGATTTTGTTTCTACACACTTGCAATGCAAATTCTCGACCCGTGAAATTTTGTATATGAGACTGTCTCTGTAGCGGAAACTGCTGTCGTAAATATTTCCGTAAGAAAGTGACCACCTGCACGTGCGTCGTCGGCACACAGCTGTGTCAGACACCTGGAGAACAAGCCATTAGAGTGAGGGCCTTTCCAGAGGCACAGGTAGAAAAAAAAAAGGAAAAAAAGGCAGGCCTTTATCCTCGTCATTGACATTCCTTTAGAGAAAATATTGCAAATGCGACACGCTCATTACTTCCATTAACCTTGCTATTGATATTCCTTTGTAGAGGGCATCGCTAATGCGACACGCTCGTTACTTGAAAACATATGATTTTTGTAATGCGTTGTGGGCACACAGCTGTGTCAAACACCTGGATAACAAGCCATTAGGGTGTGCCTTTCATCGCTAATGCGACACCCTCGTTACTTGAAAACATATGATTACTCGCACTTTGTGCTAATTACTGAAATGCTTATGAATTGATGGGAAATATTCGTACATCTGCACACCTGATTATGACAAGTGTCTTTCTCCGAGAGTTGAGTGCTACTGACTTACGAAATGCCACATGACTATTGAATGATATTTTTATGCTTTACTTTTCATAGTTGCTTATTTCATTTGATGTCTGGTTTCCAGCTGTGTTGCAGCATTGCTTTTATAAAATGAAATGCATTTGCTAATGTGAAGACTTTCTGTCAACAGATCTATTAAATAATTATTTTATGATCCACATTCTTTAAAAAAGGAGCACTTGGAAAGGAAAGAACAATAAGAAGGAACTAGTAACAGTAACACATAATTTTCTTTTCAAGTACACGGTAATATTTTTTTTACAATAAGTTGTTATGGTGCACCACTTTAATTACATAGACATTAAGATGTGAATATACATTTCCCTTGTCTGCATTATCGTCTTTAGTATAATATTTTTTCTGCTTGCGCTATGTAATGTTTAGGTATAAGTTGCTGCTGTTTGCCAGGCATAGTGTTATTGAATTTGACTTTTGCTAATTTATGCTGCTAGCTTTGCCAATTTGCATTTTTTGTCATTGCTGTTTGTGTTAATTTGTTATGTGATGCTGCATTGCCTCGTCCCTTGGTATATATATCTCTGAGCTCAGTAGATTTAAGTTAGCTTAAGAGGGGGTAGACTATATAAGAAACTGACTATGGAGAATAGGTAAAGAATGCAATGCGAAGTTATATGAAAAAGATTTGGGCCCAAATGAGTATCGTACAATCAGAAATAATTATTTTGAAAGAAATATGAATAGAATACAGGAAGGAGGTATAGATAGGACTTTTTGGGAATAATGATGAATGAATGGCGATCTCCGAGAAGTAAAGAAAGTTTTGTTTGCAAAATACTGCAGTAAAACAAACCCTGTCCTTTCCTTCTATTATTCCGCTATATGTTTGTGTACCCTTGTGTATTTGTGTTTTTCCTGTCTTTATGTGTTTAGCTGATGAGAGCTATGTTGTAGAATTTTTCTAATACTCTGTTATTTTCTTTGTAAAGATGCTTAGACATTATTTATTCTGTTTTGTTTTAATGCTCATGTGTAAAGTTGATGTTTCAAAAGTTATTCCGATCGTTTATGTATTTACTTATATCATAATTCCTGTAACACTGATGTATATGTTTATTTCTATTCTGTTGTAAAGCCTGATGTATATGTTTATTTCTATTCTGTTGTAAAGCCTGTACTACAAATGTTATCTGTATTGTTATGTTTTTCATGGTGTATTTTGTACCTTTGTTACTGTATTCTTCTGCTATAAAATTGTAATTGACACTGGTTCATCTAATTAAGTAACTTGTACGTTACATTTCACTGCACACGTTTCTGTTGGTCATAGTATATGGACAATATGTGAGAAGTAGGGACTGATAGTGTTTGCACGTGTGTTAATAATTCAGCAAGGGACTGGACAACAGCATTGCTGGGTCTAAGGACAATTCCACAAACTTTGTGAGTGCACAAGTGGGGGTATATGGACTTGCTATCTTCTCTGCAAGCCTCTTCGATGGTGATTGTGCACCTGCACAGTCGCAACAGATGGCTGCTGGCCATCTCTACAAAGACTACAGTGGGTCTGCATCTCTGATGACCCACCAATACCATTATTTCTATAAGGACTGCAGTGGGTCTGCACCTCTGGTGGCCCACCAGTACCAATACTCTCTACCAGGACTACAGTGGGTCTGCTCTGTGATGACCTACCTACCAATACTCGTCAGAACTTTGAATGACTCTGCTGTGGGTTTGCTCCATTGTGGCCCATTACCTGTCAGCATGTCAAGAGTCAGCACTGTCTTTCCGTTGGAAGGACAACACTACTTCTTCAAGACTGCATGGAAATCCACTACTTCTGTGTGCAATTTTTTTTACTAATGAGACAATGTGAAAAAAAACTGTAATTACTATTGTGATGAATGATCAGGACTGTCTTTATGGACTGTGAGAAAATTTTAGCTTTTGACCAACATTGTATCAATAAGTGTGTGCATTGGATATCTTTGTTAGTGTAATTATGAAAAATTTTATCAAATCATTATTGGCCACTGGCCAAAAACATTTGTAAAATTTTTTGTGGGGAGCATGGGGGCTATGTAAGTAGGCTGTTTATATTTTCTTATTGGCAAAGTTATGTAGCGCTCTATATGAAAATCACTGGCTGTGCTGTGTGCAGTCTGTGGCTAGTTTGCATTGTTGTCTGCCATTGTAGAGGGGCAGCTGGATGTTAACAGCGCGTAGCGTCGCGCAGTTGGAGGTGAGCCGCGAGCAGTGGTGGATGTGGGGAGAGAGATGGCGGAGTTTTGAAATTTGTCATGAACTGCTATATTTATATATGATGATATCAAGGTAAATACATTGTTTGTTCTCTATTAATATCTTTCATTTGCTAACTATCCCTATCAGTAGTTAGTGCCTTCAGTAGTTTGAATCTTTTATTTAGCTGGCAGTAGTGGCGCTCGCTGTATTGCAGTAGCTTGAGTAGCGAAGATTTTTGTGAGGTAAGTGATTTGTGAAAGGTATAGTTTAATGTTAGTCAGGGCCATTCTTTTGTAGGGATTATTGAAAGTCAGATTCCGTTGCGCTAACAAAATATTGTGTGTCAGTATAAGCACAGTCATGTAAAATTGTTCAAAGGGGATGTTTCACAGTGTGTCTAACACGCAGACACGTTGGTTTGCATCTCCTCTTTCTAACCAACACACGGCCATCACCGGCACTGAGGCAGAACCAGCTTTCATCAGAAAACGCAGCAGACCTCCATCCTACCTCCAATGAGCTCAAGCTTGACACCACAGAAGTCGCAAATGGCGGTAGTTTAGGGTCAGCAGAATGCAGGCTGCTGGACTGCCTCGGAACTACCCATGAAGTAACCAATTTTATCAGGTCTTTGTGTCTCTGTGATGCCAGCAGCTGCTCAAAATGCTGCTTCAGGTGCAGTACGATGCGCCAGAGCCACACTCCTAACACTATGGTCTTTCCTCTCGGTAGTGCCACGTGGCCGTCCGGAGTATCGTCTTCTTGCGACCGTAGGTTCTCGTGACCACCGCTGCCAACAATCATGTACAATAGCTTCATTCCTGCCAAGTCTTTCGGCAATATCTGAGCTTTTCGTAGCCCTATTACACGGCCTCGTGCAAATTCAGTGAGGTGTTGGCGTTTTTGTGCCCTTAAAGGCACACGTGACTAACATCAACTCACCAAGTCCAATTTCTAACGTAACCAATGCTCACGACCCTTGCAGGATGTGTTTAAAGCAAACGTGATTTGCATCGTCATAGTGGCGCTAGTAGTGCCACGCTGATGTGACTGGTGCGAAGTTTGAATAGACGTCATCTTTCAGATGTAGAAACATGCCTACCAACTTATATTTACGTCATACAGCTCCTTCTTGGCATTGCAATTTTTTTCCATCAGTGAATATTTCGCCCAGTATGATGCAGTGAGTAGTTTTATCAATCTAATGATAGCTAGAAACTGAAACTGGTTGTATAAATGTTCTACCAGCAACTCTTGGCAGTAATATGACTTTTTTCACATCGGTACCACATGAGCCCTAAATAGTTGATGTTGTCTTGTTGATTGGAAGTCTCGAACTGGGGCTGACAGTGAGCCTACTTCTACTCAGCTGTATGTTGGTCTGCGTGCAGCGGCGTTGTAGAGCTGGGAACGAGGGTGTGGCTCCGCCAGCGCCCCCCATTCATAGGCGAGGCTTGCAGCAAGACATCACTAACTTCTGTGGTACCGATGCGAGTTGTCGTCTTTGGTATGGCACCGCCTTCTTTGGATGATACCACAGAATCCTAGGTGAACATCATTATAGCTTGTTACTGCCCCCAGCAGTCTGCACCCGTGGCGTACTGCATATTGTGAGCAGCCATTTTCTGGGATGACACCGTATGTGGACACGACCATCGACCTGGTGTAAGAAGGTAAGTGATTCATTCGCCCAGACAACGTGTTCCCATTGATCCACGGTGCGATCACAATGGTAATGTGCCCATTGTATGATGTCATCAGGTCAACATTTGCTGCGAAGTCTCATGTTAAAAAATGTGCACTGTATGGTGTGCTCTCAAAAACTTGTGTCTGCGCCAGCGCTGGAATCTGTCATCACACCTGCTGCAGATCGCCACCTATCTGCTGCACAGCATGGGCAAGCTTCTGACTTCCACAATTTGGTGATGAGGTGTTGATGCCCAAAACCTTAGCACCTACTCATGGTTTCTCTGTCATTCAACCACTTTCCTTAAGTGCTGACGTTCTGACGACAGTAATATGCGAGCAGCTGACTACCTTTGTCGTCACTGAAATGCTTGTTCCCATGCACTGGTTCATAATAATCTGACGTTTGTTATAGTCGCTTGTATCAGTGTATTTACCAGTTTGCAGTCCATATCGTAGCTAAAGTCATTCCCCATTTGGGTCTGCTCCACTTCTACACTTCCGCATACTGAGTCATGTGGTCTGCAACACGATTTGGTGGCATTCATTCTCGCAGTTGGTAGTTTTCATAACGTTTTGCCTCATCAGAGTACGTCAATAAAACACTTTAATGAAACAGTGAAGTATTTGTTACCTTTGCATATCACTTCTACATTATTACTGATGTTCGGTACGAAACACATGAAGCACGTGTTGTATCAGCACTGTGTGAGGGTGGGAGGTGGGAGAGGAAGATGGGGGAGGGGAGGGGTCGCCAGTTAGCGGTGCACCACTTTTAACCCTACAGCAGTGTATGGTATGACCATCATAGACTGCTTTCTGACTCTAAACGCCCACTCCTTCCCCTCGGTTTACTACGCGTATAGGAAAAGTCTGATGTTCAAAAAGTAGTGCAGCCTACACGAAAGACGAGCAAACTTCCATGTTTGCAAGCTGGTCTGAGTGATTGGCATTCTGATAGACTGGTAGCCAAGCCATAGAAGGAGAAGAATCTCTTGCCAGATCAAGAAGCAAACATAGAAATGTGAACTATGGCAACGTTATTACCAAATGCGTCCCAAGAGGACCAATGTGCTGTTATTCTTTTCTTGGCTGCTGAAGGACAAACACTGATAGACACCCATCATTGAATGTAGACTATGTATGGGGCAGTATATCTGTCGAAAACCACCATTGTGGAATGGTGCCCCAAGTTCTGTGCTGGTCGCGATTCGACACAAGACACCAGTCGACCTGGAAGACCAACCTCATCCATTATGGGTCAACTAAAATGGGACACACTCGAGCACCCACAATATAGTCCTGATCTGTCCCCATGCGATTGTCACACTTTCGGTCCCTTAAATATGGACTTGAAGGTTCGAAGATTCCTGTCGGTGAAGGATGTGCAGCAGGCAGTTACAGACTTCGCCATGCAGCAGGATATGGTGTTTTACCGTATGGTTATCTTCAGCATAATGTGTGGGATGCTTGCCTCAATGGTCACGGTGATTTTGCCTGATTGGCACACTGATTCTGGACTGTACAGCCTCCAAACAGAAACTTTTTGATCGCCCCTTATGCTGTTATGCTCTAAATCAATCAAGTCAAATTTCAGATGGTCCAGCACACATACAATCTTCATGCAAATGGATATATTTTGAACTTGTACTCCACAGTTGTAACACGAGGGTTGTCCAGAAAGTAAGTTCCGATCGGTCGCGAAATGGACACCACAGTGAAAACCCAATGAAGCTTTGCACAGTTGTGTTGATGGGTAGTGTCTCTAGTATGACTGTCGATGGCATCAAGATGCTCTTTTCAGTTGTGAGTGCACTGTTAGCGAGTAAAGGTGCTTAGAACAACAAGTCACCCGACAAGTAGGAGGGCCTGCTGAGAGGCTTCGCCTTAATGAATGCAGCCCACGTAACACAACTGCCACGCACTTCCTTCTTCATGGCAATTCTCAGCCGCACTCTGCAGGGGCAGTGAAGACGCTCCTGCAGCCTTTTCGATGGGAAGTGTTCGATCACCCACAACACAGTCCTAATTGGCTCATCCTTAGTATCATCTGTGTTCACACGAAACGCTGGATATGAAGACAACACTTGGGCGCGGGCTACGTGCTATAGACCAGTGTAGAGAATTATCGTAAAGCACAGGTGGCTGCCTTCAATGACGATGGTGTTGGAAATTTGGTATAACACTCCGACAAAGGTCTAAGTCAGAGCGGCGACTATGTAGAGAAGTATCTGAAAAGTGTAGGCTGACTCTTGCAATTAAAATGTTTCTGATTTTCACTGTGGTTTCCATTTAGTGACCGATCGGAACTTACTTTCTGGACAACCCTCGTACATTTAATGAAGAATATAGTGTAAGTACGCTGTTTGGGTTTTTATGTTGGTAACGTCACCTAGCGCTCTGTACGAAAATCACTGGCTGTGCTGTGTGCAGTCTGTGGCTGGTTGGCATTGTTGGAATATTCGCTATTGTACAGGGTTATTACAAATGATTGAAGCGATTTCACAGCTCTACAATAACTTTATTATTTGAGATATTTTCACAATGCTTTGCACACACATACAAAAACTCAAAAAGTTTTTTTAGGCATTCACAAATGTTCGATATGTGCCCCTTTAGTGATTCCGCAGACATCAAACCGATAATCAAGTTCCTCCCACACTCGGCGCAGCATGTCCCCATCAATGAGTTCGAAAGCATCATTGATGCGAGCTCGCAGTTCTGGCACGTTTCTTGGTAGAGGAGGTTTAAACACTGAATCTTTCACATAACCCCACAAAAAGAAATCGCATGGGGTTAAGTCGGGAGAGCGTGAAGGCCATGACATGAATTGCTGATCATGATCTCCACCACGACCGATCCATCGGTTTTCCAATCTCCTGTTTAAGAAATGCCGAACATCATGATGGAAGTGCGGTGGAGCACCATCCTGTTGAAAGATGAAGTCGGCGCTGTCGGTCTCCAGTTGTGGCATGCGCCAATTTTCCAGCATGTCCAGATACACGTGTCCTGTAACGTTTTTTTCGCAGAAGAAAAAGGGGCCGTAAACTTTAAACCGTGAGGCATCCAGAAGCTTTAAACTGCGCATACCATCGCCGAATGGAGTTAGCAGTTGGTGGATCTTTGTTGAACTTCGTCCTGAAGTGTCGTTGCACTGTTATGACTGATGTGAGTGCATTTCAAGCACGACATACGCTTTCTCGGCTCCTGTCGCCATTTTGTCTCACTGCGCTCTCGAGCGCTCTGGCGGCAGAAACCTGAAGTGCGGCTTCATCCGAATAAAACTTTATGAGTTTTTCTACATATCTGTAGTGTGTCGTGACCATATGTCAATGAATGGAGCTACAGTGAATTTATGAAATCGCTTCAATCATTTGTAATAGCCCTGTAGTGTTGGGCAGCTGAATGCGAACATATGTAAGTAGGCTGTTTAGGTTTTTATGTTGGTAACGTCATGTATGAAAATCACAGACTGCACACAGCACAGCCAGTGAGTTTCATACGGAGCGCTACGTGACGTTACCAACATAAAAACCTAAACAGCCTACTTACAATAGTTACATGCACCTCCATTATGTGTATAAATACGTATTTTATTTTGAATTTGCATGCCAATTTTGTGAAATTTCTGAATCAAGATTATCACAGATCACTCCACCTTTTGCTGTTCTTTACTACGTAATGAGTGATCTGTATTGTGGTTGATTGGTAAAATATTGATACTTTTTTCCTTCCTCTTGTTTTGAAACGAGATCAAGCTTCCTTTCAAAGGCGTCTATGATGAAATGAAATTCTATTGAAGTCAGCAAAGAAATCAAAAGCAGTATACAACTGAAGATCAGAAAATTCTAGGAAACCATTTGTGTTTTTGTTTCTTTCTCCAAAAACAGAACCGCTTCTTCTCACAGCTGCTACTCTTGCATAGCAACTTTTCCCAAGACAAGCCACTCAACATTTGTCTGATGCAGAACATCTTTACGATTGGCTTCAGCGTCCTCCAAAATCGAGATTATCTGCTGATGTTTCAGATTTCTTGCAGCATCTGGAGAAGACGTTATGGTACATGTGAAAGTATTCTCTCAGAATGATTAAATACGAGAGAAATTTCAGTGGAGTTTGTGGCACGAATGTTTCAAGACGATCAGAAATAACATTGCATGGAAGTCTACACGGAACTTAAACAACTACTTCAAAACAACCCAAACTTTATTTCAACGGTTATCTATCACTCGTGACGAAAGGTGGGTTTACGGCCATAAGCCTGAAAGCAAGGAGCAGTCGTCCTGCATGTCGGCCAAGAGAGGGTCCACCAAAGTGGCGCAGGTACGGCGAGGTGCTCTAGCATGGCAATGCACAGCAACATACGGGCTACATTAGTCAGGAATTTTCGACTAAAAACTAAATGAAAGTTGTTCCCCACGCACCGTAGTCACCATAGTTAGCTTCATGTGACTTCTTCTTCTTCTTCCATAAGATGAAAGTAAGAGTGAAGGGGCAAATATTTGAACAGTGGAGAGATTTATGCGGTTTCACAGAAGATACCAAAAACCTTAAATAACAAGGAAACGTCACCAACTTAACCACATATGCTATGGAGAACAAAGTATACGTGCAAGATGTCAGCCCCAGAAATTGACCTCCCTTGAAAATCTGGGCCAGAATTCTGGCTGTACGCAGTTGGTGCCTTCCGAAAATATAGCTTTTTAACTTTTGCGTGCACTGGTTGTTTCTCATCCGCTCCGCCCCACCGCAGTCTATGGATGTCGGTTATCGCTGAAACAACCGGTTTTCAGTTATATGGGTTTCTTTCATTACCAAATTTTATCTGACTGTTAAAATCATTCAAAATACTCGTTTCTGAAACAACCGATTTTCGATTTTTGATACCTATTATTTCTTATACTAAACGCAGAAATCGAATAAAGATTGAAAAGTTTTGATTCCCTCAGTTTCAGGGTACATAGAATCAACATATTAAATTACATAGGCAAATAAAAGAAAACTTAGTCCGTCTGCTCTTGGCTGCTTTTTTTTCGAAAAGTGATAAGTGGTTGAATATTACACAAAAATCACCAGTATTCTCCTACTGATTCTAATTTATTGAAGCTCCGCTCAAATATCGTGCTGTAATCGAGGATCACACCACTATTTGTGCATTAGAACAGCCGGTGCTAAAAGCTGAAAACTGAGGCTGAAGAACTCTATTTTTCGGGTTAATTTTTCCATTTTCAAGCAGGTAAAGGCCTATTATGTAGACATAGGCAGCAGATCAACTACGTTCAATTTTTGCTTTAAACGATGAATGAAGTGTCAAGTTTTAAGTCTTTTCCTCATATGATGTCGCAAGTTTGTTGTAGCTCCTCCTGTTTTTCATCATTTATAGGAAATAGAACATTGATGCCGCACTTCGAAAAATACCTCCAGACTAACGATGACGCCATTGGATAACACAACAAATGTCTGACGACGACAGTGAGAAACTGCCGTGTAGACCAGACGGTGCAGGTATGGACACTGCATGTACACGCTTACCATCCAACAGATCACGCCACTTGATGTACTTTATCACCTCATCAGTGCCGCACCACTTCTGGTGCCATGCATTTGTTGCTCGCTACTGTCGGCATTGTTACTAACATAGGACTAATCGCTTTTCCCATGTTTTATTATAACGCAGTATTTCAAAGCAATGGAAGTTTTACGAATAAAAATTACACGTTTATTGAAAAAGGTTTATTTAGCAACAAACATTTTTAGCACTGCTGCTATGGCTAATTGTTATTTCGGTCTTTATATTCGGTTATTAGTGAACCCCCCCCCCCCCCCCCCCCATGAACTATGGACCTTGCCGGTGGTGGGGAGGCTTGCGTGCCTTAACGATACAGATAGACGTACCGTAGGTGCAACCACAACTGAGGGGTATCTGTTGAGAGGTCAGACAAACGTGTGGTTCCTGAAGAGGGGCAGCAGCCTTTTCAGTAGTTTCAGGGGCAACAGTCTGGATGATTGACTGATCTGGTCTTGTAACACTAACCAAAACGGCCTTGCTGTTGTGGTACTGCGAACGGCTGAAAGCAAGAGGAAACTACAGCCGTAATTTTTCCCGAGGGCATGCAGCTTTACTGTATCATTAAATGATGATGCGTCCTCTTGGGTAAAATTTTCCGGAGGTAAAATAGTCCTCCATTCGGATATCAGGGCGGGGACTACTCAGGAGGACGTCGTTACTAGGAGAAAGAAAACTGGCGTTCTACGGATCGGAGTTTGGAATGTCAGATCCCTTAATCGAGCAGGTAGGTTAGAAAATTTAAAAAGGGAAATGGATAGGTTAAAGTTAGATATAATGGGAATTAGTGAAGTTCAGTGGCAGGAGGAACAAGGCTTTTGGTCAGGTGAGTACAGGGTTATAAATATAAAATCAAATAAAGGTAATGCAGGAGTAGCTTTAATAATGAATAGGAAAATAGGAGTGATGGTATGCTACTACAAACAGCATAGTGAACGCATTATTGTAGCCAAGATAGACACCAAGCCCATGCCTACTACAGTAGTACAGGTTTATATGCCAACTAGCTCTGCAGATGATGAAGAAATTGATTAAATGTATGATGAGATAAAAGAAATTATTCAGGTAGTGAAGGGAGACGAAAATTTAATAGTCATGGGTGACTGGAATTCGACAGTAGGAAAAGAAAGAGAAGGAAACGTAGTAGGTGAATATGGATTGGGGCTAAGAAATGAAAGAGGAAGCAGCCCGGTAGAATATTGGACAGAGCATAACTTAATCATAGCTAACACTTGGTTCAAGAATCATGAAAGAAGGTTGTATACATGAAGAACCCTGGAGATACTAGAAGGTTTCAGATAGATTATATAATGGTAAGACAGAGATTTAGGAACCAGGTTTTAAATTGTAAGACATTTCCAGGGGCGGATGTGGACTCTGACGGTTGTGAACTGTAGAATAAAACTGAACAAAATGCAAAAAGGTGGGAATTTAAGGAGGTGGAACCTGGATAAACTGAAAGAACCAGAGGTTGTACAGAGTTTCAGGGAGAGCATGAGGGAACAATTGACACGAATGGGGGAAAGAAATACAGTAGAAGAAGAATGGATAGCTTTGAGGGATGAAATAGTGAAGGCAGCAGAGGATCAAGTAGGTAAAAAGATGATGGCTAGTAGAAATCCTTGGGTAACAGAAGAGATACTGAATTTAATTGATGAAAGGAGAAAATACAAAAATGCAGTAAATCAAGCAGGCAAAAAGGAATACAAACATCTCAAACATGAGATCGACCGGAAGTGCAAAATAACTAAGCAGGGATGGCTAGAGGACAAATATAAGGATGTAGAGGCTTATCTCGCGAGGGGTAAGATAGATACTGCCTACAGGAAAATTAAGAGACCTTTGGAGAAAAGTGAACTCCTTGCATGAATATCAAGAGCTCAGATGGAAACCCAGTTCTAAGCAAAGAAGGGAAAGCAGAAAGGTGGAAGGAGTATATAGAGGGTCTATACAAGGGCGATGTTCTTGAGGACAATATTATGGAAATGGACGAGGATATAAATAAAGATGAAATGGGATATATGATACTGCGTGAAGAGTTTGACAGAGCACTGAAAGACCTAAGTCGAAATAAGGCCCCGGGAGTAGACAATATTCCATTAGAACTACTGGCAGCCTTGGGAGAGCCAGTCCTGACAAAACTATACCATCTGCTGAGCAAGATGTATGAGACAGGCGAAATTCCCTCAGACTTCAAGAAGAATATAATAATTCCAATCCCAAAGAAAGCAGGTGTTGACAGATGTGAAAATTACCGAACTATCAGTTTAATAAGTCACAGCTGCAAAATACTAACGCGAATTCTTTACAGACGAATGGAAAAACTGGTAGAAGCCGACCTCGGGGAAGATCAGTTTGGATTCCGTAGAAATGTTGGAGCACGTGAGGCAATACTAACCCTACGACTTATCTTAGAAAATAGATTAAGGAAAGGCTAACCTACGTTTCTAGCATTTGTAGACTTAGAGAAAGTTTCGACAATGTTGACTGGAGTACTCTCTTTTAAATTCTGAAGGTGGCAGGGGTAAAATACTGGGAGCGAAAGGCTATTTACAATTTGTACAGAAACCAGATGGCAGTTATAAGAGTCGAGGGGCATGAAAGGGAAGCTGTGGTTGGGAAGGGAGTGAGACAGGGTTGTAGCCTCTCCGCGATGCTATTCAATCTGTATACTGAACAAGCAGTAAAGGCAACAAAATAAAAGTTCTGAGTAGGTATTAAAATTCATGGAGAAGAAATAAAAACTTTGAGGTTCGCCGATGACATTGTAATTATGGCAGAGACAGCAAAGGACTTGGAAGAGCAGTTGAACGGAATGGGCAGTGTTTTGAAAGGAGGGTATAAGATGAACATCAACAAAAGCAAAACGAGGATAATGGAATGTAGTCGAATGAAGTCGGGTGATGCTGAGGGAATTAGTTAGGAAATGAGACACTTAAAGTAGTAAAGGAGTTTTGCTATTTGGGGAGCAAAATAACTGATGATGGTCGAAGTAGAGAGGATATAAAATGTAGATTGGCAATGGCAGGGAAAGTGTTTCTGAAGAAGAGAAATTTGTTAACATCGAGTATTGATTTAAGTGTCAGGAAGTCGTTTCTGAAAGTATTTGTATGGAGTGTAGCCAAGTATGGAAGTGAAACATGGACGACAAATAGTTTAGACAAGAAGAGAATAGAAGCTGTCGAGATGTGGTGCTACAGAAGAATGCTGAAGATTAGTTGGGTGGATCACATAACTAATGAGGAGGTATTGAATAGAACTAGGAAGAAGAGGAGTTTGTGGCACAACTTGACTAGAGGAAGGGACCGGTTGGTAGGACATGTTCTGAGGCATCAAGGGATTAGCATTGGAGAGTAGCGTGGAGGGTAAAAATCGTAGAGGGAGACCAAGAGATGAGTACACTAAGCAGATTCAGAAGGATGTAGGCTGCAGTAGGTAGTGGGAGATGAAGAAGCTTGCACAGGATAGAGCGACATGGAGAGCTGCATCAATCCAGTCTCAGGACTGAGGACAACAACAACAACAACAGTAAAAAACAGAAGAAACCTATCTGTTATAATCGCGGCCAAACAAATGGCGACAAATGTCGTTTATTCAGAAATAAACTACCGTTAGAGGTTTTAACCCGTCGGTTTTTTCCCATTGTTACCACAGCATCTTAATGGCCGTGCACGAAGTACGTACTTTGCAGTGGAGTGAGTAAGAGGTGTAATGAATTACTGTTTCGATGTTTCGACATTGGTAACATGCTTTGATCATTGCGTAGAAGTGCGAAGTTTCTAGTAAGTAGCTTGTGCCAAAAATCTCTTTGCTTTGAAGGATTTTATGTTATGATTCACATATGCAATGTAAAATGAATGAAACGAATTAGTGTGTCATTAAAGAAATGGTGTAGCATTCTTTAATTATTAATATTGCTGTTGTGCGCTATTTTCTTTGGATTTTAAAGGTGGCTCTGGTAAAGTGAAGAATATTTGCAGGAGATGCACTATTCATTCAACCTGAAGACAGCTGTAGAGAATCTTCAATACCGACCTGTGTGCATTATCAAAAAGGACGCAGGATATGGGTTTAAAGCTCAACGCATCCAAAACCCAAAGGGCACTGGTTGGTCATTCTAGGCCCGTTAGCCTACATGGGACAAATATCACCTTCTCTCTTTGGGCTAAGAGTCTAGGAGTACTAACTAAAAGAGGAAAATCTAAATTGAACAGAGCACATAACTGCAACCTGCAAGAAGGGATCAGCATGTCTCCATGCCCCACAAAAGTATAAGAAGCTCTTCCCTCTTGATGTGAAAAAGGAACTTGCAGAAACATACTTCCAGTTATTGATTACAGCGATGTTATCCTGCAAGGTCTTTCTCAGCAAAGCTGACAGCGCATGGGACCGTTTATGAATGCCTGTATTCGTTATGTCTGCGGTGTTCGACTCTTTGATCATATGGCACAATCATATGCACGGCTATCCTGGCTGCGTGCAGACAAGCGAAGAGATTTTCATACCTCTGTCTACTCCACTGTCTTATCGACGAACACTGTCTCGTTTCTCTCCTCGACCTCAACCCTCTCATGTGAATAACATGTCGAAAACAACCATCAGAGCAAAACTCTTTCTGTCCCATTCCATCGTTCAGCCACTTTCTCGAAGTCCTTGTCAGTGGCAGGAACTCAACTCTGGAATAACTTCCCACGTTATATTAGGGAACTGAATAAAATCTCCCTCTTCAGACTACAGTTAATGACATATCTACTAAATATATAAGGAATATCATTGTCCTTGTACGCACTCTTTATCCTTGTACATTCTTCTTTCCAGTCAGATCTTCCTCGTTTCCCATTACTCTTAGCTGGTGTGGTCTACTTAAATTTCCTTTCCCCAGAATTCGCTATATCAAAAATCATCTATCTTGTACACCTATAAATTCTTTTTAAGTCTGCCACCATCATATTTCTTGTTATTATTATTACTATTATCACTATTAGTGCAGCAGCTGCAGTAGTACAAGTACTGCCAGCATTAACTATATTAGTTTATAGACAGTATAATTTACTCACACAACCACTTCAGACACTTAAATCATTTTAATACTGTCATAGTCAAGTTGTTTTCAGAAAACTATGTTATAAAAAGGTACTGCATGTGTGAAACCCTGGGCGGATGTAAGAGAGGGCCTGATGGCTACAAATAAATCACGTTAAATAAATAAATAAATTGTAAATAAAAAGCAATTAACTTCATTTCATAACAATTTTTCATTTGTGTAGGCTTCTTAATTATGATTTTGAGGAACAGACATAGAAGCACAATATCGGTACGAGAATTCTTTAAAATAATACTGAATGTACACACGTCAAAAAAGGTTTTGCATCACCTCGATTCCAAGAGTTCCGGAACCTGTACGGAAAATTGGAATAGAGATCAACATAAACATCATTTTCGTCCTTTTTATTGCTCATGAAAACCACACATTGCATGTTGTACCACCATACAGCGAGATCTTCAGAGGTGGTTGTCCAGATTGCTATACATACCGGTACCTCTAATATCCAGTAGCATGTCCTCTTGCATTCATGCATGCCTGTATTCGTCGTCGCATACTATCCACAAGTTCATTGAGGCACTGCTAGTCCAGACTGACCCACTCCTCAACGACGATACGCCGTAGATCATTCAGAGAGACTGGTGTGTCGCGTCGTCCATAAACAGCCCTTTTCAATCTATGCCAGGCATGATCGATAGGGTTTATGTCTGGAGAACATGCTGGTCATTCTAATCGAGCGATGTCGTTATCCTGAAGGAAGTCATTCACAAGATGTGCGCGATGGGGGCGCGAATTGTCCACGAAGACGAATGCCTCGCCAATGTGCTGCCGAAATGGTTGCGCTATTGGCCGGAGGATGGCATTCGTTTATCGTACAGCCATTAAGGCGCCTTCCATGACCACCAGCGGCGTACGTCGGCCCCACATAATGCCACCCCAAAACAACAGGGAACCTCCACCTTGCTGCGCTCGCTGGACAGTGTGTCTAAGGCGTTCAGCCTGATCGGGTTGCCTCCAAACACGTCTCTGACGATTGTCTGGTTGAAGACATATGCGACACTCATTGGTGAAGAGAACATAATTCCAATCCTGAGCGGTCTATCCGGCATGTTGTTGGGTCCATCTGTACCGCGCTTCAGGGTGTCGTGGTTGCGAAGATGGACCTCGTCATGGACGTCGGGAGTGAAGTTGCGCAACATGCAGCCTATTGCGCACAGTTTGAGTCGTAACACGACGTTATGTGGCTGTACAAAATCACTATTCAACATGGTGGCGTTGCTGTCAGGGTTCCTCCAAGCCATATCCGTAGGTAGCGGTCATCCACTGCAGTAGAAGCCCTTGGGAGGCCTGAGCGAGGCATGTCATCGACAGTTCCTGTCTCTCTGTATCTCCTCCATGTCCGAACAACATCGCTTTCCAAAAACAGACATAATCCAGAATGAAGTTTCAACAGACATAATGTCTGATGGGGTAGCAGTAATCAGTGATTGTATGATGTGACACCGCATGTGAAAGTTGCTGGACGGGTTACTCCTGTAACTGAAATATCAGATCTGAAGATGGTTCTGAATGAATCGAAACCGGTCATATGAATAAAAAATTTTGCAATCAAGACGGATTATAAGCAACATTAAACATCGCTTTGGTTCACCCCTAGACGCCTGGACTTTTTTCAGAGGCCTTCCTGACACAAAGTAACAATGCAAACGCGACCGAACCACGGTATTGACCGTCTAGGCATGGTTGAACTACGGAGAACACGAGCCATGTACCTCCTTCCTGGTGGAATGACTGGAACTGCTCGGCTGTCGGACTCCCTCCGTGTAATAGGTGCTGCTCATTCATGGTTGTTTACATCTTTGGTTGGGTTTAGTGACATCTCTGAACAGTTAAAGGGACTGCGTGTGATACAATATCCACAGTCAACATCTATCTTCAGGAGTTCTGGGATCAGGGGTGATGCCAAACTTTTTTTGATGTGTGTATATATGTACTCATATTGCTTATTATTCTTCGCGTAGAATAACATGTTCTCCAACAAGATTTCAGAATACTTTGAGAGATGTGTCCACCGCCACCTCTACTTACCTCCCCTTCACACACCACGAATAGGAGAGGAGGGCTCTGGTTGTGACTGCTCTGTACAGTACTTGGCACTCGGGCGTTAGGCGGCTGCAGTTGGGTGAGCGTGCGATAAACAACTGGTGCAGGCGAAAGTTTAAAAGTTTAAAAGCTGTACATTCAGAAAGTCACACCTGCGAACTTTCAGAATTACGGCCCAAATCTTCGAGTGGGATTGTTCTCTTGGACTGATATGTTACAAATGTGCGTTTTCAATCTTAAAATATGTGGTCAAGTTGCTGATGATGCCTTGTGAGACACTCTTACTGGATACATCTGAAAAAAAAAAAATGCAGAATCGTTAGGGTAGGTATAATCGGTCCCAAATGGACTACGCTGATGGTGTAGGTAAGACGTAACAATTATAATTAATGTACGCTACTAATAAAAGTTGTGAAGATTTTACATACATGTAATTTTCAAATTAGTAGCTTTTTACAAAAATAAAAACTGTCCGCATCATCTCGCATGGAAATGAATTCGAACCTTAGAAGGGAGATAGTTTCCTTCCTGTCGTGTACAAAAAACTATAAAGAAGCGCAAGAGTATCTTGCTGCACATAAAAAATGTTTTCTTGCAGTTGATATACGTAAGTAGCCCGGGTTCCCACTCTTGCTTCACAGCGTTTCGACATAGCTCGAATGACCTTTCGAATGAAATCCCGTCGCATTTCCTGCCACTCCATTAATATGACTCATTGTCTCTGCTGTAGCGTTCTTGAGGATTTGCACGGGCTCTAACTCGTCCCATACATGCTCTGTGGCGTTCAGGTCGAGACTACATGCTGGCCACGGTAGGATATTGATAGTGTGTCGCCGAAAAAGTTTTGCGCTTGGGCTGCAGGACGGGCATGAGCACTGTCGTGCATTAGAAGAAAGTCTTCCTTAAGTTCTTGTTCCAAATATCGTACATGAGGACCAAACATTTCGTTGATGCACCTCTCCCCCCTTAGACCTGTGCAATTCTTTCCGTGGAGCGCAACCAAATTTCTGGGTTCCACTGTAATTTGTCCCCATAGCATTATAGACCAACCTCCAAAAGGGACTGTTGGAGACACTGTAGATTCCACACTGCGTTCCCCACGAGTTCCCAGTACCCTGGTATACCATTGTTCGCTCTAATTTCGTCGCAGGACAGCACTTTCCTCCAGCGCCGTAACTGCCAATGTCTATGGCATTCGCCAAAGCGCAGTCACCGTTGTAATCTGGTCCGTATGTAATCCGGTTAAACGAGACATTTAATTCTGCCACGATACTGTTGCACTTGGCCTTCAGTGACTTATCGGAAAGGCGCGGTGACATTAATTTTTTTGACTGTCGTATACACTGTGGAATCCTGAATAGCCTCACGGGCGAATTGTCTGGTCGTTAAACAGCGGAGTACATTGTGATCGGCTTCAAGCGCACAGATAAACACACGGCCGACCGAAGAGCTGCCATTCCAAGAAAGTCACACCTGCGAGGTAGTTGCACAGTACGTTTACTGATACCGGTGTAGTCTACTACGCATTGTTTGATCACTTCACAGTTGTCCAGTAGCTTGGCGAAAGTCTTCTCGAAGTTCAGGTGCTGCTTTTGTGCGGTTCCTTGATCAAAGGATTCGAAGACAGCAACAGTATGCCTTTCATTGTGATTCTACAACTTAGATATTGTATTTTGATTTACACCAACCTCTCTTGTCACATACTGCTGTAAATGATAGTTCTGCAGAACAGTTACTCCACGACTGACTCCCTCCACTGTTAATTGTCTGTTTACCCCGTCACCGATTCTGCTTTGCCCTTTCACGCCCATGCAGGTTGTATGCTGTGTTTACAATCTCTAAAACAGTACACACTCGCTCCGTTCCGAGCGCTGTGTATTTCAGTTCCATCTGTTGACATGATGAGTAAATCTACAAGGCTAACAAGGAACTCCTTGGGTGCGAAGTCGCAAAAGGCCAATGACGTTTACGGCATTGGACGCCCAACAGATTGTCTGCCATGCAACTAAAATATTGGTTGCTAATGGTAACAGAGGCAGGACTGGAGGTAGCTAGTGCTGAGCACAGCATTAGGCTACGGAAGGTAGTTGAACTGCTTAGACGACGAATAACTCGCAACGGCGTCGGTACAAAGCAGAGCAATGGCAACGTTAAACAAAGCAAACATTGCATTATATCTACAACGACAATTGCCGAAGTTCACGTTTCGTCAGAAAGGAGCCCAACGAATTTCGCAGTGAAAAAGTAGTGGCAGCTGAAATATTAATCTTTCTGCAAGATGAGTCAATGCAATGTGTGTTGTCGTATACGCACGACCGTGCGGACAATGCATGTGAGGAGTACAAGGATGACGATGCGTGGTTAACAAGTGAAAGTGATACTGAAACAGGTGTCGAGCCATGTAGTTCATCAGCTTTGGTGAACAGGGAGCCACAAATCCCCTCTCCAGTGAAACAATCGTTGTCCAAGGAGCGGTTACTAAATGTAATTTCGTAACTGAAAGGTAATCCGCAGCGTAGTAAAAAATCGATTATCAACAGATTTCTAATAAGTCCGCAGCAATATGACCGTGAAGTGAATAAGAAAAACCATGGATATTCAACGGACAACAAGGCGCGCTTGATACAAAAACTGGTGTTGCGTGTTTCAAGGATGCTTGATACAATTTACAGAATGTGCGTGGTTATGCACATGAAATTGCGCGCGACATACAGTGATTTCAAGGCAAGTAGTGGATGACTGCATAACTTCAGACAGTGCTACAGAATTGGAAGACGTAACGTAACGAAATTTCAAACAAAGCGTCAAATCGACGATGCACAGCAAACTGCGAAATCGGCCCGAACTTTGTAGACAAGGTAAACAAACTAATCCCACCCTTCAATAAGAAATTTCTTTTTAAGTCTGACCAATCGGGATTTGAAGAGGAAATGCATACAAAAGGAACACTGGAAATTAGAGGTACCAAGAGAGTCGTATTAAGATCAACTAACATCAGTGGCTTAACTCATTCGTATACAATTAGGCTGACTGTTAATCTGGATGGTAAATTGCCTGGAAAGTTATTTATTGTGCTGTGGGAAGTTGGAGGTGCTCTGCCCCCTATGATTCTTCCTCGTGTTTGTGATTTCGGCATGGCGATTGGGAATATTTACGCCTCAGCAAGCAAGAGTGGCAAAATGGGAGTGAGAGAACTACAACTACGATATGAGCACTGCTTTTGGACAGCTGATGTTCAAAATATCGTGTTTTTGCTTGATTACTCGACTGCGTATAAAAATCATACTCCTTTAGAGCAAACTACACTGAAGAGCCAAAGAAACTAGAATACACATGCCTAATATCGTGTAAATGGTTCAAATGGCTCTGAGCACTATGGGACTCAACTGCTGTGGTCATCAGTCCCCTAGAACTTAGAACTACTTAAACCTAACTAACCTAAGGACATCACACACATCCATGCCCGAAGCAGGATTCGAACCTGCGACCGTAGCAGTCGCACGGTTCCGGACTGCGCGCCTAGAACCGCGAGACCACCGCGGCCGGCCGTGTAAATGGCCTAGTGTGCAAGCAGAAGTGCCGTAACACGACGTGCAATGGATCCAACTAATGTCTGAAGTACTGCTGGAGAGAATTGACACTATGAATCCTGCAGGGCTGTTCATAAATCTGCAAGAGTACTAGGAGGTGGAGATCTCTTCTGAAAAGCACGTTGCAAGGCATCCCGGATGTGATCAATAATGTTCATATCTGGGGAGTTTGGTGGACAGCGGAAGTGTTTAAACTCAGAACTGTGTTCCTGGAGTGGGGTGTCATATTGTCCTGCTGGAATTGTCCAAGTCTGTCGGAATGCACAATGGACATCAATGGATGCAGGTGATCACACAGGATGCTTACGAACGAGTCGTATCTAGATGTATCAGGGCTCCAATATCACTCCAACTGTACACACCCCACACAATTACAGAGTCTCCACCAGTTTTAACAGCCCCTGCTGACATGCAGAGTCCATGGATTCATGAGGCTGTCTCCACAACTGTACACGTCCATTCGCTCGAATCAATTTGAAACGAGACGCGGCGGACCAGGCAACATGTTTCCAGTCATCAACAGGCCAATGTCAGTGTTGGGCCCAGGCGAGGAGTTAGCCTTGTGTCGTGCAGCCATCAAGGGTACACGAGTGGGTCTTCGGCTCCAAAAGTCCATATCGATGATGTTTCGTTGAATGGTTCGCACGCTGACACTTGTTGACGGCCCACGATTGAAATCTGCAGCAATTTTCGAAAGGGTTGCACATCTGTCTCATTGAACGATTATTCTCTTCAGTCGTCGTAGGTCCCGTTCTTGTAGGATCTTTTTCCAGCCGCAGCGACATCAGAGATTTGATGCTTTGCCGGATTCGTGATATACACGGTATACTTGTGAACTGGTCGTACGGGAAAATATCCACATCATCGCTACCTCGGAGATGCTGTGTCCCATGGCTCGTTTGCCGACTATAACACAGCCTTGAAACTCACATAAATGTTGATATCCTGCCATTATAGCAGCAGTAGCCGATCCAACAACTGCGCCTGACCCTTTTTGTTTTCTCGTATAGGCGTTGCCGATCGTAGCGCCCTATTCTGCCTGTTTACGTATCTCTGTATTTGAATACGCATGCCTATGCCAGTTTCTCTGGCGCTTCAGTGTATCTCTTCTGAAAGATATGTGACATTGCAATTTATACCACCTGGAGACATTGGACAAATTGAGCCTCTGGATGCTAGTTTTTTCCGTGTCTACAAAATGTATTATCGCACTCTCTGCAGCCACGTGTTGTGGGGTAGCTACTTTCACGATAAGCTCCACGACAAACTGTTCCGCATTCAGTTGCATGCCTTCACATTTCATCAGTTCACATCACCCCGTTACACTAATATGACTCGGTATGCATTCTTGAAGAGTGGCCCCCTAGCTGAAAGTCCTGCACGGTTTATAATCCCCAAGGAACTCGCCTTCGATAATTGTGGTGCGAACCTTTGTGATAGCTGTGAAGCGCCATTTTTCATTCGGTGTGTAAGTTAATGGTTTGTTTTGAATGTTTCTTGAACGTCGACGATGTCCATGTTGTGAAGTGTAATACATAGATCCCATAGAAGGTTGATTTCTGCACCTTCTGGACGCTCATTTTCTGTCGCCCTCCTGATGCCCATGATGAGTCATTAGCGGGTAATACTTTTCCCGTCATAATTGTTAATACAACATTTTCAAATCAGCCTTACTAAAGACTGAACTTGCGACCCCGCGCTCAACGTGTTGAAACGTCCCCTTAGAAAAATTAGGAATGACAGTGCTGGAAAAAACTCTTACATTATTTGATTTTCAAACATCTGAGCAAAACTGAACGTACTCAGATAGTTCTCTCTTTACTTATTCTGATCATCACTAAAATGACACACAATATTTTTTAGCGCTACGCAATCTGACTTTCAATAATCCTTACAAAAGAATGGCCCTGACTAACAATAACCTATACCTTTCATGAATCACTTACCTCACAAAAATCTTCGTTACTCGAACTAATGCAATACAGCGAGCGCCAGTACTGATAGCTAAATAAAATATTCTGACTACTGAAGGCACCAACTACGGATAGGCATAGTTAGCAAATGAAAGATTTTGATAGCGAAGAAACAATGAATTTGCCTTAATAATGTTCAAAAGTCATCATAAATATATCTATCAATTCATAACATCCATCTTTACAAATTTCCTTTTTGTGGCGGACACACGTCCAGATCGTCAGCTTATAGTAACCTCTCAAAACTCTGGCATCTCTCTCTCTACATCCACCACTGCTGCGGGCTCAGATCCAATTGCCCAACGCTACATGCTGTTCACATCCAACTGGCCAACACTACACAAGCGAATATTCCAACAATGAGTCTAACCAGCCACACAGCTCAGCACAGCTACGTGGCGTTACCAACATAAACTCCTAAACAGCCTACTTACTGTGTTTCTTGTAAGACTCATGTAAATGTGAGGATGTTGTTGTTGTGGTCTTCAGTCCTGAGACTGGTTTGATGCAGCTCTCCATGCTATTCTCTCCTGTGCAAGCCTCTTCATCTCCCAGTACCTACTGCAACCTACATCCTTCTGAATCTGCTTAGTGTATTCATCTCTTGGTCTCCCTCTACGATTTTTACCCTCCACGCTGCCCTCCAATACTAAATTGGTGATCCCTTGATGCCTCAGAACATGTCCTACCAACCGATCCCTTCTTCTGGTCAAGTTGTGCCACAAACTTCTCTTCTCCCCAATCCTATTCAATACTTCCTCATTAGTTATGTGATCTACCCATCTAATCTTCAGCATTCTTCTGTAGCACCACATTTCGAAAGCTTCTATTCTCTTCTTGTCCAAACTATTTATCGTCCATGTTTCACTTCCATACATGGCTACACTCCATACGAATACTTTCAGAAATGACTTCCTGACACTTAAATCAATACTGGATGTTAACAAATTTCTCTTCTTCAGAAACGCTTTCCTTGCCATTGCCAGCCTACATTTTATATCCTCTCTACTTCGACCATCATCAGTTATTTTGCTCCCCAAATAGAAAACTCCTCTACTACTTTAAGTGCCTCATTTCCTAATCTAATTCGCTCAGCATCACCCGACTTAATTAGACTACATTCCATTATCATTGTTTTGCTTTTGTTGATGTTCATCTTATATCCTCCTTTCAAGACACTGTCCATTCCATGCAACTGCTCTTCCAAGTCCTTTGCTGTCTCTGACAGAATTACAATGTCATCGGCGAACCTCAAAGTTTTTATTTCTTCTCCATGAATTTTAATACCTACTCCGAATTTTTCTTTTGTTTCCTTTACTGCTTGCTCGATATACAGATTGAACAACATCGGGGAGAGGCTACAACCCTGTCTTACTCCCTTCCCAACCACTGCTTCCCTTTCATGTCCCTCGACTCTTATAACTGCCATCTGGTTTCTGTACAAATTGTAAATAGCCTTTCGCTCCCTGTATTTTACCCCTGCCACCTTTAGAATTTGAAAGAGAGTATTCCAGTCAACATTGTCAAAAGCTTTCTCTAAGTCTACAAATGCTAGAAACGTAGGTTTGCCTTTCCTTAATCTTTCTTCTAAGATAAGTCGTAAGGTCAGTATTGCCTCACGTGTTCCAGTGTTTCTACGGAATCCAAACTGATCTTCCCCGAGGTTGGCTTCTACTAGTTTTTCCATTCGTCTGTAAAGAATTCGTGTTAGTATTTTGCAGCTGTGACTTATTAAGCTGATAGTTCGGTAATTTTCACATCTGTCAACACCTGCTTTCTTTGGGATTGGAATTATTATATTCTTCTTGAAGTCTGAGGGTATTTCGCCTGTTTCATACATCTTGCTCACCAGATGGTAGAGTTTTGTCAGGACTGGCTCTCCCAAGGCCGTCAGTAGTTCCAATGGAATATTGTCTACTCCGGGGGCCTTGTTTCGACTCAGGTCTTTCAGTGCTCTGTCAAACTCTTCACGCAGTATCATATCTCCCATTTCATCTTCATCTACATCCTCTTCCATTTCCATAATATTGTCCTCAAGTACATCGCCCTTGTATAGACCCTCTATATACTCCTTCCACCTTTCTGCTTTCCCTTCTTTGCTTAGAACTGGGTTTCCATCTGAGCTCTTGATATTCATACAAGTCGTTCTCTTATCTCCACAGGTCTCTTTAATTTTCCTGTAGGCGGTATCTATCTTACCCCTAGTGAGATAGGCCTCTACATCCTTACATTTGTCCTCTAGCCATCCCTGCTTAGCCATTTTGCACTTCCTGTCGATCTCATTTTTGAGACGTTTGTATTCCTTTTTGCCTGTTTCACTTACTGCATTTTTATATTTTCTCCTTTCATCAATTAAATTCAATATTTCTTCTGTTACCCAAGGATTTCTACTAGCCCTCGTCTTTTTACTTACTTGATCCTCTGCTGCCTTCACTACTTCATCCCTCAAAGCTACCCATTCTTCTTCTACTGTATTTATTTCCCCCATTCCTGTCAATTGCTCCCTTATGCTCTCCCTGAATCTCTGTACAACCTCTGGTTCTTTTAGTTTATCCAGGTCCCATCTCCTTAAATTCCCACCTTTTTGCAGTTTCTTCAGTTTTAATCTACAGGTCATAACCAATAGATTGTGGTCAGAGTCCACATCTGCCCCTGGAAATGTCTTACAATTTATAACCTGGTTCCTAAATCTCTGTCTTACCATTATATAATCTATCTGATACCTTTTAGTATCTCCAGGGTTCAGTACCGTGTATTTGTCAATGATAATGAAAGTGATGCAATGGGCATTATTTAGTCGCGCGCACAAGACCTCAAAGTAGCGACAACTTTTTTTTGAGTAGCGTATTTCGAAAACTTTTGGTTTCCATCTATTAATAGTCGCCGGACGGTGTGGCCGAGCAGTTCTAGGTGCTTCAGTCTGGAACCGCGCGACAGTTACGGTCGCAGGTTCGAATCCTGCCTCGGGCATGGATGTGTGTGATGTCCTTAGGTTAGTTAGGTTTAAGTAGTTCTAAGTTCTAGGGGACTGATGACCACAGATGTTAAGTCCCATAGTGCTCAGAGCCATTTGAACCATTTTGACTCATGTGAATGTGAGGATAGTACCGTGTATTTGTCAATGATAATGAAAATGCTGCAATGGGCATTATTTAGTCGTGCGCACAAGACCTCAAAGTAGCGACAACTTTTTTTTTGAGTAGCGTATTTCGAAAACTTTTGGTTTCCATCTATTAATAGTGGCCGGCTGGTGTGGCCGAGCGGTTCTAGGTGCTTCAGTCTTGAACCGCGCGACAGCTACGGTCGCAGGTTCGAATCCTGCCTCGGGCATGGATGTGTGTGATGTTCTTAGGTTAGTTAGGTTTAAGTAGTTCTAAGTTTTAGGGGACTGATAACCTCAGATGTTACGTCCCATAGTGCTCAGAGCCATTTGAACCATTTATTAATAGTGTCAGTGTGCTGTCCCATTGGTGGTGGAAGCGGGTACTGGTGGAGAGGCTCCAATAGTACAACGGGTACAGTGGGGTCTAACATAGATGCAAAGAAGCATACCCAGTCGCCAGTATCTCACAGTTTCGTTGAATGATATCCTTCATCGAACTGATGTCACGGCACAACTGTAACCTGCAGTTCAATTTGAACGAGCTAGACGGAAAGGTATCGTCTGAGCTGTGCAAAGCTTCCTGCTTATTCGTCTGGAGGTGCACAGTCGCCTCGCGAGCGGAATGGCCTTGAAGGTCGCCGTGGGAGCTCCAGAATGTGGCCTCCGGTGTCCTTGTGGCCAGGCGCGTCGGAGGACTGCCGCTGTCGTTTCATTCACGGCAGGTATCGGCGGGAAATACGGCGCCGGCAGGAAAACGAGCCGTCTGGTCGCCCTTCTCATGCCGCAACCGAGCGCAACCGACAGGGCGATCTCGGCCGGCCCTCGCCTAAAGTGGAGTGGACTCAGTTTCTGGTGGGATCGTAAACGTAAATTCCGTCCACAGGCCCTGGCGGTCGTAGAGGTGCCGACCGGCCGCCGTGTCATCCTTAGCGTCACTGGATACGGATGTAGAGGAGCATGTGGTCAGCACACCGCACTCCCGGCCGAGACCGTGAAAGGTATGTACGGAGGTCTGATCAGGGTAGATCCAGAAAATAAAGTCGATAGTTGCCAACCGCAAAGTGGATTGAGTATAATATCTTCGAGTAGGATCATCTTTGATGGTTAAGAGAGCAGGGCGCGCGCAGTAAAAAAACTCCGTCGTCGCAGCTAGGTGCCCAGAGGATGCAGGCGTGTGGTGACAGGGTTAAGGTAGGATTCGCGCTATGCAGTTTTCAGGTTGTACACTGAGCAAACTTTAGCACGTTAATGGGAGAAGCTATAAAATGATTTCAAAATGGTTTTTGTTAGATAATGTTCGGAGTTAGGATCTGTATCTCCAAGCTTTGACGCAGTAAGTGTTTTGTAAAATTTTTTAGTAAGAGTGATTCGTGCTACAAAAATGGTGGAAATGGTAGTTTTTATACATGACTTAAATTTTTAACAATATATATATCGACATTGTGTTTAAATCTAACAGCCTGAATCATAATCCACATCCTTTACTTGTTTTGAATATGAAAATGAGTAGTTAAGTTATCCACCAAATGAAAGAACGTAAAGAAAATGAGGCCTCTATGCAATATATATGTTCAGTTCATGGTTTGAAATCGATTTTGGTATAACTAAAATTATCAGAGCAAAGTTATTTCAAATAACTAATTTTATGTCATCGCACTACTGGCATTATTCAAAATAAAATTTCATTAAGTAAACATCAGGGCCAAAAGTTAATTTTTCAGTACCATCTTAATGCCATTGCACAAACGGCATTATTCTCTTAAACTTGATTGCTGAGTCAAATACTTGTTTCATTATTGGAAAAATGGAGGATTGCAAGAAACAAGTTCGCAGACGCAGTCAGATGCAGGTTTGTTGAATAATTATTTTGGAACAATTTTATCTTTAATACTTTCACTAATTAAAAAGGACACAATTTTGGTTAGATACCTTCACTTTTAAACATAATTTTGGACATGATACTTTCAACCGGAGCCGCTACTTGTCAGTCAAGTAGCTCCTCAGTTTGCCTCACAAGGGCTGAGTGCACCCCGCTTGCCAACAGCGCTCGGCAGGCTGGGTGGTCACCCATCCAAGTGCTAGCTCAGCCTGACAGCGCTTAACTTCGGTGATTTGACAGGAACCGTGTTACCACTGCGGCGAGGCCGTTGGCTCTGGTGGGATCAAGGAAGTTAAAATCTATTGTAAACTCCTAGGGCGGTGTGCCACAAGGCCTGTGTGTTCGGAGGCCAGTGCTGCATTGCGGCTTTTACTATTAAAGCGACGTCGAATGCACCTGAATGAGCTATATCTGTTCCAAAAAGAACGGGGAGAGTACTATATACTCTTTCTTTAGTTACTGAAATAACTAAACAAATTTTACGAAAATATGAGACGAACGGGAAACGTTCTGTTACATGGTCGGTGTCGCGTCTCCCCATCGCGCACTTTTGATTTTATGTGCAGTTTATGTTGGATAACATTTTAATTAACTGTATATTGCTTATAGTTGCGAGCACAAAAGATAATATGCGATTCTCGCTGTTAGTTTCTGTAGTTGAAAAACTTTAACTTTGTGCACCTCGACCTATTATGTGGGAATACACACAACACTATTTTCATATAACACTGATCTGGCCTGTCAGAAATGGAACACGGTATCATTACTGTAACTAATTATGAAATTAAACATGTCCTTTTCTACTTTCATCTCTGAAATGCACTGAAAATTACTCTTATTTACACGTACAGATGTTACAGTATGCTATGTTCGCTGCAGTGGATTTTTTAACATATGAACGCTATTGATTGCCAAGACTAACACGAGAGCATGAAACAAAAAATGAAATTTGATTTTAATATTATTATTATCCAGAACAGGTTTCAGCACAGCAGTCTTTGATATCACACACGTAAAGTTTTACCACTCAGATTTACATAAATTATTCACGTCACTGAGATTGTATTAGCAGTTGCTCATGTCCATCTGAAAATGACATAACAAAATCCACAGTTCACCTCTGAGGTCTCCGGGAAGCTGAAAGAAATAATTTTAATGTACCATTACCTGCCCGCTTAATTGCGGGAAAACTGCTTTCATTCAATTATATTTTGAATTTGCCGCGGCAGCGTCTGGCGCGATCGCGGCGCAGCTCTGCTTCATGAAAAATCCTAAATTTGCTGAAAACGGCTAAAAATGTGGAATGAAATACTGGGCAAGCTAGTAATAAATTATTACAAGTATTTTTAACAATTTCTGTATTCAAAAATCAACATAAATTCAAAGTACACCTTTTTTATACATCAGCCTCCAATGCCGTCTTTCTCGAACAAAGAAAGGAAGAAAGCTAACCAAGCATTCAAGCGAGCGTCACAGGCTCTTACAACTTTAACGGCTACAAGAAGACAGAGAGAGTAATATTCAAGCCTCCACTGTTTATAATCAATTCAGTACGGTAATAAATATCTTTGTTAATTTCTTCAATTATCATTGTCTGCTTAGATTTCCACACCACGCCGACCACAGACGTTATTGGCAAAATATAGACACACAAGTCAAATTTGGCAACAACTGCAAGCAGGACTTTTAAAAGCAGCTGAAACTGTAGCACCGCAAAGAAGAACACGTAAACACCCATGATTGACAGATGAGTGTGACCAACTGATAAATCTCAGACAACAGGCGTGCCAAAATTGGTTGTGCAACAAAAATCAAAAGACCCTGGAAGATCTCAAAGATACCGGGAAAACAGTCACAAAAGCAATACGAACAGTCCGTAAACAACACGAAGACAAAAAATTGCAAGACATAGAAAATGATTTCAAGAAAAACAATTCCCGAAATTTCTACAAAGTATTCAAACAAAAATTAACAGAGCACTCCCCTCCAATTGAAGAATGAGCATGGGGAAATTGCCCATACCAACACCGAAAACTGTGAGATTCTTACAAAATACTTTTCTAAATTACTGAATTGTGAAAAGCCTGCAGAAAAATTTGAGTTCCATCACACACAACGAAACCCAGACTCAAAGCCACCAAGTTTACAGGAGATTAAAGAGATAATTCAGTCAATGAAAAATAACAAAGCATCAGGAGAAGACCAAATCATCGCAGAATCATGGAAAAATGCAGGAGGAAATCTTATTGCAAAACTCAAAGAAATTATACATGAAATCTGGAAAACTGAAAAAATCCCCACAGATTGGAAGACAGCAATCATATATCCTCTGTACAAAAAAGGAAGTAAAAAAGACCCCATCGTGGAATCTCTTTATTGTCAATAACATACAAAATTCTGTCTAAAGCCCTACTAAACCGAGCAGAACCTCAGCTGGATTCAAAACTAGGCGAATACTAAGGTGGATTCAGAAAAGGTCGATCATGCGTATAACAAATCCTTAACTTGAAAAACTCAATGAAATATTTGCATAGTACTTCACACAAACGTTATGTCATCACATTTATCGACTTTAAAAAAGCATATGACAGTATAGACCTAGAATCCGTTTTTGAAGTATTAGCAGAATTTGGACTAGATCAAAAGACAACAAACATCATAAAAGAAACAATCACGGAGACCAAATCCAAAGTAAAATTTATGGGAGAATTGAGCACAGAATTTGAAATAGACACAGGAGTACGACAAGGGAACGTACTGTCCCCAGTGCTCTTCAGTTGTGCTCTTGAAAAAGTTGTTAGAGAATGGAGAAAAGCAGGTGCACCAGCACACAGACTGGGACCAAGACGTAAGGGCATAGAATTAGACTGTAGCATTTGCTGATGACATGCAACTGATCGCACAAGACATGACCGATGCACAGAAACAGCTAGAATTATTACAAGAGCAGGCAGCAAAAATAGGATTACAAATTTCATTTGAAAAAACAAAATTTATGACTGACATCAAAGATGCACCTTCTGATCTCAAAATTGGAAATAACTACATCTCTCGAGTAAAAGAATTTAAATATTTAGATGAACGGATTGCAGAAAATTGCAATGAAAAGAAATCTGTCAGATTAAGAGTCCAGAAAATGGAGACGGCGTTTCAGTTAACAAAAAACATTTGCAACAAAAAGAGTCTCTCGTGGAACTGCAAAATACGACACTACACAACAGTAATTAAACCCGAAGCCCTCTACGCATCTGAGACACTAAACCTTCAACACAGAACCCTAAAAGAGGAATCAGAAGTGAAAGAACGTAAAATAATGAGGAAAATCCTAGGACCAAGAACTAAAGATGGTGTGCATTATCCAAAACCCAATGCAGAAATATATAAAAATATCTCCAAAATAACAGACACAATGCGCATGAGAAGAATCCAATTCATGGGGCATTTAGAAAGAATGGACTCATCTACATCTACATTTATACTCCGCAAGCCACCCAACGGTGTGTGACGGAGGGCACTTTACGTGCCACTGTCATTACCTCCCTTTTCTGTTCCAGTCGCGTATGGTTAGCGGGAAGAACGACTGTCTGAAAGCCTCCGTGCGCGCTCGAATCTCTCTAATTTTACATTCGCGATCTCCTCGGGAGGTATAAGTAGGGGGAAGCAATATATTCGATACCTCATCCAGAAACGCACCCTCTCGAAACCTGGCGAGCAAGCTACACCGCGATGCAGAGCGCCTCTCTTGCAGAGTCTGCCACTTGAGTTTGCTAAACATCACCGTAACGCTATCGCGGTTACCAAATAACCCTGTGGCGAAACGCACCGCTCTTCTTTGGATCTTCTCAATCTCCTCCGTCAACCCGATCTGGAACGGATCCCACACTGATGAGCAATACTTAAGTATAGGTTGAACGAGTGTTTTGTAAGCCACCTCCTTTGTTGATGGACTACATTTTCTAAGGACTCTCCCAATGAATCTCAACCTGGTACCCGCCTTACCAACAATTAATTTTATATGATCATTCCACTTCAAATCGTTCCGCACGCATACTCCCAGATATTTTACAGAAGTAACTGCTACCAGTGTTTGTTCCGCTATCATATAATCATACAATAAAGGATCCTTCTTTCTATGTATTCGCAATACATTACATTTGTCTATGTTAAGGGTCAGTTGCCGCTCCTTGCACCAAGTGCCTATCCGCTGCAGATCTTCCTGCATTTCGCTACAGTTTTCTAATGCTGCAACCTCTCTGTATACTACAGCATCATCCGCGAAAAGCCGCATGGAACTTCCGACACTATCTACTAGGTCATTTATATATATTGTGAAAAGCAATGGTCCCATAACACTCCCCTGTGGCACGCCAGAGGTTACTTTAACGTGTGTAGACGTCTCTCCGTTGATAACAACATGCTGTGTTCTGTTTGCTAAAAACTCTTCAATCCAGCCACACAGCTGGTCTGATATTCCGTAGGCTCTTACTTTGTTTATCAGGCGACAGTGCGGAACTGTATCGAACGCCTTCCGGAAGTCAAGGAAAATAGCATCTAACTGGGAGCCTGTATCTAATATTTTCTGGGTTTCATGAACAAATAAAGCGAGTTGGGTCTCACAGGATCGCTGTTTCCGGAATCCATGTTGATTCCTACAGAGTAGATTCCGGGTTTCCAAAACCGACATGATACTCGAGCAAAAAACATGTTCTAAAATTCTACAACAGATCGACGTCAGAGATATAGGTCTATAGTTTTGCGCATCTGCTCGACGACCCTTCTTGAAGACTGGGACTACCTGTGCTCTTTTCCAATCATTTGGAACCTTCCGTTCCTCTAGAGACTTGCGGTACACGGCTGTTAGAAGGGGGGCAAGTTCTTTCGCGTACTCTGTGTAGAATCGAATTGGTATCCCGTCAGGTCCAGTGGACTTTCCTCTGTTGAGTGGTTCCAGTTGCTTTTCTATTCCTTGGACACTTATTTCGATGTCAGCCACTTTTTCGTTTGTGCGAGGCTTTAGAGAAGGAACTGCAGTGCGGTCTTCCTCTGTGAAACAGCTTTGGAAAAAGGTGTTTAGTATTTCAGCTTTACGCGTGTCATCCTCTGTTTCAATCCCATCATCATCCCGGAGTGTCTGGATATGCTGTTTCGAGCCACTTACTGATTTAACGTAAGACCAGAACTTCCTAGGATTTTCTGTCAAGTCGGTACATAGAATTTTACTTTCGAATTCACTGAACGCTTCACGCATAGCCCGCCTTACGCTAACTTTGATATCGTTTAGGTTCTGTTTGTCTGAGAGGTTTTGGCTGCGTTTAAACTTGGAGTGAAGCTCTCTTTGCTTTCGCAGTAGTTTCCTAACTTTGTTGTTGAACCACGGTGGGTTTTTCCCGTCCCTCACAGTTTTACTCGGCGCGTACCTGTCTAAAACGCATTTTACAATTGCCTTAAACTTTTTCCATAAACACTCAACATTGTCAGTGTCGGAACAGAAATTTTCGTTTTGATCTGTTAGGTAGTTTGAAATCTGCCTTCTATTTCTCTTGCTAAACAGATAAACCTTCCTCCCTTTTTTTATATTCCTATTAACTTCTATATTCAGGGATGCTGCAATGGCCTTATGATCACTGATTCCCTGTTCTGCACTTACAGAGTCGAAAAGTTCTGGTCTGTTTGTTATCAGTAGGTCCAAGATGTTTTCTCCACGAGTCGGTTCTCTGTTTAATTGCTCGAGGTAATTTTCGGATAGTGCACTCAATATAATGTGATTCGATGCTCTGTCCCTACCACCCGTCCTAAACATCTGAGTGTCCCAGTCTATATCTGGTAAATTGAAATCTCCACCTAAGACTATAATATGCTGAGAAAATTTATGTGAAATGTATTCCAAATTTTCTCTCAGTTGTTCTGCCACTAATGCTGCTGAGTCGGTTAAAGGTGCCAATTATTAACCTAGCTCGGTTGTTGAGTGTAACCTCCACCCATAATAATTCACAGGAACTATCCACTTCTACTTCACTACGGGATAAACTACTACTAACAGCGACAAACACGCCACCACCGGTTGCATACAATCTATCCTTTCTAAACACCGTCTGTGCCTTTGTAAAAATTTCGGCTGAATTTATCTCTGGCTTCAGCCAGCTTTCTGTACCTATAACGATTTTAGCTTCGGTGCTTTCTATCAGCGCTTGAAGTTCCGGTACTTTACCAATGCAGCTTCGACAGTTTACAATTACAATACCGATTGCTGCTTGGTCCCCGCATGTCCTGACTTTACCCCGCACCCTTTGAGGCTGTTGCCCTTTCTGTACTTGCCCGAGGCCATCTAACCTAAACACCGCCCAGTCCACGCCACACAACCCCTGCTACCCGTGTAGCCGCTTGCTGCGTGTACTCAAACAGGTTAACGCACAAAATCCATACATTTTTAAAGAACAAAACTACAGACCGAACTGGTACAAACAAACGGAAAAAGACCTGAGAGAATTAGGGTCTCCAAATCTACATGATAGAAATGAAATCAGAAAAATCACAAACACACGGGGTTTTGAGGAAGAAGAGAGAAAAGCTAACCGACATACGTGGTCTACGCAACGAAAACTAGCCCATTCGTTGTTCATGAAGGAATACTGGGCGAAAAGGAAGGCCAACAAATGTTGATTACGCGTGGTCCTAAGTGACCCGGCTGGCTCTGAGCACTATGGGACTTAACAGCTGTGGTCATCTGTCCCCTAAGTGATCCATCCGCGAAGAAGAAGACACACAAATATTGCACAAACACAAAAATGATTATTTCCTTTTTTACAGACTCTACACAATCGACAGCCGTTCATACAGAAATGAAATAATAATAACACAGATAAATCTTTTTTCACATATATTACACCGACTTTGCAAATATCTTGCCAGAAGACGTCACATCGGCCACAGGGTACAAAATTTCACCCGTGCACCATGTGCCGCATGCAAGCGATCTGCCGGCCGAAGTGGCCGTGCGGTTAAAGGCGCGGCAGTCTGGAACCGCAAGACCGCTGCGGTCGCAGGTTCGAATCCTGCCTCGGGCATGGATGTTTGTGATGTCCTTAGGTTAGTTAGGTTTAACTAGTTCTAAGTTCTAGGGGACTAATGACCTCAGCAGTTGAGTCCTATAGTGCTCAGAGCCAGCCAGCCAGTAAGCGGTCTGAGGCTCGGTCTGTTTCGTCACGACTCGGCTTTGATCGGCCCTTCCCAGAAATACTCGGTACACTTGATTTAGCAGTGCGACGCGACCCTTACTTCCGGCATTTGGTGCGGTATTTTGCGGTCGGCACGATTTTCTCCAGTTCCACTGCATTATAGAGTCAGCGCTGTTTAACCTTCACAGTTTATTCGTTGTATAAAGGAAGTTCACAGGTCCTGTGACTGCTTGAACAAAAAGAGACAATCTAGGGTTGTATCGCCCCATCCTATAAAAATGTGGCTGCTCCTGTCCTGTTAAATACTCAAGATAATTCGCGGTGACAGTGAAAAGCAAGGTTAAACACACTCTGCGCTACTTCTGATAAATTCAGGAAAACAACGTTACTTAACCTTCAATGATGTCGTTCAGCTCCTGTGTAAAGGACAAAAATAAATTATAGAATAAGATTCTTTGAACATTGAGAGTAATGAAAAGTGGAAACAAACGCCACATTTTCAAATTACCTCATATAAAAGACTCACCACCCTACTGTCACAAAAACGCCAGTAAGCAGCGATAACAATTTATAGAGAGCTAATGACCATCTACCCCAACCGAAAAAAAAAACATCCTTTACAACAACTTTGACCACAAAGTTTCACACTTGCCACCTTTCTTAACTTGAACACACAATTTTTTGACCTTGTAACCTAGGTGTGAAATTTTCGGCACAGATTTTGTCCGTGCTGCAGAAGACATGCCACATTAAGCGTGGACGTGAGGCTGATATGCCCAGACAGCCACAGTACACGCACAGTGTAATGTAAGGTAATGTTCAATTAATCATTATCAAAATTTTAAGTTGAGCGGAACTTGTGGTTTCCAGTAAAGCAACAATTTCAGGCCACAGATTTCGAGACATATTCCTGTTGTTATACAGGGTGTTCGTTTTAACTAAGACACTGAATAATATCGAAAACTACACATCGAATCAAAAAAGTTATGATCCCAGTTTGTTTATCTCTGAGGGAGACGTTCAATGACACCTCGCTCCACCTCCCACCCCACTCCCCGTGCGTAGGTGCCGGGGGCCAACTAAAATCTTCAATGGGAATCCCCGTTTTTATTGTAGATTACGATTGTACGGCAAAATCCATATAGCCTTGTCTGAAGCATTTTCATCTTTTCGCCACAGATAGCGCTGTAATCGGAGGAATAGAAATGTTGTTTCAATATTTTTGTGCACCCCTGTATGTTCACATAATATAATTAACATGTTATTTTACTCCAAGTCGATAATAATTCGAATAACGTGGATAAACGAAAGCAATCATGATAAAATTTTATTTCAGTATTTTAGAAATCACAAGATTTGCGCTGCCTCATACCGTTTTTTTTTCACAGCCGTTGTAGTGCGCACGGCGCAACTATGTGTTCTTTAAAGTTATTTTTAATAACTTGTGGTCAGGCTTTCAGCCGTTCTTGTTTTTGGTGTGGTTTTGGGCCTTCAGCCCAGGACGTATCGCAAGTTTTCTTAACTAGCCCTATTGTTTTAATTTGATCCTGTTAAAGCAATGCGTAATTAAGTGCCGGCCGGAGTGGCCGAGCGGTTCTAGGCGCTACATTCTGGAACCGCGCGACCGCTACGGTCGCAGGTTCTAATTCTGCCTCGGGCATGGATGTGTGTGATGTCCTTAGGTTAGTTAGGTTTAAGTAGTTCTAAGTTCTAGGGGACTGATGACCTATAAGTTAAGTCCCATAGTACTCAGAGCCATTTTTCTAATTAAGTGGTTCTTAGGAAAATAAAAGTTTGTGGTTTGTGTTTTTTGTGCAACTAACAGTAACTGATTACGACCCCCTCCACAACAATAACCTGATCCGCTCTATCTTGCGAAATACCAGATTTCAATCGTCACTCCTAATACGGAGTAGGAAACCCACTGGCATTCAATACAGTTTACAGTCATCTCGGAATGGACAAATACAGGTCCTGTATAGTTTTTAAAGAAATCGTATACCATTCTTCCTGCAAAATAGTAGCAAGTTCAAATAACGATGATGGAGGTGGGTAGCTATAATGCACCATTCTCTCCAAAATGGATCAAAAAGGCTCAATAACACTGAGATCTGATGGCTGTGGTGGGTGCCAGGGGAGGTGCGACGGTTCATCGTCGTGCTTACAAAACCAGCCCTGGACAATGCGAGCTGTGTGCACGGGGACCCTGTCGTCTTGCAACAGAACCTCACCACTGGGGGAACAAGTATAGTACCGTGGGGGTGGACCCGATTAGCCAAAATGTCCATAACGTATTTCTAGTAATGTGATCTTGCAGAGTGCCCACGGGGCCCATGGAATACCACGCGATTGTCCCCAAAACCATCACAGAACCACTATCATGTTTCACTCTCAGGACCTAAACTCGCCAGAAGTTGGAAACAGTGTGCAACAAGACTCATCTGACCAAATGATTTTCTTCCATTGTACACAGTCCAGGTTTTACGGCTTTTGGAATTCCAGCCTGAACCGTGAATTTACTTTCAAAACTTTTCTTAAGAATTTACTTTATTTATTAGCGATTCATCAAGAACCTTAACACATTTAATCACACTATGTGAGCGTGGGAGTAACTGATGAAATCAAAATGAAATTGCTTTTAATAAATGTGAATTTTATTCCTAAAAGCTGTTTTTTTAAGAAACAGATTTAAAATTATAAGCAGAAAGCACCCTCTAAATATCAAGTTACAATTTATTCAGAGGCAGAAAGAAACAAATTTTTGAGTGTACGAACTTTCGGGCTGAGAACCTTGGCGCTCCCTTTTGACACGGCCGTAGTCACGACCGCTCACAACAACCTCTGAAAGACTACACAGGTGCAAATCTGCAACACACCAGATTACCTTAAAGTAAAAGTTTTAACAATTCACACAAGCACACATACTATGCACCCCGTAGGAGGGATGGAAATGGTACGAAACACTAAAATTAAAAGATTAACTTGCCACCGAAGGTGCAACTTGATTTTAACTTTTAAGAAAAGTCTTACCGTGGAAGGGTGGCAACTTTATATACTAAAATGACCATTTAAATAAAAGCCCATCAAATGCAATCTTACATAAAATTATACAAGGTTGGCCAGACTTGGTCTACAGTACACATATACCGCCTCTCAAGATGATAGGCAAGATAAAAACATATTTCAGGAATTAGGCCGTTACACTTCAAGCAATAAATTCGTTAACACACCGAATCCGACAAACATGACAGAGGCAGCTATTAACGTACAGCAGATTGATAGGGAGATTACCGAACAATCCGAACCTCAGGTTGCTCTAACTCGCCCTTACTCCACAAGGGAAAAACGGACCACCCAATTCATAAATAACCAGCTTCCCGCGGGTGGGCAAACGGAGAAGAATGGTGGAACGAACCCAAAACAAAGTGGCTGGTGTACTCACCAAGAAAACAAGTAGAAATTAACAAGAAAATGAAACAACATATCACCAATCACTTCTAATAAACTCCGATTTCTGGAGAAGACCCGGCGCAGCACCCCCAAGTTGCTCTCCCGAACCGTCCGCTGCCAGCCGCATCAACGGACGCAGGAAAGCGCGCCGATCTCCCTTCTTTCCTGGTCCGCACCAACCGACCGACTGCCCGCTGCTCCGTCCGTGACTGTTGCTCCGTCGCGACTGCACTGCTGGTGCGTCTCCCTCTCACTTCCAGACACACGGCGTCGGAAATACTGGCTCGGACCCAACCATGCAGAGGAAACACGCCCACTGGCAAAACGACAACCCTGCACCAAGAAAGGACCGAGCCAAGCTCCATACGAAGGTAACTGAAGGGGCCCAGAAGCGCTCGGAAAACCAGTTACACCACGGCGTCGCAGGTCGCTCTGGCCAGACTGATGTCGTGGGTTGATTCCTCATGCTCTCGTGTCGACCGCGAAGCCACTTCCTCTCGCTATACGCCGCTGCCCACTGGACTGACGTGGCGACCTCACATGCGCCGACGGTCGAGACCGACAAGTCATCTTGTGTCAGTGCGCGACCGACCAACCGATCGATCCAACCGCCAATGACCACTGCCTGAGCAAACTCTAGCAGACTGGCCGCCTAACGCGCAGACTCAGATGCAGGAACTAAGCCCCGACCGGGCGACCACTCTCCGAGTTCTCTTACAGGCGGAGTGGAAAGACTCTCGTTTTGCCAGCTTTAAGGTTGATCCGAACGAAAGACATACTAGCACTCCGACCGACAGACAGACACTAACTGCCTAACAAATGCGAACGAGAGACAGACTAGCAAGCTGGGTCGAGAGACTGACCCCAGACTAACTGCAGACTGACCCAGAGTGACTGACTGATCCAGACCGACCGACTGGCGAGCTCATAGCGCCCCTTAAATGCACGAGAACAGGCAACCTTTCGCCTTTCCCACCAGAGGGAGACACCAAAGCTGCGATTGCCACTGCGGCGCCACCGCCAGAAACGGAGGGCGACTGCTTCACACTACGCGCTGCGACGCGCTCTTCAAAATAGTAATTTTTACGACGGCTCACAGTCTCTCCTGTAATTCCTAGCTTACGGAGCTACGTTAGTGTTGTTCTGGAGCTGACAGGGCTCGCGATTGCGACATTCTGCTCCTGTTCGAGGTCTGATAGCTCCGTCATAGTGCACCCACAGTTACACAAGACACTGTTCTGACCGCGACTGATACTTGTAACATACTGTGGGCACTGCACAGGTGCAGGCTTGGTCAGCATCCGCATTTACTTTCGGGCGTGCATTTTAACGGTGTTTCTACATTTTTGTGGAGTTCTTGTAGGCAGGTACACAGAACCGCGATCAGATTGGAGGGAAAGGAGCAGAGGCAAATGTCAGTTAATCTTCTTACGGCAGGGCTGGAGCCCTTGGTTTGTAGTCATAGCGCAAAATAATCGCACTCGCCGTACGGACCAAACGTAAGCGATCTCGAACGACATTGCTACGTTGCGTCCAAAGCAAGAGACAGCTAAATTACTGATAACTGTACGGTGGTAAATGACTATGGCAAAACGCAGAGTCGGCAGTGACGACAGTTACAGCTGCTACTCTGTCGAAGCTCAAATTGAATGGGCCAGGCACGGCGGAGGCCATATATTTTATGAAGAAGCTGGAACCACACTCTGGCAGCCTTCAGACTTCAAAAAATAGGACTGATGCTCAATACGTGGAAGGCGTGGGGGCCAGAGCCTGCCTGCTGAGATATGTAACAGCCACGTACTTTTATTTAGATAGATGTTTCCAGATTACCGCTGTTGCTACCGTCGGAGCTTTCACCTTATCACTTGGCAACTAAGGAGGAAGAAGGTGACCGTTTAAAACTTGAGTACTTTTTAATGGTTTCCGCCATTTTGAGTGAATCAACAACTTCTCCCACAATTACGGCAGCCAAAATTTGTTTCCAGATTTCGGCTCATCAATATGCTTGGAATTGAAATCATAAAGATTCTTTTCTCTCTGAAATTTCGTTAACGGTTTAATTCACGATTGAATTGTCAAGGAACTCGAAATAAAATTGTTGGGGAAATTATGTCTATAGCAGGGGTTGCTCGTTACTAAAGGGCTCTGAATCACCTCGTCGATCGTTCGTTTGTTCCTATGCGACCCTTCCCTCGTCTGCGGCGTTGTGAGGCCGTCCACGTGCTTGTCTCTCCATGTGGCGGTCCTGGGAAGGCTCCACGTATTCCGCTTGGGCTTATTCTCGATCGCTGTTTCGGCCTATTAAGGCATTCTCAGGTGACCGCTACAACAACATAAATTGCTGGATGACCAACAGAAAAGTGGAAATGCCAAAAGTTCTAAGTGCCTTATCTGACATTGTCAGGAGTCTGAAAAAAAACAATGTATCTCTGTTTGTACTTACTTGATCTGAATTCCAACAAAAATGAGAAGATATTCTGATATCACAGAATTATGCTGCTTATCACAAAAAAATATTGAAACAAATTAGAAAATAAATAGGGGAGACGAGTTAAAGTATTCAGCACGGGAAAAGCAGGCATTGCATATTTTTGTCCTACCTCGAAGTGTTGAAAGTAAGTCTGCTAGGCTGGTGTATAAGTTCGTGGCGTCTTTGTTTTGCATATTGGAAAATCGGTTGCTATGGGTTTATTTATCATTTGTCATATTTTATTTGTAGTTTACTGTCGCTACACCTTCAGGGTGTAAGGTTTGTAGGTCAGAACACCTGTGTAAGCTGTAAATAACTTTGCTTTAATACTGCAATCTGAGAATGTTACGACAGTTGTCAAACGAACGCACCTCGTCCTCGGATAGTGAAATAATCCTAAGCCCCACAATGGTAAATTTTAAGTAGAAGTTTCTTTATGTAAGTATTCTTACGACTACGTCATGATGTTGGCCAGTACTTCGATAAATCATCCGATTCCGTTTCAAAGTTCGATACTATTTAGGATGACAGTCAGGTCTACGGAGGATGGTTAGTTTTGTGACAAGTTGAGCAAAAGATTACCCAAGGTCGCTCGAGTTTACACTGGACGCAAGCTGGTGACCCAACAAGTTAACAAGTTTATGCCTCTGCACGTGGTATTTACCTTAGCTGCGATGAGCTGTCACCTTCATGGCTGCTCTCGTCCTGTGAAATTGCTATAAAAATTAATTAAGGGCCCTACCATTGAACTAAATCGAAATCTCGGCACTTTACTCTTTCCTAGTTCGTTTCCACCAATCGGACGTTTCATGCCCACTCACATGTGTACCATTCGCTGCTCACGTAATCAATTACATCACTGGTTTTGTTCGTATCCATTTAGAATTCCGAAACGCAGTTTTCTGAAGCTTCTTTCTATCCTATTTCTGGTGGCCCATTACTTGCTCTGCAGTATGCGTCACCTGTCCGGTCGCTGACTCCCACCGCGGGACGCCCCCGAAGAGTTTTTCGTGGTGCCTCCCGTGGTGTAGCCTCTGCGTCTGCCCGCTCCTGTTTCCACACAAAACATTTCCTCTCGCTGCTTGCTTCACCTTCGGCTCATTGACAAGCATCATATAGGAGCGGTGTGTTATTACTGTCGATTGAGTGTCATCCCTTTTGCATCACATACTTATAGGCAAGTCTGCTCATTACTGCCGAAGTAAGTTAGGTGTCATATTCACCTTCCCATAACGGTGTATAAAACTCTTATGTAAGGTGCGAAATTGACCTTCATTTATTCTGACACCTTACACGGGTTTGATGATGATCGTTTAAACGCGTTAATCCATAATGATCCACATCAGTATACTCGAGAAATGTCATGAACTGTGATCATTACACCATCGTACGACATTTACTTGCAGTGGGGAAGGTTCAACAATCGGGTGTGTGGGTACTGCATGTCCTAAGCCAAAATCATAAAAATCAGAGGGTTCATCTCTGCCTGCTTGGCATCAATTGGCTCCAAACAACACAGACCATTCGTATCCTGCATCTTTACTGATGACAAGAATGGTGTCTTTATGCTAACATAAGCAGCAACTCCCCGTACAAACACCTGCACACATCCACAAAAGATAATGTTATGTAAGTGGCTGAACAGCGGCGGTGTGGTGCACTATGAATTGCTTCCCCGAGGCGTAACCGTCACTGTCGACATTTATTGTCAACAACTGAGACGTCTTGCAGACACAGTCCAAGAACAGTGACAAGGAAGATTGCTCAAAGAATGCTAGCCAACGGTAACGCCCACCCACATTCTGCTAGACTGATAAAAAAACTGTACGGGGATTGGGCAGGCCTCCCACATCCACCTCATGCACCTGATCTTGCGCCCTCAGATTTTCTCCTTTTCCGCGCTCTGTCGAACAGCTTCCTTTCCGAATGAAAATACGCTCCGAATGTGGCCTGGCGAGTTCTTCGCCTCAAAACCAAGTGATTTTTACAGTCACGGAATCGGAAAAGTTACCCAGCGCTGGCAGAGTGTTGTAAATAGTTAAGGAGAATATATTATTAATGACTTAAGACTCTTGTATGTGCATCTGTTATGTTTATTAAACTTACGGAAAAACGCTACGAACTTATGCACATATAAAATAGTGAAACCACTTGTCACCTCACTTAAGCGAATAGTAATACTTCTTTACGCTATCAGTTTTTGAACAATGTTTATTAAAGTACAAATGTAGTTTTTTGTTGTTTCTTCGGTTTTATAGTTTCACGTGTAAACCACCAATGCCGACATGACGGCCTATAGGGGAAAGTGGCCACCTTGTCCACTTTTTAGTCTGTTTACCCCGGAATGATTTAGTTACATCCATGTATCACACATAATACTGCAGACTGACTTCTAAATCCTTTTACAGAGAAAGCTATCATGCGTCATTCAACATCTGCAGGAATCTGCAGTAGAGTGCTGGGAACACGATAACACTCTTAAGAACTCAAAGCTTCAATACTTTCAAATCTATAATCTTCTCCCCACACTTCTTTTCTTCTTTCTGGATGAGTTTGAAACAGACTGGTCAAAAACAGTCTGAATAGCTTGTAAGGGAGTCGCATGGTAGTTTGAGCTGGGAAATAGCTGTGAAGAAATTCCCAGTTAATTAGCATTGAAGTTAGCCAATCGGGCTGTTGCGTGCGTGAACTGAAGCGAACGCCAGATAAAGTTAGGGTCAGTTATTCTAGTAGAGTTGATGATAGCGCAAGAGACGGCTCAGTCTTTGGCTCTGGTTCGATCTTCCCACCGTCCGAGGTCCGATTTCCGTTCTGCTCTCTTGTTCGGTTTTAGAAAACCAAACGAAGAACACGTTTGACCTCACCGTCTCTGGTTGGCTGCGTGAATTATCCCGCGCAACGTAATGATTGGCTAACTTCAATGCTACATAATTCGGAAACGGTGCGACGCATCGATTTTTTTCTTAACAATTATTTTTCCCGACAGCCATAAACGCTGATTTCCACGGTTCTTCTTCAACCAGACCATTGATGCACGAGTTTAGCATAACTTGGCAATATGAAGACGTTCAAAAAAATGGCTCTGAGCACTATGGGACTCAACTGCTGAGGTCATTAGTCCCCTAGAACTTAGAACTAGTTAAACCTAACTAACCTAAGGACATCACAAACATCCATGCCCGAGGCAGGATTCGAACCTGCGACCGTAGCGGTCACGCGGTTCCAGACTGCAGCGCCTTTAACCGCGCGGCCACTTCGGCCGGCTTGAAGACGTTCAACGAACGACGCCGATCGCAACGCAATAAATTTATAATAGTACAGCGGAGGCGGTTTCTAGGGTTCCATACTTCAGTTGGCAAAAACGGAACCTTTATAGGATGACTTTGTTGTCTTTCTGTCTATTCGACCTTGCCTTTTCAAAAACCTTGAAACGTTTGTGAATTCCTAAGGGACCAAACTGCTCAGGTCATAGGTCCTTAGACTTACACACTTCTTAAACTAACTTATGCTAAGAACAACACACACACCCATGCCCAAGGGAGGACTCGAACCTTCGGCGGGAGGGGCTTCGCAGTCCGTGACATGACGCCTCAAACTGCGCTGCCACTCCGCGCCCTTGCCTGCTTTCTCAGGAAGGCGTAGATGTATCAAGTTCAGGTTTTTTGCTGATACTGAAGTCTACGGCCCTCGGTGTAAAATATTCCAGCTCCTGAATCAATGCAACCAAAATATACGGCCATTAATGGGACATATTTTAATATTCGCAAACTCACAAAACCTACAGGGTACTTTTCGTTGGTCTAGAATCATGAAACTTGGCAAAAAGCAATATTTGGCATTAAAATCAAAGGAAAAGATCCGAAAACTGTAAATCTGTTATTATATCAAACGAAAAAACGTTTTGCGTTATTTCTTATCTCACTCTCTATTCGTCCCTCTGTTAAGACTCATTTTTCTTAGGAACGGGTAGGCGTATCAAGTTCAAATTCTTCACACATGCTAACGCCTACAGTTCCTTAGAGGTGTAAAACACTGAAGCTTCCAAGTCAATGCAGTGAAAAGATACGGCATTTTATGTCATATAAACAGAACAAAAAAAGACACTGGTACAGCTGCCTAATATCGTATAGGGCCCCCGCGAGCACGCAGAAGTGCCGCAACACGCCGTGGCATGGACTCGACTGACGTCTGAAGTAGTGCTGCAGAGAACTGACACCATTAATCCTGCAGGGCTGTCCATAAATCCGTAAGAGTACGAGGAAGTGGAGACCTCTTTCGAACGAGACGTTGCAAGGCATCCCAGATAAGCTCAATAATTTTCATGTCTAGGAAGTTTGGTGGCCAGCGGAAGTGTTTAAACTCAGAAGAAAGAGTGTGGGGTGTCGCATTGTCCTGCTATTTTATTTAATTTAATCGTATAGTTAGGGCCCCCTGTCCGGCAGGCCGTTCACCAGATGCCGATCTTTCAATCTGACGCCACTTCGGCGACCTGCAGTCGATGAGGATGATAAGAAGATGATGAGGACAACACCCAGCCCCTGGGCGGAGAAAATTCCCCGACCCAGCCGGGAATCGAACCCAGGACCAGAGGATTGACATTCCGGCACGCTGACCATTCAGCCTACCGGGAGCGGTCATTGTCCTGCTGGCATTGCCCAACTCCGTCAGAATGCACAATGGACATGAATCGATGCAGGTGATCAGGCAGGATGCTTCGTACGTGTCACTTGTCAAAGTCGTATCTAGACGTATCAATGGTCCCATGTCACTCCAATTGCACGTGCCCCAAACCATTACAGAGCCTCCACCAGCTTGAACAGTCCCCTGCTGATATCCAGGGTCCATGGATTCATGAGGTTGTCTCCATACCCGTACACGTCCATCCGCTAGATACAATTTGAAACGAGACTCTTCCTACCAGACAACGTGTTTCCAGTCATCAACACTCCAATGCCAGTGTTGACGGGCCCAGGCGAGGCGTAAAACTTTGTGTAGTGCAGCCATCAAGGGACACGAGTCGGCCTTCGGCTCCGAAAGCCCATATCGATGATGTTTCGTTAAATAGTTCGCACGCTAACACTTGTTGATGGCCCAGAATTGAAATCTGTGGCAATTTGTGGGAAGATTGCACTTCTGTCACGTTGAACAATTCTCTTCAGCCGTCGTCGGTCCCGTTCTTGCAGGATCTTCTTCCGGCCGCAGCGATGTCGTAAATTTGATGTTTTAAGGGATTCCTGATGTTCAAGGCACTCTCGTGAAATGGTCGTACGGGAAGATCCCCACTTCATCGCTACTTCGCAGAGCCTGTTTCCCATCGCCCCTGTGCCGACTGTAATATGACGTTCAAATTCACTTAAATCTTGATAACCTACCATTGTAGTAGCAGTAACCGATCTAACAACTGCGCCATACACTTGTTGTCTAATGTAGGCGTTGCCGACCGTAGGACCGTATTCTGCTTGTTTACCTATATGTATTTGAATACGCATGCCTATATCAGTTTCTTTGGAGCTTCAGTGTAGGCGCTTCACTCTGGAACCGCGCGACCGCTACGATCACAGGTTCGAATCCTGCCTCGAGCGTGGACGTGTGTGTTGTCCTTAGGTTAGATAGGTTTAAGTAGTTTTAAGTTCCAAGGGACTGATGACCTCAGATATTAAGTCCCATAGTGCTCAGAGCCATTTGAACCATTTTCAGTGTAGGTGTCGCGATTCCCTATGGAAAGTGACTGAAAGATGGTGAAACCTAAACTAGGGGACGAAGCGTTGGACGTCCATGCTTCATCACAAACGTAGAGGTCACAGGCTTAGTCTTTCCGTAAAGCAGGATAGGTAGCGATCTGTGGCGAATACGGCGGCAGAGTAGAATGCTGGTGTATGCAGAAGGATTCCGATGCACGTCGTTGAACAGGGGTCATTGCACCATTGACCCTAGGTGTTCCCATGTCGAGGCAACTTCACTGTCAAATACGATTGCAATGGACACTCGATCATAGAGTTTGTGTCGCAGATCAGTGGAGATGTGTCGCCTGGTCGGGTGAATCACGTTTCTTGTTACACCAGGCCTATGGTCAGGTCCGGATACCCCAACATCCAAGCGTAAAGCTACACGAAACATTCATCGCACTAAGAACGTAAGGCCGGCCGCTGTGGCCGAGCGGTTCTAGGCGCTTCAGCCTGGAACTGCGCTACTGCTACGGTCGCAGGTTCGAATCCTGCCTCGGGCATGGATGTGTGTGATGTCCTTAGGTTAGCTACGTTTTAAGTCTATGGGACTGATGACCTCAGATGTTACGTCACATAGTGTTTAGAGCCATTTGAGCCATTTTAAGAGCGCAGACTGCAGGGGACAGAATTACGTTATGGGCGACATTTACTTGGGCCTACATAGGCCCTGTGCTAGTGATCCATGACGGCTGCAGGCTACGTGAACATTATTGCCGACCATCTACATTCCTTCGCGATTGATGTCTTCTGCGACGGGAGATTGCATCTCCCAAACAGAATAACTCTCCATATTACAATTCTGTAATCGTACTACTGTGGATTGAGAAGCATGATAGTGGACTCGCTTTGATACCTTGGCCACTAAATTCCCCCTAACTGAACTTGTTGAAATGTTCTTTGGACGCTAAAGGGCTTCAGGCTCGCTCGCACAAACCATTAACAAGTAATTTACGAGGGACTACGTGATCTGTGCGTCCTGTGCTGCATTCGACCAGAAGTCTATCAACGACTGCCGAATCCACGTTACACAGAAGAACTGTTGCATTGCAGTCCAAAGGTGGATTAAGATGTTATTAAGTAGGTAGACATGTGAGACGCCCTTCGAAACCCGCAGGGCAGGACAGGTAGTTTCAGTTGTGGAAAAGGTCCAAAATAAGAGGCTGCCAGTTACACTCGAACATACAACTTTTTATTTGATCAAACATTACAAGAGCCAAGAAAAATAAAAAAAACCAACAGCTTTAGTTTTGGAACTATCTCATGCCTTAAGGGCAGGACCACTTTAATTTAAAAACGGCTGAAAGCCAAAAGCTCAACCAAAATCAGAAATTTAAAAGGCAAAGCCTTATCTTAAAACAATTCCTTAATTAGGCTGAAGGCCCAAATCATCTGACGCCTTAAGGGCAAAACAACCTTAATCTAAAAATCGGCTAGAAGCCATACAAGTACAAACAACTAGAACAAACAAGAAATGGCAGCACACCCAAGGGCGCTCAAAAGTTCCGAGGGTCGGCCTGGAATTCAAACACTAACGTTCGCTTAGGTGAGACAGGCAGTCGGCCCAACCATTGTCGATCCGACGACAACCCAACCGACAGACAGTCACCAGACCCACCGACAAGATAAACTCTGCTTCACCCGACCAGCACACAGCAGGGAATTCAATGGAACAACGTAGAAGAAGTTGGCGCCCACAACCAATTATACATTGAGCTGTCAGACTACACACTGTGCTGGACAGCGACAATACGATGAGGAAAATACACTGCCTGAATTTATGCCAACGGCCAGGGCAGGTAACCGGAACATTAAAGGCCACAAGGCAGAAGATTCCGCTGGTCCACTTCAATTCAAATAACCAAGTACAGTTAAGCTCCACCGGAGGGTTGTAATGTGTCAGGCAAATCTAACACCTTCCATGAAAACCCTGACATTATAGCAAATCCGACAGTATGTCACATAGCTCCGAATAAATCCTGACATTAAATTAACCAAAGTAATACGATCAACGAGTGAGCAAATGGAATACCACAGACTAACACAAGAACACCTAAATGCGTCATACCTTCCCACCGTGAAACAGACGCAGTTCCGAGGGGAGAAACGAGAAGCTGAAAGCAGAACCGTGTTAAGCTAGAAGGCCCTACGATAAGGGACGGACACCCACATCGCCTGCCGACCGCCAGGACCAACCCCCAGCCCATGCTAAAAGATAGAGCCCTCCAGAAGAACAGTATAGATCTTACGATAACACAAAAAGGACCACACCAGCTGAAAGTTTTAGCGTGAGACTATACGCGTCTCTGTTACGTAGCAAACATTAAAAACATTGTCCCACCACGAAAAGTATAACGTTTCTCATTGGACAGACAGAATTTTTGTAGGTGGAGCTTAAGGTTAACACTGAGACCCTGATTGGTCAGTTGAAAACACAGCCAGATACCTTTTTTTAAACCAACTTCTGTAAATTGTAGTAAGGAGAAGTTAGGAGAGAGTTGCTTCCGAGACGGCGAGGTGCGTGGAGCTGTGCTGCCCGCCGCCCCCTGACGCTGCCTAAACACCGACAAGGTAATGAGCGCACGCGATACTGCATTTTTGAGCGCATAAGGCTTCACTCAGAACTGCAAAAGTCTCATCTGTTACATCCCCTTTTTACGTAATACTAGTGTCGATCGTCAATTAAATCTCATGGTGTTCACATTTGCTACTTGAAGTGAAAATCTGAAACGCGATGATTTTTTTGTTATATAATTATTGTGAAGCCACATGAGCCACTGTAATTTACGACAAGTTAGATAAGTAATTAAAGATAATTGAGGGTCACTGTAGACCATTATGATAATTTTCTCTTTTATGAAACTTAAATCTAGATTATAGATGTGATATGGCATAGATCATCCTTCGATCCATTGCAGAACTTGGAAACCCATTCAGGGAATATTCGTTCACATTTTTGTTGAACGCAGTTGATTTTTATCATCCTGTGTTAAAATATTTCCTTTTATCAATAGTGCAATTTATAAACAATGTTTTGTGAGTAGAATAAAATTTCCAATGGCAAACGTAACAGCTTTTTCGACGTTATTTTACCAGCTAACTAAAAATAGGAAAGCCTTGAACCCCTTCCACTAAATTTAGTTAGTATTAAGATTCTTTTACAGGGAGTGCAGTGGAGCTGACTCTGAAATCATTAAGTACTTGATTATACCATCGCTAGTCTCACTGAACTCTTCTGAACTCTACATGTCATGTGTGGTCTGGCGTCTTCTTACCAGCAACAGGTCCCAGGTTCAAACTAGTCAATTCCATAAAAAACACGCTCAGAGCGTCGTTGCGCGAAAGTGGTAGGGAGACACGACTTAGAACAGATACCACGCAGAATGTTAGAGGGTGGCTAAAATTTACCAACTTGAAAACACACGTTGTTGCTCGCAGGAGTGTCCCAACAGCCGAAAACGAACTCCAAACGACACAATGTGAACAGTCGTGACTTGCTGGTAGATTAAGTCAAAACTCAACTTTCATATCCAGGATCGGTGAGCCACGAACCTCGTAGCAATGGGAACAGCACCTCACACTCCGACGCCGCATAGAGGCTGGCTGCGGGCCTGGCCAAACTACGCGCCGCAGAGATTTCCTCGCTGCTCCACGCCAACCGACCAACTGCCCGCACACAGCCCAGCCGGAAACTATAAGCGCCAAGCCAAAGATAGTCCAAGGGGCTGCCACCCACGGAAAAAGAGCATAATCGCGATAACCGCGGGAGACTAAAGACAGAATAGTAACCAACGTTTAATCCAATGCATAGCTTGAGCCAGCCATGGCTCAACATGCAAGAGACGGACAGAAAAATGGAAACACCAATAACACACCACTCACACCACTTACTGTAACTAACGCGGTTTAGGAAACCTGTTGGCATTCAAAACAGCTTCTAATGGTCTTGGGATCGATATATACAGGTCCTGCATGCTTTTCAAGGGAATCATATACCACTCTTTATACAGAATACATGCAAGTTCTGGTAATGATGATGGAGATGGGTAGTAGTCACCACAAAGGCTCAATAATATTGAGATCTGGTGACTGCGGTAGTCAGGGGAGCTACAACAATACGTGCTCAGGTTCACAAAACCAGTCCTGGACGACGCGAATTTTGTAAACAGGGGCCGTGTCAGCTTGGAACACAGTGTCACTACTGGGGAACAAACGTTGTACCGTGGATGTACAGTATCAACCAAAATGGTCACCTAATCCTTACTACTAATGCGATCTTGCAGACGAACCATGGAGCCCATGGAATACCACGATATGGCTGCCCAAGTCATCATCGAACCCCCGCTATGTTTTACTCCTTGGACGTAAACTCCACCAAAAGTTGGACACAGCGTGGATCAAGACTCATCCGACCAAATGAAAGTCTCCAATGGCCCGATAGTCCAACGTTTATGGCCACGACACAACATTTCCTGTTACGGCATTTGCATCTTCAAGTTCGCCCTGCAACTCCCAGCTGACGGTGTTCCATTCGTGTTATTTTGGAACTGATAGGGTCCACAAATGCGACATTCACTTCTGAATTGACTTTGTTAGCTGTCGTCCCTTATTTTTCGTCACAGTCTTTTTCCATGACCGTCTGTCACGATCTTTCAATACGCACTTCCGACCACGTTGTTATTTCGTGAATGATATTTTTTCCACTTTCGCTTGTAAGTAGGCTGTTTAGGTTTTCTTATTGGTAACGCCACGTAGCGCTCTGTATGAAAATCACTGGCTGTGCTGTGTGCAGTCTGTGGCTAGTTTGCATTGTTGTCTGCCATTGTCGTGTTGAGCAGCTGGATGTTAACAGCGCATAGCGTTGCGCAGTTGGAGGCGAGCCGCCAGCAGTGGTGGATGTGAGGAAGTGAGATGGCGGAATTTTGAGAATGGATGATCTGGAGGTGTGTCCATCAGAAACAGTACATTTGTAAGAATGAACTACTATATATATTATGACTATTAAGGTAAATACATTCTTTGTTCTCTATTAAAATCTTTCATTTGCTAACTATGCCTATCAGTAGTTAGTGCCTTCCATAGTTTGAATCTTTTATTTAGCTGGCAGTAGTGGCGCTCGCTGTATTGCAGTAGTTCGAGTAACGAAGATTTTTGTGAGGTAAGTGATTTGTGAAACGTATAGGTTAATTTAGTCAGGGCCATTCTCTTGTAGGGATTACTGAAAGTCAGATTGCGTTGCGCTAAAAACATATTGCGTGCCAGTTTAAGCACAGTCATGTACAATTTTTCTAAGGGGACGTTTCATATGTCGACCCCTAGCCGAGGATACCTCACTGGAATCTTCTGATTTTTTCTTGTAGTTTGTGTAATTAGTGCAGCCTTTGTTTATTGCTACCGCATAATTGTAGAGAGAATTTCCTTTGTAGTTGTAGTTTTTCATTCTTGTACAGTAAAACAGTTGTGGCATGCATGTAGATTTGCACCAAGTATTTCGCAGCTGCGCTTGCAATTAACGAGATATTATTTTCAATGCTATGTTAATGTGTTTTCTTATTTTGCTCTTCAAATTGTGGTTTCTGTGTTGTCGTGTGAAATATTGTGACAATAATGGCGTGTGAAAAACGTAATACTAGGCTCCAAAGTAAACTGAGAAATGACAGTGAAGACGAAAGCAGTGTGTTAGCGCCTCCAAGTAATGAATTAACTAATGTTCAAAGTAGTAATTTGGTAATTGTGCATAGGGAAATGGAGCGGGCTGCAAATAATGGTGTAGACAGTGAAACAATTAGTGAACAGGAAAGCATTATCGATCGATCCGTCGGCAACAGCTCGCCTCAGGAATCCGAAATGACAGGACAAAATCTTGCAAATACAGTAGATTCAAGTTTTGCGTCCTCTCCGTTTTCTCAAAGAAGTCAAGACACATTTTCTGCTTGTCAAAAGGTGAATGTTGCCGGTGCAAATGCACTGCCGAAAAGCATAGAGGAACAGATTCCAGACACTAATACATTATTATTGCAATTAATGCAACAAATGAAACAAAATCAGAGACAAACACAGCAACAGGTAGACACAATGGAACAAAATCAGAGACAAACACAGCAAAAGCTTCAAAAGTTAGACACAATGGAACAAAAGCTTCAAACGTTAGACTCAGTGGAACATACGCTTGAACAAACACGTGAAGATTTAACTACTGAGTTACATAAAATCGAATCGAAATGTCAAAAAGTCTTTAATGACGTACAAACACAAATTTGTGAGCATATCCAACCTATTTTTTTGCGGCATGAAAATACGTTACAGAATCACGAATTAGCCATAAAAGAACTGCAAACTATCGTTCATGAAAATCATGAGACCTTGCAAGTTAAAATTGACTCAGTTGCATCTACCAATTCGGTTACGCAACTTGCAAAAACTCAGGAAAACTTAAAGGACACAGTAGATACTCTGAAAATTGGTTCAGAAAGACACATGGAGGAAATTAGTTCATTATCACAGAAAGTAGTTGAACTTTCGGATCAGCTGAATAATTTATCTACGAAGGTAGATGATAATCTGAATGACACAAAACCGGTAGTCTTTAATGACACAGAAGAGTGCGAACAAATTAGGAAATTCAAACAAAATCAGAATCAAATTAATATGCAACACCAAAGAGAAATCTGGGAAGTACAAGATCAGCTGACACAGGTGATACAAGAATTACGTATTTCAGAGGACACTCGCGCTCCAATACGGGAAGAGGGACATAGAAATACGGAACAGCCACTAAATAATAACACAGGGCACTTCGGAAATTATGAAAGAAATTGGCAAGGTACGCCGAATTTTGAGATGAAACTGCCGAAACGACGTAACAATGACCGACATGCGACTCGTCGACATGATGATTTTAACTATAAGCTGTTTATTACTGCATGTAAATTCAAAACATTTAAAAATTTCGGCAACGACATTCATCCACAAGCGTGGCTTCATCAGTTCTCTCATTGTTTTCCTCCCAACCGGTCATAAGAGCACATATTAGAATTTATGTGTGGCTATTTAGAGAATGAACCAGCTGTAAGAATGCGATCGGCCATTCACGATTGCCATAGTGAAAGGAGAATTTCCTCATGCCTTCCTCTCAGCATATTGGTCTCAAGCTACACAAGACCGAGTAAAACATAGCATCATAATGATGAAACATTCCGAACAATCTGAATTCTCCAGTCTTATGAAATATTTTGAAGACATGTTGCACAAGAATCAGTACCTGTCAAACCCATACAGCCCCTCAGAACACATCCGCATATGCTTAATCAAATTACCTGAACATTTACGACATATCATTTTGGCAGGACGTTGTAAAGACGACATTGAAGCTTTTCAGGGACTCTTACAAGAATTAGAAATTGACACTGACAATCGCGGAACGCGAAAACAGGAACACAACAATTACAGGTCACATCCGTCGCAATTCCGCGATGAAAGAAATAATAACTGGACACGACAAGGTTATTCTCACAGCACAAATCGTGACCAAAACAGACACCACCCGTATGACAACTTTTGGCAGAGTAGTAATGATTACAGGGAAAGATCACCTCTCCGCGGTAGTGACTATCACAGAGACAATCAGAGAAACAGACAATATGGGAATCAAAATAATTATTATCAAGGGAGACAGAATAACTTTAGGCGCAATGGTCCAGCGCGCAGTTACGATTCAGGGAGAAATTCTCCACCACGTGACCGACAAGAAAGAAACTGTGTTAACTACCGACAAAACGACAGACCTGAATTTCATCGTACCTGGTGGGATTCAAAGAGGGCAGAGCCCTCTCGACAAGGTGAATTTCTAGACGTTAGATCTCCAAATCCCAATAACGACGCGCGCCAACAAAGAGACAGACAATGACTCGCACCGCAGGAAGCCACGTGCGCCGGCTGGCTCAGCGAAAAATAACATAGACGTTAACCTTGAGAAAAATTTTAGCATTTCTTATCGACGTATACAACATCACAATTGCTTTGAAGATGAAACTCTGCGCACTAGAAAGCGTAAAAGATTGCACCACATTTCACATATAAAACCGTTTATTGAAAGATAGTCTGCTTTTTAACTTTGTCTTTGCCATAAAACGTTTCACTTCACATTTCTAGTATGCTTTGTCAGACTTAGAAACTGTTACCATGCAACAATGTTTGAAGTTAAATATCCAGTCAAGAACCAAGAGAACTTATTTAAACAGAAATTACGAATGCATTGTTATAGTGAACAGACGACACAGTGTTGTTATTTGTACATTCTTGCTTGTTAGTTGCACTATTACATAACGACTATCAGGCTTACATACTTGGAACATATACTGCCAATGAGATTTTAATGTAACATTTTGGTTACTTGAAAAGATACTCTTTATTTGAAGTACATTTGGTGAGATGACTTAGCATTTGGTTTCTTTGATAGCTACACGATTATATCACGACGCTACTAATATGTGACACAATTTACATTGTTGCTTTTGCGGTGTATCTGTTATATATATGCACAGTTTTTCTGTATTATTCTGGAAAGTAAAACATGTTTTAGTAGTAACTTTTGTGGTATAGCTACAATGAGACAGCCTTTTCCGTAGCACAACAATACATTACATTATAGTACTTTCTTGATCACGATAAGGTACGTAATAACTAAGATATCTATACACAAAGCATTTCACTTTCGTTTATGATGAGGTAAGTACATTGACTTCAGCAGAACTTTGCTTACGGAGGACGATAACTACGACACTTCCACAGAATTATCTTACAGCAAGACGCACATTTTGCGCTACAGGACACGCATTTGAGAGATTAATTTTGTACTTAAACCATTTATTTTTCAAGGTTTTTGAATTACAAAGAAAGTTTTCCGTGATAAATTTTATTCCATTGCTGTAATCTGTAACACCTGAGGGTATAATTACATTAATCCTCAGGGGAGTACATGCTTACTTTGTGTACCATGTGTGTGGCAAGCACAAGGAGCCCTAGCTAATATGGTATTTGCTTATACAACTTTACACATCGGTACCATATTCCTCTAAAACAGAATTACACAGCTATATGATTATTTGACAGAGAAACAAACATATCAGTTAACTTCGTAGCAGATGAGGAGAGCTCCGCCTACCATCCTAAGGGAGCCATGGGTCTGATGATGGTTATGTAAAAATAACCGAAACCGGTTACCTATATCACTGAAACATAAATGATGTGATCAAGACTGAACGTTAGTCAAAATATGATCACTGTATTCCAAAAATGTTTACCAAAATTGATCAAACATATTTTTACTACATCAGTGACAGATGTTTACGCAATTACACAGTTGGATAACTTCACACTTATGAAACTGTATTTTGTCTGTACTTTGTGAACTGTTCATATTTTTTCGGAACCATTGTGATACTATGAGAGCTTCGAATGATGTATTTGGTATGGGATCATGATTTTTAAAGTACGTTTGAGGTTGATGACACTATTGAAATGAGCAGAGAATTCTTTTTAGGTTTTGAAATTATTGCAGAAAGCTACAACGATTTTGAGATTTGACTGAGGTGTTATGATGTTATTATTATGATGATTATGTGTATTATGCTGTTGAGGTATGTTTATGATCAATAAGCTGATGCTATATGAGGAATTTGATTATGCTATGTATTTATTATGATGAAATATTGAAGTGTCGACGCAAGATTGACGTGTCGACGAATATGTATATGCGTAATAAGGTAAGGAGTAATGATTAGTGGTTAGGGACTCTGGTTTGTGAAAAAGGATGTTGGAAATCAAGAATCGTACTTTAAGAGTTATGAAATGTGTGTAAATGGGTGAATGTATCGCAATGCCAGCGAAAATTTTTGGACACTGTTATATTTATAGGATTTTGTTTCTACAGATTTGCAATGCAAATTCTCGACCTGTGAAATTTTTATATGAGACTGTCACTGTAGTGCAAACTGGTGTCGTAAATATTTCGGTAAGGAAGTTAAGTGACCATCTTCACGTAATGCGTCGTGGGCATCCAGCTGCACGACAGTAGCCTGGAAAAAAAGCCATTAGTGTGTGCCTTTCAGAGGCACAGGTGGAGAAAAAAAAGAGGACATTATCCTCGCTATTGACATTTCTTTGTAGAAAGCATTGCAAATACGACACGCTCGAACTTGACAACATATGATTACACTGTGGAGCTCTTAATTTATGATATTTACTAAAATGCCTAATGAAATGATGAGAAACATTTTGCATCTATTGTCTTTCGAGTTGAGAGATTACTCATTTTGTTTAATATCTGGTCTCCAGCTGTATTGCAGCATTGGTTTTATAAAATAAAATTAAGTGCATTTGCTAATGTGAACACTTCCTGCCAACAGATCTATTAAATAATAATTTTATGATCCATATTCTTCGAAAAAGGAGCACTTGGAATGGAAAGAACAATAAGAAGGGATTAATAACAGTAACTGCATATATAATTTTCTTTTCAACTACTTAGTAATTTTTTTGGTAGAGTAAGTTATCATGATGCATCACTCTAGTCTTAAGATGTGACATAGGTATTAAACATGGCCATTTTTACTGTAATATTTTTTCTGCTTGAGCTTTGTCATGTTTAGATATAAGTTATTGCATTTGCTGCTGTTGTTTGCCAGGCATAGTGCTACTAAATTTCACTTTGCCTTACTCTGTTAAGCCAGTTTTACTACTGATTTATTTTTCTTGTTTGCTGCTCATTGCCTTATATTAGTTGTAATATTGCAATTGCTTTGCTAATTTATATTTTTTTGCTGCTTGCTTTGCCAATTTCCATTTTTTTGTCATTGCTGTTTGTGTTAATTGTTTTGTGTTGCTGCATTGCTTCATCCCTTAGTTTATGCATCTGAGCTCAGTAGATTTAAGTTAGCTTAAGAGGGGGTAGACTATATAAGAGAATGAGTTGCGATGAATTGGAAGAAATGCATTGAGAAGTTATACGAAAAAAGTACAGAAAGCAGGCATAGATAGGACTTTTTGGAAATAATGAAGAATGAAGGGAGATCTCCGAGAAGTAAAGAAAGTTTTGTTTGCAAAATACTGCAGTAAAACAAACCCTGTCCTTTCCTTCTGTTATTCCACTATGTGTTTGTGTACCCTTGGGTATTGTGTTCTTCCTGTCTCTATGTGTTTTCTGATGAGAGTTACGTTGTAGAATTTTTCTGATAATATGTTATTTACTTTGTAAAGATGTTTAGACGTTATTTATTGTTTTTTTAATGCTCATGTGTGATGTTGATGTTTCGAAAGTTATTCTGATCTTTTATGTATGTACTTATGTCATGATTCCTGTAACACTGATGCATCTGTTTATTTCTATTCTTTTGTAAAGCCTGTACTACAAATGTTATCTGTATTTTTATATTCTTTAATGATGTTTTCTGTATCTTTGTAACTGTATTCTCATGTTATAAAATTTTAATGGACACCAGTTCAGCAAATTAAGTAACATGTAAGTATACATTTCACTGCACACGTTTCTGTTGGTCATAGTATATGGACAATATATGAGAAGTAGGGACTGATAGTGTTCGCACATGTGTTGATAATTCAGCAAGGGACTGATTAACAGCATTGCTGGTTCTAAGGACAATTCCGAAAACTTTGTGAGTGCACAAGTGGTGGTTTATGGATTTGCTATATTCTCTGCAAGCCTCTTCGATGGTGATTGCACACCTGCACAGTCGCAACAGATGGCTGCTGGCCGTCTCTACAAGGACTACAGTGGGTCTGCACCTTTGATGACCCACCAATACCATTATTTCTACAAGGACTGCAGTGGGTCTGCACCTCTGGTGGCCCACCAATACCATACTCTCTACCAGGACTACAGTGGGTCTGCTCTGTGATGACCTACCTACCAATATTCTTCAAAACTTCGACTGACTCTGCGGTGGGTTTGCTCTGTTGTGGCCCATTAGCTGTCTGCATGTCAAGAGTCAGCAATGTCTTTCCGTTGGAAGGACAACACTACTTCTTCAAGACTGCATGGAAATCCACTACTTCCGTGCACATTTTCTTTTACTGCTCATACTTTGAGAAAAACACTGCTATTTTACTGTGATGAACGATCAGGACTGTCTTTATGGACTGTGAGAAAATTTTAGCTTTTGACCAACATTGTATCAATAAGTGTATTCATTTGATTTCTTTGTTATTGTATATATGAAAATTTTTTTCAAATCTGTATTGGCCACTGCCCAAAACAATTTGTAAAATCTTTTGTTGGGAGCATGGGGGCTATGTAAGTAGGCTGTTTAGGTTTCCTTATTGGTAACGCCACGTAGCGCTCTGTATGAAAATCACTGGCTGTGCTGTGTGCTGTCTGTGGCTAGTTTGCATTGTTGTCTGCCATTGTAGTGTTGAGCAGCTGGATGTTAACAGCGCATAGCGTTGCGCAGTTGGAGGTGAGCCGCCAGCAGTGGTGGATGTGGGGAAGTGAGATGGCGGATTTTTGAGAATGGATGATCTGGAGGTGTGTCCATCAGAAACAGTACATTTGTAAGAATGGATGTCATGAACTGCTATATATATTATGACTATTAAGGTAAATACATTGTTTGTTCTCTATTAAAATCTTTCATTTGCTAACTATGCCTATCAGTAGTTAGTGCCTTCCGTAGTTTGAATCTTTTATTTAGCTGGCAGTAGTGGCGCTCGCTGTATTGCAGTAGTTCGAGTAACGAAGATTTTTGTGAGGTAAGTGATTTGTGAAACGTATAGGTTAATTTAGTCAGGGCCATTCTCTTGTGGGGATTACTGAAAGTCAGATTGCGCTGCGCTAAAAGCATAGTGTGTGCCAGTTTAAGCACAGTCATGTATAATTTTTCTAAGGGGACGTTTCACGCTATTCGCGACATAAATCTTCGATATGGCGTCTCTTGAAACTCTAAACACTTGTGCTAGGTTGACCACAGAACCATCCATCGTGCAAACACCAACATTTTCCCGAGGTTCGAATTCACTTACCTCCGACGTAATGCATTCACAACTACACAGAACGCTATTCTGACCGCGACTGATACTTGAAACATATTGAGGACGTGGCTCAGGTGAGCTTCGTGGTCACATTCAACAGCGCAACGTGCAGGCTTGGGTAGCATCTGCATCTATATTCAAGAACGCATTTCTCACAGTGTTTCCATGTTTTTGTCCAACACACGCAATGTCTCAGCTCATCTGCGTATGTAGGATTAATATCGGTTTACTTGATGTTGACGACGACGACGACGACGACGACGACGACGAAGACGACAACAACAAATTTTGTATCATTTCACCGCTGTATTGATTAACAAAATTACGAGGGTTGCCCAGAAATAAACGCACTGTATTTTTTTTCTCAGCCGAAAACGATGCTACGAATGCGAAGCGGTACGTTTGTATTATTTGAAGTCTCCCGAGGGAGCGCACCAAGCTTCCGTCACTTCCGACAGATAGCGTAGCTGCAGGACAGTTTCAAAATGGCGTCTGTAGGTGATGTATGTTACAAGCAACGTGCCGTCATTGAATTTCTCACTGCAGAGAAAGAAACTTTGGGGAATATTTACAAACGCTTGTGCGAAATTTATGGAGCATTTGCTGTCGACAGAAGTACAGTTAGTTGCTGGGCGTGGAGGGTGAGGTCATCAGAATACGGTTCGGTGTAGCTCCACGATTTGCAGCGGTCGGGCAGACTGTCCACTGCTGTCACGCTTGAAATGTTGCAGCGAGCTGATGTTGTCTTTCGCGAGGACAGATTAATGGATGCCATTCGTGGAAGACATTTGAGGACGATGAGGAGGGATGCTTACAGTGAAGCACTAGCTCCAACACCAGGCGAAGGAATGGTACCGGAAGTGCTTACAAGACCTTGTTTAACTCTAGAGGAAGGCCATAAAATGAGATGGAAATTACGGGGAAAAGTAGGGCGTGTAGGTAACACACCATTCTGTCGTGTGTGTAATTCTCATTATGTTCAATATAGAATGGTTGTAGAAAAGTGCGGTGCATTACTTTCTGGGCAACACTTGTAGATACAAAATGCGATTGCGCTCTCGGTTACCGTTGTGTTGCTAAGATTACTAGCAGGATAAGAACAATTAATCACGAATTTTTCATTTCTCTCCTTCCATCATTGCGAAACCAAAATAGCATCAGAGATATGTGTGCGCCAGCCGGTGTGGCCGTGCGGTTAAAGGCGCTTCAGTTTGGAACCGCGTGACCGCTACAGTCGCAGGTTCGAATCCTGCCTCGGGCATGGATGTGTGTGATGTCCTTAGGTTAGTTAGGTTTAATTAGTTCTAAGTTCTAGGCGACTGATGACCTCAGAAGTTAAGTTGCATAGTGCTCAGAGCCATTTGACCCATTTGAGCCATATGTGTGCCCAAGTGAGTGCTTAATCAACATTTAAAGAAACGCCATACGACCACTCTTTTCATGTACGCAAAGAACGAAAAACAAGTTCCTACTGAATATTACAAGAATAATACACCATTTTCGTCGAGTAATATTCCAGATCGCCCGCTATTACGTCTGTTCTTGAGATTGTTATTCCGCAGCTTCAGAATGAAGACCTTAATCCAGTCTAGGAGTTTCTTTTCATATGTCAGTCGAGTTCCTTGAATTCCTCTGCGTACTCTAATATGGCTATTTTTTTGATGATGTTATTGGATGTGTTAATATTTGTAAAGGAAAATTATATATTGAAGAATTGTGGTCTCAGGAACAGTTGTTAGGCAACAGTATCTGTCCCTGCGATGGCAGCACTGTGGAGTCGTAGAATCTTTGACCGTCCGTAGTGGATAGCTGTGGCGAGCAGCAGGCGCAGGTGCGGGTTTGTGGAGTGTACAGTGTAATGCGTGGACGAACTTTTGGAACTATATGAGTCACAGATATATTACAAGGAGGAATGATGACTTGGAACCATGGGTGGATAGCATAAAGGTTTTTAAATGAAGAACGAGGTGTTGTTTGATGAGGTAAAAAGTTAAATTTTATTTTTGCAGGCTTGTATTGTTGGTCCACTTCACCCTCGTCAGAGTCGAGTTTTTGATAATTATTCTATTGATCGCTCTTCTGAGTTAATTTGCTGTACCATGGAACTTATCAGATTAAATAAATGTTCATAGTAGAGTCTATAATTCTTTTCTTTGATAAGTTCCTTTCTAACTGAAATTTCGGTGATTGAAGGCTGAGTCATTTGTTTCATTAACATTCTCTGTCAAGATTATGAATCCAATTTCCCTGGACCAACTGTAGTTAGTTCTTAGCAAGACTCCGCAATAGCTAAAAAAAATACTGCTAAGAACTAACTACAGTTGGTCCAGGGAAATTGGATTCATAATCTTGACAGAGAATGTCAATGAAACAAATGACTCAGCCTTCAATCACTGAAATTTCAGTTAGAAAGGAACTTATCAAAGAAAAGAATTATAGACTCTACTATGAAAATTTATTTAATCTGGAGAAATAAAGAAGTGATACAACAAACATTGCGCAAAGGAAACCAAACAACGACGTATTATAAATCTCACCTGCAAAATGGAGTACTAACTGAAACAGCAACACAGCAAGACTCCGCAATAGCTAAAAAAATACTGCTGTGTTGCTGTTTCAGTTAGTACTTCATTTTGCAGGTGAGATTTATAATACGTCATTGTTTGGTTTCCTTTGCGCAATGTTTGTTGTATCAGTTCTTTATTTCTCCAGGGCCATATGACAGTGCAGAAATTTTCGTGTGTTTCAGGTTACACGTCGACATTGCATTTTTATACTGTTACGCTTTTTTTTCCAAACAGTTCGCACTGTAGAGCTCTATTGAGCGTGAAATTATTGGTTTACTTATGTATTTGCTTAGGAATGAGATCGGTTTTCAAATACGCAGGATTAATTTGAATTTCATGTAACTGATGTGGCTTTGAGCTCAGTAGCACATTTAGGTTGTCAGTTCACATTCCCAGGTTTGTGTTTACGATAACACACACACACAAGTAAAGGTACCTACTTACAATACTACTTTTAAAATAGTGTTAAAGCAAAGGCTACGTTGCCTTGAAAATTTGTATCATTATTAGAGAAACATACTGTACACCCATGCATGCTACACAGCCGCTCAGAATCACTTGCTATGCTATGGAGGACGTAGGGTATCTTATGAAACCTTCAAACGCTAATAAATGCAGGACAGCAAGTTGTTGGTACAAATGAATAAAGTGGACACAAAGGGCACAGGAGGAGAACTCACCATATGAGGCGTTTGGCACGGGTGATGCATTCGTAATGGACGTTGAGTGTGCGCAGAGGTAGCGCCAAAAGCCACTCCTGCGCCAAGACATGTGCATCACCTGCCAACGTCCGAGGCATTCTGCCCACAACTACGCTTTGCAGTCGCGCTGTGGAGAAGCACAGTTAAACCCATATCAATTAGTACTCGGAGGAATTAAGGGAATTCGACTGGTACATGAAAATAAACTCCTAGACTGCAGTAAGGCCTTCATTCTGAAGCTGCGGAAGAACGATCGTTAGCATAGACGTAATAAAGGGCGACCTGAAACATTACTCGTCACAAAAACTATACTGTTGTTGTAATATTCAGTAGGAACTTGTTTCTTACGCGTATATGAGCTTTATTTTCTTTGAATACATGCAAAGAGTGATCGTGTGGCATTGATGGCCGGGAGGTCCCACATAGAGAAGTTCGGTCACCGAGTCGCACGTCTTTTTAGGTGGCACCACTTGGAACGACTTGCGTGTCGGTGATGATAGCAGCACAACACCCAATCGCCGAGCGGAGAAAGTTTCCGACCCAGCCGGTAATCGAACCCGAGCCTACTGCGCGGCAGACAGATGCGCTGACCATTCAACTAATGAGATGGACTGAATGCGTGAAAGTTTTACGTAAATCTTTGGAAGTCAAGAACACTGTAATGTTTTTCATATGTTTTGTTCCTCGGTCTGGCTTAGTGAGGAGACGCATATGGTAAGTGCATAGATGTGTGCTGGTTTTGTTCTTAGAATTAAATACGTAGCAAATGTAAAAACAACTCTTGTTATTATTCTTATCATAGGTTCACCTAGTGTGGATATTTACATGTTTTTGTACTAATTAACACTGTCCGTTTTGGCTTAGACAGCTAAGTCCACAGGTCGTTGTGAAGAGATGTAATGGCAGGAAGCACACTGCGTTCAGGCATCAATTTGCCTTTGCTCATAGCAAATCACGGCCCTCAGATTGGATGTCGATTATTATAATGTGTCTTTCGCTTATTACGCGCAAGAAATTATTGCGAATGATTCGGTCTTTCGTCTCTGATCAGTGATACCGTCCGGTTTCGACACCATCACGTGGGGACCCCACTAAATACTATTGACCGGTGGTGGTTGATGAAAACTATCTCAGATATTTGTTACTAACATTTCTATACTTTTTAACATGGTCATACCAATCACAATAGTGGTGCATAATTAAGGCCATATTCGTACCGTCTAAATGATGTGTTGCTATCTCTGTTGATGGTTGCCTTTTGCTGAAGAATTACAATATTATCAATTTCCATTAAATTAAACTGATCGGCTCACTTGAGAACCTCACGCTCAAGCAAAGCAAAGAGATAAGGAAATAACGCGTCAGATCGAGTACGCCAATCCACACAGGTTAAGAAATCGACTACTATTCGGGAAGGGTGAGGCGCAAATCTCCACCATCAACCTCATTTAAGCCCTCTGTTGCCTCCATTCCATTCACCGTTAAATCTGAATTCTTCATCTCGACATCGATACGGCATTTAAATTCTAATTCTCCTTTGTTCTCTAGTGAATATACTGAGCTTTCCTTCCTGATAATAATCCTGAATACTGCCAGGAACCCTCGTAAAATAACAAATTACTCAGAAAGCATTAGTTAAAATATCCATCACCAACAGGCCGGAGACACGAAATCATGTAACACCATCAAGACAGTAAAGCCGCCACACATGCTGTTTACAATAAGAGTTTAGCTTTGGAGCTGATATTGATCTCTTTATCATGTGCAGGTAAATAGATAAGGAAGGTAATTCAAGAGAGACTGATTTCCGTCGACTACGGTAAATGAATGGTGACGAAATACGTGTAGCTCCAAAATACGCTGCTGAACCAAAACATTATATCGTGTTTGACGATGCTTGGAGCGCAGTATAGCAATGATTATGCGTGGTACAGAGTCAACAAGAGTTGGTAGGTTTCCGGAAGTATGCGGCACAAGATGCCTATGCACAGATCACGGAATTCCCTGCTCCATCGATTTCAGATAAGGCGAATTTTGGGGCCAAGTCGGAAACTTGAGTTCACTATCATGCTTCTCAAACCACTATAGCACGATTATTGTCTTGTAACACATATAGTTATCTGGCTGGAAGATGCAGTCACAGTCGCGGAAGGTATCACGCAGAAGGGGATGCAGGTAGTGAGTAATAATGTTCACCAAGTTCACATCTATCGCGGTTCCTTCAGCTACTACCATAGGTCTCAAGAAAGAGTTGGTGAACACCACCATCCCACCCCCCCCCCCCCCCCCCTCCCGAAGCATAATACTGCCCCCAGCGCACTGTATCCGTGATACGGTGCATGTTTCGAGCAGACATTCTTCTAGATCAGAGTTGCCCAATCTTTTATCTTACCCTGGCCATGTTAGAAGAAGAGTATTTTTGGGCTGCAACTAATGTACTTGACACTAACGATAACTGCTAAGAAAAAGTGTACAGTTAACATATTTAAATAATTTACAATTTATTAATTTATAATTCTTTATTCTGAAAAAGTAAGACGCTGTTAATTTGACATTAAGTATATGATATTTCATTACTAATATTAGTTAGTTCTCAGTTATATGTACCATGTTTCATTTTACATGATAGATTGTAATGATGTGTAACGAGTCACTTTAAATTCACATCGCAAATTAATTTGTACATACGGTTACGTTATGACCATTTGTAAATCTTTTTTAAAAAAATAAAAAATGTTATACATATGTGAGTTATTAATTCTTACCTACCAAATTTTACTTTGCTGTCTGTCAGACAATTTGTATCACTGGGTAAGTGATCAAAAATTTTTGTTGCAGCATAGTGCTCCCCTTGTTGTGCTAAAGGCAACCTTAACGTGGGGTAATGAATGTCATTTTTCCTTCTGGTATTATAATTATGTAGCTCATAGTTCCTTTTTATGTGTAATGGATTATGTGCAACGAATTTCATGAGGGCATAAATATACTATGAAGCAAAAGTCAGAGTCCCCGACTCCTTACACAGATGTCTACAAAATGATCGTGGGTGAGCACCACATATTATTCCTACAGGACGTGTTTGCTCAATGAAGACTTTCTTTGTTAAAGATATGTTACCCCAGAACATTACTCTATACGACATTACTGAATGAAAATATGCAAAATATATCAACCTACTAATTTGTCTCTCCCAACAGTTTGCAATGATTCTAAGCGCAAATGTGGCTGAACTAAGTTGTTTTAGAAGTTCCAAAACGTTTTTTCTCCAATTTAAATTCTCATCAATATGGACCCATAAGAATTTTGAAGTTTCCACCATATTTATTATTTCCTCGTCTTGTGTTACACTAATCGCTTGTATAGCAAGTACTTCTATATGGATAGAACCGAATATATTGTGTCTTTTTAAAATAGAAGATGAGACTATTCGCAGGAAACCATTCAATAATACCTTTAAGAACTTTCTGAATACAGCTGAAATTTGAAAGATTCACTTAAATATATTATCTGTGCTTGTAAATAGTTATTCCGTAATACAATGTACCTCAGGCCAAAGATGACGATGTAACAAAAGTGTGATATCTAATATACGTTCTGTGAATAAATGTAAAACCAAGTGCAGCTAAACACTGTTTGTATTTGCGTGTACATTTGCTAATGTTCATTATTGAAAAGAATTCTCTTGGATACTATTTTGCAGTGTCAGCACCCAAAACGTAAACGTTTCGTTACCGATTATTAAATTTTCGTCATTTGGCCAACATCCCCATCATAGCATCTAGCTACACTTGGTTCACGAGAAAATTTTCCTGTAACAACCTCCATCTGATGATGAGCTTGCAGTGTCTCGAAAACTAGCTAATGGTACAATAAATCGTATAAAAAATCCAAAAAGCGACTGGCTGCGTTTTCATACCCAGATAAATCGCCAATTTAGATCACAGTTGCAGTCCGTCATCCGTAATGGATATATTGAAATCTAATATGCATGTACCTTAAGAGCAAAGAGCACTTGCTTAGCAGAAGAGATTTGTTTCACATTATCGAAGATGAGATACTCACAGTTCTTAAGGTATGTATTTTAGAGCTCATGTTCATTATGAATATTGACCATTCCTCACGGGACACCTGTGTCTTAAGTTGATCATTTGGGGAGACCGGAGAAATGAGAGTTAGTTTGCAGGATAATCGATGGTCGTTCTTTCTATGCACTATTCACAGCTAACGAATGGAACGGGAGGAGGATGACAGTAGTATCAAAAGTACCCTCCATCAAATACCGCAACAATTATTGTCGAGTACAGATGTAGGTATGGAGAAACTTGCCTATAGTCAGGCCACAAAGACTGAAAAGTGCTGACCAGATGCGTCTAGTACACTGGGTGCTTAAACTGCGGCCGCGCGGGATTAGCCGAGCGGTCTTAGGCGCTGCAGTCATGGACTGTGCGGCTGGTCCCGGCGGAGGTTCGAGTCCTCCCTCGGGCATGGGTGTGTGTGTGTGTGTCCTTAGGATAATTTAGATTAAGTAGTGTGTAAGCTTAGGGACTGCTGACATTAGCAGCTAAGTCCCATAAGATTTCACACACATTTGAACATTAAACTGCGGTGTGGTGGAGCATGTGGTCAGCCCACTAATATCTCATCCGTTGTCGCAGTTCCAGACTGCAGAGTTGCAGTCTCTCAATCAATGGCTCCTCTTTTGGCCTCACAAGGCTGATTGCACGCCATTCTTGTCCTACTACGAAGGAAAAATGTTCAAAAGTATGTGACTTCCTGAGGGACCAAACTGCTGAAGTCATCTGTCCCTAGACTTACATATTACTAAACTAACTTAAACTAACTTACGCTAAGAACAACACACGCACATCCATGCCCGAGGGAGGACTCGAACCTCCGGTTGGAGGAGTCGCACAATCCGTGACATGACGCCTCTAACCGCGCGGCCGCTCCTCGCGGCTACGAAGGAAAAATCTTTGCAAGCACCGAACATTGGGCTCGTATCCTCCACATGGCAGATAGACGCAACGACCGCAGAATTGATCCATAGAGCGAGGTACATTGACTGAAGCGGAGTTCCGGGGTCAAAACATTCATTCGAGCTACACACCGAGCTATGAAGAAATGGAAGAGAAAACACGTTTACGGTGGCGGAAGAAAATTTTACTTGACAGTTCATGAGAACAAAATTTTTTCAGGAGCGCTGCTGTAGACGATGGTCCTCACGTATCCGTCTAAATTTGTGGAAGAGAGTGAGCTCGTTTAACGCCCATAGCTTTGCTCAAGCGATTCACTGACGGGGCTTATTTTCTGTGAAAGGAACTGTTTCTGCTCCCCCTTCTCTTTGTGTTCACAACACGCTCCGCTATGCCATAGTGATTGTAATAAATGCCCACCTCTACAGCTAACATCATTAAGCCGCACTCAGTTTACGAAATTCCAGGACAATTTCCTCGGAAAGGACATTGCCGATTATCTTCTAGATCATTCACAATCTGAGCTTGTGCAGAGTGTCGGCGGCAATTGTTGCGATAATTCCCTTTCGGTACACTGTCCTCGTGTGATATAGTTAAATTTAGCAGCCCGTAGAGGTATTGGTCTCGGTATAGCTTCGCAATGCTTAGCGTCGTGAAGCGAGCAATTCTAGGATTGAATACGATTACGAAGCTGCCTTAAGCGCATAATGCACAAGATATTTGCGCTGACGTAATTAAAAGGTGTTAATTTATCAGATCGTCCTGTGCTCTACGTGAATAGAAAAGTTCGTATTCAAATAGTAGAAGGCAATTTTTCCACAAAAGTTCTATTGTGTTTTCAAAGAGTACCTGTAAAACCAAGGAAATAATTTTGATAATGGTAATTCTTAATCCATCCATTATTCTCAAGTAGCTGTCATTTAGTTTAGTAGTTTCTATGTTTCAATTGAGAATAAGTATTTTTTCAGGATTGCTTTAAGCTTTGGGAAGAAGGATAATCTGTATAAAGCGTCTGTTTTTTTGTTTTTTTTTGTAACGCTGCTTGTTATCTGTCAGTGCGGTTGATGCACTTTTTGTATTACCTCTGCCGACGTCTTTCAGCCTGATAAATTTACAAAACATACTTTAGAAAAAATAATCACTGTTTCTAAAAATAACAAACACATTTACTCTTTTCCTGAAGTCTATTTGAAATGTTTATTGTTACGCCATACGAAAATACACTCGCTGGCGCACCAGTGGCTGCTTTAATTTGCTCCGGGAGGAAATTGAGCGGAAGTATAGCATGTAAGATATTAGTTCATTTATTACAACATATATTAGTACAATCCATTTTCACAGAAATGCCACCGAGCGAGGTGGCGCCGTGGTTAGCACACTGGACTCTCATTTGGGACGACGGTTAAACCCGCGTCCGGCCATCCTGAATTAGGTTTTCTGTGATTTCCCTAAATAGCTCCATGCAAATGCCGGGATGGTTCCTTTGAATGGGAACGGCCGATTTCCTTCCCTAGTCAGATTCATGGAATGTAAGGCTGGTCCCGGCGGAGGTTCGAGTCCTCCATCGGGCATGGGTGTGTGTGTTTGTCCTTAGGATAATTTAGGATAAGTAGTGTGTAAGCTTAGGGACTGATGGCCTTAGCAGTTAAGTCCCATAAGATTTCACATTTGAACATTTTTTGAACCTAGTCAGATGGGACCGATGCCCTCGTTGTTTGGTCCTCTCCCTACAAATCAACCAACCAACCATAGGAATGTTCGGAGTATTTACAACTGTCTCCCATTATTAAATCGTCACCGGATACAAACTTACCAAGACTCTTCACTTGAAGTACACACATCAAAAGAAGTTTTGCATGAACTGCCGGCCGGTGTGGCCGTGCGGTTAAAGGTGCTTCAGTCTGGAACCACGTGACCGCTACGGTCGCAGGTTCGAATCCTGCCTCGGGCATGGATGTGTGTGATGTCCTTAGGATAGTTAGGTTTAATTAGTTCTAAGTTCTAGGCGACTGATGACCTCAGAAGTTAAGTCGCATACTGCTCAGAGCCATTTGAACCATTTTGCGTGAACTTGGTTCCGAGAGTTCTGGAACCTGTACAGAAAATTGGAATAGAGGTCAGCATAAACATCATTTCCGCCCCTCTTATTGCTCCTGAAAACCACACATTGCATGTCATACCACCATACAGCGAGATCTTTAGAGGTGGTGGTCCAGATTGCTGTACACACCGGTACCTCTGATACCCAGTAGCACGCCCTCTTGCATTGGCGCATGTCCTGTAATCGTCGTGGCATACTATCCACAAGTTCATCAGGGCACTGTTCGTCCAGATTGTTCCACTCCTCAACGCCGATTCGGCATAGAGCCCTCAGAGTGGTTAGTGGGTCACGTAGTCCACAAACAGCCCTTTTCAATCTATCCCAGGCACGATCGATAGGGTTCGTGTCTGGAGAACATGCTGGCCACTCTAGTCGAGCGACGTCGTTATCCTGAAGGAAGTCATGCACAAGATGTGCACGATGGGGACGCGATTTGTCGTCCATGAAGACGAATGCCTCGTCAGTATGCTCCCGATATGGTTCCACTATCGGTCGGAGGATGGCATTCATATATCGTACAGCCGTTACGGCGCCTTCCATGAAAACCAGCAGTATACGTCGGTCCTACATAATGCCACCCCAAAACAGCGGGAAACCTCCACCTTGCTGCACTCGCTGAACAGTTCAGCCTGACCGGGTTGCCTCCAAACACGTCTCCGACGATTGTCTGGTTGAAGGCATATGCGACGCTCATCGCTGAAGAGAACGTGATGCCAATCCTGTGCGGTCCATTCAGCACGTTGTTGGTCCCCTCTGTCCCGCGCTGCATGGTGACGTGGTTTGAAAGATGGACCTCGCCATGGATGTCGGGAGTGAAGTTGTGCATCACGCAGCCTACTGCGCACAGTTTGAGTCGTAACACGACGTCCTTTGGCTGCATTATTCAACATTGTGGTGTTGCTGTCGGGGTTCCTGCGAGCCATAATCCATAGGTAGCGGTCATCCACTGCACTAGTAGCCCTTGGGCGGTCGGAGCGAGACATATCATTGACCCTGTCTCTCTGTATCTCCCCGTGTCGAAAAACATCGCTTTCGTTAAGTCCGAGACACCAGGACACTTCCCTTGTTGAGAGCCCTTCCTGGCACAAAGTAACAATGCGGACGCCATCGAACCGCCTTATTGAGCGTCTAGGCATGGTTGAACTACTGACAACACGAGCCGTGTATCTCCTTCCTAGTGGAATGACTGAAACTGATCGGCTGTCGGACCCCTCCGTCTAATAGGCACTACTGATGCATGATTGTTCACATCTTTGGGCGGGTTTGGTGACATCTCTGAACAGTCAAAGGGACTGTGTCTGTGATACAATATCCACAATCAACGTCTATCTTCAGGAGTTCTGGGAACCGAGTTGATGCAAATCATTTTTTGAGATATATATATATATATTATTATTATTATTGGTGTTTTGCCCTTAAGGAGCGCAATTGGACTAAACTACATGGCCAGTTCCTTTTGCTGCCTTCCTTGCTGCCCAAACTTCCCTCATTCGCTCGCTGTGTTTCTGTTTCCGGTCCTCTGTCCATGCTTCTTGTCGGCTTCGTGTCTTCGGCTTCATCTTGATTGCCTTTTTGGTTGCCCATATTTCTTTCATCTTCTGGCTGTGATCTTGCTTTCGTTCTTCGGTCCATTTTATGCCTGTTCGTTTGTCGCATTGTATCTCATGTAGTTTACTTTTCGTAATGATGTTTCTGAACTTTATTCTGTCGTTTATTGTGTCTGCTGTTATGTTGAGCTGGTTCAGGTCGTTTTCTACCTCTGCCACCCATTTGTTGTTTCTAGTCGTTACCCAGTCAAAGATTTGTTTGGTCAGCCTGTGTGATGGCATTCTGTATAGGTGTCCATAGAATTGTAGTCTGCGTTTTCTAATCTTTTCTGTGATTGTCTCCGTATGTTTGTACAGTTCCTCTGTAGGTTTCTTGATCCATATTCCATTGTTGTTAGTTGCGCCAAATATTTTCCTAAGTATTTTCCGTTCTACTTTTTCTAATTGTCTGATACGTGTATGCCCTCGGATTAGTGTGGTCTCTGCTGCATATAGTGCCTCGGGGAGCACCACCGTGTCGTAATGGCGTAATTTGGCTTTTTGTGAGATAGACTTCTTGTTGTAATGATTCCACACTACTTTGTACGCCTTGTCCAGTTTAGTCTTTCTTTCTTCATTTGAGTCTCTGTTATGTCCACTCATTTGTAGTGTTTCACCGAGGTATTTGAAGTTTGCTGTTTTGTAAATCGTGCCATACTTTGTGTTCAGAGATGAGAGTTTCTTTGTGCTCATAAACTGTGTCTTTTCGTAAGAGATCTGTAGTATATATATATATATATATATATATATATATATATATATATATATATATATATAATGTTCGCATAATGTTCCGCGTAAGATATCTAATACGCTGGCGGCCTATCTAAGACGATGCTGTCGTCTTGATCGTTGACTGCTAACAGCGGCGAACGTTCCTCTGCTCAGTCGTAACTAGAAGAGCGGCGTAGCGAAACTCTAGGGGGCGCGGCTATGCCCGTGTTCCTCATTCGTCGGTGCGGCATGCGGCGACTGTACTCTTCTGCAGTTTTATTGCGAGTTGTCAACCTTGCTTTGGTACCCCACTCTTCAGACGATGCCACATGTATGTACAATACTGTGACTATAGATGATGATTGAACTGTTGGTATATAAACATTGTACTGCTGTCCTGTTACGACATCATGAGGGTAAATCAGAAATTATGCATACATCTCAGAGAGGAGGCAGAAGATTGTATCAGTTTCACTAACAACACAGGAACTGACCCATCACAAATTAGAAAGGCCGATGCCAATCTTGCGATTTCGGATTTGCACTACATTATCTTTTAACAGCCAATTTCGCTCATGATCCGTGAACTGCATCTTGTAATGGAAATGGTCAGTGCACCTTATTTCACCACTTGTAAAATATGATACACAGTTTAATTTAGAATATAACCTAATAGAATGAAAATTGTAATTTTTCGTTAAGCTTATTTTTCCAACATAACTAAAATATATGTTTCAGGAATTACTGCAACCAATCGCCGTTTTTTCTTCAATTTTTATTTATTCATGACCGGTTTCGAATCGCCTGGCGATTCATCATCAGATGATGCAATTTAGTTTGGAGTCTGATGATGAATTGCCAGGCGATTCGAAACTTGTCATGAATAAATAAAAATTGAAGAAAAGACGGCGATTGGTTGCAGTAATTCCTGAAATCTTTAGCAAGACAGTCGCAGTGTTCCAAATCCAGAAAGGATAGAAGTTTTAACTAAAATATTCTTGGTACGCAATACCCACGTCAAGCTGTCTGTGGCAGGAAGGACAGGGCCAAAGGGAGATTGAACATCAGTCATGTTGTGAACTTCCCATTTATTTTAATAGAACACTTATTAACATCTATTCGTAAAACGCCACGAGTGGTATTGACTACTAAGAAACAAAATAATTTACAATAATAAAAATGTACGAGACTGATTAAAAGCAAACAGATTAAGTACTATAATAAAAACGCTGGGAGTGCAATAAAAGAACTAAAAATTCTTCTTCGAAAGAAACTTTAAGTATTACAATCCAAAATTGGGGTAGAAGTATACTCTATAAATAAGAGTCACACAAGAAAATTAGTATACCGCCGGATAGTGGGGCCGGCCGCTATGGACTAGCGGTTCTAAGCGCTTCAGTCCGGAACCATGCGGTTGCTACGGACGCAGGTTCGAATCCTGCCTCGGACAAGGATGTGTGTGAAGTCCTTACGTTAGTTAGGTTTACATAGTTCTAAGTCTAGGGGACTGATGACCTCAGATGTTAACTACCATAGGGCTTAGAGCCGGTTGGTGGAGGTGTGCCAGGCACCTAAGAGAAAAAACAGACAAAACGTGTGTTAAATATTGCGTCCTGAATGGTACAAATAGTCAGAAAGCGCCTTCGTGACATTAACAGATCATAAATCTCCCACTGTTTGGCATTTCAAAACCCAACAGTGCATACAAGAAGTAAGATTAATAATCATTCAGTTAGTTGAGCCACACTTGCATAAACACATTTAAGAACACAGATCTAGTAATTACACAATTGCCAAATTAGCCAGTTAACACTTCCACAATTTACATGAGCTGGAAAGTTAAAAAATTAAAAGGATAGGTGCAGGAGGCGCGTAATTATTAAGATACAAATAAATACGTCGAGAAACCTGTCTTGGCTAGGTGTAGGACGCTTGCAAAAATTAAGTGGTGCAGGACCATCTGCACCCGGCTAGACGTTCGTTCGAGCGCAGACTTAGGTCCGCTTTCGGACGCTGCAATTGTTTTATAAGCCAGGCAGATTTCACGCAAGTTGCACCAAAAGAAACGCAGATATTAGTCTAAGTAACAGAAAAATACAGAATTCCTTACAGGAATTGGGCCAGGCATCTACTATAAACCGGACGCCGCCCCACGACAGTCCAAAAAATAGTAACAAGAAAAACAAGAAAATAAATTTTCATTGAGTTAACGGAGTCACATTATGAAACGTCCCCTTAGAAAAAATTATCCATGACTGTGTTTAAACTGACACACAATAATTTTAGCGCAACGCAATCTGACTTTTAATAATCCCTATAAAAGAATGGCCCTGACTGACAATAACCTATACCCTTCATGAATACTTACCTCACAAAAATCTTCGTTATCCGAACTACTGCAATACAGCGAGCGCCACTACTGCCAGGTAAATAAAAGGTTCAAACTACTGAAGGCACTAACTACTGATAGGCATAGTTAGCAAACGAAATATTTTGATAGAGAACAAACAATGCATTTACCTTAATAGTGTTCAAAAGTCATAATATATATAGCAGTTCATGACATTCATTCTTACAAATGTACTGTTTCTGATGGACACACGTCCAGATCATCCGCTCTCAAAAATCCGCCATCTCACTTTCCCACATCCACCACTGCTGGCGGCTCACCTCCAATTGCGCAACGCTACGCGCTGTTCACATCCAGCTGCCCAACACTACAATGGCAGACAAAAATGCAAACTAGCAACAGACTGCACACAGCACAGCCAGTGATTTTCATACAGAGCGCTACGTATCGTTGCCAATAAGAAAACATAAACAGCCTACTTACATAGCCCCCATGCTCCCCACAAAAAATTTTACAAATTGTTTTGGGCACTGGCCAATACGTATTAGTTAAAAATTTTTCACAATTACAATAACATAGAAATCAAATGCACACACTTATTGATACAATGTTGGTCAAAAGCTTTTCCCACCGTCTATAAAGACAGTCCTGATCGTTCATCACAGTAAAATTGCCGTTTCTTTTCTCAAAGTCTGAGCAGTAAAAGACAAGGCACACGGAAGTAGTGGATTTCCATGCAGTCTTGAAGAAGTAGGGTTGTCCGTCCAACGGAAAGACAGTGCTGACTCTTGACATGCTGACAGATAATGGGCCACAACAGAGCAAACCCACAGCAGAGTCATTCGACGTTTTGAAGAATATTGGTAGGTAGGTCATCACAGAGCAGACCCACTGTAGTCCTGGTAGAGATTACGGTATGGTGGGCCACCAAAGGTGCAGACCCACTGCAGTCCTTCTCGAAATAATGGTACTGGTGAGTCAGCAAACGTGTAGACCCACTGTAGTCCTTGTAGAAATAATGGTATTGGTGGGTCATCAATGATGCAGACCCACTGTAGTCCTTGTAGAGATGGCCAGCAGCCATCTGCTGCGACTGTGCAGGTGCACAATCACCTTTGAAGAGTCTTGCGGACAATATAGCAAGTCCATAACCACCACTTGTGCACTCACAAATTTTTTTTTTGAAATGTCCTTCGAACTAGCAATGCTATTATCCAGTCCCTTGCTGAATTATTAACACACGTGCAAACACTATCAGTCCCTACTTCTCACATATTGTCCATATACTATGACCAACAGAAACGTGTGCAGTGAAATGTAACTTACAAGTTACTTAATTTGATGAACTGGTGTCAATTACAATTTTATAACATAAGAATACAATAACAAAGGTACAAAATACATCATTAAAAACATAACAATACAGATAACATTTGTAGTACAGGCTTTACAAAAGAATCGAAATAACATATACATCAGTGTTACAGGAATTATGACGTAAGTAAATACATTAAAGATCAGAATAACTTTTGAAACATCAACTTCACACATGAGCATTAAAACAGAACAGAATAAATAATGTCTAAACATCTTTACAAAGTAAATAACATATTATTAATGAAAATTATATTTGAGGATAACAGTTTTCCTCATCATAGTGAATGTAGCTGAGTATTAGAAAAATTCTACAACATAAATCGTATCAGATAAACACATAAAGACAGGAAAAACACAAATATACATAGTGTAATAACACAAAAATACAGGACAGGGTTTGTTTTCAGTGTGACATTTGGTACTGCAGTCCAACCCAAAACTTCATCCCATATATCTTTCGTCTTTTTTCAACATTTGTTTCCACCAAAAAAAATCCTATCCAAGCATGCTTTCTGTATGTACATGTTCACATATTTCTTACCTTATTATTTATTTTCCATTATCTTACCTCATCATTTATTTCCAAGAAAATCCTACATAAACCTGTTGGCCCTACACCCTACTTTTTTGATCATATCCTCTTTCAAAATACTTTTTGGCCAAACCGTTTTCTTATAGCTTCTCAATGCATTTCTTCCAATTCATCATAGTTAGTTTCTTATATAGTCAACCCCCTCTTAAGCTAACTTAAATCTACTGAGCTCAGATATATATACCAAGGGACGAGGCAATGCAGCAGCACATAACAAATTAACACAAAGGACAAAAAAAAATTGGCAAAGTAAGCAACAATATTACAACTAATATAAGGCAATGAGCAGCAAACAAGAAAAATAAATCAGTAGTAAACTGGCTTAGTAGAGTAACACAAAGTCAAATTCAGTAACACTATGCATGGCAAACAGCAGCAGCAAATGAAATAACTTATATCTAAACATGACATAGCTCAAGCAGAAAAAAATATTACACTAAAGACAACAATGCAGACAAGGGAAATGTATATTCACATCGTAATGTCTATGTAATTAAAGTGGTGCACCACAAAAACTAATTCTACAAAAAATTACCAAGTACTTGAAAAGAAAATTATATATCCAGTTACTGTTATTAGTCCCTTCTTATTGTTCTTTCCATTCCACGGGCTCCTTTTTCGAAGAATGTGGATCATAAAATAATTATTTAATAGATCTGTTGACAGAAAGTGTTCACATTAGCAAATGCATTTAATTTTATTTTATGAAACTAATGCTGCAAGACAGCTGGAAAACAGATATCAAATGAAATAAGCAACTATGTACAAAGCATAAAAATATCATTCAATAGTCATGTGGCATTTCATAAGTTAGTAGAAATTCTCTCAATTCTCGTGGAAAGACGCTTGTCATAATCAGGTGTGCAGATGTAAGTATCTTTCCTAGTAATGAGCGTGTCGTATTTGCGATGCTTTCTACAAAGGAATGTCAATAGTGAGGATGATGGCCTCATTTTTTTTCACCTAATGGCTTTCTTTTGTCAGACGACTACCTCTCAGCTGGGCGCCCAAAACACATTACGTCAAGGTCACTTACTTTTCTTACTGAAATATTTACGACAGCAGTTTCCGCTACAGTGGCAGTCTCATATAAAAATATTTCACAGGTCAAGAATTTGCGTTACAAATCTGTAGAAACAAAATCCTATTGATATAACAGAGTCGAAAAAATTTTCGTCGACATTGTAATACATTCACCCATTTATATACATTTCGTAACTCTTAAAGTACGATTCTTGGTTTCCAACAACCTTTTTCACAAACCAGAGTCCCTAACCACTACTCATTATTCCTTACCTTATTATACATATACATATCATCGACACTTCTACAATATTTCATCATAACTGATACATAGCATAATCAAATAACTCATATAGCATCAGCTTATTGATCGTAAACATACCACAACAGCATAATACACATAGTCATCGTAATAATAACATCATAACACCTTAGTCAACTCTCAAAATCGTCGTAGCTTCCTCCAATAATTTCAAAACCTGAAAAAAATTCTCTGCTCATGTCAAAAGTGTCATCTGCCTCAAACGTACTTTAAAAATCGTGATCCCATGCCAAATATATCATTCAAAGCTCTCATAATATCACAATGGGTCCGAAAAAATACGAACATTTCACAAAGTACAGACAAAATACAATTTGAAGTTATCCAACTGTGTAATTGTGTAAACATGTGTCACTGATGTAGTAAAAAGTGTTTGTCTCTCTCCGTTAAATGATCAGATAGCTGTGTAATTCTGTGTTAGAGAAATATGGTACCGATGCGTAAAGTTGAATAAGCAAATACCATATTAGCTAGGGCTCCTTGAGCTTGCCACACACATGGTACACAAAGTAAGCGTGTACCCCCCTGAGGATTAATGTAATTATACTCTCAGGTGTTACAGATTACAGCAATGGAATGAAATGTATCACGGAAAACTTTCTTTGTAATTCAAAAATCTTTAAAAAGTAAATGTTTTAAGTACAAAATTAATCACTCAAATACGTGTATTGTAGCGCTAAACTGTGCGTCTTGTTGTCAAAATTGTGATATTCGCTATTTTTGACTTCATTAAAACAGCAAATACGAGTAGTTAATACTTTCAGCCAGAAGGCAAATACTTGTTTGTAAATAATGATTAATGTATAATGAGGAGTCGCAAGGCGACTGTGGAAGTTTCTAAATAATGTAATTCGTCGTCTTTGGGCGGCAAACAGAAAAGTACGGATGGATGTGCGATCCTTCACTGTTTTGTTCACTGGAGAACAAATGAAGCCTTGAGCGCTACAAGGACTTGTACTCTTTTTCTCAAGTAAGACGGACGCAGATCTGTGGCAGTCTGATCAAATTTTTTACTAAATGTATAAAAACGTGTTATGTCTAAGTTTGAGTGAAGTGTAAAGAACTGTTATAACTTACCATGACGACGCACGAGCGACTCAAAGAAGACAATGGCCATATAAAAGAGCGCTCAATGGACATGATACGGACATAAAAATCTACCGTCATTGTAGTACTAAGCTTAAGGTACGATATATGTTTTAGTTTATGATAAATACACCCCTGGAAATTGAAATAAGAACACCGTGAATTCATCGTCCCAGGGAGGGGAAACTTTATTGACACATTCCTGGGGTCAGATACATCACATGATCACACTGACAGAACCACAGGCACATAGACACAGGCAACAGAGCATGCACAATGTCGGCACTAGTACAGTGTATATCCACCTTTCGCAGCAATGTAGGCTGCTATTCTCCCATGGAGACGATCGTAGAGATGCTGGATGTAGTCCTGTGGAATGGCTTGCCATGCCATTTCCACCTGGCGCCTCAGTTGGACCAGCGTTCGTGCTGGACGTGCAGACCGCGTGAGACGACGCTTCATCCAGTCCCAAACATGCTCAATGGGGGACAGATCCGGAGATCTTGCTGGCCAGGGTAGTTGACTTACACCTTCTAGAGCACGTTGGGTGGCACGGGATACATGCGGACGTGCATTGTCCTGTTGGAACAGCAAGTTCCCTTGCCGGTCTAGGAATGGTAGAACGATGGGTTCGATGACGGTTTGGATGTACCGTGCACTACTCAGTGTCCCCTCGACGATCACCAGTGGTGTACGGCCGGTGTAGGAGATCGCTCCCCACACCATGATGCCGGGTGTTGGCCCTGTGTGCCTCGGTCGTATGCAGTCCTGATTGTGGCGCTCACCTGCACGGCGCCAAACACGCATACGACCATCATTGGCACCAAGGCAGAAGCGATTCTCATCGCTGAAGACGACACGTCTCCATTCGTCCCTCCATTCACGCCTGTCGCGACACCACTGGAGGCGGGCTGCACGATGTTGGGGCATGAGCGGAAGACGGCCTAACGGTGTGCGGGACCGTAGCCCAGCTTCATGGAGACGGTTGCGAATGGTCCTCGCCGAAACCCCAGGAGCAACAGTGTCCCTAATTTGCTGGGAAGTGGCGGTGCGGTCCCCTACGGCACTGCGTAGGACCCTACGGTCTTGGCGTGCAACCGTGCGTCGCTGCGGTCCGCTCCCAGGTCGACGGGCACGTGCACCTTCCGCCGACCACTGGCGACAACATCGATGTACTGTGGAGACCTCACGCCCCACGTGTTGAGCAATTCGGCGGTACGTCCACCCAGCCTCCCGCATGCCCACTATACGCCCTCGCTCAAAGTCCGTCAACTGCACATACGGTTCACGTCCACGCTGTCGCGGCATGCTACCAGTGTTAAAGACTGCGATGGAGCTCCGTATGCCACGGCAAACTGGCTGACACTGACGGCGGCGGTGCACAAATGCTGCGCAGCTAGCGCCATTGGACGGCCAACACCGCGGTTCCTGGTGTGTCCGCTGTGCCGTGCGTGTGATCATTACTTGTACAGCCCTCTCGCAGTGTCCGGAGCAAGTATGGTGGGTCTGACACACCGGTGTCAATGTGTTCTTTTTTCCATTTCCAGGAGTGTATTTGTTCTGGGAATACTGAATCATTTAGCAGTGCTCATTCCTATCATCTCCTCAGTATTATTTTCATTTTAATTATGCATTTTGCTAAGATTGCAGACACGGAGATCAGCAGTCCAATGTGTGTGTTACATTGATAAAAAGAAAACTGTTTTATCGACTCCTTGCATCAGCTTTAATATTGAATTTCCCTTTTGTGTGATGTTACAGTTGCTTTTGCGCCCTTAAGAACTTTCTGGTCCCTTAGGAAATTGTTTTGTCATAACAATAACTTCACAACCGGGTATGATCGTATCTACGATCATGAAGTAATTAGAAAGACGATAATGCGATTTCTTAATCCATGGCACGCTAGTTGTGACTGCCTGAAGCCACGCGAAACTGCAAGTAAAAACTAATCACATCCCATAATGCAATATTTTATGACAATGGTCAATCCATGATTCTTACGCCAATTGTGATTGATAAAACAGTAAGCTAAATCTCAATTTCCAACTTTCCATTGAATAACAACATCACTTCTATTTTGTAACATCACACTTGGCGCCCGAACAGGGACGTGACCAAAAATTAGTTCAAATTCTTGGAAAATTTTCTATGTGCTTGTGTTAATAAATGTTCTGTCGTTTCATGTACACATCATCTCTCTGTGAGAATGACGGAAAATATGCTGGTCAATAACGCAGTTTAATTACCGAGAGAAAAGAAAAGAGACGTGAATTTCCTGAGACAACATAGCGGTAATCAAGCCATCATAAAGGAAGTCAGAATTTTGCATGCGCAGTGTAGTGCTTCAGTAGCAACGTTGCTTTTCCAAGTCGATCCACATCCTTTCTCTCTCCTTCCCGCTATAGAAAATCTGCTTTATTTTATCTTTCAAAGTAAAATTCTTCGTAGTCTGATAATAGAAATTATTTCTCCCCATTGTTAGTATAGCTGTATTACATTTTCAACATGGTGGATAGTGTGTGCAATTTGCAGTGAATAGCATCTTCATTCATTTGTCTGAAACGTTTAGGTTCCATCTTGTCTTCTCGCCAGATAGAATTTCATTTGTTGCTCACGCGAGAGCGGTGCTCTTAGCGGACTCACCACGTCACTGACAAACGACGAAAGCCTTGCGTAGCACGTGGTTTACTGACGAAAATGGCAGATAGTAAACAGAGACAGGTGACAACAGGAGACGGGAGTGAAGACGTTAATAGTATTCCATACCCTTTACGATCGCGAACGGTAGGTTCCCGTGTGGAAACTGAATTAACCATGTCTGTAACAGGGGAAAGTGACCCTAAAGTCCAAATTCTTCCCGCTGCAGCTACAAATGACCTCGGTGCGTTAATGGAAATGCTGAAACAACAGTTTGACGCAGTAAATGAGACTACAAAAACACAAAATGAGACTGTTAACGCCCGATTAGATGCTGTAAGAGAATCAGTAAAAACACAAAATGAGACTATAAAAACACAAAATGAGACTGTTAACGCCAGATTAGATGCTGTAAGTGAATCATTAAAAACACAGCTAGGCACAATTAAAACGGATTTGCATAAAGAAATAACGGCTGAATTAAATACCCATTTGGCTGAGGTGCAAACTAAGATCAGTGATCAAATTCAGAAAATGCAGAAACAGGTGAAAAGTGAAATAGCTGAAGTATCTGGAACATTAAACACAAAAATTCAGGCATCTACCAAAGAAACAAACTCAGTTGGAAATGCAGTATCTGACATGGAAGGTGCAGTGGAGGATCTGTCGAGGCAGATAGACTCAATCAATATTGAAGAACAGGTTAAGAGCACCGTGAAAACACACGCGGAGGCATTGTCGGAACACTACGGTGAATGGATAAAGGGTAAAGATATTTTTATCGAAAAGAAGGTCAGGGAGGAGCTTAGGGAGACTGTCAAGGATGTAACTTATGAAATCTTAGCTGCTCCTGGTAAGTCGGGAGACACAGTGGTTTCTGAATTGGGACAGATTCGGAGGACACTTACACGGGATCTTCCCGAGTGGAAGCAGCAAGTAGTGGACGAAGTCAGAATGCTGAGAAACTGGGTAGAAAATCCGCACACGCATACGCAAACTATAGGGAACAACTCTTTAGACGGTGACGAATGTCAGTCAACTCCTTATCGTTCACCGCCTGATTACATGCAAAACAACAGTCCTGTTGAGTCCCGAGTAGGGAAAATAAATGATCCGTCCACAATTGTCAGTTTAATGCAAGAGGAAAGTGTGATTAAGCATCGCACTTTTCCTGTTTTTCATCCGCAGAAGCGAGAAATACACCCCATCGTGTTCCTAAAGAATTTTTCCGGCATATTTCCCAGGAGCTGGACAGACAGACAGCGTATTCAGTTCGTCACTGGATTTATTTCTGGTGATGCAGCATTATGGGGAACGGAAATGGTAGACACGTGTAGGAATTATGAAGAGTTTGAGAAATTGTTCTTCGCAAAATTTTGGAGTAATGGGGTACAGCAGAGATTAAGGAAGGAGGTGTATAGTGCGGAAATTTTCAATGAGAAGCATGGAAGTCTCCGGCGATACTTCGAGAAGTATCTAGCAAAAATTAAATTCTGGGATTCTCCGATTTCTTCCAAGGACGTAATTATGATTCTCAAAAGCAAACTCCCTGTGTCTATTAGAGAGAAACTAGTAATTGTGTCCGAAGAAGACACGGATGCATTCCTTTCTGTGCTAGATTCCTTAGATTTAATTAGCGAGGATGTGCGCTCCAAGGTTGGCAGCGGCAAATTCTTCCCTGGCAGCCAGCAGAACGCATCGCACGCGGACAACAATGCGCCGAAGGAGAGAGCGCGCTACTGCGACCGCTGTTGCCAACCTGCCAGCCGTTATGAAAACGCAAACGGCAATAACTTTAAACGGAAGCAGAAAACCAATTACAGTAATCAGCAGAGATACCACCCAATTTACAACCACCAGGTACATCAGTATGGAAACCCACCCTTTAATTCTGCGCCTGAGCAGCATGGAAATTCTCCACAAACTAGTGGTAATTTTTCAAATGGGCCAGTGTACAATCAAAGTTATAGGTCGAAAAATAGCAAGTGGCATGGGCAAGGCGGAGGCCACCCAGCACATCAGAACAACTTTTCACAGAATAGAGGACCGCGGAACAATTTTCAAACGGTACCAAATGCGAACTTTCCTTCACAAGGAAATGGTTTTGCCGGCAACCAAAAGATCGGGCGACAGCAGCCGTCTCAAGTATTTTATTCACAACTGAATGCACCCAGTGGATTTTACCCCTTTACACCGGCATTTGTACCACATAACCAGCACCAATATGAAACGGAACATACACTTAAGGCCATGAATGACAAACAGGTTAAACATCCTGCGGAAAATTAGAGGCAGCGCCTTTCAGCCTCCAAGAGGTCGCTGCGGATTTTGAGTGGGGGCACTAACGAATACTCTGATTCTGAGTATGTTAATGCGATACGGTACGACCATGAGACCGACTTACGAGATGACCTTGCACCTGACAAAGAAGCTCAAGACATTAACGACATTTATGATGAACAGGTCCAGGCTTCGATTAAGATTTCTATTGCCAACATTCCTGTCACAGCCATTGTTGATACAGGAGCAAACATCAATGTGATGTCATCATGTCTCTTCAGACAGGTGTCTTCTGTTTCAAAAGTTTTATCATTGCCGATTCAGGGTTGCTCCATATCGGGAGCGATTGGTCCATTGAAACAGAGAGTTAGTTTACAGACGCAGCCTCAACTGCACATAGAATCTGTTTCGGTTTCTTGCTTCTTACGTACTGGAAATTTCCTTGTGTGAACTGTTAATGATAAGTATTGTGTTGAACAGCGCACCGACTACATGATAACGGCTACTACATGTAAACTTTAAGTATTAAATGTTAAGTATGGAAAAATTGTTTATAGTGATGGACATGAACTGATATTTCTTCAACAAGCTGAAGCAGGAAATTAAGGTTGCAGAAAGAATTTCAATTTAGCTTTAAGTTAGTATAAAAAAAATGTGCTTGCGAGGTGATTGCCCGGAGCTATATAAATATGTAAAGGTGAGAAATGGAGGAGGATGCGTAAATAAGCACTTCTCTCAAGGTACAAGAAGATTTATAGATTTATTTTTAGTAATGTAAGTACTTGAAGTTCTGTTGTAAAAGCCCAAATTACCTGCTCAAAAAAAAAGGGGGGGGGGGGTACATGTTCAAACAGTCCAGACAGTGGACAGGAGTAGAAGAAATAGCTCAAAGTTCAGTTAAAGCGTGCTGTTAAATAGAAAAACAAGTGGTAACCCACATGTGTTCACGCAAGGAGACAATAAGCTGTAGTAAACTAAGTTAGGTGAAATACAGTACAAATAGAGGCAAACCATGAAGCATCAATAATGTAGCGTAAGTACTCCACGAGGCCATTAATTGCTATGAAAGTAAACTATTTCCCTGTGATCTGAGCCCAATGTAAAGAGTATATGAGGAATGTTAGCTGACGAATTGATTTCAGTAGAATCAAGGTACTAAATAACCACACAACAAGCCCCCTGTATCATAAATAAGTCCAAGTAAAGATCTTCAGAAGATTTGTAGTGTAATCTAGCGACCATTCAATACCCTAATTGAAGGCTAATCTAAAGAACAAGCAATGCAGTGATATTTAAACTTAATACTGACTATAACCAGAGTAAGACGTAGAAGTAGCAAAGCATGCTGTATGAAAGAGGTTGAAATTTATATATGTGCCTATGTTTATTATGATAATTTTATTTACATGCAGATTTTATTGCAAACATGTCTCCTGGGACACTCCTCTTATGAAATCCATTTTCCTTGTGCCCGTTCCTTTTGATCCTGGTTCATTAACCCAGACCAAGGGTCGACTTGTAAAAGGCACGTGTGCTTCGAGGCAAAGCAGTGCTTGTGAGAAATGAGACACGTAGCGTGATGAACTTCGCTAGCTTTGGTAATGTTTGTTATGAACCGGTTGCGTAAACCCAGTGAACTGTCGGTAATTCCATTCATGCGAAAAATAGTAGACGCGCGTTACCCTATTTTTTTTTAACAGAGAACGATTGCTGAGTACATGAAGCGATGTGGGAGACCTATTGTTATCCAGTCTGCCCTCAAATAAAAAAAAATAAAAAAAAAGATTCAGCGTTAAATGCGTACTCGTTAAGTAGTAGATATGCTGCGTGGCAGTAGAAAATGATCTTGGGTGCACTAAAGAATAAATGCAACGAGTGTTGCGAAACCTGTAGTTTTCATAATGAGGAGATGAGCCCTTAAAAGAAAGTTTGAAAGAATATTTTTAGGTTCACTAGTGAAAGTAAACCTTGAGATATAAAGAGTCCATTCATAAAGCAGTTGTTCACTGGACTTAACAAAAGGAGTGACCTTTAATTGTAAATATTAGCTCGTAAGTGATCTTTTGTAAATAGTAGAATATAAGTCTTTCTGTACCAATGGAGGAAACCTGCAAAATTGGTTGTTTTGTAAATGAACTCTATCGGCGAAGGAACTAAGCACGAATGCTGTGTGAAGATGCACACTAAAGTGCGACGTGCATAATAAAAATAACTGTTCACTGTATCTTAGTGGTAGTGTTGTACTGCAAGTGTAAAAAGAAGTCAAGGCTACGACAAAATGTGCAACGCAAAGTTCAGTGTTGTTCTAAGTGCAGCGACAGCTAAAACATTCGTCGTCACTTACCTGTGAGCCTCATGGGAGGCAGTTGACAGAGAAGTATGGAGGCAGCTTCAGTGTCCGGCTCCTCCGATGGAAAACGCGCGCGAGGTGTTTGTATCGATGCACTCGTGTGATACGAAGTTCACAAAAAAAAGGAGCAATCGACGACCAGCAGTTCTGTTACAGCCTGAGCGCGAACGGATACTGAGTATTGGAGCTCACGCAACACTGTGCAGCCGCTGTGAGTGGCTGACGTGTGGGTGACGAAACAATCCAAACTTTAAACTGCTAACCGACATGACTTCCATCGTACATACTGGAGGAAAGACATTTGTACACTTGTGTGACTACATCTTCATACGTAAATTAAGCAATTTTCTTGAGTTGAAGTTAAGAGGAGTAAGAAGTAGATTGTTAGATTACTCAGGCCTTAAAGCCTTTAATACCGGCACTCCTGAACACTGCTAAAATGAATTATAATCCTGTCTCTTGATGGACAAAGAAAATGAATGTGCACTATAGGAAGACCCTAAACTCCAGACCAGTCCCGATCCTTAACAAATGTATCCAATAGGTTGTAAGTTATACTAATAATTTTCCACTTCTTCTGTTTCATATTGTAAATAAAAACCCGGGAAGCCACTTGAATTCCTGGCACCACAGTGGAAAGGACAGATGTACTGCATGATGAACGCCGTAGACAGCTAACACAGAAAGTGAAAGCATCACGAAGTGTAGTGCTATGTTATTAAACTGTAATTGAACCACAATGAGTCAACAGATGCTCGAACATTGTCCCCTCTAGTTTAGTGAAAATAAGCACTCACTGTACTCATGTATTAGTTGTTAAGCTCAAGAGAAAGTAATTTCTGAATTCTATCCCCTGAAGTGCGAAATGAACGTTCACTTATTGTTATAAGCAAATATGGACCAAACTTAAATATGCACATAAATGTTAATCTTGGTATTATGGGATGAAGTGACCGATGAACAAAGAATAAAAAACTTTATTTTGAAAAATGATAAATATCTGATATATGTTTATAAATGTAATTTCAATTTATGTACATAGTACACCAGTAACATTATGTAAATGTCACACCAAAAATCACGAATATCTCATGAGGACATGAGGATCGAGGTAATCCTTCGGCATTCCCTCTCTCCTCATGGGAGGCAATGTGATATTCGCTATTTTTGACTTCATTAAAACAGCAAATACGAGTAGTTAACACTTTCAGCCAGAAGGCAAATACTTGTTTGTAAATAATGATTAATGTATAATGAGGAGTCGCATGGCGACTGTGGAATTTTCTAAATAATGTAATTCGTCGTCTTTGGGCGGCAAACAGAAAAGTGCGGATGGATGTGCGATCCTTCACTGTTTTGTTCGCTGGAGAACAAATGAAGCCTTGAGCGCTAAAAGGACTTGTACTCTTTTTCTCAAGTAAGACGGACGCAGATCTGTGGCAGTCTGATCTAATTTTTTACTAAATGTATAAAAACATGTTATGTCTAAGTTTGAGTGAAGTGTAAAGAACTGTTATAACGTACCGTGACGACGCACGAGCGACTCAAAGAAGACAATGGCCATATAAAAGAGCGCTCAATGGACATGATACGGACATAAAAATCTACCGTCATTGTAGTACTAAGCTTAAGGTACGATATATGTTTTAGTTTATGATAAATATTTGTTCTGGGAATACTGAATCATTTAGCAGTGCTCATTCCTATCATCTCCTCAGTATTATTCTCATTTTAATTATGCATTTTGCTAAGATTACAGACACGGAGATCAGCAGTCCAATGTGTGTGTTACATTGATAAAAAGAAAACTGTTTTATCGTCTTCTTGCATCAGCTTTAATATTGAATTTCCCTTTTGTGTGATGTTACAGTTGCTTTTGCGCCCTTAAGAACTTTCTGGTCCCTTAGGAAATTGTTTTGTCATAACAATAACTTCACAACCGGGTATGATCGTATGTACGATCATGAAGTAATTAGAAAGACGATAATGCGATTTCTTAATCCATGGCACGCTAGTTGTGACTGCCTCAAGCCACGCGAAACTGCAAGTAAAAACTAATCACATCTCATAATGCAATATTTTATGACAATGGTCAATCCATGATTCTTACGCCAATTGTGATTGATAAAACAGTAAGCTAAATCTCAATTTCCAACTTTCCATTGAATAACAACATCACTTCTATTTTGTAACATCACAAAATCTCTGTGGAAGTGTCGTAGTTATCGACCTCCGAAAGCTAAGTTCTACAGAAGATAATGTAATTACCTCATGATAAACAAAAGTGCAATGCTTTGCGTATAGATATCTTACTTATTACGCTTATTGCCGTGATGAAGAAAGTACTGTGCTGTAACGTATTGTTATGCTACGTAAAAGGCTGTCTCATTGTAGCTATACCACAAAACATGTTTTCCTTTTCAGAAGAATTCAGAAAACTGTGCAGATATAAAACAGAAACACCGCAAAAGCAACATTGTAAATTGTCACTCATTAGTAGCGTCGTGATAAATTCGTGTAGCTGTCACATAAACAAATCACTGTGTCATCTGGTATCTCACAGAAAGTACTTTAAATCCAGAATGTATTTTCAAGTATACCAAAATGTTGCATTAAAATTTCATTAGCGGTACCAGTATATGTCCTAAGAATGTAAGCCTGATAGTCGTTACATAATCGTGCAACTAACAAGCAAGAATGTACAAATACCAACACTGTGTCGTCTGTTCACTATAACAATGCACTCGTAAATACTGTCTAAATATGTTCCCTAGGTTCTAGACTGGATAGTTAACCTCAAAACATTGTTGCACGTTAATGGTTTCTCAGTGTGACAAATTGTACTAGTAGCATGAAGTGAAAAATTTTATGGCAAAGACTAAGTTAAAAAGCAGATTATCTTTCAATAAACGGCTTTACATCTGAAATGTGGTGCAATCCTTTACTCTTTCTAGTACGCAGAGTTTCAGTTTCAACGCAGTTATTATGTGGTGTACGTCGGTAAGGAATACTGGAATTTTTCTCAAGGTTAGCGCGTATGTTATTTTTCTCTGAGCCAGCCAGTGCACCTGGCTGCCTGCAGTGGGAGTCATTGTCTGTCTCTTTGTTGACGCGCGTCGTTGTTGGGATTAGGAGACCTAACTTCTACAAATTCATCTTGCCGAGAGGGCCCAGCCTGTTTGAATCCCGCCAGTTCTGATGAAATTCAGGTCTGTCGTTTTGATTATATCGTCTGTCGTCACGTCGGTAGTTCGTATAGTTTCTTTCTTGTCGGTTAAGTGGTGGAGAATTTCTCCCTGAATTATCACTGCATGGTCGACCATTGCGTCTGAATTTATTCTGTCTCCCGTGATAATAATTGTTTTGGTTCCCATATTGTTTGTTTCTATGGTTATCTCTGTCATATTCATTACTACGGAAATGCGATCTTTCCCTGTAACTATTATTCTGCCAACAGTTGTCATTCGGGTGGTGTCTGTTTTGGTCACGGTTTGTGTTGTGAGAATAGCCTTGTCGTGTCCAGTTATTATTTCTTTCATCGCGGAATTGTGACGGATGTGACCTGTAATTGTTGTGTTCCTGTTTTCGCGTTCCACGATTGTCAGTGTCAATTTCTAATTCTTGTAAGAGTCCCTGAAAAGCTTCAATGTCGTCTTTGCAACGTCCTGCCAAAATAATGTCTTAAAATGTTGAGGCAATTTGATTAAGCAAATGCGGATGAGTTCTGACGGGCTGTAAGGGTTTGACAGGTACTGATGCTTATGCAACATGTCTTCAAAATATTTAACAAGACCGGATAATTCAGATTGTTCGAAATATTTCATCATTATGATGCTATGTCTTACTCGGTCTTGTGTGGCTTGAGACCAATATGCTGAGAGGAAGGTATGATAAAATTCTCCTTCACTGTGACAATCGTGAATGACCGATCACATCCTTACAGCTGGTTCATTCTCTAAATACCCACACATAAATTCTAATCTGTGCTCCTATGACCAGTTGAGAGGAAAACAATGAGAGAATTGGTGAAGCCATGCTTGTGGATGAATGTCGTTGCCAGAATTCTTAAATGTTTTGAATTTACGTGTACTAATGAACAGCTTATAGTCAAAATCATCGTGTCGGCGAGTCGCACATCGCTCATTGTTACTTCGTTTCGACGGTTCCATCTCAAAATTCAATGCGCCTTGCCAATTTCTTTCATAATTTCCGAAGTGTCCTGTGTTATTATTTTGTGGTTGTTCCGTATTTCTATGTCCCTCTTCCTGTACTGGAGCGCGAGTGTCCTCTGAAATATGTAATTCTTGTATTACTTGTGCCAACTGACCTTGTACTTCCCGGATTTCTCTTTTGTACTGTGTATTGATTTGATTTTGATATTGTTTGAATTTTCTAATTTGTTCATACTCTTCAGTGTCAGTAAAGGCTACAGGTCTTGTGCCATTCAGATCATCATCTACCTTTGCAGATAAGTTAGTGAACAGATCCGAAAGTTCTGCTACTTTCTCCGATAGTGTACTTATTTCCTCAGTGTGTTTTTCTGAACCAAGTTTCAGAGTGTCCATTTGTGTTGAAATCGTATCTACTGTGTCCTTTAAGTTTTCTTGAGTTTTTGCAAGTTGCGTAACCGAATCGGTAGATGCAACTGAGTCAATTTTAGCTTGCAAGGTGTCGTGATTTTCATGAACAATAGTTTGCTGTTCTTTTAAGGCTGCTTCGTGATTCTGTATTGCATTTTCATGACGCGAAAAAATAGGTTGGAAATGCTCACAAATTAGTGTTTTTACGTCATTACAGACTTTTTGACATTTCGATTCGATGTTATGTAACTCAGTAGTTAAATCTTCACGTGTTTGTTCAAGCGTGGTGTCTAACTTTTGAAGATTTTGTTCCATTGTGTCTAACTTTTAAAGATTTTGTTCCACTGTGTCTAACTTTTGAAGATTTTGTTCCATTGTGTCTAACTGTTGCTGTGTTTGTCTCTGGTGTTGTTCCATTGTGTCTAACTTCTACATCTACATCTACATTTATACTCCGCAAGCCACCCAACGGTGTGTGGCGGAGGGCACTTTACGTGCCACTGTCATTACCTCCCTTTCCTGTTCCAGTCGCGTATGGTTCGCGGGAAGAACGACTGTCTGAAAGCCTCCGTGCGCGCTTTTGAAGCCTTTGTCCCATTTGTCTCTGATTTTGTTCCATTTGTTGCATTAATTGCAATAATAATGTATTAGTGTCTGGAATCTGTTTCTCTATGCTTTTTGGCAGTGCATTTTCACCGGCAACATTCACATTTTGACAAGCAGAAAATGTGTCTTGACTCATTTGAGAAAACGGTGAGGACTCAAAACCTAAGTCTACAGTATTTGCAATATTGTGTTCTGTCATTTCGGGTCCTCAGGTGAGCTGTTGCCGACCGACCGATCGATAATGCTTCCTTGTTCACTACCTGTTTCACTGTCTACCCCATTATTTGCCGCCCGCTCCATTTCCCTAAGCACAATTACCAAATTACTACTTCGAATGTCTGTTAATTCACTACACAGTGGTGCTGATAAGCTACGCTCGTCGTCACTATTATTTCTCAGTTTACTTTGAAACCTAGTGTTACGTTTTTCATACGCCATTATTGTCGCAATATTTCACACGATAACACAGAAAAGCACAATTTGAAGAGCAAAAATAAGAGAACACATTAACATAGCACTGAAAATAATATGTAGTTAATTGCAAGCGCAGCTGCGAAATACTTGGTGCAAATCTACATGCATGCCACAACTGTTTTACTGTACAACAGTGAAAGACTGCAACTACAAAGGAGATTCTCTCTACAATTACGCGCTAGCAATAAACAAAATCTACACTAATTACACAAACCACAAGAAAAAATCAGAAGATTCCAGTGAGGTATCCTCGGCTAAGGGTCCACATATGAAACGTCCCCTTACAAAAAATTATCCATGATCGTGTTTAAACTGACACACAATATTTTTAGCGCAACGCGATCTGACTTTTAATAATCCCTACAAAAGAATGGCCCTGACTGACAATAACCTATACCCTTCATGAATTCTTACCTCACAAAAATCTTCGTTACCCGAACTACTGCAATACAGCGAGCGCCACTACTGCCAGGTAAATAAAAGGTTCAAACAACTGAAGGCACTAACTACTGATAGGCATAGTTAGCAAACGAAATATTTTGATAGAGAACAAACAATGCATTTACCTTAATAGTGTTCAAAGGTCATAATATATATAGCAGTTCATGACATCCATTCTTACAAATGTACTGTTTCTGATGGACACACGTCCAGATCATCCGCTCTCAAAAATCCGCCATCTCACTTCCCCACATCCACCACTGCTGGCGGCTCACCTCCAACTGCGCAACGCTACGCGCTGTTCACATCCAGCTGCCCAACACTACAATGGCAGACAAAAATGCAAACTAGCAACAGACTGCACACAGCACAGCCAGTGATTTTCATACAGAGCGCTACGTAACGTTGCCAATAAGAAAACATAAACAGCCTACTTACAACATCAATGAAACTTGTAAGGCGGCCTAAATCTAAGCCAGCCGGTGTGGCCGAGCGGTTCTGGGCGCTTCAGTTTGGAACCGCGGGACCGCTACGTTCGCAGGTTCGAATCCTGCCTCGGGCATGGATGTGTGTGATGTCTTTAGGTTAATTAGGTTTAAGTAGTTCTGATGACCTCAGATGTTAAGTTCCATAGTGCTCAGAGCCATTTGAACAATTTGAACCTAAATCTAAACACAGCTCCAAGAAAGTTACCGAACAGGAGGTTCAACTGCCAACCGCATGTTATACCAACCCCACGCCACGTGGACGAGGGCTAAACAAGTAACCGCCACTAGGAACGGAGCACTATAGCCCAAGCAAACGCATTCGCTTCACTAACTAACTGCTAACAATAGAAAGATCATGACCTTTTGAATAACATTACAACCACCTATAGGACAGTACTAACAAAAGCAAAATAAACTCCTCTCCCAGAGAGACTTAAAAATTAACAGTCGAACTTGGTAGTATAGGTACAAACACCCGATAACACAATAAATGAAACTGTGCACCCCAGTAATAGAACATACTGCATGTTGTACATGAGAAAAACCCACATAATATATGAAAGCGCGCCGTCGCAAATCCGACGCTAGTTTCCAACTCGGCCGCTCACCCCGAGCGAAATGTTTCACCTTCCCCGTCTTAATTTAATAAAATTAATATTTATTACGTTTGATAGCGATATAATTATTATTTTGATCATTTCAGGGGTTAGTTTATTTAAAATATCGGTTTTGGGGACCGATGATGGAAAGCTTTCCACCCCTGAAGTTTTAAAAGTGGGATCTGCCCTAGCGCCTCCTTTCTCTGAGCGCACCACGCTCAACTAAGGCGAAGATGATCTATTGGAGACCGTGACGCGATCTATCGATCGCGCTACGGTTCAAGTCTTATATATTTATAAACAGAAAATATAAACTTAACATAAAAATCATTATCCTTCAAATAACATAATTATTTGATTATTTTCGAAGTCTTTCAAGATCGGGTTGGGTGGATTTGGAGGAGGAGACCAAATTGCTAGGTCATCGGCCTCGAATAGGGAAGGCTGGGGAAGGAAGTCGGCAGTGCCCTATCGAAGGAACCATCCCGGCATTTGCCTGAAGCGATTTAGGGAAATCACGGAAAACCTAAATCAGAATGGCTGGACGCGGGATTGAACCGTCGTCCTTCCGAATGCGAGTGCAGTATGCTAACCACTGCGCCACCTCGCTCGGTATATTTCAAGATTGTAATTGCATTTGATGTCATTGACATTTAAAATTGTTACGATTGTGTTTAGTGTTTCCGTAGCTGTTTTGAAAAATAAGTTAGAAGACTTTTTTAATATGAACGATTAAACACACGCAAGTTTCTCTGGATGTAAAAAGTCGATACGTAATTATAGGATCTCTGAGTTGCTATGTCGCTGGTAACTTGGCCGTGAGGTGTGATTGTGTTGTTGAGTTATGGCGCTTGGTGTTTTCTGGAAGATGTTTAATTTACAATTTTTATTAAAAATTAATATGAAGACAAAGTTGCCTGCGATGTCCATTTATTCCATCGTACGTATTTCAAAATTGAAACCCGATTACCTCTTGCAAGAAGAAAAACTACACCAGTAGACAGAAAGCCAACAAATTATCCACCAGTTTGCAGTCAAGTAATGCAAGTTACTTGTGGCCATACTAGCTACGTTTGAGTAGCGCTACTGTGTGGAATAATTAGTTATTTGTACTTTCTGCTACCAAACACTTTTATTTGTTTTATGTTTAACATATTGCAACGCGTTTCGGGCGTGTCCTGCTCATCTTCAGGCGTTTATACAAACAGAAAATTGTTATTTAAAAATAAAATGTCTGAAACTAAATTAACATAGGACTTCCTGTTTATTGTTCGCTGCCGGTGCGGTTGTTGAGTTATTTGGAGGGATGCTGAGAGGCCAGTGGTTGGTTAGAAGTTGATATCCAGGTGATATCGTCTGCACCCGTTGAGCTGTGTCTCGTTGTTTCTTAGGATCGGCGCTACAGCCTGTGTGGGATGCAGATAGTTTTGCATCTGTTGTTATGGTGCGAAAATCGTTTGATTCACTTTTTCATTTAACATTTGTTCAGTTACGAAACTGGCGTCTCAAAGCTCCGCCTGCATCGTTAATACACCGCCAGAGCTATTGCGAGACGTTACAGTATTGTAATATTTATTGTGGTACTATTTTCGACGTAATTTACCACACACATTTTTCTTCATACATATAAATAGTATACACTTAATACAACGTGACGGCCTTCCAGCATATCAATGGGTATCGCCTATTGCATTTATATCGATGTTCGCGATACTGGCAGTCTCGCAGTCGTTTGATTTACATTGGCACGTCTTACATTGCGTCACAAGCTGAAAACTACGTAAGAATTTTAAGTTCCCGAATCTGTTTCTCTTTATTTCATTAAGAATATTATCTCGGTAGTTCGTATTACGGATGAAGATTTTCATTTCTCCTAGGATATCCATTCTTCCGCAATTGCCGTGTTTATGCAATATTTCTGGATCGTCGTCGATGTTCAGAGGGCGTCTTGTATCTTTAATGTGGGTTGCTAATGCTAATTTGTTACATTTATTTAGTATGTAGCAGTCTAAATGTTCTTGATATCGAATTCCGAAATTTATGCCTATCCGGTCTATACAATATTTGTAGTATCGGTTGTAGGTAGTGTTGTAAATACCAGATGAATCATGATCTGTATCTGGCAGTTTTGTAAATAAGCTTCCTACTTAGGTTGTTGTTGGTGCTAAAGTCTTATTTTTACATCGGTGTTTTTGGGATGCTGTTAGTGTCTTGTTGTTTGCTCAGTTTCTTTTTATCTGTAGTGACATTGTGTTAACGAGTGAACGATCAAATTCATTGTTTATTGCGGAACACTTCAGGATTTCTATTTGTTGTTGTATTTTTGTGTGTTGAAGTGGTTATGTAATGCAGTTTGGCTGTAAGCCGTGCAGGTGTTCTTGGTAGCCAACATGCCACTGCATTTGTTTACTCCGGCGCTCTGTCTGAGCCATATTCGCCTATCCAGAAGCTCCGCCGCCATTCCTAGGAAGCTCCCTTGCTATGTTTAATTCATACCGGGGTTCTCCCTCGGTACCGTCACACCTGTGGCATGCTGCTAACACTGAAGGCGCAGCTCTCCAGTTCTCCGTCTGTGCACTTAAGCCGTTGGCACACGGACCGTACATTCGAACGTGAACGTTGAGCGTGCCGAGTTCTGAAGTCAAAGTGTGGAAAAAGCACGTTGGGGAGTCTTTCCGAACGTGCTGGGCAATATTTAGCATGTCTCATATTCTGAATGTGCGTTTGAACGTAGACAAATAAGATGGAATAACGCCATCTACGTCATACGACGCCATTTCTTCAGTACTGAGCCGAGAGATCCCATATTGGCTTTCAGTTGAAACCCGTTTGTATATATGCCGTTTCTAAGAACCAGAGCACTGAGAGAATTGAGGATCTCCATAAAACCCGTCGTTAATTGTACGAGCTGTTGTAATAAAACGTCATATTGGAGGTTAAAGCATAACTGTATGAAAGTATGCTGTTTCAGGACAACGGTACATTGAGTGTCCGTATAGATTAAATACGTTGATAGTGGAGTGTTTATTGCTGTCAGAAGTAGTTTTCTTTGTAATGACATTGAAGTAGATAGTTCATGTGAGTTAGTATGGGTAGAGATTGAACTTGACAACCGGAAAAAATTAATACTTGATTCCTTTTACCGCCCCCCCCCCCCCCCACATTAGATGATACAGTTGCTGAACAGTTCACAGAAAATTTAAGTCTCATTTCAAATAGGTACCACACTCGTGGTGGTGACTTTAATCTTCCCTCAATATGTTGGCAAAAATGCATGTTTAAAGTCGGTGGTAGACATTAAACATCGCCTGGAATGCGTTTTCAGAAAATTTTATTGAACAATTAGTTCAGGAGACCTCTCGAAGTGTAAAATCAGTAAGTGGGTCAATATCATCTATTAATTCTCTCAGCGACTACACCGGCACCGAAACGGAAGGCCAAATACTGAATTCGGTCTTGCGAAGTTGTTTCACCGCGGAAGATCGTAACACTGTCCCTCCTTCCAATCGTCATGCGAACGTCGAAATGACAGTTATTGAGATAATCGATCGCGGAATTGAAAAGCAGCTACAATCGCTTAGTAGTGGAAAGGCTTCAGGACCCGATGAGACACCTATAAGATTCAATAAAGATTATGCGTAAGAACTTGCTCCCCTTCTAGTAGTAATTTATCGTAGATCGCTTGAGCAACGAAAGGTACCTAACGACTGGAAAAAAGCGCAGGTCATTCCATTTTTCAAGAAACGCCGTAAGAAAGATCTACACAATTATAGACCTATATCGTTGACGTCAGTCTGTTGTAGAATTATGGACCATGTTTTATGCTCAAGAATTATGACGTTCTTGGAAACTGAACATCTCCTCTATAAAAATCAACATGGAGTCCGCAAACAGAGATCCTGTGAAACTCAGCTCACTCTGTTCCTCCATGAGACCCACAGCGCAGTGGACAACGGCGCTCCGGTTGATGCTGTGTTCCTTGATTTCAGTAAGGCATCTGACACCGTCCTGCGTTGCCGTTTAATGAAAAAAATACGAGCTTACGGAGTATCGGAGCAGACCTACATAGGAAAAGAAATCCACTACTGTACAGCTACACAATTGATAACAAACAGCTTGAGACAGCGTCGCCCGTAAAATATATAGGCGTAACTACCCAGAGCGACCGTAAGCGGAATGACCATATAAAACAGATAGTGGAAAAATCAGATTCATCGGAAGAACCTTAAGGAAATGTAACTTATCGACGAAGGAAATGGCTTATAAAGCGCTTGTTCGCCCGATTCTTGAGACTTGTTCATCTATCTGGGATCCCTATCACGTAAGACTGATAGAGGAGATAGAGAAGTTCTAACGAAGAGCGACGCGTTTCGTCACGGGCTTGTTTAGCTAGCGAGAGAGCGTTACAGAGATGCTAAACAAACTCCACTGGCAGACATTACAAGACAAGCGTTGTGCATCACGGAGAGATTTACTATTGAAATTTCGGGACAGCACTTTTCAGGAGGAGTCAGAAAACATACTACATCTTGCGTATTGACCACGAGGAGAAAATTCGAGAAATTAGAGCCAATACAGAAGCTTACAGACAATCAGTCTTCCCACGCACTATTCGCGAATGGAACAGGGTTGGAAGGATCAGATAGTGGTACAAGTACCCTCCGCCACACACTGTTAGGTGGCTTGCGGAATATGATGTAGATGTAGATGATGTAAATTCACTTATTTGCAGCAAAAAGTCCTGAGCAAATAGGAAGCATCATGACAGATACAGGGGTTAGTGACCCACGAGGTGGTTGTAGCGAGACAAAATAACGTAACATCAAAACCCACCAAAAATCGCGAAATACATCTATTTAAAAAAGCAGATACAATTCACTCGACACCTTCCTAAGACCGGACGACGTGGCGCACTGGTTAGCGCATCGGACTCGCATTCGGAAGGACGACGGTTCAACCCCGCGTCCGGTCATACTGATTTGGGTTTTCCCCATATCGCTTCAGGCAAATGCCGGGATGGTTCCTTTGAAAGGACATAGCCGCTTTCCTTCCCTATCTTTCCTTAATTTGAGGTCGTGTTTCGTCTCGTATGACCTGGATGTCAACGGGACGTTAAACCCTAATCTTCGTTGCTTCCTGTCTTTGTAAGAGGCGGTTTCCACTTCTTCCAGTCAGACTCTGCAAGTGTAGGCCAGATGTGATATACATTCAAAGAAATAGAGAGACATATACCAAATAAATTAATAAGGGATGGTGCTGATCCCTCTTGGTACAAAAAACAGACCAAAACACCGTTGCAGAGGCAACGAAAAAAGCACATAAAATTTCAAAGAACATAAAACCCTAAACATTGGCAAAGATTTACATAAGGCCGAAACTTAGCGCGAACTCCAATGCTAGGTATTTTTAATATTTCCAAAACGAAGCTATGTCGCGAAACCTGGCAGAAAATCCAGAGAGATTCTGTCGGATGTAAAGTGCACGAACGGAAAGACACAATCAATACCCTGACTGCCCGATAACAATGGTGATGTTACAGATGACAAAGCCAGTAAAGTAGAGTTACTAAAAGCGGTTTTCCAATACCCCTTCACCAAAGTGGACGAAGTAAATATTCCTGAATTCAAATCAAGAACAGCTGCCAACATGAGTAACTTAGAAATATATTTCCTCGGCGCAGCAAAACAGCTTAAATAAACGCAGTGACTCTGGTCTAGGTTGTGTACCAGTCAGGCTCCCTTCAGAGTATGCGGATACAGTAGTTATAATCGTTCACAACCACTCGCTTGTCGAAAAATCCACTCCTAAAGACTGGAAAGTTGCACAAGTCACATCAATACCCAAGAAAGGAAATTCGAGTAAGCCGTGAATTATAGACCCACATCGCCAACGTCTATTTGCAGTAGGATTTTCGAACATTGTGGGTTACCTCGAAGAAAATGACTTATTGACAAACAGCCAACACGGATTCAGAAAATATCGTTCTTATGAAACTCAGCTGTTGTTGTTGTTGTGGTTTTCAATCCAGAGACTGGTTTGATGCAGCTCTCCATGCTACTCTATCCTGTGCAAGCTTCTTCATTTCCCAGTACTTACTGCAACCTGCATCCTTCTGAATCTGCTTAGTTTATTCATCTCTTGGTCTCTCTCTACAATTTTTACCCTCCACGCTGCCCTCCAATACTAAATGGGTGATCCCTTGATGCCTCAGAACATGCCCTACCAACCAATCCCTTCTTCTTGTCAAGTTGTGCCACAAATTTCTCTTCTCCCCATTTCTATTCAATACCTCCTCATTAGTTATGTGATCTACCCATCTAATCTTCAGCATTCTTCTGTAGCACCACATTTCTAAAGTTTCTATTCTCTTCTTGTCCAAGCTATTTATCGTCCACGTTTCACTTCCATACATGGCTACACTCCATACAAATACTTTCAGAAATGACTTCCTGACACTTAAATCTATACTCGATGTTAACGAATTTCTCTTCTTCAGAAACGCTTTCCTTACCATTGCCACTCTATATTTTATATCCTCTGTACTTCGACCACCTTTATTTTGCTCCCCAAATAGCAAAAGTCATCTACTACTTTAAGTGTCTCATTTCCTAATCTAATTCCCTCAGCATTACCCTGGTTAACTCGACTACATTCCATTATCCTCGTTTTGCTTTTGTTGATGTTCATCTTATATCCTCCTTTCAAGACACTGTCCATTCCATTCAACCTGTTCTTCCAAGTCCTTTGCGGTCTCTGACAGAATTACAATGTCATCGGCGAACCTCAAAGTTTTTATTTCTTCTCCATCGAATTTAATTCCTACTCCAAATTTTTATTTTGTTTCCTTTACTGCTTTCTCAATATACAGATTGAGTAACATCGGGCAGAGGCTACAACCCTGTCTCACTCCCTTCACAACCACTGCTTCCCTTTCATGTCCCTCGACTCTTGTAACTGCCATCTGGTTTCTGTACAAATTGTAAATGGTCTTTCGATCCCTGTATTTTACCCCTGCCATCTTGAGAATTTGAAAGAGAGTATTCCAGTCAACATTGTCAAAAGCTTTCTCTAAGTCTACAAATGCTGTCAACCAGCTGTTTATTATATGTAAATTGAAGGTAGAGAGGGGAAGAAAAGGAAGGTGATATCACTACTACCACCTGCATTGGGGCATTACGCGGAATCAGCGGCGACGAGTGAAAATGCGTACTCGCCCAAGATTCGAAACCGGGATCTCCTGCTTATTATGTAAGTACGTTAAGCACTGCGCCATGCGGGACACAGCGTCATTGCACCTGCACGGACTATATCGGCACGCCCCACGGCCGCTTCCCATTCCTATCGAGCGCCACCCATCCACTGTCCCTGTTCCTATCCTCCATGTCAGCTCTCTGAGATTCCCTGTGGAAGTTGGACGTATTTGTTCATCCCCACTGAAGAAGGTGGATCCATTCCCCAGCTAGGCCAATCAGATTATATGAATGCGTGGTGTCTGTTCTTACGGACATGTCCGGAAGAACAGACACCACGCATTCATATGTTTATTCTCACGAAATAATGAGTGCTATCGACAGAGGATGTTAAATTGATTTCATATTTTTATATTTACAGGAGGCTTTTGACACTGTTCCCCACAAGTGACTTCTAACCAAATTGCGTGCCTAGGGATCACCGTCTCAGTAGTGCTATTAGATTCGTGATTTCCTGCCAGAAAGCCCACAGCTTGTAGTGACGGACGGTAAGTCGCCGAGTAAAACAGAAGTAATGTCTGGCATTGTCCTAGGAAGTTTATGCTGTTTATAGTCCACATAAACGATTTAGGAGACAATTTGAGCAGCCCTCTTGAATTGTTTACAGATGATGGTGTCATCAGGTGGTTAAAACAAATTGCAAGACGCTTTAGCCAAGATATCTATATGGTTCGAAAAGCTGATAGTTGACTCTATATAACGAAAAGTGTGACACGTGAGTACAGAAGGAATCCACTAAAATTCGGCTGCAGGATAAAACACACAAATTTAAAGATTGTAAATTCAACTAAACACTTAGGGATTACAACTACGAACTGGGACGATCACATAGAAAATGTTGAGGGGAATGTAAACCAAATACTGCGATTTGTTGGCAGAACACTAAGAAAGTGCAACAGATCTACTAAAGAGACTGGATGCATCACCCTTTTCCGCCCTCTTCTGCAGTATTGGTATGCGGTGTGGGATCCGCATCAGATAAGATTGCCGGAGGACATCGAAAAAGTTCAGGGAAGGGCATCTCGTCTCGTATGATCGTGTAACAGAGGAGTGTGTGCTATGGATCTGATACACGAACTGGGTTGCAAAGTAGATTTTAGTTGCGGAAAGATCATCTCATGAAATTTCAGTTACCAACTTCGTGGGGAGGAATGATCATCACAATAAAATAAGAGAAATCAGAGCTCGCCACGGGAAGATTTAAGTGTTCATTTTTCCCGCACGCTGTTCGGGAGTGGAACGGTAGAGAAATACCTTGAAGATAGTTCGATGGCAGGCAGGCAGTTAATCGTGAATTGCAGAGTAACCTTCTCGATATAGATATAGATAAATATTCAAGTTTTTATATATGTACAGTACAGACAGTACAACATGATTAGCATATGGTGAAGGGAGAAAACGTGCGTTTTAATTCAACTAACGTTGGAATTTTACGCCCTTCCGTTTTGTGTAGTGTGGAGATACGGTCGACAACTGTCTCTGAAGCGCGCTGCGATCGCGTTTACTATGCTGAGGCGCACGTGCCATCTGTACAAATCACATCGCTTCTGAGCATTCAGCTGCACGTTGAACTTAATTAATTTTATTTAATAAAATTGCAGCCAAATAGCCATGCACGTTGAACTCGGCACGCTCAACGTTGATGTTCGAAAACACGGCCCGTGAGCAAGGCTTCACACACCACTCCACGTGTTGCTTTTCGTGCTTTAAGACAACGATTTTCAAATACTAATCCGTAATGCCGATGACACCGCCTTCCTTGCCCTCGCCCCCACCTTGCAACGCTCCCAATGCCTTCTCCAATCCCATCTTGACCGGTTCACCGCTTGGTGCAACCAGTGGTTGCTCACGGTCAATCCTTCCAAGGTCCTATCACCCTCACCCCCACCCTCAAGTACCTTGGTGTCACCCTTGACCGTCGCCTCTCCTGCACCCACCATCTCCAGACAATCCAAGCCAAGGCACGCTCCTGCCTCCACCTCCTCAAGCTCCTTTCTGGCCGTACATGGGGTCTGGACCCCTCCAGCATCCTCCACACGTATAAATCCCTCATCCACCCTATCCTCTGCTACGCCCACCCTGCATGGATCTCCGCCCCTCCTACCTTTTACAAATCCCTTCAAATGCTTGAACGCCATGCGCTCCGCCTCGTCTATCGCATCCGTCTCCCCTGCCCCACATGGATCCTCTATGACCTTATTCCGTTCCCCACCTCCTCCTTTTCCTCGAATGGCTACGGATCCTCTACACCTCCCATAAACTTGATCTCCCTCACCCGCTTGTCTCTCCCATCCTTTCCCACCCCCGTCCGCTACAGTGCCTGTATTTCCACGTCCCACCTGCTCTCCATCTCTCCACTCTCCATACCCTCTCCCAAGGTGGCTTCCACCAACTCCCTCTCCCTGGTGATGCCCTCATCCCCTCCATCTACCCCTCCTATCAACTTTGATCCTCCCTATCCCCACCATGTGTTTCCTTAGAGCACCCTCTCTCCCTTCTCTCCCTCCTCCCTTCCTCCCTCCCTCCTCCCCCGGGCTTCCCCTACCCCTGTACCTTCTTTCCTCCCCCTCCCATCTCCTCTGCCACTCGCATCTACACCCTCCCCTCTCCCTCCTACCTCACCTTTTCCCCTTTTGACAGGTCCCCGGACTCGCACACGTCATTCGCGCGCCGGAGATCATCGCCATCGGTTCTTTGTGTGTGCCGTCGTGTTAGGGCTTTAGTGTTTTCACTGCCCACGCTCCATCGTTCACATGTGTCGTTTCAGTCATCAGTGTTCGTGTACAAATGCTAACGTGTTTTTTATTATGCTCCACCCGTGAACGGCTCCGTGTTTTTTACTCAAGTGCCTACTGTTTTTTGTCCAGCATTATGTTTTGTTTTTCTGTGTCTTCCTTGTGCCTATTTGTTCTATCTATGGCCGAAGAGCGGCGTAATATTGCCGCTGTTGGCCCACCTTTTGTGTAAGGTATTGCAATAACAAGGAAGAAAAAAATACTAATCCGTAGATAATTAAACAAGAAATCTGATAAATGCGCAATCAAAAGTATCCTAAAACTACAGTTGTACCTTTCACGGGAGCGACACTAATATCGTTCATTAGATGATTGCAGTACAATTGCAAGCGTTAACTTGGTAACCATTATCTTCACGATGGTCTTTTCAGCAATTTATCGTAGATCGTTGGAGCAACGAAGAATACTTAGTGGTTGGGACAAAGCACAGTTCACTGCTGGGAGCTTCCATGCAGCAAGTGCATTCCCCGCGGCGCAGAGAAACAAAGTTGACGAACAAGCCTTCGAATTATTCTTAAGTGTTCTGTGTGTCCTCAAACAGCGAGATAATGGCCAGCAATACAATCTGCCAAAAACTTCACATGTGGCCAATAAGAGGTGCCGGCGAGCACTTACATCAGCCTGGCCTCTGAAGTCATCCAGGAAATGAAAGCGACCACGCTCCAACACGACCTCAGTTGATGTAGTTCTGTGCTATAATACCTGCCTCGCTGACACCGAGTGTACGTGACTGGGATGCTTACTGGATCTCACTTGCACAACTCTTCGGACTGCGGATACAGTGTTGCTGAGACACAGGCATGACAATAGAGTTTCTGGATCCTTCTCTTGGTCTGTGTCTACAACTTCGACGGACGGGCAGGGACTGTTTTGTGAACTGTCGAAGAATAATTAAATAGCCATCTTTACTGTGTGACAAAGAGTGTTTGTTGCACTTTAGCAGATGTAATATTGCTGACGAGCGCTGAACTCAGCGTGTGTGTTACGACAATAGACTAACAAGGAGACTGCGCATACTCGTCATCGCCTGTTTCGTCTCAGTTTATTGTATAGCCAGGGACAGCCCAAAAATGAAAATGGCAGAAGTGGGAACTCCAGATGGTGAATCATTTAGAGAAAATAATCTTCTCTGTGCAGGTCGGATGAGACACGAGCCGTTTATTTTAGAAGGGTTGCCAGGATAGATTGGCGCAGCAGAAAGAATACAGAACGATAATCGGAGGGTCGTGGGGTCGAATCCCTATGTAGGAACTTTTTTAATTTTCAATGAATGAAAATCACCAGTTTGATTTTGTTCTACAATATTACTTACTGTAGAACAAAAGGGAATTGGTGGTTTTCATTTATTGTAATGTTTTTCTACCAAGAACCGACGGATGATTTTTTTAATTTTCAGTTTTACTTTACTTACACTGCCAATAAACAGAAATAAGGTTGAGTATATTGTATTTATTAATATTTTCATAAAAGACACAAAAAGAAAAGGCAAACGAAAATTTGGTATTGGATACAAACTTCTAGAATGGATCATAAGGCGTACAAAAGAACTTCACATATAAAATTGAATACTTTTATTATATTAAAGTTGATGATTTACAGGTGCTGGGGTGAAATTGAACAGGGGAAGCGGTAATATTCTCGGCATCCTGTACACGTACAGTTACATTGTTATTTTAAAGATTCTGTAAAAAGTCTTGGTTGATATTTGTTGTGGCGTAACAAGCTAGTTACGCCACACTGAGAAGGGAGCCGAAAGGCACGCGTACACACACGCCGACTGGCGTCAAGTCTGGAACAAGGTACGTTATGACTGCTATAAAGAAAATACGTAGCTTTGGAATATACTTAACTTTATTCTTTGTTGGTTTACAACGTTCTTCTTGAGACATTTATACGATAACTCTCAAACTAGGTAAGGCTAATGGCGCCTTGCTAGGTCGTAGCCATGGACTTAGCAGAAGGCTATTCTAACTGTCTCTCGGCAAATGAGAGGAAGGCTTCGTCCGTATTGTCGCTAGCAATGTCGTCCGTACAACTGGGGCGAGTTCTAGTCTGTATCTCGAGACCTGCCTTGTGGTGGCGCTCGGTCTGCGATCACACAGTGGCGACTCGCGGGTCCGACAGGTACTAAACGGACCGCGGCCGATTTAAGCTACCACCTAGCAAGTGTGGCGTCTGGCGGTGACACCACAATATTCATAAAATGTTTTCTCTCATCGCACAGTTTGCCAGAAAACAACATGAATGCATAATCTCGACAAATACTCCGGAGTATAGTTGGTGATATACGGTGGAATGTATTTTGATACATTGTTCTCGTGACGTGTTAAGAGCAATTTTGAGGCTTTTTTTATCAAATTCTTTAGCTGACTATAGAAACAGACATGGCAAGGTTGCGCTAGCTGAGTGCATTTGAGAGGAATCACTGACACTGCACGATGCCAGCGCTTCTTCAAGTTGAAAAATTTTGTATAACCGTGGATTTATTTGCTTCCCCACGAGTCATTTAACTGCAGGAATTTGTTCTCCTGTACGTAGGCTTTCATAACGGGTCAAAAAATTTTCTGTAAGGCTGTTGTAAGTTTCGCGGATTTTGGTGAAGTAATAACGAGATTGCTACTTTTTGCCGTCCTCTCATGATCCGTTTTTCTTTAATCATCGGCCCAGAAGAGCCAGAACTCCCTCGTAGACTGTCGGGAACAATTCTAGATATGGTTGTAGTGTGGTGGACCTCGTATATCATACATATTGATGAAGTCGATTGTGGTGAATAGACGCGGTTCCCTTGTGAGTTCAGTTACCATGGATTCAGAAACTGTGTTAGCAATAGCTACAACTGGAAATGCAACGGCAGACACAACGAGAACAACAACAACAAAGGGAGCAAGAGCAAACTATGCAGCAGACAGCAGCAACTTATACTAAAGCAGCTCATCAAGCCAGAACACTATCCACTACGACCATTCGTGGCATTTCATCCAAACTGGAAATAGTATGGCATACGTTTGCAGCTAAACTTACAGGCGAGTAGCATAACCCATGTTTCGAAACAGTGTGCTTTCTTCCATCTACTAACAGCAAGTAATGTGTCTTCTACGAAAGTCCTATCACTAAATCTGCGTGATTAGAACGGTCCGAATTTATAGCTTTTTCTCTAAGCACTAAAAGTTGCAAACACATGTCGTAACAGACAGGCTCGATTTTTTCGTTGCCACGAGAAATTGTCAGTTACATGCTGCTTAGGCAACTCATGTCAAAAGACTCACACGAGAGTGTCGATTGCTGTGTGTGAATCATAGTTGTAAACAATCATATGTAAAATCCTGTAACAAAAGTCTTCGAAATGTCAGACTCGGCACGGCAATACTTTGATGAAAGTGGCGTTATCTTCCGTGAAACGGATTCTCATTCACGCCACAGTAAGTGTGATCGGAACTCATCAAGTTCATTCACGTCAATAGACTTGGGTTCAAACCCATGTGTCCCTTTAGGGACAAATTCCAAACAATACACCAGCAGCGGCAGTTTTCGACTCACAGTATTCATGTGGTTCTTCCAACACCCATCCTCGCTTTAACAGCAGCAGGATGCGGCATCTGTGGAGCCCAGACAGTTTTTGTAAACACATGCACTCAGTGAACGCACAAGGAAACGCACTGTGCACGTTGCTGTAAGCAAAAGCATGTGGAGAAACAGTTGGGCAACGTACGAGTATTTATTTCACAGTGTCTGTATAGTTCGATGCAATGTTCCTTCCGACAGGACTGCATGTTCCTTCGGACATGCCGACGATTGAGAGCTGTATTAAAGTATGAAATGCATTCGCAAATTGTGAATACAATTGTAGAATGGCTACATGATTTACTAATAACATACGAAAATTTTGGCGGGTTGGGACTCTAATCCGGATATCCTGCTTTACATGAGCGGTCGCCTTAACTGCCTCAGCCATCTGACCATACCTCCGGAACCGACGCAAACTTATGTATGTCCTAGTGTCTACGTCCTACAGGTGCTCGCCGTATGATTCTCACACAAGAAGGCAGTGATCCTGGGGAGAAAAGCGGTCAGATGCCATGATATCATGGGAGGAGTCAATTGCAAAGTGGTATGGAACTTTTGCTGAGGGTATTCTGAGCTGCTTTTCTGATAGGCATGTTTTTTGTCCACTTAATTGGGGGGGGGGGGTCAAGTTTCATACCTCTTGCAAAAGATATTTCTGCTAAAATAGTATGTATTAATGTCTAGGATAATGCTGAAGGGGACGAGTATTGCTCCACAGCACCACTTCCGGCTTACGATAGAAGTTACCAAAAACATGTTCGGCATCTGAATACATATGGAACAACTAATTTCTGTAGGCCTATAACTTCAGTGGTGTCTCATTGCCAGTTAAAATCGTGGACCTACTAAAATTTGGAAGGCAGAACGATGATTATTCAGTTCATGTTTATGGTCTGCAGGAAGATAAAAAGCAAATGATAAGAGCATAGTGTGCAGAGAGAAGTAATGTATAAGGTAGCTGGAACTTCTACTTTTCCAAAGTAGCTGGTCAGAACCCAGACAGACAGATTTGTTGCTATTCGTCAAAGGCGAGAAGCATCACTACAGCCGGCCGCTGTGGCCGAGGGTTTCTAGGTGCCTCAGTCCGGAACTGCGCTGCTGCTACGGTCGCAGGTTCGAATCCTGCCTCGGGCACAGATGGCTGTGATGTCCTTAGGTTAGTTAGCTTTAAGTAGTTCTAAGTCCCATAGTGTAGTTCTAAGTCCCATAGTACTTGTAGCCATGCTTTAGCATCACTACATAAAAACATGTTCTACCTGCTTTCCGCCAAATTGTCGAAACATTGCAGTATGGAGCATATTTGTCATAGATGCCTCAACTCAAGTGTATCTAGAAAGACACATAATTGAATGCTTGATCCAGGAACCCACACGTGGAGAAATGCCCACTGAGAATAAAAACGTGTTAAGGTTTATGAATGCCAACCACCACCCTTCATTGTATATGCTGACGTTACGTCATTGCTAGTTCCTACGGCACATTTTGAAGGTGATCCTGTAGCCTCTCAAGGCAGTGTATTCAAGTTGGATGTTCATATGACTCCACGTTCAACAAATTTGAATCATAAGGTTTTTAACATGGCTGTCAATCAGCAACTGTTGTATAATACAAAATTTTCAAAAACACAACCCTCAATCGCGATCACAATTAATTTGTAACCTACGTTTCGGTGTCACAAGGGACACGTTCTTCGGACAAAATTAAAACTAAATGTTATAGCATAACGTACCAAAAAATACGAAAGCTGCGGTCATACCTGACAGCGTCAGTTAGAATGGAAATAAGATGCAACAGAGGTGCAAGCCACTAGGGACTGCCATGTGTCCTTTGCTACCGAATCATAAATCGGGGATAATCCTGTGGGATACTTGCTCTCTATGCTCGAAAAACTTGCGTTGAATGTTGATGAGATTCATTTCAACAACATTCCTATGGCCATCTCACAGGAGAATGATGCCTTATACAGGCAGGCAATCGACTGTCACATTTGTGGGCTGCCGTTGGTTGGAGATGCAGAAACTTCATGGTGAGAACACTGTCATCTAACGGGGAAGTTGTCTGGTGCTGTTCACACTGCATTCCATTTGAAATACAAACTGCCCCAACACATACCCACCTTCTTCCACAGTCTGAGTGGGTATGATGCTCACTTTCTTGTTGAGCACTTCAAGAATGATAAGGTCAATGTCATACCTGACAATGTAGAAAAGTACATTTCATTCTCCAAGTGTATCATACCAGGAATCGTAGTCTGCTTCCCGGGTTCATTATGATTCATACTTCAGAAACTTGCTGAGACAATACGTGAAGAGGATATACATATCACCAGAGCCATATATCTTGATGATACAAAGTTTCAGCTTGTGATGAAGAAGGTGTCTTTCCTTATAAATAGCTGGATTTTATATAGAGACTCCATGAAATCGAATTTTCCGACTACATTCACCAGCAGGTTCACAAGCACTGCCATAATGGATGCAGAGTATGAGCATGATGTGAATTTTCTCTAAATCTCTGGTTTAGAGGGACGTGCAAAATTATACACGGACACAGATGTGCACTTCCTCACAGTCATTTTTGAAAAATTCTGTAATATGTATATGGCACGTAAACCAAGCGACACACTGGTGAGACACAAGAGGATTCACCGGAATCAAGCACTCCAGTGGTGAGAGACAAGAGGATTCACTGAAACCAAGTAATCCAAAGGTCAGAGGCAAGGGGACTCATCGAAATCAAGACCCCAATGGAGAGATGCAAGGGGGCTCACTCATATCAAACATCCTGATGGGGACAGAAATCTATTACGTCCACGTCGATCGGGCTAAATGTAGGTTCTGACCAGACATTGAAATGGCTAACCATATTATACTGTCAGTCAAATTTACAACACTAAAGTAAATTTCGAACTTAAATAACAACTGTAAGAATACTAAGCTTTACATTTACTTCATAAATGAAATGTGGAATCAAATGCACCGGTTCTTAATTGGAAAACAGGCACATTTGATAATTATCGATTACTGTGCCATCTATCGCAAATGGAAAACAATGGTGTGAGTAAACCATACGTATTTTTTGGTATAGAATACGAGTGTGGAATAAAAAGGGGAGCTACAATTTAGAAATACAACGTTGACCCCACGTATACAGGAGAGGTGGTTAGGAGGTGCCCATTTATAGCACAGACATCTCCCCTTTACTGATATTAACTTTTCACCAAGAACATTTTTTCCTAGGTCTCATCGTTTTCGATGTCTTCAGTTGCTGCAAGGTGAAACAAACGCTCTCTTTATGTATATATACATTGAAGAGCCAAAGAAACTGGTACACCTGCGTCCGCAGCTCGTGGTCGTGCGGTAGCGTTCTCGCTTCCCGCGCCCGGGTTCCCGGGTTCGATTCCCGGCGGGGTCAGGGATTTTCTCTGCCTCGTGATGACTGGGTGTTGTGTGATGTCCTTAGGTTAGTTAGGTTTAAGTAGTTCTGAATATGGGGACTGATGACCATAGATGTTAAGTCCCATAGTGCTCAGAGCCATTTGAACCATTTGGTACACCTGCCTAATATCGTGTAGGGTCCCCGCGAGTACGCAGAACTGCCGCAACACAACGTGGCATTGACTCGACTGATGTCTGAAGTAGTGCTGGAGATAGTTGACACCATGAATCCTGCACGGCTTTCCATAAATCCATAAAAGTACGAGGGGGTGGAGATCTCTTCTGAACAGCACTTTGCAAGGCATCCCAGATATGCTCAATACTTTTCATGTCTGGGGAGTTCGGTGGCCAGCGGAAGTTTTTAAATTCAGAAGAGTGTTCCTGGAGCCACTCTGTAGCAATTCTGTACGTGTGGGGTGTCGCATTGTCCTGCTGGAATTGCCCAAGCCCGTCGGAATGCACAATGGACACGAATGGATGCAGGTGTGACCTGCCTAAGACGTATCAGGGATCCCATATTACTCCAACTGCGAACGCCCCACACCATTACAGAGCCTCCACCGGCTTGAACAGTCCAGTGCTGCCACAGAGGGTCCATGGCTTCATGAGGTTGTCTCCATATCCGTACACGTCCATCCGCTAGATATAATTTGAAAAGAGACTCGTCCGACCAGGAAACGTGTTTCCAGTCATCAACAATCCGATGTCGGCGTTGGCGGGCCCAGGCGAGGCGTAAAGATTTGTGTCGTACAGTCATCAAGGGTACACGAGTTGGCCTTCGGCTCCGAAAGCCCGTATCGACGATGTTTCGTTGAATGGTTCGCACGATGACATTTGTTGATGGCCCAGCATTGAAATCTGCAGCAATTTTCGGAAGGGTTGCACTTCTGTCACGTTGAAAGCTTCTCTTCAGCCGTCGTTGGTCCCTTTCTTGCAGGATCTTTTTCCGGCCGCAGTGATGTTGGAGATTTGATGTTTTATCGGTTTCCTGATATACACGGTATACACTTTATCGCTACCTCGGAGATGCTGCGCCTCATCACTCGTGCGCCGGCTATAACACCACGTTCAAACTCACTTAAATCTTGATAACCTGCAATTGCCTGTCTAAATATCTGTGTACTTGAATACGCATACCTACACCAGTTTCTTTGGAGCTTCGTATTATATATATTATACTGAAGGGTCAAAGAAACTCGCGTGTGTGTGTGTGTGTGGGGTTCCGTCTCCAGCTGCTCCTACTAAGTAAAAGCAAGGCGGATGTATAAAATCTGTAGTAGAAGTAGTGTTTTAGTATCTCTCACATAAAGACTCTTTCCTTGAAAAACAAACCAATATAATTTTTATTGTAAATAGAATAATTTAGTGGCTTGTGGGAATAGAATGGGTAAGCACTACTGCTACGGATTTTCAGTTATAGTGCAGCTGTCGCTACGTATGAGCAGCGGAACAAAACAACAACAACAAAAAAAACTTAATTTCACTCAACACCTGTGAGGAAAATGCTTCATGATCAGCGCCAGTGGCTACTTGTTGCGGGAACATAATGGCAAGCAACAGGTAAAATGTTAGGTTCTAAGAAAAATTCGCATTTTCCGAGATTATAGCCGCATTTGACGAGTTATAAGAAAACAGAGTTCTTAATGATCCCATCTTCGACCAGGATCCTGAGTATGGTCAGAGTCAGATGCAAGTAAGTTTGTTGTGCTTAATAAGTTTCATGAAGAATACTGTATAAGGTAATTTTTGACTGGCTGCTGTTGAAGGCTTCATGGTGTGTATATGCATGTTTCTTCATTTATATTCCTACAAGTAATATTAATAAAAAACTACAATAATAATTACAATGGTAATATTTTTTTGCTATTCAGGTAATCTGCGAAGGATTTCGAACTGATCCCAATATTGAGCAGTCTGTCACTGTCTCAGATACCTGTAACGAAGAAGCAGAAGAATATACGAAGAAGTCTTCTCAGAAAAGATTTGGATGCAGCTCACAATGGAAGTTAAGTAGCAGAGGTGTATTAAAGTAGAAGAATATGTATCTCGTTCTGAAAAAGAAAACCGTAAATAAAAAGAATTTGGATCTAACTACCGCTGTCTTGTTAAAGGATTTGAGAAAATAGGTGAAAGCAATGTGAGGAAAACGATCAAAACATTCTCAGTAACTGGTAGCTTTGATGTTTGGAATACATCAGGCTGCTAGCCTAAGGAATGTACACAGGTGGAAGGTGACTTCTGAATACCCGTCATCTTTACTCATCAGTGAAACATTATGTCATGACGTCCGGTGCAAAACAAGTTTCTAGTAACGTGGGATGCAAAACGCAGGTCTCACTCGTCGATTAAAATGCGACAGGTCCAAACGCACTGAAAAGAAGAAAGTCCTGTCGTTCTGTTCCTGTTGGATCACATCCCTTCTGTTCATCATGGATTTTTCTTGTCACTAAAACAGTATTTGGACAATGGGTACATCTGTGATGGGAGTGATGAATGATTAAGCATTTTCAAGCAATGAGCTATACATTTAGGTCATCTAGTAAAACCTGTATAAATATTCTCTTATGATTGTCTATCATTATGTTTTGTAGTTAGTGTATGTGATTTGGGTAATATAACGGTATCTCCACTAGAGTGATGTGTTTACTTTTGTATATTTCATGTGGTATAGTCTGTTTCTTTTTCATGACTCTGTGGATGAACATAGATGTTGAATGCCATCCAGAACACAATGGATGTTGGAATAAAATTACTCAGATTTGTGGGTCTATTGCAAACGTTAGTTCTCTGTATCTTCACACTCGCATTTTGACATTTACCATTTTGTTCCCCCCATCAGCTCAATTATTAAAAAGTATTGTTAATAACTCCGAAAAAAGTATTGTAATGATATAATCCATTACATAATGTCCTTAGGTTAATTAGGTTTAAGTGTTTCTAAGTCTAGGGGAATGATGACAATAGAGATTAGAGCCATTTGAACCAGCAGAATATGATGTCGCACGATGCTCAGCACAAGTTCGAATAGAAGTGGGTAAGAAATTTGGTCGTGTCCCGGTGACGGCCATAAACCTTTAGGGAACTGTTTAAACTGAATTTATTATTCCAATAACACATTCTAAAAATATGCTGTCAATGTGTATGTCTAGATCCTATAGCAAACCATATTTTACTAACTGTATAATAAAATTTTCAGTAAATTGAAACTTTGTGTACGTTGCCTGGTAAGCGCATAATCCAGACATTTTACTGTGTGGTTTTCAGGAGGAATGCTCCTGGGTCAAGAGAGTTTTCATCTGGCTACAACATGTTAGAGGTTTCTCATATTTTGAATTCAATATAGATTAGTAATGTAAGAAATTTACTTAGGAAAAAATTAGGAGAAACTCGAGTTTCATTATAAAAGAAAAACGAAGGATTTCCCTAGTCTTTTTTTCCGTCCTGTCCTGCAGACGTGTTCATTTCTTGCACAAGGAATGTAAAATCCACGAGACAGGCAGCTATGTACAAATGGGCTAACGTACTTAATCTTGCTACTTATGTGTCTAATGTGGTCTTCTTTTTCCTCAGGTTCTGCATAAAGGACACGTCTACGACCGCACATGCTGGGCTCGCTCAGGGTCTCTGGAACCGGAGTTTCACGACGTTCTTTGCGTGGCTCCAGCTAATGCCAGTCACAGTGCCAGTACACAATGTGATCAAAAGTATCCGGATACCTATTTGTGGATATTGCCACGGAATGTGTCCGCTCTTCGCATTTATTACGGCTTGAACTCTGCTGGGGACACTTTCATTGAGGTGTCTGAATGCCTGGAATAACGGCAGCCCATTCTTCCTCAAGAGCCAAAACCAAAGAATACAGTGACGGTGGGCGGTGGAGTCTGGAATGAAGTCGAACGTTCTGACTCAGTCTGCCCAGATCGGGACTCTCAGCAGGTCAGTCCATTTCAGGAATGTCTCTCGTGACATCTAGTGATGTCCGAATATTTTTATCAGATAGTGTACGTGTCACTGGAAGTTATGACTCAGCTCTCTTACCTTGTTGGTGTTCCTCTATTATTACATGACTTCAGTTGCTGCTGTATCACCTTCTACTTCCTCTTCCCACTCTCTTCTTCGTGTTGATACGACCAGCTGACTGGAGCTACGCTGTGGCTAATCCAGTTCTTGTTTCCCCTTGCTAGGTTCTATCAAAGATACCTTATTTGTTGTTTTGTTAAGTTTGTTCCACATGCTTTATTCCCTCAACTTCTTCTGGAAGATATTCCTATCACCGTCTACCACTAACTGTTTCTTGCACTCCCATGTTACCTCGGATATGCTGTGAGTCCAGACAGTTAGTGGATCATACCCTGGACGAAGCCATGTAACTTCGTAACTGACGCCCTAAATCGAGTGGTTGGACAGGGCTTTGAACGACGTTATCCAGGAATGCCATTTTACTGTGCTGATCGCTGAATCACTCGCTCGGTAGCAGCTTGCGAGATATGGGAGATGAACATGGCCTGGCCAGCTGCAGAGAAAACTGACTCGCAGCTCCGGCTGAGGCAGCCCGCAGTAAACATAGTTTGTTCTGGAGTCGGCGCGGAACGCCGGGGAAGTCCTGCCTGTGATGCACGCTCCGGCTCCTTCCATACATGTCGTGTACGTAATTACTGGCTTCGCCGCGCCTTCCCAGGATTTGTGGCGCCGCTTAAGTGGAGCTCTTTCGAGTACACCACGCCCTTATACACCGATGTGTGTGGTCGCTCGAGTGCGCCAGGTGATGTGGAAATATCTGCCTCTGGTAAGACAGAGGATAAAAAAGTGTCTTGCGTAGCGATGATTGTATAATAAATATTCTCAGTATACTGCTTGATTAGACTAAACTATCCACCTCTGATACTTCCACCAGTGCTTAATATATGGTAATTCAGCTTTCACCCAGGTGAATTTAAAAAAGTAGTCACTAATCATGCTATCTCTTGACATAGTTACTTGAATTAAAGAGGCATCATTTCAAATAAATCTATAGTAATGCAGGGGCTGGACAAAAATATGAAAATATGGGGAGAGATGCATAGCTGAACATAAATGCAGATGCTAGTCACGTCTGCAGACTAAGCTGTTGTGTTTCTTCTCGAACGGCCCCAGTGCTACGTCCTTAATACGTTGAACGTATGAGTCGTGGTCGGAACAGAGTTCTGTATGGTTTTCGGTACATTATGTCGGAGCTAAGTGGCTTCGAAAGTGGGTGAAGTTGGTTCTCGTATGCTGGATGATTCCGTAACCACGTACCCAAAGTGTTCGATGTTTCAAGAGGCACCGTATCAAAGATTTATACCGCATACACGAAAAGCGGGAAAACATCAACAGCTAAGTCACAAGGCGGACGAAAGAGTGTGTTGAGTGATCGCGACAGAAGGTTACTGAAGAGGATTGTGACTAAACATAAGAGGATGAAGCTGGAAAAGTCATTGCAGAACTGGATACTGTACACGTGAACCCTGTCAGCACTAAAATAACACGAAGGGACATCCATAAGCAGGGAATTCCAAAACCATTCATCAGTGATGCCAATCTCTGTAACGAGAAAACTTGGTGCCAAAGCTGTAAAACCTGTACTATGGAGCAATGAAGAGAGTAGTTTGGTCGCATGAGTCTTTTTGCAAACTGTTTTCAACTTACGGGCTAGTTATTGCCCCAAGAGTCAAGCCAGGCCCCATTACTGCAAGGGATTACGCGATCATTTTAGCTATCAGGCCCATGCCATGGCCTTTGTTCGCCAAAGATGATCCCGTGTTCCAAGACAATAAGGCTCCTGTTCACACAACTCGCATCGTCCAGGACTAGTTTTGTAAACACGAGGGTGTATTCTCGCGTCTCCCCTGCCAACCACACCCACCAGTTGTCAATGTGATTGAGCCTTGTTGGTCTGCTTTCGAGGGAGAGGTGCTTAATCGCTATCCTCATCGTTATCCCGCCTTGTCGTTATTTTGCAGGAAGAATGGTATAAGATACTCTTGAGAACCATACAGGACTCGTATTTATCCTTTCAGAGACGACTGGAAATTGAATTATAACGGTTTTCCTGCAACGTATTGGGTATGGTAATGTGTTGCGTTTTTGGTGTTTATATTTTTACATTTATAACTTAAAATTAATCTGTTACAAATATCAAACCGATTGCTGTCACATGCGAAAGTTCGTGTTAACGTACGAAGCCGCTATGTCCGGTTTACAGTGTTACTAACTTCTTTGTGATACTCACTTTTCGCAGCAGTCGATCCAATATACAGGGTGGAGAAAAACTGTGCGTCTGATTTTTAACCCAGGATAGCTGATGCCAGTAGGAACCAAAATTACTAATGTTGTGAAGATCGACAACGCACCATTTTTAAGCTACGGAAACTTGGCACCACTCGCTCCTATTGGCCGCGGGATCGGCCAGTTGCCGGATGCTGTGGACAACGCATGACCGCGAATGCTTTGCCTACTGGAGTTCGCGACGTATCCAAGGCGGCCAGCAGGCTCGGTGGTTGCGCGCCAGCCTTCCACTCATGGGGGCGAATTCGCCTGCGTCCCGACACATCCGTTGTAGTTTCGTGATAAGACGTGCCGGGAACAAACCCGTCAATAGCTGTTAGTTCGCGTAGAGAAAATCTTTTACAAATTGTGTCGGCCCTAAAAGGGTCTTTTTTCTAGCTAGGACATTATTTATTTAAAACAGGTGCTCGAGCTGGCGACCGTCCGACGCAACGAAAGCTTGGTAACGTCGAACGGTGTTTTTCCGAACTCTTTCGAAGATTGCTGGCATTGCCCTCATGTGATTGGCGGAATGTTGAATGCGATCCATTAATTCCTCTTCGTTTCTATGTGGTTCGCGTCCGGGCGGGTGAACTAGAACCTTCAAGAATCCCTACAACAAAAAGTCCGGTGGCGTGAGGTCTGGCGATCGCGGGGGCCATGTCCTACGAGCACCTCTGACAATTAACCGGTCGTCGAAGAGTTCATTTAAATATCCGTGCACAGCACGACTGTTATGTGCTGCAACCACGTGCGTCGCCGTATGTCCAGGGGAACATCTTCCAGCAGCCCGGGTAGTCGAGGAGGTAGACGAACCGGCCCAGCCAGATGGTCACCCACAATGCCTGCACAAATGTTGAGCGAAAATCGTTCCTGATGTACATGGACGTACGGATTTCCCCTTGCCCTGTAATGAACGTTTCGAGTGTTGTAAAGGCCATCCTGATGGAAGGTGCACTCGTCGGTAAACAACGCAATGGCGGGGAAGTCGGGATCTCGTGCAACACGTCGCAGAACCCACTAGCAAAACCCTAGCCTGTGCTTATAGTCCGCCACCGGATTAAGGTCTTGTACAGGGTGGAAACTAAATGGATGCTGACCGTCATCCCTCAAAACCTCCCACACTAACCGATGAGTGACCACCATGTCGTGTCCAACCACTAGAGTACTTGTCGTAGGTGCTTCCTCGAAGCGCTCGAGAACAGTCTCTTCAAATGCAGCATCCCGTCGTGTTCGAGGTCTTCCAGCATCACCATGATATCCCTGTAACCAAGCCTGTTTCACCAAGTCGGCCAGCCGCGGTGGCTGAGCGGTTCTACGCGCTTCAGTCCGGAACCGCGCGACTGCTACGGTCGCAGGTTCGAGTCCTGCCTCGCGCATGGATGTTTGGGATGTCCTTAGGTTAGGTTTATGTAGTTCTGAGTTCTAGGGGACTGATGACCTCAGATGTTAAGTCCCATAGTGCTCAGAGCCATTTGAACCATTTTTTCACCAAGTCGCAGGTGAATTGCTGTAAACGTTTGCGGGTATAGGTGGCTTCTTGCTGGGTAGCGTTCCTCATACAACCGTCGAGTTCCATGCGCTTTACCGTCGGCTAGTCCGTAAACAAAAACCATAACTCGTTGTTCTTCAAACGAATACTGTGCCGCCATGCTTACTGTATGACTAAATCGCAAGTGACGTGTGTGTGCTCCGAAGCGAAGCTTACGTGTGAATGCCTCTGACGTGGAGACAAACAGCAAGACTTATTCGACACGTGTGCGTATCACGTTGGGGCAGCGACGTGGCGAGGGACGTTTGTATGTGTGAACCGACAACCATAGCGCTGCCCGTCAACCGACGATCGGCAGCAGGGCAATCTCACGGACAATCGGAGCACCTGGCGCCAAGTTTCCGTAGTTTAAAAATGGTGCGTTCTCGACCTATACAACATTAGTAATTTTAGTTCCTATTCTCATCAGCTATCCAAGGTTAAAATTTCGTGACACAATTGTTCTCCACCTGCATATTCTACATAATTTCTTCAAGTTTTGTTGTGTTTTTAATTATACACTTGTGGTTTTTATAACTACGTGTTTTGCTCTTATTTAACGGCTGATCACTGGGGCACTGAGTGACGCCTCTGTTGACCGGGCAGTGCCCAGTGGCTGGCCACTTAGACAAGCGCTCGCGTTTTGTCCTTGTACTCCTTCCATAGGCCCTGGCGGGTCCACCAGCACTGGTCGACTGCCGTGTCATCCTCCGCGAATGGCGTCATTGGAAGCCGTATGGAGGGCGTAGGTTCAGCATACCACTTTACCGGCTGTTATCGGCATTCGTCGCTTACCTTTGCAGAGGTACTTCACCTTCAGGACACAGACATAAATTTGAATACAACTAACAGACACGTCAATGAACGGAAGGACAGTTCATAATTTTGTGAAAAAAATTGGCATAATGGTACTTTGAACATGGGTTCGTCCGCGGTGTAGTCGCTACTTAACCACGACACCATGGTCCATCGTCTGTGCTGCTTGAGCGTGGACCGTTCACTGTTGCTATTTTGCTTCTTTTTTTTACGTTTCAGTACACCTTCTTCCTGTTTTCATGCTTGACCTGTGTTCAGTTTCTGAAAGGATGTCCATTAAATCTGAGGGCGGTGAAATGGAGAGTTTCCCTTGTGAGAATCACAAAGAGTGTAAAGCACATCACTGTAGATTGTGAGATTGTAGCATTTATTCATACTTCTGAATTCTGTTGATCTTATGGTGAGTCAGTTTTATCTATGCTGTAGGCACTCACTGTGTGTATGAAAAGCTGTATCGCTCGTTTCTCTGAAATTCACTTGTGGATCTCAGCACCTCATTTGTGTCCTAGCCAAGTGACCACGTTGGCGGACATTACTACCTGAGTTTAAACATTTCCTCAAATGAAGCTTTGTGTTTGGAGTTGGCTGTTTACTGTGCAAGAATCGACTCTCGTGTACAGTGTAAACATGAACTATGTTGAATGTATTTTAAATGTTAACGGAAAAGTAAAGCTGTGAGGATGGGTCATGAGTCGTGGTTGGGTAGCCCGCGAAAGACAACGGTCCGAGTTCGAGCCTCGGTCCGGCACACACCTTTAACCTACCAGGAAGTTTAATATCACCGCGCGCTCCGCAGTAGAGTGAAAATCTCGTTCTGGGAACGTAAAAATGAATTACAAGGAAAAGTTAGCCGCAAAGGAACTAGGGCCTCCGAGAACAGAACCTTTGATTGAGACAGTGACCAAATCAAATAAGCATGACTACTAACAGGAAGTGTACAGTTAGCACAAGCTGTTGTGTGGGTGCAGCGTATGAATAACTGATTTTCAGCCCGCAAGTAAATTCGTGAATACATCTGTTAAGGATATTGTACATTTGTCCAAAACATGGAAAGCACGAAGAACGAAGTGCTTGGATTAAAAAGTGTCTAAGATACGGAGATAGTCTTTCACCCCTACTGTTCAATATATACATCGAAGAAGCAATGATGGAAGTGAAAGAAAGTTTCAAGACTGGAATAAAATTCAAGGTGAAAGGATATAAAGATTCGCTGATGAAATTATCCTGAGTAAAGGAGAATAACAGGATCTATTTACTGGAAATAATAGTCTAATCAGTACAGAATGTAGATTGAGAGTAAGAAGAAGAAAGACAAAAGTAATGAGAAGCAGCAGAAATGAGAACAGCGAGAAAATTAACATCATAAATGGTGATCATGAAGTAGATGAAGTTAAGAAATTCTGCTACTTAGGCAGCAAAATACCTCTTGACGAACGGAGAAAGAATGGCATAAAAAGCAGACTAGTACAGCCAAAAAACGCGTTCCTGGACAAGAGAAGTCTGATGGTATCAAATATAGGCCTTAATTTGAGAAAGACGTCTGTGCAAATGTACGCGTGGAGCACAGCATTGTATGGTAGTGAAACATGGGCTGTGGGAAAACCGATATAGAAGAAAATCAAAGAGCTTGAGATGTGTTGCTACAGAAGAATATTGAAAATTAGGTGGACTGATAAGGTAAGGAGTGAGAAGTTTCTGCGCAGGATCGGTGAGGAAAGGAAAACATGGAAAACATTGACAAGAAGAAGGGGCAGAACGATAGTATATCTGTTAAGACATCAGGGAATAACTTCCATGGTACCGCACTTGCTTCCTTCACAAAACTGACAGTCACTTGATAAAAATTTCTATTTCCACCAGTTCGACTCAGTACGTCTTGATTATTTATTCGATCTACCTATCTCTTCTTCAGCCTTCTTCTGTCGCACCAAATCTCAATGTCTCCTCGACGCATTTGCAGTCGCTGATGCAAGTAATTTTGAACAGACTGAGGGGATTCTGGAGACCGGCGTACACACTGCAACGCTACCATGATTAAATCCTCTGTGCCGTCGGAACTTGTGCATAGACTTCATCTTTGAGCCTATAACGAAGTGTCGTTTAATCGGATAATAGCCATCTTCGAAACCCCGTATCTATCGACACTGTTCGCCGAGAAGCGAATATTCATGGACGAGCTGCTATGCCGAAATCATTAGTGACGACAAGTAACTCAAAGAAGCGTAAAATATGATGTCAGGAGCATAAATCCCGGACGGTTGATTAGTGGAAACACGTCATGTGGTCCGGCGAGACAACGGTTTCGTTATTTCCAACATCGGGCCGAGTTTACGTCTGGAGAACGCCAAAAGAAGCCTACAGTCCTGATTGCTTGATTCCAATGGTTAACCATGGAGGTGGAATTGTGATGGTGTTGGCAGTCATATCATGGTATTCCGCTGGTCCCATCATTACTCTCAAAAACCGTGTTACAGCCAACGATTATGTGAACATTTTAGGTGATCAGGTGCACCCCATGATTCAAATGTTGTTCTCCAACAATGATGCCATATTTCAGGAGATAATGCACCCATTCACACAGCCAGGACTGTAAAGTCGTGGTATGAGAATTATGCAACTGAACTGCAGCACCTTCCCTGGCCAGCACAGTCCCCGTACTTGAACATTATCGAACCCTTGTGGGCGGTATAACAGCGCAGGCTCCGGAGCAATTTCCGCCTACCTCGCCACTACAGGAGTTAGAAGAGGTTCTGGTCGAAGTGGCATAACGTTCCACTGGAGGCTGTACAATCATTATACGACAGTATTCCAAGAAGAATTACGGCTACATTACGGGCAAATGGGGGTCCAACCCCTTATTAATAAACCATTCCCAAGTAAGTACAAGTGTTCACATTATTTTGCCTAGCTCCTGTACATCTACAGGGAGTGGATAGAAATATACAAATACAAAAAAGACAACGCCGTATTACGTCTGTTGTGGTGTAGGGAAACCTTTGGCATTCAAAGCAGCTTCCAATCTCTTCTGAATGAATAAATATACGTCCTGTACGGTTTTCCCTCCTGCATAAAAGTAGCAAATTCAGTAAACGATGGTAGAGGTGGATAACGATCTCGCACCCTCCTCTTCAAAGCAGACCTCAAAGGCTCAATAATATGGTGGCCAGGGGAGATACCGCAATTCATTCACCCACTCGCAAAACCAGTCCTCAATGACGCGAGCTGTGTGAACAGCGGCCTTGTTGTCTTGGAACACAGCGTCGCCATGGGGAATAAACATTGTACCATGGGATTGGCCTGCTCAGCCAAAATGGGCACACAACCCTTGACGGTAATGTGACCTTGCAGAGTAACCATGGGGTCCATGAAGTACCACGATATGTCTGTCCAAATCTTCACCGAATCCGCGATATATTTCACTCTTGGTTCGCAAACTCGGCCAGAAGTTGGAAACATTGTGAAAGGGGACCCATCCGACCAAATGATGCCTTCTTGAACACCAAACACTTCGGCTTCCTTGCTTATGAAATTGCTCACCATAAGAGCACCAGCAATTTGCCTACGTTCGGATTCGCTTAGTTCCGACATAATGCACTCGCAACTACACAGAGCACTTGAAATAAATGGTTTATAGCTCCTTCATCAATTGCATTGAGAAGTTCTTTTTTATTTCTTGGGACACAGGTGTCCGAAACTAGTCACCATCAAGAAATAAAAAATATACTTCTCAATGCAACTTATGACGGAGCTACAACCATTTATTTAAATTGTAACATAAGTTACGGACCTACTTTTCACCTGCAACATGCTGCAAGTTCGCACACAGAACACTGTTCTGAGCACCAGTGACATTTTCTGCGCATCTGAGGGCATTGCACAGGTGCCATCCGCGATCAAATACATAAGCGCCTACTGCAAGCACAGCAAGCATCTGCATTTGTGTTGAAACCTGGATTTATGGCGGTTTATTCATGTTTTTGTCCATCCCCTATACGTACTGGAAGCCTTACTTAATCCTGGAGAGGTAGTAGTAGGCCTACTTTGGTAGAAAATTGTGTGTGTGTGTGTATATTTCACCCATTAAGATTCCTTCAGTGACATTAAAACCGGTAACATGGTCCGTAATACACACATCAAAAGAAGTTTCGCATCACCTTGGTTACGAGAGTTCCTGAACCTGGACAGAAAATTGGAACAGGGATCAACAGAAATATCATTTCCACCCTTTTTATTGCTCACGAAAATCACACATTGCATGTTGTGCTACCATACAGCGAGACCTTCAGAGATAGTGGTCCAGACTGGTGTACACACTGGTACCACTAATACCCAGTAGCACGCCCTTTTGCATTGATGCATGTCTGTATTCGTCGCGGCATACTATCCACAAGTTCATCAAGGCACTGTTGGTCCGGATTGTCCCACTCCTACGCGGCGATTCGGCGTAGAACCCTCAGAGTGATTGGTGGGTCACGTCGTCCATAAAAAACCCTTTTCAGTCTATCCCAGGCATGTTCGATAGGGTTCATGTCTGGAGAACATGCTGGCCACTGTAGTCGAGCGATGTCGTTATCTTGAAGGAAGTCATTCACATGATGCTCACGATGAGGGCGCGAATTTTTGTCCATAAGACGAATACCTCGCCAATATTCTGCCGGTATGGTTGCACTATCGGTCGGAGGATGGGATTTACGTATCGTACAGCCGTTACGGCGCCATCCATGACCACCAGCGCCGTATGTCAGCCCCACATAATGCCATCCCAAAACATCCCAAAACCGCAGGGAGCCTCCACCACGCCGCACTCACTGGACAGTGTGTATAAAGCGTTCAGCCTGACCGGCTTTCCTTCAAATACGTCTCCGGCGATTGTGTGGTTGAAGGCATATGCGACACTCATCGCTGAAGAGAACGTGATGCCAATCCTGGGGGGTCCATTCGGCATATTGTTGGGCCCATCTGTACCGCACTGCATGGTGTCGTGGTAGCAAAGATGGACCTCGCCATGGACGTCGGGAGTGAAGTTGCGCATCATGCAGCCTATTGCGCACAGTTTGAGTCGTAACGCGACGTCCTGTGGCTGCACGAAAAGCATTATTCAACATGGTGGCATTGCTGCTAGGGTTCCTCCGAGTCATAAGTCGTAGGTAGCGGTCATCCACTGCTATAGAGGCTCTCGGGCAGCCTGAGGGAGGCATGTCATCGACTGTTCCTGTCTCTGTATCTCCTCCATGTCTGACCAACATCACTTTGGTTCACTCAGAGACGCCTGGACACTTCCCTTGTTGAGAGCCCTTCCTGGCACAAAATAACGATGCGGACGCGATCGAACCGCGGTATTGACCGTCTAGGCATGGTTGAACTACAGACAACACGACCCGTGTACCTCCTTCCTTGTGGAGTGACTGGAACTGATCGACTGCCGAACTCCCTCTGTCTAATAGGCGCTGCTCATGCATGGTTGTTTCATCTTTGGTCGGTTTTAGTGACATCTCTGAACAGTCAAAGGGACTATGTCTATGATACAATACCCACAGTCAATGCCTGCCTTCAGGAGTTCTGGCAACTGAGGTGATGCAAAACTTTTTTGAAGTGTGTGCTTCTCAATGCAACTTATGACGGAGCTACAACAGTTTATTTAAATTGTAAGATAAGTTGCGGACCTACTTTTCACCTGCAGAATGCTGCAAGTTCGTACACACTGTTCTGAGCGTGATTGACACTTGCTACGGATCTGAGGGCATTGCACAGGTGCCATCCTGCTGGCTCGGCTTGCGATGCATTTATCGCGGTGTTTCCATGTTTTTGACGCTCCTCTATACGTATTGAACGACTTACTTCCTCCAGGCCCACTTTGGTAAGAAATTGTGTGTGGGTGTGTGTATATTTTACCCATTAAGTTTCCTTCAGTGACAATAGAATCAATAACATAGTCCGTAATAATTTCAAATAGTCTGCAGTAACTGACCCCAAACGTTAATACTCTGATCTTCAAGTTCCTCAGATGGTGCGGATTCACAGCGGTCCAATATTTCTTCAATGATTTATTAAGGTTACTTCATCACTGAAGAGAATTCTTTGAGGAAAGGAGCTATTGTTCTGAAATGGTGTCAAATCCTAACGACAGAATTCGATGTAGCTTTTGCATGCTCCGATTAGTATGATGATGAAGTGGCACGTAAAATGGATGGAGGCTGTTTCCGCTAGCGCTGGTCAGACGTATTTCAGAGTCACTCGCAATTTCTTTGGAACCAATATGAAAATTACTAGCAAGAACTGGCGGATCATTTATTGTATTCATTTCGTGCACTCTGCTCGCTGCATAGCAGCCCCTTACTCTCTGCGAAGTATTCCGGTCCTTCCAGTAGCTACTTCTGCTCGTTCGCCGAATAGTCAATCTTGTTTGATAGCATCTATCAGGATACTTTAGTAGATATAACTCAACTGTTCTCTACGTATGCGTACGAAATCACGAACAGCGGCGTAACACAGCAGTCGGTTCGATGTTATAAACAGATAAATCCTGAGCTTAAAACACTCGTATTGTAATTTCTTCGAAACTTCTTCTCGGAATTCCGAAAGCGGATAGTGGCTGACGTCGTCCCTGCGAGAACTACACTACTACCAGCAGTTATTACTTTGGCTTAATTTGAAAAAAAAAATTGATGCTGATATATCTGTAGGTAATACAGTGATGGTAAACGATTATTCGTCTTTTTTGAGGCCTTTCTTACAATTCATCTTCTTGGAAACAGAATATTTGAGGTGAACGGTGTTGATGAATAAATCACTGTTTTCCCCAGAAATAATGCAAGTTTGAATACTGGTTTTTATTTCTGCATATGACACAGCAATCATTAGGAAATAGGTGGAATGTGATGCAACCGATTTAACAAACAGAGTTGTGGATCGGATCAGCTAGCTGCTTGCGGGCAAAAGGCTGTCGCCTTAAGGGGGATAGGACGTCAAACGGGCCGACTTGGAGCAGGGGAGGTACCACAGTACATTTTAATTTCCACTGTCTATACTTTTACAAATAAATTCATAAAACATAAAACATAATAAAGTGTGTTTCCGGTTTTTTATGAGGACTTCCCCTACATAAAATGATGGTTCAAATGGCTCTGAGCACTATGGGACTCAACTGCTGAGGTCATTAGTCCCCTAGAACTTAGAACTAGTTAAACCTAACTAACCTAAGGACATCACAAACATCCATGCCCGAGGCAGGATTCGAACCTGCGACCGTAGCGGTCTTGCGGTTCCAGACTGCAGCGCCTTTAACCGCACGGCCACTTCGGCCGGCCATGACCAGGAAAGATCCATGATTCAAACTCACAGCAATGGAAGCTGGGATATTCCCGTGTTTTCAAGCTGGCAAATTTTAGCCACCTCCGGTGGATTTTAGCTGTACTCGGTTATTTGAATTAAAGTGCGCCAGCGGAATTTTCTGCCTTGTGACCATTAACGTTCCGCTTATCTGCCCTGGCCGTTGACGTAAATTCAGGCAGTTATTTTCCTCATCGTGTTGTCACTGTCCTGCACGGCGTGTTGTTTGATAGCTCAATGCATAATTGGTTGTGGGCGCCAATACCTTCTATGTTGTTCCATTGAACTCCCTGTTGTGTGCTGCTCGGGTGAAGGGGACGTTATCTTGTCGGTGGGTCCGTTGACTGTCTGTCGGTTGGGTTGTCGTTGGATAGACAATGGTTGGGCCGACTGCCTGTCTCACCTTTTTTTTTTCTTTATTTTTTTTTCTTTATTGTATTTCAATTCCCCATCGGGGACCGTCTCACCTAAGCGAGCTTTAGTGTTTAAATTCCAGGCTGACCCTCGGAACTTCTGAGCGCCCTTGGGTGTACTGCCTTTTCTTGTTTGTTCTTGTTGTTTGTACTTGTATGGCTTCTAGCCGATTTTTAGATTAAGGTTGTTTCGCCCTTAAGGTGTCAGATGGTTTGGGCCTTCAACCTGATTTAAGAACTGTTTTACGTAAAGCCTTTGGCATTTTTAAAATTAATGTTATTGAGTCTTCAGCTGATTTTGAATTTAAGTTGTTTGCTCTTAAAGTGTCGGATTCTTTGTTCCTTCAGCCTAATTAAGGAAATGTTTTAAGATAAGGCTTTGCCTTTTAAATTTCTGATTTTGGCTGAGCTTTAAGTTATTGGCATTAAGCCATTTTTAAATTAAAGTGGTCTTGCCCTTAAGGCATGAGATTGTACGGCGCATTCAGCCGCTAATTAAGTTCCAAAACTAAAGGTTTTTTTTAAAAAATGTTTCTTGGGTCTTGTAATGTTTGATCAAATAAAAGATTGTATGTTGGAGTGTAACTGACAGCCGCTTCTTTTGCCCCTTTCCACAACTTAAACTACCTGTCCTGTCCTGCGGGTCTACCAGGGCGTCTCAGTAGGCTTAGAGAAGGGTTGGGGTTGTTTGGGGAAGGAGACCAGACAGCGAGGTCATCGGTCTCATCGGATTAGGGAAGGACTGGGAAGGAAGTCGGCCGTGCCCTTTGAAAGGAACCATCCCGGCATTCGCCTGGAGCGATTTAGGGAAATCACGGAAAACCTAAATCAGGATGGCTGGACGTGGGATTGAACCGTCGTCCTCCCGAATGCGACTCCAGTGTCTAACCACTGCGCCACCTCGCTCGGTGTTTTAGAGAAGGGTTTTGACAATCTGAATGAATTATACTGTTTACAAATTATCGAGGGAGTAGAAATAAAATAAAAGGAGTGAAAATTGGTTTATAAGTTGTAGTGAAGTTATGAAGAGTCGAAGAACATACAAGCAGTAAAGAAAACCAAGGAAAAATTTTGAAACGGAAGTTAAGTTCAGGGAGAAGAAATTAAAAGTTTGAGGTTTGCAAATGAGATAATAATTCTCCCAGAGAAAGCAAAGGACATGGAAGAGCTGCTGAACGGACAGGATAGTGTCTAAAAAGAGATTATAACATGAACGCCAACAGAAACAAAACAGGGGTAATGGAATGAGGTCAAATTATGTAGGGCTGCGCTTAGCGATTGGTTTGGAAATAAACATATGGAAGTAATAGAAACGTTTTGCAGTTTGGGCAGCGAAACAACTGATGATGGCGCAAATGCAGACTGGCTGTAGAAGGAAAAGTGTTTCTGAACAAAGAGCGAATCTGCTGGTATAGAATATGAAGTTAAGCGGTAGGAATCTTTTCTGAAGGTATTTGTCTGGAGCTTAGCCTTTTGTGGATTCGAAACATGGACGATAAACAATTCAGACATGAAGGAAAGAGCTGTTATTGAAATGTGGTGCTACAGAAGAACGCTGAAGACTAAATGAGTAGATCGTGCAACTGAAGAGTTACAGATTGGGTTGGGGAAAAAAGAAATGTATAGCACAACTTGCCTAGAAGAAGGGATCGATTGATAGAACTGTTACAAAGCATTAAGGAATCGATGAAAGTACGTCTGAGGGAAAGAGATTTTCCAGGACGCTCACACAGCTATTGTCGAATGGCTCCGTGTCCAAGGAGCGGCTTTCAATCGTTGTCGGATTGAGCGATTAGTACAACGTACCGATCGTTGTTTGCAGAGACTTTTTGACAGTGTTGAAAAATCTACGTCATTTTTAGGTGGAGTGCAGCATTCAATAAAAGTTAGTTGCTCTGCCTTAATTATGTGTAAATTATTTTTTGAAGTCCCCTCGTTCCTTTATTTCAGGAAACGTTATGCTAAAAATACAAGGATAAAGCGCCAAGCCTCGCTGCTATTCTGGTACCGACTCATATCACGAAAGTACGTTCCCCTCTTCTTAGTCGGTGCTGAAAAATGGTTCAAATGGCTCTGAGCACTATGGGACATAACTTCTGAGGTCATCAGTCCCCTAGAAATTAGAACTACTTAAACCTAACTAACACACATCCATGCCCGAGGCTGGATTCGAAGCTGCGACCGTAGCGGTCGCACGGTTCCAGACTGTAGCGCCTCGAACCCATCGGCCACTCCGGCCGGCTGTCGGTGCTGAAAGTCTGAAAGTTTCGTCAGCAGTGAAGCTGCAAAAACTGAGCAACTGAGCGAGGTGACGCAAATGGTAAAAGCTATAGATTTCAAACTAGCGGGTGTGTGCTTCAAAACCGTGCGCGGCCTTTCAGAGTTAGATTTTTCGTGATTTCCTTAAATTATTTAAGGTGATTGTCAGAACAATTAATTTATATAGTGCGCTGTCGACTTCTCTTACCGTCCATGTTCAATCCGATATTGTGTTCAGTCCGTAATTACAGCGTCTTTGATAGGATAAAAGATCTAATTTTCTTTTCAGAGACGGAGTGGTAGCGGAATTCACAAGCAAGAAGAAAACTCGGTCTCTGTCTAAATATCCATAAAGAAGAAGTTTAGGAAACAAGTGAAAACCACAAACAAAAGGGGGTTTTGCTTCAATTCGTAAAGAGTTCGTTGATATATGTAAGAAGCTCTACAGAGCCTGGTTCACAAGACAACCAAAATCATAAACAATGCTTAGAGAAAGTCCTAAAACGCTTAGTTTTAGACCAATAGCTAGTAACATAGATGTAACTACCTACTAGATGGCCATATATTTAGTCTCGTTGTTGACTTCTTTTGCGGACAAAAATGATCACTATATCCTAAAATTCGAAGAGGTTTGTAGAGCATTCGTACAGTCAATAAGGCCTTTGTCAATTATAAACTAAAAAGTGGGGAAGTACATTGCGAAATTAATCCGATTTTATTAGTAGGTCACTTACTTTCAAACTTAAAAACCCTAAGTTGCTTCTACGTCGCCTTCTTCTGGGAGACACATTGACATGAAGATAAAATTGTTAGGGCTAGAAACTGCTCTTGGAAAAATGTAAATGTTGTTGCGTCAGATAAATCGGAAATTGGACATTGGTGATAAGTTCTATGTGACTAAATTGTTAAGGTCATCGGCTCATAAGCTTACACACTACTTGATCTAACTAGCTTACGCTAAGGACTACACACACACACACACCCATGCCCAAGGGAGGACTCGAACGCCCTAGACCGCACGGCTACCCCCCGCGGCGTCAGATAAATAAAAAGATACCTTACACAGTAATAATACGTTTCTGTATATGTTGTACTTTGTTTAAAAGAGACTGTCGCGATAAATAGTTCTTTAGTATGTAGTGTACAATTGTGGTGACCGTCTCCTGATGTTACCAGTATTTCCCTTCCTCCTGTACAACGTGTAGAATATTCTGATCACACGGAGAAGCCAATGCGTGCGCACGATAGCACGTGAAGCATGATCCGAAATTAAATACACGGCTTGGCTGCAGGAAACTCACGCGAACTTTTATTTCATTACGGTAATAAGTAATATTTAGCAGGAATCAACCTGGAGTGGAAGCACTCTGCTATATTGAAGTATGGTAAACGAAACGCTGACATGTAGATAGGGGTTCAATTAGCTAATTCACACAGTAGCCCTGTCTTTATCATGATCAGTGTACGTGACATGGATATTCACAGGAAAAATCGTATGTATTCGGGTTGATGGCTGGAGTTTAAATGATAGTTTATTAAATTGTGTATCATGATAGCTTCAAGTTATGAAAGTCTGTAACAGGGGCGGAGCGTCGTAATCAACTATCAAATGAAAGAAAATAATTTGATGCCACTTCGTAAATCATAGATAAGGAACAATCAGTCTGGTGCTGAAAAAATATCTTCTCGATATTTTACGGCTGGGGCGACAAACGCGCCATCATCTTCTCAGGTCGTGGAGTAGTTGTTGCAGGCGCAAACCCGTGTCTGCAAGCGTCCACCACACCTGCAACAGAAGTAGAAGAAGATGAAGAAGAAATTAATCATAAGATTGCAGCAATAACGAGCATACACAAACATGAGAAAAAATCAGAAAATCACCTTAAATATATAAAATAAAGTAACTGAGCTATGTGTCTGTTTGCAGCAGAATGACGTCAAAGCTCTACCCCCACAGCAATCCATGCACGTGCGTGTGTTTCAGCGTTGTACTTGGGACGTGTTTGGTGTGTTGACATTTGGAAGACGATTCGTTTGCAGATACTCTGGCTGGGTTGGGACTCTGCATCGCAGTTGGACGATAGAAATATCAACCTACACCTGGTAATGTAAGCAATAGCAGCATATATACACTTCCACATTAGTTAAAGCATTTGAAAAAATCTGAAAGTATGGAAAAAACGGATAATGTGGAAAACACGGTAAAAATGTAAAAAATACGATAAAATCCGGATACGACATCGTTATACAGGATATCTGTATTTATATATGTGGTAATAGCCAAATTTTTGTAACATAAACACTAGACCAAAGTGTCTGGAGATGTCTTGGATGCTTTACTGGAAAGCTACATGTATGTACTAAGGAAGACAACTATTAAAATCACAGCACTATCTGATCCAAAAATGGCTGATAGATTTGTGCAAAAGTTTGAGAGACCTCGCAGACTTAATGAAAAAAAAAAAAAGAAAAGTGGAGTTTGTTATTTATTGAGAGGAAGGGAGAGACATGACGCCACGCATACACTCATAAATAAAAAAGCTTTATACGGATGGGGTAATGGGTAGAGGGGGGGCTATATATGTTTTTAATTTGAGGACTAGATATGAGAGAGGAACTGACACCACATATGCTTTAATGTTTGAAAGACGGTGCATTCCAGAGAGACATGGTGACAAGACGAAATTGAGTCTGGTTGTGAAGCTATCTGGAATCGAGTAACGAGCCTAGGTGTACTCAAGTTAACTATCGGATGTTTTTACGGGCGTCCTAATTCCGCCTTAATACTTGTAAAATCATTCAAGGAAAGTCTACCTACATTATGCAGTACTAGTGATCTTAATCTACCGGGTATAGACTGGGATGTCTATGATTCACTGCCGGTGATACTAACAGACAGTCTCGTAAAGTACTCTTGAACACATCTACCGAAAATTACCTTGAACAACTAGTTCGATAGTCCACGCTCAATGATAATATTTTAGACCATGTAGATACAAACCGGCCTGACCTTATCAACAGTATCAGTATAGAGACAGGAATTTGGGATAATGAAATCATGATAGCCTTGATGATTACTAAAGTTAATAAATCCATCAAAAAGACTAGGGAGTACTTATGCTAGAAAAATCATATAGGTAGTTGTTGGCAACCCACTTAAACGATGAACTGACACAATTTAGACTCAATACTACGGACATGAAGGAATTATGAGCAAAGTTTAAAATGTCGTTGATCACGCTTTGGAGGCGTACGCACCAAGTAAGCGGATTAAGGATGGGAAAGACCCTCTCTGGTTTAGTAATCAATTCTGGAGAGCACAAAATGCTGAGGAAACAGAGATTGTTGCACTCCCGGTTCAGAAAAGAATGCACAAATGTTGACAGGCAAAAGTTAATAGAAACTCAGCGTCCTGATCGATGCACAAAGCACAACTTCCACCATCATAAGTTGGTAAAGGTCTTGCCGAGAAGCCTAGAAAATTCCGGTCATACGTAAAATCACTAAGTGGGCCTAGGGCCACTGTCCAGTCCCTCGTTGGCCAGTTTGGTGCGGCAATAGAAGACAAGAAACGGAAGTTTTAAATTTTGTGTTTAAGAAATCATTTGCCCACGAGGATTCTACAAATATAGCGTCTTTTGACTGTCGCACAGACTCCTGCATGTAGGACACAGAAATAGGCTTCCCTAACGCAGAGAAGCATCTGACAGAGCTGAAAGCAAATAAGACGCCAGGTCGATATCGAATTCCAATTCGGTTTTATAGAGAGTACTCTGCAGCATTAGCCCCTCACTTAGCTTGCATTTATGGCGAATCTCTCTCCCAGTCCGAAGCGATTGGAAAAAAGTGTAGGTGACTCCGGTACATAAGAAGGGTACAAGAACGCAAGCGTAAAATTACAGACCAACATCCTTAACATCGGTTTGCTGCGAAGTTCTTGAAAATACTGCATACTCAGTTCGAATGCAGTAAATTTCTTTGAGGCCAAAAAGATTATTCCTGCGAAACAGCACGGTTTTAGAAGCGTCGCTCGTGCGAAACTCAGCTTGCCCATTTCTCACTTGATATACTGCGAACTATGAATGAAGGGGAACAGGCAGATTCCATATTCGTAGATTTCCGAAAGGCATTTGACACAGAGCCCCATTACAGACAGTTAACGAATGCACGAGCATGTGGAATAGCTTTTCAGATATTTGAGTGACTCGAAGACTTTTTGAGTAATAGAAGCCAATACCTTGTCCCCGACGGCGATTATTGATCAGAGATAAGGTCATCGTCAGCAGTGGTCAGGGGTAGTGAATACTGGGATTTGGGCTGGGTTGGGTTGTTGTGGGGGAGGAGACCAGACGGCGAGTCATCGGTCTTATCGGATTAGGGAAGGAGCGGAAGGAAGTCGGCCGTGCCGTTTCAAAGGAACCATCCTGGTATTTGCCTGGAACGATTTAGGGAAATCACCGAAAACCTAAATCAGGATGGCCGGATGCGGGATTGAACTGTTGTCCTCTCGAATGCGAGTCCAGTGTGCTAACCACTGCGCCACCTCGCTCGGTGAGATAAGGGATCGCGGCACTGAAAAGCAGCCACAATGGCTTGGTAGAGGAAAGGCTTTAGATCAGATGCGATACTGTAAGATTCTACATAGATTATATGAAAGAACTTGCTCGCAGGGGAAGAGTTAAGTACTCGTTTTTTCCCGTCCGCTGTTTGAGAGTTGAACGGTAGAGAAATAGTTTGAAGGTGTCTCGGTGAATTCTCTGCCAGGCACTTAACTGTGAATTTCAGAGCAGTCATGTAGATGTAGATACTTCCACTAGTTCTGAGTGCGTGAGGAAATGGTAATGCTTTTTTATTCTGAGCACTGTGGCATTCTCTGCAAATACAGCTGAGGAACAAGTCCCATTATTTAGAACAGTAAAGATATTTAGCTGCAGTTTATAGTGGTGTGATTCCATAAAAGGAAAGTTATTCACATGGATCACATATTGACTGTTACACATGAAATCACGAGAAGTTTGCTGATCGTAGGTAGCACGTATTTTATCTACATGACTTAGGTTAGCACCTAATACCGTTGCTTGTCTTTTGTCTAATTTTTAAATCGTTCATCTCGCTCTTAACCATTTTTTTCGATTGTTGTCTCCAACAGCGTCACTTGAAAGTCACTAAATGAGATTTTTCATAATATTTCGCTAGAATTTCATTTTCCATGACTTTAGCATCTCATACTTTCGGTGCACTTAATAAATCATGCCGGGAAAAAGACTAGTAGCTGAATGTGTCATTATCAGGTACAAATTCTTCCATTCTTTGAAATAATGTTTGTTATGTATCTCTTTTACAAGCATATATATATCAATTTAATAAGTATATGTGTTCCCCCCCATCTTCCCCACATTTGATTATGATTGTTTAATGTTGTGCTTCTATCCATCTTTCCAATTATTACCCACTTTGAATGACAAAGTGAGTGAATATGTCTGTGTATTGGATTTTCATAATGTTGGGTGGCGGGTAAATTTCTGGTCTGCTGCTGTGGCAGTTGACCCAAAGCTTGTGTAGGCTTAATGTGATGCAAAGAGGTTTCGTACCTTCTGGTCGAAGCGATATTGAGCTTAAGTTGAAAGGGTGCGGACGACTTTCGCTACATGTGTGGACCCCGATTCGGTTAGAATGTTCTTCACTCGTGCGTCCCATTTTGTTGAGCGGGATTGGTCGTGGGCGCTCGTTTGCAGTAGTGAGTATGTGTAAGTTTTAGCTTAGTTGAAGTGTTAACCCATTTCTTTTACAGCTTCAGACCTTTATAATCACGCGGAATATTATATTCAGAACAGGAAGTGGTGGAGTTTTTGTAATTGTTCGATTTTACTGGTAGTTACCTTGCAGTATCTCCACGTTTCTTCCATGTATACAACCTTCTTTTATGATTCTTGAACCAAGTGTTAGCCATGATTAAGTTATGCTCTGTGCAGAATTCTACCAGGCGGCTTCCTCTTTCATTCCTCAATCCCATTCCATATTCACCTACTACGTTTCCTTCTCCTCCATTCCCTACTATCAAGTTCCAGTCACCCGAGACAATTAAATTTTCGTCTCCCTTCACTATCTGAATAATTTCTTTTATCTCATCATACATTTCATCAATCTCTTCGTCATCTGCGGAGCTAGTTGGCATATAAACTTGTACTGTGGTACGCGTGGGCTTCGTACCTATCTTGGCTACAATAATGCATAGTAGCTTACGCGCATTCCTATTTTCCTATTCATTATTAAACCTACTCCTGCCTTACCCCTATTTGATTTTCTATTTATAACCCTGTATTCGGCTGACCAAAAGTCTTGTTCCTTCTGCCACCGAACTTCGCTAATTCTCACTGTATATAACTTTAACCTATCCATTTCCCTTTTTAAATTTTCTAACCTACCTGCCCGATTAAGGTATCTGACATTCCACGCTCCGATCCGTAGGACGCCAGTTTTTTTTTTCTCCTGATAACGACGTCCTCTTGAGTAGTCCCTACCCGGAGATCCAATTGGGAATATTTTACGCAAGAGGACGCCATCATCATTTAACCATACAGTAAAGCTGCATGCCCTCGGGAAAAATTACGGCTGTAGTTTCCCCTTGCTTTCAGCCGTTCGCAGCACCAGCACAGCAAGGCCGTTTTGCTTAGTGTTACAAGGTCAGTCAATCATCCAGATTGTTGCCCCTGCACCTACTGAAAAGGCTGCTGCCCCTCTTCAGAAACCGCATGTTTGTCTGGCCTCTCAACAGATACCCCTCCGTTGTGGTGCACCTACGGCACAGCTATCTGTAGCGCTCAGGCACGCAAGCCTCCCCACCAACGGCAAGGTCCGTGGTTCATGGGGGGTGAATAACACTAATCATTCAAAATAATGACGTGACCCTGCCTCTGGCCCTCGGGTATCCTCGTCGCAGTACACACACACAAAACAGTGTAATTATCGAATCGATTATGCAAACTAGAGTTGTTGTTGTGCTGATATAAAATACCAAAGAACAATTTATAATCACTCTTTGCAGAGTGCTATTGATAAAAACACTCGAGTTTTTATCGTATTTTTAAACACACGTGTCAGAGGCTAACGTCGTCCTAATCTGAGATGTGGCCGTTTTTCCAGGAAACGCTCGCGGGGCAGTGGGTGGGCTCTGAACTGTAGCGAGTGCCTGCCGGTGTTGTTTTCTCACGACCTTCGGCTACTATGCGTAGCGTGAGAGCTACAGGGCTCTGAGCGACGGCCGATGCGTACGTCAAAGACATCCGCGCTAGCGGGCGCCTGCAAAAGGCGCGTTATTAAAATATGTGTGGTACTCTGCACAGAGCCGACAGTTGCATCTGATGCATCTGCACAGATACCGATCGTGGCATGCAATGAATGTAAAGGCGTCTTTCAACGGATGCTCCATCCACCTGATGGGCCGGCACGCTTAGCTGCACTGAAATACGATCCTAATTAAGAACACCGGTGTAAGTGGAGTAAGATAGCGCTGCCTATGCACAAGTGTGATCCGGTGCTATCCTGCCTAAAACTACATGACTAGAGATAATGATATTCATTTCCTGTAGGCTGAAATAAGCAAAGGAATGTGGTTTTTGGTTATAAATACGAGTCGCCTCAGTGTGAGAAGCCATTCCACTTTGAGATTAGCAGCAATATCAAGAGCTCTTATAGAATCAACAGACATGAAGCGCTATAACGGAAATGAAAGTTCAACAGGTGCGAATAAGTCACCACGATTTGACTCTAGTGATCCAAGAAGTATATATTTAAGACGAATTTTTCCGTGTTCGTGTGTGATTGTTAGAGTTGCATTGTTCTTTTTCTTCTTCTCCTCCTTTTTCTGTTGCAGAAGTGCTGGATATATGCAGACTTGGGGTTGCAACCTGCAACAACTACTCCACCATCTGACAAAACGATGATGCTGTCGTCGTCCCAGCCTGATTCGTTTACAATGTATTCACCACGCTTGCAAGCTCTGCCACAACCCAGTCCGTCATCATCACTGTGGTATGGACTGACGACAACAGCTTGTTTGCCATCGCAGCCCTGCTCTGGACCATCTCGCAATCATCATGGACCTTCGTTTCTAGGTACACCCAATGACAAAGTTATGACAGATCGGAAAGATGTGATATTATAAGGCATTGCTGCAAATAGAGATGTGATGAAGGGCTCGTGACATACTCCGATGCCGCTAATTTCGAAAATTACTAGAACTACTATAGATATCTGCATATCGAGGGTTTGAACTTAGATAGTGGCAAATATTTATTCACAACCGATACAAAAGAGTTACATGTTTGCACCTGTCCTTCAAAGTAGTCACCAACGTTGTGTAGAACGCGTTGCCAGCGATGTGGAAGGCGTAGTGTACACCTGTACTGCTGATGGTGCGAATGGAGCGGTCTACTACCTGTCGAATCCCTGGAACAGTTCTGAAGCGAATGCCACGAAGCGGTTCCTTCATCTTCGCAATCAAATCAAAGTCACAAGGGCTTAAGTCCGGGGAGTATGGTGGATGATACAATACTTCCCAGTTCCATCGACCGAACAGAGCAGCCACAGCTTGCGCTGTATGCGCCCGCGCAAAATGATGGGTGGGTTGCGCAGAAAGTATTGCCGCTTCTTTCGCAAAGCTGGTCGCAGATGATGCTTCAAAAACGAACAGTAATATTGTGCAATGATGGTCTACCGTGGAGGAATGTAATATGATAACACCATCAGTCGTACACGAGAACGTACTGGGGCTCTGACGCACTTTCGACTTTCGCGGCGACCCATAATAACGCCATTCGTTGGATTGGCATTTCAGGTTTGGCTCGTACGATGTGGCCCATGTCTCATCCAGTGTTACGATATGGCGTAAGAAAGCCTCTCCTTAGCGCTCATAGCGCTCCAAGTGCGTCTGAGCAGCGTCGTAACGCATCCATTTCTGCATTTCCGTCAAGTCTTGCGGAACCCATCGTGTGCAATTTTTCGCATGCCCAGGCGTTCCTCCAGGATGTGAAGCATAGTCGTATGTGCTAATCAGTTTTCGTGGGCGAGCTCACGAATCGTATGACGTCGATCACTGTCCACTAACGCGGCAACAGCATGCACTTCTTCAGAGACGCTAGGACTACCTGAAAGATGCATGTCTGCCACAGTTTGCCGACCTTCGTTGAAGGCTTTTACCCAACGTGCCACTGTTCTGTACGGTAAAGCCGATTCCCCCCACGCCTCTTGAAGACCTTGATGACACTGTCGTGTTGTACGACCTCTGGCACATTCAATCTTGATCCAACTCCGTTGTTCCTGTTTCGAAAACATAGTGACACCGTTACGTTAGAGGGCTCGCTCACAAGTGACTGTGTTTCCCTCGATTCTGGTTGGACTGAGGACACCAGCTCACTTGCTGATGCAGCCACGCCCTGGACTATTTCTCAACCGTCATGAACCTCCACAACATCGCACGTTGCTTCCATATCAATCTGGACATAGCAGCAGCATCACCCCGCCCACTCTCCTAGGGATCACCAAGTAAGTTCAAATGTTCAAATGTGTGTGAATTCCTAAGGGACCAAACTGTTTAGGTCATCGGTCCCTAGACTTACACACTACTTAAACTAACTTAAACTAACTTATGCTAAGAACAGCACATACACCCATGCCCGAGAGAGGACTCGAACCTCTGGCGGGAGGGGCCGCGCAATCCTTGACATTACGCCTCAAACCGCGCTGCTACTCCGCGCGGCTCACCAAGGAGGGCCTACTGCCACAATGGACTACTGTTTGGTTACTGGCACTTTTGGGGATAGGGCCTCACAAGCCTATACTGACCAACGAATGCGAGCTACCGATATCCTGCACCATTTCTGGATGCCTGCCGAGGAATTTTGGGAAGCATTTTCCCCGAAATCGTCAGCGACCCGCGTATCCCGCCATTAAGTGTAACAGAGCTCTATATTGTGAGCTCACACACTCCTCCCGCCTCCCCAAAAGCAGGCAAGGATCCTATTGATAGGAAAAGGGCATCGACCACATTTAGTGGACAACTGCCACGATATCGCGGGGCAATTCTATTGCAGAGTGATTCGGAGCTTTTGTCAGAAGTGTTCATGCTCAGATATTTTTCCGAAATGCAGGAAAGATGGTCGGTCAGAATCTAGATGAAATGGATGAATATTTCTTTGCTTGGTCAATTCTGATTAGCGATAGCAATTATCCTACAAATGTAGTGCTTTCAAGTATTTACAGTACATGTAATGTCTGCGGTCATTATAATTTGAAGCCGGCCGCGGTGGTCTAGCGGTTCTAGGCGCGCACCGCGCGACTGCTACGGTCGCAGGTTCGAATCCTGCCTCGGGCATGGATGTGTGTGATGTCCTTAGGTTAGTTAGGTTTAAGTAGTTCTAAGTTCTAGGGGACTGATGACCACAGTAGTTAAGTCCCATAGTGCTCAGAGCCATTTGAACCATTATAATTTGAAAGGCATCTCATTCCATATAAAATTCCAGGACCAACAAAAACTCTAGAGGCCGAACCCAGATTATTCATTTTATTTAATGCCCTGGATGTTGACGATAGAAAGCCAGAAGAAGAAATTGACCCTGAGCACTCTGTGCAGAGCAAAGAATTAAAGTAATGAGGATAATGGCCAAGGGGCACTACATCAGTAGAGCGTGGATAAGTTCAGAATTTGGGTCTGATGGGAGGCATACAAGGATAACCCATGCAGTTGCGATGACCACTGTGTCCATATGGTGCAGTTGTTAGTGGAGCTGTCTAGTAAGCAGGAAACCTGGGTTCAAATCCCGGTCCGACACATATCTTCAACTGCCCCTATTGATTTAAATCAACGCCCAAGCCTTTGTGCTGTGAACATTTGTGCTACTTTTCTTTGTGTACGTTTATATCCTCTATTGGTCTTGTTTGGAATGTGTCCCAAACACTTGAGCAATATTCATAGACGGGTATCACTGTCACACTAGTGTTTTGTAAGCTCCGCTATGTGATCAAATGTATCCGGACACGTGGCTGAAAATGACTTACAAGTTTGTGGCGCCCTCCATCGGTAATGCGGGGATTCAATATGGTGTTGGCCCACACTTAGCCTCGATAACACCCTCCACTCTCGCAGGCATACGTTCAGTTAGGTGCTGGCTGGTTTCTTGGGGAATGGCAGCCAATTCTCCATAGAGCGCTGCACTGAAGAGAGGTATCGATGTCGATCTTTGTGGCCTGGCACGAGTCGCCATTCCAAAACCTCCCAAAAGGTGTTCTATAGGATTCGGGTCAGGACTCTGTGCAGGCCAGTCCATTACAGGGATGTTATTGTAGTGTAACCTCTCCGTCACAGGCCGTGCATCATGAACAGGTGCTCGATTGTGTTGAAAGATGCAATCGCCATCCCCGAATTGCTCTTCAACAGTGGGAAGCAAGAAGGTGCTTAAAACATCAATGTGGGCCTGTGCCGTGATAGTGCCACGCAAAACAACAAGGGGTGCAAGCCCCCTCTATGAAAAACACGACCACAGCATAACACCACCGCCTCCAAAGTTTACTGTTGGCACTACACACGCTGGCAGATGACGTTCACCGGGCATTCGCCATACCCACACCCTGCCATCGGATCGCCACATTGTGTACCGTGATTCGCCACTCCACACAACGTTTTTCCACAGTTCAATCGTCCTGTGTTTACGCTCCTTACATCAAGCGAGGCGTCGTTTGGCATTTACCGGCGTGATGTGTGGCTTATGAACAGCCGCTCGACCGTGAAATCCAAGTTTTATCACCTCCCACCCAACTGTCATAGCACTTGCTGTGGATCCTGATGCAGCTTGGAATTCCTGTGTGATGTCTGGATAGATGTCTGCCTATTACACAGTACGACCCTCTTCAACTGTCGACCGTCTCTGTCAGTCAACAGACGAAGTCGGCCTGTACGCTTTTGTGCTGTACGTGTCGCTTCACCTTTCCACTTCACTATCACGTCGGAAACAGTGGACCTAGGGATGTTTAGGAGCGTGGCCATCTGACGTACAGACATATGACACAAGTAACACCACATTCGAAGTCCGTGAGTTCTGCAGAGCGCCCCATTCTGCTCTCTCACGATTTCTAATGACTACTGCGGTCGCTGATATGGAGTTCCTTAGCAGTAGGTGGCAGCACAATGCACCTAACACGAAAAAGTATGTTTTTGGGGATGTTCACATAGTGTACCTCCGTCGTAGACGGCATTTTCCAATTATCTTACCACTGAAACTCGTGCAGGCTTTGAAGACCCAAGGGATGTGTCATGCTGTGCCTTATGCCGTCGTGTGGATGTGGTATGGATGGGCAGGTGGTCTACTCACAGTTCTCACGGCTGTTTTTCCGACCTTCCAAACCGTTGAAACGGTACTTCTCATTCGAGTAGCTCTTCCATTGGCATCACAAGGCTCAGTGCACTCCTCCCACCATGGAAAAATCGTTGGCAGTACTAGGAATCGAACCCGAACTCTCTGCATGGCAGTCACGTACGCTGACCACTCAGCTTTGGGGATGTAGTGCCTTACCTCTGACTGAGTCTATATGATCATTACATTTCATATCCCCACAAGTACAGGGCTATTACAAGTGATTGAAGCGATTTCATAAATTCACTGTAGCTCCATTCATTGACATATGGTCACGACACACTACAGATACGTAGAAAAACTAATAAAGTTTTGTTCGGCTGAAGTCGCACTTCAGGTTTCTGCCGCCATAGCGCTCGAGAGCGCAGTGAGACAAAATGGCGACAGGAGCCGAGAAAGCGTATGTCGTGCTTGAAATGCACTCACATCAGTGAGTCATAACAGTGCAACGACACTTCAGGACGAAGTTCAACAAAGATCCACCAACTGCTAACTTCATTCGGCGGTGGTATGCGCAGTTTAAAGCTTCTGGATGCCTCTGTAAGGGGAAATCAACGGGTCGGCCTGCAGTGAGCGAAGAAACGGTTGAACGCGTGCGGGCAAGTTTCACGCGTAGCCCGCGGAAGTCGACGAATAAAGCAAACAGGGAGCTAAACGTACCACAGCCGACGGTTTGGAAAATCTTACGGAAAATGCTAAAGCGGAAGCCTTACCGTTTACAATTGCTACGAGCACTGACACCCGATGACAAAGTCAAACGCTTTGAATTTTCGGCGCGGTTGCAACAGTTCATGGAAGAGGATGCGTTCAGTGCGAAACTTGTTTTCAGTGATGAAGCAACATTTTTTCTTAATGGTGAAGTGAACAGACACAATGTACGAATCTGGGCGGTAGAGAATCCTCACGCATTCGTGCAGCAAATTCGCAATTCACCAAAAGTTAACGTGTTTTGTGCAATCTCACGGTTTAAAGTTTACGGCCCCGTTTTTCTTCTGCGAAAAAAACGTTACAGGACACGTGTATCTGGACATGCTGGAAAATTTGCTCATGCCACAACTGGAGACCGACAGCGCCGACTTCATCTTTCAACAGGATGGTGCTCCACCGCACTTCCATCATGATGTTCGGCATTTCTTAAACAGGAGATTGGAAAACCGATGGATCGGTCGTGGTGGAAATCATGATCAGCAATTCATGTCATGGCCTCCACGCTCTCCCGATTTAACTCCATGCAATTTCTTTCTGTGGGGTTATGTGAAAGATTCAGTGTTTAAGCCTCCTCTACCAAGAAACGTGCCAGAACTGCGAGCTCGCATCAACGATGTTTTCGAACTCATTGATGGGGACATTCTGCGCCGAGTGTGGGAGGAACTTGATTATCGGCTTGATGTCTGCCGAATCACTAAAGGGGCACATATCGAACATTTGTGAATGCCTAAAAAAACTTTTTGAGTTTTTGTATGTGTGTGCAAAGCATTGTGAATATATCTCTAATAATAAAGTTATTGTAGAGCTGTGAAATCGCTTCAATCATTTGTAATAACCCTGTATTTGTATGAGTTGACTGGGTCTAAATGTTGACATGGACATATTAGTCAGAGAACAGTACCTTTTTTTCGCGCTGTGCTTCACAGATATAACGTTAACCGATATCTTAAAACAAAATGTCGCTGAAGGACTGATGCCTACCGACAGGGCACTGGAGATATTAACACTCCCGCGCAGCCGCTTCCTTGTGTGACAACGAGAGGTCTCTCTGGCGAGTCCGGCTGATTGACTTCTGCACGGCTGAATGATTGACTCAGCCTCACAACTATAGGCTGGCAGCAAGAAAAACTGCATGTCAAGAGCTACTTGCACCCAACGGTGCCCACCGTCTAGTGCTGCAACGAGTGCGTGACGCGGTTAGACAAGTATACAGCGCGTAACTAAATTCCTTTTACAGACTTTGAGGACAGATTCCGTACACCAAAACATGAAAAAAAATCTGATAAAGATGAGTTCTAAAACGCATACCGTAAGAGATTAAGTTTCGATACTGTGAAATACATCTCGTTTACTGCGAACTCTTTGCTTTCCATATTTTGGGAGATGGTAGTATGGACCAAAACAAAAAAAAGAAGCAAGTCCAGTTAAACATGCGTTCTAAAACGCATATCTTAAGAGCGATTAGTACATGTTCAATAGGAAAGCTGTATTTCACATAAGCGAAGATGAGCAAATCCTCATACCTCTCACAGTAGGAAATTTAGAGCCCAGGTTTAATGGGAACTTTTTTATTACACACTGTCTCCTTCTAAAATAAGGAAAGCAAAGAGCCTACTGGCGGAATGATGTCTTTCACAGTATCCAAGATTAAAAAGTGCCAGTGGTTCTTAAACGATGCATTTTAGAGCCCATATTTACTAGATATTTTTCTCTTCTTTTGGTGTAAGGAGCGTGTCCTCAAAGTACGTTAAGGGGATTTAATTACGCCATGTGTAACCTAAGCATAAACAAATGGGGAATCATTCTACCGACGATATGGGACGCAAATCTGAAAATCCTCTGGCTTAAGACACATTGGCAAAGGGGTGATTTTTGTGGCCTGGCGCCTGGGTACGAGCATCTCTAAAAACAGTAAAGGTGGTTGCCTGTTTGGGTGTACAGTCATGAAGATCTATAGAAAATGAAACTTCCTGCCAGATTAAAACTGTGTGTCGGACCGAGACTCGAACTCGGAACCTTTGCCTTTCGCGGGCAAGTGCTCTACCATCTTTTTTTTATGGTTCAAGGGAGTTTTTTCATTATTTTTTAAATCTCATTTTGCTCTATATTGGTCGACGAATCTGTTCGTGGCGGACGTCCGATGACAGCCGTTCAGGTTCTTTGTTGATCCGTTCACTCAGCTTTTTATTACAGAGGGTAGCTAACCCTCTGACCAAGCACGCTGAGCTATCGTGCTGATGTCCATCTGAGCTACCCAAGCACGACTCACGACCCGTCCTCACAGCTTCAATTCTGCCAGTAACTCGTCTCTTACCTTCCAAACTTCACAGAAGCTCGTCTGCGAACCTCCGCTGCAGAGTGAAAATTTCATTCTGGAAACATCCCCCAGGCTGTGGCTAAGCCGTGCCTCCGCAATATCCTTTTTTCCAGGAGTGCTGGTTCTGCAAGGTTCGCAGAAGAGCTGCTGTGAAGTTTGGAAGGTAGGAGACGAGATACTGGCAGAAGTAAAGCTGTGAGGACGGGTCGTGAGTCGTGCTTGGGTAGCTTACATGGTAGAGTACTTCCCCGCGAAAGGCAAAGGTCCCGAGTTCGAGTCTAGGTCCGGCACACAATTTTAATCTGCCAGGAAGTTTCATATCAGCGCACACTCCGCTGCAGAGTGAAAATTTCTTTCTGGATCTATGGAAAATGGTTGAAGGACGGTGAAACAAAGCGTGACAAGGTGACTTCACAGCACAAAAAGTGAAGACCGGTGGTTTGCCCGCTCTGTCTGGCAGATCATACTACAGAGTTCAATGATAATGCACGTACAAGTATTTCGAAGAATGTTATTCAACGCATATACACTACTGGCCATTAAAATTACTACACCAAGAAGAAATGTAGATGACAAACGGGTATTCATTGGACAAATACATTATACTAGAACTGACATGTGTTTACATTTTCACGCAATTTGGGTGCATAGATCCTGAGAAATCAGTACCCACAACAACCACCTCTGGCCGTAATGACGGCCTTGATAAGCCTGGGCATTGACTCAAACAGAGCTTTGATGGCGTGTACAGGTACAGCTGCCCATGCAGCTTCAATACGATACCACAGTTCATCAAGAGTAGTCACTAGCGTATTGTGACGAGGCAATTTCTCGGTCACCATTGACCAGACGTTTTCAATTGGTGAGAGATCTGGAGAATGTGCTGGCCAGGGCAGCAGTCGAACATTTTCTGTATCCAGAAAGACCCGTACAGGACCTGCAACATGCGGTCGTGCATTATCCTGCTGCAATATAGGGTTTCACAGGGATCGAATGAAGGGTAGAGCCACGGGTCGTAAAACATCTGAAATGTAACGCCCACTGTTCAAAGTGCCGTGAATGCGAACAAGAGGTGACCGAGACGTGTAACCAATGACACCCCATACCATCACGCCGGGTGATACGTCAGTATGGCGATGACGAATACACACATCCAATGTGCGTTCACCGCGATGTCGCCAAACACGGATGCGACCATCATGATGCTGTAAACAGAACCTGGATTCATCCGAAAAAATAACGTTTTGCCATTCGTGCACCCAGGTTCGTCGTTGAGTACACAATCGCAGCCGCTCCTGTCTGTGATGCAGCTTCAAGGGTAACCGCAACCAGAGTCTCCGAGCTGATAGTCCATGCTGCTGCAAACGTCGTAGAACTGTTCGTGCAGATGGTTGTTGTCTTGCAAAAGTCCCTATCTGTTGACTCAGGGATCGAGACGTAGCTGCACGATCCGTTACAGCCATACGGATAAGATGCCTGTCATTCCGACTGCTAGTGATACGAGGCCGTTGGGATCCAGCACGGCGTTCCGTATTACCCTCCTGAACCCACCGATTCCATATTCTGCTAACAGTCATTGGATCTCGACCAACGCGTGCAGCAATGTCGCGATACGATAAACCGCAATCGCGACAGGCTACAATCCGACCTTTATCAAAGTCTGAAACGTGATGGTACGCATTTCTCCGCCTTACACGAGGCATCACAACAACGTTTCACCAGGCAACGCCAGTCAACTGCTGTTTGTGTATGAGAAATCGGTTGGTAACTTTCCTCGTGGCAGCACGTTGTAGGTGTCGCCACCGGCGCGAACCTTGTGTGAATCCTCTGAAAAGCTTATCATTTGCATATCACAGCATCTTCTTCCTGTGGGTTAATTTTCGCGTCTGTAGCACGTCATCTTCGTGATGTAGCAATTTTAATGGCCAGTAGAGTAGTTGAACGTGTGGTTCCGAAGCAGATGACCCCTACGTGTTTCCACGTTGATCCAACCACATCATCAGTCACGGTTGTAGTGTGCATGGGGTTATCGAGGTCTGACGGTTGATCATTATAAAAGGGTCGTCTGGTCGAATGAATTACGTTTCTCGCTATACCGAGCCGAAGCGTGTCCGGGTACGTCGCTGCAGGTGAACATTGCTCGAAAGATGCATCGTACCATGGGCACAGGATGGTGAGGGTAGTAGTATGGTATAGTGAGGGTGGGGGGAGGGCATGAGGAGGGGTTCACATTTAGTAGCAGTCGAAGGCACCACGACAAGTGTAGACTGTATGAACTTATAATAGACCACCTGCTTTCTCGACGGCAATCGTATCATCCAGCAGAATAATTGTGTCACAAGAGCAGAATCGTGCTGCAGTAGTCTGAGGAGCATGATTGTCATCTCACATAATGTCTTGGCCACCAAGTTCATCTGATGTCTCTGATGTAGCATATCTGGAACTCTATCGGGCACATCTAAACATCACAGGCCCTTACTTATGTGAGTGGGTGTCCTGTGCATAGGTGCATATCGTAATTCGTATCCTCCGTCTTCTTAATGGGTCTACTGGACTGCGGTGTAATTGACCGTGACTGCGTATGCTTAATGAAGTTTTAAAGTGAGTAAGACTACCGTTATCGAAGGAAAATAATACCGGTTAGTAGGAGCAAAGCGTACAACCGAGCATTCTGAAGGACCTATTCTAAACCTAATCTAAATACTGATAATAATTTAATAATTTGGAAATGGGTGGAATATAGTGCAATCGCTCACGAACCACAAGTGGCGGAAAAGCGGACAACATAACATTTTTAATAAAGAAATACTGGCAATACAAAAAATATTGATTAGCAAAAACAAAAAAAGCAAAAAAAAAAAAAAATAAACAATTAAACAGTCGCCAGCCCAATAGGGCAATATACACTCCTGGAAATGGAAAAAAGAACACATTGACACCGGTGTGTCAGACCCACCATACTTGCTCCGGACACTGCGAGAGGGCTGTACAAGCAATGATCACACGCACGGCACAGCGGACACACCAGGAACTGCGGTGTTGGCCGTCGAATGGCGCTAGCTGCGCAGCATTTGTGCACCGCCGCCGTCAGTGTCAGCCAGTTTGCCGTGGCATACGGAGCTCCATCGCAGTCTTTAACACTGGTAGCATGCCGCGACAGCGTGGACGTGAACCGTATGTGCAGTTGACGGACTTTGAGCGAGGGCGTATAGTGGGCATGTGGGAGGCCGGGTGGACGTACCGCCGAATTGCTCAACACGTGGGGCTTGAGGTCTCCACAGTACATCGATGTTGTCGCCAGTGGTCGGCGGAAGGTGCACGTGCCCGTCGACCTGGGACCGGACCGCAGCGACGCACGGATGCACGCCAAGATCGTAGGATCCTACGCAGTGCCGTAGGGGACCGCACCGCCACTTCCCAGCAAATTAGGGACACTGTTGCTCCTGGGGTATCGGCGAGGACCATTCGCAACCGTCTCCATGAAGCTGGGCTACGGTCCCGCACACCGTTAGGCCGTCTTCCGCTCACGCCCCAACATTGTGCTGCCCGCCTCCAGTGGTGTCGCGACAGGCGTGAATGGAGGGACGAATGGAGACGTGTCGTCTTCAGCGATGAGAGTCGCTTCTGCCTTGGTGCCAATGATGGTCGTATGCGTGTTTGGCGCCGTGCAGGTGAGCGCCACAAACAGGACTGCATACGACCGAGGCACACAGGGCCAACACCCGGCATCGTGGTGTGGGGAGCGATCTCCTACACTGGCCGTACACCACTGGTGATCGTCGAGGGGACACTGAATAGTGCACGGTACATCCAAACCGTCATCGAACCCATCGTTCTACCATTCCTAGACCGGCAAGGGAACTTGCTGTTCCAACAGGACAATGCACGTCCGCATGTATCCCGTGCCACCCAACGTGCTCTAGAAGGTGTAAGTCAACTACCCTGGCCAGCAAGATCTCCGGATCTGTCCCCCATTGAGCATGTTTGGGACTGGATGAAGCGTCGTCTCACGCGGTCTGCACGTCCAGCACGAACGCTGGTCCAACTGAGGCGCCAGGTGGAAATGGCATGGCAAGCCGTTCCACAGGACTACATCCAGCATCTCTAGGATCGTCTCCATGGGAGAATAGCAGCCTGCATAGCTGCGAAAGGTGGATATACACTGTACTAGTGCCGACATTGTGCATGTTCTGTTGCCTGTGTCTATGTGCCTGTGGTTCTGTCAGTGTGATCATGTGATGTATCTGACCCCAGGAATGTGTCAATAAAGTTTCCCCTTCCTGGGACAATGAATTCACGGTGTTCTTATTTCAATTTCCAGGAGTGTATATCCACAATCTTAAGAATGCTAATAGCTAAGAAAATTAAGCAAATAATCACCGGCGTGGCAATAGAAGGTTGTCACGCTTTTTCACTACACCATGAGAAAATAAATGAATCAGAAAGCACTAAGTTTATAGTTACTTATTCTGAAATACCAAATTTTGAATGCAAAGTTAAAATGGTTCAAATGGCTCTAAGCACTATGGGACTTAACAGCTGAGGTCATCAGTCCACATAAGCCCAAAGGATGTGAAACCTTTGCCTAAGAAACAAAGCGTGAATCAAAGACAAACTGAGAGTAAAAAAGGAAAAACTCTCATAATCAGTTCAAGGCCTTATAAAAATGTATTGCCTGAAGGTAAAACGAAGAACGGTGAAGAGCTTTTAATGAAAAAAAGAAGTTCGATGAAAAAGAAACAGATAAGGCTAACGTAGCTAAAATCTTCTGTGTTATTAGGTCGTGTCATATTTCTACTAAAATGATCGACGTTTCGACCCCTCTGCTGGGATCTTCCTCAGGATCTTCTGGTGTCCACTACTGCTAGAACACTGTCAGAGACGAGTATCGCGTCCTCTTATAAAGGGGAGTTTTCTAACGTTCGTGCTGGAGAAGTGATAGTATTGCTTAAAATTCATATGGCTACCATTGGTGGGCCATAGTCATAGGCTAATATTCCCGCTCTGATGCAGAAGAAGGGGCGTTGTTGGCTGATCTCTTGTGGATACCATTGGCGGCCCATCGTCATTGGATAGAAAGGCACTATTCCACATAGCCGTCCTCTCTATTGAAATTACCTGCATTCTTGGAAATTTCAACCACTTCTCGGACTTTTTCTATAAATGTTTGTTTCCTTAGCCAGTACACATACGTTATGAAAATCGATGTCAGAGCCACAGTTCTGATGATGTTCCGCTACGGTCGATTTTGAGCTTTGTTTTAGCCGCATGTGCCGTTCGTGTTCCTTAATGCGTTCCTTAACAGTTCTTCCCGTTTCGCCTATAAACACTTTGACGCAGCCACATGTCACTTGATAGAAGATAACTATCATACCCATTTGCTTTCAATTCAATCGACCGGGCTTTTAGGCGGAATATTTATAACGCTAATAAGAATGACGAGGAACCCGCCTTCTCACTCCGTTAGGTTAGAGTTCGTTTCTGGGGTCACTGACCGCATAAGCAGAATTCTAAAGAAAAATAGTATTCAGACATTTTTCTTTAGTGAAAACAAAATAAAAGATTTTTTCCGACGGAAAGCGGATGCACCTGATAGCCTCCACAAGGCAGGCGTCTATCATGATTTCTCTATTTACATCATTAGGAATAATTAATGCTTCTCATTTGTTCATCTTTTTGTGACAAAAATATATTACAATATGTTTCTTTCTCGTGTTATTTTTCTCCTGACAATAATCAATGGTGAAATAAAAACTATTAGCCTACCTATTTCTATAAACTAATAAGTCTACTTGGGAATGGGGGCAAAGGACTGGACACTTTACCCCTTAGGTAGGCAAAAGTATCTACTGTATAATCAGCCAGAAAAACATTTGTACATCCTACAAAATAGACTTTTACATTTGCTATAAATATTTTATGTGATAACTTACAGCATGTAGATTAGAGATGTATATGCAAGAAGCTTCTGTTAATAGCCATTGTTTAACGAAAATTCAATTTCACTTAGAGCGGCCACTTTACCTTCCCCTAGTACACGTATCTGTGTTGTAAATAAGAAAACATTACTGCAGTTGCTACCCTTTTAATTTACATCCCCAATAGATGAGCAGCGTTTCTACCGTCTCTGCGTTGGTGTTGACTGAGCTTGCACAAACCATCAACTGAAGACGACTGGTTGAATGGCCAGTGTGCAATGGACGAGTTTCGTCGCCCCGGTCTCCTCACTGTTTGCTAGTGCAGGGAGTCAAAGTCAGTTTTGTGTTACTGAAACACCCGCTAAACCTGCTGGGCAGAACAGGTGATAAGGATTGTGGAAAGAGCCAAATAAGGTGTCGGTCAGGTTCATTCAAAGTTGTAATTTATTGTAATTTAATGACACCTTCTAAGCAAAGCAGCACATGGCCGAAACTTTAGAACTACGAGTTTCAAAAAGGCAATTATTTCACGGCTGAAGGCCTCCAAACAAGAAATCTTAAGGCAACAAGATAAATCTCAAGTGGTAAAAACATGCAGTTAAAATTGGAGTAAAATAATTAACACATATATACACAGTGAGGCTGAGAGCCTCAAGGCAACGGTGAATAGACAAAAACAAGATGCAATACAAACGGCTGAAGGCTCACAATAAAATTTTTAAAATTTTAAAATACCTTACCCTAACCTTTCAAAGGCAGAAGGCCGGCAGGTTTTTTTTATTATTTTTTTTTTATTTTTAGAATAAGGATTTAAGTGGCTGAAGTTCCACAACTTTTCTAAAATTCAAAAATATATAAAATCCAGTGAAAGCAAGAATTTTTTAAATCATTGACTATGATAGATTATAAACAGACAATTAAACACGGGTGAGAAGGACAATAAAGAAAACGGCACTCAGAAGCCTCCAGGGAGGTCGGTCTGCCCTCGTTCACTTAGGTGAGACAGGTACACTTGATCCGTCGGAACCCAACCAGGGGACAGCCACGGACCGACCGACCAAACGACTTGCCTGCCACCAAAAGGTACATGACAACTCAAACACAAAAAGTTACGAACGTGATTATCCACAATGAAATATGTATTAGCTGTCAAAACTACACACCATGTTGGACAGCGACAACAGATGAGGAAAGGACACTGCCTGAAATTACATTAGTGGCCAAGGCAGGTAACCGTAACACTAACGACCACAAGGCATAAAATTCCGCTGGTGCACTTGGATTGTAGTCAACCAAATTGCACTGCATGGCGGCTAAATTTCAGCAATAGAAGCACTCGGTATTGCTCACAGGAAAACCTCCCCAACAGCGAACCACCGAAACGAACCACCACAATATGAATGGACATGGCTTGGGTAGTTGAAACCACTACTCAACTTTGACGCCCTGGGTCGGTGAACCACGAAGCTCGTAGCGATCGGACAGCTGCCACACACGCTCCGACACTGCGCACCGACCGCAAGCGGACCCAGCCGACTGCATCGCGCGGAGATAACTTCCCTGGTCCGCAGCAAACGACCAACTCCTCTCTGAAAGCCGACAACATCTAAATTAGTCGTCAGTGGAAATAACGCCAACTACACACACAATCTGACAAACACTTGCTCGAAGACCTGAACGATACCCAACAGTAACTAAGCACACACGAAGACAAATCGGGAGTCGATGCACGCACACACACACACACACACACACACACACACACACACACACACAGCCGACTCATGAACGATAGACGAGCCAAAACGCGTCATCCGGTAGGACGACCGACCGACGATCCACCAAGACCGTGGCCCGGCTCCAGTGATACATGGCGGCAATGGTCGGGCGAGCCATGTCTACGCAGACAGCACTGCTCCAACCTGACTGCACTAGTGCCGCATTACAACTCCCCGGCAGGTCCGGACTGCGCTCCAGACGTGTTCCAACAGACTGGCAGACCGGAACTCGCAACTATAACTCGCTATCCGAAATGGCTTACGACAGACAAGGACCGGGAAGTAATAGCAGTCGAGCAAAGATACTACGAGAGGAGCCGGTCACGGTCAGGCAACGCAGCACCTCAGTGACAGTAGTAATTTAAATTAACGTAGTGAGGTGGAAGTACTTTAAAAACAGGGTGTAAAACACATGATGGCGGGAACACGTGCCACGCACGGCTCAGTTACGTTTTTAATAACGTTAAGTTTACGTCAGTGGTACACGGTGATACGTTTCTGAACAAGTCTTGAGAAGAAGAAATGGATTATGGAAAAAGAAAGTAGGGTACTATTAAAATAAGTACTACTGTTCACATCACTGTAAGGAACAAAGTTACTAAACAGATCATACTGGTTAATGTCCCCCTAGTGCCTAACAGCATTTGCTTCACATATTTTTATTTTGCTTCTGGACAAAAAGTTATTTGCTCAGTCAAGAAAATGGGACAACCTATATATTTGATGTTGAAATCGATCCTCTATTGATATTTATTTGCAATAATTGAATGCAAAGAAAAGGAAAAATTAAATACGATTGTTAATACGAGGGCATGCTGGAAGGTAACGCATCTGAATTTTTTTGTGTGAAAAACTTAAAGCTTTTTAAATAAAACAAGAGTTACTAACATTCTACATGCTCATTCTTCAACATAGTCATCGAAGTGACGAGCATGTTTCTCCTGACAAGAGACCATTTTGTTGATATCGTCACTGTAGAGTGTTTGACTTTGTTGACGAATCCACAACCTTGCCCCTGCGTGCACCGCTTCATCACTATCAAAGTTTTGGATACAGATTAAAATAATTTGGGGTCAGGTCGGGACTATTTGGAGGTTGATCGATGACAGTGAACCAAAGGCGTCGGATCGTTGCAAATTTTGCAGCACCCGTGTCTGCTCTGGCGCGGTCATGCTGAATGAGAGGGTACCCGTGGGGGTACAGCCCGCTGTTTCTCGCGCAACCTGACAGTTGCGTTACACACCGCCATGTTACGCGCTACAAGTCAGAGCCATCTAGCGGCAGAGGGCTGCGTGTATGTAGACATGAAGAACAAAAAGATTTAGAATGTTAATACCATTTGTTTTATTTATAAAGCTTTAAATTTGGAGGCATTACTTTTCAGCACTTCCACTTAAAATTAATTGAATTATGGATATATAGAGCGTTTCAGAACTCGGCGACAAAACTTGAGGAGTGGATTCCCCCTGTAACGACAAGAAAATAAATCTAGTAAATAAGGGCTCTAAAATGCTTACCATAAGAGTTATGGCCACCTTTATCCTACCCTTCAACGGTCCCAACGTACCCTCCAAACCCACCTTGACCAATAAACCGCTTAGTGCAACCAGTGGTCCCTCTGTATCAACCCCTCCAAGACCCAGGCGATCATCAAAGGTCGCACCACCCGCTCCTTCTGTCTCCATGATTTCTACCTCACCATTTATGGCCGTCCTATCCACCTAACTCCTACCCTCAAACACCTTGGCCTCACCCTCGACCGCCACCTCACCCAGTCTCCCCATCTCCTTACCATCCAACACAAAGCTCACAACAGACTCCACCTTCTGAAACTCCTGCCAGGCCAGACATGGGGTCCGCATCCTTCCACCATCCTTCACACCTACAAATCCTTGATCCGCCACATCCTTTGTTATGCCAGCGTTGCTTGGATTTCTGCCCCTCCCAGGTCCCATAAAGTCCTCCAAATCCTCGAACTCCATGCACTCCGCCTCGCCTTCCACATCCACCTTCCGTCCCCCAAGTGCATCCTATAGGACCTCATCCCCTTCTCCCACCTTCTCCTTTTCCTTGATCTGCACCCTATATATTGACCGCCGGCTCGATCCCCCACACCTTCTGGTGTCTCCCTTCCTCTCCACCTCCAGCCCGTTGCTGCGACCTTTGTGTCCCACCCTCTCTCCATCTCCACACCCTCCACCTCCTTTCCCATCACAACTTTCAGCATCTACCCCTCCTGGATGATGAGCTTCGCCCTGACATCTACCCTTCTTACCAAATCTAACCCCACCTGCCTCCTCCTCAGGGCTCCTACCCCTCCCGAGTGGCTTTCCCCTCCTACACTCCCTCCCTCTCCTGTGCTCCTCTTCAGTGTCACTGCACTCACTCCTGCCTTGTCTTCCCTCTTCATCTCCTGCCCCACCTGTCTCCTGCCTCTTGGTGCATACCCTGACACCCCTACTCTTGTCATCCCGCCCCCTCCCATGCTGCTCCTTGCTCTCCCCTCCTTTTCCATCCTCTCAGGCCTCTCCCTCGGCAGGTCCCTCCTGGCAGTTTTATTCTTCGTCTAGGTGCTTCATCTCTCCATGTGGGTTTAAAGTGTCTTTTCTGGAGTGTTTTTAATACTGTGGCCAACGTTTAATCTGTGTGTGTGACTTCAGTGTCTTTTTTGTGCTCTACGAATCGCCGACTGTGTTTTTTCACTTTATGTTGACTTTTTTAACTGTCCTCCCATGAATGTCTCTATGTTAGTGTATTTTTACCTCCATTATCCCCCCTTACTGTGTATTTATGCCCCCATAGGGGCAGGGGAATGAAATCACAATAAAAAAAAGAGCTATGGGCACTTGTACAGCAGAAGGTATGAGTTTCACAATAGGGAAGATGAAGAAATGCTCATAGCATACGCATATTACAGCTCATGTTAGCAGACTTTTTCTCCTGTTGTTATATGAAGTTCAGGAGCCGAGTTTTGAAACACCCTGTATATGGAGACAAGTCCGAGGTCAAAGCACGAGATGCGAAGCAAAGACTCTATGTTGTGCTTACACAGTCCTTGGATGTTGGGATGTAATTGCCACTTACGGCTCTCGAATCCTCGTGTGCCATGTGGCAGACAGACAGTGGAAGCTCAGCAACGGAGGCGGATACGCCCACTTGTAATTAACTTCCACCTGCAGTTCCATCAATCGATGGAGAACTGCGCTTTTTCCATTTTGTTTTCATCAGCCGTGAGTAGATGGAAGCACTGCGAAAGACCTCCACTTATCGTAAACTGCGCCTACACTAAGCCCCCTAGTCGACCTGCAGCCTCGCGGGTCCGATACGAATGGAAATTTACCTCACATACCCACCGCTAATTCCTCTTTGTTAGTTTCCAATAAACAGAGAAGGTAATTTGTAACTTTCGCTTCCCGGAAATGCCTCCCTCTTAAAACAATTTCCCATGCCGGCGTTTCGTTGTCCTGGCTTTGCACCTCTGTGGACTTTCTAGCCACTGCTCCCTTACTACGTTAAGGGTACACGTCACAGTCAGCAAACCTCATATTGGCTCTTCAAGAGGTGTATCGCTGGGTATTATTTTCCGCCTTGGACAGAAAGAAGAGAGACAGTAACAGTTCCGACGTCCAAATTAAGTGAAGTTATCAGTTTGTACTTATCTTTTCTCGCCGCGATTTCTGTTTGTTGTAAAATGCTGCTCAGTTGCCTAGTTTGAGGATCGTTTCTGCAAAAGGACTTTCAGTTTTTTCTGTCTTCATGTGTCCGTTTAAATAAATAGTTTCATGTCAGATACTTGTTTCTTCCATCGATTAAAACACAAAATAACTTGTCAATGACGGCTTTGTCAACGAATGTCTTTGCATATACTGCGGCTCAACAAAATCTGTATATAGTGAGCGCCCAAAGATGATGTTTATGAGTGAGTGAATGACTCACATCAGAATTATTGTCTTAGTACAGTTTATATTAAGCGTCAAGCACCTTGTCAGTGTACCGTATTTCAATCGGATTTAACTTAACTTATTAAACTGAATTAATTTCGAATTTTTGTCATATATTATAAGGCATCTTGCATTTGGCCTTAGTAACCAATACCAACATATTTATGAAATAAAACCATTTTAAATGAGTCAAAAATATTCATATTGATGATTAGAAAATGTCCGAATAATCAATTATGATATTAAAAATGTATTACGATTACGTTTTGACACAGCAATTTCCTATTAAATTTCATTTATAGCCTGCTATATCCAAATCCTTTCATTATACAAGAATGCTTTTGCATACAGAATTATGATCCGTTTTCTTCAGAATAAAGTATGATTTTTATTACAATGGCTTAGAAATTGAATTTACATTGTCGGAAGAGCCAGTTTTTGTCTTAAAAAAGGAAACCTCTGAGAATTTTATACAAGTATTAGGCATTTTTTATCTATACATACAGTATATACATATGATATAAATGACCAGGCAGTAACAAGCACTGAAATTCTGACTCCCTTGCATGGCACAGATAAAGTTGGTGGACTGGGTTAAATACAAAGTACTGTATCGTATTATGTGCTAGAGTACTGGATCAGGATGTAGACCAAAACAAGTGTGACTAACCATCCAGTTTCATGAAACCTTCCATATTATACGACAAGGTAGCGCACGTACCTGCTGAGCACTGTGGTGTAGGCCAATGAAGAAACCTCACACAACATTAGATGCAAACTTCCCGCCCACTCCACTCCACACACAGTATCTGTAAGGCAATATGAAGTGGTACAAAGGAGAATAATGAAATCCCAAAGCAAAAAATGAGGATTGGGAGTGATGTAGAAGAATTGAAAGTATTGTCATACCTAGAAAGGCTCCTCGAAACGAGGCGGTTAACATTATCTTGATCACCCTAGATAACTGTTTGTCCAGAAGCAAATTACAAAATGTTTCAAGCAAATGTTCTTTAGCCGTCAGGGAGACGTCAATCACCGTGATTGGCTTCGTTGTAGATTTGTTTCTTACGAAGATATGAACAGCGGTATGACATTTTTAAATGGGACTTTGTATTTTTGATTCGGTAATTCATTTCATCTCCTAAAAACCTATTCAAAAATGTATCACCAGAATGCTTATGTGGTATCAACACGATGGATGCCCAGCACATAATGCCTTGCGTGCAAGTCGTGTTCTGAACCGAAGGTATCCTGCCAGATGGATTGGTCGAGGAGGAACACTTACTTGACCTGCTAGGTCTCCTGATTTAAATCCTCTAGACTTCCTTCTTTGGGGATGCATTAAAGACGTTGTCTATCGCGATATTCCAACAACTCCAGAGGACATGCAGCAACGTATCGTGCTTGCTTGTAATTCTCTTCAGCAGGCAACACTGGAAGCAGTAAATAATTCTTTCACTCAACGAGTGTACCAGTGTGTCGGTGTCCAGGGTCACCACTTTGAGCACCTTTGAATGTTCTACTCCTGGGCGATGGTACAGGAGAGTCAAAGTCAATTTTGTGTCATGTTTTACTTGGTTTTCAATTGTTTTCTGACAACTCCAGCAAGTGGACGAGTCTGTGATCCAAGGCTCAAAGTCGTTGTTGTGTTATGTAATTAATAACCTTGTGTTTCAGTGAATGGCACACTGTGATACATTTTTGAATAGGAGAGGAAATGAATTACCGAATAAAAAATACAGGGTGCTATTTAAAAAAGTCATACCGCTGTTCTTATCTTTGTAAAAAACAAAGCTACAACGAAGGAAATCATACTGATTGATGTCCCCCTGACGGCCAAGGACCATTTGCTTGAAACATTTTGTAATTTGCATCTGGACAAACAGTTATTTAGGGTGGTCAAGATAAATGGGACACTATATATATATATATATATATATATATATATATATATATATATATATATATATGTGTGTGTGTGTGTGTGTGTGTGTATTTTCATGATGAATCCGCCACAATTGTTATTTGGACAACATCGTGCACATGACGCAGCTTTCAGGTGAAAATCCCACTTTCAGGTGCCATAACAAGAAAAAGGGGAAACCAAGATGAATTCTATTTAAAATTAATTGACATTAAAAGGATCCATTGAAATTTGAACATTAGGCCATACCTTGATTGTGTACAACAAAATCGAACAAGTTATATACAAAGTCCAGTAAATTTATCAAGTTAGATGTGAGATACCGTGCAGGTGAAACATCAAAACATACTTTGAGTAAAGCAGTATCACACTCGGTAAACGGGGCCTAAACGAAAAAAAGGGATGAATCAACAAATAAACACTCATTGTCAGACGAATGTACTACTAATGACAACAAAACGACTGCGAACAGCCAGACATATGGTATATGCTCAAGACAGTAAAGTAAAAGCATAAATACCCTAAAATTCGGAATTGTGAACCTCAATGGTAGGTTGTCGTGTAAATGCTCAGCCCGCCACAAGTCATGGACTCACAGCAAGACCGGTCAACAGACTGCTGCGTGAACCACAATGAGCTGCCTCAGTGCACATACACGTCATAGAATGGCCACCGACTGAATTAATACAGAGTGGGAAGGAACAATTAAAGAAATCATAGCTAACAACACAGCTGGACCCGACGTTTTTTTCCCAAACTAGACCCACTACTAACAGCGCTAAAACCATATCACTCAATGAATGGCATTAACTATGATAGACCTGGTACAGAGCAAACAGTAAAAGGAAAACATGCATTGTACAGTGCAGTTGTCAAGAAATAAAAATAACAAAAGTGTATAACGAAATTGTTACGAAATAAAAATATTGAAACCGTAGTATAAAATATAAAAGAGACCAAACCGACATAATAAAAATTGAACATAACAGTGCAAGGTAGTCAAGTGTGCAGAGTACGTTACATTATGAACACAAGGCTATGGAGGCAGAGTGTATAAAAACGTGTAAGGTAACCTATCTAGTCACTCTCTATAAAATCTCTAGTAATGGAGAAGTCACACACACACATAAATAAGAAATTCAATTTTATATAGTATCCCTCTTTTTTTTCGTAGCGCCTGAAGATGGGGTGGGATTTGCATCCTGAAACCTTGACTGTGCGTACGATTTTATCGAAATAAAGGATTTCGTCAGGTACAACTAGAACGGATATATTCAAGATGAAAAAAGAAAAGTTAAGCGACAGTTGTGATTGTCCCGCAAAGCGTACATATTATACCTGAAGAGTAGAATGATGAAAATGAGTATCAAAGCGGTCGAAAGCCAAGAGATAAAAGAGAAAAAAATTGTCTTAATGGACGCGTCGACAGATGGATAGTAGCAGAGTTCAGCAACCTCGGCATGTATAGAGAAGAAACTTATATGCTGATGGGCTAAACATAACGATAACCAGTTTAGTATCGCGTTGGTCCAATCTTGGAATGCAATAGGAACAGTAGCGGTTCTGCAGGACATGTATCCGCCAAGTCCTTGGTAAGTCCCTGGAGGTATGTGGCACCAGATGTCTGTAGACAGGTGACGCAATTCCCATAAATTACGAACCGATGGTTTGTGAGCGCGGAACTAGCGCCCGAAGGTGTGCCAGAAATGTTCCATTGGGTCCACATCATGGGCAGATATCAAGCATGCAGGGATGCAGGTAGTGTGCTATAATGTTCACGTACTCGGCAGCTGTCACAGTGCCCTCAGTTAGTACTGCAGGTCCAAAGGCAACCCACATGATCGTCCCCCATAGCATAAAGCTGTTACAACTGACCTGAATCATTTGCCGCGGTGACTGTTTCCAGCAACAATTCGTTTGGCTTACGGCAGTCTGCAAATGACCTTTGCGCTTGTGTAAAAAAAAAAAGTGATTGATCTGACCAGGTGATACGTTTCCGTTGATGCACAGTCCAATCTGTACGATCTCCTGCCCACTGTAATCGGAAATGGCGATGTCGTCGAGTAAACATGGGAACAGGTGTTCCAAAACACTTGTACTGGCGCCAGCATAGTACTCCCGCAGTCAGAGCTGGCAAGTCCGAAAGAACATGTTTTCCCAAAAAATATATAGGTATCGAAATGGCAATGTCGAGTGCAGATATTTTTATTTTCTATTATATTTTTTCTGAGCTTTTGAAGTTGTTCTTTTGAAATTGTAGTATAATATAATTTTACTTTCAGTGTCTGACGGAGTCTTACTACGTTTTGAGCTTTCATCACGCCCAGTCTTTCTCTTTGACTGCGTGAAGCAAGTATAGGCGACACAAAGAAGAAGACCGCTTGCAGGGGGAGTGGGGGAGGGCGTGTGAATGGAATAACAAAATTTCCGATGTGAAGAATAGCCCACCAGATACGTTAAAAAACAATTTGCTGAAAATGATGAGCAAAAATGTAAAAGACAAATTTGGTCTTTGGGATGGACGGAGACGTATGAGGGCGAAATGCTGACGTAATCAGCGCTCAGTACCAACAGAAACTGCAACGTTTAACTTCGCCACGCAGTTTTACATCTACAACCACTAGATCGCTGGCGTTGGAAAAAAAATGAAAAAAACAGGAAGTCGACATGAAGAGTTCGAGACAAATCAGGTACGTGACGAAACCCAACGACGGAGCCATCGTGCACATTTACTTGTGCCACTTCGTACATGCAGTTACCATTATTAGCAAAGTGGTTAGCACCAATAGTGAACGTACATCGTTTTCCTTTCAATTCTTGCTCCAAGGGGGATACGTAGGCTGCTAGCTTGTTGATGTACAGAATATCTAATAATAAATCAATACTTAAAAATACAGCTGTAAAACCGAACCGGCCGCTGTGACCGAGCGGTTCTAGGCGCTTCAGTCTGGAACCGTGCGACCGCTACGGTCGCAGGTTCGAATCCTGCCTCGGACATGGATGTGTGTGATGTCCTTAGGTTAGCTAGGTTTAAGTAGTTCTAAGTTCTAAGTTCTAGGGGACTGATGACCTCAGTGCTCAGAGCCATTTTTTTGTAAAACCTGGACTATATTTAAAATGTGCAGCCGAAATTTTTATTAGCCAGTACGTCGACAAGTTTCCATCGATATATCTATGTACCGATACCTCTTCCGAGGTATCGATGGCTGTCAATATATCGGAATCACAGTATATTTAAAAATATCAACAGTCCTAATGCACACCGTGCCCGATTTCATACGGCAATCAGGGGCTGCGAGTAAGGAGTTCATTGGTAGGAGTCGCTACGTCAGAAGTGAATAACAGGCTAGGAATGCGGGCCGCAGGGGAAGCATGTTCGTACGTATGGCCGAGGTGCTTGAGGCGATCGCTTGCGTAAGGCGGGAAGTAAGGCTTCCAGTACCGGTACGACACAAATTTACGTCTGTTACCATTCATATGTTTCAATACCCAAGTGCGGCCAACGTCATTAAAAAAGATCTTTTCAAACAGTGGGACTAGGCATAAACTTGAGAATTACCGACCCATTTCACTCCTCTCGGCATTCTCTAAGTAACTGAGAGATTAATACAATACCGAATCGCCAACTGCTTAGCCGATGGCAGCTCGATACGGTTAGTCACGAAATTCTTTTAGATAATCTGAAAGCAATGGGGATAAAAGAAATAGCGAACAAGTGGTTTCAATCATATTTGCAAAAAACACTCATCAAACAAAACATTATGACCACTGCCTAATGCGACTCTGGACGCCGACCGATGACGTTGTGGAGACGCTAGTCTGTAGCAAAAGTATGTAAGCAGAGCAGAGACGGGCGGGGGATCACGCTAACGAAGATATGGGCAGTAATTTGGGAAACTCACTGAGATAAGCGACTCTGGTTGGTTCAAATGCCTCTGAGCACTATGGGATTTAACATCTTAGGTCATCAGTCCCCTAGAACTTAGAACTACTTAAACCTAACTAACCTAAGGACATCACACACATCCATGCCCGAGGCAGGATTCGAACCTGCGACCGTAGCAGTCCCGCGGTTCCGCGCCTAGAACCGCACGGCCACCGCTGCCGGCTAAGCGACTCTGGCAAAGGGCAGGTTAATGTTACGCTGGCCTGTGAACCAGTACATCTATCTACATCTACATCCACATGGATACTCTGCAAAACACATTCAGGGGCCTGGTAGAGGGATAATCGAACCACCTCCACAATTCCCTATTATTCCAATCTCGTATAGTGCGCGGAAAGAACGAACACCTATATCTTTCCGTACGAGATCAGATTTCCCTTATTTTATCGTGCTGATCGTTCCTCCCTATGTAGATCGGTGTCAACAAAATATTTTCGTATTCGGAGGCGAAAGTTGGTGATTGGAATTTCGTGAGAAGATTCCGTCGCAACGAAAAACGCCTTTGTCTTAATGATGTTCAGCCTAAATCCTGTATCATTTCTGTGACACTCACCCCCATATTTCGCGATAATACAAAACGTGCTGCCTTTCTTTGAACTTTTTCGATGTACTCCGTCAGTCCCATCTGGTAAGGATCCCACACAGCGCAGCAGTATTCTAAAAGAGGATGGACAAGCGTAGTGTAGGCAGTCTCCTTAGTAGGTCTGTTACATTTTCTAAGTATCCTACCAATAAAACGCAGTCTTTGGTTAGCCTTCCCCACAACATTTTCTATGTGTTCCTTCCAATTTAAGTTGTTCGTAATTGTAATACCTAGTTATTTAGTAGAATTTACGGCTTTTAGATTAGACTGATCTCGGAAACAGCGTCGTGAACATCCAAGGAAAGAGGTAGAAGGACAATGAAACCACAAAAAGGCGCAAAATTTTTGGACGTCCACGACTTTTCACTGAACGTGAGGTTCGGAGGGTTGGCTATTCTACAAAGCAGGATCCCTGCTGAAAGCACAATGCTGCTGCACGCACAAGTGTTTCAGAGCGCACCGTTCATCGTACATTTTTGAACATGGAGCTCCGCAGCAGACCATCCCTATGTGTTCACATGTTGACCTAATGATACTCTCAGTTACGATTGTAATAGGCACGGGATCATCAGGATCCGACCATTGATCAATGGAAATGTCTCGGCTCTCGGGTGAATCACATTTTTGCCACACTAGGTCGCTGGTCGTCCCCACAAACGTCGTCACCGAGGTGAACGGCGGCTCGAAAAGTGCTGGCGGGATTAGTATTATGCTATGGGAAACTTTCTCCTGCTCTTGCATGGGATCTGTGGTACTAACTGAAGACACAGTGACAGCTGCGAACCACCTGCATCCCTTCACGCTTGATGTCATCTTTTAGCAGCATGAGCCAGAACCGTGCTACAGTGGTTTCAGGAGCATTATAGTGAACTCCCGTTGATGTCTCGGCGACCAAATTCGACGGATGTAAAGCTTATGGAATCCATGTTGGTCGCTATCGGTCGCCATCACCGTGTACGCAAATATGCGGCTCGTTATTTACGCGAATTACATGACCTGTGCGCAGACATCTACAGGGTTATTACAAATGATTGAAGCGATTTCACAGCTCTACAATAACTTTATTATTTGAGATATTTTCACAATGCTTTGGACACACATACAAAAACTCAAAAAGTTTTTTTAGGCATTCACAAATGTTCGATATGTGCCCCTTTAGTGATTCGGCAGACATCAAGCCGATAATCAAGTTCCTCCCACACTTGGCGCAGAATGTCCCCATCAATGAGTTCGAAAACATCGTTGATGCGAGCTCGCAGTTCTGGCACGTCTCTTGGTAGAGGAGGTTTAAACACTGAATCTTCCACATAACCCCACAGAAAGAAATCGCATGGGGTTAAGACGGGAGAGCGTGGAGGCCATGACATGAATTGCTGATCATGATCTCCACCACGACCGATTCATCCTGTTTAAGAAATGCCGAACATCATGATGGAAGTGCGGTGGAGCACCATCCTGTTGAAAGATGAAGTCGGCGCTGTCGGTCTCCAGTTGTGGGATCAGCCAATTTTCCAGCATGTCCAGATACACGTGTCCTGTAATGTTTTTTTCGCAGAAGAAAAAGGGGCCGTAAACTTTAAACCGTGAGACTACACAAAACACGTTAACTTTTGGTGAATTGCGAATTTGCTGCACGAATGCGTGAGGATTCTCTACCGCCCAGATTCGCACATTGTGTCTGCTCACTTCACCATTAAGAAAAAATGTTGCTTTATCACTGAAAACAAGTTTCGCACTGAACGCATCCTCTTCCATGAGCTGTTGCAATCGCGCCGAAAATTCAAAGCGTTTGACTTTGTCATCGGGTGTCAGGGCTTGTAGCAATTGTAAACGGTAAGGCTTCTGCTTTAGCCTTTTCCGTAAGATTTTCCAAACCGTCGGCTGTGGTACGTTTAGCTCCCTGCTTGCTTTATTCGTCGACTTCCGCCGGCTACGCGTGAAACTTGCCCGCACGCGTTCAACCGTTTCTTCGCTCACTGCAGGCCGACCCGTTGATTTCCCCTTACAGAGGCATCCAGAAGCTTTAAACTGCGCATACCATCGCCGAATGGAGTTAGCAGTTGGTGGATCTTTGTTGAACTACGTCCTGAAGTGTCGTTGCACTGTTATGACTGACTGATGTGAGTGCATTTCAAGCACGACATACGCTTTCTCGGCTCCTGTCGCCATTTTGTCTCACTGCGCTCTCGAGCGCTCCGGCGGCAGAAACCTGAAGTGCGGCTTCAGCCGAGCAAAACTTTATTAGTTTTTCTACGTATCTGTATTGTGTCGTGACCATATGTCAATGAATGGAGCTACAGTGAATTTATGAAATCGCTTCAATCATTTGTAATAGCCCTGTAATGCCGCATACGTCCATAAACCTACCAAAGTCTGTCGGATGATATATTCCGCTCGAAAGACGGACAAACAAAGAAGCTATTGAACAGTTGGTCATAATGTTTTCGCGTCTTCTTTACAATGCATTGTCCATTATAATTATCCGGGCTGTTATGCCGTGGTCGGTTGCTGAATTTTGTCTCAATTGCCGGTCGGAGTGGCCGTGCGGTTATAGGCGCTCCAGTCTGGAGCCGAGCGACCGCTCCGGTCGCAGGTTCGAATCCTGCCTCGGGCATGGATGTGTGTGATGTCCTTAGGTTTGTTAGGTTTACTTAGTTCTAAGTTCTAGGCGACTGATGACCTCAGACGTTAAGTCGCATAGTGCTCAGAGCCATTTGAACCATTTTTGTCTCAGTTCCCAACGTTTCGTCTCCGACTGCGGGAGACATCTTCCGACATCAACCGACCACGGCATAACAGCCGGGATAATTATAATGGACATGATATTTCCGGCCTTGAAAGTCTACATTTTAGTATTACAATGCATTGTGAACATATGCTAAAAGGTTGGAAACGGAAACGGGTTTTAGAGCGGAGTTAAATCTATTTATTGCTGAGAAGTGTTTCTACAATGTAAATAAATATGAGTATGTTAGCTTCAGTGTTACTAGGCCCTCACTCATTACTGAAATCTTTTTGATCCGTTAATCATCTATGCTGTGTTTATCTTTACAAAGAATGTTTCTGCTGTTGGCTTTCTGCTTCTTCTGTTTCAGATACAGTGTAATGCATCTCCTCTGAGAAGGGATCTGGTGCTAACCTAGTTGTTATGAGAATATAGTGTGACAGGTTTACGTGCGTTTGTACTTCGTACTTTTTAGCAGCCCTGTATAATGTTATCGCTTGTCTTTCTTTTTCAGACGTGTTTTACATCAAAGTTTCATGACTTACCTACATCATTGATTCACTTATTCTGAATGTTGCTCTTTTCAGCAGTGTTATGTAATGTGTTCATGCGTTTTCATTTTTTCAGCAATGTTTTTATTTTCAGAATTTCTTGTTCATTGATTTACTTATTGTGAATGTTGCACTCATAATGTAGATATGTATTTGTGATTCCTCTTCCAATCAAGTGCCGAGCGAGGTGTCTATGCCAGTCTTAATGCACCGGACTCACTGTCGGGAGTACTGGGGTTTATTCCCTGTACGGTCATCCTGATGTCGGTCTTCAATGGTTTCCCCAGATTGCTAAGGCGAATGCTGGGATGGTTCCTTTGATTGGGCCACGGACGAGTTCCTGCCCTATCCTGACGTAATCCCACTTTTTCGTCATTTTATATACTATGTATTGTTTCTATAGTTCACCTGGTATGTCTGATATTATTGTACTTGTATTATGGACGAATAAGTAATAATAATAATAATAGTAATAGCAGTAGTAGTAGTAATAGTAGAAGTAATAATAGTAATAACATAACTCACAATTTTCACTCAAAGATGTACTACCCTCGCAGACACAAAATTGGCTACTAATTCTTTGAGGCAGACAATTGCCTATCAGTAGGAGAGCATGCAGGTAGCAGGAAAAGTGTTTAAAAATGGACAGCTTTCATGTGGTTTCCCTACATCGCCTAAGACGATTTCCTTATCCACCCTTCAAGCTTGTGTTCTCTCTCTAAGAACCCCGTTGTCAGCAGGATTTCGAACCCTAATCTTCCTCCCTTCCTGTAAATCCCTCCGAGCAGAAAGTAATAGGCCTGCACTAGAAGCTCAGCCAATTAAACAGTTTTTACGGTAGCAGTTAAGTTGTTTATCGTATGAGTTACAACTGCTTACGAAAGTGGAAAGACTGTAAGGTCCTTTTGTATAAATTACAAGTTCAAATTAGGCACTACTTATGACAAGAATTCTTCACCGGATTCGATACTTTCAAGAGACGAAGGCTTACGTTACACGCTAACTACTAACTACGCCTTTCAGACCGTGATGAAGTTTACGATAAATACTCCAGCGCTACGCAGTGTCCTCTCCGATTTCCCTAATAGCAGCTGTTTTGGTGTAGTAACTACTTGTCGCATTCCTTCCCCTGATGCTCTTCTCAGAAGTCGTTGGAACACAAGTGCCCCTTGCTGTGCCGAGAAATAATGAGCCAGGCTCCACAAGCGCAGAGATGGCCAGCTGCAGATATGTGAAGGTCAGATGTAAGTCGGCAACTGCTATCATTTCATCTTTCCTTCAAGCTTCCCACGAACATGAAATGCTTCTGTCCGGAAATCTGCACCGTTCTGCGAATCTGCACCTCACTCGCTCCACATACGATATAGTTAAATTCGTGTACTCGGGTGAACGAGTAACTTCCATCTCTTTAACTTTCCCAAAGCTGTGCAAGATTATACAGCGTAGTCAATGACGAAAAGCATACTTTCTGATGTAATGGGTCGACTTAGAGAGTCCTTACGAACAAAATCGAGCATATAACCCTTTTTGTCCATGTGCTGAGCGTATGCCACCCGGAAGTGTATTTCACTCTCCGCCGAAAACGGCATAAGCCTCAGCGGGCCGAAAATCATATTGGGACGTCCAGTAATACGATCTTCGTTCACTGCCAGGTCACTTGCAGAGGGGATAGTTTATCAAATCTTCATCATCTCATTTTCTTATTGGACAGTTTAAATTTAAAACGTGTTAATCCCTGGCAGAGTGACAAAGGTTGTATTCCCAATTAAGAAATCAGTAAAATCTTACCCACTGTTCGAAAGTTAAGCAACGTAGGCCTTTCAAGCAGAATAACATTTGCGCATATTGTTCTGGCAGTAGCCAACACAGTAGAAATATTCTTCCACTGTAACTCAGAGCATAATGTAGTAGAATGATTTAATATAGATTACATAATTCACAATGTGCCAAAATATATAGCTGGATTAGGTCTTTATCACGATATGTAATGATATTTGGCTAAATCGTATAGTTAGCAGTATTACAAACTTCATTGTAGTAGTGGACTTGTTCAATGGAGTTACATCAACGTTCTCTTCTGGAACAGTTTGCAGTAATATCATATGCAGTGTTACTACACTCGACAGTCATGAGTTGCAGAACGTATTGCTATGTAGTACAAACGAGAATTCTGTTTTGCTTTTTCATTCTACTTTGTAGCATCAGCACTAGATTAGGATTACAACTGAAATGGCTCAAATGGCTCTGAGCAGAGTGGGACTGAACATCTGAGGTCATCAGTCCCCTAGAAGTTAGAACTACTTAAACCTAACTAAGGACATCACACACATCCATGCCAGAGGCAGGATTCGAACCTGCGACCGTAGCGGTCGCGCGGTTCCAGACTGAAGCGCCTAGAACCGCTCGGCCACACCGGCCGGCAATTACAACTCAAGTTCTATTTGGTGACAATAACCAATGTCTGTCAGTACAGGTGAGTTGCATGTTCCTTCAGTCTTAAGATACAGGAGCATTAAATAAATTCAGAAGCACTTTTTCTGCTATTCGTCCTTTATTTCCCTCCAGTTTACTGAAACATATCACTTTAAAATATATCACCATTTTACTTATTCTCCATAGCTTTGCCTCCCTCCATTAGAAACAGTCCTCCAGCTCAGTGCAATTCATATCTCTGTTTGTATGTAAAAAAAAGTATTTTTCTATAAGATACCAACAGACGATGGTTAATTTGTTGTGAATATTATTTTAGCCTATCTAAACATAACAAATTTGACACTGAAATACTCATATATTCCGGGATGCAGAAGGAGTTATTTTTAACCCCAAATTGGAACACATGGATGCAGAAATAACAACATGCTTCGACCATCATCAGTTATTTTGCTCCCCAGATAGCAAAACTCAGCTACTACCTTAAGTGACTCCTTTTCTAATCTAATTCTTTCAGTGATGCTGAGAGAATTAAATTAGGAAATGAGACACTTAAGGTAGTAGATGAGTTTTGCTATTTGGGGAGCAAAATAACTGATGATGGTCGAAGTAGAGAGGATATAAAAGGGAGACTGGCTCTGGCAAGGAAAGATTTTCTGTAGAAGATAAATTTGTTAACATCAAGTATAGATTTAAGTGTCAGGAAGTCTTTTATGAAAGTTTTTGTATAGAGCGTGGCCATGTATGGAAGCGAAACATCGACGATAAATAGTTTAGACAAGAAGAGAATAGAAGCTTTCGAAATGTGGTGCTACAGAAGAATTAGATGGGTAGACCGCGTAACTAATGAGGAGGTATTGAATAGGATTGGGGAGCAGAGGAGTTTGTGGCACAGTATGACTAGAAGACGGAATCGGTTGAACCGAACTGGGGAGAAGAGGAATCTGTGGCAGAACCTGACTAAAAGAAGGGATCGGTTGGTAGGACACCTTCTGAGGCATCAAGAAATCACCAATTTAGTGTTGGAGGGAAGTGTGGAGGGTAAAAATCGTCTAGGGAGACCAAGAGATGAATAAACTAAGCGGATTCAGTAGAATGTAGGTTGCAGTAGGTACTCAGAGATGAAGAAGCTTGCACAGGATAGAGTAGGATGGAGAGTTGCATCAAACCAGTCTCTGGACTGAAGACCACAACAACAACAACAGTAACATCAGAATAAACATTTCTACAAATTACACTTGCATCAAAGAATGAAACATGGTTAAGTGGAAATTAATTTGCAACATATCTTAAGATATAAATTGCAGTTATTATTATGTGCATGAATATAATTTTGCCAAGCAGATTTCGTAAACATCTCTAGGCACAAGTTAAATACGAGCGTTATTCCAAAGCATATGGAACTGGTGTTACACCAACCTTCCCTTCCATTTTTATTACACAGATGGTAGTGGTGGTAGTGATGGTGGTGCTCGCAGTAGCACTATTGAAATGTTTTCATCGCAGCATGAGACGCAGATATAATGTTAAATGGAATAGGTTGCAGTGTATTGGAAGATTCAACAAGTCCTGTTTTCCAGCACACAAATCATGGCGAGAACAACTTATTACTCACACCAATTTATGATTTTCGAAGTAGAAAGGGTGTAATGGGATCTAGAGTTTCAAAATATGATTTAACACTAGAAGTACCACACGAGTCACGTTTGACCCATGAGGGTTTTTCGAGTGCTCTACCCCCCCTCGCCTTTCCATAATCATCGCAGAACCAAATGCTCCAGTGGATTTTCATCATTTATGGGGTTGTGCATATCACCAAAATTTCATCCCCACTACCAGTAGTATCATGTGGGTGGTTTTTGACCCATACACATTTTAACGCAGTTTTATAGAAGTAAAACCGGTTTTCACACACTAAATATTTTTTGGGCGTGTGTCGACGTTATTCACGAGATGTTGGTATATTACGACACTCTGGGCCAAAAAGAACGCGAAATGCGAAGAATTCGGAAGTCGAGCGATACTTTATACTTTATATCAGTGTTGCTTTCCGTTTCCTACGGACAGGCGATATGCAGACCTATGAAGGGGACACCAAGAAATTGTCACCTCAAGGACCTGTACCACCAAGACTCCATGGACTCCCTAAGGTCCACGAAGAGGGGGTACCTATGCGCCCGATTGTCAGCAACATTAGGGCACCTACTTACTTGCTGGCAAAATATCTGGCTGAATTACTTAGCCCTTATGTAGGTAAATGCCCACACCATATCCGTAATTCCGTGGATTTCGTGACTGAAAGACACTGATATCCTAGTAAGCTTCGACGTGTTTTCACTATTCACCAGGGTGCCTCTACGAGAGTCAGTCGAGCTTATTGGGCAGAAATTTGACGAGAAGACCACCGAAATCTTTAGGCATGTCTTGACCTCAACGTATTTTCTGTTTAATGGGGAATACTATGAGCAAACGGATGGAGTCGCAATGGGCAGCACACTCTCGCCAGTGGTCGCGAATTTGTACATGTACTTCGAGGAGGAAGCCTTGGCGTCATCCAATTGGAAACCTACTTGTTTCTTCCGTTATGTCGATGAAACGTTCGTCATCTGGCCCCATGGTAGGGACAGGTCCTGTATTTCCTTTCACACCTAAACTCTATACATCCAAACATCAAATTCACTATGGAGACCGAAGCAGAAGGAAGATTACCATTCCTGGACGTCATGGTTAAGAGAAGAGCTGATGGTACCCTGAGCCACGGTGTGTACAGGAAGAAAACGCACACTGACCTGTACCTGCCTGCAGACAGCTGCCACCACCCTTCTCAGAGGAATGGAGTACTAAAAACACTAGTACACAGGGCGCGCAGCGTCTCTTACGCAGAGAATCTGCCCCAGGAATTGGAACACCTCAAAACCGTGTTCCGAAAAAACGGGTACTCGGAATGGCAGATTAGACGCGCTCTCCGTCCCACCACCACAGCACAACCTATGGAGACGGATGAAGTCACGGAAGAAGAGGTAGCCACTGCCTTTATTCCGTACAATGGCGCACTATCGGGAAAAATCGGCTGTATATTAAAGAAACACCGTCTTTTGCCCGCCCAATAAAACACGGGCATTTCTGGGAAGTGTGAAAGATGACCTCGGTTTGAGGAAGGCCGGCATATACCAAATTCCCTGTGAGTGTGGGAAGACTTATATCGGAGAAACAGTACACAGCATCGAAGATCGTTGCCGAGAACATCAAAGGCACACTCGACTGAAATATCCAAATAAGTCGGCGGTAGCAGAGCACTGTTTGTCCGAGAAACACGAGATGGATTATGAGCGTACCAAGATCTTGGCTAGACCTCTAAATATTGGGACAGCGTTATAAGGGAGGCTATCGAAATTCGCACCAGGGAAGATCTTATCAACCGAGACTGCGGCTACAATCTCAGCAAGGCTTGGGACCTGGCATTGAATGCAATTAAGAAGACTCTCAGCAAGAAGTACGAACTGGCGACCAGGGCGGACGTCGCAAGCACATCGACGCTACGACAGATTCCGACACCCACGTCTTCGCGACCGCCGGCGCGCGGGCGCGGACGGCGAAGAGAGCGGCCCGCGGGGGGAGGGGATTTAAATCGGCCTCCCGCCCTCAGGAGCTCAGTTGGTCAGCGCACCTGACGATGGCGGCATGTCTGATCGCTGAAATATTGTGCCCGTTGGACACTAAGAACCGGCAGTATACCCGTGGACTGTTTCGGCAACAAATACGCCGGGAGAAACTGAAGAATCACAGTATTAATACTCACATAAAAAGTTCGTTTTTACTATGTTTTCATCCTTTACGAAGGAAACCATTGTAACATTGTTACACTATTACTTATTTTAACGATGATTAACGAAATAATGTGAAATTTCTTGTGTAAAATTTAAAATAAAAAACGATTATCTCTGAAAATTTGTGTTTGATAGTGTACTATTCATTTCAGAGAACAAATTATCTTTTGGCTACATTTTAGAGTCTTCCTGAAAGTATTATCAACAAAGCGACACGAAAAAACACCACCTAAATACTAATAAAACGGTAGTCAAAGTGACCTACATGGTATGATCAGGGGTAAGGTGAAGTTTGGTATTTCTAGTATTAATTCTTAGAAAAGAAAGAATGTATAAGTTGCATCGAAATACGGTTTCCAGCAGGTATACATACGTGACCACATACTCCTCCTGACTGTCTGACTTCTGAAACCAGTACTTTCGCACATATCATTTGATACTGTATTTAATCCCGCTTTATTAAACATCTTAGCAATATAAGTTGGTAATGTGAATGAAAATGGCAAATTTTGTGCTCTAGTCTTTGCTGAAATACCTCTGGATACTGTTATGTATTATGAGGCAGACAACCTACTAACTTGTGGCATTCAGAACTTAGGCCACTTAGAACGAATGCGGAATGGCATTCACAGAACTTGGAAACGAGTTGTTGCATATTACATTTCTGCGATCACTTTTCACTATGGCTGTTTGAAAGCACTCATTGTTCATGTCATAAGTGTGTTTCAGAGTATTGGATACAAAGAAGTTTGTACTGTATACGATTAGAATGCAACAAAACAGAAGGCTCTTAAAGAGCTGTGCGAAGCAAATTTGTCAAAGCCTACTACGTCATTATCTTGTAAATAATCAAACTGTTACTATTTTAGATCTACCACATCTCCTCAGAAACAATAACGCTTTGATAGATAATGAAATCAATTTTAAAGTAGTAAAATTGGAGTATATTAGTATACTTGTCTAGTTGTTCAAAAATTTAAAAAATCCACTTCAAAACTCTACCTTGCTATGTCACAATGAAAGCAATAGTTGCTACTGCATAAATGAGCCATATAGTTACAACAGCAACTGAAACATATGACACTGATATTGCCATATGAGGCCGTATACACAGCTGAGGTTGTATAAAAGATAAATAACCTCTTTGATTCACTCAACAGTAATGAGCTGTATCCATATGACTGGAGAATATTTAAGTGTGTTTTATCAGAAAATCCACAGCAGAAATATGGTATGCCATACAGAAGGAAACAGGTATCTAGCTAATAAAAGATTTGAAAACAGGTAGAAACAAGACTAATGTGTTTAGTTTTATGAAAGGTTGACAGATTACATTATTTTCATCTCGAAGACCTTAAAAGAAGTTGGTTTTAAGTATTCAAATTTAAAGGGCTTCGATCAAGGTGCTTTAGAGAATTTCTTTTGTTGTATAATGTAACACAGTATTGTCAATAGGAAATCCAACCGGTTTTCAGTTCGTAAAAGCTCTGAAGGCTTATGTTGTGAATCGTATGGTTTTGCCTTTCGAAACCATGAGTGTAAATAATTACGAAAATGATGATTACAATCCACTGACAATTCGTTGTAGTAATGCTGGTAACAAACATTTAAATTAGAGTTAGTTGAATGATGGTAACGACCCAGATGGGCCACAGGTAACTTTTAATTCTCACTCAGATGTAAGTTTCTCTGTAGATCACCCGGCTATAGCTTACATAGCAGGCTATATCCTGAAGTACACAGAAGTACTAGATGCCTGTGAAACAGCGTGTACTCACCTGTTATAAAAGAAAACCATTTTTACATCATTTAAAGAGAATAATGAAGTATCTCCTCATCTGAAATATGCAAGTGAAAAGTTATGATTTTCATAAGAACTCTCTATGACAAGTTGTATGATTTTCTAAATAGCTAAGCACACACAACACGAATAAATGGGAATTTAAAAAAAAATTCTCTCTGCTGTATGCACTATTTTGTAATAAACATGCCATAGAAGAGACCCTTCTAAAGAGAAGTACACAATTCATCATACAGAACTATATGTAAGATAGAAAAAAATGATTAAATGAAATTCTGTGTGCAACACCTTATAAGAAAGAACAAATTTAAATCACGTAATAAATTCTGCATTTATCTTGTGCAACGTTACAGTAACTTCCATTTACATATTTAAGTGCATGTTGTTGATTGGAACCAATCTTGGAGATATATAAATTAATAATACTTGTCATAGCTACAATACACTCATTTGTGAGTCCCTTTATATGTGAGCAAAAGCAACTCACACCTGTGAGCCACATTGGTGTCGTACTTTGCAACACACTATCAGCATACAACAAGATGTGAGAGGAGATAACTGACACTAAAGCAGAATTTCAAAATTCTTCTTGATATATGTATCAACAATTTAAGAGAACATGTTAACTCAAGGGATACTAAGTGCTAATGAAATTGCTGACTACATTTTAAATCTGATAATAAATATGTCCCTATACAAAATAATGTTTCTGTTGTTGGTTTCCTGTTTCTCTGTTCCAGATGCAGCTTTCAGTACATGAATTTAATAATGGTAATTTGATAAAGAAGATGAGAGATTTAATTACTGAAGGAGTGTTGGCAAGAATTCGAGTGTTCATTTTCAGATGTGTACTGTGCAAAAATTTTAAAGGATAAACACATAAACTAAAGATCATAAATAAATGTTGAACTTACAACTCATTTCATTACTCAAAAATACGCAGGTGTAGCAAAAAATACTGCCCAATGAAAAATGACGAAACTGTACCACTAACAAAATGTGTCACGACCAAAAAAATTGGCTACACTCATGCAATGTATACGTTCTCCACTCTCAGTTTAGTTCTCAGTCATTGTAAAGAAATATTCTATGAATTTCGTAAATTTCATTTACTTGTAAGTGACTGCACAGAATAACTGGTTCAGGTGACAAAAGGTATATAAATATTAATTAATAAAAATTAATAAAATCTATTTTACTAGTATCAAACACAGACCTTAATTTGAGAAAGATTTCTGAAAAAATGTCTGTCTGGAGTACAGCATGGGCTGTCGGAAAACCGGAAAAGAAGAGAATCGAAGCATTTGAGATGTGGTGCTGCAGAGGAATGTTGAAAATTGGGTGAACTGGTAGGATAAGGAATGAGAAGGTGCTGCACAGAATCGGAGAAGAATGGAATATGTGGAAAACACCGACAAATAGAAGGTCAAAAACTGTAGAGGAAGACAGAGTTTGGAATACATCCAGCAGATGGTTGAGGATGTCGATTACAAGTGCTACTCTGAGATGACGAGGCTGGCACAGAAGAGGAATTCGTCGCGGGCCGCATCAACCCAGTCAGCAGACTAATGACTCAAAAAACAAAAACATTTAGTAGGCATTAGAGCATGCTCTTCCTGCTTAGTATGGCGTGTTACACACAGATTTTGATTGAAGTTCGTTCAATATATTACTCTGCAAGGTCGCAAAAGACTTTCCGTTTTTAGGCACGCGCTTGACCACAAGACTACGCAGATCACCCATGAAGTGTTAATGAAAAAAATGTTGCCATAGAACAACCGTACCTCAAAATCTAAGAATACGCATTTTCGTGCCATGTTTCTCTGTAAACCGTATTCACTGTCTGGCAACTATGAATGCTTCTGTCGTTCTCTACCCATATATCACAAGACGGACAGCGCACTTCCTTTATTTTCGTGTTTTTGCGGTAATCATTAGTCGTAGGGGCAACCGTCTGCATGACTCACTAATCTGGACTGGTAACATCGGCTAACATGGTACTGCTATTATGATACTGCGAACGGCTGGAAGGAATGGGAAATCACAGGCGTCATTTTTGCAAAGGACCTGCAGCTCTGCTGTGTGGTTGAATAATGGTGGTATCCTTTTGCATAAAATATTCTGTAGGTAGTCCACATTTGGATACACACCCGCGGACTACTCAGGAAGATATCGACACAGGAAAAACAAAGCTGGCATTGTACAAGTCGAAGCATTGAATGTTAGAGATCGTTGTCGGGCAGATAGGTTAGGACATTTAAAAAGATAAGTGGACATGGGAAGTTAGATATACTGGGAATTAGCTAAGTTCGGTGGTGGGAGGACTGGTTGGTTGATTTGGGGGAGGCGACCAAACAGCGAGGTCATTGGTCTCATCTGGATTAGAGAAAGATGGGGAAGGAAGTCCGCCATGCCCTTTCAAAGGAATCATCCCGGCATTTGCCTGAAGCAATTTAGTGAAATCACGGTAAACCTAAGTCAGGATGGCTGGACGAGGGTTTCAACCGGAGTCCTCCAAAATGCGAGTCCAGTGTGCTAACAACTGCGCCACATCACTCGTTGCATGTGGTGGGAGGAACAGGACTTCTGGTCAGATGAGTGCATAATTATAAATACTATACGAAATAGGGGTAACGTGGGAGTATGTATAATAATAAAGAAGAAAATAGAAATACAGATAAGCAGACATGAACAGCATTGTTAAAGCTTTATCGTAGCTAGAACACACAAAAAGCCAACATCGACCAGAGCAGTACAAATTTATAGGTCAAATAGCACCACAGATCATGAAGAGATTGAAAGAATTTATGAGTTAAAGAAATTATTGAGATAATCAAAGGAAAGGAAAGTAATGGCAATGGGAGTTGCAATTCGACAGTAGGAAAAGGAAGAGAAGGAAAAATAATAGGAGAATATGAACTTTGTGACAGAAATGAAAGAGGAAGCCGTCTGGTAGCATTTTTCACAGAGTATAATTTAATCATCACTAACGCCTCAAGAACGTTGGCTATGTGGAAGAAATGGGAGACAGTGGAAGGTTTCAGATTGATTATATGAAGGTAAGACAAAGATTTCTGGACCCTGACATGTTCAGGGACATATGTGGACTCTGACCACAATTTATTGGTTATCAGCTGCAGGTTGAAACTGAAGAAATTGCAAAAAGTTTTCAAGTTACAGAGCTGGGACCTGAATAATTTGAAGGAAACAGAGGGATGAAAAGAGAAAAAATAAAAATGATGAAGTAGCAAAAAAAAAAAGAAAAAAACTGTCAGAAAGTGGAAAGCGGCTAAGGAAGAATGCATAGAGGACAAACAAATACGAAGCCATAGGGATATGTATAACTTGGGGAAAGATAGAACTGGCTCAAAGAAAAATTTAAGAGCTTTTGGAGAAAAGAGAAGTAGCTGTACGGAAATCGAGAGTTCAGATGGAAAACCAGTACTGAACAAAGAAGGGAGTGCAGAAAGTTGGAAGGAGTATATAGAGGGGCTACACAAATGAATCAACTTGAAGTCAATATTATAGAAATGGAAGAAGAAGTAGATGGAGATGAAATGGGAGATATGATGATGCGGCCAAAATTTGACACAGCACTGAAAGACGTAAGTCGAAACAAGGCCCTTGAAGTAGATGAAATTCCACCAGAAGTACTGATATCCTTAGGAGAGACAGCCACGGCGAAACTATTACACCGGATGTGCAAGATGTGTGAGACAGAAAAATTGCCTCAGAACTCAAGAACAATGTAATAATTTATATTCCAAAAAGAGTATGTGATTAAATTATCAGTTTAATAACTCAATGTTGCTAAATACTGACACGAAGTATTGGCATGTGAATGGGAGAACTTGTAGAAGGTGACCTCAAGGAAGATCAGTTTGAATACTGGAGAAGTGTAGGAACACACAGATGATAGAACCACATGACGTGCCTTAAGAATGGATTGAGAAAAGGCAAACCTACGTTTATTGCACTTGTAGATTTAGAGAAAGCTTTCGACGATGTTGAATGGAGCATACTGTTTTAAATTCTGCAAGTTGTACAGATAAAATACAGAGAGCGAAAGGTTATTTACAACTTGTACAGGAACCAGACGGCTGTTATAAGAGTCGAGGGGCATGAAAGGGAAGCAGTAGTTGAGAAGGGAGTGAGGCAGAGTTGTAGCAAACACTGATGTTATTCAATTTGTACAGTGAGCAAACAGTTAAAATGAACCACAGGAAAATATTAGGAAAGAGAATTGAGGTTCAGGGGCAAGAAATAAAAACTTTGTCATTTGCCAATGACATTGTAATTCTTTCACAGGAAGCGAATGAGAGGAAAAGCATTTGAATGGAATGGACAGTACGCTGAAAGGAGGATAAAAGGTGAAAATCAATAGATAATGGACTATAGCAGAATGAAATCAGATGATGGTGAATTAGGAAGGGAATTAGGTAGGGAAACGAGACACTTTAAGTAGTAAATAAGTTTTGTTATTTGAGCAGCAAAATAGCTGATGATGGCTGAAGTAGAAAGACCATAAAATGTAGGCTGGCAGCAGGAAGAAAAGCGTTATTGAGGAAGAGAAATTTGTTAACATCGAATATCGATTTATGTGTTACGAAGTCTTTTTCTGTAGTCTTGTATGGAAGTGAATCCAGTACAATAATCATTTAAGACAAAAAGAGAATGGTAGCTTTTGAAATGCGGTGCTACAGAAGAATGTGGAATGAGTCTGAAGTTAGATGAGGGGCAGAAATCATTTATATGTAAGGAAGATCAGTCGAATTGTACATCAATAGTATTAAAATGAGATTATAAGATGAATGTCTGCAAAAGTAAAGCAAGGATAATGGAATGTAATCGAATATATAACTACATCTTGCTCTCTGTATGTAGAAGCTAATCTCAGGAACTACTTCAGGGATTTTTATATCGTTTTCAGTAAAAGACTGATTTGTGAGGGAGGGTTGTTTACGACTGACAAGTAGGCTGCCCTGCACAACAGACCCCTTTTCTAGGGATACACATGGCATGGCTGAGTAGTGCGAGTGTGGAGAAAGATGTGGTGGACATAGAAAGGGGGCAGAGGAGATGGACAAAGAGAAAAGTGAGGTTGGGATGGACAAAGACAGGAGGAGGAGGAGCTGTACAGAGTGAGGTGGAGTACAAGATTGTCAGAGTGAGGGGAAGCGATGGGTGGAACAAGGAGGAGGTGAGGGAGATGCACCAGGTACATGTATTATGTAGTGGTGTACATAAATGTGTAACGGGCGTCAAACGAAAACTGAACACCCACCATAATGGGATCATGAAATGGTTCTATCCAGAAGTAATTACCAAGTGCATTTGCCTATATCTGTGCCACTAGGAGGTAAGACAGCAAAATTTCGGTTGATTGGAATGTGCTTGACCGCTCACATACATAGCTGTACAAACTGTTGCACTTCCTCGTCCAACTGAAACCTGTGGTCATTCTTGTCTTTCCTCAAGTCGTGAAAGATGTGAAAATCACATGGTGAACGTTCTGGGCTATATAGAAGGTGCTGCAGTGTTTGCCAACGAAACCGCTGAAGCGCAACCTTCATCCAACTGACAGTGTGGGGACGGGCATTATCGTGCAGCAGGATGCTTCCGTCAAACGTAACTCCTGGACGTTTCTGTAAAGTCTCTTCATACTGCTGCTCACTGATTATTGTTCCACACCAGAGTAACTTAACGACCAGAAGGTCCCTACAGGCGGAGAAGAAATTCGTAATTACCTAGTGGAACTTGTGTGAACAGCTTCAGTGGGGAGGTGTGAGACATTGCCACTGCTAGCTTTGCTATTTGCCCTCACGCTGCCGGAAAGCTGTCAGACGGAATCCTCTTGTTGTACAATAACACCTAGTCCTACACTGCGAAATTGACAAAGGCTGCAGTTAAACGAATTGATTGGGAAACACTGCAACATCCTCTGTACAGCCCAGATCTTTCACCATGTGATTTTTAAATCTTTGGCGACATGAAATAGGATATGTGCTGGACGTTGGTTTCAGTCTGAAGAGAAAAATGCGAGAGTAGGTGTGGCTGTGGATCTGTCAGCAACCAACTGCATTCTATGGAACAGGAATTGATTGTCTCGTCTCCACTAGGGTATGTGTCTTAACACATATGGTGATTACTGTTGAATGGAACCGTTCCATGGTGGGTGTTTTGTTTTCATTTGACTGTCCCTCATATTTATAATAATACATAAAGAGGAAACAATATTAGTAGAAGCTTTTTGATCAATTTACTTGAAATTTTAATGAACATATGGACAGATAAAGATATGAAGTAAATTTTGAAAGAACTTTTAGAAGTTTTTGCAAACACCTTGCTCCGCTGTACAGTGTGATCAGAAACAATTTGCAAAGATTGTAAGGCCGTTGCAGGGTAGGTAGTGCTGAGAAATAATTGTTAAGAAAAAAACGATACTTTGTGCCACTTCCAACTTAATTAGCATTGAAGTTATCGAATCAGGCCACTATGTTTAGTTGTTCTCATATCATAGATGATGGTGCACAAGACTGCTCAGCCTTTGGCTTGGGTTACATCCTGACTACCGACCGATGTCCACCTTTTGTGTTACTCTCTTCTTCGGTTTTTGCTGACCAAACAAAGAATACGTTTGGTGAGACTGTCTTTTGCGGGCCACTTGAATTTTGATCCACAACAGCCTGATTGATTAACATCAGTGCTGATTAACCTGTAAGTAGCGCAATATATTGACTTTTTCCTTAACAATCATTTCTCAGCACGACCTGCTGTGCAACTCCCTTGCAAGCTTTTCAGAACGTTTCTGACCACACTGTATAGTTATATACATGTATATGCCGTATACATTTAAAAATAAGTTTCCTATGTCGTCTGAACGATTATTGAAGTATCGCGTAAAAATTTGAAATAAATCAGTCAAGAACTTTTCAGGAATTTGGTAACAGCGTTAAACATCGACTTTTGTTAGTACAGTAGCCTGGATATGTGTAAATACTACCCTTTTCCCATAGCTTCTTCTGTGTATGCGTTCAACACACATACTACACACACTTCCTCCTTCCCAATCTTCATGTCCACCTTTTCCTCCACCTTTCTCTTTGTACACCTAATCTTTGCACCCCTGCCTGCTGAACTTCTGCTCACTACTTTCTTTCTCTCTATTCATCTCGTCCTCTCCACTCTCTTTGTCCATTCCCATCACCACCTACGTGCACAGCTCATGGTCTTGCAGTCGCGTTCTCGCTTTCTGAACAGGGGGTCCCGAGTTAGATTCCCAGCGGGGTGAAGGATTTTCACTTGCCTCGAGATGACTGGGTGCTTATGTTGTTCTCACCATTTCATCATCATTCATGCAAATGGTGAGAGTGGACCGAGCAAAGGTTGGGTATTTGTATGGGAGCTGATAACTGCACAGTTGAGTTCCCCACAAGCCAAATGTCATCATCATCATCACCACCTATTTCCTACCACACCTTTCTCGCCATCTCTCTTTCCATATCTTCCTCCAATTCACTGTCCATTCCCCCCATCTTCCTTTTCCACCTGCCTACAGAGTCTCTGCTCTCCTCACCTTCCACATTCATTTCCACCTCCTCTCCTCTCACTTTGGGCACATATATTGCATGCATCTCCTCCTCACTATCTCCTCCATGTCCTGTCCTTCTTAAACCTCTTTTTCCCCCTCTCCATGTCCATCTCCTTTTCCCCTTACCCCTCTGTAATTCCTTTGCCTCCCTCACACTGCTCATCTCAGCTTTCCCCTATTAAATCTTCTCTCTGTCTATCCATCTCCTTCCTATCTCTGTCATTGTCCTCTCTTTTGTGTCCATATCTTCCTTCCCCCACTCTGCCTGTTCATCTTTCCTCCAACCTGACTCTCTGCCTTTCCCCTACTTCCTTCTCTTCATTTGTCCACCCTCTACTGCCTCCCCCCCCCCCCTCCCCTCTGTGTAGCCTGCCTGCTATCCACTTCAGGCCTTCCCAGCATTGCACATGTGTACAGTAGCACCTACAAAATGAGTCGATAAAGTGGGCTGATAACCAAATTGCCAGTCATGAATGGCAGTCTTCATGTCAGGTGTTTGAAAACTCTTTTTTGTTCCTGGCACAGGCTGCCCTGCAAAACAAGTCGATTAGGCAAGCCAATACTATCTCCACACAACACGCCAGTCATACAGAACAGCCTATGCATCAGAGCTGGGAAACTATATCTTGCTTATGTGTCAGGAGATGGTGAACTATTTCTTGCATATGCGTCACAGACAGGAAAACAATCTTCCCCTAACATGTGCGCTGCCTTCTAAAGCTGGTCGAAAATGCAGGAAAATACTATTCTCAAACAAAGTGCCTGTCTATATGGCAGGACTGCAAAACACAATTTTTGCCTGTATCTCTGCTCCTTTTGGCATGAGGCGATTTGTGTACAATCTTTGGTACAAATCGATCAAGGTGTTTGGGAGATCTTTGACATACAAATGGGATTGTCCTGCTTTGCAGCAGGGTAAGTAAAAATTTTGCAGCCCCTGAAATGTAGGATGCTCTTCCAAGAAGCTTATTGTGTTGCAGTAATGTCAGCATGCCTTACTGTCTTGCTTTGCAGGGCAGCCAGTAAGTCAGGGGCAGAAAAGGTCTTCAAACCCCTGATGTGTAGGCAGCCTGGCACCACAGGCCTGAATTTTCAATTTGATTGATAGGGGCTACATGTAGAGATAGGCAGGACTCACCAGGGAGGTTGGTGGGAAAGAACATGGTGGTTAGACAGGTTGGAAGGTGAAGTGGACACAGGTAGGGAAGAAGGAGATGCATGCAAGGAGGAGGTGTGTGGGTGTGTGAGTGAGTGAGTGTGTGTGTGTCCAGCATCTCCTCCCAAACCCACAGAATGAGTTCTACCAAATTTGGTGCAGAAATAACAAACTTTATAAATATCAGTATTATGGGGTGCAATGAAGTTCTAGCCCTCATAGGAGTGGAGATATGGGAAAAAACGTATTTTTCAGACCTTGTGTGTAGATGGCGCTGCTCAACTGGTTTGTGGTATGTGAGGAGTATCAGGCTGCCTTATCGTCCTTCTTTAAAGGGCAGTCTATACATCAGGAGCAAGAAACTATTTTCCTGCCCCTGAGTCATAGACTGTGCTGCATAAGAGGCATGTTGTGTTGCATTATTGTCAGGTTGCTTTTTCGATCTGATTTTTGGACAACCAGCATACTGGATGCAAGAGAACGATTTTGAATCTCCTACACAACTGGTGTGATGTGAATGTAATATTTGTCCACTTCACCAATATGTTTTTTGGGGCTGAGCAGTGAGAGGGGTGAGGAAGACAGATAGCATGAGATGAGATAAGGTCAGGTGGACAGAGAGAAGGGGAAGAGGAGAACACAGATAGTGCGAAATTGTGTGATGTGGACAGAAAGAGGTGCAGAAGTGAAGAACAGAGGACAAGAGTGGACAGACAGAGAAAGTGGAGGAGGAGATGTACATAGGAGGTGGGGGAGATGTTGACAGAGAGGAAGAGGAGGTATGTTGTGCAAGTAATGCCTTAGAGGGGCTACACATGCAGATCGGTACATCTAGCTGACAGAGGGGTGGGAGAATATGGATAGTGTGGGTGGAGGAGGACGTGATGGATAGAGACAGTGTGAAGGAGGATGAGATGGACAGACAGTGTGAAGCAGAGAGGCAGAGTAGATGGATAAAACGAAGGTTTAGGAGATATTGGACAGAGGGAGAATGAGGAAGAGATAGACTGAGAGAGTGTGGAAGAGGATGAGTGTTTCCTTCCTTATATACTTGTGCACCATCCCTCTACACCTTCCTCCTGCTGCCTGCATCTCCTTCTTCCCCCCATCTTTTTCTGTCTCCTCCTGTCCCCTTTTCCTTATCTACCTCTTCCTCTCCCATTGCCTATAAATCTCATCTTAATCTCTCTGTCCTTCTCCTTTCTCCTCTCTCTGCTCATCCCCTCCCACCACCTTCTCCATTTTCCATCTCAGACTTCTTTGAGCCACACCCATTTGCATGTGTACTTCGTGTGGAACAAAAAGATAAAACGGTCTGATACAACTCTTCGTGTTGGGCAGCATACGCATCAGAGACTTGAAAACAGTTTCTGCTCATGATATGTGTGTGTTGCTCTGTATAGGGGTTCGATAAAGCAGACTAATGCTACTCCCAATGAACGTGCCTGAAATGCAGTACCAGTCTGCCTGATCAAACCACTCCTCTCCTCCGCATCCGACGACCATGGATGTGCCAATGTTAACACCGCAACATTGGCAACGACGAATGAAATTGGAAAGTGACCGTTGTCACTGGATGTTGACGCAATGGCAGAGCATTGCATGGTCTCATGAATCTCGATACCTCCTTCATCACGCCGATGGGAGGGCACGAAAGCGTCGTCTTCCAGGGAACAGCTCCTTGACACCTGTGGGATGAAGACAAGCTAGCGGCGGCTACATTATGCCCTGGGGCATCCATGGATCCAGCCGACTTCGTGCAAGGCACCTTGACGATCGAGGAGTATCGTACACTGGCTGCAGACCACGTACACCCCTTCATGACGATCACGCTTCCCAACGGCAGTGGCATTTTTCAGCAAGATAATGTGCTATGTCACAAGGCTAGGAGTGTGACGGAGTGGTTCGAAGAGCTCAGTAGCTGGCCCCCCCAACTCGCCATATCTGAACGCGATCGAACATATCTAGGATGTGATTGAACGAGGCCTTTTTCCCAGAATTTGCGGGGTTAAGTGACTTGTGTGTGCAGATGTCGTGCCAACTCCCTCGAGCGGCCTACCTAGGCCTCATTGCTTCCATGTACTACGCGTCGCCGCTGTTATCCGTGCCAAAGGTGGACATACTGGATTAGGTAGGTGGTCATAATTTTCACGCGTTTAACTTTACTTGAATATGCGAAGTTATTATTTTAGTCTAGGCTTCGGAATTTCCTTTGTTTTGACTTCCAAAAACACTGCGGTAGGTTGCTCACTTTGCTTTACTCTGATCGCTGTGTTGCTTCTCTATGGTATTCTATCTCTTTGATGCCAACAGTCTTCATCTGGCTTTACATATACATCTATATTCAGCAAGCTACAAAATTCAGTGTAAGGAAGGGTACTCTGTATCACTGCCACTTCTCCATCCTTCCTGTTTCAGTCGTGAACAACAATTATTAGTAACCCTGTGGATCAGCTTGAATCAATCAAATTTAATCTCCCCACAGAATATGAGACTATTCGAACAGTGGGTAAAACGTAACAATGAACATCCCAGGAGCCTGGAAGCACTGCAGTATCTAATCATCATTGAGTACACGGGTAGTTTATGTATCAATGGAAATATGCCAATTGCACCACTTAATTCAATGCAGTCAGCTCAAGATATAATGTTGGAAGTACTTCTACTTAAGATTCGCTATAATGGCGAATTCTGTTTGTAGTAATAAACCCTTGTGATCAATTATAGATCCTAGAGACCAAGAGCTGGCTACTGCATTCTGTATGAACGAAGAGAAAACAGTATTGGGTAAAAATCTGCAAAAGTCAGCTATATTGGTAGTGGTTGTGCAAAAGTTGGTACTAAAAATATCTCGAAAGAAAGGAGATGACAATGTCAGACAATTACAAGGAATGTCGTTGAAATTGCTCTGCAGGCGTTTGTAAAGAGTCCTTCCGATACGAGATGAATGAGCTGTTTGAACGGGATGTAGTGGGATGAAAATCCTCGACGTTCAAGAACAGAGAATAAAAAGCACAGACTCTGCCACGCGTATTCCAAGAGATCTTTGACCAAATGAGAATCCTCAGCCCCGTAGGCCATTAGTACGGAGTACAAACCAATTTCGGCACAGTCTGCAATGTTTCCAGATGGTGTTTAATATCTCGATAGACCACGATCCTGCTGCTGTCTAATTGCACCTTGCATTGTTTCCAGATTTCTCTTCCCCCAACCCTATGACGTCACAGCGGAACTAGGTCGGTTATCATATGTATAAATGGTACGTGGCCCATTTAATACAACCTTGCACAATCCATACCACAACTATAATCAGGACGGGAAACGGGATGGTGAATCATGGCTGGTAGTCATACTTTGATTTACACATACTTTATTGACATAAGGTGCCTTCAGATAATTCCCCATAATCTTCAGTACAATGCAGCAGTTACTTAGTATAAGTTCTTATAGAAACAAGACAGTTATCAGAACTCAACAAGTATAACCATAAAATGCATATGAAATCAGTTATGAGACAACTAGCAAACACAGTATTGCCGTGGCTTCGCCACACTTAACAAAAGCTTACAACGGACAGTACAGTTCCTATCAGAGTGGGCTAGCCACTTAATTGCATTTGATTACTGCACGGGCCAACACGGTCCAAATAACACTCAAAACTCACGTGGTTAACCGCAATTCATTAGAACATGGATATGTAACAGAAGCAAGAAAGATTGTCATGAAACAAACCCAGATTACACTTTATGTGACCGCACACTGTAACTTAAAGAGAGATGTGACATCGACTCAACAAACACTGTGGACTGTCTATTACTACAGAGACAGATCACTGCAATTAGCCCAAAATTACATGACAATCGATAGAGTGAGTTTCATTACCTTACATGTGCTCTATTTGCTAACGTTTGCTTAGTTGCATGTCTATCTTTATGTAACCCCCCCCCCCAAAAAAAAAACATTTGTTTAAACATAAGAAAATTGCTATCAAAACACAAAACACGTTTTACCCGCATTGGCGGAAAGGAAAGATATACTAAACTTTTGGTGTGGGGTCTTCGCCCAAAGCAATCTAGCCATGGCAGGGTTACATAAACACAGCAGGACCTAGGCTGCGGGTTACACCTCACTCCACGCCAAGGCGTTGGCACTTACAGCAGCTTTTGACAAACACAGGACAATTGCTACTATCTGAAACACACACAAAATACAGGGCAGAATCCTTGCGTCAGATATACGTGCATCAGTCTAGAAAATGTTCCGTCCACAGCAATCACTGATCTTTAAATTGAAACTATTTAAGGACGGTTCACCGATAATAGTAATATCACTTAGGTGCCGTTTTCAATCACTTAATACCCTTAATGATCAATTAGAGAACAACCAGTACAGTTATAACTAAGACTTCACTGCGAAGCCAACGTTTAACCAGCTCACAGGGAGCTCATCTACATACTATTCGATTAACGGCTGTGTAAGATCCACAATCGTCTATGGAGTTAAACGCCTCTTAACGCGTCGCTCAGCCACATACACTAACGGCCAACTTACTTGATGTTTGCAAACAGCACAACTCAGCGGCTCATGCAGCTCAACCACTTTATTTCGGGGACCTCTCCCTTGATAGAAATCACGGATCTCCGAGCTGCCCCAAAACACAGACTTGCCGACCAATACAACTCTGCATATCACGCTGATAGGGCACACCCGGTCGCAATCGACACTCCTTTCTCCAGAGACGTCCCACGTCTCTCAATGTTATTCTTTCGAAAGTTGACGGCCGACTCTTGAAGCCCGCTAACCCGGAAGAAAGCCACACAATATCCAAAGATCACATATAACCTCCAAAATCGATCGCAACGATATAACGAGGTTACCCGACGCTGGTGCCAGTCCGCCACGGCTCAATAAAATGGTGAGAAATTTAAAAAATCCGTGATAGCGAACCTCGCCTAATTTCCCTAAGTATAAAATCCAAGATGGTGGACCTCAGCACAGGCCTATTACATCAAAATCCAAGATGGTTGATCATAGTGCAGGCTGCATGATTGACAGATCTCCTTGATTTTCCCAAGCCCTTTGATGTCAAACTCCAAGATGCTTGATCTTAGTGCAGCCTGCATGATGGGAAATCCAAGATGGCAGACATTTTAGAATTCTAGAATATCCACCCATGTCACGTTACACGTGGCGAACATTGCCATCTTTATGTGGTTTCTGATTATTGGTGCTCAGCTCTTGTTAGCACCCTACATACACTGGCCATTACCCCTTCCCATTACTTTGCTCCCTTCACTATATATGCAGCTGACACTGTGTTTGGTGATCGTTGTGGGCACAGTGGAGCCTCGCTACAAACTGTGATCTCTTGTGTCTGTCCTGTCACTGCTTTTCTTTTTCCAGGCTCATTGCAGGGTTCTAAGCCTGACTCAGCTACAGGCCAATATCGTTGTTAGTTAGACCAGCTTGGATCCTAAATTCAGTGGCAAATGTTTCTGGGAATGAGAAAGGTTTCTGAAGTATCTGTGTTTTATTGTAATACATAGGATGGCGAGCTTTCATACTAGGGTAAGCCAAAGCTGATTCTGTGGTCTGGCGTCAATGAGAGTGCCGTTTACGTTCATTTTATGTTTATAGCACATCTACTCTGCCATGCGTACAATTTCCCCAATGAGTATTATGCAGAGCTGGCAAGGGATTTGATATATTCCTGGTATGTGAAGGCCTAGAGCAGTCTTTACTGAATCTAGTAGTTGAAGGTCTCAGGAGATGGGTGAAAACTACATTTAACACTATGTTCCTCCTAGATTCTGCCGCCTTTTCTGAAGGTATTCCCAGCAAACTGGATGCACGCTAATGATTTGTGCTCCTCTTTTTCTTCCTGCTATTGTCTATATACAACCTGTTGAAACGCATATCTGCCATATCTGCCTGCTGTTGAACCCATTTCTTCAGAACATCATCTACAGATGCTTCACCTCACTAGGAAGACTGCCTACAAATTCTATGAAAAATTAATGTAGGTTGTAGTGAAATATGAGTTTGAATTCTGTGTTGAGATCATTGAATTTTGAATCGAAATCAGTCAATTTTGTGTTGAAATCAAAGAACATTGTGCTAAAATCAACGAATTTTATACTGAAATCAGTGAATATTGCAGCCCATCAACCGGCTGTCTACAGTTCTTGTTATATATCTGTGAACAGGAGCATGTCGAAGAACTGAGATTTAAGTTTTATTGAACAGTTGATCACTATGTATCTAGCAGAAAGTTTAATATACAGTCGCTACAGCAAAATTGTCTGTAACAAATTGCCTCATGTTACAGTTGCTCTTGATACAGTGATACTGTAAAACTGTAACAACTGTCTCATGTTACAGCAATATGGTAACAGATTCCCCCATATTGTTCCATTGTTTTCTCCACTTTAACTATCACACCATCACAACAAATGAAAGCAGTTTTCCAAGTAATGATAAGCAGATTGCTTTAATAATAGAGACATTAGCAAAGAACTGAACACATTGCTCCATATTGGCTCCAAAAATGGCTCTGTTTTTCCGGTAGTTGATACAATATGTAATTCTAAACTCGTGGTGCGTAAAAAAAGAGGCCACAAATGTAAAGATTATGTTGCAGAAAGGTTAAAATTCATCTTGTTTCCTTTTTATGGAATTGTTTCTTATAAACTCAGTGCCTTTTTCTGTAGTATTAATGCTACCCTCGCCTTCAAAAGCGATAACACAATAGCTCAGCTATTTGCATGCAGTATTAAACCTAAAAACAACAAATTTGCAACTGCAGCCTTTTATAAAATCTGCTGCACTGTATGCGAAGTCTTTTATATTGGGCAGAGAGCTAGAACCTTTAAAATTAGTTTTGAAGAGCATACAGAAGAAGGAAGGAAAAATGCAGAAGATAAATTCCCTTTTCACTTAATCTCGAAAGGACATTCTCACTAATACTGGAAATAACATTTACAACCATGTGCATCGCAAGAAGAGCTATATTCTTAAGGAACAAAGTATTCTAAAAACATTGTTTTTCTGGATGCCTTTCAGAGTGTGTTTCGTGTATTTTAATGTTAGTAATTTCAGCAGTGTTATATTTCATTACATAGTTTGGCACTCTCCTTTACTGTAAACCACAAATCACGCTCAGTTCCTTATGGCTGCGAGCCGAATTAACTCATCTACATCTATATCTACATGGATACTCTGCATATCACATTTAAGTGCCTGGCAGAGCGTTCATCGAACCACCTTCACAATTCTCTACTATTCCAATCTCTTATAGCGCGCGGAAAGAACGAACACCTATATCTTTCCGTGTAAGCTCTGATTTCCCTTGTTGTATGGTGGTGATCGTTTCTCCCTATGTAGGTCGGTGTCAGCAAAATATTTTCGCATTCGGAGGAGAAAGTTGGTGATTGGAATTTCGTGAGAAGATTCCGTCGCTACGAAAAACGCCTTTCTTTTAATGATGTCCAGCCCAAATCCTGTATCATTTCTGTGAAACTCTTTCCCAGATTTCGCAATAACACAAAAGGTGCTGCCCTTCTTTGAACTTTTTCGATGTACTCCGTCAACCCTATCTGTATTTGTATGAAGATACACGCTTTACTGATTCTTTTCGTTGGCACTTGTTGGTTTCCTATATCGACTTTTCGTTCATTGTTACATTTCTGCGCATAGTCTGTTGTCCTTACTCTTTTTGTACTAATAGTTTGTACATGTCTTTGTCTTCGATAATTCATTTTACTTTTGTGGATTTTATCAACTTTCATCTCACCACTTGCGCCTGCTTACCAACTTGTCCCCTATAGGCCCTCCCTGTAACTTGCTCCTCTCCTATTTAAGTGCCGCGGTCTGGAACATCTCAGCAATCGTTCTCTCTGGATTAATGATCATGTGACATACAATTTGTTGTCCAGCTCTATTTAGTTTACGTAAAGCATGTCAATTGCAATAGTAGATGAAGTCAAACTGTGTATTATTTTAGATTTATTGCTTTTATGATATGTGTGGATGATTTGTATTGAACATTTATGTATTTCATTTGTTGTTGATGATACCTATTGCTACATTCTTCACCATTTGATTAATTCTGTTGTACTCAGTTTTCAATAGTATGTAGATACCACTGAATAATGGCCTTGAAAGCCGAAACCAGTCTTAGTTTTTAAAATAAAAACAAAAGTGGAACTGTTGTTGTCATTTTATCTGCATTATCAGATTTCACTCATATGTGGATCATTAATCCAGATACGAAACCTGTTCAGATACGAAACCTGCACTAATATGCTCCATGTGCTTGACTAGAAAATAACTGAATACACTTAGTGTGTGGCGTTCACATTTAATTATTTTTATTTTGGACATTAGTGGAAAATCATGCTAGTTACGGCAGGAGTAATTTTGGGTGTGGATTTAGCATTATGCTTGTGTTTTTCATAAGCAGTACTTTGTCTGTGAGGTGGTTGGCTACCATGTGGTGCACAGTACAAAGAAACTTTATTCTATGGTGCAGTTAGTAAAGTGGAAGTGATATCATTGTGTAAAGTAGGTTCACGGAGCAAAATTGTGTGAAACGTGTGTGGAGTTGAATTTTATATTTTTCATGAATTTCTTGTATTTGAAAGTTGATGGCTTTGTTTACTCATGACGCCGTACAGCTTGTGGTAGAAATCAAATTCATTCTTACTTTAATTAACAGTAAATGCTTGAAGCCTCGGTACTTATGTGACATCTGAAGATCTCAAAATGTAAACTGATTTTTCTCACGAAGAGATGGGAGTTTCTTTGTATGCATAAAGGTATGCTCAACGATATGTTAGTCAGGTTGCATGGAAATTTAGTTCCCCACTAATCACTGCACAGATCTAAATTTGAGGAATATGATGAATACCTAAATTTGTGGGTCATTTTTCTTAATTTTTGTATTGTGGAGTTTAATGGAATTTTTGACGTGTGGTAGTTGCTCAAGTTGAACCAAGGCTTTTATGCCAAATATCCACCGTGCTCTGTATTCAGTACTGATAGTGGAGAGTTACTTTTTTCTTTCGTGAATGAATGAGCATCTGATTATGCTATATCTATCCTAAACAACATGTTTCTTGTGTAACTCTTCAGGCCTTCCCGGCGAGATCTTGACATGTGGAATAATCGGGTCTACTGCCGGATGTTTGTGTCGCTCTGGCACAATATTTCGGCAACGTAACTCGTTGCCTTCTTCAGGTGCTACCTGAGACTGCCGTATTGGAGGATCTTGTCTGGCACAATACTTCGACCGTGTAACTCGTTGCCTTCTTCAGGTGCTACCTGAGACTGCCGTATTGGAAGATCTTGTCTGGCACAATATTTCGGCCACGTAACTTTTGCCTTCTTCAGGTGCTACCTGAGACTGCCGTATTGGAGGATCTTGTCTGGCACAATATTTCGGCCACGTAACTCGTTGCCTTCTTCAGGTGCAAGATCCTCCAATACGGCAGTCTCAGGTAACACCTGAAGAAGGCAACGAGTTACGTGGCCGAAATATTGTGCCAGAGCGACACAAACATCCGGCAATAGACCCGATTATTCCACATGTCAACATGTTTCTTCGTGAATGTGTTGCAGCCATCACCAATCGCTATTCAGTGATGATTCTCTGGTGAGTTTATGTACAGTGGGAACGGTGCCTCTTGTATTACGTTCATGATTTCAGTTATATTGTGTGTATTCAAATCGGATCAACCAAGCTTGATAAACAAATCATTTATATGAAACGTTTAAAGAAGTACGAGACTAATATTACTGTCCCATCAAATCATCAGTAAATTTACGGAATAATAAGATGAACTTCTCATGAGTAAAACTAGGTGTGTAATCTGACCCTTCTGTTGAATGATTCAAGGAAAATACAGCAATCCGTTGCATATTATAAGATGCACTATCATATAAGTCATATGTGAACCAGTGATTCAAATAAGAAATTGAAGAAAAATTCATAGAATTAAAGTAACAGCTTGTTTTATGACGAAGCTGCAAAGTAGATCCGTTCATATTGTAACTCATACCCGAATGACTAGGACACAGCGACTTTCCAAACAAGAAATTAAAGAAAAATTCATAGAATTAAAGTAACAGCTTGTTTTATGACGAATCTGCAAGGTAGATCCGTTCATATTGTAACTCACACCCGAATGACTAGAACAGAGATTCATAAAGTTCATACTTAACATAACCTTTTAACTTGTTACTCGCGTGGAATAGCACGATGCAGTGCTTGGCGCAGTATCCGAATTGTGCGAGACAGTATGGAATGGGATGGCATTCGTAGGGGCATCCTTCCTTGTGTTCTTCACTCACACATGTTTTAATTTTCAAGCAACTACGTTCTCGCAGCGAGTTTGGGCAGTTTACCGATCTCATGGGGCAGCTTTGACTGTGTGGTTGTTCAAACTGTCAACATGTCGTGATCTAAAATGGTCAATACTTGGCTTGGGATGAAGGTGATTCCAACTGATGAGCGCTTTGGCTTCTGTGCAAGTTGTAGTTAGTCAAATTTTGTCTTTGCGGTCTCTTTGGAAGCTATATTTAAGGAGCTGTAGTATATTACTATATTCTCCAGTTAAATGTGGTTGAAGAAACATTATGAGTATGCTCTCGCGGATTCTCCAGTTAAATGTGGTTGAAGAAACATTATAAGTATGCTCTCGCGGACAGTTTGCATCTGGCTTGAAATGTCTGCCAGCATAGTTTTTTCACCATCGCCATAACCCTCGCCCAAGGGTCAAAGCAACCTGTGATCATACGTGCATCAGTCTTCTGAGCGCTTTGATGTGGGCCGCACGAATACCACTGTTGTGCCAACCTTTTCATTTCAGAGTAGCAGCTGCAACCTATGTTATCAACCGTTTTCTGGATGTATTCCAATCTCTTTCTTCCTCTACTGGTTTTAACCCTACAGCTCCCTCTAGTACCATGAAAGTTATTCCATGATATCTTAGCAGATGTTCTATCACCCATGGCACTTCTCCTTGTCACTGCTTTCCACATTTTCTTTTCCTCGCCGATTCTGTGGAGATCCTCTTCACTCCTTACCTTATCAGTCCACTTGGTTTCTTCTGTAGCATCACATCTCAAATGATTCTCTTAATTTCTGATTTTCCCAGTCCATGTTTCGCTACCACACAATGCTGAGCTGCAAAGGTACATTCTCAGGAATATCTTCCTCAGATTAACACCTTTGTTTGATACTAGTAGACTTCTCTTGGCTGGTAATGCCCTTTTTGCCTGTGCTAGACGCATTTTATGACCTTCTTGTTCCGTCCGTCATGCGTAATTTTGCTGCCTAGGTAGCAGAATTCCGTAACATCTACATCGTGATCACAAATTCTGATGTTAAATTTCTCACTGTTCTCATTTCTACTGCTTCTCATTACTTTCGTCTTTCTTCGATTCACTCTAAAACTATATCATGTACTCATTATACTGTATTCCATTCAACAGATACTGTAATTCTTCTCCTCTTTCACTGAGGATAGCAGTGGCATCATCGATTCTTATCATCGATATATTTTCACCTTGAATTTTAATCCCACTCTTGAACCTTTCTTTTAATTTCGTCATTGCTTCTTCGATGTATAGACTGAACGGTAGGAGTAAAAGACTACTTCCCCGTCTTACACCTTTTTTGGTCTTCCAGTCTTATTGTTCCCTCTTGGTTTTTGTACATATTCTATATCGCTCGTCTCCCCCTATAATTTACCCCTGTTTCTCACAGAATTTCGAACATCTTGCACCACATTACATTGTCGAACGCTTTTTCCAAGTCGACAAATCCTGTGATTATCAACCGCAACATCAGAATTACCCAATGGTGCATGTGCTTTTACCTATCCTTAAGTCAAAATTATCTGCATCTGATAGATACTCAGTTTTCTTTTCCATTCTTCTGTATATTATTCTTGTCAACAATCGTTGGCTCTTGCAATCTTCGGAATTGTGTGGATGATGCTTTCCCGAAAGTCTGATGGCACATCGCCAGTTTCGTACATTCTACACACCATCGTGAACAGACGTTTTGTTGCCATTCCCCACATTGATTTCAGGAATTCCGATGAAGTGTTACCCATTCTTTCTAACTTATACGATCTTATGTCTTCTGAAGCTCTTTTAAATTCTGATTCTAATAGTGGATCCCTATCTCCTTCCTGCCGACTTCTGTTTCTTCTTCTATCACGTCATCGGACAAGTTCTCTCCCCTCACAGTGACACTGAATGTACTCCTTCCACCCATGCGCTCTCTCCTGTGGAATTCCCATTGCTCGCTTAATGTTACCACCCTTGCTTTTAATTTCACATAAGCCTGTTTTGACTTCTCTGTACGCTGAGACAGTCCTTCCGACAAACATTTATTTTTCCATTTTTCATGCAACCATTTCGCCTTAGCTTCCCAGCGCTTCCTATTTACGATGGTTGCAACTTAAATAATGACAACTATTTATTCACAATTGATACAAGAGAGTTACATGTTCGGACCTGTTACTGTCCTTCAAAGTAGTCACCAGCGTTGTGTAGAACCCGTTGCCAACGATATGGAAGGTGTAGTATACCGTTAGCAGAGCCTGTTCTGTTGATGGTGCGAATGGAGCGGTCCACTGCCTGTCGAATATCTGGAACAGTACTGAAGCGAATGCTACGAAGTGGTTCCTTCATCTTCGGAATCAAATCAAAGTCACAAGGACTTAAGTCCAGGGAGTATGGTGGATGGTACAGTACTTCCCAGTCCCAACGACCGAACAGAGCAGCCACAGCTTGCGCTGTATGCGCCCCCGCATTGTCGTGCAAAATGATGGGTGGGTTGCGCAGGAAGTGTCGCCGCTTCTTTCGCAAAGCTGGTCGCAGGTGATGCTCCAAAAACGAACAGTAATACTGTGCATTGACGGTGGCATTCGATTCAGAACTGTTCCAGAGATTCGACAGGGAGTAGACCGCTTCATTCGCACCATCAACAGAACAGACTCTGCTAACGGTATACTACGCCTTCCACATCACTGGCAACGGGTTCTACACAACGCTGGTGACTACTTTGAAGGACAGTAACAGGTGCAAACACGTAACTCTTTTGTATCGGTTCTGAATAAATAGTTGCCACTATTTAAGTTCCAGCATTCGTATTTTATTCCTGTGACTTATATTTCTGTATTCCTGAATTTCCCGGAACATTTTTACACTTCTTACCGATAGTTATTTCGCAGTTACGTGCCTTGTACCAATGCTTTTCTTTGCAAATTTTATGATTGCCTTTTTCAATGATATCCATTCCCCTTCATCTGAACTGCCTACAAAGCTATTAATTATCGCAATGACTATAGCCTCAGGGCACTAGGCGAGTATCTCTTCTTTCCTCAGCATTTCCGTATTCCATTTCTTTGCACATTGGTTCTTATTGGCAAACCTCTTAAACTTCAGCCTACTCTTCATCATTATTAACTTGTGATCTGAGTCTATATCTTCTCCTGGGTACACGTTACAATCGAATATCTGATTTCGGAATCTCTGCCTCGCCATGACCTAATCTAACGCAAATCTTCCGGTATCTCTTGGCCTTTTCCAAGTATAACTCGTTCTTTTGTGATTCTTGAACAGAGTACTCGCTATTACTAGCTGAAATTTGTTGCAGAACTCCGTTAATCTTTCTCCTCTCTCATTTCTACTACCAAGTCCATATTTTTCCGTAACCGTTTCCTCTGATCCTTCCCATGCAAAACCATTCCAATCCCCCATGACTATTAGATTTTCGTCTCCCTTTACATACTCGATCACCTGTTCAGTATCCTCACGTCTATCTCTTCACATTCTGCTTGAGACGTCGGTGTGTATACCTGAACTATTGTTGTCGGTGTTGATTTGCTGCCGAATCTGATCAGAACAATTTTTATTAAAACAAAACATTATCGCCTCCAGTGGGCACAATTAGAAGACACGTCTAAAGCACTTTGACCCAGCGGACAGTTTACCAAGAATTTTTAAAAACTGTGTTTCTAGGCAGACACGACAGGCATTGTAAAAGGAAGTAACCTGAATTCAATTATTACGCCCAGTTGCTTCTTTAACAATAACTTTTAAAAACTAAATTTAATCGTTAGGTCCAATGTCTGCTTTAAGGAAACAACATAGAGTTGCGCCCAGTTACCTAATTTTTAACAAAAGCTTTTATAGATTAGGCGCAACAGCGCGAAATTTAAAACCTACACTACACTCGCAATCGGCGCCAGTACACAACAGAGAAACATTTTAACACACAAAAATGATCAATAATTTTACGGATTTTTCAGGGACGGAAACAAGTATCACCTTGGACAGCTGGCAGTTACGTCAAGATTTCTGTTGCCATGGCCATGTAGATTGGTCCCACCATACTCGGCAACACTTCCAAAATAAACCCAGGTAACGCCGTTGTTCTGTCTCAGTAGTAAGGCACATCCTCCCGGCACCAAAACATCTTGACGAAAAAAGGAGATTAGAATGACAAACGTGGAGGATTCTCATCGGCCTCATAAACCTGGGTAACAAGTTCCCCGTAATTTTAATTTTCGCTTTACTAACTGCCTGCAAATTCTGCACTTAGTCCCTGTCACTCGCTTTGAGGTGAGTGGGACATTTCCCCTTGTTGTATCTCTGGGCTTCTCTGTCGTGATTACGCTTTAGATTAGCTCTCGTCCTCATCCAGTTGTCTCAAATCTGCGTTTCATCAATTTTCTCACATAACAGCTGACTGATCGACCACAAATTTCCTGTTGGCGAGTTGGCTTGTAAGCGAACATAAGGTTAGCAGGAGTCTGTTTGTGAGATTCATGTACCGCGCTGCTGAAGGCAAAAGCATCCAATGAAGCGACTGGTCCCATCATCATGGAGGTATGCTATGAGGGCAGAACGTAAATTCCGATTATTGCGTTCCGCTAATGAAGGGTTGGAGTAGCAGGGCGTTGTACGTTGTAGTGGTAAGCACAATCTCCCTCTCTAATGAGAAACCTTGAAATAGTCTCAACCTGAATGCTGCAGCCTTATCGAAGACTAATTATTGGCATTGCACGAAGATACCAAATAAGGACTGCAGACTATTTATATTGCCTTGCGCTGTAGTATCACGGGTCGAAAACAAGCAATAAAAGTGGTTGAAGACATTCACGCTAGCTAGTACGAATCTATTCCTGACTCGTGACTATGGAATAGGGCCCACATAATCTATGCGTAACTTCTCAATAGGTGATGACACAATTTAAGAAGCCTGGCACTCCCTGGCAATCTCTGGCTTACTCACAGCACAGGCCTTGCAACACTGTACCAACTCCTTAATTTCCTTGTCCACACCCTGTTATATAAAATTTTCATGAATCTTAATTGGGGTTTTAAATATTCCTAAATTGCCACCTACTGGCGGCTTGTAGTAACATTTACATATTAAGGTTATTAATTCAGGGGATAAAACTTTTTGTCCTATTTACTTCCCCTAGCTGGAGAGCACAAAAAATAGTTCTAATGGCTCTGAGCACTATGGGACTTAACATCTGAGGTCATCAGCCCCCTAGAACCTAGAACTACTTAAACCTAACTAACCTAAGGACATCACACACACCCATGCCCGAGGTAGGTTTCGAACCTGCGACCGTCGCGGTCGCGTGGTTCCAGACTGTAGCGCCTTGAACCGCTTGGCCACAGCGGGCGGTGTAGTGTAAGGACGTAAGTTTTATATAAATGATTTTCTTTTGACATATGACCATGTGCAGACTTCGTCACCTACGTCAGTTACAACACACTTCAAAATTATTTAAATTCTTTTTAAATTGTCTCTGAATAGTTCTTGAACGAAACTGTAAAACATCATCATCATTTGAGTCGTATGCGCAGAATTACGTCACTCAGTCCAATTGGCTTGCGCAAACTTTTTTCAATTTAGATGTCGTTTGTTTCTCCTCAGAAATTATATTAATGCAAGTGATCTGTTCTAATAAACATTAGAACCACGTTGAATAAACTTTCAAGAATCACACTTGCGATGAACGCTGTCAAAAATTAATAATCTTGTCAAATAAATTACTTAACATAATTCTTCATAGATAAATTCTCGGAACACGTATTTAAACTTTTGTAGTATACACTAGTTTATTATCTTCCTACATATAGACGTGAACCTGAGACTTGACAAGACAGAACTGAACATTTACAACATGATTAAACTTTCTATGACGTCGTTGTTGTAGAAACATTACAAATTCTTATTTTTTGATTTCTAGAAGCACGACGCAACAACTCGGTTTCAGGATCTTCTGTTGCTCTTTGGCTGTCGACCCGCGACGTATAGTGGCCAGCAATTTTCTCTCTGGTCCCGGCAGTGAAGATGCTGTCTCCGTTCGTTGCGCCGCCCTCTCCGTACATGAAACATAAAAAATAAATACAAAACTTTAGACAATTCACAGCCATTACAAATATTACAAAAATACATAAACAAAACAGTAAATTAACTTATATTCACCTGCAAACTGGGCTGACACTGGTGGATGGGTGACGCTTCAATTTCACGTCCCACTACAGCGGCAGAGCACAAAACATTTCTGTTTAAATGGTAGGGCTTCACTTTTTCTCCCCACTTTATCCTTAATTCCCTACTTTATTTTAACCTGACATCGGGATTCTGATGTCCCACAATGTCCTTAAAACAACCACAGAAGATGTTCAAGTAAAGCACCAATGAATTCTGCTTTGTGAAGACTGCTTCCTCGAAGGGTTCAGTTACTAGGTGGTATACTACTATACTACTCCCCAAACATACGACTAAGCCTGTCAGCAACTCCATGTATGACGCATTCTAAACTGTAAGGCGGAGTTCTGAATTGCCCATCTAGCGATACACTCTTTCACCTAGTTCTTTCCAGCACCTAACTAAGGGTAATGTTATCAGTTTCTAGGTGGAATGGATATACACGAAAATTGTCGACGGCAAACAACATGACGAACACTTCGTTCGTAAACTGAATATCTAGCCTCTAATCTCGATAAATCTCAAGAGGGTGACGGGTGTTCTTGTAACAGAACAGCCACCACGCTTGATACAGAGGAATCCATTTTAACAATAAATTTCGTGCAAAATACAGAACTCACCAACAGATGGGATGTTGCTAATGTTGTCTCAAGACGCTTGAAGGCGGCTTATTGGGAAGGACCCAATTTAAATTTCTTTCTTTTCTTTCGCAATTTATTCTATGCAGCTGCCATTCGGGTGAAATTAGGTATGAACTTCCGAAAACAATTAATCCTTCCAATGAACCTTGCCACAGCCTTGGGACTCTTAGGTGGTGGGCAGTTGTGGCTAGCCTGAGTGCAGCTTTTATTAATATCCTGGGAATAACTATATGTCTCCAAAACGACATCTTTGAATAAATTTGGCCTTAGAAGGCTTAACTGTGAGCCCCACCTCCTTTAACTATCACAAGGCTTCCTCAATGTGCCTAACGTAAGATAATTATTACTGAAGATAGCCACACCATACAGATACGGATAGACAAACTTAAATTTCATATCTGAAGAGAAAACTGTCAAGGAGATGGAACAATACCACCCCTCCAGTTGAGAGACCAAATGGGACACGGCTAAACTCAGAGATTTCAGTTGCTTGCAAAGGCTGTGATCGATTTGGTTGAGAACAAAAGAATAGTGAAAAATTTAGCGTTGTAAAACTACGAAAAACATAAATGCGGGTTGGGCATCGGAATGGACTGTAATATTATCTTTTTGTTCAAACCACGATAATCTACGACTGGACGAATTCCCCATCATCTTCTGGAACTAAAAATAGGGATTCAGAGTACAGAAACTGGGAAGGTCTAATACTTCCGTCCCTATGCATTTCCACAATAAATAACTTGAGCTGAGTCATCCTCGTAGGAGGAAGCCCGTATAGTGGATGTTCAACTGGAATATTGTCAGTAAATTCAATCTTCTAATCTCTGAATTTTGCAACCCCCAAAATATTGGTAAACACATCTGGATACTTCTTTAACTGTGTCAAACTGCTTCAGTAGTTTACTAAAATTATTACAAAATTTATAAGTTCGCTCCGTAGTGGAACATGTTTAAAATTCCCATTCCCTCCTATTAAAAATCAGGACAGTGTTCTGGATAAAGTCAAAACCAAGAAACGCAAGAACGACTAACTGGCGCGCAATCTTTGCCTTAAACTTCCAAGTGAAACTTTGCAGCTTGATGGTGAACTCCCCTCAAACATGCAGTTCACCAGAGTTGACCGATATGTAGTTGCCAACTTCTGTGCTCAGTGGAGGAAACCGGTATCAGAATTAGCACTTGTGATACTATTCTTCATTAATTAAAGATAGTGAGCTCTCTATGTTAAGCAGAACATAAACTCATTCTTCATTCATACTAAGACAAGTAAACAGAACTGGAGCAACAGATGAAGTCACTATCCTGTTACAAACTGAGGGTCTACTTGCCCTAATCTTGCCACTATTCCTGGCCCCTAATTGGAATACTCCCTGTTCTGTCGCTGGATGCCTAGACAATCTTTTCTAAAATGGTCAGGACTCCCACGTCTAAAACACATACACAGTTTCCTGTTATCTGTAAGACAGCCCTTTCCGCCTCCCTTAGGCGCCTCCGAATCCTGTATCCTAGTCTCTGCCTTTCGCTTCATATCTGCATAACGTAAAGTGTCCGCGTGCTGTAATACACCTTGTATATTGGCGAATGAGTGTAGGGTCGCCACAGACAGCAACCTACGAGATCTACCCTGTCGACTTATCTCTTCAGAAATGTTACTGATAACCTCTGCTTTGCTATACGACAAACATAATGTCTCTGCTTTGCGCCTGATATGTCACACATGCCTTGCTAATGGCTCACCGTTTTGTTGTAGCCACTAGTAGTGCCTTTGTACTAATTCCTCCAGAACTGCCCTGTTCACTTTGGATATAACAACTTACAAAACTAATTTCCTCTCTAGTCACAATTTTCACCTTGTTCCTCTAAGTTAAATAGGAACCACAATAGATTCTGAATTTGCGCTAAAGTATGGACCGACGATTTTGTACCCTTTTGTAACAACGCAACTAAAGAATTAGATAACATAGCTAACAAGTCACTTCTCTATCTGTCCGTTATAGCCCCTTGGCTATCAACAATTCTCCTGCCGATCAAACTACATTCACAATTGAAAGAAAACAGCCCTCGGTCACTATTTTTAACGAATTAACCGGGTTTCAACAGTGCTTCCTTAGAATTTAAATCAAAGAATGGCCTATAACATGGTCACAGAATTATGATTAAAAACGTATGATACAGAGTGTAAGTACAGAATCATCGTGAAAGACTGGCAGTACTTATATGTCATTTATAAAATAACAAATATGCCAAAAGAGCATTAGTCACAAAGATATTTAAGATAAAAAATTGTAATGGCGAGTCACTAAGGGCTGCTCGTTACTTGCGCGGTTACAGGTTGCAAACGGACTGCAACGTGCAGCCATGTACAAAATTTTGCAACTACATTCAGTTCCCCTCCAGCAGTTCTCCCCTTGATTTGGAGCAGACATTTTCTCAGTACGTTCCAAGAGAGCAAAGGATTGGTGCTGTAAACGGTCTATCTGTTTACCCACTTGCCCGCTCCCTTTGACGCTAGGTAAACCACGCGACCTTTTCAAATAATGCATTATTTGGGTCTTCAAACGCCTTACTTGCACACAGGATGGTTCCTCTTTTTTATTTTTATTTTTTAAAAAAAGAGAAACGCAACCTATGCTATTTAGGCTAAAGCAGACGCAGTGATGGCCACGGCCTCAGTGTCTCATTCGAATATCTCGCTGTTACGGCAATAGGGCTCTGCTACGCTTTACACTTTCTTCAATATCCACGCTTGGCCAGCTATGCTGCCAACGGTCTCACACCCCCTAATTCTAAGCTCGTATTGGAATTCCTCCTTTCTCCAGCTGCTCACTCCAGGCAAATCTTACCAATTCTGAAATAAATAAATCTCAACCAGTGTACAGGGTGAGACAGGTAAAACAGACCACCCCCAAATACATCCAGAATAAAGAATAAAGAATAAAGAGGTGTTGTTTTCGCCGAGTTATAGCGGACAATACAGCGATTTTCCTGATATCCTAGTAATATTTATTGTTTGTGGTCTCCGAATTACAACACAAACTTTGTCTTTTTCTTAACTGAACTATATGCTTTTTTCTGTGGAATGTGAAGGAAGCTTCTAGGAAAACTTCAACGACATGACGTGAATGAGACTTGATCAAATAGTAGCACGGGTTATAAGGCATTTCAAGCCTTCAGGAGTCGTCGGTGGTTCCTGATAGATCTCTTGCTTTAATTTTCGCCACAAATTAAAGTACAGAAGTGCTAAGTTTGATGAGGTTGCAGACCATTTTGGGTTTGCTGAACGGCCGTCTCAATGATCTTCAAATGTTCTCTTAAGAGAGTCTGTCATAAAACGTGCGGAATGGGAGAGACATCCTTCATATTAGTGCCGCACTGATTGCCTTGCGTCCAGTGAGAAGTCTTCGAATAAATGCGGCAGCGGAATCGCGTGAACTCAAAATACATTAATGGATTTACTCCAACAGTAAAACAGGGACCAATGACATGTATCTTAAAAAACACGCACCTAACGTTGATAGACCGAGAGCGTTGTTTTTATCCACTTCTTTGAGTCAGCTTGGATTTTTATCTGACTATTATAGCATACTGTGAAGTTTGATTTGCCCTTGGTTTGTAAACGACATTTCCTCTTTAAACAAAACTTTGCACTGATATGCCGCATCACTCTGCACTTTTAGCATGATAACATTCAGAAAACTGTAACCAGTTTTGGGAGTCATTGCCGGGAAGCTGTAGATGTGCCGCAATATTAAGAGGATGGAATGCGATGGAATGTAGTGTTTGCAGAACATTCGTTAAGTTAATTCCTCTTGTACTGCCGAAATGCCTCTTAGTGGCATTTGCATAGTATGTTACAGCTGCTAAAATGTTGATTTCATTTCTTTCATCAGGTTCTCTTCTTTTTCGTTGGCGTAATTGATTTTACACACTTCCAGTGACTAGAACGTCACAAAAGTTTTCAAAGGCAGACCGTGTGTGCTTCCGCACCGCTGCTGTAATAGTTTGGCGACAATCGCTATGAACAATATTCACTTTTTCGAGTGTCGTATACATTGTGGCTGCTTCAATAATTATACGAGCAAGTTATCTGATTTCTACAACAGCAGAACAGGGTCTGATGGTGTTCAAGCCCACAGGTTAGCACAAGAACCGTGCCTGAGTTACGTGTTTGCTTAAATTTGGTAAAATGTGAAAGACTTTTTGTGGAACCTTATCTCCTGATGGCGGGACAGTGGTTTGCGGGCGTTCTTATATTGATACCATTTGATCAAGTCGTATACATGTTAGTCGTCGAAGTTGTCTCAGAAGCTCCTTTCAAATGCCACAGAAGAAGTACATGGTTTCATAATCCGGTATCGTAATTCGGCGACTAGAACCGATAAAAAATTTCTTGCCAACGTCAGGATATTCGTCATATTGGCCGCTAGAACACGGCGAAAACCGCGCCTCGATATATTTACTCATTCTAGATACACTTGGGGGTAACCTGTTTTAGCTGCCTCAGCCTGGATGTGTCCCAAATTAAGGAGAGTAAACTAATTGACAATAACGCACGTAATCAAAAGCGACCAGCTCTGCTGCCATTGTGTAACAGAGCGACGAGAAAGTGGAATGGCTGGCTGATTAAGCTGGTTATCCTCAAAATCATATATAAATTAGAACAAAGCTTAATCGCCTCCAGTGTATAAATTAAAAAAGGAGGAAAACAGAGATATAAAGCAGTTAGGTTCAGCGACCAGTTTACTAATAAATTTTAGAAACTGAATTTAATGATTAGGACCAATGGTCAAATGGTTCAAATGGCTCTGAGCACTATGGGACTCAACATCTGAGGTCATTAGTCCCCTAGAACTTAGAACTAGTTAAACCTAACTAACCTAAGGACATCACAAACATCCATGCCCGAGGCAGGATTCGAACCTGCGACCGTAGCGGTCTTGCGGTTCCAGACTGCAGCGCCTTTAACCGCACGGCCACTTCGGCCGGCGACCAATAGTCGCTTTGAGAAAACAGCACAGGGATTGTCCTCTGTTGCCTATATCTTAACGAACTCTTTTACACACTAGGCGCAACTGCGTGAAATTGAAAAGACTAAAATTGTCATCGGCACCAATGCAAAACAGAGAAACATTATAAGAGGCAAATCTGATGAGTAATTTTACAGACACGCAAAGTCAGTGATTGTTTTCAGCGTCTTATTCTACGGAAACTCTTCCAGTATCTCCTTGAGAAGGTGACGGTTACATCAGAATTCCTGTTGCCATGGGACGGTTCCACTGACTTGTAAAGTCAACCGAGATAAAGCCGTTGCTCTACAGTACCAGCAGTCAGCAGCTGACCCCCTCAGTTCAGACACATCAGTCGTTCTGGCCGCCGCGCCGGTTCTAGCTGCTCCACCGTGCAGGCGTCTATCACGGCACATCAGGCCGCCAAGAAATTCAAAGCTGCACAGCTGTCAGTCGCGAAAGGGAGCCATATCCATCACTGCACAGTAAGCACGTTTTAAGCTGACAATATTTTCCTAATATTCTACTAACGAAATGAAGAATGAGAATTTCACTCTGCAGCGGAGTGTGCACTCATATAAAACTTCATGGTAGATTAAAAGTGTGTGCCCGACCGATACTCGAACTCGGGACCTTTGCCTTTGGAGGGCAAGTGCTCTACAATCTGAGCTACCCAAGCACGACTGGGGGATGTTTCCAGAATGAGAAAGGCTGTGGCTAAGTCTCCGCAATAACCTTTCTTCCGGGAGTGCTACTTCTGCAAGGTTCGCAGAAGAGCTTCTGTGAAGTCATGAAGGTAGGAGACGAGATGCAGAAGTAAAGCTGTGAGGACAGGTCGTGAGTCGTGCTTGGGTAGCTCAGATGGTGAAGCGCTTGCCCGCGAAAGGCAAAGGTCCCGAGTTCGAGTCTCGGTCCGGCACACAGTTTTAATCTGCTAGAAAGTTTCATAACGAAATGAAGTTTGACATCTGTTTTCGTATGTCGTCGTTGAGTGACTGTAGAAGGATACAAAATAATTTAGGCAAAATTTCTAGTTATTGCGATGAATGGCAACTAGTTCTCAATGCAGAGGAACGTAAGTTAATGAGGATGAGAAGGAAAACCAAACTCGGAATGTCTGAATACAGCATTAGTCCTGCTTAACACAGTCACGTCGTTGAAATATCTGTGCGTAACGTTGCAAAGTGATTTGAAATAGAACGAGCATATGAGGATTGTGGCATGGAATGCGAATGGCCGATTTCGGTTTATTGGGAGAATGTTAGGAAAGTGTGATTCATCTGTAAAGTAGACGTCATGTAGGGCGCTAGTGCGACCTATTCTTGAGAACTGCTCGAGTGTTTGGGATCTGCATCAGGTCAGATTAAAGGAAGACATCGAAGCAGTTCAGAGACGGTCAGCTAGGTTTGTAACTCGTAAGCTCGAACAACAAACAAGAATTATGGGGATGCCTCGGGAACCCTAATGGGAATTCCTGAAGGGAAGGCGACGTTCTTTCCGACGAATACTGTAGAGAAAACTTAGATGACCGTCATTTGAAGCTGACTGCAAAATGATTTTATTGCCGCTAAAGTACATTTCTTGCAAGGACACGAAGATACAACAAATTAGGGCTCATACGGAGAAATATAGACAGCCGTTTTTCCCTCGCGCTATTTGCGAACTGAACAGGAAAGATTAGCAGTGGTATAGGGTACCCTCTCCCACGCACCGCACAGTGGCTTGCAGAGACGTGTAGATGCAGATATGTGCATTGCATTTAATATCCTTACGAATTCTGAATGCCAGGTATTTTTATGAGTTGACCCGATTCCATTTGGGGCTCACTGATATTGTACTCATATCATACTAACTTATTTCGTTTTGCGAAGTACGCAGTTTTACATTTCTGAGCTGAGAGGAGTTGAAACACTCGCTGCAACTCCTTGTACTCATATCTAGGTCCGACTTAATACACGTGCAACTCTTTTTAAACAGTACTTCATTGTAGCTAATTGCTAAATATATAAAAAGTTTGAGGTTACTATTAATACGGTCTTATAAGTGACTAACATACAGCATGCCCGCCCGGTTAGCCGAGCGGTCTAACGTAGGGCTTTCTGGAGTGGGAAGGAGCGCCTGGTGCCCAGCACGAATCCGCCTGGCGCATTTGTGTCGAGGTCCAGTGAGCCGGCCAGTCTGTGGCGGTTTTCCATCTGCCTCGGCGAGTGCGGGCTGGTTCCCCTTATTCCGCCTCAGCTACACTATGTCGGCGATTGCTGCGCAAACAAGTCCTCCACGTACGCGTACACCACCATTACTCTACCACGCAAACATAGGGGTTTCACTCGTCTGGTGTGAGTCGTTCCCTGGGGGGTCCACCAGGAGCCGAACCAAACAATAACCCTGAAAGAGTGGTTCGGTGTGGGGCGGCGGATGGGTGAAGTGGACTGGAGTTGTGGATCACTGCGGCAGCGTCGTTTCTAGGCCCCCGGGTGACATACAATGCAATACATACAGCATACGGCATGAGCAACAAGGGTTCCAGCACACATCCCTGAGGCATTTCTGAAATTACCCCTTTGTGTATCGATTACTATAGATCCGAGATAACATCTACGTCCTCCGTACCAAAAAATATTCAGTCACAATTTTTTTTTTGATATTCCGTACTATCACACCTTTATCAATAATCGTTGTGGTACATCTACATCTACATCTACATCTACATCCATACTCCGCAAGCCACCTGACGGTGTGAGGCAGAGGGTACCTTGAGTTCATCTATCGATTCTCCTATTCCAGTCTCGTATTGTTCGTGGAAAGATGGATTGTCGGTATGCTTCTGTGTGGGCTCTAATCTCTCTGATTTTATCCTCATGGTCTCTTCGAGAGATATACGTAGGAGGGAGCAATATACTGCTTGACTCCTCGCTGAAGTTATGTTCTCGAAACTTCAACAAAGGCCCGTACCGAGCTACTGAGCGTCTCTCCTGCAGAGTCTTCCACTGGAGTTTACCTATTATCTCCGTAACGCTTTCGCGATTACTAAATGATCCTGTAACGAAGCGCGCTGCTCTCCGTTGGAACTTCTCTATCTCTTCTATCAACTGTGTTCTGTCAATCACTTCACTTTCAGAAACAACATGATCTTTCTCATGGACTGTTATTAAATGTATTTAGTCACCATGACGCCATTCTCAAGTAAAAGCTCACTGTGGACTGCGTCAGTGCATAATCTTTACCTTTCAAGACGACACCGTTCTCTTGTCAAATATGGCTATCAACTATGTCTACATATTGCAACATCTTCATTCAAAGGTATTTCTGAAAAGGCGATAATGTTGACGGATAGTAACAGCAGGACATTTCATGTGGGCACTCCTGTTGGATGTGTGCACTTCGGGCGTCTTGTATAGCTGTGACCCCATCAGAGAAGATTTCTCAAACAGTCGTAGGTCCATTGATCACAACCGACTGTAATGAGGATCTAGGATTCTGTGAATCTGATGAATGATTCCTTATTTTTAATGGATGCAACTGTAATTTTATTGCCATGGTGGTATGTGTCCTACTATACTTTGTCGCAGTTTGAATAAAAACTGACTGTCACATTTTTTATATGACTGACCCAGTACACATTCCTTTTCAGAGCGAACTCACTGTTGGAACTGACTCCAGCAGCGTGGTATCGAGCTATTCTGGAGTCTCTGTTCTCGACTTTCAGCTAGTCAGAGACCAGGAAAGTCGACGCTTCATTATAAGGGCATGCCCTTGACAGTTAATAGTAGACAAGAAAACGGTCGTTCATGTAATCGCCCACACACTCAGAGCGTGATCACGATGCAACAAGCGTTGCCCACAAGCTTTGAGCCATATTGTACCACATTACATTTTTCACGAGTGCAGTAAACCACACACACAATGCAGTATTTCAAGTGCACAATAAGAAAGAAGCCTTCGTCATTTGCATAAAATAGTGTAGCACAGCATGTAAAAATTACTGTCGACACTATGTAATCTGCACATGTTATTTTCGCCGTGCGTCCATCAGTACTGACATTTTACAACCAACAACTGCGTTCCTTTATATGAGTGACGAAGACACATGTCTTGTTGTGCACACTGAATACGTAAACAAGATTGGCACGAGGACGGTGGTTTCTTGAAAACAACGATTAATGCATCGACGCAGTTCATAGTGTGCTGTCACATAATGACATAATAGGCCGAAATAGCCGTTCTGGTGAATAAATACGTCTAATAATTGTCCTGGAACAAAATTTTGTCATTTGTAAAATTTACCAGGACTATGGACGCAAGTAAGCAGAAAAGAACTTCAGTTTCAAATGAGTGTTTAAGGTAGGAGAAAGAAGGGAAAAATTGGGTACCTTAGCTTCTAATCCACGAAGATTATTTTCAGTCAATAAGTTTGCAAATTGAGGTTATTCAGATCTTTCATGTATTCAACATCAGGTACTAGTCCTGTTTCAGCTTAAAATAAACCATCACGTTATAAAAAAATAATAAACGCAGTAAAGTACAAAAAACAGGTTTTGTCTCACTCATGGAGTAAATGGGACACCCATATCAATGAAACGAAAGAACTGGAAAATAAGTTTTATTTTGGTGCAAAAAGAAATATATGAAAAAATTCTAGCAAGGGATACGATAAAGCTTTCTTGGGTACCAAAATCCGTTGTTAAACAATATGAATTTCTGAAGCCGGCCGCGGTGGCCGAGCAGTTCTAGACGCTTCAGTCCGGAACCGCACTGCTGCTACGGTCGCCGGCCACGATGGTCTAGCGGTTCTAGGCGCGCAGTCCGGAACCGCGCGACTGCTACGGTCGCAGGTTCGAATCCTGCCTCGGGCATGGATGTGTGTGATGTCCTTAGGTTAGTTAGGTTTAAGTAGTTCTAAGTTCTAGGGGACTGATGACCACAGATGTTAAGTCCCATAGTGCTCAGAGCCATTTGAACCATTTTTTTGCTACGGTCGCAGGTTCGAATCCTGGCCTCGGGCATGGATGTGTGTGATGTTCTTAGATTCGTTAGGTTTAAGTAGTTCTAAGGAACTGATGACCTCAGATGATAAGTCCCATAGTGCTCAGAGCCATTTGAACCATTTTTGAATTTCCGAAGAGTTCAAAATATTTCATTTGATGTAGGGAAAGTTCTCAATCACCGGTCCTCATAAAAAACCGAAAACACACTTTATTATGAACAGAAATCACAGACAAAGCAGTTGTCTTCTTGCTCAGCACTGGAACATTCTTCATGAGGCCAGACACGACAAGATAGGTCCTAGATCCACTAATCCTTTGATAAGGTCGCGTGTGTGCCGCGCAGGGTAGCCGCGCGTTCTAGAGCGTCTTGTGACGGTCCGTGCGGCTTCCCCCGTCGGATGTTCGAGTCCTCCCTCGAGAATCGGTGTGTGTCTCGTCCTTAGCGTAAGTTAGTTTAAGTTACATTAACTAGTGCGTAAGCTTAGGGACCTCAGCAGTTTGGTCCCATAAAACCTTACTACGAATTTCCAATTTTAACTTCGTGTGTTTCTTTTTCGTCTGATGAAATCGCAGGATCTTGGTATTTCAATTTTTTGGGGTTGGTCTAGTCTTTCGAACAGTCGTTCTCTATTTCCTCACCTTTTGTTTCTTCCCAATCTTTCGTTATCGGTTGTTCTTTTTTGTCTTTCCTGGCTTTTTCTTCAAGTTCCAAATCATTTTTGTATGCAGAGGAGGTCATTACGTGTGCTTTGCCCCTTTCTCCTATCGACACGCGGATAAGATGCCTGTCATCTCGATTGCTAGTGAAACGAGTCCGTTGGGATCCAGCACGGCGTTCCGTACTATGCTCCTGGACCCACCGATTCCATACTCTACTAACAGTCATTGGATCTCGACCAACGCGAGCAGCAACGTCACGATACGATAAACCGCAATCGCGATAGGCTACAATCCGACCTTTATCAAAGTCGGAAACGTGATGGTACGCATTTCTCGTCCTTACACGAGGCATCGCAACAACGTTTCACCAGGCAACGCCGGTCAACTGCTGTTTGTGTATGAGAAATCTGTTGGAAACTCTCCTCATGTCAGCACGTTGTAGGTGTCGCCACCGGCGCCAGCCTTGTGAATCCTCTGAAAAGCTTATCATTTTAATATCACAGCATCTTCTTCCTGTCGGTTAAATTTCGCGTCTGTAGCACGTCATCTTCGTAGTGTAGCAATTTTAATGGCCAGTAGTGTAATAAACGCAGTAAAGTACAAAAAACAGGTTTTGTCTCACTATGGAGTAAATGGGGTACCCATATAAATGAAACGAAAGAACTGAAAAAGAAGTTTTATTTTAGTGCAAAAAATATATGAAAATATTCTAGCAAGGGATACGATAAATCTTTCTTGAGTACCAAAATCCGTTGTCAACAAATCTGAATTTCTGAAAAGTTCAAAATATTTCATTTGATGTAGGGAAGTTCTCAATCACTGGTTGTCATAATAAACCTAAAACATACTTTATTGTGAACAGAAGTCACAGACAAAGCAGTTGTTTTCTTGTTCGGCATTGGAACATTCTTCACGAGGCCAGGCACGATGAGATAGGTCCTAGATCCACTCATCCTTTGATAACTTATTCTGGATTTTTTTCGTCTGATGAAATCGCAGAATGTTGGTATTTCAATTTTTTTGAGCTGGTCTAGTCTTTCGAACCGTCGTTCTGTACTTCCTCACCTTTTGTTTCTTCCCCAAGGTTTCGTTTTCAGCCTGGTCTTCGTTTTTGTCTTTCCTGGCTTTTTCTTCAACTTCGAAATCATTTTTATATGCAGAGGAGGTCATTACGAACGCTGTGGCCTTTCTCCTATTGGCGATTTTATTTTCACTTCCTACCTAGTCAACCTTTTAAGGAGACATGAGAAGCTCTCTCAAATCCAGTTTTCCCCACCCAGTACATCCGGTTTTATCTCACGCTTGAAGATTGAATAAGATATGGCGTTGGAATGTTAGCATTTACATACTGTGCATCACACAAACACTGAAGTACCGTGGAAACATACTTAATCTAAATAGTTACTTGCCTATTTTTTTCTGGTAATGTTTCTCTTCAAGACATTGCTCCAAGTATCACCAACATCGAAGAAAATTTCAGCGAAAACTTTAAAAATGTCTAGAAGGAAAAGCAACGGATTCCCGCTAATGAGGGTTATTTCTACACTCCTGGAAATTGAAATAAGAACACCGTGAATTCATTGTCCCAGGAAAGGGAAACTTTATTGACACATTCCTGGGGTCAGATACATCACATGATCACACTGACAGACCTACAGGCACATAAAAACAGGCAACAGAGCATGCACAATGTCGGCACTAGTACGGTGTATATCCACCTTTCGCAGCAATGCAGGCTGCTATTCTCCCATGGAGACGATCGTAGAGATGCTGGATGTAGTCCTGTGGAACGGCTTGCCATGCCATTTCCACCTGGCGCCTCAGTTGGACCAGCGTTCGTGCTGGACGTGCAGACCGCGTGAGACGACGCTTCATCCAGTCCCAAACATGCTCAATGGGGGACAGATCCGGAGATCTTGCTGGCCAGGGTAGTTGACTTACACCTTCTAGAGCACGTTGGGTGGCACGGGATACATGCGGACGTGCATTGTCCTGTTGGAACAGCAAGTTCCCTTGCCGGTCTAGGAATGGTAGAACGATGGGTTCGATGACGGTTTGGATGTACCGTGCACTATTCAGTGTCCCCTCGACGATCACCAGTGGTGTACGGCCAGTGTAGGAGATCGCTCCCCACACCATGATGCCGGGTGTTGGTCCTGTGTGCCTCGGTCGTATGCAGTCCTGATTGTGGCGCTCACCTGCACGGCGCCAAACACGCATACGATCATCATTGGCACCAAGGCAGATGCGACTCTCATCGCTGAAGACGACACGTCTCCATTCGTCCCTCCATTCACGCCTGTCGCGACACCACTGGAGGCGGGCTGCACGATGTTGGGGCGTGAGCGGAAGACGGCCTAACGGTGTGCGTGACCGTAGCCCAGCTTCACGGAGACGGTTGCGAATGGTCCTCGCCGATACCCCAGGAGCAACAGTGTCCCTAATTTGCTGGGAAGTGGCGGTGCGGTCCCCTGCGGCACTGCGTAGGATCCTACGGTCTTGGCGTGCATCCGTGCGTCGCTGCGGTCCGGTCCCAGGTCGACAGGCACGTGCACCTTTCGCCGACCACTGGCGACAACATCGATGTACTGTGGAGACCTCACGCCCCACGTGTTGAGCAATTCGGCGGTACGTCCACCCGGCCTCCCGCATGCCCACTATACGCCCTCGCTCAAAGTCCGTCAACTGCACATACGGTTCACGTCCACGCTGTCGCGGCATGCTACCAGTATTAAAGACTGCGACGGAGCTCCGTATGCCACGGCAAACTGGCTGACACTGATGGCGGCGGTGCACAAATGCTGCGCAGCTAGCGCCATTCGACGGCCAACACCGCGGTTCCTGGTGTGTCCGCTGTGCCGTGCGTGTGATCATTGCTTGTACAGCCCTCTCGCAGTGTCCGGAGCAAGTATGGTGGGTCTGACACACCGGTGTCAATGTGTTCTTTTTTCCATTTCCAGGAGTGTATTTCATGAATGACGGTAGCTACTACATCTACATCTACATTTATACTCCGCAAGCCACCCAATGGTGTGTGGCGGAGGGCACTTTACGTGCCACTGTCATAACCTCCCTTTTCTGTTCCAGTCGCCAGAAAGCCTTCGTGCGCGCTCGAATCTCTCTAATTTTCCATTCGTGATCTTCTCGGGAGGTATAAGTAGGGGGAAGCAATATATTCGATACCTCATCCAGAAACGCACCCTCTCTAAACCTGGACAGCAAGCTACACCGCGATGCAGAGCACCTCTCTTGCAGAGTCTGCCACTTCAGTTTGCTAAACATCTCCGTAACACTATCACGCTTACCAAATAACCCTGTGACGAAACGCGCCGTTCTTCTTTGGATCTTCTCTATCTCTTCCGTCAACCCGACCTGGTACGGATCCCGCACTGATGAGCAATACTCAGGTATAGGTCGAACGAATGTTTTTTAAGCCCCCAATGAATCTCAACCTGGCACCCGCCTTACCAACAATTAATTTTACATTTCTGAGGCGTATTAGATGGATGGCTGCACTGGTCACTGAAATGTGAAGCTAACCAGATTTGACTCGGTTTCGAGTGTTTGTGTGTGTGTGTGTGTGTGTGTGTGTGTGTGTGTGTGCGTGTGTGTGTATTGGACGGCATAAAGTGAAAGAGCGACAGTGATAAGAGACGGGAAGTGGAGGCGGCCAGACGAGGCTGTAGAGAGTAAACCCTGAATGGGCCTGGCTGGCCTCGCGGGCCTGACCTGGGAATCCCCGAGAGTTTCTCCCGGCAGGGCAGGCTCGTGCGCCGTCGGCTCTGCTCGGCAGTGTTCGGCTGGCGGGAGTCCATCGGCGGTGGACGGGCACCGGCGCACCAGCCAGCCGCCTCCAGTCCGTGGTCCGCGCTGTGCGCCTGTGGCAGCCGCGCCTCCACTGCAAGAAGCGAGGGGCTGCAGACGCTCGCGTGTAGCAGGCGCCTCTACCCGCTCCGGTCCATTCGCTAAACGAGTGGGCGTACTCGCAGCACAGCGGCGTCCCGAGCCTGGGATTACTCACCTTCCACCGACGTGACTAACGACCGTTACCAGTGTGTTTAGCTGCTAACGCCCTCACACAGGCTGCAGACACGTTTGAGAATTCGAATGCATATTTACATATCTATATCAGCGAAAAGATAGAAAAGTTATTTCGTCAGTCTTCTGTCGCGCTACAGAGTTTTCGAACTTTGTTGCCAGCAGCGGCAGTATCGCAGTTCAAACGTTCGTCGACGGGTAAAGTTGCTGAAGAATACATTACCGGCTACTCAGTATTTCGCGATTCACAAAAGTCGATACAATAGTAGGACAGATATATGACACAAAAAGCTGCTGTCAGACAACACCATCGGGTGGGAACGAGACTAGGAAATTGACAATAGAGAAGATGAACTTTCATCTGTAGAACAAACTCTACTGTGGTACTCGTACATACAGTTTCACTAACGGAACCGCTAACGCGTAACGGGTTGAAACCTACAAGCAGAAAGCCATTGTAACATCTCTAGGCTAGACGCTTCCAACTGTGGTTCTCATATCGCTGACGGACAGTATTCCTGTTATCTCTTCCACTGTTCTGGCGGAGTCTAACGTTCCTTAAACGCCCGTATTTCCTTACGAATAATTCATTTGAGAGTTTTGTTAACTGACACACGGAACTCTTAGTACCGTCGTACTTTTAAGAGAGAATTTGCTACGTCTCTTTCCCTCAGCTTCTTTGCTGGAAACTCAAACAAATACGTCGCAGGTGGTCGAGTTTTTGCAGTCATAAATCTGTTCTATGTCTAGATCGGGTAGGTTTTATTAAACTAATTCACGAGTTTATTTACACTCTGAACTTATCAAATTTATTTTATTCAAGGCGATTTACGTCAGATCATTCACACTGATATCCAGAACAGTTCTTGAATCATTAATTGTAGTTCGAATGTAATTCACTTTTACGGCTGTGCAGATCCTATCTTGTTCGTTCAGGAAAACATTTGATGAACGATATTAGGTTTCAGTTTCCTAGCGTGAAACTGTAATGCATGAATTCCAATGTTTGATATTGTCTTTCTAAGCAAGTTGTAGCTCGTCCCGTTCTTAAGGACTGTCTTACAGCTCTAATTAGCCAGTCACCACGGGGATGTGCGGTGTCACAATCTGCTTTCGATAGTAGGAATACGCGTCATTAAACTTCGCGTTTCACTGACTCTAGACAGAACAGAAATTTCGTGGAGAGTCACTTTTCTTTTAGAAAACAAAATGTGAAAACTGGTATCCGCATACCGATGCCGTCGTGTGAAAATCGTTGTTTACAATGGCGAGTAATGCAGTACGACGACGATCGTAGCGTGTTTCTTGCCGGACTTCATGTGAACGAGCATGAACTGTAAACATACCCAGTGGGACGCAGTGTGCCTGTCGAACGCGTTGTAACGGTGCTTAGGCCGGGGGAGAAAGTGCGGTTAGCGTGACAGTAATATTTCTGCAGGTGACAGCTTTGTGCTGTGAACAAGTCATCAAAACTGTGTCTGAATTCTTTAGCTAGACACAGCTTTTCGCACGACTAGAGTCTGCAGTGAAGATTTTCCACACGTGTTTTTTTTTTTTTTTTTTTTTTTTTTTTTTTTTTTTTTTTTGGGAAGGGTGTTTCATCGTGTTACTTCCTCCCAGACAGTGACCTCCCGACGAAGTGAGGTAAGAAGGTTAGCCAGAGAGGAATTTTACCTGATAGAGTGCGATCGGAGTGGTGGTGTGGTGGTGTAAGAGTGAGACGGACATATAAGCAAGTGCGGCACGGTGGTCCAGAGTAGCAGGAGCTCGCCGGAGATGGTGGTGGTCGCTGTGTTGGTGGCGATGGTGGTGGCGGCTGTGGAGCAGTGCAGCGCGTCCGAGCCGCTAGTGGTGCGCGTCAACAAGTGCTGCCCTCTGCACCAGCAGCTGGCGATAAACATGACCGCCTGCCTCGACTACGATTACGAGAAGTAAGTCCATATTCCTTCTCTAGTCTCATCCCACATTTACTTATATTTGTATTTAGTCAAGTCAGGACCACGTGAAGCAGCTGATTTATAACATCATCCTTTTCCTTAGGTTCCCAATACTTCTCTATTCTTTCTCTCTGTTGTTCTTTCTTCAGCTACCGTGCCGGTATAATAGAGTGAGAAGAATGGTAGGACTGGAATTTTTGTGTCATCTCGCCCGGTGGTAATATACAGGGTGTGCAGAATCGTGAGGCGCATATTCTCTTGTGTTTCAGCAGAGACCTGCAATTTCGTTTTTGCAGTGTATAGCTGGAGTCAGCCCAAAGCAAAACTGTACATCACATTTTTCAAACGACGCCCAACGTCAACGGGGTTTGTTTTCTATTACGAACAAAATTATTTTAAAAACATAATTTCATGTGCCCATTCGAAAGAGCGGTCCCAAATTAGTGTAATGTGATATGCGTTTTAAGCATATGTCCTAACAGTGACAGTAAAATACGAAGAATAGCCGGTACTACAACAGCGACAGCACCGCCATGCAACAGCGCTGCTCATTCGCTACTGGAAAGCTGGTTATTCTTCGTATTTCACTGTCCCTGTTAACACATGTCCATAAGAGGAATAAATCACATTAATTTGAAACCGCTCCATCGAACAGGCACGTAAAAGTTCGCTTTAAAACCTTTGTTTGTTAATGAGAAACAAACCGACGCTTTCCGCTGAGTCGGGGCTTTGTTTGAAAGATGCGATGTACAGTATTTGTTTGGAACAACCCCAGCTACACATTTAGAAAACGAAATTGCAGATATCTGCCGAAACACCAGCGAAAACGCACCTGACGATTCATAGGAGGGACACACTCTATGTATATACACTCCTGGAAATTGAAATAAGAACACCGTGAATTCATTGTCCCAGGAAGGGGAAACTTTATTGACACATTCCTGGGGTCAGATACATCACATGATCACACTGACAGAACCACAGGCACATAGACACAGGCAACAGAGCATGCACAATGTCGGCACTAGTACGGTGTATATCCACCTTTCGCAGCAATGCAGGCTGCTATTCTCCCATGGAGACGATCGTAGAGATGCTGGATGTAGTCCTGTGGAACGGCTTGCCATGCCATTTCCACCTGGCGCCTCAGTTGGACCAGCGTTCGTGCTGGTCGTGCAGACCGCGTGAGACGACGCTTCATCCAGTCCCAAACATGCTCAATGGGGGACAGATCCGGAGGTCTTGCTGGCCAGGGTAGTTGACTTACACCTTCTAGAGCACGTTGGGTGGCACGGGATACATGCGGACGTGCATTGTCCTGTTGGAACAGCAAGTTCCCTTGCCGGTCTAGAAATGGTAGAACGATGGGTTCGATGACGGTTTGGATGTACCGTGCACTATTCAGTGTCCCCTCGACGATCACCAGTGGTGTACGGCCAGTGTAGGAGATCGCTCCCCACACCATGATGCCGGGTGTTGGCCCTGTGTGCCTCGGTCGTATGCAGTCCTGATTGTGGCGCTCACCTGCACGGCGCCAAACACGCATACGACCATCATTGGCACCAAGGCAGAAGCGACTCTCATCGCTGAAGACGACACGTCTCCATTCGTCCCTCCATTCACGCCTGTCGCGACACCACTGGAGGCGGGCTGCACGATGTTGGGGCGTGAGCGGAAGACGGCCTAACGGTGTGCGGGACCGTAGCCCAGCTTCATGCAGACGGTTGCGAATGGTCCTCGCCGATACCCCAGGAGCAACAGTGTCCCTGATTTGCTGGGAAGTGGCGGTGCGGTCCCCTACGGCACTGCGTAGGATCCTACGGTCTTGGCGTGCATCCGTGCGTCGCTGCGGTCCGGTCCCAGGTCGACGGGCACGTGCACCTTCCGCCGACCACTGGCGACAACATCGATGTACTGTGGAGACCTCACGCCCCACGTGTTGAGCAATTCGGCGGTACGTCCACCCGGCCTCCCGCATGCCCACTATACGCCCTCGCTCAAAGTCCGTCAACTGCACATACGGTTCACGTCCACGCTGTCGCGGCATGCTACCAGTGTTAAAGACTGCGATGGAGCTCCGTATGCCGCGGCAAACTGACTGACACTGACGGCGGCGGTGCACAAATGCTGTGCAGCTAGCGCCATTCGACGGCCAACACCGCGGCTCCTGGTGTGTCCGCTGTGCCGTGCGTGTGATCATTGCTTGTACAGCCCTCTCGCAGTGTCCGGAGCAAGTATGGTGGGTCTGACACACCGGTGTCAATGTGTTCTTTTTTCCATTTCCAGGAGTGTATATCGATAATCGCCAAGATCGGCAAAATTAGAAAATAAAAACGCTATCTTTAAAAACCTGTTCCTCTTTCGTACATTTAAATTTTCATGACTACTCTGCAATTTACAGTCAAGTGCTTGGCAGAGGATCCATCAAACCACTTTCAAACTGTTTCTCTACCGTCCCACTCTCGAACAGCGTGCGGAAAACACGAACACTTAAATCTTTCCCTCCCTCATGAGCTCTGATTTCTGTTCTTTTATTACGATGATCATTTTGTAGGAGGGCGTCAACAAAACATTTTTGCACTCGGAGGTGAAACTCGGCGATTGAAATTTCATGAAAAGATCTCGCCTCAACGGAAAACGCCTTTGTGTTAAAGTTTGCCACCCCACTCTCGTGTGACATTAGTGATACTCTCTCCACTATTTCCCAATAATACGAAATGAGCTGCCCTTCTTTGGAGTTTTTCGATTTCCTCGGTCAATCCTATATGGTAAAGATCCCATACCGCGCAGCAATAGTGCAAAAGAGGACAGATAAACGTAGTGTAGGCATATTTTTTTCGCTTTCCCCACAAAATTTTCTTTGTAATCGGTCCAGCTTAAGCTGTTCATTATTATTATCCATATGTATGTGGTTGAACTGACAGCCCTTAGGTTTGGGTAATTTGACGTGTAACCGAAATTTAATGAGTATCTTTTAGATCTTATGTGGATGAATTCACCCGTTTCAATATTTACAATCAGTTTCCACTTTTCGCGCCATTCAGATATCTTGTCTAAATCAATTTGTAATTATTATTTGTTTTCTGATGACTTTAATCGTTGGTAAAGGACAGCATCATCTCCAAAAAATCTAAGACGGCCGTTCGTATTGACTCCTAAACCGTTTATAGAGATTAGTGACAGCAGAGGGCCTACACACTTTATTGGGGCATCGTAACTTCCCATGATCTCTTGCGACAGGTGTTAACAACTTAGACATCGAAGTTAGAGCTCGGATGACCCCTTGTAAAGTTTTACCCCAAAATTTACTCACCCCGTCACACGGATCTGTTGTTGTTCTAGCGGCGACACGATTTACTGTATCGGAGTCCTTTGTGTCAGCAAGGCTGCGAACTTCTGAGAGTCTATCTTCCGTCTGTAACGCGTCTATATAGTCGCGAGTGAAATCTTTTCGTGCTTCGGATAGCTATCGAACTTTGCTTTTTCGATGAGTGTTTATGATGTTGAAGGTTTTCATGCTTAATCGTGTCGCCCATTCGTGCTACATGTTAATAAAATTTCAGACGTCTGTCGCGTGCAACGAAACTAAATCGTTCTGCCAGAAAATACAAGTTCTCAAAGCTTTTACGCGCTCAAATACCGTCTTGGAGGTTGGATCTGAATATTTTCTGCAATATTCGTCGTTCCATTTTCTTGTTGGCTTTGATATTGGTGGTTAATGATGATGTCTTAACTGCGAAGAGTGCTTCTGATAGAACGACTATCTGTTAGTGGCGTAGTTTGCATTTTGTGGAAAGGGATTTCTTGTTGTGAGTATTACAAGCGATAGTGTATGCTTTACGCATTTCCGATAAGTTCACCTATGTGCTTGAAGTGTTGAACATGGGTGACGTTACCATATTTCGCCGTGACGCATTCGAGATCTGCGTGTTTGGAGTCCATGTAATGTGTTCTCATAAGAGACTTGAAGCCACTTTTAACAGCGAATTTACTTATGTGCTATACTGGGTGTTACAAAAAGGTACGGCCAAACTTTCAGGAAACATTCCTCACACACAAAGAAAGAAAATATGTTATGTGGACATGTGTCCGGAAACGCTTACTTTCCATGTTAGAGCTCATTTGATTTCTTCTCTTCAAATCACATTTATCATGGAATGGAAACACACAGCAACAGAACGTACCAGAGTGACTTCAAACACTTTGTTACAGGAAATGTTCAAAATGTCCTCCGTTAGCGAAGATACATGCATCCACCCTCCATCGTTTGGAATCCCAGATGCGCTGATGCAGCCCTGGAGAATGGCGTATTGTATCACAGCCGTCCACAATACGAGCACGAAGAGTCTCTACATTTGGTACCAGGTTTGCGTAGATAAGAGCTTTCAAATGCCCCCATAAATGAAAGTCGAGAGGGTTGAGGTCAGGAGAGCGTGGAGACCATGGAATTGGTCCGCCTCTACCAATCCATCGGTCACCGAATCTGTTGTTGAGAAGCGTACGAACACTTCGACTGAAATGTGCAGGAGCTCCATCGTGCATGAACCACATGTTGTGTCGTACTTGTAAAGGCCCATGTTCTAGCAGCACAGGTAGAGTATCCCGTATGAAATCATGATAACGTGCTCCATTGAGCGTAGGTGGAAGAACATGGGGCCTGATCAAGACATCACCAACAATGCCTGCCCAAACGTTCACAGAAAATCTGTGTTGATGACGTGATTGCACAATTTCGTGCGGATTCTCGTCAGTCCACACATGTTGATTGTGAAAATTTACAATTTGATCACGTTGGAGTACATACTGACGAAACCAAAATGAGCTCTAACATGGAAATTAAGCGTTTCCGGACACATGTCCACATAACATCTTTTCTTTATTTGTGTGTGAGGAATGTTTACTGGAAGTTTGGCCGTACCTTTTTGTAACACCCTGTATAATTATATCTTATATTTATTTGTTTATTGTTGTATTTATTGAACCTGTTGCCTTAATATTTAAAACGTGTTGCATTCGATATTATGTATTTGGAAATTTTTATCATGAAAGTGATTTCATTATTTCAATCAATTATTTATACAGGAAAATAGGTAATAACAAAACATAATTTGTAATCAAAAACTAAAAACCATATTTGATAATACAAAATGAACTGCCCTTTGAAAAGAACGCAAAATAAGCGGCAGCTAATCTATAGATTCCAGTCACCGGCACACTTGTTATGTGCGTAAAAATTTCAGAGACACTCGCTTGCGAACAGGGACCAAATCCCGGAGACAATAGCAGTGACTATATTTGTTGTTGTTAGACTACAACAACATTTTCTGCCACCGGAAGATTCCGCCAAATCGGTGCAATCTGAATGGTAAAGCAAATTACGGTTCAAAATTCAACATACTTAAATACTAGCACCTACAACCTTCCAGTCAATACTATGTACCCATAACGAAAGACGTTTTCTTACTCCATTTGAGAAAATAAAACAACTACTCATTTTTGTTTCAAATGCTGTACCACAAAACGCGTATATTGTTTTCACCCATCTTCAGTTAGCACAGTTCTTATTAATCACTATTATTTTTATATGGGTTGCATTTTGAATGTTGCAGCTGCCATTATTCTGTATACTGTAGCTCATTGTTTCGTTGTTTTGTACGTAACTCAGGCAGGGTCATAAGATCGTCGCATCGCTGATACCACGCTCTAACAGTGTACCGGTGTTTATAAAAATTAATGTGATATGCATATAACATCACAAGGCGCCAAAGAATTCATAACAGAGGCGGCTGCTCCATTCAAAATACAATCGACATATTCGGGAAGTGTTAACCTGAAACATATAATTACGTACGAGTGTTGGAGAAAAATATGAAAAAACCGCAAGAAATGCATGCCTGAACACAAATGCAGGTGCTAGTCAAGGCTGAATGTTGCGCTGTAATGTTCGACCGCGAATGACCCACGTGCAGTGCTCTCAATATGTTGCACGTGCCAGTCTTAGTAACAACAGCGTTCTCTGTAGCTGTGAGTACATTATGTCGGAGATAAGTGAATTCGAACATGTGCAAACAGGTGGTGCTCATATGTGGGTGCTAAGGCAGCTGAAGTGCTTTGTGTTTCAAGAGGCACAATATCGAAGATTTATGCAGCACACAGAGAAAGCGGGAAAACATCTACATCTACATATATACTCCGCTAGCCACTCTGTGGCGGAGGGCGCAATTCGCACCAAAGTTATATCCCCCCCCCCCCCCCCCCCCTCTGTTCCACTCGCGAATCGCGCGAGGGAAAAACGACAGAACACCTCAGTACGAGCTCTTATTTCCCTTATCTTTGAATCATGATCATCGCGCGATTTGAAAGTTGGATGCTCTACATCCTCGGTGAAGATCGGATTTCGGAATTTAGTGAGCAGCCTCTTCTGTTTAGCGCACCGTGTATCTGCAAGTGTGTCCCACTTCAAACTTTCTATGAGATTGTAACGGTTTCGCGATGGCTAAATATCGCTAAATGTCGCTCTTCTTTGGACCTTCTCAATCTCTTCAATCAGACCCAACTGGTAAGGGTCCCATACAGACGAACAATACTCCAAGACTGGACGAACTAACGTACTGTAAGCTATTTCCTTTGTTGAAGGACTGAATCGCTTCAGGATTCTACCAATAAACCGCAATCTAGAGTTCGCCTTACCCATTACTTGTGCAATCTGATCATTCCATTTGAGCTTATTTCGAATAGTCACACCCAGATACTTGACGGACGTTACCGCTTCCAAAGACTGGGCATTTATTTTGTACTCTTACGTTAATGGGGATTTTCGCCTTCTTATACGCAGTAGGTTACACTTGCTAATATTGAGAGATAACTGCCAGTCATTACACCACGCATTTATTTTCTGCAAATCGTCATTGATTTGTTCACAACTTTCGTGTGATACTACTTTCCTGTAGACTACAGCATCATCGGCAAACAGTCTAAGGCCACTGTTAATACCATCAATAGCATCATCCGCTAAGTCCCAAGGCGGACGGAAATGTGTTTTGAACAATCGTGACAGACGGTCATTGAAGAGGGCTGTGACGAAAATGAAGATGACGACAGCTGCAAAAGTCGCTACTGAACTGAATGTTGCACCCTCGGACCCTATCAACACCAAAACAACGTTAAGGCAGCTCTATAAGCAAGGAATTGCAGGGTTAGCTGGAATTCTGAAACCTCACTTCATTGATACAAATGCCGAAACCATAAAATCTGGTCTTTGGAGCAATGGAAGAATGTCATTTGCTCCGGTGAGTCTTGTATCATAATACTTTCAGCTTCTGATCTTTATGTCGAAAAGTGAAACACGGTGGAAGTTTAGTGATGATTTGGGCAGCCATATCGTGGTATTCCGTGGACCCCATAGTTACTCTGCAAGGTCATATTACCATCAAGGATTATGTGACAATTTTGGGTTATCAGGTCCATCGCATGGTACAATATTTATTCCACAATGGTGACGCTGTGTTCCAAGGCGATCAGGACCACTAGTTGTCCATTCCGAGACGACTGAAAGCTGTTTCGGATGCTAACGGCGGTTTTTGGCTTGGTTCAAATGGCTCTGAGCACTATGGGACTTATCTTCGAAGGTCATCAGTCTCCTAGAACATAGAACTACTTAAACCTAACTAAGCTAAGGACATCACACACATCCATGCCCGAGGCAGGATTCGAACCTGCGACCGTAGGGGTCGCGCGGTTCCAGACTGTAGCGCCTAGAACCGCTCGGCCACCCCGGCCGGCTTAACGGCGGTTTTTATACACCATATTAATAGTGGTAATGTGTCGTGTTTTTGGTGTTTCCATGTGTAAATTCAATGGAAAAGCGACTAGTAGCTGCATTTTCTTAGTTAATTTAACCTACAGCCACAGAGTTCAATACTAGAGTCACAGATGGATTGAGGTGTTGTCTAGTTCTTCGTTGTCTCTGTGAGACAGAATAATGAAGTAGATGTATTCGTGACTCAGCTATAGAATGGTAGAGATTGTATTTCACAACGTTTGTAAATAATCGACGTACATAATTACGTATGAGTTCCAGGAGACATTAACTGCAGTAAACATGTAGAAAACAACGAAGAAGAATTCGAATTTTTATTATGTTTATTTTGATCTATGGAAGGAGGATTCCGCCTTAGCGTGAGGACAGTAGAAGCGTAGCATATTTTGAGTGCCATAACCAGTTTCAAATTTCATGTCAGAGCCCGTTGCCCAGCACGTTAAATACCTGAATGTGCCACTGTTTTCATCCAGGTCATGTTGCCGGCTTCCCATGGGGTGGTATTTATATCCACAGTGATTAAGCACGTGAATACTTAGGGAACTTCTTTTATTCTTCCGCCTTTCAAGCTACTAGTGGTCTTACACTTTCGCCATGCAAATGTTTACAACACTATAATCCCAAAATATGTTTCGTAAAATTACTACTAGCACTAGCAAAGAGCAACGACGCAAAAATGCAGTCAAGCAACGTTTCAGCATGCAAGTGGTGAAAGTCTTGTGTCATTGACGTCATGAAAGCAGAAAGTAAAATACATTGCCGAAGCTATTACGAGCTTATCTTTTTGCAGAGATGTGGGATAAGCCGGCAAAACACGATGTGGAAGCAAAAAAATCTGACGATGGGCGGTTAGCTCTAAACCTGTTCACAAAATAAACGAAATAATGAAATGATTGCCTGCTAGTCATTTACTACACTTACGTGATAAATTTTCGGTCAGTGTTTGGTGAAGACTAACTACTTATTTACCAAAGCCAAGGAAATCTAAATTTGTCTTTCGCTATTTGATTAACATTGCAATTTACTGCAGTTGTACAGTCGCGGAGATTCCCGTAACGTTCGAGCATTGGTAGATCAATCCTCGTCCTTTCGTTATGCTCAATTAAAGAGCGCGTTTGAACACGGCAGCTTCTTCTGACAACTTCATTTTCTTCGTCTCTTCTCAAAATCTCTCTATGAATTCGCCGTGTTCCACTGTCCACTTCTTTTCTTTTTAATGGGAATGTGTGATTTGCAACTAGAATTCCAAAGACTTTGCGTTCTCTGATAGTATCTTCTGTGGCATTCATTTCTTGTTAGTCCTGCTTAATTTCTGCTAACCAAGTAATTTTTACCTTTTTTGAATTCAATATATCAAGCAGTTATTTTTGTTAATCTAGTGTTGTCCATTCTGTGGGAGAGGCCAAAGAACTTCAAGCGTCTTCTATGTAACAGTGAACTTGTCTAGTGCTGTGTGTAGGTCCTCAGTTTTTCCTTTAATACTTGTGCTGTTTATATTAGTGGGATCGTAGGTTTTTCTTAGACTTTTTCATTCTTATTTCGCAATTTCATCAATTTTTGGATGGCCTCCTAGAAATGTAGTTTCGCATGGATGTGGAGCTTCAGGCAAGACAACTGTCCTGGAATGTAGAAGTTCCACTTACCCTGGGCGAAATAAAATAGCTCTCGCGGACCACACACAACTTACAAGGGGACCATGAGGCCTGTTAATCACGTATTTTCTTGAGTCATGGGTAAGTTGTAGACAGAGCTGTCTTCAGAATCTGGTTAACGGCTTTTCATGCGACGGCCCTCAGTTTCCAAGAAAATCCATGTTGAAATTTTATTGTTGTCTGCTATAGCGTAGAGCAGTGGCTAATATTTACGGCTACCAAGCCGGCGACACGCTTTCCAACCCTGATTATGTACATTTTTCTTTCCTTTTTTTCAATTTCATCGTACATAATTTCATTAATTAGTATATGTCATTCAAAATTATTCACAAATAGTCATTTTCGGGGTGGTAATTTCATTACTAAATCAAGCATTGCAACGAATGTTCTTGAGATTACAGAACCGTCTTGCTCGGTATCGTTTGCTGGATGGTATTTGTCGTAGAAACAAGTGAAACAAAAATTCATAAAGCAATATGCAGGTTTAAAAAAGCTGTTGCCTAGCACGCACACCGATTTTTCAGAAGCGATAACGGAAAACACACTTATTTTAAATTCAAAAAGATCGTTGTTTCTTCGATCTACTTCGATGCGAACTAGGCGTGTTTGATCATACCTGTGAAAGCAGGTGCACAAAATTAATGTGTAACTGAAGAATGTATTTTTATAGAATTTTCCCTCGAAAATATTTCTCTGTTACTCTTCAGAAAGTTTGAATTTTTTCGTAAAGATGTTGACCAGCCTGCAAAAATAAACATCATTGCGGTGGCAAAGTGGAGTAATTTGAGTGGGATAATTCTTTCATCTGCAAGGATTTGACCATGAGATGTCTGATTAGTCTGCCCTCCCCACGTATATAAAATGTAAAGAAATTATTCTTGGCCCACGTAAGGAAGAGTGACAGATTTTAAAATCTCTTCGTACAGCACTTTCGTGAACTTTCCCAATTTCATGCTGGTCACAGTCACATATTTTAATTTATGATTCAACTCTTCATTGAACAATCTGACAAAATTTCAGGGATGGCTCTTGTGTACATAGGAAAATGTAAGGGAATATCTTTCATGGCGAAATTATAGTATACTGTGCTTTGAAGCAATGAGTAATCTTGTTCAGGTCTTATTTGTGCACAAAGATGGTTTCACTCCCTGTTCCTCAAGGGATCTGTTATTCGCCGCGCGGGGTAGCCTAGCAACCTGAGGCGCCTTGCCACGGTTCGCGCTGCTCACCCCATCGAGTCCTCCTTCGTGCATGCATGTTAGTTTAAGTTAGATTAAGTACTGCGTAAGCCTAGGGACCGATGATCTCAGCAGTTTGGTCCCATAGGAACTTACCACAAATTTCCAATGTGTTACACCTCGGCGCCGGCCGCGGTGGTCTCGCGGTTCTAGGCGCGCAGTCCGGAACCGTGCGACTGCTACGGTCGCGGGTTCGACTCCTGCCTCGGGCATGGATGTGTGTGAGGTCCTTAGGTTAGTTAGGTTTAAGTAGTTCTAAGTTCTAGGGGACTGATGACCACAGCAGTTGAGTCCCATAGTGCTCAGAGCCAGTTTTTGTTACACCTCGGCTGGTAGTGTGAGGCGGGTTGATCGGAATTGATTGCATAATCGAAGTCAAAATCAGGGATGAGTACTTCCATTTGCATCTGGAACCATTCCGCAGATGCATATACTATTCAATGATATTCTGTAGTAACAAATGTAAATAAAATACCCTGTCACAATTAAAATCTGTACCGCAAGCGTGATAGCCGTTATCTTAGGCGTTGCGATCCGATCCCTTTGTCGAAATATGGATAGCGTTATGGGTAGCAGACACGCATAAAACTTGTAACACGACCGGGGGTACAAATGGCGGGGGACCCTTAAACTGTTTCTTCACTTGAGGACCGTGCGCCCTGTCCACACCACGTATCTGATAATCCTGCGGCTGTCGTACTGTTCTGCTCTACACTGCTGCTGGCTTGCCTGAAATTATCTATCGAACATGCAAGCGGGTTTAGGGGAGCCACTCAGCGTTAAAACACAACACTGTCCTACGTCTGGTATGAACATCTACAATCCTGGAAATTGGAATAAGAACACCTTGAATTCATTGTCCCAGGAAGGGGAAACTTTATTGACACATTCCTGGGGTCAGATACATCACATGATCACACTGACAGAACCACAGGCACATAGACAAAGGCAACAGAGCATGCACAATGTCGGCACTAGTACAGTGTGTATCCACCTTTCGCAGCAATGCAGGCTGCTATTCTCCCATGGAGACGATCGTAGAGATGCTGGATGTAGTCCTGTGGAACGGCTTGCCATGCCATTTCCACCTGGCGCCTCAGTTGGACCAGCGTTCGTGCTGGACGTGCAGACCGCGTGAGACGACGCTTCATCCAGTCCCAAACATGCTCAATGGGGGACAGATCCGGAGATCTTGCTGGCCAGGGTAGTTGACTTACACCTTCTAGAGCACGTTGGGTGGCACGGGATACATGCGGACGTGCATTGTCCTGTTGGAACAGCAAGTTCCCTTGCCGGTATAGGAATGGTAGAACGATGGGTTCGATGACGGTTTGGATGTACCGTGCACTATTCAGTGTCCCCTCGACGATCACCAGTGGTGTACGGCCAGTGTAGGAGATCGCTCCCCACACCATGATGCCGGGTGTTGGCCCTGTGCGCCTCGGTCGTATGCAGTCCTGATTGTGGCGCTCACCTGCACGGCGCCAAACACGCATACGACCATCATTGGCACCAAGGCAGAAGCGACTCTCATCGCTGAAGACGACACGTCTCCATTCGTCCCTCCATTCACGCCTGTCGCGACACCACTGGAGGCGGGCAGCACGATGTTGGGGCGTGAGCGGAAGACGGCCTAACGGTGTGCGGGACCGTAGCCGAGCTTCATGGAGACGGTTGCGAATGGTCCTCGCCGATACCCCAGGAGCAACAGTGTCCCTAATTTGCTGGGAAGTGGCGGTGCGGTCCCCTACGGCGCTGCGTAGGATCCTACGGTCTTGGCGTGCATCCGTGCGTCGCTGCGGTCCGGTCCCAGGTCGACGGGCACGTGCACCTTCCGCCGACCACTGGCGACAACATCGATGTACTGTGGAGACCTCACGCCCCACGTGTTGAGCAATTCGGCGGTACGTCCACCCGGCCTCCCGCATGCCCACTATACGCCCTCGCTCAAAGTCCGTCAACTGCACATACGGTTCACGTCCACGCTGTCGCGGCATGCTACCAGTGTTAAAGACTGCGATGGAGCTCCGTATGCCACGGCAAACTGGCTGACACTGACGGCGGCGGCGCACAAATGCTGCGCAGCTAGCTCCATTCGACGGCCAACACCGCGGTTCCTGGTGTGTCCGCTGTGCCGTGCGTGTGATCATTGCTTGTACAACCCTCTCGCAGTGTCCGGAGCAAGTATGGTGGGTCTGACACACCGGTGTCAATGTGTTCTTTTTTCCATTTCCAGGAGTGTATATTCTGAGACGATAAGAAATCAAAAGTTGCACTGTTTACACTCCAAGTCGTAAGTTTTGATACCAACTTGTAGATGATTATCTGTCCACAATATCATTTGGATGACCGTACGCGTAACCGACACGACGCGAGTGATTGTTGATGATGCGGAAGCCGAATGATCCAACGAAAGTTTCTTACGCTCGTCACACATACGGATATCTGGCGCCAGTCCTCCTTGACACTAGTTATAATATAACACGGCTCGTAAAGGTAATTTACAGGTCACAGTTCTCAATTGCACGAGCGTGGGCGTAACCGTCGCGACGCGGCTGATTGTTGATGATGCGGAAACGCGGTGACCGAACGCAGTTTCTCACGCTCGCTACAAGACACTGGCACTTAACTGCACTCATTTGTGGTAACTTATTTTTACTGCTTACATTAGTTCATTCTGGGAGAGCGAACACGGCGCGGGTGATTGATACTGTACGGTATGACATGCAACGAGAGGATACGCAACTACGTTGTCGGCGGCACTGCTCATTTTTAATTACAACTTGACGCACTTTCTTTTGAATCAGTTCCACATTTCATCACTTTACTGTAATAGCACTCGTAGCAACACTTCAACGTCCATACTAGAAATGCCTCTCACATGCAGAGCTACCCACAGCACAACATAACCCGTGTTCCGCGCTCGACTCTGCAAACGCGCTGCCCGCAAAGATATTGCGCAACCAATCCAGCGATATGACGATACGCCTACAAACTTACCTCGAATATTTCGGAAACTAGGAGCCGTATCAGGTATTTAGGACTGGTCGCTCTACAACGTACTTGACACTTATCAAAATCCGTGATTAATAGGCCCGATGGTCCCCTTGTTAGCCGGAGAACACCTGGAGGCACCTCTCCATCTCAGCAATCTTTTCCTAAAGATCGCTCCCACGCACAGTTTCAACTTGTGAAACTGGCACGATGGAACGAGCACTACAAATGTCCCGGGCGCATTTCCGGTTGTTTCCGATCATCGAGTTCTGGCGGATCGGGAACATCACGCAGAGAAGAATCGAAGCGTTTCAAAACCTCTTCGTCTCAAGAAATATAATATTTTAGGCAATCCTAATACAAATGACAACCATTTGGACTCAGAAAAGCCGGCCGCGGTGGCCGTGCGGTTCTAGGCGCTGCAGTCCGGAACCGCGTGACCGCTACGGTCGCAGGTTCGAATCCTGCCTCGGGCATGGATGTGTGTGATGTCCTTAGGTTAGTTAGGTTTAAGTAGTTCTAAGTTCTAGGGGACTGATGACCTAAGATGTTAAGTCCCATAGTGCTCAGAGCCATTTGAACCATTTTTTTTTACTCAGAAAACTTTAGGCAAACCAACCATAAAAAGGAAAGGCAAGTTATCAAGTCTTGTGACTGCCTGCGCAATAAGGAAAATGATTTTATATTCAGTTATCAACTTCACATCCTCAAGTGAAAAAATCTCAGTCCTTACAGTGGAATCAGCGCCAAATCATACACCTTAATAGGTGCTCATGCTCGCACTAAAAGTGATAACAAGAAAGATAGAAAGTAGAAGACTTTTGAGAAACACTGGAGAAAACTACAAACAAGATCTCCAAACACTGTGCAAAAATCTTCTTAGGTGATTTTAACGCACAGGTTGGCATGGAGAAGAAATACAAATCAACAGTAGGATTTCATGGACACATAAGAATGGAGAACGTTGAATAAGCTTCTGTACATCATTTGTGTTGAGTCTTATGTCTACAAAAGTTACGAGACCCCTACACAAAAACAAAACTTGGAGGTCACCTAATCTATCATTTGCGGGATTCCATATTCATCATGTGGCAGTTTCTACAAAGAACATGCGCGAGATTCAAAAAGTCAGTGTACAGAAAGGAGTTGTTAGTTCAGATCACTTCTTAACACAAAGATTCCAACCAAAGAGATCCATTTAAATATAGCATTTTATGATAAATACACTGTGCAACAAGAAAATCCTTAAAATTCTGTACATTGTTCAAGATGCACATGAACGTTCTTGTACAAATAACAGTATACAACGACGTGCGTAGTGTGGCTTGTTGCTAACGCTTGTAAATTTTCTGTAATTTCATCTTGTGTGACGGAATGGGTCTGCGGCTGGTCGAAGACGTGGAGAAGATAGATACCAACAACTGTAATTGTATTTAATAATTTTATTTTGCTTGCAGTTTCAGTGTGTCATTGGCACCATCTTCGGGCTTCTAGACACGAAAATCGGAAAATCATCGAGTCGTTTGTGTTATTGTAGGGACCATTATATCCAACTGATTTCCTTGGGCTTATTCTCGGTACGCGTCGACTCTTCACACCTCCCACGGCAACATACAGTGTAGTTGTCAAAAATGGTTCAAATGGCTCTGAGCACTATGGGACTTAACTTCTGTGGCCATCAGTCCCCTAGAACTTAGAACTACTTAAACCTAACTAACCTAAGGACATCACACACATCCATGCCCGAGGCAGGATTCGAACCTGCGACCGTAGCAACAGTGCGGTTCCGGACTGAGCGCCTTAAGCGCGAGACCACCGCGGCCGGCGCAGTGTGGTTGTCGCTAGATATATGAAGGCTCCACGTGTACCGAGAAGAAGTCTAAGGAAATGGTTCAAATGGCTCCGAGCACTATGGGACTTGACATCTGAGATCATCAGTCCCCTACTTAAACCTAACTAGCCTAAGTACATCACACACATCCATGCCCGAAGCAGGATTCGAACCTGCGACCGTAGCAACAGTGCGGTTCCGGACTGGACTAGAACCGCTGGGCCACAGCGGCCGACTCTAAGGAAATCAGCTGGATATAATGGTACCTACAATAACACAAACGATGGAGAGCACTGGGTGCACCCGACTGCAAATTGTTGCTCATGTCGGCACGAGGTCATCCTCACTTCATACAGGCGGTTGGCGGAGTTGCTGAAGGTGGAAAGCCTCGCTCGCGGGGTGGAATCTGAGCTAACTATTTGTAGCATCGTTCCCAGAACTGATCGCGGTACTCTGGTTTGGAGCCGAGTGGAAGGCTTAAACCAGAGGCTCAGACGATTCTGCGGAGATCTGGGGTGAAAATTTCTCGACCTCCGCTATCGGCTGGAGAAATGTAGGGTTCCCCTGAATCGATCAGGCGTGCACTACACGCAGGAAGCGGCGACAAAGGTAGCGGAGTACGTGTGGAGTGCACATGTGGGGTTGGAGAATTCCCTCCCTAGGCCCGACAAGACGCCTCCTGAGACGCAGCAAGGTAGGAGTAGGCAAAATACAACAGGGAATAACAATATTAATGTGCTAATAGTAAACTGCAGGAGCGTCTATAGAAACGTCCCAGAACTGCTCTCATTAATAAACGGTCACAATGCCCACATAGTACTAGGGACAGAAAGTTGGCTAAAACCAGATGTAAATAGTAATGAAATTCTAAACTCAAATTGGAATGTATGCCACAGAGACAGGCTGGACAGTGAAGGGGGAGGCGTGTTTATAGCGATAAGAAGTGCAATAGTATCGAAGGAAATTGACGGAGATCCGAAATGTGGAATAATTTGGGTGAAGGTCACGGTTAAAGCAGGCTCAGACATGGTAATTGGATGTCTCTATAGGCCCTCTGGCTCAGCAGCTGTTGTGGCTCAGCACCTGAAGGATAATTTGGAAAATATTTCGAATAGATTTCCCCACCATGTTATAGTTCTGGGTGGAAATTTTAATTTGCCGGATATATACTGGGAGATTCCAACGTTCATAACGGGTGGCAGGGACAAAGAATCCAGTGAAATTTTTTGAAGTGCTTTATCTGAAAACTACCTTGAGCAGTTAAACAGAGAACCGACTCCTGGCGATAACGTATTAGACCTACTGGTGACAAACAGACCCGAACTATTTGAAACAGTTAACGCAGAACAGGGCATCAGCGATCATAAAGCGGTTACTGCATCGATGATTTCAGCCGTAAATAGAAATATTAAAATAGGTAGGAAGATTTTTCTGTTTAGCAAAAGTGACAAAAAGCAGATTTCAGAGTACCTGATGGCTCAACATAAAAGTTTTGTCTCAAGTACAGATAGTGTTGAGGATCAGTGGACAAAGTTCAAAACCATCGTACAATATGCGTTAGATGAGTATGTGCCAAGCAAGATCGTAAGAGATGGAAAAGAGCCACCGTAGTACAACAACCGAGTTAGAAAACTGCTGCGGAAGCAAAGGGAACTTCACAGCAAACATAAACATAGCCAAAGCCTTACAGACAAACAAAAATTACGCGAAGCGAAATGTAGTGTGAGGAGGGCTATGCTAGAGGCGTTCAATGAATTCGAAAGTAAAGTTCTGTGTAGTGACTTGGCAGAAAATCCTAAGAAATTTTGGTCTTATGTCAAAGCGGTAGGTGGATCAAAACAAAATGTCCAGACACTCTGTGACCAAAATGGTACTGAAACAGAGGATGACAGACTAAAGGCCGAAATACTAAATGTCTTTTTCCAAAGCTGTTTCACAGAGGAAGATTGCACTGTAGTTCCTTCTCTAGATTGTCGCACAGATGACAAAATGGTAGATATCGGAATGGACGACAGAGGGATAGAGAAACAATTAAAATCGCTCAAAAGCGGAAAGGCCGCTGGACCGGATGGGATACCAGTTCGATTTTAAACAGAGTACGCGAAGGAACTTGCCCCTCTTCTTGCAGCGGTGTACCGTAAGTCTCTAGAAGAGCGTAGCGTTGCAAAGGATTGGAAAAGGGCACAGGTCATCCCCATTTTCAAGAAGGGACCTCGAACAGATGTGCAGAACTATAGACCTATATCTCTAACGTCGATCAGTTGCAGTATTTTGGAACACGTGTTATGTTCGAGTATAATGACTTTTCTGGAGACTAGAAATCTACTCTGTAGTAATCAGCATGGGTTTCGAAAAAGACGATTGTGTGAAACCCAGCTCACGCTATTCGTCCACGAGACTCAGAGGGCCATAGACACGGGTTCCCAGGTAGATGCCGTGTTTCTTGACTTCCGCAAGGCGTTCGATACAGCTCCAAACAGTCGTTTAATGAGCAGAGTAAGAACATATGGACTATCAGACCAATTGTGTGATTGGATTGAAGAGTTTCTAGATAACAGAAAGCAGGATGTCATACTCAATGGAGAGAAGTCTTCCGAAGTAAGAGTGATTTCAGGTGTACCGCAGGGGAGTGTCGTAGGACCGATGCTATTCACAATATACATAAATGACCTTGTGGATGACATCGGAAGTTCACTGAGGCTTTTTGCGGACGATGCTGTGGTATATCGAGAGGTTGTAACAATGAAAAATTGTACTGAAATGCAGGAGGATCTGCAGGGAATTGACGCATGGTGCAGGGAATGGCAATTGAATCTCAATATAGAGAAGTGTAATGTGCTGCGACTACATAGAAAGAAAGATCCCTTATCATTTAGCTACAATATAGCAGGTCAGCAACTGGAAGCAGTTAATTCCATAAATTATCTGGGAGTACGCATTGGGAGTGATTTAAAATGGAATGACCATATAAAATTAATCTTCGGTAAATCAGATGCCAGACTGAGATTCATTGGAAGAATCGTAAGGAAATGCAATCCGAAAACAAAGGAAGTAGGTTACAGTACGCTTGTTCGCCCACTGCTTGAATACTGCTCAGCAGTGTGGGATCCGTACCAGATAGGGTTGATAGAAGAGATAGAGAAGAGCCAACGGAGAGCAGCGCGATTCGTTACAGGATCATTTAGTAATCGCGAAAGCGTTACGGAGATGATAGATAAACTCCAGTGGAAGACTCTACAGGAGAGACGCTCAGTATCTCGGTAGGGGCTTTTGTTGAAGTTTTGAGAACATACCTTCACCGAGGAGTCAAGCAGTATATTGCTCCCTCCTACGTATATCTCGCGAAGAGACCATGAGGATAAAATCAGAGAGATTAGAGCCCACACAGAAGCATACCGACAATCCTTCTTTCCACGAACAATACGAGACTGGAATAGAAGGGAGAACCGATAGAGGTACTCAAGGCACCCTCCGCCACACACCGTCAGGTGGCTTGCGGAGTATGGATGTAGATGTAGATGTAGATGACACCTAGGTTTTCGCGTTGAGAGGTTTGAAAATGGTGCCAATGAGGTACAGAAACTGGTAGCTAAATAGAATTATTAAATAAAATTAGGCTGTTGGTATGTATTTTCTTCAAGTCTTGTAAATTTTCGTTCTACCAAGACACCGATGTGACAATTTTTTGCAGTTGGGCTCTCCACGTACTTTGACATTCTAGTCATTTAGTCATATGACACATCGTTTATACTAAAAATCTTTTGTAGAAAGTCTGCTGCGATTTTATGTGATAGCTGACGTCACAGTACTGATTCTGCTATGCTGTTGGCTCAATGTCTGGTAATGGGGCGGAAGACGCAGTTTGGTGGCAATACTGGATGCAACCTTACACAGTATTCTCCTCTCCCATTTTTACGAAAATTGTAACCTCCCCACAAAATTTTTAAAGAAAAGGACGATACTAATTAGAAATGCTGATGGACATTGCTCTAAGCGTAACCTGCCCACAATGAAATGTACTGACAATGGCAACAAAAATGTGAAATTCGCAATCTGACTCAAATATAAAGCCTTCAAAAATTAAAGTCCATTCAGTGACAAGAAAATTAAATTAAACCGAAATATCGGTCTTTGGCCCTGTGTAAAACAATCAGAATTAAAGTCTTACCTCAGAATAAATGGATGTCACATATCTGCTCTTGTTGTTGCGCACCGCTTCGAGGAACTGCATTGCAAATAATAATATTCTCTTTTTTTGTGATTTTAGTGGAGTTTTTCTTCAAAAGAAGTGGAATGAAATGGGAAGTGCAACGAAATCTTGAGTTCAATAAGAAATTAAATTTTTGAGAAAATGCTTTTGAAATAAAAAAATTATTATTGGGAGACTTGTTGGAGAATAATTACAATAAATAAAATTTTTCATTATCTAATGATTATATTAATTAACAGTATACCTTATTCCTCATCTTGACCAGTGTTGCCGACCGCCTACATCACACAACCGCACTGGGCTGCTACTACTGACCGACCGCTCTGCATGACGACTACAGACTGAGTACTGCTCTCAACTAGACAGAGCTACAGACTCGCAACGACTGAACTGACAGACTCGCAACGACAGACTGACAGACTGAGAACCGCTCGCAACACTCGCGCGGTCAAACGCAAACTCTCTGGTCACAGATGCTACAATGCCTCGCCATCGCTGCTGCGTTACATACGTGTTTCATAACCCTCCACTGGGGGGGGCAAAAATTTGGCAGCGATGGTGAGTCATTTGGACTTGCCAATCGCGGCAAAATTTTTCTTTAATTAACAAAATCCTACAACTTACAGAATATTTAAATGTTGTGCACACGCACTAAGTACAAAATATATCAGACAAAGACAAAATGTGAGTACAAAACATAGTAGCAAATCAGAAAAGTATATACAAATTATTTGACAGATAATAAAGTGCACAGGCACTGAAAATTCTTTAGCATATTCAGAACAAATGAACAGACTGGCAAAAAATATTATGTTGACAAGTGACATAAGTGTACTCGCATTGGAGTTCAGCGAATCGAAAAATGTATAACCTATGAACATAAATGATGTTACCAAAAAATTTTTTTTTTTTATGTGACAAGAATCAGGATAGGGAAGGGAAGGATTGCATCATGGTTGTAGCACTTTAGATTGCACACAGCTGCTCTGAAAGTCCATATCTTTCCACAGAAGTACAACACCAAGTGACACAACTTGAAGTTCTTTTCCCATCAGAATTTATCAGTGTAGCCAAGACACTGAACTGTCGTAGTAATGTTCCATGTTTTCATTTTGGCAGTACATTACGTACACCAAACAGTGGGACCATAATAATGTCTTCATCGCTCATGGTGGTGGACAGCATGTCGTGTCAACACCACACTCTTACAAGGCACACCAACGTAGAATTAGTGCAAAACCAAAGATAGTGCTCCATGATCACTAGGATAAACAGGACAAATGGACATTGCAGTAATTCAGGGTAGTCAGCTTATGCGGTGAAGGACATCAAGTCACATAATATTGACAATTACAGACTTAATTAGTAGTTTGTGGCATTCATAGCCCAGTTATTGAACATTTCTGTACCAAGTATGTAGTATTACAGAAAAATGTTCCTTAATTGTTGTACATAGAATCAGTAGCCTTCTTTTCCTGGTTACAAAGCATTATGAAATAATCGCATTCTTTTCAGTTACAGAGTATAATCAAGAATCATTAACCTTCTCCTAATTACAGTTAATTAATCATTTGTCATTCCAATAATCATTAGCCTTTGCCTAATTACAGTTAATTAATCATTTGTCGTTAATTAATCATTTGTGTAATTACAGTTAATTAATCATTTGTCTAATTACCGTTAATTAATCATTTGTCTAATTACAGTTAATTAATTGATCATTTGTCATTTCAATATAGTAAGAATTATTAGCCTTAATTAATTACAAAGCATTATTAAACAGTACCATAGTTAATTAATTAATTATGTGTCATTACAATCTATTAAGAATCATTAGTCTTTTCCTAATTACAAAGCATTATGAAACAGTCACATTCATTTCCAACAACAAAGTATCAACATTGGAAACAAGAGCTAATCAATGGCATAATTAATAACAATTCGTGGAGTGACATTAATTATTGGCACTCAGTAGCCAGCAAGTATTGAATAAAATCATCATTCAGTATTATTCAGATTATTACGAAGTCATTATTAAAAATCAGTTAATTACAGTCATAGCATTAATAATCATGGGCATTACAAGTACTCATTACAATAAACAGTGTTCCTCATTCAGTAGTATTCAGACCATTACAAAGTCATTATTAAAATCAGTTAATTACAGGCAAATCATTAATAATCACAGGCATTATACGTAGTATCATTATAATAGACAGTGGCAGTTATTAGCTAGTGACAAAGCATTATTTTGAATATAGTCTCATTAAGAGGTCATTACTCAAGTGACATGCTATTCAGAGTTGATCAGTATTATTCAGAATTATCATAAACTAGTGACATTATGTGGGACTGGTAATACATTTTTTTGGTAGCAATGCATTGCGTTGGGATCGATAATTAATTGCTGAGGCATAATACTTTTTGCTTTTGACCTATTGCTGCAAATGAGGATAGGTAACGTCATTCGTCATGAGTCAGCTGTAGCAAGATTATGTAACAAGGCAGTACATGTGATCACATTTATAAATGATAAACACAAATGGGTAAAAAATATAAAAATGCAAGTACTAGAACAGGTACAATAAGTAACAGGTTTAGTAAGTGTCATGAAAAACTTCTCCTGGAAAAAAAAAATACAAAAACGGATTATTGACCTGAAAGAAGAAACGCACACTATGCTGAAAAGTAGTGAACTTCGAATTAACAGGCAGTGAAGTGTGTATAAAAATGTGTTCCATAGCTGTCCTTTCCAAAACTTTCAGTCATCCTACTATGCAATGTAACACCTGCTGTCAAAGCAAACTGCAACAAATACTTAAATAACTACGTAGCATAAATACATTACTTCAACATTATCCTCATCTGTAAAGAAAAAAACTTCATTATCCATATCATCATAACTTCACTATTATCATCATCTGTAAAGAAAAACTTCATTATTCATAACATCATATCCTTCATCATTATTCATCAGTATTCATTATCATCTGTAAAAAATCACTTCATTACTCATTTCATAACTATTCCTTATCTCTAGCATATTTCATCACTAAAACTAAGATGTGTAGTTCTCTCTGACAGCCTGCATCAATCACCTTGTATTCTGAAAGAAAAAATTAGTTAAGACTGCTATTCTGTAATGAGTATAGTATATTCTTGTTAATGTTTGTTAATCCTGATCCATTTACTCTTCCTCATAAAGTTATTGCATCTCCTTTCGTTTATTCCGTAGGTGAAATTCCCATTTATGTTAAATTTATTTCTTAGAATCATCATTCCTTTCTGAAATTGATGAACAAAGATTAATGTCCTGCATTTAAATCATATACCCACTAGATAATGACTGGTTTATGGTAACATAATTAACCCTACAGCATAACATGACAGAAAACGTAATATGTCAAAAACATTGACAGTGTTCAGATGCAAAAATGTACACAGAATAATACAATGCAGCAGCAAAAAAAAAAAAATGTTAAACAGTCACGATCTTGAGGTGTCATATGGCAACAAAAAATGTCAAAGTCAACTGGTGTGTGTTATATCTTAACTATTTCACAGTACATACAAACAAAACTTGAAAACAATCATACACACAAAAAAAGTGGAAAATGTGCACGGTCTGATGTGTAACGACAAGAAAAGCGACCTGCTAACCTTACCTTGCCGGGCACTTGCCAAGAAAAAATACGATAATCATCAGTAATTAGTCACGTGAAATAATTGCATTAGTAAATGGCATCATAGTGTGTTGAATCATACAGTGGTTTCACTCAATAAACGGTTTAATGTTTGAGATATGGTGATTGCCCCTCGACTTTCTGGTTCTCAAAGTCTCGACGTGTACAACATTGGGGTGAGGGATGCTGCGAATCCGATACGGACCTGCGTATAGAAGTTCAAATTTACTGCACTTACCTTTTAATTTGCTGGATAAATAGTGTGTACGCACTAATATTTTCTGTCCAACGTGAAAGTCTCGGCGTTTACAAACCTGTTTTTGCTGTCTTCTCCGGCGCTCTGCGGCACGTTTGATGTTCTTCAGCGCAATGTCAATTATTTCGCGGTGTCGTAGGCGACGACTTTTGGGAAATTCTATTAATTCTTTAATTTTGTTCGGTGGTTCAACGTTTTTCAGTATAACAGTCGGAGATAGCATAGTGGATTCATTTGGTATGGAATTAATTACATCTTGGAATGAGAGTATGTATGTATCCCAATCAATATGTCTTTTGTGGCAGTATATTCGGCACAGCTTACCAATTTCTTTCATTAATCTTTCACAGGGGTTCGAAGAAGCGTGGTACTTGGATATATAAATCGGAGAAATGTTTCTGGCTCGTAACATGCGTGTCCATACGCTACTACGAAATTGAGATCCATTATCAGAAATTACTTTCATTACATGCCCTACATGAAATAGAAAATGTTTTACAAATGCTTTCGAAACAGTTTTAGCAGTAGCTTTGCGTAACGGAGTGAAAGTAACAAATTTTGAAGTGAGCTCAACAGCGACAAAGATGTAGCAAAAACCTCTGTTAGTTCTCGGAATCGGACCAAAAATATCTACTGCGGCCATATGTCTTAATTTAACAGGTATAATGGGATATAAAGGAGGAATATGTGAAGTGGTGTCTGATTTAGCTTTCTGACAAATTTTACAAGACGCTAAAACTCGTCGTATACGTTTTTCCATGTTAGTAAAATAACAGTTCTGTCTCAGTATAAGAAAACATTTTCGTGTTCCGTAATGTGCGTAACTTAAATGAGTGTACCAAATTAATTTGTTAACCAGTTCGTCAGGAATGCATAATAACCAATTGTAGCTGTCAGGATGAGAGCGGCGAAACAGAATGTCATTGCGCACAGTGTAATGGTTCCTAATCGTAACATTATTCTTATCTAGCCAAAGGTGTTTAATTTCTTTCCAGACATTGTCTTTGTTTTGTTCTTGCGCTATGTCCTGTAATGACGATGAAATAAAGTTTTCAAATGCAACTTGCTGAATGTACATGACACTGAAATTTGCTTTGCAGAAGTTGGTTGCTACGTCTTGCTGATTGTTGCCGAGAGAACGCGATAGTGCGTCTGCTATAACATTTTGCGTGCCGGGAATGTGGACAATCGTAAAATTAAATTCTTGTAAATATAGTTTCCATCTGCTTAACCTGTCGTGAGTGAGTTTAGCCGAAAGTAAAAATTGTATCGCTCTGTGGTCTGTGTAAACGGTGGTATGTCTGCCATAAAGAAAGTGCCTAAATCTCATAAAAGCCCATACAACACATAATGTTTCCAATTCTGTAACAGAGTAATTTCGTTCAGCAGGTGACAGAATGCGACTTGCAAATGCGATGTTTTTAATTACTGTAGAACCGTCTTCTTCAATTTCCTAGAAAATGTGTACGCCTAAAGTGGTGTTGGAACTGTCAGTGGCAATGGAAAAATTTCTAGTAAGATCTGGATGCGATAACAGTGGAGCATTCAACAAAGCATGTTTCAAATAACATTCTCGTGAGCAAAATTCTGCGTGTCAAAAGTAATGTTTGCGTTACTGTAATATGCAATCTGTACTGTGTCTGGTCAAATGCTGTCGTACGTGCTATTATTTACGAGAAGATGCTGTGGCATTTCGACTATTTGAACTGCTTTGTTATTTCTTACTGACGTATTACGCTATGGATGACACCTATTGTCTGTTTCATTCATGATTATTTGTTGTTGCTGATGTTGTTGCTGCTAATAAGATCGACTGTTATTAAGTGTACGCTGATAATTGTGCTCAATATTCTTACGTCTGTCATGATAGTAATTTCTATACGGCGTATTGCGATGCTAGTTGAAATAGTGTGTTGTCTGTACGTAGTTATTTCTTTGCTGCCATGCGTTACTATTTGTTGGAGCTGGGACTATACGTGCACGCGGCGAAACATTAAAGTTTGGTTGACCTTGTAGACTACATTGTTGGTTAGGTATGCTAAGCGGTTGACTTTCATGCTATTGTGGTGAAAAACATCTATTGTTACCAAAAAATGCGTTTGCTGTTAATTTTACACATACTGATGATTACGATTTTATCTGTTATTAAAAATTACGGCGGTAATTGTCATTACGGGAGTGCCTACTGAAAATTGTCATATTCGGTAAAATATTTCTCATATCCGGTTTTCGTTACTTGTTTCTTAATACTAGGTAGAGCAATAGTTAAAGAGCAGTTTGGATAGATATAAAGGATAGTAGAAGAAAAGGCAGCAGTGCAGAAAACTAAAGATGAAACAGCACTACTACAGCTCGGGGCCCTATGCTCGCTACGGCACATATTCATTAAAGCGTAATGAATCCCCTGAGGTCAATTACGCACTACAAATAAATTTTAGCTTTTGCGTTACAGGCAATAGCGGTAAAATTCCAAAAGTAAATCGCTGTATTCTTGCTAATTCCAGTTTCTGCATAATACGTAATGCTGATGAAAATACAATAGCAAATTGTTGCATCAGATTCAAAGCTAGTTTCTGCATTACAGGTAATAGCGGTGAATGTACAAAGATAAATTGTCGTATATAGTGCAAATCGTGTATCTGTGTTCTGCCATTATTAAATTCCTTAGATTTTCTTACAAATGCAAATTGCTCGAAATCTACGTTCTCGTCACTCAGTCTGATAACACGTTCAGGTTTGTATGTGAATCTGTTCGTCTGTGTCATTTCGGATTTCAAGTTGCGTAGCTTTTCATATTTTAAGTCGCGTGGCTTTTCGGATTTTAATTCGCGTAGTCTCTGTAAATTATTCACATTATACACGCTGCGTGAGTCTGACAAATGCTCGTAACGTGGCGTCTGCTGTGATGCGTTATTAACTGAAGTGTTTTTCATCTCTTTTACTTCTTGTTGTAAACTCGACAGTTTTCTATGCAGAGTGTTATTAGACGAATCGATGTCATTAATTGTCTGCTGTAAATTTTGAAATTCAGGTGTTTGGATAAATGAAACCGGTGCAGTATCGTCTGATTTATTGTCATTAGTATTTTCGATAACATCAATACGACTGGCCAATTCATTACATTTTTCAGTCAGTATTTTAACCTGATCATCGGTTTTAGAATCAGACGCATTAATCTGTTTTTGCAACTTGCGCGTAGTTTCGCTCAGTTTTTTAACATCAGCTTTGATAACATCACAATCCTGTGTTAAATCTAATTGTTCGAATCTATCTGTCACTGTTTGAATATTTACTGTGTGTGTATCTGTTTTTGATTTAAGGTCAGAAATTTCATCCCGTAATTCCGCGTTCAATTGTTCTATGGTATTAATTTTGTCGGACACTGTAGTAATATTATTGTTTACATACGTCTTCGCTTTCGCGAATATTTTACGTTTGTCCTCTTGTCTTTGTGCAGTGATTGTTTCCATGACTTGTCGTTTTACTTTGTTTTGATCCTGAATAAATCTGCGGAAACGCGTATCACTGTTCTGTATGTGCTGATTAAAGCGCTCGTTAATCTGAGTGTTCTGCTGTTCGAATTTCGCGTCTATCTTTGCGTCCATAGTGCGCGAAAGTTCTACCGTCATTGCTCTAAACTCGTCCCGTAATTGTGCAGCTTTTTCAGAGCATTGTTTAGCGACTCCGCTAATTTCGTCTCTGAGTGTTTCTGTTGCGGCTGTTTGCATTTCTCTTAATTCTTGCGCAACAGATTTAATTTCTTCGCTATTTTTTTGTGAACACGCCTCAATTTCCGCGCGCAACTGTTCCTTAGTGTCATGACACTGCGCGGCAACAGCTTTAATTTGTTCACTAAGCTGCCTCGAATTGTCGTCAAATTTTTCATTTTGTTGTCTGACCTGTTCACTAAGTTGCTTGAGGTTTTCATTCTGTTGTTTGTTATCTTCCCTAAGTTGTCTGAAATTTTCATCATTTTTATTAAATTTTTTGTCCTGTTCACTAAATTGTTGTTTGATATCTTCACTCTGTTGTTGTAGCAATCTTGTCATAATTCGTACCAAGTCAAAATTAGCGTTTATATTCTCTGTGCTGTTTAGTGGTGGATCTAGAACTCTCTCGCTTTCCGTGACCATTTGGTCATTCTGTAATTTAGAAAAAGGTTTGTCAGTCGGATGTACATTGTCAGACACTGTTCCGGAATTAAATAAATCCGCCCTACTTTGTGTGATCTGTTCATTTTCATTAGACAGATTTGTCTGTACATTACTTGAGTTTTCCGAATCGGGTGTGTTAAGCTCTGCAGCGCTCATTACAATAGAGCGTTCTGCGTCATCAATTGTCGTCAAGTTAACAGACGAGACAATTGAGTTCGTTTGTTCATCATTAAGGTGAAAGTCATCATTAGTGGTCGGAATGCACTGATTGTTAGTGAACGCAGGATTGTCATCATTACGCTGCGTATCACAATTACTATCGGTCACGTTGTTTAAGTCGGTAATTTCATTCACAATACTTCGCGATACACTATTCACAGTCTTTCGCGGCATTTTTGCAATAGTCACAATTATTCACAAAACAAATAAGCACAATGCAAAAGCAACACACAAATACAACAAAGCAACAAATTGCCGTTGACCTGTAGAGAGAAAGTCACAAGATTAATAAAAGCGTAGCGCCAAATCCTAATTATATCTAAGCAAACAAGAGCAGATATCTAACTGTTGCTCAAAAGACTCTCAACGAAATACGATCCTGGCAGGGTCGCCAAGTGTAACCTCCCCACAAAATTTTTAAAGAAAAGGACGATACTAATTAGAAATGCTGATGGACATTGCTCTAAGCGTAACCTGCCCACAATGAAATGTACTGACAATGGCAACAAAAATGTGAAATTCGCAATCTGACTCAAATATAAAGCCTTCAAAAATTAAAGTCCATTCAGTGACAAGAAAATTAAATTAAACCGAAATATCGGTCTTTGGCCCTGTGTAAAACAATCAGAATTAAAGTCTTACCTCAGAATAAATGGATGTCACATATCTGCTCTTGTTGTTGCGCACCGCTTCGAGGAAGTGCATTGCAAATAATAATATTCTCTTTTTTTGTGATTTTAGTGGAGTTTTTCTTCAAAAGAAGTGGAATGAAATGGGAAGTGCAACGAAATCTTGAGTTCAATAAGAAATTAAATTTTTGAAAAAATGCTTTTGAAATAAAAAAATTATTATTGGGAGACTTGTTGGAGAATAATTACAATAAATAAAATTTTTCATTATCTAATGATTATATTAATTAACAGTATACCTTATTCCTCATCTTGACCAGTGTTGCCGACCGCCTACATCACACAACCGCACTGGGCTGCTACTACTGACCGACCGCTCTGCATGACGACTACAGACTGAGTACTGCTCTCAACTAGACAGAGCTACAGACTCGCAACGACTGAACTGACAGACTCGCAACGACAGACTGACAGACTGAGAACCGCTCGCAACACTCGCGCGGTCAAGCGCAAACTCTCTGGTCACAGATGCTACAATGCCTCGCCATCGCTGCTGCGTTACATACGTGTTTCAAAATACAAGTTTAGCAAGCGAAATACTGTGCTGGAAATCGTAAAATAGGTATATAATCCGATGTGCAAAACAAGAGCTGTAGCTGTCAGTACGAATAGGTAAATCACCTCAGAGAGATAATTACGCAGCAAAGTAGTTTACATTTGTCTAATGCCACATGCTGAGAAAATCATTTTCTCATTCTGTTTTTATAGACTAAGTTCATCAGTTAAAAGCGAAAGAATATAGATTAACTCTTTTCTTAGTTTCATACACTAATGAGCCAACAAATTATGATTTCTGCCCACCGTGAGATCGAGTGGCATCTGGTGGCACTGCGGGCATGTGACGCAACAAGAAAATTACGATAAGCAGAACACAGGGGTATGGGGGATCATTCTAGCGGCGATACGGGCAGCAATTAGGAAAATCCACTCATATCAGTAACTTTGACAAAGGACATATTGTAATGGCCTGGGAACAAGCTTCTTGGGTACGGTGAAGCCGGTTCGCGTGCAACTGTGAGAATCTACGGAAAGCTGTTGAAGGACGATGAAACCACGAATAAGGTTGTTGGACGTCCACACCTCATCACAGTAGGTAGAGTTCGGAGGCTTGCATGCTCTGTAAAGCAGGACAGGCGACAATCAGTGGCTGCTACAACGACAGAAAGCAATATTGGCGCATGCACATACTGCACCGTTCGGAGCACATTGCTGAACGTGGGATTTCCCCCACAGGCGACGACTCGCACCTGCTCCCATGTTGCCGCAACGACATCGTCAGTTACGATACAATCATCGAGACTGGGCCGTGGACTACCGGAAATGTGTCGCCTGGTAGGATGTTCAAAAAATGTTCAAATGTGTGTGAAATCTTATGGGACTTAACTGCTAAGGTCATCAGTCCCTAAGCTTACACATTACTTAACCTAAATTATCCTAAGGACAAACACACACACCCATGCCCGAGGGAGGACTGGAACCTCCGCCGGGACCAGCCGCACAGTCCATGACTGCAGCGCCCCAGACCGCTCGGCTAATCCCGCGCGCCTGGTAGGATGGATCAAGTTACTTGTTACACCAGGTCGACAGCCGTATCTGGATATGCTGTCATCGAAGAGAACTACTGCTCGAAACATGCGACGCACCACTGATACATGTAGTTGGGAGCACTATTGTACTGTGGAGGACATTCAGCTGGGCTCCCACGAATGATGCGGTAGTAATCGAAGGCTGCTGACTACGTGAACATTATCGTTGACTACCTGCACCCCTTCATGTTTGGTCCCTGATTGCGACGGGACTTTCCAGGAGGATAACAGTGCGTGTCAAAAGGCATCGTGAAAATCACGGTAATGAAGTCACGTTGATGTCTTGGCGACCAATTTCACCAAATGGACAATGGACCTTATCTGGTGCCCTATCAGGCACCAGTTCTGTGCCGACATACCACCGGCCGGTACTTTATGGGAATGATGTGGCCTCTCTGTAGACATCTGCTGCCACATACCTCCGGAAACGTACCAGGAATTACTGTCGAATGCACGCTAAACAGACTCTCCATTACATTGCGTTCCAAAAACGGATTGGTTCAAATGGCTCTGAGCACTATGGGACTTAACATCTGTGGTCACCAGTCCCCTAGAACTTAGAACTAGTTAAACCTAACTAACCTAAGGACATCACACACATTCATGCCCGAGGCAGGATTCGAACCTGCGACCCTAGCGGTCACGCGGTTCCAGACTGAAGCGCCTATTACCGCACGGCCACACCGGCCGGCCCAAAAACGTACCAAAACGCTATTAACCAAGCGACAGTGATGTTTCGGCTCCTAAGTGTCTATTTAGTAGGTATCGCTAAGTAATCTTGCCCAAAGGAGTGGGAATTACGGGTCATGTATGCCCGCCCGGCTTGCCGCGCTGTCTAACGCGCTGTTTCCCGAGCGGGAAGGCGTGCCGGGGATCCGCCCTGCGGATTAGTGTCGAGGTCCGGTGTGCCGGACAGCCTGTAGATGGCTTTTAAGGCGGTTTTCTATCTGCCTCGGCTAATGCGGGCTGGTTCTCCTAATTCCGCCTCAGTTACACTATGCCCGCGTTTCCTGTGCAAACACTGTCTCCACGTATACGTACACCATAATTACTCTACCACGCAAACATTTGGGGTTACACTTGTCTGATGTGAGATGTTCCCGTGGGCTGAACCGCACAATAACTCTGGGTTCAGTGTGGGGCGACGGTGGGGTGGGTGGACTGCTGTGGCCTGTTGTGAGGTTGTGAACCACTGAGGGCTACGACGGGACGAAGCCTCTCCGTCCCCGGTTCAATAAACACACAATACACACGCACACACTCATCATATCTTAAAATTGATGGAATATATTTCACATCACCATCATGAACAGCGTTATTATCAGCCATTTGACATTTGCAACAGTATAAAATTTTCTGCGACGCATAATCATGCATTTCATTGTTGAGCCCCACTGAAGTATAGACATCTGAATTTTTTTGTAGTAACATCGATCAATCTTTCATCGAGTCATCTTTTACGTTTTTTCTTGTATTTGAAATCTAACGAAGAACTTCCATCCATCCGGTTGAGCACATGTCTTGCTCGCCTCTGTTTTCTTTCCAATAGCGTTCTAATTTCACCATCTAGTTCAGTCTGTTCCACCGCGCAATTGCTTGTGTCCTCAGTCTCCTAGTAACTCCCACCATAAATTTCTCTGTTCGTCGAGGAGCAACCCTCAGTTTTTTTAATCTTTTCCCGTTAGACGGTAAATTTCACTGTCATTAGTCAAACCTTATAACACTTACTGTGAACTCTCCATTTCAGCCTCATTAAAAACTTAGTTCAGAAGAGTTCTTTAAGTTTACAGAAGCACTCCTGACTATCTTCGGTCCTCTATTTGTTCCTTAGACTGTTCATCTATCGTTCTGTTAAACTGCCTAAACACACTCTTGGGCCAAAACATTATGACCACCAGCTTAATGGTTCAAATGGCTCTGAGCACTATGGGAGTTAACTGCTGTGGTCACCAGTCCCCTAGAACTTAGAACTACTTAAACCTAACTAACCTAAGGACATCACACACATCCATGCCCGAGGCAGGATTCGAACCTGCGACCGCAGCGGTCGCGCGGCTCCACACTGTAGCGCCTAGTACCTCTCGGCCACTCCGGCCGGCACCGGCTTAATAGATTGTTTGTCCGTCTTTGGAATGAAATACACAACTGATTCAGCGTATCAAGGATTCGAAAGTTTGTTGGTAGGTTTATGAGATATATATGAGATATGAGATATCTATGCACAGGTAGTTCGCGTAAATAACAGTGCGCTGATCTGCGTACGCGTGGAGGGCACCCGATAGCGACCCAGATAGGTTCCATAGGATTTACATCAGGGGAATTTGGTCGCCGAGACATCAATGTGAATTCACTGCAACGCTCTTCGAACCACTGTAGCACGGTTCTGGCTCCGAAACACGGACAATTATACTGCTGAAAGACGACATCGTCATCGGGGAAGACACCAAGCATGAAGGGATGCAGGTGATTCGCAGCTGTCAGCTTGTCTTAGATTATTACTACAGGTCCCATGCAAGCGCAGGAGAATGTCTTCTATAGCATAATACTGCTCCCACAAGCCTGCATCCGTAGCGCGCTGCACCTCGATAACGGCCTTTGTGGAAACGACAATCGACTTACAAGGGGAGGCCGCCAATTGTGAAATTCAGATTCGATTCATACTGCGCATAATAAAAGCCCATGGCCAGAGGTGTAATGTGGCAAAGCACCAAGATGCACTTCTCAGCCGTTGTCGAGAAAATCGACAGTTAAAAGAAACCGTTGCGATGAAATGCTCTCTATGATTAATAATTTTCTACAGCGTCGTGGCGCAGTGGTAAGCGCTCGGGTTCATAATCCGAAGGTCGCCGGATCGAATCTCGCGCCGTGCAATTTTTTTTAATTATTAGTTTTTTGTAATTCAATATATATATATATATATATATATATATATATATATATATATATATATATATATATATATAAACTATTAATGAATTGCTCATGCACGTTGGTTTCGGCCCATTCAACATCTGTCCTTCAAGTGTAACGAGCGAGTAACGGAGTTTATATTTCATACCTGCCTCAGCAAATTTGTGTTCGTGAGGTCTCTATTCTAATTCGAACGTTTGACTTACGCTATACGTATTCGTTTCGGGATACCGTTTCTACGTCTTCCGTTAACTATACGTGGTTAACATTATGAAGACAATTAATAACATTTGTGAAATACAACTTTGTTTGCGGAAAACATAATGATGTTCGAAGTCGTCAGTTTTTCCACGACAAAAGACTTATTATATGCATAATTGTTGCAACTGATTGCCGGGAATTATATATATATATATATATATATATATATATATATATATATATATATATATATATATATTTGAATTAGAAAAAACAAATACTAAAAGAAAGGGTTGCATGGCGCGAGATTCGATCCGGCGACCTTCGGATTTTGAACCCGAGCGCTTACCGCTGCGCCACGACGCTGTTGAAAATTATTAATCGTAGAGAGTATTTCACCGCAACGGTTTATTTTAACTGTTGATTTTCTCGACAACGGCTGAGAAGTGCATCTTGGTGCTTTGCCACATTACACTCTGGCCATGAGCTTTTATTATGTGCAATATGAATCGAATCTGAATTTCACAATTGGCGGCCTCCCCTTGTTAGTGCAGCAGAAACGTGATTAAACTGGAGAGCCGACACATTTCCATTGATCGACGGTCGAATTCCGATGGTCCCGTGCCCACTGCAGTCATAACTGACGATGTCGTTGGATCAACGTGTGAACACATAGGGATGGTTTGCTGCGGAGCTCCGTGTTCAACAATGTAAGATGAACAGTGTGCTCCGAAACACTTGTGTGTGCACCGGCATTCTGCTCTTTCAGCAGAGATGCCACAGATCACCATCTGTCCTACTTTGCAGAGCAGAAAAGCCTCACTTCTGTGAAGAGTCGTGGAAGTTCAACCATTTAGCGCCTAGTCGTAGTTTCGCTGTCCTACCTCTTTCCGTAATTGCTCACGATAGTAGCACGTAAACATTCGACCAGCTTCGCAGTTTTCGAGGTGCTCATTCATAGGCTCTGCATAATAATAATCTGCCCTTTGTCAGAGTTGCATATCTCAATGGATTTCCCCATTTGCAGCACCTATCATCGCTAGGGTGATCCCCCGTCCGTGTCTGCTTCGCCTACTTACTTTTGTTACCCTGTCACGTGCCCGCAGCGCGACCATGCGACATTCGACGTCACGGTGAGCAGTGGTCATAATGTTTTGGTTTATCAGTGTAAAGAAATTAACTTTAGTTCTGTAATAGCATTATTCGTTTGTACTATTTTATTTCTTGCGCACTGATTATACGTTCTTTCTGTCTTCCGTAATTAATCTTCCAGTCCACTTTTATACTTGCTTCATTATGTTCCTCCATTAGCTACTGAAGTTGATTTTCACTGGAGACAAAACGTATGTTACTAGCAAAACCGAGCGAGGTGGCGCAGTGGTTAGTACACTTGACTCGCGTTCAGCAGGACGACGGTTCAGTCCTGCGACCGGCCATCCTGATCTAGGTTTTCCGTGGTTTCCCTAAATCGCTCCAGGCAAATTCTGAGATGGTTCCTTTGAAAGGGCACGCCCGACTTCCTTTCCCGCCCTTCCCTAATCTGATGAGACCGATGACCTCGCTGTTTGGTCTCTTCCCCCCAAACAACCCAGCCCTCACTAGCAAACCGGAGGAAGCTTGGGTTTCTTCCTTTTCGCAGTATAGCGCTCTCATCACTTTCCACGGGACGTTGCACAATGCAGTGATCCTCAATACACTGACGTGCAAAACTTGAAGGTACCTTTCACTGTCAAGTAATATAGCTCGATGAAACTTGGACTACACATTGAAAGAATTCCTACAGTATAGTACAGAAGGTAACTGGAAGAAATAGCAGTGAGACGAAGAGACAGTTTTATTCAGAGAATAATCACGCTGGAGTTACCACGACTGATGATTACAAAAGGCATGAATGGTTCTTAATAGGTGTGTGATCACGACGGCGGCAGTGTGTGCTTTGCAAAGTGATTCCACACTTGGCCTCAAGGTTGGTATGGAGTTCTTGTCGTAGGTCGTTCCTTTCTTGCACCAGCGCGACTGACAGCTGCTGGGTGGTAGCTGGTGAATGTGGTCGTGCGTCTCTGCTTCCCCCCAATGCATCCACAAGCGCACAATAAGTTATCAGTCGGAGGAATGAGCAGGCCAGCCCATTCGCCAAATATCCCCTCGTTGCAGGAGCTCCTCTGCTTGCACTGTTCGATAGGCACTCTCTCACCGTCATCCATGAAAATAAAGTCAGCGACGGATGCATCATAAAAAGACGAACGTTCGCTCTACGAAAGATCCGTACCCAAAGACTGGAAAGTAGCACAGGTCACACCAATATTCAAGAAAGGTAGTAGGAGTAATCCATTAAATTACAGGCCCATATTGGTAATGTCGATATGTAGCAGGATTTTAGAACATATATTGTGTTCGAACATTATGAATTACCACGAAAATAAAAAAAAGGTCTATGGACACACAGTCAACATGGGTTTACAAAACGTTCCTGTGAAACACAACCAGCTCATTATTCACATGAAGTGACAAGGGATTTCAGATCGCGTCCGTATTTCTGGATTTCCGGAAGGTTCAAAATGGTTCAAATGGCTCTGAGCACTATGGGACTTAACTTCTAAGGTCATCAGTCCCCTAGAACTTAGAACTACTTAAACCTAACTAACCTAAGGACATCACAAACACCCATGCCCGAGGCAGGATTCGAACCTGCGACCGCAGCGGCTGCGCGGTTCCAGACTGTAGCGCCTTTAACCGCTTGGCCACCACGGCCGGCATTTCCGGAAGGCTTTTGACACTGTACCACACAAGCGGCTCTTAGTGAAATTGCGTGCTTATGGAATATCGTCTCAGTTATGTGACTGGATTTGTGATTTCCTGTCAGAGAGGTCACAGTTCGTAGTAACTGACGGAAAGTCATCGAGTAAAACAGAAGTGATTTCTGGCGTTCCCCAAGGTAGTGCTTATAGGCCCTTTGCTGTTCCTTATCTATATAAATGATCTTGGAGACAATCTGAGCAGCCGTTTTCGGTTGTTTGCAGATGACGCTGTCGTTTATCGACATCAGAAGACCAAACAAATAACAAAACGATTTAGAAAAGATATCTCAACGGTGCGAAATGTGGCAGTTGACCCTACATAACGAAAATTGTGAGGTCATCCACATGAGTGCAGAAAGGAACTCGTTAAACTTCCGTTACACGATAAATCAGTCTAGTCTAAAGGCCGTAAATTCAGCTAAATACCTAGGTATTACAATTACGAACAACTTAAATTGGAAGGAACACACAGAAAATGTTGTGGGGAAGGCTAACCAAAGACTGCAAAAAGATGTAACAGACCTACTAAGGAGACTGGCTACACTACGCTTGTCCGTCCTCTTTTAGAATACTGCTGCGCGATGTAGGATCCTTACCAGATAGGACTGACGGAGTACATCGAAAAAGTTCAAAGAAAGGCAGCTCGTTTTGTATTATCGCGAAATATGGGAGAGAGTGTCACAGAAATGATACAGGACTTGGGCTGGAAATCATTAAAAGAAAGGCGTTTTTCGTTGCGACGGAATCTTATAATTCCAATCGCCAACTTTCTCCTCCGAATGCGAAAATATTTTGTTGACACCGACCTACATAGGGAGGAACGATCACGATGATAAAATAAGGGAAATCAGAGCTCGTACGGAAAGATGCAGGTGTTCATTATTTCCGCGCGCAATACGACATTGGAATAATAGAGAATTGAGCAGGTGGTTCGATGAACCCCCTGCCAGGCACTTGAATGTGATTTGCAGAGTATCTGTGTAGATGTAGCAGATGTAGAATACAGTGTCGTGATAATGCTAATTGGTGAACGTGCCGTGTTCCGAGGTATGCGACATTAAGTCTCCCCACACCGTAACATCTGTATTTTGTATAAACAGGTGGGCGAAATGCTGAAACTGAAATGAGAGGCGGGAAAGCAGTATATAATGAGGGGCACCTAAACTTTGGTGGAAGAACTTGTGGTCTCATATTTAGCTCTTTGCCTGGTTACTCAGATGAACTGCTGAACTGCAAGCATTAACAAGCTTCACATCGTCGTGGTTTCATGTTTTGAAAAGAAGGCCCAGAGTTAACAAATCCTCTATAACGAAATCGACAGAACGATAGAAGCAAGAAAAGACGAAATATTATGCATTATATATACACCTGTAACTCGAACGTGTGAGTTGAATTAATATTACCAAATTAAAAAACGTAATATCAAAATTTTTCATGACTTTCGAAATATTTGGACTTGCAAAATCTATGACCACTTTTGCAATCAACACGAAATTTCATCTAAAATGAAAATTCTCAGTCGTCTTAAATATCACAAAAATTTCAATTATTTTATTTTGTCAAGATGGCCGAAGGGCTTGAGAAAATGTAAGTGGATTCAAGTATCGTGGCTATCATGTTAATGTGCACTCAGACAAATTTGATACGAAACTGAAAAACTCGTCTAATACTAATATAAAGTAAAGTAGCCCCCAGGTTGCTTGTACTTCATTTTTTAACATCATATCCTTCAAACCGGTATGGTGATGGATGTTTAGGTATGTTCTTGCTGAGCTCCAAGCGCTACTTCAGAGTGAATTGATGTGACATGTCATATAGGCCTGAAGTAGTTTTAATTTTTGTAAATGCCAACCAAATGTAGGTTAGCAATAGTGAAAAAAAGTCTGATGTCACCTGTGGCTGTCAATATCATTTGTGAACTGTTTACGAAATAAATCATGCTGTGTGAAGGCATGAGCAGTATATGAAAGTGATTTCTTGGACAGCTGAAGGTAATCTCCCCCCCCCTTCCTCCCCCATGGGCACTAAATGTACCCCCATTCTTCTGAGGTCACCCCTCATGGTAACAGCTAAAGATCACCCTCTCAAGGCTAGTCCCTCCCCCACCCCTTCCATTTTCTCTCACGGCCTCTATTTCCCCGTCCCAGTCTGAATATGCCCAGTTGCTTTATTTAAACGATTTATGAGTGTTGCTGCTGTTTTGTCATAAATAATTTGCAGCTGCTTGCCCTGTTGTTATTATTTAAACAATTATGCTGGAGCAGGAAGTGTCATGAGTACTGATGCAGGCAGCGTCTGTAGCATCTGTCTATGAAGCACAAAATCCAATCGAAGACTGTCAAATGCACCTGCAGTCATGGTGTGAAAGTTCACAGTGGCGCAACTGCTTGGGTGGAGCCAGCAGCAGCCATACCACCTGTGTGTAGCAGAAGACACTGCACCTAGAGTCCTACTGGTTATGGATCAGTTTCCGTTTCATCTGTGACTCTGTCTGAGGTATCGTCCCAGGGCAGCTAGGTGAAAGAAAATACCTACCTTTCTTCTCATGCATCCTGAGAAATAATGTCCTGCAACGACAACCTGCCTGGCCTAGAGCTAGATGGGTAGCCACACGAAGCACACCTACGAAACTTTTGGTTTAATTGTATAACAAGTAAAGCTAAACACTAACCTTATCACACCCATCTGTTTATTATCTTTTTTGAAGGAACATCGTAGTTAATCAGTGTAAGTTTGATGCATCTATAGTCTGTAATCTTCAGATAATGTGCACACTCATGTGAAAACTTTGTACTTTCTCGCTAGTACAAAAAACGCACACGCAGGTACAGTAAAGCAGTGTTGAAAACGGGAAATTATTGACTTTATGGTGAGCAGGCCTTACTGAGCTTAGTCATCATGCATTTACAGATTACTACTTTGCCAATACCTTTCACAATTGTATTAGGGTATGTGTTTGTCAATGGGTACGTCAACATGATAATATTTCATGGTGGCCAGAAGAGAGTTAGTAGATGTTTCATCACCTTAAATAATGTTTAAAACAAAGCATCACATATATATGTCATTTTCACTTATGAATATTTGTATGAAGTTATTACTTTGTTAGCCTAGTTTTATTCCTTCTTTCCGATTTTGTGTGCCTGTATGATGTCAACCTTCGCTTGTTATTCAGTTTTGTAACCCTGGATTTTATAGTAGTGCTTGGTGTGGCTACACAGCTGTTTGCAGTCTGGGAAAGTGGTTGTCGTGGGACATTATTTCTTGGGATGTGAGAGAAGGTAGGAAGATGTTCTTTCCTCCCTTGCAACACTTGAGTGATCCCTCATGACACAGTTAAAAAAAAAAAACTGACACACAAACAGCAGGGCTCCAGGAGTGGGTCATTCCTACCCGACACAGTTGACATGATTGCTGCTTTCCCCCATCTAATTGTTGCAACCACTGTGGCTCTGCACGCCTTGAGTGCAGGTGCAGTCAACAGCTGCCCAATGGTCTACATGTAGGGGAAATTTGTGGTAAGTTGCTATGGAACCAAACTGCTTAGGTCACGGGTCCCCGCCGGCCGAAGTGGCCGTGCGGTTAAAGGCGCTGCAGTCTGGAACCGCAAGACCGCTACGGTCGCAGGTTCGAATCCTGCCTCGGGCATGGATGTTTGTTATGTCCTAAGGTTAGTTAGGTTTAACTAGTTCTAAGTTCTAGGGGACTAATGACATTAGCAGTTGAGTCCCATAGTGCTCAGAGCCATTTGAATCACGGGTCCCCAGACTTACAGACTATTTAATCTAACTTAAACTAACTTACGCCAAGGACAACACAAACACACATCCATACCAGAGAGAGGACTCGAACCCCCAATGGGGAGAGTGGTGCGAACCATGGCAAGGCACCTCCAACCTCATAGGGTAGCCTACATGTCGTGTGTAGGTTGCCTGTGTAGTTGTTTAAATATTATTATTATTAATATTGTTACTACTACTATTATTATTAACAGGTCACACAGCAATAAATTGTTTAGCAGAGTACCAGCAGTAACCTAACTTGGTTAAATAAATCACCTGAGTGCGCACAGATTGGGGAGGGGGAATGAAGGGTGGTAGGCTTCATTGGAGGGGTGAGAGGATGGGGAGACCTTCAGTGAATGACCTTCAGGTGTGACCTTGATGGGGTGGCTTTGAGGAGTAACCTGGAGGGGTTACCTCAAGGGGGGCGACTCCTAGAAGCTGTTTAGATACAGTGTAGGCATGTTTTGATTTATCTATATTTACACTGTACATAGTTACATTTGATAGGATAAATTAACTTGACCAAAGCCTTTGAAATGACTCCTGTGTTTAAGTTCATCACACGACACCGATGAAATCCACAAGTTGGGTTTGTAACACAATTGAATGGGGACTCAGGTTTTACTTCTATTGAACCTAAGCATAGGTAACATCACAGCACAGTTGAGTGGCAGGATGATGGGTGGCGTGTGATGAGAGTCAGAGCAAGAGAGAATCTGGGACTCCCATTGTAGACCTTTGAAAATTGTTTTAAATGATTTAAGGGAAGTAAAGAAAAGTCTAAATCTCAACAATAGACATGATTTAGAACCACTTTCGACTGGATATGACTTCTATTTCTTAAGCACTTCTCCATCAACTCACTCTTGATCTCGATAAGATTTCACAGTGGTGCAAAGATTAGCAAATTCCTTTAAATATTCAGAAATGTAAAATTATGCAATGCACAAAAAGAAGAAACGTAGTACCCTATGGTCATAATGACAAAAAAACAAAAATCGGATAAGTCAGCTTGTACAAATATCTGGGTGTCAAAATTTGTAATGATATGAAATGGAATGATCAGTGAGGTTCAGTTGTAGGTAAGGCAGGTGGCAGAGTTTGGTTTCTTTGTTGAATACTAGGCAAATACATTCAGTCTACAAACGAGATTGCCTGTACGAAAATCGAATAATCTATGTTAGAATATCGCTCAAGTGAATGGAACTCATATCAAATAAGACTAACATGTGATTTTGAACATGTACAGGGAAGGGCAACACGAATGGTCATTGCTTGTCTAACCCATAGAAGAGTGTGAGGGACATGCGGATGAAATTCAAGTGGCGGAAGCCTTATGATACACGCAAACTGTCGCATGAATACCTACTTAGAAGTTTTCAAGAACTTCCTTTAAATGATAATCCTAGGAATGTAGTATAAACCCCTATGTATCGCTCCTGTAGGGATCGCGTGGACAAGATTAAAATAATTATAGTGCGAACAGAGCCGTTTAAATAATCATTCTTCACACGCTCCATACCTGAGTGGGAATGAGAAGGAGGCCCAATAAGTAGTACAATGGGAAATAATCTCTACTGTGTATTTCACACTGGTCTGCAGCGTATGGACGTAGATATAGATGTAGACTGAACAATAAATATGTTTCGAGGTTTCTGCCTCGAGTAAAACACAGTTTCTTGTTTTTCTCTCTCTGCCTTTACATGTTTCGCTGATGTTACACCATCATCAGTGGGTTTTCAGTTTTTTACTTAACACTCCATTCTGGTGTTTCTGCCACTCCACCATCATCAGTGGGCTTCCCTTCGTTTACCTAATACTCCATATTAGTGTTCCTGTCGCTGTACCATCATCAGTGGGCTGCCAATCGTTTACTCAAAATAGCATGTTGGTGTTCATGGCGCTGCATCATCATCAGTGGGCTCCCCTTTGTTCACTTAACCTTGTATGCTGGTGTTCCTGTCGCTGTACTACCATCACTGTGATGCCCTTTGTTTACTTAACGTTGCATATTGGTGTTCATGTCACTGTACCGTCATCAGTGGGGTCCCCTTTGTTTACATAACATTGCTTGCTGGTGTTCATGTTGTTGCACCAACATCAGTAGGCTCCCCTTTGTTTACGTAACACTGCATTTTGGTGTTCCTGTCGGTGTACTGTTATCAGTGGGTTTCCTTTATATTTTGATGTCTCTGTCGGTATTTGTATTCAGCTGCAGAGGTGGCATAACCACACAGCACATGTAGCACATGCTCTGGGCACCGTTCCATCAGTGTGTCACTGTCACATTGCTTAGTTTTTAAGGGAAATCAGTTGTTAGCAGTTTTGATTAATTATAATGCTAACAATTACGTTTGAATGATTGTGTAGTATGTTTAGTACACTAGAAATATGGGTCAACAAAATAAAATTGTGTGTTCTTTCAGACATTTGAAGAGCACATTTGTGGAAATTCACCCTTATCTCACGAAATTTGACGCATTGGCACAAATTTTATTTGTGGTACGTGTTTTGTTCTACTATGCATAATTACCAGCTACTCAATATTGCCAACAGAGACTGCTTTTCATTGTTAATGAAACTCGTGTAAAACTCGTTTCTTGATATTCCCTTGCACCAAACGTTACAGGCCCACTAAGCAAAACAGACAAAGGACTGGAATACTCCCAAAGTATGCTAGCTAGAAGAATGCAAGTAACTACTCGAAACTAAATTCACGTGGAACGAGCTGGGCTAGAACTGAGATGGCACAGCTTGAAGGTCTTGACACGTTCATACATGGTCACGAAGGTCTTGTCATGTTGCTACATAGCCACCTGAGTAAATTAACATTATATATATATATATATATATATATATATATATATATATGTGTGTGTGTGTGTGTGTGTGTGTATGTATATGTATATGTATTTTTTTAGGAGTGGGAGGTGGGTTGGGAGAGGACAGAGAGAACGTAGACCAAACATGGGGTGACATTATCGATTTACTTGTCTAAACAGTGTTTCTTGTTGCAGTGTGACTGAAACTAATAAGTCAGCTTTGATGGGTAGTTTTTGTGTCTTTATTAATATTTTTTATGTTAGCGAGATAAAGTTTCAAAAATCGAAGTGCCATCCTTAAATTAATTAAATAGTATTTTGTTAGTTGCTACTCTCACGTATTATATGTAAGTAATATAATACGTTTAGGAAAACTAGAGTACATATTGTTGAACGGAAATGTAGGATCATGCGAGGCAAAACTGATCCTAGAATTATCTTAGAAGATATGCTGAAGATAGGCAAACTTATATTTATAGCATTTCGAAAAAACGTGTTACAACATTGATGGAAATTTGACATTCTGATGGTAGCAGGTTCAAATATAGGGAACGAAAGGCAATCTATGGCTTGTACACAAACCAAAAGATAATTATGCGAGCCTAAGTGTATGAAAAAGAGACAGAAGTTGGGAAGGAAGAGAGCCAGTGAGACGCGGTCGTAGGGTATTTCCGCTGTTATTCAGTCTGTACACTGAGAAAGCAGTGAAGCAAGCCAGGGTGGAATTTAGAAAGCGAATTAAAATTCAGGGAGAAGAAATAAAAGCTTTCGGGTTTGACGACGTTGTAATTCTGTCAGAGGACTTCGAAGAAAAATTGAACAGCACGATAGTATTTTGAAAGAGGATACAGGGTGAGCATCTACAAAAGAGAGAAAACGGTAAAGGAGTGCACTCAAATTAAATCAGACGATGCTGAGAGAATTAGATAAGGAAATTAAGGAAATGAAACACTAAAAGCAATAGACGAATTTTGTTATTTCTGTAGCAAAATACCAGCCGCGGTGGCCATGCGGTTCTAGGCGCTTCAGTCCGGAACCGCGCGACTGCTACGGTCGCAGGTTCGAATCCTGCCTCGGGCATGGATGTGTGTGATGTCCTTAGGTTAGTTAGGTTTAAGTAGTTCTAAGTTCTAGGGGACTGATGACCTTAGAAGTTAAGTCCCATAGTGCTCAGAGCCATTTGAACCATTTTTTTGTAGCAAAATAATTGCTGATGGGTGGAGTAGAGAGTACATAAAATGTAAAATAGCAAGAAAAGCATTTCTGAAAAAGATAAATTTATTAACATCGAATATAAATTTAAATGTTAGGAGGGTATTTTTCATGAGTGGAGCCTTGTACTGCAGTGAAACCTAAACGATAAACAGTTCAGACAGGAAGGGCAGATGACGGGTCGATTAGATTAATAATGAGGAGTCGCTGAATGAAATTCAAGAGAGAAGTGAATTATGCCATAACTTGAATAAAAGAAGGGATCGATTGACAGGACACATCCTGAGTGCTACGACTGCCACACGACCTTAAACTGACCCTGTTCAGTTGCACGGTAACACGAACAAAACAGTAATGGGAAATTAAATAAAGGGAAAAACCCTGATAACGGTCTACTGTCACCAAAACATGTATGGATAAAGAGAGGAAAACAAGCAATTGTGTTTTGCTCAAGGCAGAATCCTCGAAATGTATCTAACATAAACGTAATTGCTTCTATTAGCTGAACTGAAGGGTGAATGGAGTTAATTATTTTAGCTCTTTTTTTACTACATGCTTAAACAAAACTGAAACTGTCATGATGAACCTTGCATTCTTTTCCATTAAATTATGTATATATAACATGGATTTTAAAACATGAAACCATGAAAAAACTGTTTACAAAAATGCTTTACACCATCGCTCCAGGATCTCCATGGTGGAGATACTTGATCTAGATACCGACAATGTTGATAAGACTGTAAAGTTAAAAACTTAAACGCTAGGATATAGGAAGTCCGTCAAAACTACTTATAAAAGTGGGACTAGTCACATACTCATTTTTAGCATTGATGATGGAAGCTCGAAGAATCATTTCTGTTTGATCTTCGTCAAGTACAGTAGCACCTTTAGTTGGAGGCTATTTAAACTTAGTCGGCAGTTCTTCTTGCAAACTTAACTTTCAGTCCTTTCTCGCCTACATTAATAAATTTTCCAACAAACTGCTTAACACTTTTTCCCCTCGAATTTTACCAAGAATCAATCATTGATGCATGGCTTCCTGCCCACAACTACATATTCGATGTAACACTGATTGCTCTGTGCCGTGGACGAGCTTTCGCTTTTCACAGAATAATTCTCATATTAGATGTCGGATGTAGTCTTCATTTTGGATTTCTGTGGGAGACACAGTGCTTTGACTTTTTTCTGTTTTCGTGTAGGCCAAAGTTTTTTCATTGACTTTTCCTGTCTGTTTTTGTTTTTTCTGCGCTTTCCAGAAGAAACTTATCAATATGTAACTTTTCTGGAGTGTAAGCTAAATTTTACGATTTAACACTTTTCTTACCGCCTTTCATCAAAGGGGCAAGGCTTTAGAATAAGGTGCCGCATTTCTGGCGTAACAGTGGCTTCACTTGCTGAGGGCTCTAGACGGATCATCAGTATAGAAGTTAAAGTGACACTAGGCCGAAGCCCACCCACACCAGTTTCAGTTTGCTCGGCATCTTTTTGATTGTTTGAAGAAGCGACAGTACTTTTCCACCGGGACATGTGGGAGTCAATGCCCTATCTGTTACGTACGAACTCAGAAATTTATCATCAGCGAAAATTTTTTCATTCAGGGCGAACATATCACTTAACTTGTAATCCTTTGCGAAAATTCACACTCGTGAAAGCTAGTGGATGAGCTTTAGCTTTAGCTAACACATTAGGCTATTGAATGATTTGTAATTGCCTATTGACTTTTGGAAACATGTTTTTGTAATAACAGTTTTATAAAACTATGAAAAATTTCCTTATGAATGTAAACTTAGCATAGGGATAGTTGAGACGTGGCTCAACCATTCCCAATTTGAGTGTCACAAGTATCCTTATCTTCACCATCGTTCAAGTGGCTATTTATAGGTGATGTATGCAACTAAACAAATTGTTATAGAACAAAAATAAAGTTCAAATTGCAATAGTTTCAGCCACTAAGTTTCTGCAAAACATAAAAATTGGAAACTATTTACTTAATAATTTAATGCAGAGACGTCAGAAACAGTAACCAGAAAGCACAACTTCGTCTTTCTCCAAGACAGCTGATGTTTGTTTCTCTACTAAAATACTAATGAAAACTAAAGAGTGGTACGACATATGGAAAAAAATGACCTACTGATGAGGAAACAAGGGTGACTCAAATATCCCACATGCTAAAATGTACCCACTCTCCCCTACTGCACACAGGGTATTCCACGCAGCGTCAGAACACCTCCTATACGAAAACGGTTCGAGATGTTACAATACGTAAAACGACAAGCTTTTCCTGTATCGTCAATGTTCCTTAGCATTTAACTGAATAGTTGTTGAAGCAGTCGCGTTTACCACCAATCGAGAGATCGTGATCCAAATCCCGTTGCTGTTTCTAGTGAAATCGTTACGGAAACGGCTGTTAAACGACGTGAATGAGTTGACCCAGTCATCGCTAAGGGACTCGTTCCGCGCTGTTGACTTGTCAGCAGAAGTGAAAGTCCCCGGCAGTCTATGCATGCTTCCCGGCTGTGACTCGCAAACATTAGCGACCGTTATATCAGTGCAGTCCTCCAGAAATGATCTAGTAGAAAGCATCGCATGCTCTTTAAGGCTATTCGCAGATGATGCAGTTGTCTGTACCAAAGTAGCAACGCCAGAATGTAGTAAAAATTTGCAGAACGACCTGCAGAGAATTGATGAATGGTGCAGGCTCTGGCAGTTGACCCTGAACAAACATATTGCGCATATATAGGAAAAGAAATTCACTACTGTACTGCTACACTACTGATGACAAACAGCTGACGACAGCGTCTGCCGTAAAACATCTAAGCGTAATTATCCAGAACGACCGTAAGTGGAAAGACCAAATAAAACAGATAGCGGGAAATGCTGATACCAGACACAGATTCAACGGAAGAATCTTAAGTAAATGTAACTCATCCACGAAAGAAGTGGCTTATAAGGAGATTGTTCGCCCGATTCTTGAGTACTGTTCATCTATATGGGATTCCCATCAGATAGGACTGATAGTGGAGATAGAGAAGATCCAATGAAGAGCGGCACGTTTCGTCACGGGATCATTAGCTGGCGAAACAGCGTTACGGAGATGCTAAACAAACTCCAAAATGGAGCAGACACAAGTACACTGTCTCATTAAAATATAAACACTATTAGGTACGTCTTAAACCCATCTTCACCGAGGGTGGTCATTTCCTAAAGAGCTTCCGAATAGAGTTTCAGAAACGCATTATTCCATTAAAAATACTGTATTTGCTTATACTTCTTCTTCTTTTGCCTGAACCTTAATCCCGCAGTTTTCGCAGGATCGGCGTGGTTAGAATCGGATTTGGCATGGTTAATTAAAAGGGGTGGCCGGATGCCCTTCCTGCCACCATCCCATACCCCGGCGGAATCAGTGTACCTCAACTGCCTGCGTCCAGTGTAAACCATGAAAGAGTGCGAACGTGTTTCAAATGTCTGCGAGTCGTGTAACTAAGGCAGGATGTGAGGACTAGCCCGATATCCAACTAGCGCTATGTGGAAAACCGCTTAAAAACCATATCCAGACTGTCCGGCACACCGGCCCATGTCGTTAATCCGCCGGGGCCTGCGCGCCTACCCGAGTCCAGGAAGCAGAGCGTTAGCGCTCTCGGCTAAACTGGCGGGTTACCGTATTTGCTTATACTACGTGATAAAAAAAGGATATACCTTAAAAGGTACATAGTACTACGATATTGTGAATGCTGTATAAAAAATTTTCGAGTAATAAGCGTAAAGGCGTACTTGATCGCTCATGTACCACGATAAAACCTTATTCCAATCTCCCGCAAAGTTTATGATATACACTGAAGAGCCGGAACATTATGAGCTCCACACACCGCGAGATTGGATGCCGCCTTGTGGCGCTGTGGGCACTGTATGCGGTGAGGAAAGTACATTGGTGTGCAGAACTTGCGTACAAAATAATCTTCGTAGGATGTGTCACTGCCAACTAACATTGCTTGATGCACCAAATCCCATACACAGAAAGAACTGCTACAGGAGGCATGAAAGAAATGCGTAACGAGACGAACAGGAATGATACTTTTATTCAAAGACAACAATTACAAAGACATCGCAATTCGTGATGGTTCCCTGGACACTACAAAAGGCGAGACATGGTTGTTAGTACGGTTTACAATCACCACAAGGATACGTGAGCTCTTTAACGTGCTCCCATGCTGGCCCCAAGGCTGGTAAAGGCGTCCTTGTGGTACAGCATTGCATTCCTCAGCCAGTGCGATGACAACTGCTGGATGTTCGTTTTTGTACGCGGACGTGTTGCAAATGCATTCCGTACGGGCTCCTTGGGATTTAAGTCGGGGGAATGTTATCCATAACAATGAAGTCAGCGCCGGATGCAACTCTAAAAAGACGGATGTATGCAAGGGAGACAGTGTCACAACAATGCTGGTTGGTGAGTGTAGGCTACTGTGTTCAAAGATTTGAAGGTCATCGCGTCCATTCTACTTTATTTCTCCCCACACCATAACATCTGGACCGCCAAAATAATCATGTTCGATAATGTTCTCACCTCTCGCCGTAGGGAGCTACGTCCAGCATTTCTGTTCGTCTCATTGCGTATTTGTTGCAGTTCCATCCTATAGCATACTGCAGCAATTCTGTCCATTGCCCTAGTTCCAATGAGCTATATTGCCTGACAGTGACACAAAGCGCCAAAGTTACTTTCGTCCTTAAGCTCTGCACACCATTGTATATACACGGTTATTGAACTATGTGAAAAAAGTACATTACTTTCAAACTACAGCGTGCACTCTTTACTCAACATGTAAATGTCACTACAGATATTCGGATTTATGTTACGACATGTTTGATATGCCTGCCATCATTGGCGATGATGGCGCAGACGATTAGGCAAATTCTACATGACCCGCTCATGTGTCGTATCATCGTTGCTGTCGATGACCTTTTCAGTGGCTGTTATTAGCTCAGCAGTGGTTTTGGGGATATTGTTCTACACCTTGTCTTTAATACAGCCCCACAAAAAGGAGTCGCATGTGTTCAGGACCGGAGAATATGGCGCTCAATCGAGGTACACGCCAGTGGCCTCTGGGTACCCCAGAGTCAGAATGAAGTCCCCAAAGTGCTCCTCCAGGACATCGAACACTGCCCTGCTTCGATGGGATCGAGCTCCGTCTTCCGTGAACTACATTTTGTCGAAACCAGGATCACTTTGGATAATTGAGATGAAGCTATTTTCCAAAAGCTTCATGTACCATTCGGCAGGGATATCGCACCGACTATTCCGTGACTGGACATTGCACACCACACAGTCCCCGCTGACGGTGAGGAGATTTCTCGATCGCGAAATGCGAATTCTCAGTCCCCATAATGCGGCCGGTAATTTTGCTTATTAACGAACCAATCCAAATGAAAGTGGGCTTCGTCGCTAAACCAAACCATACATGCGCTTACTAATTCCCATCATACCCCGCTGTTAGCCGTGCAGTTTGAACATCCTTCCGCAAACCGTTCATAAGTTATGACGATTTTATTTTATATAGTTCAATAATTGTCACCCTGAAGCAGAACAGTTCAAAATGTGGTTCCGAAATCTCTGCCTTCCCATACAAGCATTCTGAAACCTTCCGTTGTTTCGTCTCATCCACGCGTAAACCTCTCTTTCAACATTCTTAAACCAATTGTTGGTGATGATTAAATTACGCTCTGCGCAAAATTCTACCAGGTGGCTTCCTCTTTTCTTTCCCCAGTCCATATTCACATATTATTTTTCCTTTTCTTCCTCTTCCCACTACCAAATTCCAGTCCCCTATCAGAATTAAACTTTCCTCTTCCTTAACTATCTGAATATATTATTTCATCAGACATTCTTCTCATCTCTTCATCATCTGCGGAGCTAACTGACATTTAAACTTGTAGTACTGTGGTGGGTGGGTGTCTCTTGGCTACAACAATGCGTTCATTATGCGGTTCGTAGTAGCTTACGTGTGTTCCTAGTTTCTTATCTATTACTGGAACTCCCAGATTACTATAATTTGTTTTTGTATTTATAATCCTATACTCATCTGATAAGAAGTCCTGCCACGAAACTTCGCTAATTCTCACTATATCTAGACTCAGCCTACTTCCTTTTTTAAAATTGTTCTAACCTACCTGCGTGATAAAGGGATCTAACATTCCAAGCCCCAGTTCGTAAAATGCTTGTTTTGTTTATCCTGATGATGACGTCCTCTTGAGTAGTCCCAGCCCGGAGATCCGAATGGGGGACTATTCTACCTCCGGTATATTTTTCCCCCGATAGGATGCCATCATTATTTAACTGCATAGTAGAGCTGCATATCCTTATGAAAAATAATTGCTATAGTGTCCCCTCGCTTTCTGCTGTTCGCAATACCAGTCAATAAGGCCTTATTGGTCGATGTTATAAGGCCAGATCAGTCAATCATCCAGATTGTTGCTCCTTCAACTACTGAAAATGCAGCTGCCCCTTTTCAGGAATCACATGTTTGTCTGGCCTCTCAATAGACATCCTCCATTGTGGTGTCACCTATCGTACGTCTGTCGATACTATTGAAACATGCAAGCCACCCGACTTCAGCAAGGTACTTGGTTCATGGAGGAGACTTAAGGTAACTGAAAGAAATACGCAGTCAGAAACGAATCGTTTATTGAAAGACAATGAACACCCTTAAATCACCACAACTCATGATGGTCCTCTTGACATCACAAAAGGCGGGAAACGAGTGTCGGAGAATCACACTCGACGAAGTGACACATGGGAAAAAGAAATATCGGGTACGGCATTTCTGCCATACATGCTCTGAGGGATGAACCGAATCGGCCGTATGTTGTGAAAATGCGGTGTAAAGACTATTTATAAACCGACAAAGAAGATCAAGTAGTGTCTCACATAGGCAAAGGAGAAAAGGGACTCACTTGCAATATCGAAAATGCACCGCTTACCACGTACATGTGGAAAAGTTTGAGGCTGGAATGACTGGACGATCAATCAGCACTCGGATCACAGAACATAAACGGCATCGCAGGCTGCAGCAGGCGGAGGAATCAACCATGGCGGAGCACACGCTGTGTGAGACCGACCACATAGTAAAATTTGTCGACATGGATGTTCTGGCCTCAGAGAATAGCTATCGCACTCGCATGTCCAGGGAAGCTATAGAAATACACAACCGGGACTATAGCTTCCACAAGAAAGGAGAAAGACTCAAGGTGAAAGGATCGTGGATTCCCGTGCGGCAGAGAACTACCGTTGCAGGAGGCAGAGGGAGAACCGCAGCGGCAATGACCACGGAAAAACTCTTGGACTTTGGTGCGCCAGGTGCATACAGTATAATAGCCGCCCATTCACAGCCTGACTGATCCACCGAACAGCTCACCGACCCGCTGTGTGGATACTGGAGGCTGCTTGGTAGATTCTACCTGTCTGCAATTACGGACTCTGGCTGGCAGGTAGCGGTCGGGGAAGCAGATAGCGGTCCGCCGATCAAATCGACAGAGCCGAACCACAGACCCGATTGGGAGCCCATCACCAGCACACAGCCGAACGGGTTGGGACTCACCTGCTCACCCGTTCTGCGTATGGTGGCTCAATCTGCGGCCACGAGCTCGACCCCAGTCCGCCACCAGCAAGAGTGAAGCTTTGACGATGGCAGCCACTCGTGCTGACAAAACGTTAGAAGATCATCTAACGTCTGCCGAAGAACCGGAGGCAGAAGCCAACAGGCAGTTCATCCACTTCTTTTTTTTGTCACATTACTTTTCTGATGACTCCTCTCTCAAGCGGTCTATCCAGTTTGTAGTCAAGTCCCAGATCCTCCCATCCATACAATCATTCAGGCTTTACCACTATAGTAAAGTATTTTTTGTTGTAAATGTTGCATTTCATAATTAATTATTACCCGTATTGTTGACGTGTCTAATCAATTTTTACATGTACTCCATTGGCCATTAAAATTGCTACACCACGAAGATGACGTGCTACAGACGCGAAATTTAACCGTTAGGAAGAAGATGCTGTGATTTCCTAATGATTAGCTTTTCAGAGCATTCACAAGGTTGGTGCCGATGGCGACATGAGGAAAGTTTCCAAACGATTTCTCATACACAAACAGCAGTTGACCGGCGTTGCCTGGTGAAACGTTGTTGTGATGCCTCGTGTAAGGAGGAGAAATGCGTACCATCACGTTTCAGACTTTGATAAAAGTCGAATTGTAGCCTATCACGATTACGGTTTATCGTATCGCGACATTGCTGCTCGCGTTGGTCGAGATCCAATAACTGTTAGCTGAATATGGAATCGTCGGGTTCAGGAGGGTAATCAGAAACGCCGTGCTGGATCCCAACGGCCTCGTATCACTAGCAATCGAGATGACAGGCATCTTATCCGCATGGCTGTAACGTATCGTGCAGCCACGTCTCGATCCTTGAGTCAATAGATGGGGACATTTGCAAGAGAACAACCATCTGCACAAACTGTTCGACGACGTTTGCAGCAGCATGGACTATCAGCTCGGAGACCGTGGCTGCGATTACCCTTGACGCTGATTCACAGACAGGAGCGCCTGCGGTGGTGTACTCAACGACGAACCTGGGTGCACGAATGGCAAATCGTCATTTTTTCGGATGAATCCGGGTTCTGTTTACAGTATCATGATGGTCGCATCTGTATTTGGCGACATCGCGGTGAACGCACATTGGAACCGTCTATTCGTCATCGCCATACTGGCGTATCATCCGGCGTGATGGTATGGGGTGCCATAGGTTACAGGTCTCGGTCACCTCTTGTTCGCATTGACGGCACTTTGAACAGTGGACGTTGCATTTCAGATGTGTTACGACCCGTGGCTCTACCCTTCATTCGATCCCTGCGAAACCCTACATTTCAGAAGGATAATGCACGAGCGCATGTTGCAGGTCCTGTACGGGCCTTTCTGGATACAGAAAATGTTCGACTGCTGCCCTGGCCAGCACATTCTCCAGATATCTCACCAATTGAAAACGTCTGGTCAGTGGTGGCCGAGCAACTGGCTCGTCACAATACGCCGATCACTACTCTTGATGAACTGTGGTATCGTGTTGAAGCTGCATGGGCAGCTGTACCTGTACACGCCATCCAAGCTCTGTTTGACTCAATGCCCAGCCCAATCAAGGCCGTTATTACGGCCAGAGGTGGTTGTTCTGGGTACTGATTTCTCAGGATCTATGCACCCAAATTGCGTGAAAATGTAATCACGTGTCCGTTCTAGTATAATATATTTGTCCAATGAATACCCATTTATCATCTGCATTTCTTTTTGGTGTAGCAATTTTAATGGCCAGTAGTGTACTATCTCGAAGACAGTGTTCATTTTAACGTAACTTTCAGAATGAATTTTTCACTCTGCGGCGGAATGTGCACTAATTTTAGAACTTCCTGACAGAGTAAAGCTGTGTGCTGTACAGGACATGAAGCTGGGGCCTATGCCTTTGGCAGGCAATTTATCCAAGCACAACTGACGTCTCGCCCTCACAGCCTTACTTCCGCCTCTACCTTCCAAACTTCGCAGACGTTCTCCTGCGGTCTTGGGGGACTAGCAGTCTTATAATGAAGGCTGTTCCGGACACATGGCTTAGCTACGGCCGGGGGACTTTATCTAGAAAGAATTTTTACTTTCTAGAGGAGTGTGCGCTGATATGAAACTTCATTCCGCTGCTCGACCCGCTGCGACTCACATCGTCTCCGCGCACGCAACGCCATGGCTGGCAAGCAGATTGCCGCCGCATTGAAAGTCCTCATCAACGCGATGGGCTTCACCGGCGGCCGCCAACGGCAACCAAGGCGCAAGCGAACGCAGCGGAACTGGACGATGTTCCAGTGCTACAACTGTCAGCAGCTGGGGCACACCGCGCGCGGGTGTAAGAACGCCGTCGCGTGCTTGAAGTGCGTGGCGGCTCACGACACCCGCAGCTGCACGAAACCTCGTGGGGTGGCCAGCAGCTGCGCGAACTGCGGCGGGCCACACGCCGCCAACTGGCGTAGCTGCGGCTACCTCAGGGAGTCACGCCGTCTACTCGCCGCACCACGCCCTGCGGTGACGTCAAGCGCAAGCGCCTCGACGGCCGCCCCCCCCCCCCCCCCCCCCGCTCCGGCGAGGGGTGCGACCCGCGCCGCCTTGAAGCCGCCACCGATGAAGCTCTGGCCGGCTTCCAAGCCGCCTTTGCGGCCGAAAGGGCCGCACTGAAGGAGGAGCTCGCAGCGGTCCATCGCCAGCTCCAACAGCTGCGCGATGAGCTGCGGGTTATCAAGAAGAGGCCGCCAGCTCCCGCCGCCGCCGCAACCGTGAGTCGACCGGTAGGGGTCGATGCGGCCACGCAAACAACCGCCGCTCCGCCCCCTGCTGCAATGCAGGACGTGGCCCCTATGGAAACCGACGATGTGACGCCACAGTCGTCACACTCCGCCAAGGCAGCTGCAAGCAAGGGTGCTGTGGCAGCGACCGACTCCTCCCATGCCGAGAAGTCTACCGCCAAGAAGTCACAGCTACGGAAAATGAAAATACCAGATCCGCACGAGCTGCAGCCGTTCCTTAAGAACATTGGGGCGTCGATACAGGCGGGTCATACCCATTCGAGCAACCGTACCCCCTCTCCACAGCAGGTGCTAGCCCGCCCCCCCTCCCCCATCGCCCCCACCGCTTTAGCAAGTATGAGCTCAAGTGGCTAAATTTCATGACCAAGGAGGAGTTAACCCTAATTGACAAATACCCCATCTTTACGCCAGGCGAATGGCAATTATTCGCAGGGCTAGCAGAAACACACGTGACGGGCCAGGTACCTTCCTACGTCTGGAACCTACGTAGCAAAGCATGGAGAGAGTAACATCACAACTCGGCGTGAGTCATCCGAGCCTACCGGCCAGCCATTTAGGCCGTTCGTTTTCAGCGTCTCTTACTGTTCCTCTGACTATCCTTTAATCTTTCTTTTATTATTTACAAAAAAAAAAAAAAAGAAAATTGCACAAAGAGTCAAGCAGCACGATAAAGCCATGTAATTTCCCTAGCCAAACCGTCATGCCAGAAGGTGAAGCGCCTTGTTGCGCTAGTACTTCGCCCCCAGTCGAGGCTATCTTCCTCAGTCAATTGTGCAGGTAGTAGATATGAAACTTCCAGGAAGTGTGCCAGACCGGTACTGAGCCTGGTGCCTTTGTCTTTTGCGGGCAAATGTTTTACTATCATTTTGATTTTTTAAATTAAATTAAATTTAATTTTTTTATATTTTTAGACCTTCGTGCATTCCCTTCAGCCCTTTCTTGCATTCGCTAATATTATGCCTCCTCGGCCTGGCTTCAGTGCCGTTAACATTTTCCTCTGGTACTGTAAACAAAAAGGTTACACTTAGCACAACTGAAATTGAGACAGCCCCTTTTCTTAACAACGGTCCTAAACTCTACTTTGGAACTTAAAAATTCTTCTTCAGTGATAATACCGACAGATTGAGATGCGATAAGCCTTTTTGAAGTACTTAATCTCAATGTCCAATAAATGACGTAGATCATTAATGAAAAAGATAAAATACAGTTATGTTCGTGAACAACGTAATGTTGCATCTTCCTGAGGTGTAAATCAGTTATCCTCGTTCCCCTAAGTCATTGGCGTAATAAAAATTATACGATTAAATAAAGTTATCGATTAAATGAAGCTATCCGTGCATGAATCACAACCCGCCCTCAAAGCTTTACTTCCGCCAGCAGCTCTCTGGAGATGATTTATTGACAGTAGTAAAGCTATGCGGGTGGCTCCTGATTTATGCCTGGTTAGCTCAGTCGGTAGAGCACTTATACGTGAAAATTCGGTTTCAAGTCCCTATCTGACACACTGCTTTAATGTGAATAATGAATTCGCAAATTGCGATTATGCCTTAGCACCAGCTGTAACATAATTCAGAGCAAATGAAAATTTGTCCCTGACCAGCACTCAAACCCGTATATCCCACTTGTCAACAGCAGTCGCCTTTACCACTTCGTCTATCCGAGCACACTTCCACCTGCGACCCAAATCTTGTCATGCTAGCACTAGATACTGTCATTACCTCCGACTACGCTGTATAACACAGACACTGCAGTACAGAATTTAGTGCCATGCCAAGGCAATTTGACGAGAGAAAAACGTCTCACGCTGTGCAGGAATTCCGGTTCCGATCCGTCACAAATCTTAATTTGTTCTGAAATATTCTACACTGATTCCGACCCATAACTGCAGTTTGCGAGTTCGTTCTTCACTGAATGCGGCTGTTAATCCTCAGTGCAGCGTCTGTTCCCACGGGCGTATGTGCTTTACTTCGGACTACGTAGTAAAACAGTGCACTACAGCAGTTTTAATCTGACAGGAAGTTTCAAAGGTAATTTCGTTTCCATATGTTGTGACAACTGTAAATTAGTTCAAATCGCTCTGAGCACTATGGGACTTAACTTCTGAGGTCATGAGTCCCCTAGAACTTAGAACTACTGAAACCTAACTAACCTAAGGACATCTCACACATCCATGCCCGAGGTAGGATTCGAACTTGCGACCGTAACGGTCGCACGGTTCCAGACTGTAGCGCCTAGAACCGCTCGGCCACCCTGGCCGGCTGTAAATTAATACTAGATTGGGATCCGAAAAGTGATTTGCTGCTCTTAGTGAGTAGTTGCCTTAACCATTAGGCTACCTGAATACGTCACCAGGCCTGGCTCAAACTTTTATTGGCGCTGATGTGATTTCCGTACACTATTACCCAAGGGTGTTGCACACGGGAGGAATTCGCTGGAGAAGTGTCGCATTCTTTGCCACAGAAATATATATCCATTGAAATAAATTCACTGCAGTGAAGTGAGTGGAGTCACTTGGGATAAAATGAATGAAATTGTGTTATTACTAAGTAACTTGTGGGAGATGCTCTACACGTAGTGTTCGAATGTAATAAGAGACAACAAACCACAATGAACATTTTATCCTTGTCTGAAGGTGTGTTCGGGTAGCCTGGTGGCTAAAACGGCTGCCAGCGAAAAGTAGGAGATTTGTGTTCATACTCTGGTCTGACAAACATTTCTATTTGTCAGGTTCAAAAAATGGTTCAAATGGCTCTGAGCACTATACGACTTAACTTCTAAGGTCATCAGTCACCTAGAACTTAGAACTAATTAAACCTAACTAACCTAAGGACACCACACACATCCATGCCCGAGGCAGGATTCGAACCTGCGACCGTAGCGGTCACGCGGTTCCAGACTGAAGCGCCTAGAACCGCACGGCCACACCGACCGGCAATTTGTCAGGAAACCTTTATCACAATACGGGCTCAGTATTTCTACACTGTTTACAATGATATCTTTTCATGTGTTTGCATGATCAATAATCTTGTCGCCATAGATATATTCATTGCATTATCTTCAATATCTGATGAGTACTTTTGCAAATGGAGATTCCAATCAAACCGAAGTAAAACAGAGGCCTGTGAATTCCATTTCCTTTAGAAAGAGGCACGCACGAAGTTACACGTGTTATTGAACGTGGTGGTAGCTTCTCGTAACTACTTACCTCAATAACTACGCTAAATGTATCCGGACACCTAGTTGAGGATGACTAACAAGTTCGTGGCGCCCTCTATCAGTAATGCTGCAATTCACTATGGTGTTGGCCCACCCTTAGCCTTGATGACAGCTTCCACTCTGGCAGGCATACGTTCAGTCAGGAGCTGGAAGGTTTCTTGGGGAAACTCCGCCACAGGCCGTGCATTATGAACAGGTACTTGATCGTGTTGAAAGATGCAATCGCCATCCCCGAATTGCTCTTCAACAGTGGGAAGCAAGAAGGTGCTTAAAACATCAATGTAGGCCTGTGCTGTGATAGTGCACGCAAAACAGCAAGAGGTGCAAGCCCCTTCCATGAAAAACACGACTACAACATAACACCACCGCCTCCGAATTTTACTGTTGGCGCTTCACTCACTGGCAGATGACGTTCACCGGGCATTCGCCATACCCACACCCTGCCATCGGATCGCCTCATTGTGTACCGTGATTCGTCACTCCACACAACGTTTTTCCACTGTTCAATCGTCCAATGTTTACGCTCCTTACACCAAGCGAGGCGTCGTTTGGCATTTACCGGCCGCTCGACCATGAAATCCAAGTTTTCTCTCCTCCCGCCTAACTGTCATAGTACTTCCAGTGGATCCTGATGTGGATTTCCTGTGTGGCGGTCTGAATATATGTCTGGCTATTACATATTACGACCCTCTTCAACAGTCGGCGGTCTCTGTCATCAACAGACGAGGTCGGCATGTACGTTTTTGTGCTGTATGTGTCCTTTCACGTTTCCACTTCACTATCAGTGGACCTAGGGATGTTTAGGAGTGTGGAAATCTCGCGTACAGACGTATGACACAAGTGTCAACCAATCACCTGACTACGTTCGAAGTCTGTGAGTTCCGCGGGGCGGCCTATTATGCACTCTCACGATGTCTAATGACTACTGAGGTCGCTGATATGGAGTACCTGGCAGTAGGTGGTAGCACAATGCACCTGCTATGAAAAACGTATGTTTTTGGGGGTGTCCGGATACTTTTGATCACAAGTGTATGTGTCACCATCGATTGGACGCTGTCTCTTAAGCAGCACTGCACGAATCAGTCAAACAAGCTTTTCTCTAAGATATAGTTGCTCCACAGCTGGGAAATAAATGCACATACGCTACGCAACGCTGAAATTTCACTTGTGCACTCAGTTGCTGAATATTTTCGTGTCATCGTCGGCGCCAAAGTAGCCTGTGGTCACAAGAGGCGCTACTACATCAGGTACATCCCCATCTACATCTCCGTAAATACCTTGCAAACTACTACGAAGTGCATGACAGACGGTACTTAGCTATGGATAATATGCTAGGGTTAGTTCGCATTTCAATCACGCGTGGAGCGCGGAATGTGATTAAAGGCCTCTGTTCAATTTGTAATTAGATTAATCTCGTTTTCATGGTCCCGTAGAAGGATGGAAAATGTATGGAGATTCTTCTGATTTAGAAATTTTGTAAGTATGCTTTGGCAGAATACTTGGCGTTTTGCTACAAGTGTCTGCAGGAGCAGGTCTTTCAGTTTTCATGACACATTCCCGTGACTCAAACAAACCTGTGACCTTACGTGGTGCCCTTCTATGTAAATGTACAATATCCTCCGTTAGTTCTATTTCATTTGTGTCCTAACCGCTAATCAGTATTCTGAGATGGTATGCACAAGTGATTTGTAAGCAGTCTTTTCTGTAGACCAACTGCATTTTCCCAGTGTCTTGCCAATAAACTGAATTCTGCCATCTGCTTTACCCACGACTTAGCCTATGTGAACACTCCACTTCACATGTGAGCAAATTGTTATACTGAGTTACGAGCGGATTCTTTTCAATTGTGATTCACATATAATGGGGTCAGAGGGTACGGTTCCTTACGTGCCGCGCTTCTATGTAAACGTACAATGTCCCCGGTTAGTTCCATTTCATTTGAGTCCTACACGGTTATCAGTATTCTGAGGTGGTATGCACAAGTGATTTGTAAGCAGTCTTTTATGTAGACCAACTACATTTTCCCAGTGTCTTGCCAATAAACTGAAATCTGTCATATGCTTTACCTACGACTAAGCCTATGTGAATATTCCACTTCATGTCTGAGCAAATTGTTACACTGAGTTACGAGCGGATTGTTTTCAATTGCGATTCACAGATAATGGGGTCAGAGGGTACCGTTTCTCTGAATTTTGTGACGTGCACTATTTTACATTGCTAAACATTTAAATAAAGTTGCCAATCTCTGCACCAATTTGATATTTTATTAAAAGCTGACGTAATGTTGAAACACGGCAAGCACTTTAACTGACCTCTTTTAATTTTTGTTCACGTTTAATTGTACGAATGGAGGGGAACTGATATAGTTTAACGATAGTCATAATACTACAATTATTGTATGAGCTGACTTCACTTCCTCTTCTTAAGCTGTTGTGGTCTAACATGGTCCTAGATACATCCTTTGCTATACGGGCTAACTTTGGAAGTGAGGAGTGTGCACGGGGGCTTAATTATTATAATGCAAGTAATTTTAGTAGCTGTGTGTCCGGTTACGAAGTCTCGTAACCTGTTGGCCCTGAATAGTATTATTATGCAATCTGATTGCATAAAATAGCAATAAAGAATGAAAGGAAATTTCCGTTAACACAATTGATTAATTAAGTCCCCTGCAACTATAAAAGCTACGAAACAACAAAGCACAAGTGTAACTGTTCTGTGTGTGGAAGTGTGATTCAACGTACACGTATCTGGCACGGTTCTTCCTCAATACGACAAGAAATTTCAAACACCATTTACAATGAACTAATTAAAAGCCAGAAATACTATAATTGCACATAGAAACCAGAATTACAGTCTAATACATGAACACGGGCCAGATGCCTTGTTGACTGACCTGTGACCAAGAGGCATTGTTATTTAGGAATTTGAAATAAAAATTTTTTTGTTACCTCCATATATATTGACGAAAAATACACTGTGATCATTGCAACATCTTCCATATATACTGCATGGGGGCTTAATTATTTAAACATGAAATTCAAATACTTTTAATTTTTTAGTCGCTGTATGTCCGATTACGAAGTCTCGTAAACGGTTGGCCCTGACTAGTATTTGTACGCAATCTGACTGCATAGAACAACAACAAAGAATGAAATGAAATTTCCGTTAACACAATTAATTAATTAAGTCCCCAGCAACTATAAATCCTACGAAACCAAAGCACAAGTATAACTGTTCTGTGTGTGGAAGTATGACTCAACGTACACATCTGGCACGGTTCTTCTTCAATAAGACAAGAAATTTCAAATACCATTTATACTGAAGTGATAAAAAAATTAGAAATACTATAATTGCGCAAGAAAACCAGAATTACACTCTAATAAAAGAACACAAGCCAGATGCTTTGTTGACTGAACCTGTAATGACGCATTATTCAAGACATTGAAATAATGAGAAATAAAGCGAGTTTTGTTACCTTCATATATATTGATGAAAAGCACTCTAATCAATACAATATCTCCATTGGAACAACATCTGCTGTCTAGCCCATCAGACAACTGCATAAAACATGGAACAAGCACTCACTACTACAACATCTCCACACCGACTCGCTACTACCACATCTCAACAAGCACTCTCCACCACGACCTCTCGACAAGCACTGCCCTCCGCTACTTCTCAATAAAAACTGCCTACTACGAGTTCTCAACAAGCACTGCCAGTGGAGGCGGCTGAATAATACTCTTTGGCGCAATCTCTGGCGCTGTGGCTCAGTGTAGCCACCTTTCAATACATTACACCAACCAAACAGCATTTACCCCCTCGCCCAGCAGAAGAACAACTGCACACGACATGCTCTCAACTAGTACTGCTATCGACATCCTCTCAACAAGCACTGCCCACGACAACCTCTGAACTACAACTGCCCCAGTGGAGGCGGCGGAATAATACTCTTTGGCGCAATCTCTGGCGCTGTGACTCATTGTAGCCACCTTTCAAGTGCCGTGGATGTGAGACAGGTGATGTGTTGCAAAGCAATGGGAATGAACCACGAGGAACTGGGGGTGCACTCGTCTCCGCTGAAACAGAGGGAGAATAAACAACAGGCAAGATACCCGCCTCAATGGTAGGGAATGGAAGTCGCTTTGCCACACAGAAAGCAGATGGACAGGTCATTGTCCATTTATATGATAGTCCATGGGGGATCAAGATTAAAAACCCTTCGTTTCATAAGACGAAACTTTGTCAGTGGGTGTTTGGCGCTAGGAGCTTGGTATAAGTGATATACGTGAGCAGATAAACATCTCCTAGAGTTTCTAAAAACTTGACAGAACAGCACTTACCTACCTAACCGGCGGATGCTGGAGCAGAGTCAGCTACTAGCATTATAGCAAGCTCTTTAACATTCCACATGACTTGTGATACGAGGCTAGCTGGTGGCTGAATGAGCACCAGTTGGAGTATTAGTAGTGATGTCACGAGGACGCAACATAGGATTTTTTTAGAAAAGAGCTAAATAAATGCGATGTATTGGCTTTTTGACATTCACAGCTTCCGATTTGAAATATTGTCTAAGAAACAATTGCCTCATAGGCAGTCTCTAGCAACTTTTAAGAGGATTCAAGGTCCCGCTTTGTTGTTGGGAAGACAGGAGCATGGTGCTGGGAGGAGACCAGGAAAATGGAGATGCAAATTGTCGGTCACAGAGGGTGAAGAGACAGGAGTTGGAGGAATTCTGGGACAAAAGTCATAGCGAAGTGGCAGACTAAGTTCCGGCTGTGCACTCAAGTCAAAAGTCGCTGTGTCTCCACTGTGCTCGCAGTACACTAAAGATTATGGTAAGCATTGCTTACAGCTCTGGCACAACACTGCAAGCGAGTGTATTGTTGTTCAGTTGCTACATAGATATCACTGGGTCAAATTCGCCAGTGATTCCTCAGATCTTTAGGATTCTTGGGTGTTGGTTCCAGACAGTCACTGCAATTGTCATAGGTTACTGTACTTAGTTCACAGAATTACATCCGAGATTTTATGCAACTTATCTCTTTGAGTAACTTTGCCAGCTCAGAGCTTGCAGTTCACATAGTAAGGCACATTTTTGTAAAGCTGTTGCCCACATATCTTTGTTTTCTGGCATTATTATTCGTATGTCTTTTATAATTAACCACAATGTTACTTAAATCTCGAGTTTGTTACGACAGTCATTTCCTTCAAATTATAAATGTTATGTCAGTTCCCCACTTTCAGAGGGATAGAACCAATAGATTAAAGCGTTAATAATTCCGTTACGTACGTTAAATTGAGCAGTGGATCTCAAGGCTGTGCCTGACTTTTTATTAATTTCAGCTTCAGTTATATTTCGCCTCTGCAATATTTCTGCAGTTTTCCTCAGATAATAATTTATTAGAAATAACTACATCGTAATCAAAAAGTCTGCATTCGCTTTTACTGTGCACAAAATGAATGATAAGGGTGCCAACACACTTCCCCATGGGCAAAGCTGAAATTACTACTACGTCTGTCGATGACCCTCCATCCAAGATAATTTGCTGCATCCAAGAAATCCTGAATCCAGTCGTAATTTTTCTCCTGATAGCCTATATAATCGAACTGTCGTTAATAATCATTAGTATAACAGTAAATCAAATGCTTTTCAGAAGGAGAGAAATAATGCGTCCATCTGACTTTCAGAAGGTCATGTGAGAAGCACAAGTTGGCTTTCGCGTGATCGATGTTCTTGGAACCCATGTTGTTTACTTCTTTTACAGTCAACTGCTTTCCAGACAGTGGCAGTGGCGGGTTTTGTCCAAAGCTCGCATTTTCTTTGGGAGTTAAAGTGAAAAGTGCCAAATCTCACATTTGTCATAGAAATAAAAACCCTCTCTTGATATAAAATTTATTTGTATACAGAAAAGTAGAAGGTATTGTGATGCCACAGAAATACGCTGGTCACCTTATCACCGCAAAAAAATAATAAGACAAATTTAAAAATAAATAACTTATTAAGAACATTCTAGGTCCCATACTAGGGAACTGACTGATTCTAAGTGCAAATAATTATGTCTTTATTACGAAAGGGATTCGCATTTTACGAATCAGGATCGAAGTCAGCTGTTTGCTGCAAATGAAAATTTGTGTCGAATTGTGACTGGAAGTCGGACTTTCCGCTTATCGCGAGAGATCGCCTTAACAACTTCGGCTCTCCTAACAAGCTTCCAGAACTGATCCAGTGTTTCATACGTCACAGAGTCCACAATCCTTACGCTCGCACATTTCGTGATTCCAGCACAAGGAGAAAAAAAGTATTTTTATCGTTATTTCGGCCCCTTGAGGCGTGGTAACATTTTTGATAATTTTAATTTCTGTGGTTATACATTGTCTGTATCTTCACATTAGGCTGTTCTGAGGAGTACATCAGTGGTAAATATTACGAAATGGATTTGCGCCAATGATATACGGGTGCCTCGACGGACTAAAGTTACGATAAAATATGTTTATGTCACTGTGTGGGAATCACGAAGTGTGCGAGCGTAAGGTTTGGGGATTTTGTGACATATGGAAACTTTAATCGGTCCTGGAGACGTGTTTGGATAGCTGAAGTGATTAAGGCGGCTCGCGGTAACCGGAAAATCTGGGTTCGAACCCGGCCCTCCACAAATTTTCGTGTGTTGCAAACAGTTGACGTCCATCCGGATTCGCAAAAAGGGAATAAATATCGTAATATTTATGACAACTGTAATCTTCAGAACAGTGTAACTGACGAAACAGACACTGTATAAGCACAGACATTGTAACCATGGTTGTGTTTCCAGACCTCGATGGGATAAAATGACAATGAACTATATCTCTCTCCCTGTGCGAGAATGAGAAAATGTGCGAGCGTAAGGGCTTTGGATTCTGTGACATATGCCAGCTAGTATGTCAGCCAGGATCGGCCCTGGAGGCGTGCTTGGAAGGCCGTTGTATTATGGCAACAGCTCGCGATAAGCGGGAAATCCACGTTCGAGTTCCAGTCGAGCACAAAGTTTCATGGAAGATGGTGTTGGGACAGCAACCAGCCACAAATTTACTTTCAGTTCCTTTATTCAAAAGGTACCGTTACCGGTTTCGAATCGTTATGATTCATCTTCAGAAGGTTTACATGCTTTCCTCATAACAGTGGTGGGTTTTTTACAGATTAATTGTCTTAAAATATAAATAATACATCATTATAAGCACGCCACACACAGATGGTTGCGTTACAGATTTTCATTGATGTGACTTACGTGAACTGTCGGTTTGGAGTGTTTGTTTTCATAGCATTCGTCCAACAGAAGTGGATACATTCCCACTGCATTCTTATTGTTGCACACGTAAATTTTTCTCGCTGAACACTTTAGATTTGTCACTGAAAAGATTTCTACTACGCACCACATGTTTTGATACGTACTGATACATACAAAGAGCTTACAAACATTTGAGTATCAAAGATTCTATGATATATTGTAACATCTGATGATGTCCTATGTATGGAAAAGGATCATATATTCACTTATGCAACTGAAATGCTTTTTACACTAGTACGGAGACATTGATACTGTTACATTAATTATAAGGTTGTTCCTCTTTTTTTTAGCACTGTATAGGTAAAATAGTACATTATTTAATTACATTTACCGTCATGAGGATTATAGTAACATATAAATTTGCTACTTGATCTGCAGATAGGCGTAGGAATATTATTTGCTTTGGAGGTTGGAAAATAATTTTTGGAAATTTTTTAGGAAAGGGGTGTTAGCTAACTCTGTTTGGTCATTAAGGATATAGTCTGGGGTGCTGTTTTTGTGTGTGTGTATTTCTATTTCTTGTAATATATTCATAGTGTCTCCTTTTTCTGTCAGATGTAAAATTGTTAAGTTGTTCTCAATGTTTCTAACTGAATGGTTTTCTTCAGCAATATGGGCTGCAAATGCAGATTTGTTCAAGTTTCCAAGTCTTAAAGCATCAATGTGTACTTTGTATCTAATTTCAAAGCTTCTGCCTGTCTGTCCAATGTAGAATATTGGGCATGTATCACATTTGAGGTTGTATATTCCTGGTTTACAGTAGGGACTCTTGGAGGTATTTACATCATGGATTACTTTTTGTTGTAATTTATTATTTGTGGAAAAGCTGATTGTAATAGTTTTCTTTTTAAATAAGTTTGCTGTTTGGTACGATAGTAGGCCTATGTATGGGAGGGTAGCATATTTAGGTTTGGCTTCTGTGGCACACTGATTTGGCTTGAAGTGACTACAGTGAAGTGGATCTGTGGTTTTTGTCTGCATTTTGTTGTGGAGTTTTATATTATTATGGGTTTATATCCATTATTATGAGCAACTGTTTTAATTATATTGATTTTATTTTGTTCGTCTGTGTCACTCACCGATACTTTTTTAATTCGGTGTAACATCGTTCTGAAATATGCCATTTTTTGTTGGCGGGGGTGGCAAGATGAGTTGTGAATACTGACATCTGTGGTGGTAGATTTTCTGTAAATACTAAATTGATGTTTATTGTTACTATTGCAAATCTTCAGGTCAAGAAAGTTAATGTTTTTATTTGTTTCATAACATTAGTTTCATGAATAACAAAATATTTGTTTCAAATGCTATTGATACTAAACAGGGCTACTTTTTATTGTGATAATACAAGTACAGAAATATAGACTTAATGTTTTAATTAGATATAATGGAATCAAAATAAAGCATTTTATCTTTAATTTGTTTTAAAGAGAAGTACCAAATTAAATTCAATGTAAAATCTCTCGGTACTGACAACTGTTTCTTATACAACTACATTCATAAGACCAGATGTTACAAAGGTTACTGTAGAAGTGCCTGTGCTGTTAAGAAACTCTATCTGATGTCTTTGTCTTTTCATAACATTTTCGAGACACCTGTTTTGTTTTTTCACAACTCCAGCTATTTTTGCTATTATTCGAACCCTAATTATCCCCTTCCATGAAAAAGATGTTTCATTGCTACAAACAGAAGATTAAATGTACTCTGCTTACATAACATCTGCACATTTACTAAGAGGGGGAGACCTTGACACGTGACACTTGCAGCTCTGAAGGGAAGGACTGTTTTGCACAAAGACCATGCGTCATTTAGTAATGAATGTTTCAAACATTTTTTACCATGATTCGGTATTTGGATCACGTCTAGGGACGTGCAACGGAGTATCGAGAACACAATAGCACTGAAAACCCGTCTTATGAAGAAATGGCACTTAGAGTGTTTAAAATTTCCGCTCATTTAACACAGGGCTTCCCAGCTAACGTGCTCCGCGACCAGATAGTGAGTGGAGTTCTGTGAGCAGCGAGTGCTGTGCCCCCTCCATCGCCGCAAGAAACAGGGTGGGGAGCTCTGAGGAGTAAACTTGTGTAAACGAGCAAATCGATCCTGAGGGAAATGTTTGAAGAAACTGTCACATTGAAGGTCACTTACTTCAAGCTACGTATTATTTTCCCCGTTTGTAGACACATAAAGTAATAAATTCCACAGCAGACCTACAGTATGTATAGTATCGACAGCAACAGATAGATTCATACCGCATAAATTAATAAGAGACGGGACGGATCCACCATGGTACACAAAACAAATCAGAACACTGTTGCAGAAGCAACGAAAAAAGCATGCCAAATTCAGAAGAACGCAAAATCTCCAAGACTGGCTAAGTTTCACGGAAGCTCGAAATTTAGTGCGGACGTCAATGCGAGACGCTTTTAATAGATTCCACAAAGGAACATTGTCTCAAAATACGGTAGAAAACCCAAAGATATCCTGGTCGTATGTAAAGAGCACCAGTGGCAAAAAACAGTCAATACCGTCACTGCGCGATAGCGATGGAAATGTTACCGATGATGGTGCCACTAAAGCGGAGTTACTAAATACAGTTTTCGGTAATTCCTTCACGAAAGAAGACGAAGTAAATATTCCAGAATTCGAAACCAGAACAGCTGTTAGCATGCGTGACGTAAAAGTAGATATCTTAGGTGTTGCGAAACAACTGAAATCACTTAAGAAAGGCAAGTCTTCCGGTCCAGATGGTATACCAATCAGGTTCCTTTCAGAGTATGCAGACACAATGGCGCCTTTCTTAGCAATCATATACAACCGCTCACTTGACGAAAGGTCTGTTCCTAAAGCCTGGAAAGTAGCACAGGTCACACCAATATTCAAGAACGGAAATAGGAGTAATCCATTGAATTACATACCCATATCACTGACCTCAATTTGCAGTAGGATTTTGGAGCATATACTGTACTCGAACATTATCAGTCACCTTGAAGAAAATGACTTTTTGATACATAACCAACACGGATTCAGAAAATATCATTCTTGTGCACCATGAAGTAATGAGTGCTGTCGACAAGGGATCTCAGATCGATTCCGTATTCCTAGATTTCCAGAAGGCTTTTGATAGCGTTCCTCACAAGCCACTATTAATCAAATCGCGTGCATATGGAGTATCGTCTCAGTTGTGTGACTGGATTCGTGATTTCCTCTCAGAGAGGTCACAGTTCGTAGTGATAGACGGTAAATCATCGAGTGGAACAGAAGTGATATCTTGTGTTCCGCAGTGTCCTAGGCCCTCTGCTGTCCCTGATTTAGACAAATGATCTAGGTGATAATCTGTACAGCCCCCTTAGATTGTTTGCAGGTGACGCTGTAATTTACCGTCTAGTAAAATCAATTCCAATTACAAAATGATCTAGAGAGAATTTCTGTATGGTGCGAAAAGTGGCAATGGGCACTAAACAAAGAAAAGTACGAGGTCATCCACATGGGTACTAAAAGAAATCCGATAAATTTTGGGTATATGATAAATGGGAAAAATCTAAGGGCTGTCAATTCGACTAAATACCTAGGAATTACAATTACGAGCAACTTAATTTGGAGAGACCACATAGATAATATTGTGGGGAAGGTGAAACAAAGACTGCGCATTGTTGGCAGAACACTTAGAAGATGCATCAAACCCACTAAAGAGACTGCCTACATTACACTTGTCCGTCCTCTGCTGGAAAATTGCTGCGTGGTGTGGGATCCTTACCAGGTAGGATTGACGGAGGACATCGAAAAAGTGCAAAGAAGGGCAGCTCGTTTCGTGTTATCGCGCAATGGGGGTGAGAGTGTCACTGATATGATACGCGATGTGGGGTGGCAATCACTGAAACAAAGGCGGTCTTCTTTGCGGCGAGATCTATTCAAGAAATTTCAGTTACCAACTTTCTCTTCCAAATGCGAAAATATTTTGTTGACGCTCACCTACGTAGGGAGAAAAGATCATTATAATAAAATAAGAGAAATCAGAGCTCGAAGGGAAAGATTTAGGTGTTCCTTTTTCCCACGCGCCATTCTAGAGTGGAATGGTAGAGAAGTAGTATGAAAATGGTTCGATGAACCCTCTGCCAAGCACTTAAGTGTGAATTGCAGAGTAACCATGTAGATGTAGACATATTCCACACTTTCTTCAACCCTGTTAAGAATGTCACATGCAGCTGTGTGCCTATGTTATCTACACTTTCATAGAGCGATGGAGAACAAACAACACACTCTTTATAAAGATTTTACAAAGCTTGCTCTGAACGTCGTCTGGCATTACCTGTGTGCGATGCATAGCTGTCGTGTTCGCGAAACTGTCCCATCAAAAGTGGACATAAAAGTTCAGCAGCAACTAACAAGTATTCTTTTATTAAATCGCCATCTGTGAAAGGGCGCAAGGACATTGCTAAAAGTAGAGCATCTTTGTAGACCACCCTAAAGGCACACTTCCTAGATTTTTCTTTCTCTTCCTTCTCCTCATTAGAGACTTCTTAAGTAACAGAATCCAGCACGTCATCCTCAAAGGTGAGTGTTCGTCAGAGACAAGGATATCTTCAGGAGTGCCCCAGGGAAGTGTGATAGGTCCGCTGCCATATTGTGTATATATAATTGATCTGGTGGACAGGATGAGCAGCAATCTACGGCTGTATGCTGATGATGCTGTGGTGTATGAGAAGATGTCGTTGAGTGTCTGTAGGAGCATACAAGGTGACTTGACAAAATTTCTAGTTGGTGTGGTGAATGGTAGCAAGCTCCAAAAGCGGAAAAATGAAAGTTAAAGCAGATGAATAGAAAAAATAAACCCCTAAATGTTCGAATACAGCATCAGTAGTGTGCCACATGACACAGTCTCGCCCATTCAATATCTAGGCGTAACGTTGCTAAGATATATAAAATGGAAGAGCACAAGGATCGCAACAGGGAATGGTCGATTTTAGGAAAACGGGATTAATCTGTAAATGAGACCACCTACAGTACACTAATGCAACCCATTCTTGTGTACTGCTGGAGTGTTTGGGATCCGCACCATGTAAGATTAAAGGAAGACATGAAAACAATTCAGAGGCGAGCTGCTGGATTTTTTACTGGCAGGTTCGAACAACACACAAGTATTATGGAAATGCCTCGGGAATTCAAATGGGAATCCTGCAAGGAAAGGGACCTTAATTTTAATTTTAAAAACCAACAGCCTCAGTTGCAAAGTACACCTAGATTTACCTAGGTTTCAGTCGTGATAACCCAACCTTCTTTAGAATAAAAGTAACTACCGTTTGTCCATAGTGGACATCGTCAAGCTAAAAGCGACGATTTATACATTTTTGTTTTGCGGTTTTTTAAATTTTATCTTCTCGTCGAGGAAATCGCGTTTTCTAGCGCTGTACGATAAACCTGTATTGTTTTATTTATTATTACTGCAGCATCTCTCTGTTTCACGTCACAAATCAAAAATCTTCGAATAAAAGCTGAATTAAGCATAGACAATTTCAATTTTGCTATAAATACTGTTTATTTTGAAGTAACAGACTGGAGGATAGCTGTGTACTATAAGGTTACAAAAGTAGTGGGATAGTGATATGCAGATGTACAGATGGCGGTAGTATGGCCTACACAAAGTACAAATGGGCAGTGCATTGGCGGAATTCTCATTTGTACACAGGTGATCCATGTGAGAAGGTTTCCGAAGTGGTTATAGCCGTACGACGGGAACTAACAGACTGGAGTGGTAACTGTAGCTAGACGCATGGAACATTAAATTTCGGAATTCGTTAGGGATCTCAACATCTCGAGATACATAATGTCAAGAGTGCGCCGAGAATAACAAATTTCAGGCATTATCTCTCACAATAGACGTTTGCTTTCTCGGTGCTAACAGACAAGCAACACTGCGCGAATTAACCGTAGAAATCAATGTGGAACTTACGACGAACGTATCCGTTAAATAGTGCGGCGAAACTTGACGTTCATGGGCTATGACAGGAAATGACCGACTCGAATGCCTTTGCAAACAGCGTGACATCGCCTGCAGCACCTCTCCGGGACACGAGACCATATCGGTTGGATTCTAGACGGCTGTAAAACCGTGGCCTGGTCAGATGAGTCCTGATTTCAGTTGGTAAGATCTGATGGGAGGGTTACAGTGTGGGGTAGTCCCCACAAAGCCATGCACCCAGGGCGTTAACATGGCGCTGTGCAAGCTGGTGGCGCCTCCTTAATGGCGTGGTCTGTGCTGACGTGGAACTGACTGGGTCCTCTCGTCCAGCTGAACAGTCATTGTTTGCAAGTGGCTATATTAGGCTAGTTGGAGATCATTTGCAGCCATTCTGCCATGGAATTTTTATGGATGCCGTGACACCGGACCGAGCGGGGTGGCGCAGTGGTCAGCACACTGGACCCGCATTCGGGAGGAGGACGGTTCAAACCCGTCTCTGGCCATCCTGATTTAGGTTTTCCGTGATTTCCCTAAATCGTTTCAGGCAAATGCCGGGATGATTCCCTTGAAAGGGCACGGCCGATTTCCATCCCAATCCTTCCCTAATCCTAGCTTATGCTCTGTCTCTAATGACATAGTTGTCGACGGGACGTTAAACACTGATCTCCTCCTCCACCTCCATGACATCGGGCCTTAGTTGTTTGCAATTGATGGACATTCTGGACAATTCCGGCGAATAATGATTTGCCCACCGAGATCGTCCGACATGAATCGTATGGCACATTCAAGGGACATAATCGAGAGGTGCACAAAATCCTGCACCGTCAACACTTTCGCAATTACTGACGGTAATAAAGGCGGCGTGGCTCAGTATTTCTGCAGAAGACTTGCCACGTCGAGTTGTTGCACTATGGCCGGCCGCGGTGGCCGAGCGGTTCTAGACGCTCAGTCCGGAACCGCGCGACTGCTACGGTCGCAGGTTCGAATCCTGCCTCGGGCATGGACGTGTGTGATGTCCTTAGGTTAGTTAGGTTTAAGTAGTTCTAAGTTCTAGGGGACTGATGACCACAGATGTTAAGTCCCATAGTGTTCAGAGCCATTTGAACCATTTTTTTGTTGCACTATGTCGGGTAAAAGGGTGTCCGACATGATGTTAGGAAGAGTCCCATGACTTTTGTGACCTCAGTGTAGAACAGAAATGTTCCGTAGTTTACAAGGCCCTTTATATACCCTCACTCATGTTCTAAGACAGTTTACCGCATGCAGTTTTTAGGGGAATCTAGTGAGATTTTTAGGGGAATCTAATGAGACATTGATCGCTTATGTAAAGGAAGCGTTGGTTGTGAGGTAACGCTGATGTGCATGCAACACATCTAGCAAACAGGTAATGTGGGTACGCCCTTAACTGACCAAAGCTACTAGAAAAACTGCAGTAGTCTACGCATAGGGCCTACTTATGATAGTCTATGGTAGTTTGTAGCCCTTATTTTATACAGGAAGGATCTGTCCAAGAGTAACTGGGCAAACTGCTGGCGCCAGGTACTGTAGCTTGCACGGGACAGGACTGACGAGTGGTGTGTTGTTGCTGTGTGCCAGGTACGAGGTGGCGCGCACGGCTCGCTCTACACCCACGCCGTCGACGGCTGCGTCGTCGCCGCCGCCGCCACCGCGGCTGCCGTGGTGGGTGTCTGCGAAGCTGCGCGTGGTGATGCCGTCTGGGCAGGAGGTGGGGGCGGCGGGGGTGGCGTGGCTCGCCAGCCCGGGGACGGCGCCCGGCTGCCCCGCGCCCTGGCGCTCCCTGGTGATGCAGCACCTGAACCAGTTCACCGTCACGCACGACGGCCGCATGCTGCTGTACGACGCCGGAGACGAAGACGACGACGGCGTAGACGACGCCCCGCTGGAGCTGCCCGCCGGCGCCTTCTGCCTCGACAGGATCAAGGTCCGACAGGTTGGTGGCACCGCGCCACGACACACACCGCTAGCTGCCCATCTGCCTGTAAAAATAAATTTGTGGTAAGGTCTTACGGGACCAAACTGTTTAGGTCACCGGCCCCCTAAGCTTACACACTACTTAATATAACTTAAACTAAATTACACTATGGACAACACACACACACACACACACCCATGCCCGAGGGAGGTCTCGGACCTCCGATGGGGCGAGCCGCGCGGACCGTGACAAGACACCTCAGACCAAGCGGCTACCCTGCTCGCCATCTACCTGTACCTACCGTACTAAATATCAGTCACCTCTCTAAAGAAAGGGCAATATTCATCATTTTGTGTTCCATAGCTTATTTATGTCAATGCGGAAGTACGCAGCTGTTAAACCTTACTGTAACAAACGTTTCCAGAAAGACATAACTAATTGACGTTCAGTTTCCTTACGTCACATTTTTCCAAAATATTTGAAAAATTAATTAACTCAAGAGTAGTCACATATTTAGGTAGAAGCAATTTACTTAGCAGATCACATTTTGGATTCCAGAAGGGTTATTCGACTGAGAATGCTATTTAGAATTCACCGCCCAAAAACAAACAAGGCTTCAATAATAAAATGCCGCTAGTTTGTATTTTCTGTGAGCTTCCCAAAGCGTTTAATTATGTCACATGTTATACTCTTAAACAGACGTAACTTATATGGAACAGATGGTTTAACACACAACTGGTTTGAATCGTACTTAACAAACAGGAAGTAGAGAGACGCACTGAATAATTTGAACAACTGCAAATACGCTTCACTGGTTTGCCCCTGGATCGTATTGTGTAAATCGCACAATATTTCTTCGATGCAACTGCTCGACATCATTAGGTGGTAGCTGCTGCTGTCACTGCTGCAAGGCGCGACTGATGATATGCCCGTGCGTGGGAAGACGCGTATTGCCTGCTCCCGTCATGATAAATTCCGACGCCGCCGCGCGATTATCATCAGTCGCGCCTTGCAGCAGTGACAGCTGCAGCTACCACCACCTGATGATGTCGAGCAGGTGCATCGAAGAAATATTGTGCGATTTGCACAATACGATCTGGCGGCAAACCCGAGAGGCGTATTTGCAACAGATCCGTCGGGAAAGCATGAAAAGTCACAATTTGAACAACCTTTGTGAGTGGGGAGAAATCACGTAGGCAGTCCCACAGTATTCAGTTTTGGGTCCGCTCCTGTTTCTTATATGAGGAGCGTTCAATACGCAACGCAACACATTTTTTCTCTCCGCTAATTTCAGTTGAAAAAATGCAGAGTTCCGATAGGTGGCGACATATCCTCCAAAATGGGGGTCAGTAGCGGAGGGACGTTACGAGCAGAGAGCTGTCACTGAGTTTTTTTTTTAGAGGAAAACTGGAGTATCGCAGATATTCACGGGGCTTGTAGAGAGTCTACGGAGACCTGGCAGTGAACAAAAGCACGGTGAGTCGTTGGGCGAGGCATCTCTCATCATCGCAGCAAGATCGCGCAAAGCTCTCCGATCCCCCGCGTGAAGGGCGGCCGCACACAGTTGTGACTGCTGTAATGTTGGAACGTGCGGACACTCTTACTCTATAATTCAAAAACAGTCTTAATCGCATATATTATTATTATTATACCGCCAACCGGTTTCAACCTGACGTACGGGCCATCTTCTGGGCGTTTACACCATTGGTGGACTGCTGGTGGTGTCACTCCTGTCTGCATAACGGCCGTTATGTAGACGGGAGTGACACCTCTAGCAGTTGAACAATGGTGTAAACGCCCAGAAGATGGCCCGTACGTCAGGTTGAAACCGGTTGGCGGTATAATAATAATAATAATAAATGCGATTAAGACTGTTTTTGAATTATTGATTAATCATACTAATAGCTGCTTCTCTCCACAACCATGTTGTCCAAAATAATCTTATTCGAGGTGATCGAGGAATCATAATCAAACTCTTGGAGACTCAACTGGACGTATCTGTTGGTAGCTCTCACAGATGAGGTACTCGAAAGATGTGCCCGCTTGGTTCCCCGCCGTCTGAAAGAAGATCATAAAGAGCAACGAAGGACCACCTGTGCGCAACTGCTTGCGCTTTGCGAGACTCATGGTGACAACTTTTGTCGAACATCGTCACAGGTGGTGAAACATGGGTTCATCACTTCGAACCGGAAACAAAAAAGCAATTTATAGAGTGGCGCCACACCATCTCTCCTCCGAGGAAAAAATTCATAGCCGCGTACTTAGCCGGTAAAGTCAATGGCGACGGTCTCCCGGGTCTCTGAAGGGCTGGCTTACTATGTATGATGTTCTCCCTCATGGTGCAAAGCTCAACTCTGAAGTATTGTGCTAACCTGGGGAGTTCAAGAAACGACTTCAGCGTGTTCGTCTCCACAAAAGAGCAAACGAACTTCTCCTTCTCTATGGCAACGCAAGGCCTCACACGAGTCTACGTACCAGAGAGGAGCTCGTAATACTTCAGCGACCGTTCTTCTTCATCCACCATACGGCCTTGATCTCGCACCTTCCGACTTCCGTCTGTTTGGCCTAGTGAAAGATGCAATGTGTGGATGATGGGGAGATCATTGATACAGCAAGACGTTACCTACGACATCGACCCGTAGAGTGGACGATGCAGACGTACAGGCCGTCACAGTAAGCTGCCGTAAGAACGGAGATTATCTTGAAAAATAGGGTTTGGTAGCCAAAAGAATGGAGAATAACATGGTGTATTGGAATACCGAATAAAATCAACCTAATTTCAGAATAGCCTTTCACTTGACATTCAACAAGCAGAATTGGTACTTTCTTCAGATGATACTAGTGTTATAATAAGTCTCATTAGAGAGAAAAAACGGAAGAGTGTTAACAATGTTTTTCAGAGAAGTGGTTCTCTGAAGATTGACACACTCTTAATTTGAGAAAAGACGCTATCTTCAATTCTGTACAACAAATAGTCGTACTAACAGTTATTGTACCACATGAGCAGGAGTCAGTATGTAGGGTAGAGGACTCCAAAATTTTTGGTGTATATATTTATGAAAACTTGAACTGGAAGAAGCATATTACCAAGCTTCTCAAACAGTTAAGTTCAGCTACTTTTGCTGCTTTTGCTCTTCATATAATTACGAGTATTCGATACAAAAAAATCAGTTCCCTGACAAATTTTGCGTATTTCTACTCAATAATGTCTTACGGATTTTTTTATAGTAAAGACAGACCACTGGTTGCAATGGATTTTATAGTCGAATTGACCATGGTTTCGACTCCTAAACTATGGGAGTCTTCATCATAATTTATATTACATACGTAAAAAGTTGAGCATAACAGCTCTTGTCATACAATTTTAACGCCAAAAAGGCCACGTCACATAATAAAACATCCTACGTAAAAGTTTTACTGGCATTGCTAGTTAAAAATTAAAGATTGCCGCTAAGGGCTGCTTGTGTATACTGAAGCAGGTGATACTTTCACGGTTGCTACACACAGCTATGTTTGAAGTTGTCTTACGGGATATTTCTGGGTTAACTCATCACTTAGAAAGAAAGTACTGATTGCACAAAAGCGAGTAGTAAGAATAATGCGAGGTGTTCACCCGCGGTCGTCATGTTGGCACCTCTTCATGGAGTTAGGCATTTTAACTCTGCAAGCACAATAAATTTATTCGGTGCTGAATAAACAGTCCAACACGACTTGAGCATTACAATGATATATGTAACTACAACACTAGCGGGAAAATGACCTCCGTCCGTCGGCTGTTCGAGTCCTCCCTCGGCCATAGGTGTAGGTCTTGTCCTTAGTTTGAGTTAGATTAAGTAGTGCGTAAGCTTAAGGACCGATGACCTCAGCAGTTTGGTCCCACAAGAACTTACCACAGATTTCCAAAATTTTACCTTTATTACCCATTGTTAAAGCTGTCGCTGGCTCAGAGAGGAGTTCAGTATGCAGCACTAAATTTTTTTGATCTTTTGCCCAATAACATAAGAAGTCTGTCAGATAGAAAAACAAGTTTTAAATCCAACCTAAAATCGTATCTCTGGGACGAGTCCATATATGCCATTGACTTATTTGCATAGCCCGGTAAAGTAAAATGTTCGACGAAGGACTTTATGTTGTGATCAAAGACTGGAATTTAAAACAAAAAAAGAAATTGACCGTACCTGGATTACTATTTGTATTCGAGACTATGTCGCGGCTTGTGAACCTGTAAAAGGACTAGTTATTGACTATAATTGGAGGAGTAGGGCTAAAAAAATGTGTTCATTGACGTTAATACTAAACGTCTATACATAGCCTGTTGACTGACTCGTTCACACCATCTCGATAAAAGAATCGTTCAAATGATCTTTGTAACATGTAACTAATTATCTGTTAGCATTAATCACCACAGCTGTATTTTGGTATTTTCTTGTGTCATAACGAATTTCTCTGAAAGAACGCCTTGAGGTGACGCCAATTCTCGTATAATTGTGCCGATTTCATGGCTCCAGAAGGTGCCTTTAATGTTATCTAAAACGATTAGACTTCTTTATTGTTCCGTCAGATCACCTGCCAGCTATTCAGATTTGGATTTTCTGTGTTTTTCCTAAATCGCTTAAGGCTAGTGCTCGGTTGCTTCCTTAGAAAAGGTCACGGCCGATTACCTTCTCTTTCCTTTCGCCCATAGAGCTTGTGCTCTAATTACCTTCTCACCGACAGGACTCTGAACCCTAATCCTCAGTCCTGCCGTCATTCACTCTGTTGTGCCACGAATGGCGCACTTGAAGAATTGTTGTCTGTACGCTACCATATGAACTCATCGAGAATTTTTGCCCAGTTCTTATCGAAGGCGTTCTTAACATGATAATTGTTGGAGAAGGTGGAAACAGCTATGATATTGTCTCTCCTTGAAAGTCAGCTCTTGGGGTTTTGATAGTGAGCCTGTTAGAGTTACCTTATCTAGTAAATTGAGCGGACATTCTTATTATACACACCCTTCTATGTCAGAAAAGTGCAATACCACGAAATTAACAACTCATATTTGGAGCAGTCCCCCAGAAAGACCCCCGGAACTCATCTGAGAGCATGCTAACTGGACCCGGGACCATCATGGTGGGACCGGAACTAAGAAAAATCTCTGCCCCTTGTCTTCCAGGGCTGGAGTGTAGTGCTCTATCTGACCGACTTCCACCGCCACCTGGATGAATACAGTCAGTTTTGGGTGATTTGCGTGTCGTGAGTTAATCTGCCTAAAACATATTCACTGTTTCTACCATTAATATTTGACTTACTGTGTTAAACCTTTAACATAATATTATACCTCTTAACGAGCAGATAATGAAAGCGCTTCATTTTTTTAAATGGGACAATAATTATATGAAATACTGAAAATCGCAGTGTTGTTGCTCCTGGAAGACGTTAGATAGACAGCCAGCATGTTGGATCAGGTATCCAGGTAACTCTTTCAGCTGTTTTGCAGTATAGATGTTTTTAGTTTATGAAAATAGAACCAGAATGTGCTGAACACATGCTGGGTGGTTATAAGTATGCTTTATCTACTTGAGATCTAGTAGACAGGCCTGGTCTCTTCTCCGAAAACTAGGTGGAGCTAACAAACTACACCACAACTCAACAGATATTTCTGCAAATAGGATTTCAGCTTACATATACGCAACATCTAGAGCGCCAAAGACAAGAAACATACAAGAATAATGCGCCGTGAACTTAGTGCTCTTAAGAAAAACAGCACACCTTTGGACCAGTATTCCTCGAAATTTACCCCCAATTAAGTCAGGGAAGCCCTGAAGAGTGTCAAGGCGGGAAAGACATCTGGATTGGATGGAATACACCCAGAATTCCTTTTGCACTGTGGGGAATATGCCAAAAAAATGTCTTTCAGAGTTTTACTCAAATATAATGGCAACAGACTGAGCCCAAAATACTGGAGTCAGTTCCAGACGAACAATCATGATTTCGAACTAATAGAAGCTGCACTGATCAAGTACTTTCTCTGACAACACATACAGAGGCAGGATACCACAAAAAGCAAAAAAACATCAGTGAGCGCAGCCTATGACACTGTCTGGAGACAAGGCCTGCTGTATCAGACTCGTCGATAACATGCTTGCCGGGAGAGTTTTTCAAGTTATTACTGGAGAACAAATGAGCTCTACTAAAATTCTCAACAATGGGCTACCACAAGGCTCAGTCCTTGCTCCGTTGTTCTTGTACTTCTGACATCCCAAACACAAAATCTAGAAAGTTTGGTTATGCAGACGACTGGGCTATTGCTGCGTAATATGAATCATTCGAGGCTACTGAAGACATCTTGTGCTCCGATTTGAAGCTGCTGAGTGGCTATTTCCGCTGCCGAGTCCGACTAAGACTGAAGTATCATGCTTCCACCTTTGCAACCACTCAGCAAGAAGAGAGCTTAATGTCATCTTTGAAGGGAAAAGCCTTAGCCATAACAACTACCCCAAATACCTAGGAGGCACATTAGACAGGGCGCTCTCTTACAAGTAGCACCCAACAAAGACTGTAGAGAAAATGAGGACAAGAAACAACAACATCTATAAACTGTGCGGCACCACTTGGGGCTCCACAGCCAGCACACTCCGCACATCAGCAGTTGGGTTTGACTACTCGGTGGCAGAATACTGCTCTCCTGTGTGTATTAACAGCCCGTATACAAGCAGGTTTGATGTGGTATTAAATGACACCATGCGCATTATCAGTGGCACAATAAAATCTACGCCCACTGTATCGCTGCCAGCCCTGAGCCACAGAACACCCCCAGAAATGCGGCGACAAAACGCACTTCCCAGTGTGTTCAACAAGAGAACCAATAACCCACAGCTGCCCATACACAGCGACATAGCTGACCTGGAGCGCAGAAGGCTTAAATTGAGAAGACCAGCATTACTCTCTGCTAAAGAGATGACGAATTCCAACTTTGATGTCGACAATCTGTGGAAACAACACCAAAATGCCAAAGTTTCATGACAGCTGAGAAACTGCCTGGCTTCAACCAGTCACGCAAAGTGTGGACAACTCTAAACCACATACGTACTGGCCACGGAAGATGTGCTGACGCCCTCTACAAACGGGGAACGATACCAACACCAAATTGCGAGTGCGGCGCTGAAAAACAAACAGTCCGTCACATAGTGGAAGAATGCCCAGTTCGAGCCTACAAGGGAACCTTCAACGAATTCCTCGTTGCAGCAGAGGAGGCAATTGATTATATTAAATGTCTTGATGACAATCTGTAATTAACCTATACATAAAATGTATAAGAATTGTGATGTATGCCATACTATAAATAAAATAAGTAAATAAATCTGCTTGAGCCACTGTAGATGGAAAACTTTTTACCGTGTGGGTACCTAACTTTAGAGGAATGATGTTCAGACTGTATGCTGCAGGATTTTAATTGTTAGTAACGTCAGTGTGCGAGGTGCCAGGGCTAGCAGTGTATTTAACACTAAATTCTTCTAGAATCTTCATATGTAAATGAGGCATTAAGCCCCCCCCCCCTTTTCTAACTCCGACTTTTGCTGTTGCACATGGATTAAGAAGAGACGTGAACTGACTGTAATCGACCCTGCAAGTGGAGTAGAAAAGAGTTTGGCACCTGCAATAATTTAATTTGATAGAAATTAATTAAATAAATGAAAGTTTCATTAACATAGTGAGAAATGAAAGGGTTGCTCTGCCGATTACCAGAATGAAAGTTCTGTCCAAAATAACAATTTGATTTATAATAACTCAAAATAATAAATAAAGCACATGAAACATTTACAATCCATCAAATTGGATACTCAAATAAATGCTGTGAAGTTGTCCATAAACTAGATTGTGACCTTTATGACGAAGTGGTGTGTGGATCCAATTCCTTCCAACTCAAATCTTAAGAGAAACACACAGCCAACCCAACATTAATTGCTGCTACAGTAGTGAGAACTCAGGCAATGAACATCCAAGACAGAACCATGTAAGAAAAGATGGGAACAGGCGCACTCTGCTGAGCTCTGATTATCACAGAGCAATTTCCCTAATCTGCTGGTGCTGCGGACATACATTACCAAGCTGTCTTCTTAGCTGCAAGGACACGATCTGGCGTACCAGAAGCGATGGCTGGTTGCTTCGACGTCCCGTCGTGGTGATGATAATGTCGCGAGTATAGCCCGAAACAAATTATCCTGGTCTGGTTATTCCAGACAAGACTTCCTATCAATACAAACGCACCTCTGAGGGAGACGAAGAAGGCTCGCCACACAATCACTGACGGTACAGTGATTGATTTTTACAAGCGAAGTCACACAGTAACTCCGATACAGTCAACTTTAGCCAAAAATGCTCAAGACAGACAACATTGGCCGCTTGTACGCAGAACGCTCAATTGCCAACTGTACTCGGAAATTTATGTTGAAGTCGAAACTTCAGCAACTTCGTCAAACAGTTACAATTAAATAAAAGTATATTAGACAGCCAACGGAAGGCAGGCTGTCCAGAGCAGCGAGAGCTCAGTCTTGTAACCTACTCCTACCGAAAGGCCAGAGCCGACTCTCTCAAGAGCACCCGTACCAGCCAAACACAGAACATTCCCATCCCCACGACAGTGGTCGTGGTTAAACGTTCCAATCAGCAACTCGAAAACCGGCGGAAAATTCCCCTCTATTGCCGACGCAGTACTATACCACCAATGGAGATACTTGGCGCCAATTTCTGTGCCGATTTTGCTATGTCAAAGAGCTATCCCCTGAGCCAGCCAATCACAGTTATGATTTTGCAGAAAAACGCGGGAATTTGCCCGCCAAGACTGCCTGGGAACACAAGTCATTCCCACGCCTCGCTGGTAGCCCGCCAGAAAGTGTTTTCACAAAGTTTCTGCAAAGTAACGGAATCTCTAGCCCAGCCGCTCCGTCAAACCACTGTGGGCATGTCGCTCCCGCTCTTATGACAATGTCAGCGTCTGGAAAGCATCCACTCGACTCCCTCACACCCGTCGGCGAAACCCTTTCAAGTTCAACAGAACCCGCCTGTCACCGGACCACCCGGGTGACGAGAGACGCTGTGTGGGAAGTCCTCGTGTGAAGGAGTAGCGACTTTTCACCGCATGCAATTAGAGAGGAAAATCGAATTACTCAGAGTAAGATAGAAATATGAGAGGGGGCTCATGCCACCTCTCAAGTGTCGTGCTGTTAGGTGCCGGTACTCGCGCGATGGCGTAAGGGTGAAACACAAGCATCGGTGTACATTACAGTTATAGGTGAGGACAAGATGAGCTGAGCTTTACTCGTAATGCCGTTTTATAGGCAAAACAACACTAGCGCTGGTGCTCTTCGCTAATATCGACGCTTTGACGGAATACGAAGAGGTTCTCTTTTCACATCGAGGTTGAAGAGCAATTTTCGCAAGTTCTAATTAACAGGCGATTTGGGAATTGTTCCTGGGAGTGGCCGACGGCCAATTGCGCTACAATTGTTAAGGAAGTTACAGGCGCCATGGATAAGGATCCTAGAGCAGTAGGGCAGTGTTCAGTGTTAAGTGTGTTCAACCAGTGCACGAGCTGGTTTTTTTTTTCTTTCTTTTAAAGTGTTCAAGTTGACGACGTGTGGCCATGGAACATGTGGAGTGATGAAGCACACTTTACCCTCACTGGGACAGTGAACACTCGTAGTTGTCGCATTCGCAAATCGTCACAGCCAATGAGCATTCATGAAGTTCCCCTGTATAGTGAACGCATCACTACATGGTATGGTTTCACGGCACAGCTCATGGTTCGTCCATTTTTCTTTGAGCCACACGGAACCCAAGGACCAACGGCATACGTTACTGTGTTCTGCTTTGTTAAGATGTGATCCCTACTCTACAAGAGAGATGTGCCTTGGACTCCATGTCTTTATGCACGATGATGCTCCACTTCACATTGCTCGTGAGGTTACTCGTTTATTCAGTAAAACATTTGGGGAAGATCGAATCATTGGCCGAGTGTTCCGAATTGCGTGGCAACCGAGATCACCAAATTTGAACCCTTGTGATTTCTCGTTGTGGGGTTATCTGAAGGACAGGGTTTATGATGGAGCACTAACACTCCACGAAGATTGAAGATGAAAATAACGAGGGAGCTGGCCAGCACCCCACCTGAGATGTTTCGGGCAGCAGTAGAGCAGTCTCTAGTGAGGTTCCAGGCTGTCGTTAATATAGATGGTCGCCACACTGAGCAACGTTTGTAACCTGGAACGAAACAATATACGCAAATAACAAACATCACTATCTCACGTTGAAATTATAACGTCTTTCTTTCAATGGTGTAGTCGTTATCTCTTTTCCGCATGTCCTTCCAAATGCTTCCACAAGATTTCATTGTCCTGCGATCACTCGTTTTTCATGGGGGGCCCACTCAAGCAGCGAAAACTTAATTATAGCCACCCTGTAATACGAGTACCGTCTTCCATCTATACTTCCTAAGAAGTTGTAACATTACAAATATTATTAAAGTCCTCCACTACCTTTCTGAAACCATCATCGACATCTGCAAATTTCCTTTAGTGACCGTCTTCCTTCTCAATCTTTACAACAACTCAAACTCTCACAAAAAAGAAGGCGCTAGGCTGACAAAAACTTGACGTGTTGACATATATCTGGAAAAAGTATTTGAATTCAATAAAAAATATGTACTTATTTTCAATTTATTATTAATAGCTATGCAATATGGTTCTGAAGAATGAAATATTGTTAATAGCTTTTCGGTCAGTTTTTTTAGCAACTCCAGTTGAAAGTTTAATGTTGAACTTCTATTTCTTCTTCTAACCTCTAGTGTGTATGTGTCTGGTTGTTATTTAAGAAAATAGTAAAACTTATCTTGATACTTAAATGCCTAAGTCTCAGTGCAGGGCAACAGAACTTTGTTAAAGTGAAATTCAGAAATTTAAATTTTGAACGAAACTATGTGACGCCCACGCTACACGACGCGAAATCGAGGCAAGCCAATACATCAAACAATTCGCCTACGAGAGAGCAATCCGTTTTCGAAGGAATTTACGTATGCTGTCTGACTGCAAAACAGAATGATTGAAATAAAAACCTTGGGCTGAATGATCTTTAGTCTGCAAACAATCACTATACTAGAACTGTAATTACAGAGGAAATGTACGTAAAAACTAACACATCTGAGTTTGTGTTAAAACTTCTCGAAAGTTCAAAAGAAATCTTTTACTGATTTGAAACCTCTGAAATGATACGATATTTTCATAAATACAACCACCGTACCTTACAGTGGACATGAGTAGTGCTGATAGTAAAATTTGTTGACCTTCCTGTACAAACGGAACGCTTGTCTGTTCTGCAACCTGTTACTATTAAGATAATGATGAAACTGTCAAAATCAAATTTCATTTACCGTACTTGCGATGTGCAATGCAAGACAGTATCTTATCTCTTTTCATAAAAATGCTTCTTCAGCACACAACTCGCGATGCGCAATGCGAGTATACAGAACACACTTATAAAGGTAATGAATGAAAAACGAGAAACTAAGATTAACGACCGATAAATGAGAACAAAGACTCCAAGTATAATTATGCTTCAGTAAGCCATAACAATACACCCTTTCATAGACTTCTCACAGCTAGACAAGTTAACAAAAATCTTTCTTAATAAATTTCTTGTGACATTTGCTTTCCTAGACACTTATTTCAATTACAAGACAAATCCATGTTCTTCATTATAAAATTTCTTACAGTAAACTTTAACCATACATAATGTTCCAACAATAAGAAAATACGCAATTACGAATATATAAAGAAACTATATTATCTTAGAAAACTTCCCTTCTGACATTCTTGTATTCATGTCATCCCACCGAACGAGGTGGCACAATGGGTATCACACTGGACTCGCACTGGAGAGGACGACGGTTCAAACTCGCGGCCGGCCATCCTGACTTACGTTTTCCGTGATTTCCCTAAATCGCTTCAATGAAATGTTGGGATGGTGCCTTTGAAAGGGCACGGCCGACTTCCTTCCCCATTCTTTCCTAGTCTGATGGAATCGATGAGCCGCGCGGGGTTAGCCGAGCGATCTGGGGCGCTGCAGTCTTGGAATGTGCGGCTGGTACTGGCGGAGGTTCGAGTCCTCCCTCGGGCATGGGTGTGTGTGTTTGTCCTTAGGATAATTTAGGTTAAGTAGTGTGTAAGCTTAGGGACTGATGACCTTAGCAGTTAAGTCCCGTAAGATTTCACACACATTTGAACATTTTTGGGATTGATGACCTAGCTGATTGATCCCCTTCCCCCAACCAACCAACCAACCAACCATTATCATCTCATTTCCACATAAATTCTCCTCAGAATAAAATCATACAAAATCCTTTTCCAGTAATGTCGCCTCTACTACACAGCAGGCCAGCTTCCATCTTTCTCAAAGCAAGTACATAGCCAGACTGTCCAACACACACATTAATTGCTACTCTGACAACGTAAAACTAACCTCTCTGTCCAAGATCTGTGGCCTCAGGAAGGGATTTACAAAGAGTGTGGTTATATCGACACTACGGAGGTGGAGTACATTTGTCAAATTCACAATTTGATTTAGATTTATGGTCAAAACTACATCAAAATGGTCATGGTAAATGAAACAGCTACATTTCATAGTACGGAATAAACTGAAAAACATGTGTAATATGTGTAGTGCTACCTTGCCGTCCATTCCAGAGGCAAAACAAATACAATGGCCAACACTCTGCTACACTCTATTATGAAAGCTCTATCATCAACGCCTCACAAAAGCTTGTGGGCCAAATTTTACCTCGGTCGCCGTTCTCGTATCGTTTATCGCAGCTAACAGACACAAGCAACCATGAAGGCTGATAGAACAGGTTCTTCTCAGAGGCGAACATTCGCTGTTCCTGAAGTTATGTATCGCCAGTCACTTCATTTGATTTAGCCTTGTGAAAAAGTATTTGATGGACGGGAGCAGTTCTGAGAACATAGTACCGGTGCTATAATTGATCATTCCCGAGTATCCTTTTTCCGCCAGCGTTCATGCACTACTTGGAATTACGTGCGTTGCTTTTTGTACTGTATGCTGGTTTTATGCTTGCTCTTTTCTTTTGACGCGGCTTGAAAATACGACCGACAGTTACACTACTAGAAGGAGTCGTAAATGTCATGATGAAATATCTGGAGTAGATACTTTCATGTACTATTATTTCCGTGAACATTATGTGACTAGATTGACTTCAACATCTTCTTATAACGGATTAGTGTTGCACTGAGAGAGGTGTGCTGAAATTTCCAATAAAATAATACTATATTGACAACTACATGTCATTATGTAATAAAAAGAGCGATAGTAAAGTCGAGGTAACCATTATTTGAAGGTTTTATGTTTATACTTGGTACTACTAGGTCTCACAGTCAAAGCGATGTACAACCAGTTTAATTTCGACAGTACGTCTGTAGGAGCAAGAAGTATTATTTTATCGATTATAACTATGAATGAACACCGAGACTACATATGCGGTCCAGTTACATTAATGTGACCGTTGCCTACGTTTGACGTCAACGTGCAATAACCACTCACAGAGGTAAGTGGCGACAATGGCGTTGGGGGGGTATATAAAGCACGGCGGGGAGTCGCTAAAACGAAACGATTTATCTGACATCCAGAAGCTCCTGATTATTGGTATTCTGGTCAAGGGTGGAAGGATTTTGAAACGGCTAAGTATGTAAACTGGTAAACGACGGTTGCGGAAATGTGCACGGGTAAATACGAGGGTTATTCAGAAAGTAAGGAACAATCGGTCTCGATATGGAAAATACAGTGAAAATCTTATGATGCTTTGCACAGATGCGTTGGGCACTGTGTCTAGTACACCCGTCGATCACATCATGTTGCTCTTTTCAGTCCTGACCTCACAGTGAGAACGTGAAGATGGCTAGAAATTAGCGCCTTCCGCCAAGCATGAGGGCCTGGAAAAAGATTTCGCCTGAAGCTACGCAATCCACATAACATAACTGTCATGCGGTTCGTTCTAGACGACAATTCTCTGCCGAACTCTGTTGGGGCGATGGAGATGCTCCTGATGCGTTTTCGATGGGAAGTGTTTGACCACCCACAATACAGCCCGTAATTGGCTACCCCTGAGGTTCATCTCTGCTCAAATGTACCACTGGCTATGAAAACGATATTTTGACACAGACAACTAGCTGCAGTTCAGAGTAGAAAATTGTCGAAAAGCACTGGCGGTTGTCATCTATAACGAGGGAATTTATTTATTTGTTTTATTATCCGAGTTCAGAACATAAAATAATTGCAAAAACTAATAAGTATTGATTCACATAACAAATTTTGGAAAATTAAATATGTACAGTAGTATTTATGACACATATTCAATAATATATACAAACAAACAGCAGATAAACAAGCAGCAAGATGATTATATTTTTTGATGGGCCCAGTATTCGGTGGTTATCACAACAGTTTCGCTGGCTGCAGCAAGATCACAGATAGTGCATGCAGCCGGTAGGTTCCTGCAGACTAGCAGATGTTGTTCGTCCTGTACGTCACCACAGTGACAAGCTTCCTTCTCATTACTGAAGCCCCACTTCCTGAGGTTGGCTTTGCACCTTGACACCCCAACTCGCAGTCTGTTCAAAGTCTTCCAGGTCACGTATGACAGGTGTGAACCTTCGGCTATTTCCTCCTTGACCGTTATGTGATTGTCTTCAGCTAGGGAGTCTCGCCAAAGCTCCTCTCTGCGACTTCTGGGAGATGAACTAATTGCCATAGTTTTCTGTAGGAAGCTTTTTCTTGACCTCAGTCTTGGCTGTTGAGGGTCATGTCCGAACAAAGGATGTCTAGGGTCGATTTCTTGTTTTTCCTTCTCCACTTCTGTTGCAGCTTCGATTCGAATGAGTGGCGGTATACCCATAATCTGGTATAGCTTATTGACGGGAGTAGGTCGTAAGCAGCCTGTGACAGTGCGTCCTGTCTAGTTCAGGGCTGTATCTACATGTTTAGCATGTGCAGAGTTGTGCCAGACGGGTGCTGCGTATTCTACGGCGAAGAAACATAGCGCCAAGGCAGATGTTCTAAGCACTTTTGGCTGCCACCCCAGGTGGTTCCAGTAAGTTTGCGGATGATGTTGTTCCGCGCTTTTACTTTGAGGCTCGTTTCTTCACAGTGGGATTTGAATGTGAGGGAATGGTCCATCTTCGTCCCAAGGTATTTAGGGGTTTCGCAGTGGAGTAGTTGTACTCCTCTCCAAGTGATGTTCAGTGTACTTTTGGCTTCCCTATTTCTAAGATGGAATGCACAGACTTGGGTCTTTCCAGGGTTCAGAAATTGAAAAGTTAGTACAACACTACGACAGATGTCTAAGTCTGAGCGGCGACTGTGTAGAGAAGTAACTGGAAGATGTAGCTAACCGTTGCAAATAAAACAATTTCGGTTTCCACTGTGGTTTCCATTTCGCGTCCTATCGTTCCTTGCTTTCCGAAAAGCCCTCGTGCAACTGTTGAGCAACTGACCGCCCAAATCAACCAAACGGCTACCAAGGGTGTCTCCTCTACCACCGATCAGGGAACACCGCCGTGTGTGGGCCTCAGCAGCAGGCACCTCGTTTATGCCCGCATGCTGACAGTTCTTTATCGGCGAAGAAGGCTTGAATTTGCACGCCAGTACGGCAACTGGGCGTCCGGAGAGAGGGAACAGGTGGCATTTTTAGACGAATGATCTTTATCCGAATGAAAGCAAACATCCTGAAACAATCTGGGGAATGTTCAAAAATGTTCAAATGTGTGTGAAATCTTATGGGACTTAACTGCTAAGGTCATCAGTCCCTAAGCTTTCACACTACTTAACCTAAATTATCCTAAGGACAAACACACACACACCCATGCCCGAGGGAGGACTCGAACCTCCGCCGGGAGCAGCCGCAAAGTCCATGACTGCAGCCCCTTAGACTGCTCGGCTAATCCCGCGCGGCTCTGGGGAATGTTTTCGTGAAATTTTCTGAGCGATCTCGTCATTCGGGAAGGCATAGTGGATCAACGCAAGTATGCATCTATCCTTGGGAACCACGTAAATCACTAAATGCAGTTCCTTTTTTTCCTTGGCATGACACCATGTAACAGCAGGGCAATGCAACGTGACAAACTTGCAGTGTACGTATGTGGTTCAAAGAGCATCAGGATAAGTTTGCCGGCCGGGGTGGCTGAGCGGTTCTAGGCGCTACAGTCTGGAACCGCGCAACCACTACGGTCGCAGGTTCGAATCCTGCCTAGGGCATGGATGTGTGTGATGTCCTTAGGTTAGTTAGATTTAAGTAGTTCTAAGTTCTAGGGGACTGATGACCTCAGAAGTTAAGGCCCATAGTGCTCAGAGCCATTTGAACCATTTGATAAATTTACCTTAACCGTACTCCGCCGTCCACAAAACTCCCCTGATTCAAAGCCAATCGAGAATCGGTGGGACCGCTTAGATCGGGCTGTTTGCGCCATGGGTTCTCAACCGAGAAACCTAGCGCACCAATGGATCCAGCATGGTCCACAGCCCTGTCCGTACTTTCCAGAACCTCACAGTCTCCTTTCATGCACGTCCGCCCTGCAGAAGGTGGTTATTCGGGCTTTTGACAGGTGATTGTAATAATGTGATTGTGCCGTGTATCAATTAAGTGAAGTCTGCTGCTCGTGGGCGGGTGCAAGTGATTTTCTTCACTCGGAGCCTGGATGTCCATGCCGTTCCAATCATTTCATCTCATCTTCAGTCGTGCAGCTTTTCTAAGTGGCTTCACATCGAAAGACTTGCACTGGGCAGACGGACAACGCCAGACAAGGTCTCTCAGATTTTCGATAACTTCTTTTTCATTCACTTGATGATGAAGTCTCCTCGACAGAGCGTAGGAGCCGATGCAGGAGACCCCCACCGTTGTACTAGGCAAGGTCCTACCGGAGGTAGTTTGCTGTGGCCTTCCTCCGACCGTAATAGATATGAATGATGATGATGACACAACAACAACTAGTCATTTCGAGGCAGGCGAAAATCCCTGACCCCACCGGGAATCGAACCCGGGACCCCGTGCTCGGGAAGCGAGAACGCTACCTCGACACCACGAGCTGCGGACCCATTTACTTGAAGAAATACCTAAACCAGCCACTTTTTTATATTGTGTACGACAAAACGAACATCAGGCTTTCCTTCAACTTCAATTGGTTTAATACACTTCCATATTTGTGGTTAGTATCGAGTCTGAATTTTTAACACTGCTGTGCTTTAATACCCTTCTATATTTATGGATAGAATGGGGACTGAATTCTTAACACAGCCGCTGTCCTTTGAAAAGGAATACTATCTACACCCTCAATGTGTTTCGAGTCCCATATAACGGGTAAAAAATTCTTATTTTGCCCAGGATAGCTGTAGCCCAAAAATGAAATTCTGTGTGTTGGCAATAAAAATTGTGGTGTCGTCTGAAGAACGAGATCACATGGCAAAGTTGGTGCCTCACAATGGAACTACAAGTAAGGACAGCCGCTGCCAGACGCAGCAACGAATAAGAGATGTCGGCATAGACACGCCATCAAGAGGGGGAAGACGGAGCCCGCGAGAAATACGGGCCCCATAACGAACTTATGACGTAACTCTAGTCGTCAAGCCCGAAATACATCGTGAACGCTCGGAATCGGCCGATGCCCATGGGAAATCACTATGGCAATGAAGAGGCGTTCAGTGAAGGTCTTAACTTTGTCATGACTCAAAGAGAGATTGCTTGTATAAATACGCAGTTAAAAATTATTCAAGTCGTCTGCAATAGTAACTCGCTCCCTGCTGGAGACGGTAGCTGTGACTCGTAAGATCTGCTGTGACGTAAACCACAGGGCTCATATATCTGGTTGACACTGCTGGAAGAGTAGTTAGGTCATAGAGCAATGCACCTCAGCCCCGACTCTGCAATCACGCCAACTGTACTGAAGTTTATAGTCAATTGTGCACTGAGATATGACTATCAGTATGTATCGTATCAAGTGATAACTTACTTGTTCAACGACAGTAACAAATATACAGACATTTCTTTCTTTCCAAGTTAACTTAATGTTTTAATGTATTAATAAAGTAATCTAGTATTTTGCGTGTCTTGCAAAATCTGCTTGAACTCCTCTAGAAGTAAACATTGGCTTTCTAAAACCCACTACACTGCCGAAGCGAATGTCTCAACTGTTTTTTCGTCCGGCACTACAAAATTGTCACTGTATTGAACCAATTGAAGATGTGCGAAAACCTGAAACACGTCTTGGCATAAATTAATTTTAAAAAAAGTAGCTGGATGCTATGAGGTACAGAAACACCATCAGATGTCAGCACTAGCGCAAGGAGGTTCTCAGTGATAATAGGTCACTCATTGTGAGTAAACACGTGACGTTCAATGCTCTGGACAGAGATTTGTGGTGCGGATGGCTCTCTGTCGTTGTTCCTGTGTACTGATTTGTGAAGATGGAAAAATTGAGTTTCGAGCAGTGACTGAGTATTTCGAAAAAAAAAGGGTATGAAAGCAGAGGAAATTCATGCCAATTTTCAGAACTCACTGGGAGGACTGCTTTTTCACATTCAACTGTTGCAGAGTGAAACGACCTTAAATTCAGACGGGACAGCTTAGATGATGACCCCCTTAGTGATCGGCAAACATGTGCCACTGCACCAGAAATTATTGCGAAATTACGTAAAACTGACTGCTAAAAATTTCTGAAGCTGTACGGATGTCATTTTAACAGTAAAATTGGATGTGAGAAAATTATCTGCTTGGGGTTTTCCCCGACACATAACACGGGATCAGAAACGCGTTAGAATGCAAATGTCCGAGAAGTTATAGACCCATTTTCAGAGCAACTAACAAGATTTTTCTGCGGTGGTTTGTGACCACAGATGAAACTTGGGCCCCCTACTATACCCCAGAGACAAAAAAACAGTCAGAGCAGTTGAAAGATGTTTGTTCACTACCATCAAGAAAGTAAAGACAATACGATTGGTTGCAAAGCTCATGGCGACAGTTTTCTAGGATTCGAGAGGGAGTCTTCTGGCAGATTATCTTTCCACTGATCAAAAAATTATGGGACAATTCTACGCTAACCTCATGAACCAGCTACAGCAAAAGATACGCGAAAAAAGGGCAAGATTAGGCAAGGAAGAGTCATGTTTCACGAAGACAATGCACGCCCTCATATACGTGAGCTAATATAAGAAACGTCGCCTGATTTGGCTCCATCAGACTTCCGTCTCTTTCCCAAGCTCAAAATTTTCCTCAATGGACGGAGATTCTCTTCAGACGAAGAACTGACAGCCGAAGTTCATATTTTGCGGGACTGAAGAAATATAATTTTCGAAATGGGATCAAGGCACTGCAACATCGCTATACCAATTGTATTAGTCTACAAGTAGGCTACGTTGTCGTTTCTTTCTGCTCCATTCCGAGAACTTGTCAAGCTACGCTCATATATTTCTTCGCGTAGTTTGCTGCAAATAGTCTTTCGTAATCTATGAAACTAGATGGCTAAAATGTCTTATGGAATTAGCCTCGTTTATGGACCCGAGTCAAAAACTCTAGCATTAATATATTTGTGGCGATATCCGCTCTTGGGGAGATGGGATATGAAGAATGACGCAATCCGAGGTAGGTGGTGCAGTGGTACGAGACTAGACTGTTACCCGGAAGGGCAACGTTTCAAATTCCCGTCCAGCCATTCATTATATAGATTTTTGGAGATTTCCATAAATCACTTAAGGCAAACGCCCGGTTCTTTCGAAAGGCTCTGCAAGTTTCCTTCCCCATCTGAACTTGTGCTCCGTCACTAATAACCTAGTAATCAACTTGGCGTTAAACCCTAATCTTCTTCCCTTCCTTTCACATCTCAAATTACAGGCACTATCTGAAAGAGTGACTTAGAGAGTTGGAGTCGTTGAACAAGGAAGAATCGAAGATTATCGTTTAATGTCCCGTGTTTGGCAGACGCTTCGTAGAATCAATGTAAGACTATTTCCCTTTCGCTCTATTTTCGAATAGTACGTGGGAAGAATCAACACCCAAAAATTTACGTACGAGCTCTGAAGTCCCCATTTTATTACGATATTAATTCCTCTCTGTGTTACTCGAGACAGGAAAATATTTTGGCGTTCTGAGGAGAATGTTGTCGATAGAAACTTTATGAAAAGTTCTCGATGCAATGAAAAAAGCCTTTGTTTTAATAATTTACACCCCGCCTCGTATATTATATCTGTGACACACTGTTCTCTATTTCGTGATAAATCAAAACCAGGAGCTCTTTTCTTGAATTTGTTTCAATGTTCTCCGTCAATCCTGTCTGGTAAGGACGGTACACAGCGCTGCAGTATTCCAGAAGAGGATGGAAAGGCGTAGTGTAGGCAGTTTCATTAGTATATCTGTTGCAGCGTCCAAGTGTTCTGCCGATGAATCGCTTCACATTCTGCCATAGCATTTTCTATCTGATGACACCAATTTCCGTTGTTCGTCATTGTAATCAGGTATTTCGTTGAATTTAAATTTGTTTTCTTTATAGTGTAACCGAAATATAACAGAACCATTTTAGTATTATATGGAGGACCTCACGCTTTTTAGTCAGGGTGAACAGCCAGCTATTTTTCACCCGTGGCGGATATCTTTTCGAAATAGATATTTTGATCTTTCCCAAATGGCGAACGGCAATATCACCTCAAAAGGATGCAAGAGGGCTGCTCAGATAGCTTCCTAAATCGTTTACTTTAATTACTTGTAGCTATTTTTATTTTCAATTCTTAATTATTTATACTTTTATTATTAATAAGGGCAGTAGATACGAAGCTTTCTTTGGGGATCTCAGATAGGATTTCGGTTTAACTAGATGACTTCGCCTCAATTACTACGAACTGTGACTTTTCTGACAAGAAATCAGGAATCCAGTCACACACCTCAGATAATACTCCGTAGGCCTACGATCTAATTAGAGGCCGTTTATGAGGAATAGTAGCAAAAGCTTTCTCGAAATTTGGAGATATGGAATCAACTTGAGATCCGCTGTCGATAACACTCATTACTTCGCTCAAATGAAGAGCCACGTGTGTTTCATCACGACGATATTTATTAAACTGAGCTCGGTATGTGTCAATAGACGGCTTTTTTCGAGGTATTTCATAACACTGGAATACAGTAGCCGGTCGAAAATCCTACTACAAATCGACGTCAATGTTGCGGGTCAGTAATTCACATGATTGCTTCTATTTCGTTTCCTTATGTGTTAGTTAAGACTGTTTCAACTTTTTAAGTACGAATCATTCGTTGAGCGATCGGTTGTGCAGGGTGAATCAGGGGGAAAAGAGCTTCATAAGGAGATGTGCCCCTTTGCCATTGGTGTCCGAGATAGTACAAAACATGTGTGTGAAATCTTATGGGACTTAACTGCTAAGGTCATCAGTCCCTAAGCTTACACACTACTTAACCTAAATTATCCTAAGGACAAACACACACACCCATGCCCGAGGGAGGACTCGAACCTCCGCCGGGACCAGCCGCTCAGTCCATGACTGCAGCCCCTTAGACTACTCGGCTAATCCCGCACGGCTCTGGGGAATGTTTTCGTGAAATTTTCTGAGCGATCTCGTCGTTCGGGAAGGCATAGTGGATCAACGCAAGTATGCATCTATCTTTGGGGACCACGTAAATCACTAAATGCAGTTTCTTTTTTTCCTTGGCATGACAGCATGTAACAGCAGGGCAATGCAACGTGACAAACTTGCAGTGTACGTATGTGGTTCGAAGAGCATCAGGATAAGTGGCTAATCCCGCGCGGCTAGTACAAATACAATGTCACTTTGTACGTTCTTCCTGAATAACTCGAAATCCGCACCCTCCAGCGAAAACGTGAAGCACTAAAGAATTAAACTGTATTAAATTTCCTACAATAAAGTCTTTATTCATTTTTTCTCTAGGACTGATAGTTTGGGCGAAGAGAGCGCTAGAATACTGAAACTCTCTGTGGACGCGCATGCACCGTAGCTTGGGTAGTTTTCGTAGGCCAGTTTGAGGCAGTTTCCCGACATGGTAGACCACGGGGTCCTATATCAAGCTGCTCGTCTGAACTTCCGTACACCACTGTGGTACGTTGTACACAATGACAAAAAAAATGGCTCTAAGCACTATGGGACTTAACAGCTGAGGTCATCAGTCCCCTATACTTAGAACTACTTAAACCTAACTAACCTAAGGACAACACACACACCCATGCCCGAGGCAGGATTCGAACCTGCGACCGTAGCACCAGCGCGGCTCCGGACTGAAGTGCCTAGAACCGCTCGACCACAGCGGCCGGCACACAATGACAATTTTTGAATAATACATGAAATAAATAACAATGTAATTAAATGTGTTCTCTCTCGGAAACCATTCCGAATAGGGCATGTGTCAATATCAAGTCTTTTGTTTAGAATCACTAATACTATTGAACTGTATACGATTACAATAACTAGTGCTGGTTCACCATTATACCATGAAAGGAACTTAATTTGTATACATTGTGGAGCGGAAGATTTTCCTTTATTAAATGCCTTAAATTGCCTCTGAGCTTCGAGGGTATGTAGCTGCAAATTAGTCATATTGGCAGCTATTCATGATTCAAATTCTAAAATCTCTACTGCGTCTTCTTTGGTGAAAGAGCATCAGAAACTCGAGCTTAGTAATCTGCTTTAGTGGCGCTGTTGTCGCAAACCTTACCGTTGTTGATCAAGGAAGCTATTGATCGTGTCTTGCCGCTGGTGTACATACGACCAGAGCCTCTTTGGATTATCTGTCAGGTTTCAAGACAGAGTGCCGTTATGAAAACTATTAAAATGCATGTCACGCTGAAGTCCACTCTAAGTTTCGAGCATTTGTAGGCCGTCGCCGATCTTGGATGTTCGCTGCTGGTCGATGAGCTACGACCTCTAACCTGCCTCAACCGGGCGCGACCGGTTGGCCTCCACGATTTTCCGACAACGAGCGCCGTTTTTCTTTTTTGTGGGGCCAGATTAAGGACAGAGTTAACGTGGCGGGAAACCAGGCGCTCGAAGGACGATTCACTGCAGCGTTACTATAGAGGTGTTTCAGTAAACCGACATGAACGATAGTGAGGACTACTTGAACTAGACACTACTGAAGGATCTTTTAGAACTTGTTTGATAGAGAGGACGCTGCTTTTATAGCAGGTTGATGTGTTATGCAAGTCTGTCGTTTTGATAATAAAAAAAACGTACGTTTACGTTGTACTGCACTGTCCAAGGCGTTATTATAAATAGTCCATGGCCAGCTTACAAACTACGTAACTGCAAACAATCTACCATACGAACACCAATCAGATTTCTATAAACATCGCCGCAGAACTTCTGCCTTAATAAAGGTGACAGATGACTTGAAATGTGTCATGGGTATACAAGAGGTGATTGTCACGTGTTTCTTAGATTTCAGCAAAGCCTTTGGCACTGTGACTACGACAATTTACTTGCCAAACTTAACAGCCTAAATTTCTCGCCAGGTGCAGTGCAATGGTTTCGCTCATATCTGACGTCTCGCTAGCAGTGCATCGTGTCTGGTGTCGTAAAATTACAATGCAGACAGGGAGAATCAGGTGTCCTCAGGGTTCGATATTAGGTCCTATACTCTTTTCGTTGTACATAAATGATGTTTCATCAGTCTTATAATGCTGCAAATAGCACATGTACACTGGTGGCCTCCAGTTGTATCCAATTGCAAAACTTATAAACTTGAAGACAGCTATCGAGATCTCAATACTGACCTGTATGCACTATGAAAATGGGTCCAGGATATAGGGTTAAAGCTCAACTCCTCCAAAACACAATCGGTGTTGATTGGTCACTGTAGGCCAATTAGCCTGAAATATATGGAATCCCTAACATCTTTAGTCCTAAATGGGAAAAATATCTTCACTCCTTCAGCAAAGAGTCTAGGAGTAATAACAAATGGACTGAGTACGTAACTGCAATGTGCAAAAGGCATCAATATGTCTTCAGGTCCTACAAAAATATAAAAAGCTGTTCCCTTCTGACCCGAAAAAGAAACTTTTACAAATACTAATACTTCCAGTTACTGATTACAATGATGTTATCGTGCAACGCCCTTTTCAGGAAAGCTCACGGCACCTGGAACTAGTTATAAATGCCTGTGTTCGTTATGTCTGTGATGTTCTGTTCTTTGATCACATTTCACCAATATATGCATAGCTATCATGGCTGCGTGGAAACAAGCTCAGATATTTCTATACCCTCTGTCTTCTCTACTATCTTATCAACGAACACTGCCCCTCGTATCTTTCCTAGATGTTAACGCTCTTATCGAACATGATAGAAACACCCATTCCAATCAGATCAAAATGCTTTGTGTCCCACTACATCGTTCAGCCACTTTCTCGAATTCCTTTTCAGTATCAGGAATCCGACTCTGGTATAAATTCCCGGATTAGAGACCTGAATAACGCCTGCAGCCTCAGAAGACTGTTAATGACACGTCTATTAAAGTAAGAATAAGGATTACTACTGTCCCTGAATGCACTTCTTACCATTGTACATCCCTCTTCCCAACCAGGTCGTCCTCTTTTCCCAGCATTCTTAGCTGATGCAGTCGCCCTAAATTTCCTTTCCCCAGAACTCGCTATATCAGAAGACATCTATCTTACACACCTATAAATTATTTTTATATCTGCCACTATCATTGTTGTTACTATGTCAGCAGCTGCAGTAGTACAAGTACTGCCAGCGTTAGCTTTATTACTTCATAGTCAGTATTATTAACTCACACTGCCACTTCAGACACTCACATCATTTTAATACTATTTGTCATAATAGGATTGTTATTTCTAAAGGAACTGTGATGTTAAAAAAGGTAAAAAGATACTATATGTGTTTTCAACCATGGTCGAATATAAGAGGGGAGCCTGATGACTCTAATCAGTTCAGATTAAATAAATAAATAGTATGTCATTGTCAATATGCTCGCTTAGTCGGATCTAGAGAGCGCTATATATAGAGAGACAAGAAATCTTCCAATGAATCTTACTCTTAGTAGCTGTTTTTCCTTGGATATTGGTGGGAGATGAACTTCTTCATTGATATGATGTCTTCATGAGCAATGCATACACTACAAAATTGTTAAGGCTTTCGTGGCCACTTGTTGACAAACCGCCTATTGGCTTCTGTCTCGGGTTCTTCGGCCGACGTTCATCTAATGATTTTTCTGACGTTTCGCCAGCACGAGTGGCTGGCATTGTCAAAGCTTCACCCTCCATTGCCGGTGGTGAACTGGAGACGGGCTCGCGGCCGCAGACTATATGTACCTGGCGCGTCAACGTCCGAGGGCTTCTCCGCGGTCATTTCCGGTGCGGTTCTCCTCTTGCTACCTGCGACGGTCGTTCGCTGCAGTACGGGCAGCCGGGATCCGTTTACCTTAAGGCTTTCCTCTTTCTTGTTGAAACTGTTCGCGTGGTTTTGGATTTCTACAGCTTCTCTGAACAAGCGCGTGTGATAGTGCTTCTCTACAGCCAGAACTTCCGTGTCGGCGAATTTTATTACGTGGTCGGTCTCATTCAGTGCGTGCTCTGCCACGGCCGATTTCTCCACCTGCCCCAACCTGCAATGTCGCTTATGCTCTTTGATCCTGGTGTTAATTGATCGTCCAGTCATTCCGACATAAACTTTTCCGCATGTGCATGGTATACGGTATATTCCCGACATTGCAAGTGGGTCTCTTTTCTCCTTCGCCGATCTAAGACACTCTTTGATCTTCCTTGTCGGTTTGAAAATCGTCTTTACGCCGTGTTTGCGCAATATACGGCCGATTCTGTCCGTCACTCTGGGAATGTAGGGCAGAAAGGCCGTACCCGACATACATTCTTCTGTCCATAGCATTTTTCTTTAGAACCTAATTTGAAATGGCTCTTTTAAATATCGCATGTCCAGTATTTATTCTTCTTATTGAATTTTTATTTCGCTATTTTTAGCGAAAACAAACGTTGTTATTATTATTAGTATTTCTGTTACTATGTTGAAACATAAATTTATAATCAATTGAAACGTATAATAACTTCGGAAATGTTAAAAATAGGTCTCTCTATGTAAAAAGAGGGAGTAGGTCTAAAGGAAGCAACAAACTAAATAAATAAATAAATCACAGCAGCGGATTATGTTTCTTCTGAACGGAACATTAATAACAGTACCTAATAATAATAATAATAATAATAATATCTTATTATCTTAATAATCATAATGAACAGCTAAACTCAATTGAAGAAGACTATAGAAACCACAAAACACAAGAGTTTCCCAAATCATTTGCAAATCAAATCAAAGGATGCACTCGACGAAACCTCTGTTTCAGGAAACAAAGTGGAAAACTGTAACTAACAAAGGAAATTGTCAGGAATCAAGAATTAACCAAATGTTTCACACAACTTCTAAATTTCTCACAACCAAGTACGAGATTCACCAGAACACACGAATGAAAGTTCACTATCGCCAGCTCAAGAAGAAATCTATAGTCACACTAAATAGCTCAAAAATAATAAGTCATCGGAAGAAGATGGAATTGTAGCTGAGCTACCGAAGAACCTTGGTCCAAATTCCTTAAAATAGATTACTAAAATCATCCAAGAAATTTGGCAGACAGAAAATATTCCAGAAGATTGGAAAAGTACACTAATTCGTGATTTGCAAAAAAGGGAATCAGATGTAAACAACTACAGAGGAATTTTACTTTTGCCGGTCACTTACAAAATTTTATCTGCGTATCTTCTAAAGAGATCAATTAGAACATACAATTCCAGATTACCAAGCAGGCGTTCCACCTAATAAATCGTACCCGGAACTTATCTTTAATCTTCAAACTGTTTTAAAAATTAAAGCAATAAGGTCGAAACCAATAGTCTGCACATTCGTTGATTTTAACAAAGCTTACGATTATATAGGCAGACAATCTCTATGCAGTACCCCTAGAAGAACACGGACTAGACACGAAAACCCGAAAACTGATCGAACAAACACCGACAGAAACCAAATCAAAAATTAAATTCATAGATGAAATATCGGAACCGTTCTTAGTTAAAAAGGCAAGGACATGAGATCTCGCCACTATTTTTCAATTTCGTTTTCGACAAAGTAATGAAAGAATGAGAAATTGAACTAAGAAAACAAAACTTTTGGAAGCTAATCGAACTAGGAAGAAGACAAGGAAAACTGAACGTTCCATATATAGCGTTTCCTGATGACTTGGCTATTCTAACAGACAGTGAAGTGGCAGCAGTAAAACAAATCGAGACCCTCAAAGAAATGCAGAGAAGGTTGGCCTTCAAATCTCCTTTGAGAAGATTGAATTCATCTGATCAAAGTTAGATATTCCGAACCTTAAAACAAATTATAGTGAAACCGACCAAATTGTGGTGAAATCAACGGAGTCAAATACTCGGTGAAATTATTGAACTAACAGAACATGAAAAAAAATAGCACAAGAAACAGATGTCAGAAAATCAAGAAAGCGTCCAGACATGTTCAAAATTTGTGTAACAAAAAATGCCTGTCAAAAAGCACTAAAATCAGACACTACAACACAGTAATCAAACTGACAGTCACATATGAAGGTGAAACACTCGATTTGAATCGAAAACTTGAGTTACAAGAAATTAAGAAACTAGAGAGACAGATTATTATAAAAATTCTGGGACCACGATACAGACTGCAAATCATCGAGACAACAGAAAAAGTATCAAACATCGAAACTGAAGTCAGAAAGAGACGAACGAAATGCTATGAACCCCTAGACAGTTTACCTGGAAACAGACTAACTAAACGACTATTAAAACTTCCTGGCAGATTAAAACTGTGTGCTCGACCGAGACTCGAACTCGGGACCTTTGCCTTTCGCGGGCAAGTGCTCTACCATCTGAGCTACCGAAGCACGACTCACGCCCGGTCCTCACAGCTTTACTTCTGCCAGTATCTCGTCTCCTACCTTCCAAACTTTACAGAAGCTCTTCTGCGAAACTAGCAGAACGAGCACTCCTGAAAGAAAGGATACTGCGGAGACATGGCCTAGCCACAGCCTGGGGAATGTTTCCAGAATGAGATTTTCACTCTGCAGCGGAGTGTGCACTGATATGAAACTTCCTGGCAGATTAAAACTGTGTGCCCGACCGAGACTCGAACTCGGGACTTTTGCCTTTCGCGGGCAAGTGCTCTACCATCTGAGTCGTGATTCGGTAGCTCAGATGGTAGAGCACTTGCCCGCGAAAGGCAAAGGTCCCGAGTTCGAGTCTCGGTCTGGCACACAGTTTTAATCTGCCAGGAAATTTCATATCAGCGCACACTCCGCTGCAGAGTGAAATCTCATTCTGTGAACGTCTATTAGTTTATGCGACATCATTTAAAGCCTCAATACCCCGGGTAACTGAACTTAAGAAGGATTTGACAAAAGCAAACACACACATCATATAGGGATACATTCAAAAGCAAAACTGAGAAGTGAAAGTTTACTCCAGAGACGGAATCAAAACTACACCGACCAAGAAAATAGAGATAAATACAGTTTAGTTACACAGGTCATGAAAGATTTTTAAAAATCGGTACAGCTAAATAGCTGAACATAAAGTGTTAATGATACACTACGCGAACGACAAACTATGAAAGCTTTTTAGAACGTGGTGCCGGCAAGTTAGTTTGGAAAACCGCTGACAAGGGCGCCACCGACCCTTGCTGCTGACGAAGGCTGTGAAATAGGCAGTGAGAGCATTCTGTGTGCTAGAGTTTGCCCGCTACGAGTCGGTAGTAATTGTGCTAAGAGCTGTTCTTGGTAACTTTTGGAAGACACCACGAGTTTAGAACAGCATAGTGAAGTGCTACAAGACATTTGAGGAGAATGATAGCTTGTGCGGTGCAAAATGTTCGGAGCGGCTGGGTGCGACAGAGCAAACAGTGGACCATATGAGAAATGTAATGTTGCGATAACCTACAAAGTCCACCAGTCGAGCTACTACAAAACTGAATATCCCTCAGCCAACAGCGTGGAGGATTCTTCGTAAACAATTAAGAGAGGAGCCGTAAAAAGCTGCAGCTCCTGCAAGCCCTAAGGATAACGACAAATTTCACCTTTTCCAGTTCTGCATAGGTACGGAGAACCATCTTGAAAATGACGACTTCGCAAGTAAATTATTCTTCGGTGTCGAAGCCACTCCTCATCTTTCAGGAAAGGTCATCCGATCCAATACATGCGTAGGGGGCGGTATAAGAGGGGAGAAATGAGGGGAGGGGCCGGGAAAGATGCAGAGAATATACAACTCTCGAACATGTCCGGGCTTCCTACAAAGTTAAGGTGTTTTTTGTCGTATCCAACAAGAGAAACTTTAGATCCATTTGATTCGCTGACAGAACTGTCACTGATATCTTCTACTTCGAGATGTGCAGTTTTGGCTCCAGCTACAACTTGAAACTGACAGCAAGGCTTTCATCTTTCAACAAGATGGCAACTCTCCAGATTTTCACAATTGTGTACCAGATTGCCTGAATGAGACGTTGCTACATCGTTGGGTAGACCACGCTGCGGTCACTGACTTGGCGGTACTCAGCTGGCCTTCGCGGGCACCAGACTTGAAGCCTTGTGTTGTGTTTTTGTGGAGTTACATCAAGGATACCGTTGACGCTACACCTCCACCGCAGAGTCTCGAAGACTCTTTACTTCACCGGAGCAGCTGCTCTGACCATCAACGCTGATATGCTGTCTTGGGGATGTTTAAAACTGGTCTACGGACTAGATGTGTGCCATGTGAGAAAATGGTGGACACTCAGAACATTTATAAACATTGTAACTAGAACTATTACAGTTTGTCTTGACATACTGTAACATTTCTTAAATTGTTCTTGGCTATTTATCTGTACTGATTTTTTTAAGTGATTCATTTCTAACGCCCCTGTTCGCCTCCTTAGCTAAGGAGACAGCGTGTCTGACTGCCATGCAGCAGGCGCAGGTTCGATTTTCGGCCGGGTCGGAAATTTTCTCCGCTCGTTGTGCCATGTTGTCTTCATCATTCCATCGTCACCGACCTGGAAATCGCCCAATGTGGCGTCAACTAAAAAGACTTGGCGGCCGAACTACCCAGCCACAATTCCCAGCCATCAATGACATATGATCATTTCATTTTTACCTAGTTATCCTATAAATGATCATATCACCACAATTGTCGCTCTAGTATGCCTCGCTACGAATATATCACAATGGCTATCATTATTATTATTGTTCCTTTCAGAAAAGAACGTGATTCATTGTGCGAATAAAAGTGTTTTGTGGGAGATTGGGGGGGGGGGGGGGGAATAACGCGATTCGAATGTCTCCCAATCTACTGCCCTAGCCGGTTGCTCTCACGCCGCTGCTCGACGACAGGAAGTGTTGCGTGGTGTTCAAGATGCCCGTAAAACTCTGGACCTCGGTATCTCGAAAACGCTTGAGAAGTGCGTCCTACGGGAACAACATTTGTAACAGATAAGTACGTACTACAGTCGCGGAAAAGCCGAGGAGAAATGATGATCCGGGGCCTAAGTGGTAGGTTCAATATTGCTTCGCATGTTTCTTCACTTCTGCGAAACTCTAACAGACCACTCGTCTAAAAAACTGTTCCCTTTTCTCATACACAGCAGCTTGAAAACAACAGACACTGATGAACCGGTAGGCTTCATCTTCCAAGGTTTATGAAACGTCTTTCACGCTGTACCACACCGCCAACTACCGACCAACCTACCGCCACGTGGAGTAATTTCACAATTATTTGATAGAATCGAGGAATACACAGTGGTGTGCAAAACTTAAGGGTCATACATAGAAAAATATGCTAAAGTGCACTACAGAATATAACCGAAGGAAATGCGAAATGAGGCGAACTGAAATGGTACACTACTGGCCATTAAAATTGCTACACCAAGAAGAAATGCAGATGATAAACGGGTATTCATTGGAGAAATATATTATACTAGAACTGACATGTGATTACATTTTCAAGCAATTTGGGGGCATAGATCCTGAGAAATCAGTACCCAGAACAACCATCTCTGGCCATAATAACGGCCTTGATTCGGCTGGGCATTGAGTCAAACAGAGCTTGGATCGCTTGTACAGGTACAGCTGCCCATGCAGCTTCAACACGATACCACAGTTCACCAAGAGTAGTGACTGGCGTAGTGTGACGAGCCAGTTGCTCGGCCACCACTGACCAGACGTTTTCAATTGGTAAGATATCTGGAGAATGTGCTGGCCAGGGCAGCAGTCGAACATTTTCTGTATCCAGAAAGGCCCGTGCAGAATCTGCAACATGCGCTCGTGCATTATCCTTCTGAAATGTAGGGTTTCGCAGGGATCGAATGAAGGGTAGAGCAACGGGTCGTAACACATCTGAAATGCAACGTCCACTGTTCAAAGTGCCGTCAATGCGAACAAGAGGTGACCGAGACCTGTAACCCATGGCACCCCATACCATCACGCCGGATGATACGCCAGTATGGCGATGACGAATACACGCTTCCACAGTGCGTTCACTACGATGTCGCCAAACACGGATGCGACCATCATGATGATGATGATAAACAGAACCCGGATTCATCCGAAAAAATGGCGTTTTGCCATTCTTCGTCGTTGAGTACACCATCGCAGGCGCTCCTGTCTGTGAATCAGCGTCAAGGGTAATCGCAACCATGGTCTCCGAGGTGGTAGTCCATGCTGCTACAAACGTCGTCGAACTGTTCGTGCAGATGGTTGTTGTCTTGGAAACGTTGACTCAGGGATCGAGACGTGGCTGCACGATCCATTACAGCCATGCGGAGTAGATGCCTGTCATCTCGACTGCTAGTGATACCAGGCCGTTGGGGTCCAGCACGACGCTCCGTATTACCCTCCTGAACCCACCGATTCCATATTCTGCTAACAGCCGACCAACGCGAGCAGCAATGTCGCGATACGATAAACCGCAATCGCGACAGGCTACGATTCGACCTTTATCAAAGTCGGAAACGTGATGGTACGCATTTCTCCTCCTTACACGAGGCATCACAACAACGTTTCACCGGGCAACACCGGTCAACTGCTGTTTGTGTATGAGAAATCGGTTGGAAACTTTCCTCATGTCAGCACGTTTTAGGTGTAGCCACGGGCACCAACCTTGTGTGAATGCTCTGAAAAGCTAATCATTTGCATATCACAGCATCTTCTTCCTGTCGGTTAAATTTCGCGTCTGTAGCACGTCATCTCCGTGGTGTAGCCATTTTAATGGCCAATAGTGTACTTTTATTCAAAGACAAGAATTGCATCTATGTCACCGGAATTTATGATGGTCCCCTGAACTTAATAGTCTGTGTAAGCACCACAGCAGTGCATGTTCCGCAAAGTGCTCGCATGCTGGCCACAAGGTCGGTAAGGTGTTCTTGTGGTAGTGCGTTCCATTCCTCCACGAGCACGTTTGACAATCGCTGGATGATCGTTGGAGTATGTGGGCATGCTGCAATATGTCTCCCAAACACATCACATACGTGCTCGAAGGCATGTAAGTCGGAGAACGAGCAGGCCAGTCCATTCGCTAAATATCCCCTCGCTCCAAGGGCTGCTACAGCTGCGCTGTTCGATTCGTGTGCGCCATATCATTCATAAAGATGAAGTCAGGACCGAATGCATCAGTGAAAAGACGCCCATGGGAAAGGAATGCCGTGACACAATAACAGTACGCTTGTGCAACATTACTGGTCTCCACACCGCTAACACCCTGGCCAGCGAAACGATCATGTTCGAGGATGTTCCTAGGTGCATTACAAGTCCCCACGTCTCGCGGTATGTGTGTATATCCAGAATCAATACTCATACTGAATGCTCTCTTCCAAGAAGAGCACGCGGCTGCACTCACCGTTGGTCTGTCCCTACGCTCTTGGCCCCATCGCAACCGATGCCGTCGGTGTGAGGGTGTGACCGGGAAACTACCTGGTCTGAATGGCCGAGCGGTTCTAGGCGCTACAGTCTGGAACCGCGCGATCGCTACGGTCGCAGGTTCGAATCCTGCCTCGGGCATGGATGTATATGATGTCCTTAGGTTAGTTAGGTTTAAGTAGTTCTAAGTTCTAGGGGACTGATGACCTCAGAAGTTAAGTCCCGTAGCGCTCAGAGCCATTTTTTCCTATCAGACAAGGAGACCAGAAACATGCAGTCGCAACGCCACTGTGGTGGCAGTTGCACCCGCTGTTTGACTTTGGTCCCTTTCTGCACGTTGTACAATGTAGTGGTCATGTGCTGCTGTAGCTGAGCGTGGTCGACCATTTCGTCTCTCTCGAGCAGCAGTGCCTGTGGTTCCGAACGGTCCCGTGCACTTGGAACAACACTCCGAACAGCAGCAAACTCGTGGACTACAGTCGCCACGCTTCACTCTTCTTGCAGTTTCCCAATGATCCTTCCATGGGTGTAGTCAACAAAATGTTGTCTCTAGACTAAAATAAGCTCCGTCCGAACAGGCCATGAAGGCCCACGGTACTGACTGGCCGCCGTGTCATCCTCAGCCTACAGGCATCACTGATGCGGATATGGAGGGGCATGTGGTCAGCACACCGGTTTCCCGACCGCATGTCAGTTTACGAGACCGTAGTCGCTACTTCTCAGTCACGTAGCTCCTCAGTTTGCCTCACAAGGGCTGAGTGCACCCCACTTGCCAACAGCGCTCGGCTGAGTGGACGGTGACCCATCGAAGTGCTAGCCCAGCCCGACAGCCCTTAACTTCGGTGATCTGACGGGAACCGGTGTTACCACTGTTACCGCACTTTCATTCATTTCAGACGAGTAGTTAATGTGTTATGTTGATTTATATAGCTCACCCTCAAGTTTTGCAAAGCAGTGTGTATTTTATATGGCTAAAAAACGCTGGCCCACCTGAGGATTGTTTATCTGAGGCTTCCAGAGACAACAAACACTTTATTTTCAGTTTGTATATTACTGACCGAATTTCAAACTTTAAAATTTTGTCGTAATCTATTCACTAAGAGCTGCAATATTACTTTAAGGGTTTGACACAATAAGCCAAGTATTAAAGTTAGAAACTGTGTATACGTCTTGCGGCATCGTAACTTACAGCCCATGAACACCCAGACTACATTCGTCTATTATTTGAGAATGACGACACATCGATTTTCTACAATCTTTCCACGTCATTTCAAATCTTTTGCAGACTTTTCCTCTCCAACACTGACCCCCCCCCCCCCCCCCCACACACACACACACAAATACACACGCAAACAAAAGAATGAAATAGAAAAAAATAATCACGGACTGTTTACGCAGTAAAACTTCAGCATCAGGCACTATGTCTTAATTTATTACTTCTTTACTACTAACTCTGTTCGCAAAACTCATTTTGCAGACAGAAAGGTCACGCACCGCTGAATATACTTGCAAATGATAGCACTGTCCGACACATTGTTCGGTAGATATGCCGTGATAAACATCGGAGTTTAACTCTTTAAAAAAATCATGGGTAGTTACTAGTGTCTGACTACAGAACCATTTCGTTATATGGGACAGCGAATGTTCCACATAATCGAAAGTAGCATTGGGTGTTTTCCAGGAAGCGTAACAGGACCGCCAGTATTCGCAGTATAAATAAACGCAATATCAGACTGGATCGACAGCTCTACAAATTAATTTGATAACGATGCAATTTTATACGGCTAAGTGACGTCGTTGACGAGCGTAATAAACTGTGGAAAGAAAAATTTGAACTATGTGTAATAAGGCAGCTCTATTAAAATGTGGATAAATGTAAGACTATGCCCATGACAAAGAGAAAGAATTTTATAATGTCTGAGTACAAGATTGTTTGTTAACATCTTGAGCACATTGTATCGTGTAGGTATTTAGGGGTAATACCAAAAAGTGACACGAAATGAGACAATTACGTAAAATCAGTATTAGGGAAGGTGAATGGAAGACCTTGGTTTTTTTGAAGAGTTCTGTTAAAATGCGATGCATCTGTAAAGGAAATGTCATATATGACGCTAGTACGCCCAATTCCAGAATAGCGTTAGAGGATTTGGAGTCCTTATCAAGCAGGGCAGGTAACCCCTTCGACAGCCCTTATATGGGGTTGCCTGCTCGTAGGCGTTAGAGCAGTTCGGAGGCACTGCTCAGCTGAATGGGTGTCGAAATCTCTGACGGGAAAATTTTAACCTTCTCAGGAAGGGTGCGTGGATGTGTTCTATTCTTCACACACATGTCAATGTTGCACCACTCCGTTATAGCGCCGCAGGAGAGTGCGAAACGAGGGAGCTGAAGAAGCATAAACACCGTTTGCCGCTTTGGATCACGTTCAGATTTCGTCGAATGATCCTGATCGGGCCCTAGTCGTTCCAGAATCTATACCAGAGCCAAAATTGGTTTCGCACTACATTCCAGATCGAGCTAAGTGGCGCAGTGGTTAGCACATAGGGCTCACATTCGGGAAGATAATGGTTCAAGCCTGCGTCCGGCCATCATGATTTACGTCTTCCATGACTTCTCTAAATCACTTCAAGCAAATGCCAGGCTCAGCCCACTTCCTTTCCCAAGCTTCCCTAATCCGTTGGCACTGATGACCTCGCTGTTTGGTTTCCCTCCCCAAATCAAGCAACCAATTATATTACAAAGGAGCCAGATCATGTCCAGTGGAGTTGCAATCAGGAATCTGTGGGACAGTCTCGATCGGGCTGTTCGCGCCATGGATCCTTAACCGAGAAACTAAGCACAGCTGGCCAAGACATTGGAGTCGCCATGGCTCCAAATCCCTGGTAGTACCTTCCAGTACCATACTGACGCTCTTCCTGGACATCTCACAGCACTCCGCGCTGCAGGCTTTTTGACAGGTGGTCACATTAATGTCTCTGGGCAGTGTGCAACGCTGCGTACGGCTTTTCTATTTTTGGAGCTGCCTACAATAACTGTGTGACCATTATGCTGCCAGCAACGTACATACCGCGTAGAGTTCACTAGCGAAGAAAGAGATTAGCTCGTGTACGAAAACATGCAGACAGTAATTTTCCCCTCTCCCAGTAGGTGAATGGAACACGACAGAAAATTCATCATATTTTTTAAATGAACACACTGCAGTTTGACTGTATTGTTGTTTATTTAATTACGACCTAGGTTTCGGCCTTTTATGCCATTTTCAAGTAATTGCTTTAACCGTTGATATTCAAACACTTCCGCAAATGCCTGGCTAGGCAAGCCAGTAAACAGTTTTTCATGTTGCTAGCAAGTCATACAATAATTTTTAAACAAACACACCGCCATTTGACTGTATTGTAATGGGTCGTAATTAAATAAACAGGAATACAGTCAAATGGCGGCGTGTTCGTTCGAAAATAATTGTTTGACTGTTGCTCAGCAACATCAAAAACTATTCATATTACTAGAATAAAATTTTCACTCTACAGCGGAGTGTGCGCTGATGTGAAACTTCCAGGCAGATTTTTACTATTCATATTGATTAACGACTCCATAGAGTGCTGTGTGCACAACGACCATATATGTGAAATTAGAAGGAAGGCCAGCGTTGGTCGTAATATTGATGGTTTATTGACAGCAAAATCGATTTTCGATCTCATCGATTTTGCTGTCAATAAACCATCAATATTTCGGCCAACGCTGACCTTCCTTCACTGTATTGTTGCCATGTACTCTCCGCCTTCCACTGTGCAGTGGCTCATGGAGTATTTATGTATTTGTAGGCGTAGATCTTCTCCCACTCGGGCTCGATGCCAAGCAGACAGTGCCTAGTGCAGAGGAAACTGACTCCGAGAATTAGGAGTCTTAACAGGAAAGAGCAGAGTCAAGCCACACTAGTCTTGTTGCTCTCCGGTTCCGGGAACGGATCGACCAGTGCGGCCTACCTACCAGGCTACTGTGGTGATCTGCGGCGGGCACCTGTCTCGGCTGCACAAGGCCAGCTGCCTGCGGACTACCTGTCGTCCTTCCACGCCGCTTTCCTGCTTTCACTGCAGGCCCTGGCCGTGCTATCGCTTCATTGCAGTTATTTCTGTAGCTGGCTGCACCCTGTCCCTCTTCTTCCCTTCATCATCCTCTACTCCTCTTCCTGCGGCCAAAGTTTTCAAACACCAGGGTGACAACCCTAGCATCTCAGGTCGATTTACGCGCTATCTTGGCGTACTGTCCGCATTTCTGCTAATCATTTATTGCTTATTCGGAGTGAAAATTCCACCCTGTTTGGAGTTTCAGTATTTACACGGTATACTGGGAGGCAATACTGACCTTACGACTTATCTTAGAAGAAAGATTAAGGAAAGGAAAACGTACGTTTCTAGCATTTGTAGACTTATAGAAAGCTTTTGATAATGTTGACTGTAATACTCTCTTTCAAATTCTTAAGGTGGTAGGGGTAAATTACAGGGAGCGAAATGCTATTTACAATCTGTACAGAAACCAGATGGCAGCTATAAGAGTCGAGGGTTATGAAAGGGAAGCAGTGGTTGGGAAGGGAGTGAGACAGGGTTGTAGCCTCTCCCCAATGTTATTCAATCTGTATATTGAGCAAGCGGTAAAGGAAAGAAAAATTCGAGAAGGTATTAAAAGCCATGGAGAAGAAATAAAAACTTTGAGGTTCGCCGGTGACTTCTGTCAGACACAGCAAAAGACTTGGAAGAGCAGTTGAACGGAATGGACAGTGTCTTGAAAGGAGGATATAAGATGAACATCAACAAAAGCAAAACGAGGATAATGGAATGTAGTCGAATTAAGTCGGGTGATGCTGAGGGAATTAGATTAGGAAATGAGACACTTAAAGTAGTAAAGGAGTTTTGCTATTCTGGGAGCAAAATGACTGATGATGGTCGAAGGAGAGAGGATATAAAATGTAGATTGGCAATGGCAAGGAAAGCGTTTCTGAAGAAGAGAAATTTGTTAACATCGAGTATAGATTTAAGTGTCAGGAAGCTGTTTCTGAAAGTATTTGTATGGAGTGTAGCCATGTATGGAAGTGAAACATGGACCATAAATAGTTTGGACAAGAAGAGAATAGAAGCTTTCGAAATGTGGTGCTACAGAAGAATGCTGAAGATTAGATGGGTAGATCACAAAACTAATGAGGAGGTAATGAATAGGATTGGGGAGAAGAGGAGTTTGTGGCACAGCTTGACTAGAAGAAGGAATCGGTTGGTAGGACATGTTCTGAGGCATTAGTATTGGAGGGCAGCGTGGAGGGTAAAAACCGTAGAGGGAGCCCAAGAGATGAATACACTAAGCAGATTCAGAAGGATGCAGGTTGCAGTAGGTACTGGGTACTGGGAGATGAAGAAGCTTGCACAGGATAGAGTAGCATGGAGAGCTACATTAAACCTGTCGCAGGACTGAAGACGACAACAGCAACTAGAAGCGTGACGGACGTGAAAGTCTCATAATATATAGCACTATAATAAATGTACATGTTGGGCACAGTGATTGAGTACAATACAGAATAGTATGTACCGTGTCAAAATACAGGGTGTTCAAAAAGTCTCTCCGCAGTGCCGTATGATTGTTACCCGAGCGTGTCGCATGATTGTTCGCTTGCCTGGGCTACTTCCCTTCAAGTGGACTGTCCCAACATTCCACTGTTTCGTTTATCTCAGCCAGCGTCAGTAGTATCGTTGGTGTGAGTCGTTACGTGTTGACGTGAACGTTAAGTTTAGTTCCTTTTTCGTTTGTTTCGTTTTTGTCACTGTTGAAATGCTAACCATTGAAGAACGTGTGTTTTTAGTCGAACAAGTGTTCGAAGCTGGCGGTAAATACACAGTTTCAGTTCGTCAAACATTTCATTCAGTTTACCCGGAGACAACACTCCCACATCGCGATACTGTGCGACATTCGATTGACAAATTTCGAAGTACGGATTCAGCGACAGATGCACCGAGAGGCGGTCTAGCGATTTGTCTGAGGATAAACTACTCGATATTTCCAATAAAATGTTCATGTTCGATGAAGTCAGTAAGAAAACTCGGTCAGGAAATCTATGTTAGTGTCGGAACGGCCCACACAGCTGTAAGGAAAAAATTAGAACTTTTCCAATACAAAGTGACAGTCGTGCAAGAACTGAAAAATACTGATCATGGCAAGATACTGCATTATTGTCAATGGTTCAAAAATTTCGTTCAACAAAATGGAACGGATATTGTTAATGAAACGTTTTTCAGTGATAAGGCGTGGTTTCATTTATCCGGGTACACGAACTCGCAAAATTCTCGTATGTGCAGTACTGCAAATCCATTGTCTATTCATGAGGAAACACTTCAATCTGTGAAAATAGGAGTTTGTATTGCAATTTCTAGACGTCGGATTGTGGGTCCCATATTTTTCAACGAAACAGAAAACGCACAACGATAGTGCAGTGATATTCTGTACCCATTCATAGGAGAACTTACGTTAAGTAAAATACTGAGCTGTTATTTTCAACAAGATGGTGCAACCGCGCATACAGCTCGCGTTTCAATGCCACTGTATGCTGATGTTTTTGATGATCGCATAATTGCACAGGGACTTTGGCCTCCACGATCGCCTGTTATAACACCCCCTGACTTTTTCTTCTGGGGTGCAGCGAACGCAACTGTCTATAGAAACAGCCCAAAATCCATCGATGAATTGAAAATTCCAATATCCATTTTCATTGCTTCTGTTACAGAAGAAATGTTACAGCTTGTGTTTGGAAACATGATAGACGAATTTAATTGTTAATTCAACAACATGGGGGACACTTTCAACATTTAATGTGAAAATTTGTAAATTGTTGTTGTGGTCTTCAGTCCTGAGACTGGTTTGATGCAGCTCTCCATACTACTCTATCCTGTGCAAGCTTCTTCATCTCCCAGTACCTACTGCAGCCTACATCCTTCTGAATCTGCTTAGTGTATTCATCTCTTGGTCTCCCTCTACGATTTTTACCCTTCACGCTGCCCCCCAATACTAAATTGGTGATCCCTTGATACCTCAGAACATGTCCTACCAACCGATCCCTTCTTCTAGTCAAGCTGTGCCACAAACTCCTCCCCAATTCTATTCAATACCTCCTCGTTAGTTGTGTGATCTACCCATCTAATCTTCAGCATTCTTCTGTAGCACCACATTTCGAAAGCTTCTATTCTCTTCTTGTCCAAACTATTTATCGTCCATGTTTCACTTCCATACATGGCCACACTCCATACAAATACTTTCAGAAACAATTTCTGACACTTAAAACTATACTCTATATTAACAAATTTCTCTTTTTTTGAAACGCTTTCCTTGCCATTGCCAGTCTACATTTTATATCCTCTCTCATTCGACCATCATCAGTTATTTTGCTCCCCAAAATAGCAAAACTTCTTTACTACTTTAAGTGTCTCATTTCCTAATATTGATTGAATATTCAATAAATTAATAACATGTATTTCACTGAGTTTCATTTCGGTATATTCGCTGCGGCATACGGCCCACGCGTTGAACATCATACGGCACTGCGGAGAGACTTTTTGAACATCCCGCACATTTATTTAGTAGGATCATTCCATATAAAGAGTTGTCAAGTGAAAGCCGGCCGGGGTGGCCGAGCGGTTCTAGGCGCTACAGTCTGGAACCGCGCGACCGCTACGGTCGCAGGTTCGAATCCTGCCTCAGGCATGGATGTGTGTTATGTCCTTAGGTTAGTTAGGTTGAAATAGTTCTAAGTTCTAGGGGACTGATGACCTCAGCAGTTAAGTTCCATAGTGCTCAGAGCCACTTGTCAAGTGAAAACACGGCAGAGTGTATAACGACCATGGCGCGGACGTTGCCTACGCAGACAGGTGTGTGTATGGAAGTGCCCACTATTGGGAATTACCGTTGTACCAGTTTGTCTGTTACATGTGCTGGACGTGAGGTCAGCGAGTCGTGTCTTCGTCCGATTTCGCTATGGAACCCGAGTAACGGGAACAAAGAAGTGTAGAGAGGTTTTTGACTGCAGTAGGAGTGTCAGGAAGTGAAATTCATACTCGAATGTCTGTTGTATATGAGGAACAAAGTACGTCAGGCACGCTTGTGTCTGCGTGGAGTAACCAGTTTGGAGAAGGTCGGGTGTCACTGAAAGACAGCAGTCGGCCAGGTCAGCCTCATCGTGTAATTACTCCGTCGCTGCTGTGGTGGATGTTGCCACCAGAAACGACCGATGGCGGGCAGTAGACGACATACGTCTCTTGCTATCAACCACGGTACCGACCACAGCGCGCCTCTCCCTTCCTGGGGTATCCACTGTGTGGGGAGGGTCTTTTGCGGCGACACACTGCAAGCTTCAACTGATCTCAAGAGTGGCGTTGAGTCCACGTTGGAGGCCACTCCCTTCGGCTGATGGCAGTCTCCTGCAGGAAGGTGTCCACATTGGGTCCTCGGGTCCTCGTCCATTAACAAAGACGTAGATATCGCCGAAATGTTGACTGTAAAAAAAATGTTCAAATGTGTGTTAAGTCCTAAGGGACCAAACTGCTTAGGTCATCGGTCCCTAGACTTACACACTACTTAAACAAACTTATGCTAAGAACAACACACACAGACTCATTTACAGATACTTTTCTCTTACTACGAGTATACAAAGACAATGCAGAAGGTGACATATACACAGATTTACCAAAGTCTTTATTTGCTAGTTCTCCAATATGATAGGTACGGTAGGCAATAATGTCTCTGTCTACAAAGCTTTCAAGGCCACCAACAGAAGGTATTCCTGTACCGCCTCGTACAATTGCTACAGTAAGCCAACCGTTACCATGAGTGAAAGAATCGTTAATGTCAATGCTAAAATTAAGTCTACATCCACAGAAAATACATGGTCCATCGACAAGTGCAGTAGCACACACCCTTGCCCGAGGGAGGACTCCAACCTCCGGTGGGATGGACAGTGCTGTCCGTGACTTGGGGCCTCAAATCGCGCGTTCACTCTATTTTATTCAAGTTGATACTGGCCGTGAGAGCCTACAAGTTTTATAAGGGAACGTCAGGCGTCCTTTCTCATAATCAGAAACTGTCTGGACGACTTCCTCGACAGGCCGTATATATATATATATATATATATATACGGCCTGTCGAGGAAGTGTCCTCGGTGGCTCAGATGGATAGAGCGTCTGCCATGTAAGCAGGAGATCCCGGGTCCGAGCCCCGGTCTGGGCGCACATTTTCATCTGTCCCGTTGACGTATGATGTCAATGCCTGTAAGCAGCTAAGGGTGTTCATTTCATTGTAATTTCATTCTGATCTACGGCTGCAGGCTGACAGTGAATATATTGGTATTTATTAGCTAATGTGTCGGGGGAATTGAGCAATAGGAACTGAGTGTGTGTGTGTGTGTGTGTGTGTGTGTGTGTGTGTTTGTGTTTGTGTGTGTTGTAACGTATATGCAACCAATATGTGACGTTCCTACAACAAATATGCATATGTTCGTATGTGAAAGCTTCTATTCTCTTCTTGTCTATACTATTTATCGTCCACGTTTCACTTCCATACATGGCTACACTCCATACAAATACTTTCAGAAACGGCTTCCTGACACTTAAATCAATACTCGATGATAACAAATTTCTCTTCTTCAGAAACGCTTTCCTTGCCATTGCCAGTCTACATTTTATATCCTCTCTACTTCGACCATCATCAGTTATTTTTCTCCCCAAATAGCAAAACTCCTTTACTACTTTAAGTGTCTCATTTCCCAATCTAATTCCATCCGCATCACCCGATATAATTCGACTACATTTCTTTATCCTCGTTTTGCTTGTGTTGATGTTCATCTAATACCCTCCTTTCAAGACACTGTCCATTCCGTTCAACTGCTCTTCCAAGTCCTTTGCTGTCTCCGACAAAATTACAATGTCATCGGCAAACCTCAAAGTTTTTATTTCTTCTCCCTGGATTTTAATACCTACTCCGAACTTTTCTTTTGTTTCCTTTACTGCTTGCTCAATACACAGATTGAATAGCATCGGCGAGAGGCTACAAACCTGTCTCACTCTCTTCCCAACCACTGCTTCCCTTTCATGCCCCTCGACTCTTATAACTGCCATCTGGTTTCTGTACAAACTGTAAATAACCTTTCGCTCCCTGTATTTTACCCCTGCCACCTTCAGAATTTGAAAGAGAGTATTCCAGTCAACATTGTCAAAAGCTTTCTCTAAGTCTACAAATGCTATAAACGTAGGTTTGCCTTCCCTTAATCTTTCTTCTAAAATAAGTCGTAGGGTCAGTATTGCCTCACGTGTTCCAACATTTCTACGGAATCCAAACTGATCTTCCCTGAGGTCAGCTTCTACCAGTTTTTCCATTCGTCTGTGAAGAATTCGCGTTAGTATTTTGCAGCTGTGACTTATTAAACTGATAGTTCGGTAATTTTCACATCTGTCGACACCTGCTTTCTTTGGGATTGGAATTATTATATTCTTCTTGAAGTCTGAGGGAATTTCGCCTGTCTCGTATATCTTGCTCACCATATGGTAAAGTTTTGTTAGGCTTGGCTCTCCCCAAGGCTGTCAGTAGTTCTAATGGAATGTTGTCTACTCCCGGGGCCTTGTTTCGACTTTGGTCTTTCACTGCTCTGTCAAACTCTTCACGTAGTATCACATCTCCCATTTCATCTTCGTCTACCTCGTCTTCCATTTCCATGATATTGTCCTCAAGTACATCGCTCTTGTATAGACCCTCTATATACTCCATCCACTTTTCTGATTTCCCTTTTTTGCTTAGAACTGGGTTTCCATCTGAGCTCTTGATGGAAGTGGTTCTCTTTTCTCCAAAGGTCTCTTTAATTTTCCTGTAGGCAGTATCTATCTTACCCCTAGTGAGATAAGCCACTACATCCTTACATTTGTTCTCTAGCCATGCCTGCTTAGCCATTTTGCACTTCCTGCCGATCTTATTTTTGAGACGTTTGTATTCCTTTTTGCCTGCTTCATTTACTGCATTTTTATATTTTCTCCTTTCATCAATTAAATTCAATATTTCTTCTGTTACCCAAGGATTTCTAATAGCCCTCGTCTTTTTACCTACTTGATGCTCTGCTGCCTTCACTACTTCATCCCTTAAAGCTACCCATTCTTCTTCTACTGTATTTCTTTCCCCCATTCTTGTCAATTGTTCCCTTATGCTCTCCCTGAAACTCTGTACAACCTCTGGTTCTTTCAGTTTATCCAGGTCCCATCTCCTTAAATTCCCACCTTTTTGTTGTTTCTTTAGGTTTAATCTACAGTTCATAACCAATAGATTGTGGACAGAGTCCACATCTGCCCCTGGAAATGTCTTACGATTTAAAATCTGGTTCCTGAATCTCTGTCTTACCATTATATAATCTATCTGAAACCTTTTAGTATCTCCAGGGTTCTTCCCAAGTATATAACCTCCTTTCATGATTCTTGAACAAAGTGTTAGCTATGATTAAGTTATGCTCTGTGCAAAATTCTACCAGGCGGCTTCCTCTTTCATTTCTTAGCCTCAATCCATATTCACCTACTACGTTTCCTTCTCTTCCTTTTTCTACTGTCGAATTCCAGTAACCCATCACTATTAAATTTTCGTTTCCCTTCACTACCTGAATAATTCCTTTTATCTCATCATACATTTCATCAATTTCTTCATCATCTGTAGAGCTAGTTGGCATATAAACTTGTACTACAGTAGCAGGCCCGGGCTTCGTGTCTATCTTAGCCACAATAATGCGTTCACTATGCTGTTTGTAGTAGCTTACCCGCACTCCTATTTTTTTATTCTTTATTAAACCTACTGCTGTATTACCCCTATTTGATTTTGTATTTATAACCTTGTATCCACCTGACCAAAAGTCTTGTTCCTCCTGCCACCGAACTTCACTAATTGCCACTATATCTAACTTTAACCTATCCATTTCCCTTTTTAAATTTTCTAACCTAGCTGCCCGATTAAGGGATCTCACATTCCACTCTTCGATCCGTAGAACGCCAGTTTTCTTTCTCTTGATAATGACGCCCTCTTGAGTAGTCTCCGCCCGGAGATCCGAATGGGGGACTATTTTACCTCCGGAATATTTTACCTAAGAGGACGCCATCATCATTTATTCATACAATAAAGCTGCATGCCCTCGGGAAAAATTACGACTGTAGTTTCCTCTTGCTTTCAGCTGTTCGCCGTACCACAACAGCAAGGCCGTTTTGGTTAGTGTTACAGGGCCAGATCAGTCAATCATCCAGACTGTTACCCCTGCAACTACTGAAAAGGCTGCTGCTCCTCTTCAGGAACCACACGTTTGTCTGGCCTCTCAACAGATACCCCTCCGTTGCTGTTGCACCTACGGTACGGCTATCTGTATCGTTGAGGCACGCAAGCCTCCCCACCAACCGCAAGGTCCATGGTTCATGGAGGGAAGGGTTTTCAATGTAATGGAGAAAAAAAAAGTTTAAATGTATCTGAATTCCTAAGGGACCAAACTGCTAAGGCTATCAGTCCCTAGACTTACATACTACTTAAACTGACGTATGCTAAGAACAACACACACACCCATACTCGAGGGAGGATTTGAACCTCCGGCAGCATGGGCCGCGCAATCCGTGACCGAGCGGCTGTGATGGAGAGTTCTGACACACACCTTACAGTGTGTGTGTGTGTAGGTGTGGAAGGCAGGTTTGAAAGTTGCAAGTGTGGGAACTGGAGGTGTGATGGGTGCAATGATTCATAAAGAGCACAAGAAAGAAGCGGGTCTGGGACGACAGTTCATGGGAGCAAAATTTGCATCTTGGAGATCTTCAGCTTCTGTTTAAGAAAGCTTTGAGTAAAAGGATATGATGTATTTCAGACGGAGCACAGACTATGGCAGGACAAGTGTGGGCAAGAGATTGGGCTGTTTTCTCTACAGATGAACCATTCTGGTATTGTGCAATACTAATTCCGGTAGATTACGGAAACTGTCATTCTATCTGGTTGAGATTTGAGCCCCGCACTTCCCAAATCCAGCGTCATAAATTACTGTTCCACCTCGGTAGGTTCGCATCCAGGTAGAAAGTGAACTGTGTGCAGATGTAGGGTTGAGAGAAGGCGAAACTTATAAAGCATTGAGGAAAGAAAGGTGCTTTGTTCTTTACATTTATAATAAATATTTTAATTACCAAAATACTTGAGGAATATGGTGAGGGTATGGAAGGAGATTAACTGCCAGAGGATGAGTTTGGTCAGAGAAGAGGGGTCGCTTTTTCGAAACTCAGTAATTATTTCCCACTGCGACGTATAAATTTGAAATTTGCCTCAAAGGTGCCTACAGCCGTCCTCTGTAATGTTGAAAAGCGTGGCGCTCTGCGACGTCATCCTCCTGGTCCGGGGCGCTTCAAATAGCAAGATGTCGACACATACGAGAAAAAGGCCCCAGCACAATTGAGATGTAAGGTGTGTTAATGCTGTCACATCGGCGCCACATTTCACCTCGATTCGATCCAACGCCAATGTGCGCGTATCACACGGTGGAAAGATCGTTGCACATCCTCTTACACACATTTTATCCCTTCTTTTGAAGTCTCCGCGATGGAGGTTATAACCACGACATCCAATGCTGAAAATCTCGCAGTTTTTCTATGCGTGGCCGATGAAAACGTTTCATCGCGAGAAGGCCTCAAGGGTGTCAGTAAAACGACACATTTTGTGCTCTAAAACGACAGTTCACAGTGCGATCTGCAACAGCACGACGCTCTTGACAATCTTTGATCCTGCTGACACACCACGGACGCTTCACTCCTTCTGTGAAGACATCGTGGGCTAGCAACCCGATTGAACGTGACCGTGCCCCTTTGCGACTGCAACTTTCACTCTGACGGAAAGTGTGGAACGCGAAGGGACTGTTCAAAACCATTCGGCGAAATATGAACACGATCCGAAGCAGAAACAGGTGCGTACGCTTTTTCAGCCCTCGAGTTCTGTGCCCTCTGTAATGTGGTCAGGGAGGGATGCGACATTGACCCATGCATGAATAAAACGGCAAACGGCCCCTCTAAGATCCCAGATCGACAGTACCACCAGTGCCATCCGTCCACGCTAGCTGAACTCTTTGAAAATGTACCTGCACAGAGAAAATCCGTGATAGGCTTCTGGACACTAGTAGGCGTGCCAGAACGGACAGGTGTCAACTGGTCGCCAACCTGCAGGTACCTAGGACTCTCGTCGCGGCTTTCTCTGTACAGGTACATTTTAAACTGCTCAACAATCGTGGGCGAGGGCCACAGATAGTGTTGCCAAATTGCGGGGGGAGGGGGGGGAGGGGAGCGGATAGGGAGCCTTTTTCATTTTACTCACGTACGTGTCCATGTCGCAAAAATGGTTCAAATGGCTCTGAGCACTATGGGATTTAACTTCTGAGGTCATTAGTCCCCTAGAACTACTTACACCTAACTAACCTATGGACATCACACACATCCGTGCCCGAGGCAGCATGCCCGAGGCAGCATTCGAACCTGCGACCGTAGCGGTCGCGCGGATCCAGACTGTAGTGCCTAGAACCGTTCGGCCACCCCGGCCGGCTTCCATGTCGCACCCCTCCGTGATCACACCACAGTCGGGGGCAAAACAGGATTACTAGAGACCCGGATACCACCTGCCACCTGCCTCCTTTGATCAACAATGTCAGCTCCGTGCCTAAAATCCTTATTTCGAGCGGACTCAACAATGCGGCCAAAACATCGATCGTAACATCCACAAAAATACAAATTCCACGCGAATCAATACACTGACTAAACCCAGTGAAATTAGTTCGACAACCGCGGGAAAACGAGGTTTTGGGTCTGCCACGAAGTAAAAATTCATTAATAAAGACAACAACACCGTTAAAAACACGAACACTCTACAAAAAGCGAAACACTTGAAACTGCCAAAAAGTAAAACCCGACAAAACCTAAAAACACACCATAAGACCACGGTATCCCAATCTTGAGTTCACCTATACAGCTCAGCCGTGTACAAGGATACCAATAAATACTTACCTCTCCCCACAATAGCCGGTATCCCAACCAGAGCAGACCAGACCTAGTCCAAGATACCACTAAACGCTTCCGCAACTACAAAAGCCGATATCCTAATATCCAGTTCAACTATATAGCTTAACGGTAGACCAGGATACCAATAACATCCCCCCCCCCCCCAAAAAAAACTAAAACATCTGATATCCCAATTTCTAGTTCACCTATATAGCTCAATCCTAGAACAGGAAACCAAATGCCGGACGGTTTGTGGATTTTCTCTATTTGTTTGTGTTGTCCTCATCATTTCATCATTATCATCTTTGGCGACAGTGGCTAGATTGGACTGTGTAAGAAATTGGACTGCGAAAAAGTTGAGACTTTGTACGGGCGCTGATGACCGCGCAGTTGAGCGCCCCACAAACCAGACTTCATGATCATCAGGAGACCAATAACCCCTCCCACCTTCAACTACAAAAGCCGGTATCACAATCTCTAGTTCATGCATAGAGCTCGCTCTTACGGCGTCGGCCGTTGTTCTGTTATGCGTTGCAATGGGTAACTGTATGTGCAGTGAATGATGAGAACTAAACATATGAATGATAAGTGGGACAGGACAAAATGGCGGAATCCACGAGAAAATAGTTTCCGATAAACATTGTAAACGGATCAAGGGTTTTAATTAAATAATGGGAGAAGTTAGGTGGATCAGTGTTTGTTAATATTCTGTGGATCAGTGCTTGTTAATATTATTTATTAGTACTGGTCGACCTAACTCTCCCGTGAATTAATTAAAAAACATTGATCCAGTTAGTGGTTACACAAGCACATAAGAATATATTTTCAATTTTACGACATATTCTGTTTTATGCGACAACATTCTGCACAATATATTCCATTGTGCCACCATGTAATTTCGTCACTCCACAACGCGACGACTGTATCAATAACAAACCTCCCAGACACATCACAACCACATAATTAAACCACTAGAGCACGCCAACTTTTCAGTACCGCGTCCTCTACATTTCACTTCAATTATTTTTTAAAGACGTCACACAACATAACGCGATACAGCGCACCTACATCACGGGTGGTATCCTACACACATCAATAAAAGTTTTCTGCCTCGTGATGACTGGGTGTTGTGTGATGTCCTTAGGTTAGTTAGGTTTAAGTATTTTTAAGTTCTAGGGCACTGATGACCATAGCTGTTAAGTCCCATAGTGCTCAGAGCCATTGGAACCATTTGAATAAAAGTTTTGCATCATCCCGGTTTCCAGAATTCCGGAAGATAGACTGTGGATATTGTATCACAGACACAGTCCCTTCGATTGTTCAGAGATGTCACTGAACCCGCCCAAAGATGTAAATAACCATGCATGAACAGCGCCTATTAGACGGAGGAGGTCCGACAGCCGATTAGTTCCAGTCATTCTACCAGGAACGAGGTACACGGCTCGTGTAGTCTGTAGTTGAACCACGGTCAATACCGCGGTTCGATCGCGTCCGCATTGTTACTTTGTGATAGGAAGGGCTCTCAACAAGGGAAGTGTCAGGCGTCTTGGAGTGAACCAAAGCGATGTTGTTCGTACATGGAGAAGATACACGACTAATACAGGCATGCATCAATGCAAGAGGGCGTGCCACTGGGTATTAGAGGTACCGGTGGGTAGAGCAATGTGGACCACCACCTCTGAAGGTCTCGCTGTATGGTAGTACAACATGCAGTGTGTGGTTTACATGAGCAATAAAAATGGCAGAAATGATGTTTATGTTGATCTCTATTCCAATGTTCTGTATAGGTTCCAGAACTCTCGGAACCGAGACTTTTTTGATCTGTTTATAACCAACTATACCCGAAAAGCATACGCACTCGTGATCGCTTCGGATCACTTTCAAATGTTCAGAGCCATTTTTTTTTTTGGGTTGCATTCGAATACCAACAAATCGTGCAGGTTCAGTCACGATGTGGTCGTGAGCATGATGTTCAAATGGTTCAAATGGCTCTGACCACTATGGGACTTAACATCTGAAGTCATCAGTCCCCTAGAACGTAGAACTACTTAAACCTAACTAACCTAAGGACATCACACACATCCATGCCCGAGACAGGATTCGAACCTGCGACTGTAGCAGCAGCGCGGTTCGGGACTGAAGCGCCTAGAACCGCTTGGCCACCACGGCCGGCCGTGAGCATGTCCAAACAAGATAACTCCTTTCTGGAATTCTGTCACGTGTCCATGTGGTACACATTCTACACGATGTATAACTCTTCAAATCGACCTGTGTGCTGTTTAACCCTTTGACTACCTATTTTACTTTAAAAACAGGAATGATCGTTATTTTAACTAACGTCTTAGTCATAAGTAATAGTATAAAAAGAACGTTTCCGCCTATTTTGTTTTCCAAGGAGTTTGGGAGGGGGTGGGGTGGGGGAGGGATGGCGTTAATCGTAAGTATCTCCAAGGTTTGGAAAGACAACTGCGCAAGAACTACAAGACACATCGAAAACAGAGACACATCAGTGGACAGATCAGCTCTCTAAGCTTGTAACATACGCTACAGGTGCTCGATAGGGGCTTCGTTTGTGATATCGCAAGCGTCAATTCGTAGATGCAAGTCGTTGACATGACGTGTGCTGGAAAGCGTAAAGGCAGCCCGCTTTTCTAATCTGGTAATTGGGTTGCCAATCTGCAAGTGGAAACTAATTCAATGTGACAGAACGGAGACGAGGGTTAACAATGAAACTTAAGAACAACACAACCTAGAGGTGCAATAGGTAATTGTAAGAATTCTGCTAACCTTTACCAGTGGGAGATTGATACACAGTAATAGCATGCAACAGATCTCTAGTAATCCTACTTCCCCATGGTAGTCAAAGGATTAAGGGGATGTTACCTTGCCCAGTCAGCATATTAAGTGAACCTCTTCTTGTTATTACAATATATGTCAGCATACTAACTGAGCCTTTTGTGGATGTTGCATGATAGATCTTTTCAATAACACAGTATGATAAGTGCAGTGTTATAGGTATTTCAAGTGATACTTGAAATATCTGACTTGTCGAGCCCAGCATTGGGGATCCTGAAATTTGGGATTCCCCGGGGAAGATTTTGAAGTCTGGGGTTCCCCTCGACAGGACGGCGAGGGCCGGCTGGTGGCTCTGGCGTGCGAGTGCTCGTCGGCGTCGGCGTGGTGCTGGCGCAGCTGCTGCCCCTCGGGTTACAAGCTGGACGTGGCGGAGCTGGACCGCGTCCACCAGAACGTCGACTGCGTCAGCGACGCCTCGCCAGAGGCACCCAGGCCCTGGCTGCCCACGCTGCCCAACATGCGCCGCCGGGAGGTCTACGGATTCCCCAAGGTACCTACTCTAATTTTCTGCATCATTACAATGACTTGTGCGGAGTATCCAGGGTGGTAATAATTAAAGATCCAGTTCTAAATTACTCTAAAACATTACTGTAACTTAGGAAGTTGGGATGAAGGGAACACTTAGTGTGGAAGGTCAAGGCCCCTACAAAGTCACTCCTTAACACAACTAGCACATGAATTAATAACAATTTATTCAAAAAAGCTTTTGTAAAACAGATTATAGGTAATCAACACGTGGCCGTTCTTAAGACAAAATCAAAATGTACAATTACAACAACTTGCTGGAGATTTCAATTCTTAAGAAACAAAATTACAATCGGAAGGTGATTTTACAATGTGGTACATATGTTCCCCTTACTTTCTTTTGAAGTCAGTACTCAATAATATGAAGCCTTGCCGCAGTGGATACACCGGTTCCCGTGAGATCACCGAAGTTTAGCGCTGTCGGGTGTGGTCGGCACTTGGATGGGTGACCATCCAGGCCGCCATGCGCTGTTGCCATTTCTCGGGGTGCACTCAGCCTCGTGATGCCAACTGAGGAGCTACTCGACCGAATAGTAGCGGCTCCGGTCAAAGAAAACCGTCGTAACGACAGGGAGAGATGTGTGCTGACCACACGCCTCTCCTTTCCGTATCCTCAACTGAGGATGACACGGCGGTCGGATGGTCCCGATGGGTCACTTGTGGCCTGAAGACGGAGTGCAATAGTATGAAAATGATTTACGAACTCTAAAACACAAGGAGCTCAAGTTAATTAGTGGAACTGATTACCAAGCAATTAAAAATCCCTTTTTTACATATATATAAAATAGGTTCAATAACTACCAAACGGGCAGTGACTCCAGGCTGCCCTGAGCAAAAGGTGACTTAACTTAAAATGCTGGAAGCAGCAGACCAGCCGTCCAAAACAACACCTTAACGCCGGGGCCCAATCGGGAGTCACTTCCCATTAGACGACACGCCACAGCTTCTGTGCACCGAAGCAGAACGTGGCGCCGCCCCCACACACCCCAACTCGGAGAAAAACTGGAACACAAACAGACCGCAGAAAACACGGCAAACACCAAGCAAACATCAATTAAGGGGGGTAGGTCGTCAAACGGGCCGACTTGGAGCAGGAGAGGCACCATACGACATTTTAATTTTCACTGTCTACACATTTACAAATAAATTCATAAAACTTTGTCAGCATGACCCGGAAGGATTCCGAATTCACACTCATAGCAGTGGAAGTTCGAAAACATAACGAAGTAATTTTTTTTTACATGTGAAATTTCATCTTTTTTACTTACTAATGGCAGCATTTGTTGCTATAGGTACACTTTTCTTAATAAGCAATAGAGAAGGTTCGATGAATTTTGCACAGCATACAAACCATACTTAAAGGTGTATGAAACTCTAGAATTTTCCAAATCTGTTAAAAACTGTGGTAAAAATTGAGGTAATTAACTACAAAATTTGTGTTTTGTTCTAAACATGAAGTTTAAAATACAACAGCTCATTCGTTTTTTCGTAAATTAAATAAATTCTAGAGTTTCATACACCTGTAAGTATGGTATGTATGCTGTGTAAAATTCATCGAAGAATCTCTCTAACTTATGAAGAAAAGTGTACCTATAGCAAGAAATGCAGCCATTAGTAAGCGAAAAAATGATGAAATTTCACAGGTAAAAAAATTATTTTGTTATGTTTTCGAACTTCCACTGCAATGAGTGTGAATCCTGAATCCTTCCTGGTGATGCTGACAAAGTTTTATGAATTTATTTGTGAAAGTATAGACAGTGGAAATTAAAATGTCCTGTGATGCCTCTCCTGCTCCAAGTCGGCCCGTTTGACGTCCTACCCCCCAATAAATAATAATATAGTTTTTAAAACAAACCAATAAGTGCTTTCAATGAACGACCAAAATATCAGACATTTACACTCTCATAGCTAGGCAAAGAATATTTGCACATATCATTAAAGCCGTCAATGTGTACAAAGATGAAATGGAAATAATTTCAAGATAATACTACGTTATTCAAATGCACACGTTCAGCACAAACTAGGTTTTGTGCACTTTAATTTCCTTGCATAGGTCTGCAATGTAACTGGCAATAGTGTAACCTTGGTATGCAGAAAATTACAACTAGACTATGACCTAATATCTTCAATAGCTTACTACAGCTTTTGTGGACGCTGATTTCCTTAAAGGAAGTAGTTACTGCTGGTCTCCTTGCGATAACACACCTTGCCGGTTGCTCTTACTTCAACAACACATACATTAAGGCAACCAACCAACCAACAAGCGACAGTCGCAAGTCCCCCACAAACTCGCGACCGTCCTGCTGGCCGAGCCCTTGAGATTTGCTCCTTCGTCCCCTCAAGCACGTCCTAGCGCCTCGTAGCGAGCCCTACGACCAACTCCCCTACCGCAAAATCCGCCGCCAGATCACAACGGGGCAAAGATCTTACTACAGATAGGTAATCGATAGTCGTACCAAAGAGCTGGTGTGCCAGAAAAGGCGCACCACTGCTCAATTACCACTTCTCAGAATGACTTCTAACTTTACGGAATAGGAATATTATCGAAGAAAGGGGAAATGTTAATGGAAACAAAAAACTTTAACGAAACTTGAAGAGTCATAACATACACGGATTCAGCGGCAAATAATAGATGAATCGCAATACGGTGACTACAGCGTGCGCTGCAAACTGAACTGCATTGTGCTATGTGTATGGAAGCAAAACTTTGGCAGCCAACAGTGCTGGCACTTTTAATTAGGTAAGCCAATCCGCTACGGCAAAGTCGTACCATATCGCACGGGAAAAATCTGTTTTTAATTGTCCTGAGGCCAAAAACCACGCAAACAGTAGCAATTAAATCGATTTTTAGTTGTCCTGAGGTCAAAAACTGGATAAAAAAGCAACAGTGAAATCGATGTTTAATTGTCATAAGACTGGTGCAAGACATGTTCAATATGCTGTCCACCATTTACTATTACATCTTGAAATCGAGAAACAGCATATTCCACAACAGGTCCGAGTATCTCAGGGGCCACGTACAGAATGCGATGTTCGTAATCGGAGCACTGAACACAGGAACTTTCACAAAACGCCACAGCCAGAAGTAACATGGATTAGGGTGAGATGATCTGGACGGCCAGACTGTAGGAAAATAACGGCTGATAATTCTAGCACTGCAGCAATGCCTCTGCAGCAGTCGCTTCACTGGTTGTGCAATGAGCGCCATTACGTATAAAATGATCCTATCCACATATCCGCGATGTTGAAGGGTTGGAATGATGTTGGTGTGCAAAACACTCTCATAACATTTAACAGTGACTATACAGGAAGATAACCTGCAGGACCCATTTCCTCGAAAAAAATATGGCCCTACGATAAACGACGCCATCAACCCACAACACACATTTTTATCTTTGCGTAATGAACCAGTTTCGGTTGACTTGCGTGCTGATTTTCCGTTGCCCCTATTCTGCTATTCTGTATATGGACATGTCCTTGGAGATGGAAAGGGGTTTCCTCTTTCCGCAAGATGTTAAATGGCCATTCATTGTCCACTTCCATGGGAGCAAGACATTCTAGAGCTTGCTGGCAGGTCAATATGAAGCAACTCCTGAGCACAGGTAACTTTGGGTGGATTGCAATACAGGATGTTTCGTAGAATTCTATGAACAGTGATCACTGGCTTGACCAAAGTTTGGGCAGTTCTACTTTATGTTCATACACTATCTCTCGACCCCTCCTGCAATGCTGTGACCACATCTTCTACTGACGTCGGATCAATTGTTTTTCGCCCTCTGCCACATTGCTTTTCGAAATAACCTGTCTTCACGAATTTCGTAATCATTTTCTCCAGATCCTTAGCAGACATTGGACCATCGCCTTTTTTCGTACTCTTGAGTATCTGGAACTTCTGCGGAGCTTTCCCAACAGCGCGCGTTACTGCATTTAGATACTCATGTCGAGCATCTAAGACGGAAACGGAGGAACAGCCATGTACCCCATTTCTATGATTTTGCCGCTTACAGGACCATCTAGTAGTAAAATTATTGTTACTTTTATTTTTTTCCGTAACGTCTCCCACTCCGATAATATTCCGTTGAAATTTGACGTCATTCTGAGCAGTGATTCTCTATTTACACCATTTTGGAACTGGAATTCTAATTATAATCGCCTTGTATAATCTACACTAACTGATCGAAAGTATCTGGACATGTATTACTTGACATTAGTATGGAATGTGAGCGCCTTTCGCGTTTATGACGCCTTAAACTCCGCTGGGATATTTTCTGGGGTATCTGATGTCTGTGGAGGAATGACAGCCCGTTTTTTCCTCAAGATCCGAAACCAGAGAAGTATTGATGTTGGACGCTAGGTTCTGGAGCGGAATCGACGTCCCAATTCATACAATAGATGGCAGAGGTTGAAAATACCGCTTCAGTTGTAAATTACTTTATTTTCACACGACCAGTTTCGGACTGTTATAAGCCCATCCTCAGGTGTCGGAACTGTGCTGTGGTCCCCGAGCGCCGCGTGTACCAGGCGCGGTGTGCAGGGACGAATAGAGAAACGTTCTAGCGACGATACAGGCCACAAATCAGGAAATCCACTGACAGTCCATTGGATGTGGTACCACATATTCTCGACTGGGTTCAACTCCATTAACTTCGGTGAGTCTGGTGGCCAGAGGAGTAAGGTAAATTCGCCCTGGTGGTTTTCATACCACGCGCGTACACCGAAAACTGTGTGAAACATTGCATCATCGTCCTGGTAGATGTCATCATGTCTTGGGAAAACGAACTGCATGTAGGGGAGGACGTGGTCCCCATGGATAGATGCACACTTTTGTTGATCCGTTGTGTCTTCCACCTGGGGATGCCACGAAAAAGTTGCTCTCTCCTGGCTACTACACTGCACAGTGCAAGAAGACACAATTCCCTTCACGCCGTACACGCCAATGGCTACTTGTCCGATGGGACATAAAACGTGATTCTTCTGAAAAGGCCATCTGTCGCCACAGAGTGGACGTCCAGTTGCGATACTGATGTCCAAATTCCAGCCTTCGTTGCCGATGAACAGCAGTCAGCCTGGATGCATGAACCAGAAGCCTCCTGTGGAGGCTCATACGTATCAGTGTTCGCTGAACGATCGTTGCAGGAAGGAGGGAAGATTGGCTTTAACGTCTCGTCGACATCGAGGTCATTAGAGCGGAGCACAAGCTTAAATTGTGTCAAGGATGGGGAAGGAAATCGGCCGTGCACTTTTCAAAGGAACAATCCCGGCATTTGCCTGGAGAGATTTAGGGAAATCACGGAAAACCTAAATCTGGATGGCCGGACGCGGATTTCAACCGTCATCCTCCGGAATGCGAGTCCAGTCTCCTAACCACTACGCCACCTCGCTCGGGTCGGTCGTTGAGGAGACACTAGTGATAGCCCTTTAGTTCATCTGGGTGGCCAGTTATGCAACAGTTGCACGTCTATTCACCCGTTCACACATCCATTCACCTCTGCCATTTATGATATGTGGTGCAACACGTTACCTCGGCGCTGCTTTTGAATAGCGCCATTTAGCCATGTACGGTATACTTTAACTACGGTGGTACGCAAACAATTTACAAACAGTAGTTGGGAAGCCACTGACCATACCCTTGTGGACATCAGATAAATCGCTCCGTTTCCGCATTATGACAACGATCGACTGTTTTATACGTCCCCCCTCCACTGCTAGTGCTGCCATGTTCCGTCTATGAGTAGTTGTTTCACGTTGACGTCGAACATGGGCGGTGGTCACATTAATGTGACTGGACCGTGTATAAAAGTTACTTCGCCAGTCATAATATGTTACTTACTTTTTCATGTCCCCTAGTACATAAGACTGATTCACGAGGAAGTTTTGTGTATATCATTTACAATTATAGTAATGATGAGTGTGTAATTTGTGTATTGTTACCAGTTCCTTATCAAATTCGCGTATGGGGTGGCTTCTAGTGGCAATGATGGGAGGTACGAGATGATCACCTACAAAGGAGGTGGAATTTCTTGGGGAGAAACAGTAAACAGCCGTCGCAAGTCCAGAGAGCAGCGAAGCTTGACAGAATCTGTACGTACAGTGACTCCAAAAAGTATTCATCCGACCATAGCGCATAGAATATGACAACCACAATCATATAAATGTGGCTAAAAGACGAACAATAATTATTTTATTACTTCGGTTAACATACAGCACATTTCGAAATAAAACGCTATCTTCGTTCATATGATGCTTAATTTGTGAACAAATCACGTTATTTAAAATCTTGCCTCATTTGATGTGAAGCAAGTGTTCGTCTAATAAATAAGATCACAAATATGGTGCTGCACTGGCACACGTCCCTCTCCCTGCTCTTAAGCGGTTGTTATTTCATCTACTGTGTAGATAGTTCGCGCTCTCTTTTTAAAACTGTTGGGCGATATTTACGTAACATGGGTTCAAAACGTCGCGAAACTGCAAGAGAAGAGAGAGAAATCTGCATCAGTTTGTTTCGAAAAGGAAGCGAGTTGAATCTGCAAGAAGGCGTAAATCCGATGCGTTTAGTTTCTGGAAGAGGTGTGTGTTTTTTACCGACTATAGTTGATGTTAGCTTTTTAAGTCAAATGGGCAAGTAACAGAATGGAGAAAAAAGAATTGTGAAAGAAATATAACAACCTCAGATGATCAAGGAGCAAGTTCAGTACTTGTCTGGGGCCGCATGGGTGCAAATGATGTGGGTGATTTGTATTTTATTGTTGGAATTATGGATGACACGGTATGCATAAACATTCTAAGAAAACATCTATCCATAAATGTCAATAACATGAGTCGTTAAGGGGATTATATTTTCCCAGAAAATGATGATCCAAAATATATTGCTCTAGATAGAAGGTTCTGAAGGCAGGACAACTAGCTACGGAACAGGATGATATCACAACTGAACTAAATGGAAGTGCTATGAACGATGAGTCAGAAGTAGTAGATAAATTTAATAATCGTTTCTTCAATCTAATAGAAAGTACAGGGACAAACGGTTCAAGAGTAAAATCACAGCAGTATGTCGAAAAAGTAACTTTCATAAAACTGAGTGGTGTGATTGTGTCATCAACTTCTCCTTCTGAAATGAAAGAAATTATACACTCCCTCAAAAATAAAAGCTCATCTGGGTTTGATGCTGTTCCTAACAGGGCACTAAGGATTTGTTCTCATGTAACAGTTCTGTCTCATCAGAAATACGTTATGCATGACTATCTCATTTTTCCAGGGAGACTCAAATACGCCGCTGTTAAACCACTCTTTCAGAGAGATGTAAGAGAAATGACAATAACTACCGACCTGTTTTAGTGTTCACAGCATTCTCGAATTTTTTTGAGAAAGTGACGTACTCTAGAACAGTATCTCACTTAAGCAACAATAATATTCTCAGCAAATCACAGTTTGGGTTTCAGAAGAGTTGCTGTACTGAGAATACCATTTACATGCTCACCCATCAAATTTACGGACATTAAATAATAAAAGGCATTTAACTGTTTGAATCACAGTATTCTCCTAGATAATTCGAAGTTTTATGGAATTTTTAAAATTCAGTCTTGATCACACCACGTATGTTACAAGAACATAGGTGACCGGTTTCGGTCATATCATATGACAATCATCAGACCCATGGCATCCTTCGAAGATGGTAGGTGGAGCACTCTCCTCAACTGCTTTGAGTTGACGTCTCAGCAGCTGAGGAGAGTGCTCCACCTACCATCTTCGAAGGATGCCATGGGTCTGATGATTGTCATGTGATATGACCGAAACCGGTCACCTATGTTCTTGTAACATACGTGGTGTGATCAAGACTGAATTTCAAAGAAGAGGCTGATCAATAAATTGGCATCTTTTGAACGTTTTCGTTCAGTGATAGCATATGGAATAGTGTTCTGTGGTAACTCATCTTTAAGAAATAAAGTCTTCGTTCCTCAAAAACGTGCTGTAAGGATAACAAGTGGTGCTCACATACGATCAACTTATATACATCCGCTTAAGAAGTTGGGCGCTCTGGCTGCTGCTGCACAGTATATTTATTCCCTCACGAAGCTTGTTGCATAAAGGATCCACTACAGTTCAAAAGAGACAATGACGTACATAACTACAATACCAGAAGGAAAAATGACATACATTGCTCCACTTTAACGTTTTCTTTAGGACAAAAAGCGGCGTGTAGTGCGGTAACAAAAATTTTTGATAACTTACCCAGCGATATAAAGTGTCTGACAGACCCCAAAGTAAAATTTGAAAAGAAGCTTCATTTCCGTAGAATAATTTCTGTTTCTTTTTGAAAGTTATAAAAGGTAGGGGTAGGAATTACCCCTGAATAAACGTTAATAGAACCGAAAAACTGGAAATAGAGGAAAAAAGGTTCCATGAACATATGTCCGGAAATGGACGGTGTGCTTGCAACGACAACGAATCGTCCCGGAACACATTACAGTGCTTCATCACATCCACGTCCCAACAGACGATCAGACTGGCCTCCATGGCATTGCAAATGATAGGGGTAGTAGAGGTTGTGATGCAGGTTCAAATGGCTCTGACCACTATGGGATTTAACTTCTGAGGTCATCAGTCCCCTAGAACTTAGAACTACTTAAACCTAACTAACCTAAGGACATCACGCACATCCATGCCCGAGGCAGGATTCGAACCTGCGACCGTAGCGGTCGCGCGGTTCCAGACTGTAGCGCCTAGAACTGCTCGGCCACTCCGGCCGGCTTCCACACTTCCTCCATAAGGAGGCGTAGTATTCCCCAAACATATTGCCCGTTTAAATGTTTTGTTAAAGGCGTTGGGCAGGTGTACCGTCCGTAATATGTTAGCTAATTTCAGTTTAGAATGGCAGTGTAATTGTGCGTGTTTGTGTCTGTGTGTTTTCGTAATGTTTTGTTTGTTGTGTATGTGGGTATGCGACTTTTTTTGATGTCTTTCTAGGCGAGCTTCGGTTGTTTTAAGAAGTTCCCGTGTGGTAAGTTCAGTTTTCCATTATTTTCTTTTACTGTATTTGACTATTTTGACTTATTTCATTGTTGTATTACGCCATTACGTATGTTTTCATGTACTCCAGTACGTAATAGAAATTTCGCAGCTGTCGTTCTTCTTTAGTTTCCCAGCACTAGTATCAGTAAGATTTTTTCGAATCTGTACCAGCAATATTAAACGGTGAAACGCCCGACACAACTAAAATTTGTATCCCGTCCTTCAGTTGACCTCTACACTGGCACTACCTATTCGAAAAGAACGACATATGTAACATCGATGAGATTACCAGTATATGTCAACTGGAGAGCAGGATACAAATGTTGTGTGTAGCTATATAGCTCAACTAAATAATGGGATACTATTGTCACTGCTGTGATGGAAACTATAACTTTCAGTCGATGCTATTAGCATCGATTACGAAACAAAAAAAAAAACAAAAAAACTGTACCCCATAGTGAAGTACGGGATACAAGTTGTATATTGCCTCTTCGTGTAGTTCAACTGAGGTAGAGGTAGTAAATGTAACGTACGTCAATTTCCACGTTTTCGTTAGCAGTGTACATATATATAGGTCAACGGAAGTATGGGATACAAATATTACGAACGTAGCTCCTTCTGCCCTCGGTAGTACTACTATCTACGTAAGAACAGACTATCAGTGGTAGCTGAGGCGAAAGAAACAACACATGTACGATTTGTATCCCGTGCTTTAGTTGACCTATATAGTTCAGCTGAACAGCAGGATAGTAATGCTAACGAAAACGAAGAAATAGAAGCACACTACATTTGTATCCCGTGTTGCAGTTAACCAATACAGTTTGAATGAGGTTCGAGATACAACCCATATACATGTGACGTGAGGTATTCTGTTGTTGTTGTGGTCTTCAGTCCAGAGACTAGTTTGATGCAGCTCTCCATGCTACTCTATCCGGTGCAAGCTCCTTCATCTCCCAGTACCTACTGCAACCTACATCCTTCTGTATCTGTTTAGTGTATTCATCTCTTGGTCTCCCTCTACGATTTTTACCCTCCACACTGCCCTCCAATACTAAATTGGTGATCCCTTGATGCCTCAGAACATGTCCTACCAACCGGTCCGTTCCTCTAGTCAAGTTGTGCCACAACCTCCTCTTCTTCCCAGTTCTATTCAATACCACCTCATTAGTTATGTGATCTACCCATATAATCTTCAGCATTCTTCTGTAGCACCACATTTCGAAAGCTTCTATTCTCTTCTTGTCCAAACTAGTTATCGTCCATATTTCACTTCCATACATGGCTACACTCCGTACAAATACTTTCAGAAACGACTTCCTGACACTTAAATCTATACTCGATGTTAACAAATTTCTCTTCTTCAGAACCACTTTCCTTGCCATTGCCAGTCTACATTTTATATCCTCTCTACTTCGACCATCGTCAGTTATTTTGATCCCCACATAGCAAAACTCCTTTACTACTTTAAGTGACTCATTTCCTAATCTAATTCCCTCAGCATCACCCGATTGAATTCGACTACATTCCATTATCCTCCTTTTGCTTTTGTTGATGTTCATCTTATATCCTCCTTTCAAGACATTGTCCATTCCGTTCAAGTGCTCTTCCAAGTCCTTTGCTGTCTCTGACAGAACTACAATGTCATCGGCGAACCTCAAAGTTTTTATTTCTTCTCCATGGATTTTAATTCCTACTCCGAATTTTTCTTTTGTTTCCTTCTCTGCTTGCTCAATTTACAGATTGAATAACATCGGGGAGACGCTACAACCCTGTCTCACTCCCTTCCCAACCACTGCTTCCCTTTCATGTCCCTCGACTGTTACAACTGCCATCTGGTTTCTGTATTTTACCCCTGCCACCTTCAGAGTTTGAAAGAGAGTATTCCAGTCAACATTGTCAAAAGCTTTCTGTAAGTCTACAAATGCTAGAAATGTGGGTTTGCCTTTCCTTAATCTAGCTTCTAAGATAAGTCGTAGGGTCAGTATTGCCTCACGTGTTCCAATATTTCTATGGAATCCAAACTGATCTTCCCCGAGGTCGGCTTCTACGTTTTTCCATTCGTCTGTAAAGAATTCGTGTTAGTATTTTGCATCCGTGACTTATTAAACTGATTGTTTTGTAATTTTAACATCTTTCAGCACCTGTTTTCCTTGGAATTGGAATATTTTTGTTGAAGTCTGAGAGTATTTCACCTGTCTCATAAAAAAAAAAAATGGTTCAAATGGCTCTGAGCACTATGGGACTCAACATCTGAGGTCATCAGTCCCCTAGAACTTAGAACTACTTAAACCTAACTAACCTAAGGACATCACACACATCCATGCCCGAGGCAGGATTCGAACCTGCGACCGTAGCGGTCGCGCGGTTCCAGACTGTAGCGGCTTTAACCGCTTGGCCACCACGGCCGGCCCTGTCTCATACATCTTGCTCACCAAATGGTAGAGTTTTGTCAGGACTGGCTCTCCCAAGGCCATCAGTAGTTCTAATGGAATGTTGTCTACTCCCGGGGCCTTGTTTCGACTCAGGTCTTTCAATGCTCTGTCAAACTCTTCACGCAGTATCGTATCTCCCATTTCATCTTCACCCTCTTCCATTTCCATAATATTGTTCTCAAGTACATCGCCCTTGTATAGTCCCTCTATATTCTCTTTTGTGTTGGCAGAAGAACCAACACCGTGTTACTAGAGGAGGCCGAAATGCACGCGTTTTAGCTCACGCCGGCTGGCGTGAGGAGGGAAGAACTATACTGACGGGAGGTCTGGAACATGACAAGGAATGAGAATTCAGACATCGGGCGTAATTAGTTTCATACTTAACTTTGAACCATTAATTATGAACGTCGCTCTTGACGGTACATGATTCACAATATTATCTGTTCAAAATACATTCTTAATTATAGTAACTGAATATGGCGCCTTGCTATGTCGTAGCAAATGACGTAGCTGAAGCCTATGCTAAACTGTCGTCTCTGCAAATGAGAGCGTATGTAGACAGTGAACCATCGCTAGCAAAATCGGCTGTACAACTGGGGGGAGTGCTAGGGAGTCTCTCTAGACTAGACCTACCGTGTTGCGGCGCTCGGTCTGCAATCACTGATAGTGGCGACACGCGAGTCCGACGTATACTAACGGACCGCGGCCGATTTAAAGGCTACCACCTAGCAAGTGTGGTGTCTGGCGGCGACACCACATGCTCCTTCCACCTTTCTGCTTTCCCTTCTTTGCTTAGAACTTTGTTTCCATCTGAGCTCTTGATATTCATGCAAGTGGTTCTCTTTTCTCCAAAGATTTCTTTAATTTTCCTGTAGGCAGTATCTATCTTACCCCTAGTGAGATAAGCCTCTACATCCTTACATTTGTCCTCTAGCCATCCCTGCTTAGCCGTTTTATACTTTCTGTCGATCTCATTTTTGAGACGTTTGTATTCCATTTTGCCTCCTTCATTTACTGCATTTTTATATTTTCTCCTTTCATCAGTTAAATTCAATATTTCTTCTGTTACCCAAAGATTTCTACTAGCCTTCGTCTTTTTACCTACTTGATCCTCTGCTCCCTTCACTACTTCATCTCACAAAGCTATTCCATGCTACCTATACTACCAAAGGTATTCTATACTACCAATATTTCCATCCATTTTTTCCCCTTCATTTTCCACAGAAATAATACGATACAAACACGCGATATCCTTAACGGGGGAATATTACTTGCCTTGATATATGTCAACCATATTTATTATCTTTCTTATCTCTTTGTTTCTGAACACTCTTGTCAGCTGTCACATTTGTGTAATAAATGATCTCTGGCAAATTCTGACTTCATTGGTCAAAGTCGACGGGTTGTATCCCGTGCTTCACTAGACCCGGCCTTGGGAATAACACCCATTCTGAGATGAGATGGTGGCGAGTTTTGACGGTGCTGGTTGTTGTCCGCAGTGCGAGAAGGGTGAGCACATCTCGGAGACGTACGAGGCGCAGTCGTGGCAGTTGCTGGCCAACGGCAGTGCGCTGGTAGGGGGCGTGGCTGTCGCGCAGCCCCTGGAGCGCTACTGCGCAGACGCGGCGGGCCACGGCGGCCGCGGTCAGCTGCTCTACTGCAGCGACAGGTCCGTCTCCTGGAAGCCCAACCGCCAGCGCGGCCTGCTCTACGGGCTGCTGTTCGGACTAGGCGCCATCTTCCTGCTCGCCACCGTCCTCCTCTACAGCTGCCTGCCCGGTGAGCTACCACTCGTGTCTCTGCTCTTTAGGCCATTTCATTCGCATGACACATCAAATATGTCCAAGTGTACCTGTGGAATGCATGAGGTGGTGACAGTAAGAAATTTCACACAAACAAAGTAATACCATGTTGTTGATAATTCTTCCGGGTTATATGGCTGTGGTCCATGGAATTCTTCTATTCCCAACCTTTCGTCCAATACTACGTTGGACATCCTCAGGAGTATGGCTGGTCCTGCTGAGTCCTGCCGACAGTCAAATCGAAACTGAAGAGTTTCCTCATTGGTCACTCCTTCTATTCGGTCGAGGAGTTCCTTGAAAACTTAAGCTGATTCTTACTGTATTGTTGATTGCGTTTACTTAAATTTATGGACTGACTTTTTTCGGGTTCATGAACATTTATTTTTATCTGTTATTACTTTTATGTTGTAATTTCATGTACTGATACGTTCCATGACCTTGGAGATTTGCTCCTCAATTTGGTCCCACGGAACTTGACGTTTAAATAAAATAAAATAAATTGGCGATGACGTGACGCAGATGAATAGCGAAATCTACATGACCTCCTGAATGGCTGTTTTCAGCTCAGCAGTGGTTTTGGATTTATTGCTGCTCACCTTGTATTTAATGTAGCCCCACAAAAAGGAGTCTCATGTGTTCAGATCTGGAGAATATGGCGGCCAATAGAGACCTATGCCAGTGGCCTCTAGTTACCCCAGAGCCAGAAAGCGGTCTCCAAAGCGCTCCTCCAGAACATCACTCTCCTGCTTTGATGGAGTCGAGCTCCGTCTTGCATGAACGACATCTTGTCGAAATCAGGGTCACTTTGGATAATAGGGATGAAATCATCTTCCAAAACCTTCACATACCATTCGGTAATCACTGTGCCATCAAGAAATATCTCACCAATTATTCCATGACTGGACATTACACAGCACACAGTCACCTGTCGATCATGAAGTGACTTCTCGATCGCGAAATGCGGATTCTCAGTCACCCAAATGCTCCGATTTTGATTATTGACGTACCCATCCAAATGTGGGCTCCGTTGCTAAACCAAACCATACTAATTCCCATCATGCCTTGTGACCAACAGTGCAGTTTGAATGTTCTAATGCACACTATTCAGAAGTTATGATGATTTTATTTCACATAGTTCAATAGATGTCACCTAGTACATGGTCCAGTCACATTAATACGATCACAGCCTTGTTATCGTGATGGTCCACAGACAGTATGTTGCAGCACTAGCAGCGGAATCTACATAAACCATGTCAGGTGGGGACATACAAAACAATCCAGTCACTACTGTAATGTGAAAGCAGAGTAATGTATCTCACATCCAAAAGAACATCTTCATTGAGTTTCAGGCCAAGGTGGACGCATTTCCAAAACACCAATGTTTATAAGCTGCTCATCTGCTACCATGGTTAAAGTATACTGTGCATGGCTAAATTGCACCATCTAAAACTGGTCCTGAAGCAAATTTGGTGCACCACGGACTATACAGGGTGTTACAAAAAGGTACGGTCAAACTTTCAGGAAACATTCCTCACACACAAATAAAGAAAAGATGTTCTGTGGACATGTGTGCGGAAACGCTTAATTTCCATGTTAGAGCTCATTTTAGTTTCTTCAGTATGTACTGTACTTCCTCGATTCACCGCCAGGATTTCATACGGGATACTCTACCTGTGCTGCTAGAACATGTGCCATTACAAGTACGACACAACATGTGGTTCATGCACGATGGAGCTCCTGCACATTTCAGTCGAAGTGTTCGTACGCTTCTCAACAACAGATTCGGTGACCGATGGATTGGTAGAGACGGACCAATTCCATGGCCTCCACGCTCTCCTGTCCTCAACCCTCTTGACTTTCATTTATGGGGGCATTTGAAAGCTCTTGTCTACACAACCCCGGTACCAAATGTAAAGACTCTTCGTGCTCGTATTGTGGACGGCTGTGATACAATACGCCATTCTCCAGGGCTGCATCAGCGCATCAGGGATTCCATGCGACGGAGGGTGGATGCAAGTATCCTCGATAACGGAGGACATTTTGAACATTTCCTGTAACAAATTGTTTGAAGTCACGCTGATACAGTCTATTGCAGTGTGTTTCCATTCCATGATTAATGTGATTTGAAGAGAAGTAATAAAATGAGCTCTAACATGGAAAGTAGGCGTTTCCGGACACATGTCCACATAACATATTTTCTTTCTTTGTGTGTGAGGAATGTTTCCTGAAAGTCTGGCCGTACCTTTTTGTAACACCCTGTATATTACAGGGTGAACGACGGCTGCAGAGATGTGTGCAGTCGAATAGACGTGCTACTGTCGAGCATCTGACCACCAAGATGAACAAAGGAGCTACAACAATGTGTCCTCAATGACTGTTCAGCGAACATTGCTGTGTATGTATCCCTGCAACAGGTGTCCGGTTCATTCACCCATGCTGACTCCTGTTCATCGGTGATGAAGGCTGGAACTGGCACATCAGTACCGCATCTGGACGTGTACTTAGTGGCGACAGGCGCCTTTTCAGATGAATCACATCTATGCTCCATCAGACAGATGGCTGTTGTGTACAGCATGAAATGTCTGAAAGCAAACACCCTGAAACAATCGTGGGAAGGGTCCAGGCCAGAGGGCATTTCTTGGGTGATCTCGTAGTTTTGGAATGGACAACTGGTTCAACACAATCATGCATCTATCCTTGAGGAGTAAGTCCACTTGTACATGCAGGTCGATTTGCTCCACGATATTTACTGGCAGGATAAAGCAACCTGTCACACAGCTCACAGTGTCTGTGCATTGTTCAAAGAGCACCTGGATGAGTTTACCGTAGATCACTGACTGGGAAACATGCCAGATTGAGACCCAATTGAGTACCTGTGGGGCCACCTCGATCGGGCTGTTCGAGAAACCTGGGGTACCTGGCCACACCAGTGGAGTCGACGTAGCTCCACATGCCTGCCGGTAACTTAGAGAACCCCACTGACCCCCTTCCTACGGGTCTCGCAGCGTTTTGCACTGCAAAAGGTGGTTGTTCAGGCTTTTGACAGGCGGTCACATTAATGCTACTGGGGCATTAAGGGTTTCAAAGTCCTGTTGTTATAGACCGCTAGCGCTGGTAGAATCTATCTGTACCTGATGTCAGATGAGTAGTCAGCATGTGAGGGCCATCCGGGAAAACCAGTAAAAACAGCAGTGGGTTTAATAGGTAAGGATCTCACTGATGAACAATAGTATATAAAAAGTACAGTACTTTGAAACAAATTGACAAATTTATTTAAACGCACACTGAAGACAACGAATAATACGAGGGCGTGCTGAAAAATAATATCTCAGAATTTGTTATGTGAAACCTCTTAATGCTTTTTAAATAGAAAACTATGTTAACATTCTACATCTTTATTTTTCATGTCTACAAATTCATTTATCAATATAGCCGTCTTGGCGACGAACACATTTCTCCCAAAGCAAGACCAGTTTGTTGATACCGCCACTGTTGACAGGAGCCATAGCCTTACCTCTGCTTGCACCGCTTCATCACTATCGAATGAAGTCCTGGAAGATGTTCTTTTAGGTTTTGGAAACAGATGAAAATCAGATGTGGCCATGTCGGACTGTATGGAGGATGATCAGTGACAGTTAAATCCAGGCGTCGGATGGTCGCAAATTCCACAGTGCTCGTGTGTGGACTGGCATTTTCATACGGATGGTGCTCCATTTGTGGACGAATTCTTTGAATCCGAAACTCGATTACTGCACGTTGTTTCTCCGGACCGACATAATAACATTAAGCACCGCAGTGTTAGACGCTACAATGCGGAGCCCTCTAGAGGAAACTTTTTGCAACTTGCTTCGAAGCGAGGTGGGAACGTCGATCAAGTCATATGCGTAACATATCTGACACTGAGAAGAGATTTAAAAAATATGGAAGCATTGGTTTTGGGACGCCATTGTGTATGCCATTACATATCACATACGCGCTGTGCTTGGTTGTGAATACATCATACAGATGGGCGGAATCACGTTCCGCACATTTCTCCAGACGATGAACGAAAGCTTCCATCGCCCAATTCGGCATGTTCAATGGGATCTCCTCCACAGCTATGTGTGTCCTTTCCTTGAATTCAGCCACAGTATCAGTACGTGTAACGTACACCCGAGCCTTCAGGTACCCCCAGAAGAGCCCGCCAGGTTAGCCGTGCAGTCTAACGCACTGATTTCCGGGCGGGAAGGCGTGCCGGTCCCCGGCACGAATCCGCCCGGCTGATTAGTGTCAGTGCCGGCCAGTCTGTGGATGGCTTTTAAGACGGTTTACCATCTGCCTCGACGAATGCGGGCTGGTTCCCCTTATTCCGCCTCAGTTACCCTATGTAGGCGATTACTGCGCAAACATGGTCTCCACGCACGCATACACCGTAATTACTCTACCACGCAAACGTTTGGGGGTTTGGGGTTACACTCGTCTGTTGTGAGACGTTCCCGGAAGGGGGGGGGGGGGGGGGGGGGTCCACCGGGGGCCGAACCTCACAATAACGCTGGGTTCGGTGGTGGGCGGCGGTGGGGTGAGTGGACTGCTGTAGCCTGTTGTGCGGTTGTGAACCACTGAGGGCTACGATGGGGACGAAGCCTCTCCGTCGTTTCTAGGTCCCCAGTTCAACACAGCACAATACAATACAATACCCCCAGAAGAAGAAGTCAGAGGCTGTGTAATCTGGCGACAGTGCTGACTGATGAGTATCTAGAAATCTGGAAACAAATCGACCAAGAAAATGAAGCTGTAAGACATTCTCGGGCTGTATGAGATTTTGCCCCATCCTGATGCAAACATGTTGTTCAACTTTGGAAGGAAGAAATCGTGTAACATTTGGCCTTAGCGATCCTTAGTAACCCTTCTGCACGACTATGAAAACCGTAAGAAAATATTAACCAATGATATCCAACGAAGCCACGTCGCACCATACAATTACGCCTTCACAAGGCAAGGATTTCTCCCTCAGCCAACAGGGAATGCCTTCGTTAATGTATCCCCAGCATTGGTAATTTCGTCTATTTACACAACTACCTCGATGAAAATGGGCGTCATGCGTCATTAGTATGTTGTTTCATATTAGGATGAGGTAGTAGTTAGACGAAGCCCAAATCGAAGATTCATTGGGCAATTTTGTCTTGTTCGTTTAGTTTCTGTACGACCTGCGATTTGTATCCGTGGAAGTACAGATTTTCATATATGAGACGCCGGAGAGAACGATCTTTCAATGTTAGCGCCGAGGCAGAACGGAGAACGCATTCCACTCGTGTTCGGCTGTGTCCTTCATCACAGTGGACCATTTCTCTTTTCGCAAGATACAGTAATCCTGAATCGTTGCAACCACCATACAATCGAACGATGACCGGAAGCTCTCATGGCGTTTCAACACGAAATGATGACGAAACAGTCGCTGAAATGTGATGGGAGACTCATAATTTTTAAAATAGAGCTCGACGGTTAGTGCTGTGGACTCCAGAAGGCAATAATTATAAATGATCATCCTTCCTCGATGCAGCGACCCGTAGTACGTGATCAGATTCTACTACTGATTCTGCCAGACACTGTAGAGAAGGTGCATATTGTTTACTTCGAAGTACCATTGGGTGTACCCTACTGTTGGTAAAGCAGCCACCAGTCAATCAGAGGGGCCATAACGGCTAGTTAGTGACAAACCATCAGGAGAGAGAGGGAGAGGGAGAGAGAGAGAGAGAGAGTGAGAGAGAGAGTGAGAGAGGGAGAGAGAGGAGAGAGAGAGAGAGAGGGAGGGAGGGAGAGACAGAGGGAGGGAGAAAAAGAGAGAGAGAGAGAGAGCAAGAGAGAATGGGGAGGGAGAGAGGGGGAGACAGATAGAGAGAGAGAGAGATGAAGGGAGAGAGAGAGAAAGTGCAACGTCATCCTTTGTCGGGAGGTGAGACCAGGGCAGCGGAACGTCTCTCGATTGACGCCCAGGACGTGCCTCAGCGGCCAGTACGTGACTATTGTCCCGCGAGTCCCATGAGTCGTTCAGGCGTGGCGAGGGAAAGTTTGATCTTACAACATCCGTAACTACAATGAACTGCTCTTATGCTGAAGTGCTCCCTCGATCCAGCATGTAGCCCGCAAGAGTTAGCACCGAAGTACTGATATGACATGTTGTCTTCTTTGTCTTCCAGCCTCTTTTTTTTTCACAGTTGCAGTTATATAGGTAGTGTAGGTTAAACGCCGTCTTTTGCAACTGTAATGAAAGTCTTATTAAGACCAAACGCGTTTTACTTTATCCTAAGGCATCTTCAGTGATCTCTGTAGCAGTATGGTTTTCTTCCTCCTACACTTTGTTTGCTTGAATCATGAACAGTTCGCGTGACTTAACTTAGTACTTTAAATTTTATTAATTCTTATAGCTACTCACGGTTTTTCTGGATGTTTGCGTCATTCTTCCTGTTGTTTCACATATGTGAGTTAGACTTTAGCACACAGCTTCTTCTCTATCACTAAATATATTATTTCAAGTTTTTGTGTTGTACAGAATCGCTGACATTCTCGCCATTTTGTGTATTTTGTTCTGCTAATGCAGGATGCGTTCGTCTTTTGTTTCTTTTGATAGGAGTTGGAGCATCTGCTATTGCTCTGTGTGTGTCAGTGGATATATTTTCCGAGTAGTGTGTGTGCGCGTGCATTTTCTCAGTGGTAATGGCTGTCCATATATTTGTGTGTTTGCTTGTTTATTTGTTTGTTTGTAAAAGGAACTAATACATCGTAGCTACTGTGTGTGTAAATTATTGCTTTACTGTGGTACGCTAGCAGTTGATCTAGGATGGGGATTGGCAACATCCTCGAGAAGCATAGAATAAAAATAGCGTATCCAAGCAATAACTCTGTACAGAAATGTCAAGAAAAGGAAGACCACATAACACATACCAAAAATCTTTCATAATCAATTATCTGTTTAGCCATAGTTAATTGCCATCTCATATCGAATAAAACACGCAAACGAACTGGTATAATACACTGAAGCGCCAAAGAAATTGGTATAGGCATACGTATTCAAATACGGAGGCATGTAAACAGGCAGAATAAGGGGTTGCGGTCGGTGACGCCTGTGCAAGACAACAAGTGTCTAGCGCAGTTGTTAGTTCGGTTATTGCTGCTACAATGGCCGTTTATCGAGATTTAAGTGAATTTGAACGTGGTGTTATAGTTGGACTTGACCGTACGTGATTATTTCTTGTGGGGGTTTATAAAAGACTCTGTTTATGTGCCTCCGTTAACAACAACAATGAATGAAGTGAGACATCGCATAATAGCAGCTGTGGAAGCTGTAACTCAAGACATGCTCGCTGCAGTGTGGGAACAGTCTGAATACCGCACGACACCTATGAGAAGGAATGAGAAAAAACTTTTTGAGTTTCCTGTACATCAAAAAACAAAAATTCTATGTATGTATTAGTTTCAGAAATCGGATGATTCTTTTTGATGCACCCTGTATTTTATAAAAAGTGCGGCTGTTAGTACGCTGTATTTCTACACGTTTATGATCAGCCGCAGTCCTGCGTCCACTTCAGTGATGGGTCGTCTAGATACTGACAGCTGGCGTTGTGTTGGCAGGCCTGCTGGCTCGGATGCACGCTCGCGCCGTGGTGTGCCACGCTACCTCTCTGCTGGGAGCCTACGTGGCGCTCGCCGTGATGCAGACGTGGCCCGACATGCCGCCGCCAGCCTGCTCTGCCGCCGGTGAGTAGCGCTACTTGTGTCGTCTGACGGTTAACGCCATGACAACTTGACGTTCGGTTTCAGCGACGATACGTGTTTTGTCGCCTCTTTGTTAACGAGTTATGGTGGCAATGAGCAACTGAATATGAGTCTTTGGGCACAAAATTGGTTACGATAAATAAATAAAGCACTCACGCACAGCTGTGGACGATTTATTTTCTTGAAACAATCTGACGCAGTTCAGGAGCGATGGCGTGGTGCATTGTCATCATGAAGTTTCAGGTTGTAATGGACCCTGTTTTAAATCAAATGAGATGGGATCACTATTGAAACTATCTGTGCTGTTATAACTGTGCAGTTAGTTTTAATTAGTATAGTGAAACTTCCTCGCAGATTAAAACAGTGTGCCGGACCGAGACTCGAGCTCGGGAGCTTTCCTTTTAGCGGGCAAGTGCTATACCAACTGAGCTACCCAAGCACGACTCACGCCCTGTCCTCGCAGCTTTACTTCTGGCAGTATCTCGTCTCCTACCTTCCAAACTTGACAGAAGCTCTCCTGCGAACCTAGCACTCCCCCATAGCCTGGGGGATGTCTGGTACAGCACTTGCCCGCGAAAGGCAAAGGTCCCGAGTTCGAGTCTCGCTCCGGCACACAGTTTTAATCTGTCAGGAAGTTTCATATCAGCGCACACTCCGCTGCAGAGTGAAAATCTCATTCTGAAATTAATTTAGTGGTTGCATTTTTAGGTATACCATAACCTAATTACAGTTCTGGAATGAATTCATATTAGCTATGAATGACTTATTTGCAATCAGTCTCCACTTTATCACAGTATATGTGAGGGTATGCTGGAAAGCAATGCCTCCGAATTTTTTTATGTGAAAACACTTAGACATTTTTAAGTAAAACAAACCTATTAACATTCTACATCTTTCTTCTCCTTGTCTACTAGAGGGTGGTTTGAAAAGTTCTGAGAATCACCAGGCGAGGTCAGGGTTACCGCAACGAGTTGTTCACGTGATATTCATTGGACTGTTGCCTGAAAACACGTGCCACGTCAGTGCTCTTGGAAAAGAGCGGTGGCGGTGACGTGGCTCTGTTGTTGTTCCCACGTAGTGATTGGCGAAGATGGAAAAAATCGAGATTCGAGCAGTGATTAAGTACTTCGTAAAGAAAGGTATGAAAGCAAAGTACATTCTTGCCGATTTCCAGAACACACTGGGGAACTCTGCTCCTTCATATTCAACTGTTGCCAAGTGGACAAATGAATTTAAAAATGTTCAAATGTGTGTGAAATCTTATGGGACTTAACTGCTAAGGTCATCGGTCCCTAAGCTTACACACTACTTAATCTAAATTATCCTAAGGACAGACACACACAACCATGCCCGAGGGAGGACTCGAACCTCCGCCAGGATCAGCCTCACAGTCACAAATGAATTTAAATTTGGTCGGAAGAGCTTAGATGATGATCCACGCAGTGGTCGGCCAAGATGTGTCACTACTCCAGAAATCATTGCAAAAGTGCAGAAAATGGTCATGGAGGATCGCCGATTGAAAGTGCGTGAAATTGCTCACGCTTGCCAGATGTCATCTGAATCAGAGGTTAACTGAAGAATTAGAAATGAAAAAGTATCTGCAAGATGGGTGCCGCGACAAGACAATGCGCGCCCGCACACATGTGCCGTCGCCGTGGCAAAATTACACGAACTAATGTATGATTGTTGCCACACCCTCCTTATTCACCTGATATGGCTCCGTCAGACTTTCATCTCTTCCCAAAACTGAAAATTTTTATTGGTGGACGAAGATTCACTTCAAACGTACAATTGGTAACCGGAGTTCAAAAATTCAAATTGCTCTGAGCACTATGGGACTTAACTTCTGAGGTCATCAGTCCGCTAGAACTTAGAACTACTTAAACCTAACTAACCTAAGTACATCACACACATCTATGCCCGAGGCAGGATTCGAACCTGCGATCGTAGCGATCATGCGGTTCCAGACTGTAGCGCTTAGAACCGCTCGGCCACCCCGGCCGGCATAACCGGAGTTGACAACTATTTTGCTGGCCTGGAGGAAACTCATTTTCGAGATAGGATCAAGGCACGGGAACAGCGTTGGACCATGTGCATTAATCTACAAGGAGACTACATTGAAAAATAAAAAAGTTTCAGTGATGTAAGTATTTCGTCCCGAGAACTTTTCTACACATCCTCGTATTTTTCACCGTAGTCACTCTGCTGACGAACACATTACTCCCAACGAGAGACCAGTTTGTTGGTACCGTCACTCTAGAATGTCACCTCGCCTCTGCAGGCACCACTTCATCACTACCAACGTAAAGTCCTTAAAGTATTCTGTAAGTTTAGGAAACGATGAAAATAGGACGGGGCCAAGTCAGGACTGTGTCGATGATCGATGGCAGTGAACCCAAAGTGTTGGACTGATGCAGATGTGTTTGTGTCATCCGGCGACTTTCTCTGATGAGTTCATCCACCAGTTGCCGACGAGTCTCTTCGGTTGCGTTACGCTGTTGTCCACTCAGAGATGCCACTCATATTGGGGTTACCGTCACCGTTACCTCCATTACGAGTACGAACAACACAACACCGCCCACTATCTCCGTACACGGCTTTTATCCTTCTACGGATTTCTATTGGAGGCACGTTTCCTGCGGTTAGAAATTCCACTGCGGGACGCTGTTCCTCACGCACCGACGTAGTTAGGTTACAGGCCGCCATGTTACACGCTACAAATCGGAGCTCTCTAGCGGCAATGGGTTGCAACTTGCATCAGCGAAGCAGGGAAGTCGACTGAATAATACGGATGACATGTAATACCTCAACCTACATGGAGATCAGAATCAAAAATCCGCAGGCATTCAGCACGCCCTCGTAACAAACTGCCTAATGAAACAGTTATAGGCCTGTGTCTAAACCGTAACCTATTCAAAGAGACAATGACACATTGAACAATGGCCGCAAATTTTTTATATCACTTCCTGTCTGCTTAGCATACTTTAACATCCTCACAGTTTTGTGTCAGTGCAGTTCACACGAGCTAAGACAGAAACTAGTACTTACCATTAGACAATCTATCTGAAAGTTTTACATGTTTGGAAATGCTACAGAAATTTTGGGTTGAAAATGTAATGTGGTATGAATCTGAATGCTGTCTTTTTGCATGAAATCTGAGAAAGCGGGAACACTCCATTTACTGCCAGCGTAGATTGTATATATTGGAAATGGTTCCTTATACTTCAGTAAATTTAAAATAGATGTTAGAACAATGCATGGCTGAAGACCCTTACTGTTTTAACCACTCAAAGAAGAACAACAGAAATTAGGAACTTAAGCAATGCACACGAAAGATCATAGCCGTGAATTGGGAGCGGTAATTTAGCGTTTCTCTGTACCATCAATGAACTATGTTGAATGGACTCTGTTCACAGGCAAAGAGGTAGACATTAGAACTTCAGTAACAAGCTAGTTTGCAGTCATTTAAACACGTTGAATTTATTACGTCATATATCGTTAAATTTTAGGAGAAAACGCTAATCTTCACACAGTTCTAAAAATTAATTAAAGCAAATATCAGCTCTTTCCCTATAGCGGTTGAAGAGTGTGTGATTCACACTCAGTTAATAGGTGCTCAGACATGTTGCGTCTACTTGCACGTCTCGCGTACCATTTACACGTTCTGCTTTCTTGTATGGCTTTTTAGGTGCAATTACGATTCCAACTGCTGTGGTTATTACAGGACATCAGTCCAAGGTTAACAGTCATCATCTTGAGTAGAGAGCAGCCACATTTTGTTTGGGCTAAGATTTCTTCTTGCCTTGAACGCAGCGCAGAACAGCTATGCGTTTCCGTGAGCACACGCTATTACGAACTGTTAACTGCTGAGCTTTTTGTACGTGCGCGACAATGTGCAGCGCCCACAAACCTCGCAGTGGGCTCTCAGACTCACTGTGTCTACATACACCCAAAGATTTACAAATTATCTGCCTAACGAGCGTGAGATTACACATTCAACTGACAAATACAAATTCTGTGATGTAATTACTAAACGCTTCTACAGACACAAGTTACGTAGCAAAACAATAATACAGTTAAGTTACAATAATCATATAGTATCTATAAAGAAATTAAACCATTGTTTTGCAAGTCGAAAGATTTTTTGATGATTTCAAACCACTGGTGAATAAATTCTTTAACGTATAAACAATGAAACGTTAATCAACTGTAACAGTTTTTCTTAATTATATCCAAATGTAGTGCTCACAATGAAGTAATTTGTACGAAAAGCAGTTTCATGTGCCAATACATGATTTTTCGAACAATGAAAGATTTTTGGAAACGCTTCTTATAATTACCTTTAGAATATATTTTTTACTATCATTTGTATCACTTTGAACTGACTCAACACTTGCAATTCCCCTAAAACCAGAGTTTTCTTGCATTTTACGTACAAGTTTAGCCCGCTATATCGTGCCAACAGAAAGAGCTTTCACGAAACAAAATGACCATCATTAAATAATATTTCTCTACCTTCATACAAAATTTGAACTGATTCACACAAGTCTGAAACATAGAAGTGGTGCGTGTAAAAAATCTCACAAAGACGTATTTTTTCGCACGTAAAATCCAAAGGAAGCTAAATTTTTTAAAGCGAGTTTTCTGTTGCATTTATTTATTTATATGATGCACTTTAAACCGTTCCCGCGCATTCAATTCATGTAAGTATGAATTTTACATGCTAATTTAGCTCGCCTTTAAACCAACATATCTCGACAAAGGACTACTGTCTAAATAAATTTGTTTCCACTTTATCCGTTTATCTACCTTCGTGCAAAGTTTGAACCGATTCGTATAAGTTTAAAGTATATAAGTTGCGCGCTTAATAAACCTCCTAGAAGCGCGTGTTTTTTCCGCGTAAGACCGAACGGAGCAAGATTGTTTCAATTAAGCTTATCTTAGACCAAGGTTCAACACAGGAGGACCAGATTTGAACCGTCATTCACGCTCCAGTCCGAAGTTATTTAAAGGAGGCTGTTTTCCCACATAAAATTCGAAAGGTGCACTTACAAATCGTGTCACTAGTTGAGCAATAATTTCAGCCCAGTTAATATCTTTTGCAAAAGGAATTAATCGATTCGCACAGCACCAGCTCCGGTTCGGCTCGTCTTTCAAACCTTGGTTAATATACAGGGTGATTCAAAAAGAATACCACAACTTTAAAAATGTGTATTTAATGAAAGAAACATAATATAACCTTCTGTTATACATCATTACAAAGAGTATTTAAAAAGGTTTTTTTCACTCAAAAACAAGTTCAGAGATGTTCAATATGGCCCCCTCCAGACACACGAGCAATATCAACCCGATACTCCAACTCGTTCCACACTCTCTGTAGCATATCAGGCGTAACAGTTTGGATAGCTGCTGTTATTTCTCGTTTCAAATCATCAATGGTGGCTCGGAGAGGTGGCTGAAACACCATATCCTTAACATATTCTCATAAGAAAAAATCGCAGGGGGTAAGATCAGGGCTTCTTGGAGGCCAGTGATGAAGTGCTCTGTCACGGGCTGCCTGGCGGCCGATCCATCGCCTCGGGTAGTTGACGTTCGGGTTTCATAACTAACCTTTTTCGTAGGACTCTCCATACAGTTGATTGTGGAATTTGCAGCTCTCTGCTAGCTCTGGGCTGCGAACAAATGCTTGCTGGATGCGTGCTACATTTTCATCACTCGTTCTCGGCCGTCCAGAACTTTTCCCTTTGCACAAACACCCATTCTCTGTAAACTGTTTATACCAACGTTTAACACACCACCTATCAGGAGGTTTAACACCATACTTCGTTCGAAATGCACGCTGAACAACTCTCGTCGATTCACTTCTGCCGTACTCAATAACACAAAAAGCTTTCTGTTGAGCGGTCGCCATCTTAGCATCAACTGACGCTGACGCCTAGTCAACAGCGCCTCAAGCGAACAAATGTACAACTAAATGAAACTTTATAGCTCCCTTAATTCGCCGACAGATAGTGCTTAGCTCTGCCTTTTGTCGTTGCAGAGTTTTAAATTCCTAAAATTGTGGTATTCTTTTTGAATCACCCTGTATTATAACATATCTACAGTAAGATGAATGTGCGTATGGCTATAAAAATGGCCGCTGTCCCAGGCTAAACCAAAAGCCATTTACACTATGTTCCTAGCTGCAATAGGAACTGTGCAGCAAGACCATCCCCCCCTTCTCCCCCCTCCCACCACCAAAAAATTCGATTCTGCTCGCAGTCTTTTCATGCATATTTGTTAAAGCGCCTCCACGCTGAAACCATATCGTGTTAGTCCATCTACGCAATACAGCAGCGATTTTTCGTGCATGGTTTCGACAATTCCTTGATAGGTTTCTGGTGATATGTGACACCAGATGTCACGAAGCAGATCACATAATTCCCATAAATCACAGACGTGCGGCTTGTGGGCGTGGAGCCAGCGTCCAGTAGAGTGCCAGATACGTTCCACCGGGTTCACATCAGGCAAATCTGGTGGCTACGACATCTATGTGGGTTCACTATCATGCTACTCGTACCATTGTGGCACTTTTTATCCTTGTGACACGTACAGGCACGACACTGGGTGAGACATCAAGCATGGCTAAAGGTAGATGACCTACAATAATGTTCACATGGTCAACAACTATCCTGGTGTCTGCGATTAGCAGCTCAGGTACCATGGAAGCGCAGGTGAGTCTTCCCCGTGGCCCAAACTGCCCCGCCTGGACTACGTACGTGGTGGCGTGCATGTTTCGAGCAGCCGTGCGCCTGAAAGACGGCGTATCGACACGAGCATCCACCTGCTATAAAACGACATTCATTTGTCCAGGCCACGTGTTTCCAATGATTCACGGTCTAATCACGATGATCCCGTGCCCACTACAGCCGTAACTGACGATGTCGCATGGGCAGTAAAAGGACACGTAGGGGTGCTCTGCAACAGAGACTATGTTCAACAAAGTGCGCTATGTAAATCTGCTGCGAAACACATATGCACTGTCCAGTCACATTAATATGAGCACCGTAAAAAGCTGAATCAACCACATTTTGCAGCGCTGGCCGCTGCGAAATGTGGAGGAAGAGAGTCGTTGAGGTTGTGGAACGTACCGACAGGGATGTGGATTCATCTCGACTCTAGAGCCGTGACCAGCTGCGATAGGTTTCTTGGTTGCGGATACATGGCGTGAACAGCCCGATCGAGATGGTCTCACAGAGTCTCGATTGGTTTTAAATATGGGAAGTCTGGTGGCCAGAGGAGTACAGTGTACTCATCCTGGTGCTCTTCGAACCTCGTACACGGCGAGCTGTATCACACGTCGCATTGTACTGCTGGTAGATGCCATCGTAACGAGGAAAAACAGACGGCATGTAGGGCCGAACAAGGTCCCCAAGGACAGGTACATATTTGTGTTGATTCAGTGTGCCTTCCAGAATTTTGAGATCACTCAGGGAATACCATGAAAACATTCCCCAGACTACAACATCCAGAGTGTGTTAGATTTCAGACGTGTCACATCGTACACACTAACCGCCATTTATCTGATGGTGCATAAAATGTGATTCCTCATAAAGGGCCACCTGTTGCCACCTAGTTGACGTCCAGTTCCTAAACTGACGTGCAAATTCCAGCGTTCGTCGCTGATGAACAGCAGACAGCACAGGTGTATGAACCAGTCGCCCCTTGTGGAGCTTTCTTACCGAGCAACGTTTGCTGAATGGCCATTGAGGAGACACTCTTGGTAGCCTCTTGGTTCATCTCGGCGGTCGCTCCAGATCTCAGATCGATTCCTTGTTCTTGGATTGCCGGAGATTATTGATACTGTTCCTCACAAGCGACTATTAATCAAATTGCGTGCATATGGAGTATTGTCTCAGTTGTGTGACTGGATTCGTGATTCCCTCTCAGAGAGGTCACAGTTCGTAGTGACAGACGGCAAATCATCGAGTAAAACAGAAGTGATATCTGGCGTTCCGCAAGGTGGTGTCATATGCCTTCTGCTGTTCCTGATTTACGCAAATGGTCTAGGTGATACTCTGAGCAGCCCCCTTAGATTGTTTGCAGATGACGCTGTAATTTACCGTCTAGTAAAATTACCAGACGATCAATTCCAATTACAAAATGATCTAGAGAGATTTTCTGTATGGTGCGAAAAGTGGTAATTGGCACTAAAACAAAGAAAAGTGAGAGGTCATCCACATGGGTGCTAAACCGATAAATTTTGGGTATACGATAAATCGGACAAATCTAAGGGCTGTCAATTCGACTAAATACCTAGCAATTACAATTACGATCAACTTAAATTGGAAAGACCACATAGATAATATTGTGGGGATGGCGAAACAAAGACTGCGCTTTGCTGGCAGAACACTTAGAAAATGCGACAAACCCACTAAAGATGCAGCCTCCATTACACTTGTCCGTCCTCGCTGGAATATTGCTGCAGGGTATGGGATCCTTACCAGGTAGGATTGAAGGAGGGCATCGAAAAAGTACAGGGAAAGGCAGCTCGTTTCGTGTTATCGCGCAATAGGGGAGAGAGTGTCACTGATATGATAAGCTGCTACGGTCGCAGGTTCGAATCCTGCCTCGGGCATGGATGTGGGTGATGTCCTTAGTTTAGTTAGGTTTAAGTAGTTCTAAGTTCTAGGGGACTGATGACCTCAGATGTTAAGTCCCATGGTGCTCAGAGCCATTTGATATGATAAGCGAGTTGGGGTGGCAGTCACTGAAACAAAGGCGATTTTCTTTGCGGCGAGATCTATTTACGAAATTTCAATCACCAACTTCCGAATGCGAAAATATTTTGTTGACACCCACCTACGTAGGGAGAAATGATCATCATAATAAAATAACAGAAATCAGAGCTCGAACGGAAAGACTTAGGTGTTCCTTTTTCCCACGCGCCATTCGAGAGTGCAATGGTAGAGAAGTAGTATGAAAATGGTCCGATGAACCCTCTGCCAGGCACTTGTGAATTGGACAGTAACAATGTAGATGTAGATGTAGATACATCTTCTCAGCCGTTGCTCACTCCTCTCATCTATGGCGCGTGGTGCATCACAGTTGCTTGGCGCCGGTTTGCTATACACCTGTTTACCACACACGGTGTTATTTAACAATGGTGGCACGAGAACTATTTACAAACTTAGCCGTTTCAGAATAGGTCTGCAGAACATGGAGGATAGTGCAGTTGTTGTGGTAATGTGGAAACGGAGCGATTTATCTGACATTCAACAGGACATTATAATCGGCTATAAGGTCAAAAGTGGAAGCTTTTCTGAAACGGCGAAATTTCTAAACAGTTCGCGTGCCGCCATAGTTCAAATACGCCGTGCATAGAAAATGGCGCTATTCAAAACTAGCGCTGAGGTAACTGCATTGCACCGCGAGCCGTAGATAACAAAAGACGTTTGCGGAGATGTTTACTGATAAATAGACGTGCAACTGTTGTGCATCTGACTACCCAGATGAACGGAGGGGCTATCAACAGTGTCTCCTAAACTACTGTTCAGCGAATGATCCCGCATATGGGCCTCTGTAGCAGGCGCCTGGTTCATGCACCCATGACGACTGCTGTTTATCGTCGACGGAGGCTGGAATTTTCACACCAATACCGCAACTGGAAGTACACTGATAAGGGGAGGCCACGACGTTTGGAACGCAGATTTACTGCAAACTTCGTACACTCCTAGTACTCCATGAGGACAACAAAATGTGTAAGCAGTACCGCGTACTTCTCAAGCGTTACTGAGAAAATCGCAAGATAATTTCGGTCGTCAAATATATACCTGCGCGTGGCCATTTTTACCATGAAACGGTGGCAGCCGAGTGATGTCCGAGCTCGTGGTCGTGCGGTAGCGTTCTCGCTTCCCGCGCCCGGGTTCCCGGGTTCGATTCCCGGCGGGGTCAGGGATTTTCTCTGCCTCGTGATGACTGGGTGTTGTGTGATGTCCTTAGGTTAGTTAGGTTTGAGTAGTTCTAAGTTCTAGGGGACTGATGACCATAGATGTTAATCCCATAGTGCTCAGAGCTATTTGAACCATTTAAAAAATAGCCGGCACGGTAGCTCAGCGTGTCTGGTCAGTGGTAGTAGCTCCTGGTATTTACGGTTAAGAATGACAGTGATGATTACATTTATCAGTGATGGTGATGAAGATTATGGAGATGATGATGATCACGACATGATGACAACAACGTTGATGATATTCACATGGTGATGATTATCATGAAGATGATAACGGTGATGACACAGTGTGAAGATGATGATGATGATGTTGATGGTGGTTGAACCGTGATTTATTTTCAAAGAATATTCTTAAGAATTTATTTTATTTACTAGCGATTCATCAAGAACATTAACACATTTAATCACACTATGTAAGCATGGAAGTAGTTGCCAGGGAGTAACTGATGAAATCATAACCAAATTCCTTTTAACAAATGGGAATTGTATTCACTTTAATAGTACCTAAAAGAATTTTTTAAAGAAACAGATTTAACAATATAATCAGAAAGCACCCTCTAAATATCAAAGTTACAATTTATTCAGAGGCAGAAAGAAACAAGTTTTGACTGTATGAGCTTTTGGGCAGAGAACCTTGTCGCTCCCTTTTGACACGGCCGTAGTTACGACCGCTCACAACAGCCTCTGAAAGATCTGCAACACACCAGGTAACTTTAAGTTTTAACAATTTACACAATAACACAAGCTATGCACCCCCCCCCCCCCCATAGGAGGGATGGAAATGGTACAAAACACCAACAATTAAAATATTAACCTTGCCACCGAAGATGCAACTTGATTTTAAGTTCTAAGAAAAGTCTTACGGTGAAAGGGTGGCAACTTTACATACTAAAATGATCATTTAAATAAAACCCATGAAATGCAATCTTATATAAAATTCTACAAGGCTGGCCAAACAATAGTTAAGATGCTCTACAGTACACAGATACCTCCTCTCAAGATCATAGGCAATAATATCAAAATTTCCAAAGATCAAAACATATTTCAGGTATTAGGCCGTTACACTCCAAGCAATAAATTCCTTAACACACCAAATCATGACAGACGACGGTAGATTGATAGGGAGATTACCGGACAACCCGAACCGCAGGTTGCTCCAACCAGTCCCTACTCCACAAGGGAAAAATGGACCACCCAATTTATAAACAAACACCTTCCCGCGGGTGGGCAAACGGAGAATAATGATGGGACGACCCCAAAGCACAACGGCTAGTGACCTCACCAAGGAAACAAGTAGAATTTAACAAGAGTAAATCAAACAACATATCACCAATCACTTAACTTCTAATAAACTGCGATTTCTCGAGAAGACCTGGCGCAGCACCCCGAAATCGCTCTCCCGAACCGTCCGCTGCCTGCCGCTACAACGGACGCAGGAAGGCGCGCCGATCTCCCGTCTCACGGCGTCGCAGCTCGCACCGGCCAGACTGATGTCGTGGGTTGACTCCTGTTGCTCTCGTGCCGACCGCGAAGTCACTACCCCTCGCTATACGCCGCGGCCCACTGGACTCACGTGGCGACCTCACATGCGCCGACGCTCAAGACGGACAAGTCATCTTGTGTCTCAGTGCGCGACCGACCAACCGATCGATCCAACCGCCAATGACCATTGCCTGAGCAAACTCGAGCAGACTGGCGGCCTAACGGGCACACTCAGATGCAGGAACTAAGCCCCGACCGGGCGACCACTCGCTGAGTTCTCTTACTGGCGGAGTGGAAAGACTCTCATTTTGCCGGCTTTAAAGGTTGATCGGAACGACGGACATACTAGCACTCCGAACGACAGACAGGCACTAACTGCCCAACAAATGCGAACGAGAGACAAAATGGCTCTGAGCACTATGGGACTTAACTTCTAAGGTCATCAGTCCACTAGAACTTAGAACTACTTAAACCTAACTAACCTAAGGACATCACACACATCCATGCCCGAGGCAGGATTCGAACCTGCGCCGTAGCGGTCGCGCGGTTCCGTACTGTAGCGCCTAGAACCGCTCGGCCACTCCGGCCGGCGAACGAGAGACAGACTAGCAAGCTGGGGACAAGAGACTTACCCAGACTGACCGACTGGCGAGCTCATAGCGCCCCTTAAATGCACGTGAACAAGCAACCTTTCCCCTTTCCCACCAGAGGGGGACACCAAAGCTGCGATTGCCACAGCGGCGCCACCGCCAGAAACGGAGGGCGACTGCTTCACACTACGCGCTGCGGCGCGCTCTTCAAAACAGCAATTTTTTTTACCACGGCTCAATGATGATGATATGATGATGATGATGATGATGATGATGATGATGACACAACGAATATGATGACGAGATGCAGCGTTATGTAATTTGTAACCTAACATGGTTAACCATGTGCAGTCTCACTTTGTCCGTAGTATTGTTCAACATAATAAAATAAATTAAAAAGTAAATAATACGCTCACTGGGATACCAGTGGTAAATTAACCTGTATCTGAAATCAGTGAGCTATCACAGTTAAAGAAATCCAAACTGAAAAAATAACGATAATAATAATAATAATAATATGTGAAGTGGATACTGAAATGAAATACTGAAATATAAAAACAAGTGGGGTGTGTATATTTTCAAAGATAGGTTTGTAAACGTACTAGTGTGATGAATTTATAGAAGAATTATTTTCTGTCCATGAACAGGAAAGCATGCACGCGTACTGTTTACACAGTCAATACTCAATATGCTCACTTTCCCCTAACTGTGACAACTTTTATACAAATCTCGTACTTTGCAAATAGTTGTAACCACATCTTCAACTTTTGTGGTCCTGTCCTCCTCAGTTGCGCGTAATACTACGGTATATTGATAAATTTCACTTATGGACCGTCTGACAGCAACTGAATAAAACACAATTTTAGTGCCATACGCGTTTCGCCTTTATTTTCTGCAAGGCATCATCAGTGGCAGGTTGCGTAGAGAGTTTCTTACATATTACGCTCCTGTTGCGTTTTTGGTGTTGTTCTTCTTCCTATGAGCGCCAATTTGCTGTTTTTCCACATTCTACAGCACTATGCACTAAATGTTTGGCATAAAAACAAACGTTTAGTGCATAGTGCTGTGGAATGTGGAAAAACAGCAAATTGGCGCTCATAGGAAGAAGAACAACACCAAAAACGCAACAGGAGCGTAATATGTAAGAAACTCTCTACGCAACCTGCCACTGATGATGCCTTGCAGAAAATAAAGGCGAAACGCGTATGGCACTAAAATTGTGTTTTATTCAGTTGCTGTCAGACGGTCCATAAGTGAAATTTATCAATATACCGTAGTTGTAACCACTTACATGTAGTTTTATAGTGCGATACACAATGAAATATACGTATCTGCTTCATCAGTGGATATCTCCCAATAGCAAACCATTTCGCAGCAGCAGTACTTTTCTGATCTATTCTGAGGTGTGGGTTGATCTGTTATTCTGTTGTTCTGCGCAACGGATTAATTTGGGATGTACCCTTTACCCTATGGTTCCTGCAAGATGCAATTTCCACCCCCGCACTACTACAGAAGTCAGACAGACGCTCCTAACGTTCTAAAGAGAAATGCCTGAAAAACTTTCAGCAATAAATATCTTCTGGAGTCGTCCGCTGTAAGGAAATGACACAAAAATTCACAAAATTTCTTACTTAACTAGCAGGATACTTGGGTACTGGAGTAGTGCTAGTTAGGTAAGAAAAACATGAAACTAACGAAAGTTATTATTTATTTTGTAAAAGTTCTGAAAAACCACAATGGCACTTTTTGTTATGAATTGAACAAGTTACATCCTGGTTCTTTTCGGAATGTAAAGTTACCTCTCAAGGATAGGATTCGCTAATGAAATTTCTATATAAATTTTAAGATGGTTGTTGACTTGGCAGAATGGCTGAGAGGTGCGCCTACTCAACTTGAATAATTATCCTTCAGAATGTTGCTAGGTACAGCTGAGGCTGTCACGTGTGCAATGCAGTGAAGTGTACTGTTGTGGAGGAAATATGGGGCTTGCAATAGCTGTAGCGCAAAATACTGTAAGCTGCGATGACTGCTGTCTGCGCCGCTCGCTGCTGACAAATAAGATAACTCTCGTTCTATCTGGATGACCTTCGCCAATCAAACTCTCCCTATGCCTTGATGAAGTCAGGGATTCCTATTCGCCCCTAGTCTAACTATTGGCGTGGTACACTGGTCAGATAACCAGTCCACCGCGATGCCACTCAAAGTTCTCTCGCAGACATTTAACAATAACTCTGTCTGTTCATACCGCACAATAAGTGTGTCGGGCAACACAGTGAACAATGCTTAATCACAAGGACTCAATATAGAGTAGCACTTCGATTCGCTCTCGACAGAGGTGCACTCCCAGTGAAGTACTGAGGAGAGACTTGTTCCTCGCTCCAAGAGCGGCAACGGAACGGCGCCTCTCCACGCCAGATGTGAAGTGGTATATCTTTCGGTCTCTTCCATTATTCCTTCAGCTCAAGGCGTCAGAAATATCGTCTGCCAATCAGCATTGCTCTTCTAAAATGGGAGAATGACGTTTCGTTTAAGGCGACCAATCTGGAAACCTGTAGCATTGGCGTTTGGAGTTTGCTGTCTCCCTGTGAAAATCTCTGAAACTGCATGCTATGTGTAAAGAATGCGTAGGCTGGCCGCTCCCACACAATGTAGCAGAATTTGCTTTTAAGCCGAACACGGGGTTGTTCCCCACTTTCACTTGGGCCCACGCTGTCCACTACACGGGCAGTCACTGGCCAACATAGGCTGGGTCGTCCTCTGGAGGGACCAACGTCCCGTTGTGCGGTTTCTCTCCCGAACTAAAAGCTTCTGTGACCGTCATGTCTGGAATGTATGTGTGTACGCCAGCCTCGAGTATTTCATCCACAGTGCGCTTACTTGTTAATTGCATATCGTTTACATGAATTCATACAACATTGACTTTATCTTATCGAGTTTGGTTCGAATGAAGCGTCTTGATGTGCGGAATATGATTGTGAGGGCAGAATATGTAAGCAATGAAGGTCAGGAGACCACGACGTCTTACACTATTTTGCAGGAAAACGCCATTTCTATTTCCATCAAAACAACTTTCAGGCACGTCAAACAGAACTCTGCATATAATCGTAGAAATTTGAAATCTGCCTCAAAGATTCCTAAAACCTTCCTCTGTCATTAGAATTATATTAATACCTTCAGCTGCTAACAGGCGTTGATATACATCAACGGGGACAGGTGAAAATGTGTGCCCCGACCAGGATTCGAACCCGGGATCTCCTGCTTACATGGGAGACGCTCTATCCTTCTGAGCCACTGAGGACACATAGGAGAGCGCAGCTGCAGCGACTACCTCGCTCACACCTTCTGCGAGACCCAAATTCTCACCTTGTATGTCCACACACTACATTCATAGTGTCCCACCCCAACACACTCATTACCAAGTCCCGTAAGAGTTTGGGGAACATGTGTGCATCCGCACAGAAGAAAGTCATGGCCGGTGTTGCCAGAACTATATACTTATATGGATATGGTGTCTGTTCTTTCAGACATGTCCGAAAGAACAGGCACCATATCCATATAAGTATATTCCTCTGTAATGGTGAGAAAGCGTGACGTTGTGCGGCGTCACCTATGGCTCGGCAATGCATCAAACAGCAAGGTGTCAACACATGTCAAAAAAAGGCCGGAGGTCAAAAGTTACTGCGAAATTTAAAGTGCGTTAATAATGTTTCTTTGGCACAAAATTTCGCCACAATTCTACCCAGCGTTATCATGGAAACGCCACACCATGGGAAGGACGTTACATCCCCCACTTACGTTTCACTCCTTCTTTTGACGCCTCTGCGACGCAAGTCAGAACCACGACACCGTGCTTTGGAATAACACGGTTTTCTTAAGGTGACCGAGGAAGATATATCAGGCATAGCAGAATCGACACGTAAATCCCTTACGAGGTAGCGTTCAGAGCCTCAATGTAACCATCGCTCGCCTTGGGGCATTAATCCCCTCATATCTCGTATTGTATCGACATTTCACAGTGCGATGAGCAATAGGACGACATTCTTGACAATGTTCGACACCTTGAAACCCCCCCGAACGAAGCAACCCTTCTGTAAGGACATCAGGGTTCTGCAACCCCTGATCACTTTGGAGTGTAGTGTTTTTGCTCTGATATAAAGGGTGGAAACACTACGGACCATTCGAAACCATTCGGCGAAAGATGAACGTGATAGGAAGCAGGAAATGGTATTTAAGCTTTAACAGCGCCTCTTGACACATGCGTGAATAAAACGGCGTCCAACATCCCCAGTTTGGTATTACCCAAGGTGCCACCAGCCCACTTTTATTATGCGCTTTAAAAATATACCTGTCTAGAGAGTTCGACACCCATTCTCAAGAGAGCTGCTACACTGATACTGTAGCTCCTGAGGACAGGCAACCACTCTGACTCCCCTTAGAATCCACATACCTGTTCTCAGGCACCAGATCAGCAACAGAACATCACACTGCTGAATGGGTCTCTGCACAGGTACATTTTTAAAGCGCACATCAAAAGTGCCCTGGTGACACCGTGGGTAATGTCGAATTGGGTGTCTTTGGAAGAAACCTTTGCCCTTTTAGTAATGCATATGTCAATTTTTCATCCCGCCCCCCTCCCCCCAAGTTTCACGCTACAGGAGGATATGAAATAGAAGAGTTGCTGCTTCACATCACGTTCAGATTTCGGCGAATGGTCTTGAACAGTCCGTGGTTGTTCCACCGTGCACACCAGAGCAAAAAGTGCACTCCCACTATACTTGAAAGGGGTACGATGGCATTCACACATTCAGTGGAACTGCAGCCCCACGATATCGTTAGAGAAGGGCTGAATCGTATGGGTGGTATCAGCAGTGTTCAACATTGTCAAGAACGTCGTCCTGTTGCTAATCACAGTCGTTTTCGACTACGAAGTGTGCGGCACCAACACTCAAACGAAAAGGGAGGCTTCATTAATGCCCTTTTATGGACATTCTGACAGGCGCCGTTTCTGAATTGCTTTCCTCAGCCACCCACAACAAAACCGCGTGATTTTGACGCTGGGCGTCGCGATTCTGATCTTTATCGCAGATGCGTCGAAAGAAGGGGTGAAATCCGGGTGACAGGTAGGTGTGACGACTTTACCTTCATGTGATATGTCCAGATGGCGTTGAGCAGAGTTGTGGTGAATTTTGGTTTCACTTTTGAAGTCTGGCCTTTTGTTCGAATGTGTCAAGACCTTGCTGTTTGAAGCATGGTGGTATCCAAGGGTGATTTCACAGGGTGCCATGCTTTTCGCCAGTATAGAGGAAAATTTTAGGTATCTTTTAGCCGAAATTCAAACAAATGCGTCGCATTGGGAGACAACTACGGGGTTTCGAAAAAGTGGTCCTTTAATAGTTGAAACGTCCCCTTTGAACAATTATACATGACTGTGCTTAAACTGACACACAATATTTTGTTAGCGCAACGCAATCTGACTTTCAAAATTCCCTACAAAAGAATGGCCCTGACTAACATTAAACTATACCTTTCACAAATCACTTACCTCACAAAAATCTTCGCTGCTCAAGCTACTGCAATACAGCGAGCGCCACTACTGCCAGCTAAATAAAAGATTCAAACTATGGAAGGCACTAACTACTGATAGGGATAGTTAGCAAATGAAAGATATTAATAGAGAACAAACAATGTATTTACCTTGATATCATCATATATAAATATAGCAGTTCATGACAAATTTCAAAACTCCGCCATCTTTCTCCCCACATCCACCACTGCTGGCGGCTCACCTCCAACTGCGCAACGCTACGCGCTGTTCACAGCCAGCTGCCTAACACTACAATGGCGAGTATTACAACAATGCAAAGCAGCCACAGACTGCACACAGCACAGCCAGTGATTTTCATACAGAGGTGGCATTACCAATAAAAAAAACCTAAACAGCCTACTTACATAGAGAAAACATAAACAGCCTACTTACATAGAGAAAACATAAACAGCCTACTTACATAGTGTTGCGCAGTGTATTTCATTTTGTTTTGAGTTAGTCAGCGTATATGTTAGTTTCAGAGTCGAATCTTCAATGATGATGGTGATGGTGTTGAGGATGAGGATGAAGACCAGTGCTATCATTTATGAGTGATGGCGACGACGACCGTGATGAGAAATGCTGGCGTTAATAACGAATGACGACATGGACGCCGTCGACGCTGAAGACAAGTGGCGTTGTTTGTGAAGTGGCTGCGTGCGACAACAGACTGAGTGAAGGCGCCTGACGCCACCTCGGCGGCGCACGCGCAGACACGCAGAGCCGCGGTCCGGTATGCGGCGCGCCCGTCGCCCGTCGCCGCTGGCGCCTCGCCAACACGCGCACGCGACCTGCTTGCCGCCGACTCGCCAACATCCCGGATCCCGTGGTCGACCGACGTCTTTTGTGTCCCAGCCCACTCGCATGTACGCCGTCCGCCCAAAAACCTTCCGTGCTTATTTTATTCTAGGCCTTTACGCAACGGCATCTCAGTAACCACAGCGGCAGTTTGAAGTAACAACTGTAAGTAAAAGATGCACCTTCGACTAGTCCGTTGTGAGCAGGCGGTGTTGTAGCGCTACGGTCGTAGGTTCGAATCCTGCCTCGGGCATGGATGTGTGTGATGCCCTTCTATGTATGCTTTCAGTAGGCCCTCCCGTTATGGGTCTCACAAACTTGAGCAATAACCTAGGTTGGCTTGCACTGCGTTTAGTGAAGTAATCAAATATACATTTCTGAGCATTTGAAGAAACTTTCACACACACACACACACACACACACACACACACACACACACACATATACAGGGTGTTTCAAAAATGACCGGTGTATTTGAAACGGCAATAAAAACTAAACGAGCAGCGATAGAAATACACCGTTTGTTGCAATATGCTTGGGACAACAGTACATTTTCAGGCAGACAAACTTCCGAAATTACAGTAGTTACAATTTTCAACAACAGATGGCGCTGCGGTCTGGGAAACTCTATAGTACGATATTTTCCACATATCCACCATGCGTAGCAATAATATGGCGTAGTCTCTGAATGAAATTACCCGAAACCTTTGACAACGTGTCTGGCGGAATGGCTTCACATGCAGATGAGATGTACTGCTTCAGCTGTTCAATTGTTTCTGGATTCTGGCGGTCCCCGCAGAAAGAAGTCACAGGGGTTCATGTCTGGCGAATAGGGAGGCCAATCCACGCCGCCTCCTGTATGTTTCGGATAGCCCAAAGCAATCACACGATCATCGAAATATTCATTCAGGAAATTAAAGACGTCGGCCGTGCGATGTGGCCGGGCACCATCTTGCATAAAGCACGAGGTGTTCGCAGTGTCGTCTAAGGCAGTTTGTACCGCCACAAATTCACGAAGAATGTCCACATAGCGTGATGCAGTAATCGTTTCGGATCTGAAAAATGGGCCAGTGATTCCTTTGGAAGAAATGGCGGCCCAGACCAGTACCTTTTGAGGATGCAGGGACGATGGGACTGCAACATGGGGCTTTTCGGTTCCCCATATGCGCCAGTTCTGTTTATTGACGAAGCCATCGAGGTAAAAATAAGCTTCGTCAGTAAACCAAATGCTGCCCACATGCATATCGCCGTCATCAATCCTGTGCACTATATCGGTAGCGAATGTCTCTCGTGCAGCAATGGTAGCGGCGCTGAGGGGTTGCCGCATTTGAATTTTGTATGGATAGAGGTGTAAACTCTGGCGCATGAGACGATACGTGGACGTTGGCGTCATTTGGACTGCAGCTGCAACACGGCGAACGGAAACCCGAGGCCGCTGTTGGATCACCTGCTGCACTAGCTGCGCGTTGCCCTCTGTGGTTGCCGTACGCGGTCGCCGTACCTTTCCAGCACGTTCATCCGTCACGTTCCCAGTCCGTTGAAATTTTTCAAACAGATCCTTTATTGTATCGCTTTTCGGTCCTTTGGTTACATTAAACCTCCGTTGAAAACTACGTCTTGTTGCAACAACACTGTGTTCTAGGCGGTGGAATTCCAACACCAGAAAAATCCTCTGTTCTAAGGAATAAACCATGTTGTCTACAGCACACTTGCACGTTGTGAACAGCACACGCTTACAGCAGAAAGACGACGTACAGAATGGCGCACCCACAGACTGCGTTGTCTTCTATATCTTTCACATCACTTGCAGCGCCATCTGTTGTTGAAAATTGTAACTACTGTAATTTCGAAAGTTTGTCCGCCTGAAAATGTACTGTTGTCCCAAGCATATTGCAACAAACGGTGTATTTCTATCGCTGCTCGTTTAGTTTTTATTGCCGTTCAAATATACCGGTCATTTTTGAAACACCCTGTATATACGGCTCACCGGCCATTTGACAATCTGTGCCGATGCACGAACAGTGCTCGAACTCTTGCGGGAATCGGCAGTAAAGCCGCGAGTAATGAGTACAATGGGCCGTTATGTAGACAGGAGTGACACCACCAGCAGTCGACCAATGGTGTAAACGCCCAGAAGATGACCCCTACCTCAGGTTGAAACCGGTTGGCGGTATAATAATAATAAATGCGATTAAGACTGTTTTTGAATAATTGATCACACATTTTCAACTGTCCCCGTTGACTTATATCCACCGGCACGGTAGAACAGAGTGTTCGGTCAGGGACCTGGTTGGCCTCTGTAATAAACAACTGAGTGGAAAAATCAACAAACTACCTTTAATAGATGTCATGTGACGTCCGCAACGACCAAACACAACGATCAACAACGAACACAATGCAAAAAAAAAAAAAAAGATGAATAGAGCGCCTGCCATTTAAGCAGGGGATCTCGGGTTCGATTCCCGATAGGAGCACAGACTTTCAACTGTCCCCGTTAACTTATATCAACGCCTGTATGCAGCTAAGGGTATTAATTACATTGTAATTTCATATTTCTGTTCTGTGTACTCTGACCACGAAATTCTTCAGTGGAGGCTGCTGCAAAAGGTACGTACTTAAATATAAATCCATTTTTAAATGCTTAATTACATATTACTTTTTTAACATTAACGTTGCGCCTTTATTTGATGTTGGTACCGAGACCTGAATGAAATAATCAAAAGGCAAGACTAAAATCGACAGATAAGTTAGTATTCCATGACATTCCCCTATTTCCTGAATTGTTCAATAAATAATATACTGTTTACTTCGTGAACCATCTGTAAAATTTAACTACTATTGGTGTACTACAAGTGACTTTCAGCGCGCTTGGTGATGGAAGTAGCCGGCAGGAGTGGCCGTGCGGTTCCAGGTGCTACAGTCTGGAACTGAGCGATCGCTACGGTCGCAGGTTCGAATTCTGCGTCGGGCATGGATATGTGTGATGTCGTTAGGTTAGTTAGGTTCAAGTAGTTCTAAGGTCGAGGCGACTGATGACCTCAGAAGTTAAGTCGCATAGTTCCCAAGATAAGTCACATCTGAAACGGCAGCTGCAGTATGTCGTCATACGTGCGCTTTGTGAAAGACGATTGAAAAATGGATAGTTTAATCCAGATTTAAACAAAAATACTGCACTGGTCGATATTCGCAACACCATTATCTGAAGATGAACTACGAGGTGCATTCAAGTTCTAAGGCCTCCGATTTTTTTTCTCCGGACTGGAAAGAGATAGAAACATGCGCATTGTTTTAAAATGAGACCGCGTTCATTGACAATACGTCACAGAGATGGCAGCACAGTACGGCAGATGGAATTTTACCGCCGGTGGCAAGAATGAGAACTGTTTTAAATACTTAAAATGGCGACGTTTTCCTTACTTGAACAGCGTGCAATCATTCGCTTTCTGAATTTGCGTGGTGTGAAACCAACTGAAATTCATCGACAGTTGAAGGAGACATGTGGTGATGGAGTTATGGATGTGTCGAAAGTGCGTTCGTGGGTGCGACAGTTTAATGAAGGCAGAACATCGTGTGACAACAAACCAAAACAACCTCAGGCTCGCACAAGCCGGTCTGACGACATGATCGAGAAAGTGGAGAGAAATGTTTTGGGGGATCACCCAATGACTGTTGAACAGATCGCCTCCAGAGTTGGCATTTCTGTGGGTTCTGTGCACACAATCCTGCATGACGACCTGAAAATGCGAAAAGTGTCATCCAGGTGGGTGCCACGAATGCTGACGGACGACCACATGGCTGCCCGTGTGGCATGTTGCCAAGCAATGTTGACGCGCAACGACAGCATGAATGGGACTTTCTTTTCGTCGGTTGTGACAATGAATGAGACGTGGATGCCATTTTTCAATCCAGAAACAAAGCGCCAGTCAGCTCAATGGGAGCACACAGATTCACCGCCACCAAAAAAATTTCGGGTAACCGCCAGTGCTGAAAAAATGATGGTGTCCATGTTCTGCGACAGCGAGGGCGTAATCCTTACCCATTGCGTTCCAAAGGGCACTACGGTAACAGGTGCATCCTACGAAAATGTTTTGAAGAGCAAATTCCTTCCTGCACTGCAACAAAAACGTCCGGGAAGGGCTGCGCGTGTGCTGTTTCACCAAGCCAACGCACCCGCACATAGAGCTAACGTTACGCAACAGTTTCTTCGTGATAACAACTTTGAAGTGATTCCTCATGCTCCCTACTCACCTGACCTGGCTCCTAGTGACTTTTGGCTTTTTACAACAATGAAAGACACTCTCCGTGGCCGCACATTCGCCAGCCGTGCTGCTATTGCCTCAGCGATTTTCCAGTGGTCAAAACAGACTCCTAAAGAAGCATTCGCCGCTGCCATGGAATCATGGCGTCAGCGTTGTGAAAAATGTGTACGGCTGCAGGGCGATTACGTCGAGAGGTAACGCCAGTTTCATCGATTTCAGGTGAGCAGTTAATTAGAAAAAAAATCGGAGGCCTTAGAACTTGAATGCACCTCGTACTCTTCCGTGTGTTTTTTATGTGTACAAAATAGAAGAGGAAATAAATAAATAATGGTCAAAGAAGACCAAAAGTTGCTAAACATAAGTGTAGTATCATTCTTTATCCAGATATGGTGCCGCCCGAAGTGGCCGTGCGGTTAAAGGCGCTGCAGTCTGGAACCGCAAGACCGCTACGGTCGCAGGTTCGAATCCTGCCTCGGGCATGGATATTTGTGATGTCCTTAGGTTAGTTAGGTTTAACTAGTTCTAAGTTCTAGGGGACTAATGACCTCAGCAGTTGAGTCCCATAGTGCTCAGAGCCATATCCAGATATGGTCTAATGTTAAAGTTCTGAGAGAGTACACTCTAGAGAAGTCGACCAATATATTGCTTCCTCGCACTATAGCTCACTAAAAGACTATCAAGATCACACTAGAGGGATTCGTGCCTGCACGAAGGCTTCCCAGCAATCGTTTTTCCTGCGAATCATTTGTGACTGGAACAGAAAAAGAAGGAAGTGACAATGGCACAAAAAATACCCTCGGCCGTGCTCCGTAAGTAAATCTACCCACTCTTGAGCAAACAGAACCCCTTACTTACGTGATTAACATGAAGAACAAGAACAAAAAGAAGATTACGTGGAATAAACGCTATCTGTTAATTCCCGGTTCGGGTGTCATCGTCGAGGTTACAAAGAGAAAAATTTTCATGTTGCTGAAAATTCTCCTCTTAAGTACACTACAGGTGACTGTTGCTAAGCGATCATTTCTTTGTGGCAGTTTAAGGAGGGGGAGGGGAGTGATTTGAATTATGGTCAACTACAACGCTTCCGACGTCGCCAATCTCAGGAAACAACTGTGCTGTAGCTCTTCCCCTTGTTTTGCATGCTCCGCTTTGCTTTGTGTTGTGCGATGGTTGTTGTTTTCTTATTTTGAAATGAGTGAAGAGACTAACCTTAGTCGATAACGGCGTTCGAATACGACGCTCAGAACACCAGAAAGAATCGACGATCCCTACGACTGTTATGCCAGCTCTGCTTTCGCAGGAGCACAAGGCACAGACGTAGGCTCTAAAAATGGTTCAAATGGTTCTAAGCAGTATGGGTCATCAGTCCCCAAGAACTTAGAAGTACTTAAACCTAGCTAACCTAACGACATCACACAAATCCATGCTCGAGGCAGGATTCGAACCTGGGACCGTAGCAGCCGCGTGGTTCCGGACCGAAGCGCCTAGAACTGCTCGATCACAGCGGACGGCACAGACATAGGCTGTCGGTCCAGGGAGAGGGAGCTGGGGCGGACATGTTCCCCCACTCCCTTCCTCTCCCGTCGAGCTCTCTGACTTCTCGTTTGTTTACGCTCGCAGCCGACTGCCACAATACAGTGCCCGCAGTGTAGCAGCTTGCAAGAGTCCTTGACACAAAAGAGTGGACGTTCCTTTACAGTGCCAGCCAACATGATCCAAGTAGTTTCAACTTACATGCATGTTTGAAAGAAGAGGCACTGTTGACGATCCACAGTTGTACGAAATACTTTCGAAATCAATTTGCTGACTCTTAATTCCTTGACATCATCTGCATTGTAAATAGATCTAATGCTAGATAGTGACACATGACAGTTTGTGACAGATCGGAACTGGAACCTGGATTTCCTCTTACCGCGAGTGATAGGCCTAAGGGGAGGTTTATTATATTTTGGTTCCAAAAATCGATTTTTTTAAATTGCATTTTTGGATCCATAAAAGTGTTTAGAATCCACCCCTGAAACGGTTTTTCCGAATACGGAACGGAAATGTTTGCTGTTCGCGGTTGAACAAAAAATCCACCTGCCTGAAATCGGCCTTTTTCACGCACCAGTTTTTTTATTTCGGAGGACGAGTTATTGTACTGGTGCTTGGGAGGAAACTCACAAAATTCGGATGAAAATTTGAACGCGTGTTTTTGGAAGCTAGCCCCCAAGCATTTGCATTCTGGTGCGAAGACTGTGGAGATTGCGACTTTGCTGGCAGTGAGCAGCTTCAACGAAGGGTATTCAGCAATTCTGAAGACCATAACAACGATGGACGTCACCCTGGGACTCCATTCGACGCAGTTCGCCAAGCATCCGGACGACCACCTGATTCAAGCGGCCGAAAACCGCTTGTCACCAGTCGTACGAGCGGCTGAACGTACGTTGCATAATGTTGCAATTATATGTAGTCAAAACTGCAAACGCGTTTTCTCGAAATTAGTTTATTTTTATGCTTATCCATTACGGATATTTTAGAACCGTGACTTTATATTAATGTAAATAAGTTATACACAACTGCAACCAGTCACTTTTGCTGTCGCAAACCAGCACCCAGCATTATGCTACTACCAGTAATGATGTAACTTCCCGGATCCTTCGGAAATCATCTGAAGATGAACCTGAAAGGGTTCGAAAACCGGTTAATGTAATAAAGCATTATTATTGAAAAAGGTGACTGGTTGCAGATGTGTATAACTTATTTACATAGTTTTTTTTTATCGCACGGTATAGTAACTTCAAATCTACTGAACCGATTGGCATGATTCTTTGTTTTCGACGAAGCTAACTGAATTGCCTAGGAGTTGGACCACTTTTATTCCGATTCATCAACTATAAATATTTTTACTTGGCCGACGAAGTCGAAAAACCGATTGAAAAAACCCTGTTTTTTTTCAAATGGTTGCCATTTTGTTTCCTATGGTGCAAATAACGTAAACGAAGTACAACTCCTAAAGAATCTTATATACCTAGCTAACGCCAACTCAATTTTTATTTCAGACGAGGCGGCTGACCTGTGACATACCGCGCGTGGAGATTGACATCGAAATTTTGTTTCGTTCCGACGGCACTTCCGCCTTTGCCCTTCGACAAAAAAATGGTTCAAATGGCTCTGAGCACTATGGGACTCAACTGCTGAGGTCATTAGTCCCCTATAACTTAGAACTAGTTAAACCTAACTAACCTAAGGACATCACAAACATCCATGCCCGAGGCAGGATTCGAACCTGCGACCGTAGCGGTCTTGCGGTTCCAGACTGCAGCGCCTTTAACCGCACGGTCACGCCTTTCGACATTTCCGGACGCAAAAATTTCAGTTTGTAGAGGAAATATCAGTAAACATTTGACCAAATTTGACATTCATATACATAGCGTATCCCGAGAAAAAAATTCTCAAAGAACATGCTTTTTTGGGGCCAAAGATAGTATACCTCCCCTTAACCACTTTGCCAATCTATGCACGCTTCTCAGAGTGATGAAATTTCCATGTATCATACTATCTACATCTTTATACATCTACATCTACATCTACATTTATACTCCGCAAGCCACCCAACGGTGTGTGGCGGAGGGCACTTTACGTGTCACTGTCATTACCTCCCTTTTCTGTTCCAGTCGCGTATGGTTCGCGGGAAGAACGACTGTCTGAAAGCCTCCGTGCGCGCTCGAATCTCTCTGATTTTACAATCGTCATCTCCTCGGGAGGTATAAGTAGGGGCAAGCGATATATTCGATATCTCACCCAGAAACGCACCCTCTCGAAACCTGGCGAGCAAGCTATACCGCGATGCAGAGCGCCTCTCTTGCAGAGTCTGCCACTTGAGTTTGCTAAACATCTCCGTAACGCTATCAGGCTTACCAAATAACCCTGTGACGAAACGCGCCGCTCTTCTTTGGATCTTCTCTATCTCCTCCGTCAACTCGATCTGGTACGGATCCCACACTGATGAGCAATACTCAAGTATAGGTCGAACGAGTGTTTTGTAAGTCACCTCCTTTGTTGATGGACTACATTTTCTAAGGACTCTCCCAATGAATCTCAACCTGTCACCCGCCTTACCAACAATTAATTTTATATGATCATTCCACTCCAAATCGTTCTGCACGCATACTCCCAGATATTTTACAGAAGTAACTGCTACCAGTGTTTGTTCCGCTATCATATAATCATACAATAAAGGATCCTTCTTTCTATGTATTCGTGATACATTACATTTGTCTATGTTAAGGGTTAGTTGCCACTTCCTGCACCAAGTGCCTATCCGCTGCAGATCTTCCTGCATTTCGCTACAATTTTCTAATGCTGCAACTTCTCTGTATACTACAGCATCATCCGCGAAAAGCCGCATGGAACTTCCGACACTACCTACTAGGTCATTTGTATATATTGTGAAAAGCAATAGTCCCATAACACTCCCCTGTGGCACGCCAGAGGTTACTTTAACGTCTGTAGACGTCTCTCCATTGATAACAACATGCTGTGTTCTGTTTGCTAAAAACTCTTCAATCCAGCCACACAGCTGGTCTGATATTCCGTAGGCTCTTACTTTGTTTATCAGGCGACAGTGCGGAACTGTATCGAACGCCTTCCGGAAGTCAAGGAAAATGGCATCTACCTGGGAGCCTGTACCTAATATTTTCTGGGTCTCATGAACAAATAAAGCGAGTTGGGACTCACACGATCGCTGTTTCCGGAATCCATGTTGATTCCTACAGAGCTGATTCTGGGTTTCCAAAAACGACATGATACTCGAGCAAAAAACATGTTCTAAAATTCTACAACAGATCGACGTCAGAGATATAGGTCTATAGTTTTGCGCATCTGCTCGACGATCCTTCTTGAAGACTGGGACTACCTGTGCTCTTTTCCAATCATTTGGAACCTTCCGTTCCTCTAGAGACTTGCGGTACATGGCTGTTAGAAGGGGGGCAAGTTCTTTCGCGTACTCCGTGTAGAATCGAATTGGTATCCCGTCAGGTACAGTGGACTTTCCTCTGTTGAGTGATTCCAGTTGCTTTTCTATTCCTTGGACACTTATTTCGATGTCAGCCATTTTTTCGTTTGTGCGAGGATTTAGAGAAGGAACTGCAGTGCGGTCTTCCTCTGTGAAACAGCTTTGGAAAAAGGTGTTTAGTATTTCAGCTTTACGCGTGTCATCCTCTGTTTCAATGCCATCATCATCCCGGAGTGTCTGGATATGCTGTTTCGAGCCACTTACTGATTTAACGTATGACCAGAACGTCCTAGGATTTTCTGTCAAGTCGGTACATAGAATTTTACTTTCGAATTCACTGAACGCTTCACGCATAGCCCTCCTTACGCTAACTTTGACATCGTTTAGCTTCTGTTTGTCTGAGAGATTTTGGCTGCGTTTAAACTTGGAGTGAAGCTCTCTTTGCTTTCGCAGTAGTTTCCTAACTTTGTTGTTGAACCACGGTGGGTTTTTCCCGTCCCTCACCGTTTTACTCGGCACGTACCTGTCTAAAACGCATTTTACGATTGCCTTGAACTTTTCCCATAAACACTCAACATTGTCAGTGTCGGAACAGAAATTTTCGTTTTGATCTGTTAGGTAGTCTGAAATCTGCCTTCTATTACTCTTGCTAAACAGATAAACCCTCCTCCCTTTCTTTATATTCCTGTTAACTTCCATATTCAGGGATGCTGCAACGGCCTTATGATCACTGATTCCCTGTTCTGCGCTTACGGAATCGAAAAGTTCGGGTCTGTTTGTTATCAGTAGGTCCAAGATGTTTTCTCCACGAGTCGGTTCTCTGTTTAATTGCTCGAGGTAATTTTCAGATAGTGCACACAGTATAATGTCACTCGATGCTCTGTCCCTAACACCCGTCCTAAACATCTGAGCGTCCCAGTCTTTATAACGTAGTCCAACATATTCATCGCCTTCATTCATCATTTGGGTCGGTCTGTGGAGCGTACACAGATGGCCAAAGTAGTCGCCGGCACAGTAGCTCAGCGTGTTCTGTCAGAGGGTTAGCTGCCCTCTGTAATAAAAAAACTGAGTTAATCGATCAACAACGAACTTAACCGAATGTCTTACGATGTCCGCCTCGAGCCGATGCAATGAGCAAAATGAAAATAAAAGAGTTCTTAAGGCGACCGCTTATGATAAGCAGGTGATCTTGGTTCGAGTCCCAACTGGGGAAAAATTTTGTATGTCGCTACTGTGTAGTAGATCTATATCTCATACAGCTGATATGAAGCAATTCACAGTCAGCGAATTCATTTAGAAAAATTATTTTAACTTAATTTAGCAGGCTTTGCGCCAAGTCTCAGGGGCGACAAATCGAGAGGATTACTTTCCTGAGAAGGATGGCGATTGGCTGAGTACTAAGGACTCCTTCATTTGTTTGTGAAAATAGGCAATAAATCATCTAGTCGACCTCGAAGAGACTCTGAAGAATTATTCGTCAGGTTCAGTTATGAAGGAGAAGGAGAATATTCGCCTATTACAGTAGAAAAGAGGTAATCACGCGTTGTGCAAATGACTCTCCGACCTTCAGGTAAAGTGGACGCCTCGAAGGGTGTAAAGGACGTTTCATTCTCCAGTCTTCTCAAGGCAATAAACAATCGTAAGGAGGGGCGAATCCAGGGCTTGCTTCTGTGTGGGGGAAAGTGGGGAGTCACAGATGGTTGCTGCATCCACCCACGTTCCCTCAGATATTGTAAGCACACCGTCTTCAGGCCACAAGTGGCCCTTCGGGACCATCCGACCGCCGTGTCATCCTCAGCTGAGGATGCGGATAGGAGGGGCGTGTGGTCAGCACACCCCTCTCCCGGTCGTTACGATGGTTTTCTTTGACCGGAGCCGCTACTATTCGGTCGAGTAGCTCCTCAATTGGCATCACGAGGCTGAGTGCACCCCGAAAAATGGAAACAGCGCATGGCTCCCTAGATGGTCAGCCATCCAAGTGCCGGCCACGCCCGACAGCGCTTAACTTCGGTGGCTGACGGGAACCAGTGCACCCCCTGCGGCAAGGCCGTTGCCTCAAATATTGTAAGGAGCGATCAAATAGTTTCAGTTTGAAGACGTACAGTTCAGAATCGGTATCCTAGTCAGCCAAAATCGCCTTGATCACTGAGACACTCATCCCACTGACGCACCAAGTTGAAGATATCCGTGTGGTATACCAACGTGTCCTACTCCGTGAAGAAGTCCGTAACTGCCCATTGTGCATCTTCTTCCGATACGAACCTTGAACCCTTCTAGGCCTTTTTTAAGGGATGGAAGGCATGATATCGTTTGCGGAGTGCTCGAATGTCTCTCACTTCAGTTGGCATAACTTCTACGTTACGGCGCTTGCGATATCGGGACGTACGTTGCCGTAAAGCACAGCACCCCTTGTCGCAGTTCTCCCGAACGTTTCGGCTTAATTGCAATCAGTAATTTTGTCAGCTTCGCGCAATAGCTTTCCCCAGTAATGGAGACACAGGTTCCTTGAAATCAATACGCAATGGGCCCCGGTAATCAAAGAACAGGGTGAGCATCGCCTTTCCAGCAGACGATCTTCTTGGTTCGAGGGGACGATGGAACACAGCTGCATCGTCGAAGCCTCCAACTCTGGTTTCCAGTGGTAGCACCAGCTTTCGCAGCCTGCAACACTGCGCTCGAGGAATGTGTTGCTTCAACACTGAAACGCAACAGGCGCTTCACGCAAACAGATATCAGGTTTGCTGTTTGTTCGGCATTTAACGCCCGGGGTATTCACTAGCCGCCGACCACATCGTAGCCTAGCTCCTGCCGGATGACGTGTTATCGCTGCCGAAGCTGACGTCGGGATCGTTTGCTAGTGCAAACTTACGGTTGTTATAGTCCGTAATGGATCAGGGTGGCTTCCCAGATAGACCGGCGTCTGGCGCCGAATCGCGACCAGCACGGAACTTGGCGCGCCATTCCACTACGTTGGTTTTCGACAGACATGCTGCCCCATACATATTCTTCATTGTCTGATAGATATCTACCGGTGTTTATCTTTCGGCAGCCAAGAAAAAATAACATCACGTTGGCCCTTCTTGACGCATTTGGTAAAAACAGTGAACTGCGGTCGACAACGCCTATATGAACCAACAAGTGTCTGACGCAGTTGATAAATCGCTTACTGCTGCTACAATGGCAGGTTATCAAGATTTAAGTGAGTTTCAACGTGGTGTTATAGTCGGCGCACGAGCGATGGGACACAGCACCTCTGGGGTAGCTATGAAGAGGTGGTACGACCATTTCATGAGTGTAACGTGAATATCAGGAATCCGATAAAACATCAGATCTCCGGCCGCAAAAAAGATCCTGCAAGATCGGAACCAACGACGACTGAAGAGAATCGTGTAACGTGACAGAACTGCAGCCCTTCCTCAAATTGCTGCAGATTTCAATGCAGGCCCATTAACAACTGTCAACGTGCAAAACATTCAACGAAACATCATCGATATGGGCTTACGGAGCCGATGGCAAACTGCTGAGATCATCAGTCCCTTGTCTTACACACTACTTAATCGAACTAACTTACGCTAAGGACGACACACACACACCCATACCCAAGGGAGGACCCGAAGCTCCGTGGAGGGCAGCCGCACGGACCGTCACCAGACACGTAAGACCGCGCGGCACACGACTCACCTGGGCCCGTCAACACCGACATTGGACTGTTGATGACTGCAAACATGTTCCCTGGTCGGGCGAGTCTCGTTTCAAGTTGTATCGAACGGATGGTCGTGTAATGGTAAGGGCACAACCTCATGAATCCATGGACGCAGCATGTCAGCAGAGGACTGTTCAAGTTGGTGGAGGCTCTGTAATGGTGTGGGACGTAAGCAGCTGGAGTGGTATGGGACCCCTGATACGTCTAGATACGACTCTGGCACGTGACACGTTCGTAAGCATCCTGTCTGATTACCTGCATCCAGTGTGCATTCTGACGGATTTGGGCAATTCCAGCAGGACAGTGTGACACCCAGCACGTCCAGAACTGCGACAGAGTAGTTCTAGGAACACTCTTCTGAGTTTAAACACTTGCGCTGGCCACCAAACTCCCAGATATGGACATTATAGAGCGTATTTAGGGTACCTTGCAACGTGCTGTTCAGAAGAGGTCTCCACCCCCTCGTACTCTTACGGATTTATGGGCAGCCCTGCAGGATTCATGGTATCAGTTCCCTCCAGCACCATTTCAGACATTAGTCGTGTTGCGGCACTTCTGCATGCTGGCGGGAGCCGTACACGATATTAAGCAGGTTTACCAGTTTATTTGGCTCTTCAGTGTATATCGCCAGGTTGACGTTTATTCATTTGCCAGACGCACGCCGGAAAGACAGAAATACCACATGAATCTTTTGCTTACTGTAGCGCTGTGTTGCATATACGCTGCTGCAACGCCCTCAAACGGAAACTTTTTGATCGCACGTTATACGTGTGCTCACCCACGATTTTAATAAGAATAAAAATTAAGTACACAAAATGTTTTAAAATAATAATTATTCTTTGTTTACATCAGTCCTTAGTACATCGCTTTATCAAAACATCCAATAAATTACTATTAGGAAAAAATATAACATTAAAAGGGTGTTCATCCAAAAACTTGATATCACTCGTATCACACAATTAATTTAATTATTATAGTACATATAGTAGTCCCCCACGAACCATGGACCTGCCGTTGGTGGGGAGGCTTGTGTGCCTCAGCGATACAGATAGCCGTACCTTAGGTGCAACCACAACGCAGAGGTATCTGTTGAGAGGCCAGACAAACGTGTGGTTCCTGAAGAGGGGCAGCAGCGTTTTCAGTAGTTGCAGGGGCAACATTCTGGATGATTGACTGATCTGGCCTTGTATCACCAACCAAAACGGCCTTGCTGTACCGGAACTGCGAACGGCTGAAAACAAGGGGAAACTACGGCCGTAATTTTTTCCGAGGGCATACAGCTTTACTGTGTGGTTAAATGGTGATGGCATCCTCTTGGGTAAATCATTCCGGAGGTAAAATAGTCCCCCATTCGGATATCCGGGCGGGGACAACTCGAGAGGATGTCGTTATCAGGAGAAGGAAAACTGGCGTTCTACAGATCGGAGCGTGGAATGTCAGATCCCTTAATCGGGCAGGTAAGTTAGAAAATTTAAAAAGGGAAATGGATAGGTTAAAGTTAGATATAGTGGGAATTAGTGAAGTTCGGTGGCAGGAGGAACACGACTTTTGGTCAGATGAATACAGGGTTATAAATACAAAATCAAATAGGGATAATGCAGGAATAGGTTTAATAATGAATAAAAAATAGGAGTGCGGGTAAGCTACTACCAACAGCATAGTGAACGCATTATTCATTATCGTGTCCAAGATTGACACGAAGACCTTGCCTACTACAGTAGTACAAGTTTATATGCCAACTAGCTCTGCAGATGATGAAGAAATTGATGAGATAAAAGAAATTATTCAGGTACGAAGGGAGACGAAAATTTAAAAGACATGGGTGACTGGAATTCGAGAGTAGGAAAAGGGAGAAAAGGAAACATAGTAGGTGAATATGGATTGGGGGTATTAAATGAAAGAGGAAGCCGTCTGGTAGAATTCTGCCCATAGCATAACTTAATCATAGCTAACACTTGGTTCAAGAATAATAAATGAAGGTTGTATATATGGAAGGATCCTGGAGATACTAGGAGGTATCAGATAGATTATATAATGGTAAGACAGAGATTTAGGAACCAGGTTTTAAATTGTAAGACATTTCCAGGGGCAGATGTGGACTCTGACCGCAATCTATTGGTTATGAACTGTAAATTAAAACTGAAGAAACTGCAAAAAGGTGGGAATTTAAGGAGATGGGACCTGGATAAACTGACTAAACCAGAGGTTGTACAGAGTTTCAGGGAGAGCATATGGGAACAATTGACAGGAATGGGGGAAAGAAATACAGTAGAAGAAGAATGGGTAGGTCTGAGGGATGAAGTAGTGAAGGCAGCAGAGGATCAAGTAGGTAAAATGACGAGGGCTAGTAGAAATCCTTGGGTAACAGAAGAAATATTGAATTTAATTGATGAAAGGAGAAAATATAAAAATGCAGTAAATGAAGCAGGCCAAAAGGAATACAAACGTCTCAAAAATGAGATCGACAGGAAGTGCAAAATGGCTAAGCAGGGATAGCTAGAGGACAAATGTAAGGACGTAGAGGGTTATCTCACTAGGGGTAAGACAGATACCGCCTACAGGAAAATTAAAGAGACCTTTGGAGAAAAGAGAGCCACTTGTGTGAATACCAAGAGCTCAGATGGAAACCCAGTTCTAAGCAAAGAAGGGAAAATAGAAAAGTGGATGGAGTATATAGAGAGTGTATGCAAGAGTGATGTACTTGAGGACAATATTATGGAAATGGAAGAGGATGTAGATGAAGATGAAATGGGAGATGCGATACTGCGTGAAGAGTTTGACAGAGCACTGAAAGACCTGAGTCGAAACAAGGTCCCGGGAGTACACAACATTTCATTAGAAGTACTGACAGCCTTGGGAGAGCCAGTCCTGACAAAACTCTACCATCTGGTGAGCAAGAGGTATGAGACAGGCGAAGTACCCTCAGATTTCAAGAAGAATAGAATAGTTCCAATCCCAAAGAAAGCAGGTGTTGACAGATGTGAAAATTACCGAACTATCAGTTTAATAAGTCACAGCTGCAAAATACCAACGCGAATTCTTTACAGACGAATGGAAAAACTGGTAGAAGCCGACCTCGGGGAAGATCAGTTTGGATTCCGTAGAAATGTTGGAACACGTGAGGCAATACTGACCTTACGACTTATTTTAGAAGAAAGTTTAAGGAAAAGCAAACCTACGTTTCCAGTATTTGTAGACTTAGAGAAAGCGTTTGAAAATGTTGACTGGAATACTCTCTTTCAAATTCTAAAGGTGGCGGGGGTAAAATACAGGAAGCGAAAGGCTATTTACAATTTGTACAGAAGCCAGATGGCAGTTGTAAGAGTCGAGGGACACGAAAGGGTTGGTTCAAATGGCTCTAAGCACTATGGGACTTAATATCTGAGGTCATCAGTCCTCTAGAACGTAGAACTACTTAAACCTAACTAACCTAAGGACATCACACACATCCATGCCCGAGGCAGGATTCGAACGTGCGGCCGTAGCAGTCGCGCGGTTCCGGACACGAAAGGGAAGCTGCGGTTGGAAAGGGAGTGAGACAGGGTTGTAGCCTCTCCCCGATGTTATTCAATCTGTATATTGAGCAAGCAGTAAAGGAAAGAAAAGAAAAATTCGGAATAGGTATTAAAATCCATGCAGAAGAAATAAAAACTTTGAGGTTCGCCGATGACATTGTAATTCTGTCAGCGACAGCAAAGGACTTGGCAGAGCAGTTGAACGGAATGGACAGTGTCTTGAAAGGAGGACGTAGGATGAACATGAACAAAAGCAAAACGAGAATAATGGAATGTAGTCTAACTAAATCAGGTGATGCTCAGGGAATTAGATTAGGAAATGAGACGCTTGAAGTAGTAAATGAGTTTTGCTATTTGGGGAGCAAAATAACTGATGATGGTGGAAGCAGAGAGGATATAAAATGTAGACTGGCAATGGCAAGGAAAGCGTTTCTGAAGAAGAGAAATTTGTTAACATCGAGTACAGATTTAATTGCTAAGAAGTCGTTTCTGAAAGTATTTGTATGGAGTGTAGCCACGTATGGAAGTGAAACATGGACGATAAATAGTTTGGACAAGAAGAGAATAGAAGCTTTCGAAATGTGGTGCTACAGAAGAATGCTGAAGATTAGTTGCGTAAATCACATATCTAATGAGGAGGTATTGAATAGAATAGGGTAGAAGAGGAGTTTGTGGCACATCTTGACAAGAAGAAGGGACCGGTAGGTAGGACATGTTCTGAGGCATCAAGAGATCACAAATTTAGCATTGGAGGGCAGCGTGGAGAGTAAAAATCGTAGAGGGAGACCAAGACGTGAATACACTAAGCAGATTCAGAAGGATGTAGGTTTCAGTAAGTACTGGGAGATGTAGATGCTTGTATAGGATAGAGTAGCATGGAGAGCTGCATCAAACCAGTCTCAGGACTGAAGACCACAACAACAACAACAGTAGTGACAAAATCTTACAACTTTGACAATTTCATAACTTACATGATATAAAATCGAAGAGTGCATTCAACAATATCAGTATTTCACCTGGCACTATGACAGTGAACGCAGGTCTGAAGACTGTGACTGCTGTTACTTTGTATTTTCTTAGTAGGGAGCATCTCCTGTTCTGTCTTTTGTTACTCAAGTGCCCATGGTTTGTCGTTACTATCTGTGGAATAACGAGTCACCTTGGAGTTGCAGCTACCTTTCAGCGATGTGAGCGGTTGCGCCCAGCCATGTGGGCAGACCTGAAAAGCTGAAAAGCGTCGTCTTTTAAATACAGCTTGTAACATAGAATTCCCTCTCATTTTCTGGACCCTTTGTTTTCATGGTACTTTCTTCTCCAAAAGTTTCTAGCGAAATATGGAAATTGATATCTGTAGAAACAGATCAGCTTCTTCTCAATTTGTTTTGGGGAGGATGGTGTGATGTCTCCTGTGATACCTCACGCGCTCACCCACGCTTCCTCCGTATACCCTTCGATAAATTCGTGATCAGAAAGGTTTAAACTGTGCATTTTCAGACACCTTGTCGGCAGTGAGGTGTGCCTTTTATTTGTGACACTATGTAACGGGTATAATTGCAGATATTTCTATTGGTGACAGAAAACATTGTAATGAACAACATTACATCAGTATTTACGTCATTTCCAGAGTAATAACTGTAGCTATTACAAGTCGTATATTTTTAGATTGCTTAGTACCTTTAAGTACCTGAAGGAAAAGCAAGATACACTACTGGCCATTAAAATTGCTACACCACGAAGATGACGTGCTGCAGAAGCCAAATTTAACAGACAGGAGCCGCGTGGGATTAGCCGAGCGGTCTTAGGCGCTGCAGTCATGGACTGTGCGGCTGGTCCCGGCGGAGGTTCATGTCCTCCCTTGGGCATGGGGGTGTGTGTTTATCCTTAGGATAATTTAGGTTAAGCAGTGTGTAAGCTTAGGGACTGATGACCTTAGCAGTTAAGTTCCATAAGATTTCACACACATTTGAACATTTGAACCGACAGGAAGAAGATGCTGTGATATGCAAATGATTAGCTTTTCAGAGCATTCACACAAGGTTGGCGCCGGTGGTGACACCTACAATGTGCTGACATGAGGAAAGTTTCCAACCGATTTCTCATACACAAACAGCAGTTGACCAGCGTTGCCTGGTGAAACGTTGTTGTGCTGCCTCGCGTAAGGAGGAGAAATGCGTACCGTCATGTTTCCGACTTTGATAAAAGTCGGATTGTAGACTATCGCGATTGCGGTTTATCGTACCGTGATATTACTGCTCGCGTTGGTCGAGATCCAATTACTGTTAGCAGAATATGGGATCGGTGGGTTCAGGAGCGTAATAAGGAACGCCGTGCTGGATCCCAACGGCCTCGTATCACTGGCAGTCGAGGTGACAGGCATCTTATCCGCATGGCTGTAACTGATCTTGCAGCCACGTCTCGATCCCTGAGTCAACAGTTGGGGACGTTTGCGAGACAACAACCATCTGCACGAACAATTCGACGACGTTTGCAGGAGCATGGATTATTAGCTCGGAGACCATGGCTGCGGTTACCCTTGACGCTGGATCACATAAAGGAGCGCCCGCGATGGTGCACTCAACGACGAACCTGGGTGGCAAAACGTCATTTTTTCGGATGAATCCAGTTCTGTTTACAGCATCATGATTGTCGCATACGTGTTTGGCGACATCGCGGTGAACGCACATTGGCAGCGTGTATTTGTCATCGCCATACTGGTGTATCACCTGGCGTGATGGTATGGGGTGCCATTGGTTACACGTCTCGGTCACCTCTTGTTCGCATTGACGAAACTTTGAACAGTGGACGTTACATTTCAGATGTGTTACGACTCGTGGTTCTACCCTTCATTCGATCCCTGCGAAACCTACATTTCAGCAGGCTAATGCACGATCGTATGTTGCTGGTCCTGTTCGGGCCTTTCTGGATACAGAAAATGTTCGCCTGCTGCCCTGGCCAGCACATTCTCCAGACCTCTCACCGATTGAAAACGTCTTGTCAATGGTGGCCGAGCAACTGGCTCGTCACAATACGCCATTCACTACCCTCGATGAGCTGTGGTATCGCGTTGAAGCTGCACGGGCAGCTGTACCTGTACACGCGATCCAAGCTCTGTTTGACTCAATGCTCAGGCGTATCAAGGCCGTTATTATGGCCAGAGGTGGTTGTTCTGGGTACTGATTTCTCAGAATCTATGCACCCAAATTGCGTGAAAATGTAAATACATGTCAGTTCTAGTATAATGTATTTGTCTAATGAATACCCGTTTATCATCTGCATTTCTTCTTGGTGTAGCAATTTTAATGGCCAGTAGTGTATTAATGGTTATTTTCCCCTGGGCTGAAGGTCAGGTGCTGAAGCCTGGACGCATGGGCGCAAAACGGTCAATCTATAATGACAGGTTAGCCTAATTAGTGGTGCAGTTACGACCATGCAAAAAATATGAAGTTTTAAAGCTTGTGATGCGTTTGTGGGAAGAACAGTTGATGCAGAGAAAGAAACAACCAGCACACTGGCGTGTTTACATACAAAGGTATCACTTATAAAAATATCTGCACTCGTACACATAAGAACGATTGAGAAATTGATATAAGAGAAAAAATTCCTTTTCCTTAAATATTTTACCCAACATATTGTATCCATTATTTTGATTTAAAAATTTTATAACCTATTCGTAATTAACATGGTCAGTTTTCATCAAAACATTCGTCTCTCTTTCGGATATGGCCGCGATTTTCAGCTTTGGTATCAGATTCGTTATGAGTAAGGTCAACAACTTCTTCACACTGATATTTGCCTACACTGAGCATGTTCTGGCAAATGCTAGTTCACAGTTCTGCAGCACCTCGTTCAGTTGACTACACTATAGAGTAGAAGTGAGTGGAATTAACAACAGCCTTAATTTATCTAGAGGATCTGTCGGCTGCGATTTAACCTGGCATGACCACATTAACCTTATCATAAGGACGGCCGGTGCCTGATACGAGGGTGGTCCCATAAGTACCCGGCGTGACCGAGAGATGGCAGTCGTGTTTGAAAAATATCTCTGGATTAGAAAGTATACGATCTATGAAGCATATGTTTCAAGTTTGAAGATGCCACATTGTTTAATATTTGTTTGACAGCCATCAATACTGAACTTTGTGAGTGAACTTGTGAAATTCGACAAAATTGGTCATCGTTATGTGATACACTTTTTTTTTTTTTCGGAAGACCTCAGCGCAACCAATATTAAAGCTGAGCTAGATTCTACTTTGGGAGAGGCTGAACCTTGGTTGACAACAGTAAAATCAATATTTTACTGTTAGCTGTTAGCTATGAGCTGAGTTTAAACGAGGCCATACGAGCTGCCAAGTGGAGCATTGCAGTGGTCGACCAAATGAGGTGACGACTCCAGAAATGGCGAAGAAAATCCACAAAGCGGTACTGGATGATTGTCGACTGAAACTGCGCGAGCTAGTAGACATAGTAGGCATTTCAAAAAGTGCGGTACATCGCATATTATCTGAAAATTTGGACATGAGAAAAATGTGTGCATGGTTTTTGCCGTTTGCTCACACTCGAGCAAAAACAGTGTCATGAAGATGTTTCAAGTGAATGCTTAGCGAAGTTTCGCAGCAACAAAGCTGATTTTTTGCGCCGTTTCATAACCATGGATGAAACATGGGTCCACCACTTCACTCCCGAGACACAAAAACAATCAGAGCAATGGACACAAATTGGAGAAGCGGCTCCAAGGAAGGTGAAGACCGTTTCTTCTGCAGGCAAAGTCATGGTGTCGGTTTTTTGGGATGCGCGTGGGATAATTTTCATTCACTACCTTGAAAAAGAAAAAACTATCAACGGCGAGTATTATGCGAACATACTGCAACGTTTGGGCGAAGAAATCAAGCAAAAACGGCCACATTTGGGCAAGAAGAAAGTGTTGTTTCTTCAGGGCACTGCACCAGCTCACAAGTTCGTTATTGCAATGGCCAAAATTAATTAATTAAAGTTTGAATTGCTACCTCATGCACCCTATTCGCCGGATTTAGCTCTCTCGGACTATTTTCTGTTCCCATACTTGAACAAATGGCTCGGTGGTCGAAGATTTTCAACAAATTAAAAAGTGATGCCGGCAGTTAATGGCTATTTTGAGGAGTTAGACAGTCTCATTGTAAAAAGGGTATCGAACTTACTGAAAATCGCTGGAAAAAGTGTATAGAGCTGAAACGAGATTATGTTGAAAATAAATACATTTTTCCAAAATTGTTGTGTTTTATTTGTTGGGTCGAGTACTTACGGGACCACCCTCGTATAGGCATATTTGAAGAATGAGAAGTAATTCACTCACGAAAGAGGTCACTTACAAAATCTCCGTGTGACCAATTCCTGGGTATTATTCGAAGCTGTGGAACTCTCAGTAAATTGGATTAAGAGAAGACATCGACAATAGCTGCACTTACCGTCACAGGTTTATTCATTCAGCTCGAGAAATTCTCAACGAGCTGCAGTGAGAGGCACTACAAGAGAGACGGAGTGTATCGTGGCGAGACTGAGTTTATCGCAGCCAGACTTATTCTTAAATATCTTACAGGCCTCATCTCGAAACTAGATGCACTTGCTGCAAAAAAACCCTTTACGTATCGGCAGAAAAATTATAGAAATTCTGCTCACACAAAAATGTGCCAACGGTTTCTTCCGGAGATCTGCAAATAGAATCAGCAGGGAACAAAGTGAATCTGGCGAAAATATAGAGTGTTTCAGCTGCCCCTATCTATGGGTTTTATATAACCTGCAGCGCCTTCAAATACCATGAGTAAGATTTTCATATCCTCTCCCTCGCCTTGCGTAAACTACGAGGAGCACCCAGATAGTAAGTTTCCCGATGTTGTTTCCTTTAAAGTAGGCCTATTTAGTCGGGACAACTGCGTATGCGCAACAGATCTATGACGAGACAATGAAATGAAGGTCGGGCAGATCCTACCTGATGTCAGTACCGTGGCAGCCATGCCCTAAAAGGCGTCTCTTGTACGTCCTCCCACCGTCTGCGAGGTTCGATCAGTGATAAGATTCCTTAAGGAACAAAACATAGTGCCCGTCTAAATTCACTGTCAACTCTATCAGGTCTACGGGCAGAACATCATGTGCAAACAGATGGTGCGTAGCTGATGTAGGCTTTTTTCTGATTGTCGCCAAAGTGTTCTTCATGACGAAGAGCGCAGTGGGCGACCGTGCCTCACCAATGATCACCTGGTTGAGCTGGTGCAACAGCGCATTCTGGAGAACCGTCGCTTCACGATTATGGAGCTCAGCAGCCATTTTCCGTGGATATCGCGATCTTGGTTACATGAAATTGTCATTAAGCACCTGCTGTTCAAGAAATTGTGTGCCAGGTGGGTCCCGAAAAATCTGACAACTTAAGCACAAAACGAAAGGCTGTGGAGCAGCACTGACATTTCCGCAACGGTATCATGATGATGGTGACGAGTTCCCAGACAGGATCGTCAGAGGCGATGAGACGTGGACTTCTCTCTTGACCCCAGAAGCCAAACAGCAGTCAATTCGCGGCATCACAGCGGATCTCCAGACAAGACAAAATTCAAACAGACTTTGCCAGTGCAGAAAGTGCTGTGCACGGTGTTCTCGGACAGGAAGGCCATTGTTCAAAAAATGTTCAAATGTGTGTGAAATGTTGTGGGTTCAAATGGTTCAAATGGCTCTGAGCACTATGGGACTTAACTGCTGTGGTCATCAGTCCCCTAGAACTTAGAACTACTTAAACCTAACTAACCTAAGGACATCACACACATCCTTGTCCGAGGCAGGATTCGAACCTGCGACCGTAGCAGTCGCGCGCTTCCGGACTGAGCGCCTAGAACCGCTAGACCACCGCGGCCGGCAAATGTTGTGGGACTTGACTGCTAAGGCCATCAGTCCCTAACCTTACACAGTACTTAACCTAAACTATCCTAAGGACAAACATATACACCCATGCCCGAGGGAGGACTCGAACCTCGGGCCGGGACCAGCCTCACAGTCCATGACTGCAGCGGAAGGGCATTGTTCTCATTGACTTCCTGCCGAGAGCTGAAACACCGAACACTGACCGTTACTGTGAAACAATGCGGAAACTGCGACATGCCTTTCAGAAGAAGAGGCGTGCCTGTTAGATCATCCAGCATACAGTCCTGAGCTTGCTCCAAGCAATTTCCATCTTTTCTTGCACATCGAGAAATTTCTGTCCTCCGGCCAGCGTTTTGACAATGACGAAGAGCTGAGGACGACTGTCACATGCTGGTTCCATACGCAAGCAGCATTCTACGGCACAGGAAAACAAAGATGATCCCACGATACGACAAGTGTCTCAGTTCTTTTGATGACTATGTCGAGAAATAGCTCAAACATTGCTCTACCTGTTGCCAATAAAGCTTTTCACGTAACTATGTTGTCTTCGTTTAAAAAAAAATAGGGAATCCTACTTTCTGGATGCGCGTCGTGTTAGTCCTACAGAAAAAAATGTACAGGACCTTTTTGTAGAAAATTTAATGTAATTAAATGTTGCGCTGTGATATGTTTTCGCTAGAGGCAGTAGTTTTCGAATTATTCAAGAATAATATATAAAAGTCACCTTGAAATGCGTTTGTCTTGAATGACTCGAAAACGTGTACCAGTACAAAATTTAACTACACTAAATTTTCTTCAAAAAGTTCCTATCCATTCTCTTCTAATAGGATTAATAGTTTGTGCGTAGTGAGCAAGAGAATATGAAAATCTGATAAATGAGTTTGGAAGGCATTGCGGGTTGCATAAATCTCATAGGTAGGGGCAACTGAATCGCCCTGTGTATTACGATGGCTTTTGGAGCACATCTCTAGATGTAAACTGGTTTTCTTCAAGCATCCTTCTTTAATCCGAATCATACGCGATCTCTAGTGACCCCGCAATCGATGGGATGCTAAAGTCTAATCTTAGTAACTTTTCTTGCATTCACTGGATATCACTCAGGAAACCAGCTTTTTCTCAGGGTTCACTGCAATATATTCTCTCCTTCTATATGCACGGACTAAGTCGTTAATGCAGGACAGCGAGGCAGCACTCTGGGAAGTTTGGATTGGTAGTTGATTCACAACATAAACAAACGTAATGCACTGCGCATAAATAGCCAGAAAGACTCATTATTAGATGATTGCGCAACATCTACTGTAATAAGCAATTTCCATTGTTATTTAAATTGAAGGGGAGAAAGTAAAGTAAAGGGAAGGAACTAATGATATCAGCTGCATCAGCATTTTGTGTGGAATCAGTGGCTGCGAATGAAAGTTTGTGCTTGGCTAGGGTTCGAATATGGAATCTCCAGCTTATTAGGTAGTTACGTTAAACACTGTGCCACGAAAAGAAAGGAAGAATGATTTTACGCGCCGTCGACATCAAGGTCATTAGAGACGGAACATATGTGTCAAGGATGGGGAAAGGAATCAGGCATGCCCTTTCATAGGAACCATTCTGGCGTTTAAAGCTTTTTTGTCTAAAACCGACATAGTGAGACCGTGGCTGTGTAAAATTAATGTAGGTTGATTCTTACAAAGAAGATAACAGCAACCAGCCACTATTAATACTGCTATTTATTAAAGTAAATAGCGTCGTAACCGGTTTCGATTTGGCAAGTTCATCATCAGACGGCTGTTCACTTGATTTGCAAGTTACACTTTACATAATCGTCAGTTTTCGATTTTTATTCTTCCACTGTGGAGAAATATTCTTGGTGTGTTGGTGCCCTGCGGTAGAAAACAGTTTTAGAAGCGGCCTATGTGAACATAACTAACCTCCAAACGATGAAATACAGAGTAAATAAATATGCGAGGTTAAGTGGTTATGGTACTTACATCGAAAATTCCGCGCGATTTTGTTGCCAAGTTGCAGGATTGTATTTTTCTACATTTTGGAATATTTGAAAATACACTCCTGCAACTTCGCAACAAAATCGCGCGGAATTTTCGATGTAAGTACCATAACCACTTAACTTGACATATTTATTTACTCTGTATTTCATCGTTTGGAGGTTATTTTTGTCCACATAGGGCGCTTCTAACACTGTTTTCTACCGTAGGGCACCAACAGACCAAGAATACTTCACCACAGTGGAGGAATAATAATTGAAAAATGACGATTATGCAAATCATGTGAACAGCAGTATGATGATAAACTTGCCAGTTCGATACCGGTTACGGTGCTATTTACTTTAATAAATAGCAGTATTAATAGTGGCTGGTTGCTATTATCTTCTTTGTAAGAATGAACCTACAATTATTTTGGTGTATGCCTGGAGCAATTTAGGGAAATCACGGAAAACCTAAATCGAGATGGCCAGACACGGGTTTGAACCGTTGTCCTGCAGAATGCGAGTCCTGTGCGCTAACTACTGCGCCATCTCACTCATACCACTGTGCTACCCAGACACAAAAGCACAAACTATTTCAGCATGCTACCCAGCCAATACACATTCCCACCTAACGCCATCTGTCCGCAGTCCCCGTTCATGTCCTATATGTCCGCTAATATCCCGCTGAAGGCCGAACGCAAATGTGCATCCGCAGTGAAGGTTGTGGATTTATTGCTCATCAAGGCAAATCAATTATATGAATGTGTAGTGACTGTTCTTTTGGACGTGCCTGAAAGAACAGACACCATGCGGAATCCGCAGCTGTGACACATATTATGTAAACTGAAGGGAAGAGGGAGGAAAGAAAGGAAAGGGAAGAAACTAATGATATCAGTTGCATCTGGACTTTGTCAGCAGCGACGAGTGTAAGTATGTGCCAGACTGGGATTCGAAACCGGTGTCCTCTTCTTGCCAGGCATTTGCATTAACCAATGCGCCAGCCACACACAGTGTTTGTCACAAATGCATGGACTATCGGCGTGATCCCTGGATGACCTCCGTCTCCACGTAGCGCCATGTGTCCCAGTCACCATCCGTGCCCTCTATGCTCACTGCTTTCAAATTCCCACTGGAGATCTAATGTAAATGTGCATCCACACTGAAGGTTGTCATTGCCCATCGAGGCGAATCAGTTATAAGAATGCGTGGTGTCCGTTCTTTTCGACATGCCCAAAAAACGCGCACCACTCAATCATATAATCCATTAGTTTCTGTGAATTTGCGCACAAAGCAATGTAAGTACAATGACCACATAAAATTAATTATGACTATGGCAGATTGCAGACTGAAAGTCACAGGAAAAATTCTCAGAAATCGTAGTCCACCCACGAAATTGGTAGCTCACAATACTCTCGTTTCACCGATGTGTCGAAATTACTTGTCAGTATGGGACCCACATCAATTAGGGTTGATAGAGGAAATAGAGAAGATTCAACTCGTATAACTGGGTTTTGTTACACGTTCATTTAGTAAGTGCAAAAGCTTCATGCAACCACTCATCTAACTCCAGTACCATACCCTACAAGAGAGGCATTGTGGATTACGGAACGTTTCCTGTTAAAATTAATTACAAGTCAAATATTGCTTCCTCCTAAGTATATCTCGAGAAAATGCCGCGAAGGCAAAATTAGGGAGAAGGCAAAATTAGGCAGATTTTGACCTCACCTGAAGGTTTAGCATGAATCGTTCTTCCCACAAACAATTCGCGACTATAATCGAGACGGCATAAGAAGGCCCCTGACAGTTCATAGCACTGTTGCCAGCTTCCACCTGTGAAACGCTAACAGTTGCAGACGGAAACAGTAGACGTCTACAGGGCTATGGCAACACTGAGGCGTTCCCATAGAGACGTTTACACAATAGCTTTACATTATTGGCTGAGGTTGGCCCGCGAAGCTGCCATGCTCAGCCCAACGCAACTGTCAGGGATCAGCTTATGCCGACTGGTCCATTGAACAGGAAAGGGAAAGTGACAGTCGCACACAGAAATACTCTCAATCATACACCATAATGTGCCCTGTGGTGTACAAATGTAGATGCGGAAGTAACACGTTTAAACCCTGGTGTTGGAAGGATTTATTTTCGGCTGGTAATTGGAGAAAAGTTGTGCCTGTGGTTTCTGATCATCAGTGTCCTCTAAAATTTTCTGAGATTAGTCGGAAATCTCTCCGAGGTGTTCTATGGAGTCCAAATTTGTTCCAACATTCGTGATGGTATGGAGAATTATAACCTTGGCGTTTTCTCTGTGCAATTTCTAACAAGTATGTTGTGTGTTAGCACTGGGTTTCGCATTGTTTCTTGTCTCTCTCACTGTTACCAACAACAGCAGCAACAAACACACCACATCACGCTCTCAAGGCACTTCGCTATCACCTACATGAAATACAGGGTGGTGCACGAAATATATTACCAATTGTTTCGTTCACAATTTACGACGCACATTAGATATCCCGTTGGGATCTCTACAGCAGTACCAGCAGAGCTTGGAAAAACAAATGAGTTACGAAATGACGTGTAATTCACGATACTGCCGCTAGGAGACCAGTAAGCAGCAATGGCTGACAACGAAAGACTGAAGACACAGCAACGATCGGCAATTGTGTTACTTTTTCATGAACCAGGCCTTGTTGTGACTCAGAGGCGTTTTCGACAACAGTTTAACACACGATGGGTCTCTTGCAAGAAGACCATCCACAGGTTGTACGATAAATTTGTACAGGAAGGAACAGTATTGGAAGCGAAGCGACCTCGGCCTAAGCCTGTTTGTTCGCCGGAGAATATTGAAGCGGTACGAGTTACTGTACAGAGAAGTCCCGGGAAATCGTGTAGAAAGGCAACAGTGCACCTGGGAATATCCCGACGCTCCGTTCAACGCATTCTTAAAATTGACCTCCATATGTACCCATAAAAGATGACCTGTGCACAGCTCACTGGAGAACACAAGCGGCAGAGACTACTGTTTGCTCAGTGGGCGGAGGATAGGGAAGAAACTGTCAATAACGTTTGGTTTTCAGACGAGGCGCATTTTCATTTAGACGGTGTGGTTAACAAACAAAATGTACGCTTTTGGGACACTGAAAACCCACAAGTGCTTCATGAACGACAACATTATGCTCCGAGGATTACAGTGTGGGCTGCAATTTCCAGTCACGGACTTATTGGACCCTTTTTCTTTGAAGAAACTGTGAACAGCGAGCGTTATTTGAGCATGCTTCGCAATAGCTTCATTCCACAGCTCCTTGCTACTGCCTTGCCCTACAACAAGCAGTGGTTCATGCAAGATGGAGCAAGGCCACTTACTGCAAACAATGTGTTGGAGATTTTACACGAGCATTTCGACATACGGATCATTTCACTCAGGTTTCTAGGTCGCTTAAATGACGGACAAAATTGGCCCCCCAATAGTCCAGACCTCAATCCATGTGACTTTTTTCTTTGGAGGTACGTAAAGGAAAAAATTTCCCCGAAACGTCCACGTGATTTAATGGAGCTCAGAAGACTTATTCTTCAAGCTTGCAGTGAAATTACGGAAGACGTGTGCCGTAGGGTAACCACTAACTTCAGTGATCGTTTGAAGGAAGTTAGGAAACGAAATGGTGGACATATTGAGCATGTGCTGAGTTAGAACAAATTACCATGGGCGGCTCTTCATTGTAGTATATGTTCCTTTCAGATTGTATTGACACTAAAGTTTATATTCAAAAACAAAATGGTAACACATTTTGTGCGCCACCCTGTACTTACTCTTGACGCGCAACACTCACAGTTAATGAAGGTATGCACCACGTGGATACGGTTACAGAAAGCTATTAAGGTGTCGAGGCTCTTGGGGACATCCCAGCCAGTATCATGGTCGAAATTAACATTTCATTTTAATATGAAGCATAAGAACCCAAACACTGCATCGCAGTCTACAAACACGTGTGATAACCGTCAGTGCTAGACAGATAGGCACTTGAGACGGCAATATAAGGAACCTTACCACGGTATTTCCAATATTTGCTCCGGGCACCAATCAAAATGGACCCCAGCGACTTGGACCGCAGCAGTGCTGCTACATGTTCGGCAATAGCGGGCGATAGTGACAGCCTGCGTCCGAAACTCCTTATTTGGCAGGCGGTATTTCCGTAAAGGGGGCCAATGTGTTATGCAGCAGGAAGCTGGGAATCCCGCCGACTCCGACGCATTAATGCCTTGTAACTGCCTCTGTCAAAACAACGCAACTAGAACCTTCCTCGTTAGTCTCAATGCGTAATGAAACAGCTAGTTTAACAGACTTTCCTCAGTCGTTTCTTAGTGAACTAATTTTATGAAATGTTATCATTGGACGAATGCAATAAACCATCTATATCTTTGCTCTCCTCTTAGATTTGCAGGTACAAGTTTTCGTCTAATCCGACAATGATACATGGCATCATGAAGACAAAAGCGATGTAGTGGTATACCGCTGGCATTCTCGATAGCAGGGTTGTCTATAGAAAGTAGCTCTCTTCGACCTCGCCACATAAGTGCGACTTATCAAGTAATTTCAACCACTATGTAGTGAAGTTCTGCTATGGAGAATGAACTTTATTTAACAGCAGTGGAAGTTGATCTGGGTATGTAGACAAATACTCGTGAAAAAAAGAGTTGCATGTATCAGAGTTGTTTTATAATAACTGAAGAAAACTGCAAAACTATCATACATTGCAGATTGCCCATAGACTGACAATGTCAGGGGTATATAAACTTGTTTTGAAATGAGTTTTGTTTAAACTGAGCTCTATGCACAAAGGAAATGCTCACACTTAAATTATCAGCTACTTACACAAAAAACCGTAATAAAAGTGTCTGCAATTTCGGGGTCTTCCACATCAGTTCATTATTAACCATCAATGAAATTTCCTATTTTTCTTGATTCTTTTTTCCTGTCTAATTTTTCATTCTCCTCCAAATAGTTCTCGTCTCTTTGCTGGAGGAACTAATATTTACTTGAAAATTCATACTTATTGATGTTCTGATGACTTTGCTTAGAATTTTACAACACAATTTTATATATCACTTAACCTTGTCATTTTCCGTGGCCTTAGATGCTAAGTGGTCTTCTTCTGCTGTTAACGATAGTGTGATTATATTTGTAACCCGTGGTTTTGGAACACTAAATCTAGTAGTTCTTTTTTTTAAGACAACAGTACAACAAAATACAACATAATTTTCATTAACGCCAAATATGATATACACATATTTCCATTATGTATTTCACAAATAAATCTTGAACTTCTCAATTTCTTTTTAATTTATTGTCTTGTAATTTAGCTACACGTATTTAAACAGTGGATTTACAGTCTCGATGTGTCCGTAAAACGCTGTGAATAGTTGTGTTGCTAGTTCCCACAATGCGTGGTTTTAATTTATGAGGGAGAGTTAAATTATACGAAACAGCAAGGTCTTAATTATAAATTTTAACTTTTATATGATTTTTTCCTTGGTATAAATGGCAACGCTTCCTTCTATTTCACTGTCGTGAGTGATTCTTGCGCGCTGAAGAAATATAAATTCTATCGTATAGTCCGTACTCCATGTAGCCGTAATAAAACGACATAAAACCACACGCCCACGCTTAATAGCCGTTGGAATGGACTCATACCAGATATTCGTCACCTGTAATTCGTGGAATTATATGGGAATTATGAGCGATCAGCGATCTATCACTGCGATCTGCGCTGGCAGATCGTGCGACCTAGCCACATATTGCTGCGATCCGGCACTATTCTGTGTCAATGGATATCAACCGAGAACGTACCCATTAACGAGTGTAGATTATAGCCGATACCAACTCTAGCGCCTAACTAAATTTTAGATTAAAAAAATAAGCATTATTATTGATTAAGTGACAAATGACAAATCGCATTTAGTTAATATTCAAACGAACAAAAACTGTTTATTTTGGTAGGAGTTTTATTAAATCTAGAAGTAACAAGTCAATGAGACGATTGATACTACTTATTTCAAACACTCATTTTTGTATTTTCTTTGCTCTCAGGCTCTGCACGTCACTTAAAATCTATTTTCACATTTAAGTTCTTAAATAGATTCCTGGTAATAATGGAATTTTCGTCGAAATGTTGCCAGTTCTGCTTCACAATATTCTATTTTCAGTTGGCATCGTGGGGTTCAAAATTTTTTCAGTATATGAAACTATCACTTCAATCACTGAAAATCGTCATAGAATCCAAGCATTTATTTTTTATTTTCCAAATTAGTTGCGAGCAGAATTTATTACTAATGAGGAGCGTTGTCGTAAAATGTTTGTGAGAAATGTTACACACTTCTTGTGTCGAGCATCATTGCCAGTTCTGTCAACATTGAAACGTTTCAGTTTCAGCCTTATGTTGATAAATCCTCAGTCTGGAAAGACAACTGCCAACCTAAACATGTGCTGGTAATGTACTGAAGATCCAAAGAAACTAATATCGAATAGGGTTCCCGCGAGGACACAGAAGTGACGCAACACGACGTGACATCGGCTCAACTAATGTCTGAAGTAGTGCTGGACGGAATTGACACCATGAATCCTGCAGGCTGTCCAAAAATCCGTAAGAGTACGATGGGGTGGAGATCTCTTCTTAACAGCACGTTTCAAGGAATCTCGGATATGCTCAATAATGTTCATGTCTGGCGAGTTTCGTGACCAGCGGAAATGTTTAAACTCAGAAGAGCGTTCGAGACGCCACTCTGTAGCAATTGCGGACGTGTGGGTTGTCGCATTGTCCTGTTCGGATTGTCCTAGTCCGTCGGAATGCACAATTACATGATTGGAAACAGATGATCAGACAGGATAGTTACTTACGTGTCACCTGTCAGAGTCGTATCTAGACTATCAAGGGTCCTATATCACTCCAGCTGCACACGCCCCACACCATTACAGAGACTCCACCAGCTTGAACAAACTCCTGTTGACATGCAGGATTCATGAGGTTCTCTCTACAGCCGTACACGTCCATCTGCTCGATACAATTTCAAACGATACACATCCGACCAGGCAACATGTTTCCAGTCATCAACAGTCCAATGTCGGTGTTGACGGACCCAGACGAGTCGTAAAGGTTTATGTCGTGCAGTCATTACACGAGAGTGCCTTTGGCTCCAAAAGCCCATATCGATGATGTTTCGTTGAATGGTTCGCACGCTGACACTTGTTGGTGGCCCAACATTGAAATCTGCAGCAATATACGGAAAGGTTGCACTTCTGTCACTTTCAACGATTCTCTTCATTCGTCGTCGGTCCCGTTCTTGCAGGAACTTTTTCCGGCCGCAGCGATGCCGGAGATTTGATGTTTTACCGGATTCCTGATATTCACGGTACACTCGTGAAATGGTCGTACGGGACAATCCCCACTTCATTACTACCCAGGGAAAGTTGCGTCCCATTGCTGGTCCGCCGACTATAACGCCACTTTCAGACTCACTTAAATCTTGATAACCTGCCATTTTAGCAGCAGTAACCTATCTAACAACTGCGCCAGACATTTTTTTTCTTGTATAGGCGTTGCCGACCGCAGCACCGTATTCTTCCTGTTAACATATCTCTGTATTTGAATACGCATGCCTCTTCCAGTTTCTTTGGCGCTTTAGTGCATATTCGCCTAGCATTAGCATATTTATAACATGTATGACGCTTTAAAATATTTCTTTTTGCTTTGCTGGTTACTCGGAGCTGAACGTCTGTGGGTTCTAATAACAAAACAGTTGTTATAATTTTTCGTTCTCTTTCTTTGGTGTTTTCAACGCTAGTTTTCTATTTAGCTCAGTGTTTTAGACGCGTAGAAACTTGTTGGTTTTCACGATGAGATATAACACTAACGTGTGATATGGATGCAAACAATTATTATTCTACATATTCCAAGCAATTCAGTACGCTGTTTCCGTGCGCTGTTTCAAGAAAGCTCATTGTGTTTCTTTGTGTCCTGTTTGCCTCTATCGTTTCACCAAGAGACTTAAACAGTGCAATTTGCACGGTTTTTCCATATTTTGTTTGTAGATCATTTTATTTTTCAATAATGTATCAATGAAAATAATCTGGAAGACAGTCTGTCTCTCATTTCCTTGTATCTCTGCTCATTGTGACTTTCTGGTTAATCGTAAGAATGAATTATTTCGTACGCCAGTCTCTTATTACAAAGGTGCAATGTTCAAGGGAGAATACGTTTTCTTACATTTCTCAAGGTTTGCTTGTGATTGGTTTTGAAGGTTATTCTATAAAATTAATCGTGAATTTTTCTTTGGTTTGTTTTCTATAACATTATTATAGGTTCAATTCTACAACATTAGTATCAACATTTATGAGTTTATGATGTTAAGTGAGACAGAAAACATACAGTGATAAAGTTTGAGAAGACACTACATTGCATCTTTCATCAATGAAATAGCTCCCTCGATTTATGGGACGCTGTTTATAGAGGAAATTGTCGTGGTTCTGTTGGGAGGAACCCCGATCATCCCAAGACAAGGTACCTTCTTGAGGACCATCGTAGAAGCTGACCCTAGAACTGTCGTTGCCCTATATGTTGCGGTAATGAACAACAGATGAGCCTGAGGACTGGAAGATTTACACCCTAACAGAACACTGAGTTTTTCAAATGTTGACAAACTAAATGCTCCTCAACGCACGTATGCTTTTAGGGAGGAATATCCTTGGCGAGAGTGTGTTTGCTTTAGTATGGTGCCGCATAAAACAAACTGCTAACATGTAATTTAACTGCTGAGTCGAAGAATTTGAGCTGACCTGTCAACTGTATACACAAGCCCAAAAAAAATTTTCAAGAGGTTCGAGGAGAGACATTCCTGTTGCAAGGCGCTGGACTGGAAGGAATGATGTAGGGCACCTCAATTTCTGCTTGGAAATCAGCCATGACTTTGGTTCTGAGAAATACAGCTGTCATCTGAAGCCATTGGCGGTAGATGCAGAATGGAAGCAAATCGCGAGCTTTCCGTGCAAATTGTTTGATAATGACCGGCAGCAGGGCTTTCCTGTAAAAGCCCAGTCGGCATGGTACTTATGTCTCGAAGTAATAACTAGAACCTCTGAGTGATTAATAAGTAATACAATGGACTCAATATTGTTTTTTTTTTTTTTATTTGTGGTGTGTGACTGAAAGACGCGCTGTATGATCAGAAGTATCTGGAGACCAGGATGCTGCGTGGAATCGACCACTGAATGACGTGGTCCCGCAAGTATGAAAGCGGGGAACGTCGAGCTTTGTGGAGGGTGGATGTATTAAATCACATGAAATCAACACGATTATTGTGCTTGGGGAGTTAAAGAGAATGGGATACAGTGGTCGAACAACTCGCCATAAGCCGCACATTCTGTAGTCAATGCTAAGCGACGCCCGATTTGATGTGAAGAGCAACGCCACTGGAAGATGGATGATCGACAATGCGATGGAGGGTTTGGGTTTGGCGAATGACTGGGAACCTTACCTGCCGTCATGTGTAGCGCCAACATTGAAGTACGGAGGAACTGACGTTATGGTAGGGGAGTGTTTTTCGTGGTTGGGGTCTCCTCCTCTTATCGCACTTGAGAAAATGCTAAATATATAAGACGACAGTGCGCCCTGTCATAAAGCAGCATCTGTAAGGCAGTGATTTGTTCAAAATGGTTCAAATGGCTCTGAGCACTATGGGACCTGTCATCAGTCCCCTAGACTTAGTACTTAAACCTAACTAACTTAAGGACATCACACACATCCATGCCCGAGGCAGGATTCGAACCTGCGACCGTAGCGGTCGCGCGGTTCAAGACTGTAGCGCCTAGAACCGCTCGGCCACCCCGGCCGGCCAGTGATTTGTGGACAATTACTTTCCTGAAAGAGAGTGGCCCGTCCAGAGTCCCACCCTGAATTCAACGAGACACCTTTCGATGAACTGGAACGTCGATTTCGCTCCAGACTCCAGCGTTCAACATCACAACCTTCTTTGGTTTCTGATCTTGAGCAAGAATGTACTGGCATTCCTCCACAGACATTTAGGCACCTCAGTGAAGGTGTCCCCAGAAGAGCCGTATTAAGGCGAAGGGTGGACTTACGCAATATCACTGTACACCAATTGGTCTCTGGATACTTTTGACCAGACAGAGTATTAATTGTACCATAATAATGTTTGCAAAGGATTACAGAAATCTATTTAACTGCAGGCCAAAACATGATATTTTCTAGAAATAACAGCAATTGTAATATATAAATGCAGGAACTGTTTGAACCAATGTAGGCTCTCGGTTTTATTCCTTTAATGCAACATGCATGTAAATTGCATTACTGGTCGTTTCCGGCCTTTAGTCACTTTGAAATGGAGAATGTGTGTGTCACATTTCAAAAAATGCTTTCGTGTTGTAACATTCACATATGCATGTGTGGGAACGTTCCTTTCCCCACATAACACGAAACACGTTTTTCGAATGTGACATACACATCACCAATATCACACATTTGAAAATGGCCTAAGGCCAGAAGTTGCTAGTAACGTAATTTACATGTATGGTGCATTAAAGGAATAAAACTGCCGGACGCGGTGACCGAGCGGTTCTAGGCGCTTCAGTCCGGAGCCGCGCTGCTGCTATGGTCGCAGGTTCGAATCCTGCCTCGGGCATGGATGTCTGTGATGTCCTTAGGTTAGTTAGGTTTAAGTGGTTCTAAGTTCTAGGGGACTGATGACCTCAGGTGTTAAGTCTCATAGTGCTCAGAGCCATTTGAACCATGTGAATGAAACTGGCAGCCTATAGTGGTTGAAATGTTCCACCATTCAGACGACATTGAGACTGTGGACCCGTAAATAAGAAATCATTGTAATGTACTTTATTTGCATTCCTGCAACTTAGCCACTAGCTCATCCGGGCAAGCCCCTCGATCCAAATTCTCATTACCGCCCCAATGTATTTTAATCTCCCCTTAGACATGAAGAGAATTGCCAAACTTCTCCATGTTCTGCAAATAGCACCTCACCATCGAAAGTAAACGAGGGATCCAGCCTTAAACCCAGGTGAGGTACTTATACAAATGAAACGACACAATTTCAGAGACCTTTCTGATCTCATACAGATATGATTTCATGTATATAGACTGAACCGGTGAGTGAAAATTTGTACCGATTTTGATCAAGGGGAAAGGGGTGCCCAGAGTAATCCATGCAGTTGTGTGAACCACGGTGTAGGGCTTAGTAGCTAACGCACCTGCCAAGCAAGCACGAAACACGGGTTGTATTCCAGGCCTTGGTACAGTTTTTCACTCTCCGCTTCAGCCTATACATGCATGAAAACATAGTTGGGAAGTGAGAAGACTGAAGAGTGGTTGACTGATAGCAGCAGAGGTAGAGACATATGACTGACGGAGATGCACAGATACTCTTTGTACGTGATACTGCAAAGATAGCGTAAAATACTTTGCAGTAGAAGTGGAAGCGAACTGTAGCCTGCAGAAGCTGCGGGTCATAGGTCCGCTATTTTAAATCTCTGCAAGAGCCCTCAGCCTCTTAATTATATCCAATAGCATTGGCGCAGCTCGTGGCTACCAACAAAGCAAAACGGTGGATGGGAAAATAAGTGGACGTCGTTAGCGGCAATTGGCAACCCTTGAGATAATAGGCTGGCCTTATTTCCACGTACTCGGATCGCGTTCTTCATGTGGTGACCAGAGGAACGTCCAATTGACCTCCTATTCTCTGTAATGTACCTCCAGGAACGCAGGAGTAAGTGACAAAAATCAGTGTGCGTCAGCGTCTATGTGTGTGCGTGCCTGAGTGGGTGAAAAGTGTGTGTGTGAACCGAAGTCACTAAGCCACACTCCATGTACATCTATATTCAATAAAGTCGTAAGCTTCTTTATGAGGTCCAGTTACGTCATCATCATTACGCAGAAATTGTGCTACCTGACACATCTTGAACCGTACGACGCCTGGTGTTGCTTTATGTCGTAGTTTTTCAACTCCACATAACAATTCAAACTTCGAAGAATCTCATCCGATGTTCGATGTCATCTAATATACACCAGAATTCGTTTACTAATCATGCTGTTTTCCTTTCGTTTGCGGGATCGGCTTTCTCATCGTGAGAGGGGAAACTTAATAGGATACGTAGAGCTGAGCTGTGATAAACTTCGAATTTGTCTGCCGTCAGCAGCATTCATTAAATTCTCGCCGAGCGGCCCAGAACTTCCATATGACGTTCAAAAATCTTCTGTCACCTAAAATAAACCCTTCCAAAAGCCACCACTCTCTGTTTAAAATATTCTGCCACTACTTTGTCTGTCTTCTGGGCTGGTAAAAATAAAATATAGCACATGGTAGAAATAAGCTTTGTCAGGTAAAAAGAATCAGTACATTACTTTCCATTAACATAAAACTTGATGCGAATAAACATCAGCTCTCGCTCACTTTAACATTTCTTCTCTTGGAAGTTAAGCTGAGAAAGCCTCCCGGTAATAACTACACTAAAATTATCCAATTCCGGTAACGTGAAGTTGTGTATTAATGATATAAGTTTCACGGGAAAAACGGAGACAATACGTGATCGTTAATCTAGGGACGTTGGCCTTCAGTGCTTATTGGCTTGTGAACAGGTATCCGACAGCACGGCCCGTCTTCAAACTCGTACACATTCTCCCTTTGATCAGTCGCTGCATGAAAAAAAAATGTATTCTGTAGTCACATAAGAGACTTACATGTAACTCAAAACATGAATGAAATGTGTCGGATACACATTTGGTCGGTTTTGCGTAAATTGAGTGGTAAGAATATGTTTGCAATTACCGTTGTTGATGCACAACCACTGTCTCGTAATGTCTGCCACTGGAGTTCGGAGACCACCCCCGAGACCCTTTTTGGTTTACTAAATGAACAAGTAACGAAACACGCCGCTCTTCTTTGGATCATTTGCATCTGCGATGCTGACTAGCATTACTCAAAAATCTGTGGAACGAGGGTTTTATAAGCTACCGCTTTCGTGAGTATTTGGAGGAATACAACTTTGCGAATGGGGTTTCGAATTAGAAGTTATGAAATACTGGAAGGTCCTATCCTCGCAGTGTGGTGGTGGTGTCCCACCTGCCATTAGATATTCAAGGGTCATTGAGTAGTATGTCATAAATTGTGTGCCCGTTTCTATTCATCCGTTTAGCATGTCGTAAATTGTGTGACCGCTTCTATTCATCCGATTACAGCGCCATTTGTGGCGAAACGAAGAAAAGGCGTAGTCTGCAATAAAAAAACGGTGGTTCACATTAAAGATTACGAACTTGCCCCCCGCCACCCATGCACGGGGTGCGGGGACGAGTGTGGTATCATTGGATGTCCCCCTCCGAGACAAGCAAGTGGGAATTATAACGTTTTTTGATCCGATGTGCAGTTTTTGGGATATTTCAATGTCTTCAGTTAAAATGAACACCCTGTATATTTTAGGGTTCCATAGGTCAAACGGTAGAAGCGGAACCCTTATAAGACCACTTCGTGGTCCGTCTGTCTGTTTGTAAGTATGTGTGTCCGACTGTTAAGAAAATTTCCTCCCAGCAACAGGCATACGTATCAGGTTGAAATATATGTCACATACTAAGATACATGGTCTCTTGGCGATGTAAAATTTTCTATGTTAGTTTAATCAAAAGATATGGCCATTTATGTCACATATTTTGATATCTTGCCAGTATCAATAACGACAACAAGCGAAAACCGTTGTAAATCTCGATTCCCAAGATGGATGAACTATCTACATACAAATTAAGTTTATACGAACCTCTCGATTATTTTCTTTTTTTCTGGCTCCAATTTAGATCAATGTGGACACATGCTACTAGACATTACGACGGTTCTTTTCTTTTTTTCTGGCTCCAATTTAGATCGATGTGAACACAGGCTACTAGACGTTACGACGTTGTTATCATATCCAATGATTGAACGCGAATCGTGTGACTGGTCACTAGTGGGCCTTCTTGCACATTATTGTGCTGTAACCTTTGACACAGAGTTGTCTGTTCAAATCGTGATAGTCGAAGAAAATTTCGTCACCAGAGTTTTGTGTGCAATGCAAGTAGAGATTTCTTGATCACCATATCCCAGATTAAATCCGAGACATCTGTTAAGAATGGTCGCTTACGCTGTCGTTTGAGATATCGGGTTCAAAAATTGTGGGGATCACTAGTATGCGAGTGTCCTTCGGGATGAAGCTCTGGGGCCGTTGCGCACGGCCTGTGCCTCAGATGTGCCTGTGAGCTATCCTACTCACGGCATTAAGGTAATGGGCAGCATATATTTGCGATGGAGGTAGCGGGTAAGTGTCCGTGGAGCTGCTCGTTAAATATGGAGAGATAAATCTCGTCATCATACTAAAACGAGACTGCGGGTAAATACTGACTCAGTCGTTTGATGTGTGAGTGTCGACTAGTATCAGGCGCTACCTCTGTACGGCGACCAAAGGCGGTTTAACCGTACAACAAATGCGGCACATGCTAATGGCCACCCTGCCCAGACTTTCGGGAGAAAATTAATGGTTAGTTGTGTACCCACGAACGTGCAATATTTTTTAGCACTGTAAATACACTACCGGCCATTAAAATTGCTACACCACGAAGATGAAGTGCTACAGACGCGAAATTTAATCGACAGGAAGAAGATGCTGTGATATGCAAATGATTAGCTTTTCAGGGCATTCACACAAGGTTGGCGCCGGTGGAGACACCTACAACGTGCTGCCATGAGGAAAGTTTCCTACCGATTTCTAATACACAAACAGCAGTTGACTGGCGTTGCCTGCTGAAACGTTGTTGTGATGCCTCGTGTAAGGAGGAGAAATGCGTATCACCACGTTTCCGACTTTGATAAAGGTCAGATTGTAGCCTATCGCGATTGTGGTTTATCGTATCGCGACATTGCTGCTCGCGTTGGTCGAGATCCAATGACTGTTAGCAGAATATGGAATGGTGGGTTCAGGAGAGTAATACGGAACGCGGTGCTGGATCCCAAAGGTCTCGTATCACTAGCAGTCGAGATGACAGGCATCTTATCCGCATGGCTTTAACGGATGGTGCAGCCACGTCTCGATCTCTGAGTCAACAGATGGGGCTATTTGCAAGACAACAACCATCTGCACGAACAGTTCGACGACGTTTGCAGCAGCATGGACTATCAGCTCTGAGACCATGGCTGCAGTGACCCTTGACGCTGCATCACAGACAGGAGCGCCTGCGATCGTGTACTCGACGACGAACCTGGGTGCACGAATGGCAATACGGCATTTTTTCGGATGAATCCACGTTCTGTTTACAGCATCATAATGGTCACATCCGTGTTTGGTGACATCACGGTGAACGCACATTGGAAGCGTGTATTCGTCATCGCCATATTGGCGTATCACCCGGCGTGATGGTATGGGGTGCCATTGGTTACACCTCTCGGCCACCTCTTGTTCGCATTGACGGCACTTTGAACAGTGGACGTTACATTTCGGATGTGTTACGACCCGTGGCTCTGCCCTTCATTCGATCCCTGCGAAACCCTATATTGCAGCAGGATAATGCACGGCCGCATGTTGCAGGTCCTGTACGGGCCTTTCTGGATACAGAAAATGTTCGAATGCTGCCCTGGCCAGCACATTCTCCAGATCTCTCACCAATTGAAAACCTCTGGTCAATGGTGGCCGAGCAACTGGCTCGTCACAATACACCAGTCACTACTCTTGATGAACTGTGGTATCGTGTTGAAGCTGCATGGGCACCTGTACCTGTACACGCCATCCAACCTCTATTTGAATCAATGCCCAGGCGTATCAAAGGCCGTTAATACGGCCAGAGGTGGTCGTTCTGGGTACTGATTTCTCAGGATCTATGCACCCAAATTGCGTGAAAATGTAATCACATGACAGTTCTAGTATAATATATTTGTCCAATGAATACCCGTTTATCATCTGCATTCCTTCTTTGTGTAGCAATTTTAATGGCCAGTAGTGTAAAAGAAGACATAATATTGCTTGTATTTTCAAACTTGTCAAGGAAACATTCATCGCAGTTTCACTTCACTAAACCACATTTCACGTATTACGAAGTTGCACAAGAGTTTTAATAATGTATTTGGTTAAACTCCGGTCTGCTGTTCATTACTGCAAATTTGTATCACAATTATTTTCAATAGAGACTGTTTGCGTTACACGGTTAATAAAGATCGCCTAAAAATCAATTGCTGTTGTACCTCCACACCAAACTACATAGGCTGCTATACAAGAATAGAAAAACTGTCCATCACAGAAAATGATGGAAACCATGATTTGGATCCATCAATCGGTTGGTGTCATATGTCTGCGTATGTACGTCTCGCACATGCTCTGTCCTGAGCACGTTGCTTTGTAGTTACGTTTGAGTGGCTGAGGGAAGCAGAAGTGTTCAGAGACCACTTGAATACTACAAAAATATTGTTAACGTTAATACAGCAGGTATTCAATGTCGAGAGTTTTGCGAAGCATAATTTGTGGAAAACGCGCATCTAGAGTGTCGTTGATATTCGCCTTCAAAAACCTCCTTTAGCTGATTGACAGGTCCACTCACGGTAAATAATGACTTAATATCACAAGACAGACATGTTCACTTTCTTAGGTCATTCCATGTACTGCTTTGCACCGACTATGATCAGGTTGTATTTCGCGATTAATACGTCACAGGTCAACCACATAGCATGAGACTACATAGTTTTTCAAGAGGCTACTCAGATAACGAACATAGTAACTTTTCACTATAGCTATCGAACGTTGATTACTGATAGCATAGTGTCACATACTCACTATGACTAAAAAATGCGACGCACCACGAAAGGCTTAACCAAGTGGGACGGAAATCAGCAGATGTGACGTACATGCACAGACGAACAAATGATTACCATTTCAGAACAATCGGATGATTCATTCAAGAGAAAGAGCTATACAAATCGAGGAAGTCAATAACGCGTCGGTCAGCCTCTGGCTCTTATGCAAAGAGTTATTCGGCTTGACATTGATTGATGCAGTTGTTGGATGTTATCCTAAGGGATATTGTGCGAAATTCTGTCCAACTGCCGCGTTACATCGTCAGCAACCCGGGCTGGTTGGAGGGCCCTGACTGTAATGCTCCAAACTTTCTCAATTGGGAAGAGATGCAGTGACGTCGAGTTTAGTTAGCAAGCACGAAGACAAGCGGGTGAAACTCTCGCTGTGTGCGGACGAGCATTACCTCGCTGAAATGTGAAGTCCAGGATGGCATGCTATCAAGGCCAATGAAACGAATATCGTCGAAGTACCGCTGTTCAAAAAATGTACAAATGTGTGTGAAATCTTATGGGACTTAACTGCTAAGGTCATCAGTCCCTAAGCTTACACGCCATTTAACCTAAATTATCCTAAGGACAAACACACACACACACACATGCCCGAGGGAGGACTCGAATCTCCCCCGGGACCAGCCGCACAGTCCATGACTGCAGCGCATAAGACCGCTCGGCTACTCCCGAGTACCGCTGTGCTATAAGGGTACCTGTTATGAAAAGAAATGGTGTCCCACACCATCGCTCCTGGTTAGCTGTCCGTATGCCTGGCGACAGTCGGGTTAATATCCCATCACTGCCCGGGGTGCCTCCAGACACGTTTTCGATGGTCATCAGTACTCAGTTCGAAACGGGACTCATCACTGAAGGCAATTATACTCCAATCAATGTTGGCCAGCAAGATCGCTGGATCTCTTCACAATTGAGAATGTTTTGAGCAATATGAGAGGCGCCCTCCGACCATCTCCGGATTTTGACGATCTAACGCTCCAGTTGGACAGAGTCTGACACGATAACCTTCTGGAGGATATCCAAGAACTCTATCAATTAATTACAAGTCGAATAACTGCTTGCAAAAGCACCAGAGGTGGACCATCGTGTTACTGACCTGCTCAGTTTGCGAATCTTTTTCTCTTGAATAAATCACCCAGTTTTACTGAAACTGTCATCATTTTAGTTTGCCCGTGTACATCGCATCTACCGATCTCCCTCCCTTTCGGATAAGTCTTTCGTGGTACGTCGGTTTTGTTCGCCTTTTCTTTTCGTTAAAATGCAAATCGTATGCGAGATCACAACTAGGCCGTGACTGACTTGATACCGACTACTTGATATTTTCGTCATGTTTAGTCGCCTCCGACTGACTGGCTTTGTGCGTTGTGGGCGACGCCTATTTACAGACGGGCATGTTACAAATAATTAAAAATTGGTAGCATACTCAGCTATTCCATTTCAGATATTAACAAAAAAAAACAGGAAAATGAAAAGGGACGAAGACACATTAGGCAGTGAAGTAAATTTGTTCTACAATTAGCTGTATAACTAGAAAGTGGCAAAATTTTCGGTACCATTTTATGGGAAAGCAATGTAATATGAGTGGCGTTTACCGGACATCGCCAAAAAGTTTCCAGAAAATTAGATCGTCTAATTTGAATTATTAGGAAATTAAAAAGTTATTTTAATCATAGTACACATTTTTGGAAACAGAAACGTCCGGGCAGAAATCTATGTCACTGCATTTTGAACATTTTCAGATTCGAACATTCTGGAACGCCGAAATTTTGAATACGAATATCACTTGATATATTAAGTTTTCAGGAAAAGAAAGACTGCCTTGAAAAGAGGTGAATCAGGACTTTTAAATGAGCCATAGCAGTCTACACCGTTCAGTCACTTTAATGTGACCATGTCCCAAAACCCTGAATTACCACCTTTTGCAATGCGACCACTACGAGACATACAGGAAGAGGCTCTGTGAGGTTCTGGAAGATACCGACAGGAGTGTGAAGCCATGACGGCTCCAGTGCTCCTGACGGCTGGGCAAAGTTTATCGGTTGAGAATCCATGGTGCGAACAGCCCGATCGAGGTGATTCTACAGATTTTCGATCGAATGTGCCTCAGTGGATACTGACCAATCAGGGGTGTTATAAATGGCGACAGTAACAGGGCCTGTGATCGCTAAGGAGAAGAACAAGAATAGGACATACTCGAATGCCGCTATATTAATCCCACCACCTGACCAATATCTTCACATGTTTCTTCTGACAACACAATTATCTATTATTCAGCGGAATTATTCCGATAGCGGCCGCATTACGGCAATGAAATCAATGGGTGATGCGACTTAAAAATTTGTGCCGGACCGGAGCACGAACCCGGATGCTTCGCTTCTCTATAACGGTTGCCTTAATCACCTAAGCCACCCGGTCACGATTCTCGGCCGACTTGTCATAAGCCAATATTGCGCCTTTTCCAGGTACCCACGCTCACAGCGCGACTGGTATTCCCGTGAGAGAAATATCCGACAGAAGAGACATCACACACATATATATCCAACAAATATTTTTGCAGATGACGGCTTCCGACCGTTGCAAACGACCTTTTTTCAGATCTATAAGTAAACATTAAACTTCTATATAATTTAATATTTCAAATACAACTTTCATTCAGTGCTTATATAATACTGAAATAATGAAATTCTCGTACCGAGCTGCTGCACAGGAGAACAATGGGTTGTCATTAATATAAAATGTGTTCTGTTATAATTACTTCACATAGTCGACTCGAAAATCAGAATGAAATACACTGAAGCGCCAAAGCAACTGGTATAGGTATGCGTATTCAAATACAGAGATATGTAAACAATCAGAATACGGCGTTGCGATCGACAACGCCTTATATAATGCAGGAAGCATCTGGCGCAGTTGTCAGATCGGTTACTGCTGCTACAATGGCAGGTTGTCAAGATTTAAACTTCCTGGCAGATTAAAACTGTGTGCCGCACCGAGACTCAAACTCGGGACCTTTGCCTTTCGCAGGCAAGTGCTCTATCAACTGAGCTACCCAAGCACGACTCACGACCCGTCCTCACAGCTCTACTTCTGCCAGTGCCTCGTCAGTTGGTAGAGTATTTGCCCTCGAAAGGCAAAGGTCCCGAGTTCGAGTCTCGGTCCGGCACACAGTTTTAATCTGCCAGGAAGTTTCATATCAGCGCATACTCCGCTGCAGAGCGAAAATCTCATTCTAGAAACATCCCCCTGGCTGTGGCTAAGCCATGTCTCCGCAATATCCTTTCTTTCAGGAGTGCTAGTTCTGCAAGTTTCGCAGGAGAGCTTCTGTAAAGTTTGGAAGGTAGGAGACGAGGTACTGGCAGAAGTAGAGCTGTGAGGACGGGTCGTGAGTCGTGCTTGGGTAGCTCAGTTGGTAGAGCACTTGCCCGCGAAAGACAAAGGTCCCGAGTTCGAGTCTCGGTCCGGCACACAGTTTTAATGTGCCAGGAAGTTTCAAATCAGCGCACACTCCGCTGTAGAGTGAAAATTTCACTCTATCAAGATTTAAATGAGTCTGAACGTAGTGTTATAATCGGCGCACGAGCGATGGGACACAGCATGTCCGAGGTAGCAATGAAGAGGGGATTATCCTGTACGACCATTTTACGAGTGTACCGTGAATATCAGGAATCCGGTAAAACATCAAATCTCCGACACCGCTGCGGCCGAAAAACATCCTGCTAGAACGGGACCAACGACGATTAAAGAGAATCGTTCAACGTGTTAGAAGTGCAACCCTTCCGCAAATTGCTGCAGATTTCAGTGCTGGGCCGTCACAATGTCAGCTTACGAACCATTCAACGAAACATCATCGATATGGGCTTTCGGAGCCGAATGCCCACTCATGTACCCTTGATGATTGCACGACACAGTTTTACGCCTCGCCTGGGCCCGTCAACAGCAAAATTGGACTGTTGGTGACTGGAAACATGTTGCCTGGTAGAACGAGTCTCGTTTCAAATTTTATCGAGCGGATGGGCGTGTGGGAGTATGGAGGCAGGCTCACGAATTCATGGACCCTGCATGTCAGCAGGGGACTGGTGGAGAATCTGTAATGATGTGGGGCGTATGCAGTTGGAGTGACATGGGACCCGTGGTACGTCTAGATACCAGTATGACTGTTGACACGTATGTGAGAGTCCTGTCTAATCACCTGCTTCCATTCACGTCCATTGTGCATTGCGACGGACTTGGGCAGTTCCAGCAGAGCAATGCGACACCCAACACGTCCAGAATTGCTACAGAGTGGGTCCAGGAACACTCTTCTGAGTTCAAACAGTTCCGCTGGCCACCAAACTCCCCAGACATGAACATTACTGGGCATATTTGAGATGCTTTGCAACGTGCTGTTCACAAGAGATGTCCACCCCGTCGTACTCTTAGGGATTTACGGAGAGCCCTGCAGGATTCATGGTTTCAATTTCCTCCGTACTACTACAAACATTAGCCGAGTTCATGCCACGTCGTGTTGCGGCAGTTGTGCCTGCTCGCTGGGGCCCTGTACGATATTAGGCAGGTGTACCAGTTTCTTCGGCTCTTCAGTATAAAAATACGTTCGCTAGCGACATCTGATAGTGGTTACAAAAGCAGTGCGTTAAACAGTTACATTAAAGTAAAGAATGCAAACATAAGATTTAAAATTTCATTAATTTGTTACTAGAACATCTTTTCTCCTGTTTTTAGTATAAATTTTATAAACATCAGTGAAACATTGACTCAGAGTTGTCCAAGGTCCATTAGAGGACGTTTCTTCTTCGACAGTTGGTTTGTTTACGTCGTACTCAATCCAGTCTCGCAGGCGTCAATAGCAGGATGGATGCTTCGGAACAACAGACAGACAAACCGGAAAATATAAACATTAAAAATATTTCACTATTTTCACAATCACAGTCGTCTCCAGACGACGAAAGTAATGTCGTGGTTTGCACAGTAAGTCATAATCGTTACCCACGACGGAGCACGTGTTCACCTCATAAGAAACTCACAATGAAATGGGCCGTGATCTTGACCGAAGAAGCGTCGAGACACTGGCCTCAAATGTAGATCGGAGAGAAGCGTTGAGAAATCTGTAACGCTGTTCCCGTGTTGTTTCCACACAGTCGTGACTAGGCGGGAAGGTCGCACGGGCTCAAGGTCGCCGTCCCGCACAAAACTTCCTGCCGTACCGGTCTGTGGCCACCAGTTTTGCGCTCTGCAGTCAAAGAGCTTGCATACACAATAACGCTGCACACGCACCCCACGCCATAAGCTCCTTTTTTACAACGCTGAATACGTAGGTGATTAAATCTTAAAACTTTTATCCATTATGGATATGGAACACTGCGACTGTGATTTATAAAGATTTCCAGAAATAACTGCAACCACTCGCCGTTTATAACTGCTCAATTAATTTTTTTTCACCATGACCTCTATTTTCTTCCCATCTTGAACAAGAGAATAAAGGTGGACCTCCTGAAACAATTAGAGACTTTTACTTATAACAATAAATCACCTCACACCATCGTAAGTGAACAAACTGAATGAGCAAATCCCATTTTTCATTGTTTGTTCGGTTCATTTTGCTTTGTGGTCTCATATTTTAAATGTTTGAAAAAATTAGAGAAATTACTCATGTAACCTCTAGTTTTCTCTAAATATCTGATGTCATAATTTCGTCCTGTATGACCTATGTAAAATTTTTCGCAGTTCTTACATTCGATTTTATGTATGCCTAGGTTGGTGTGAACTCTTAATTTCGTTTTCCCTGAATGGATTCCTGATTTGAACTTATTGCTGGTTTGGTAAGCGAATTTGACTGTTGTATTTTTAAAAACGCATTCAATTTATTAGAAATGTTTCCTAGATATCTCATTCATATGTACGAGGTTTTATGTTTCGTTGGTGATTCTTTAATTAATTTTATGCCCTGACGGATTTCGTTGTGCCTGGTTTTAGTATGTGTTTCATAGAGTTGAACTACTATGTCTGGCTTGAAATCTGGGCTACATACTGGAGTATGGCAATTTCTTCATATATGGCTGGTTGTTCTAGTGCTAAAGTGATCATCCTATTAATCATTCTTTGGAGATATGCGTATTTATGTACTTTAGGAGGCAGGAGTTTGTGTTGATAATATTGTCTATCGTTGTGGGTTTCCTGGAAATTGCAAATTTGTGTGTCTTGTTGATGTTGCTAAGAAATCTAGAAAATTTATTGATATGTTGGTTTCAGATTCCATTGTAAATGTCATTTTTGAATATAGCTGATTTAGTACTTTTTTTATTTGTTGAATGTCAGTGTCATCACTATCTGTTAGTAAAAAAAGTGTCATCTACTTATCTGTGGAAATATATAACTTTGTTGACTAGTGGATTTGTGGGATTAAAAAATATTCCTTCTAAGTTATTTAAAAAGATGTCTGCTGTTGTACTGGCAATACTTTATCTTATAGTCACTCTGTCACTTTGGGTATAAAATACTTTTTTTTTAGTTCGAAGCAGCTTTGTGTTATAAGATGTATTGTTGAGATCGCAACAGCTTTGTTTTAGAACCAATTTTAGCTGTTCTATGATTTCGTGTATGCTTGCAACAAACAAACCATACTAAAGTGGGCATATAAGGTATTGAAAATATAGCTCTCATACTTGTGAAGTCAGGTATCAAAATGACCACACATCTACGAACGTTGTGGCAAGGAAAACAATTGCCATCAACAGTTGCCGTAACAATCATACAGACAGTAGCTGGCTATCAAAGAACATAACCACTAGGAAGGCACATATTGAGTGTATATCGAATATGTATATAAGACAGAAAGCCGTAGAGGAACCACACAGGCATAATACTTTAAAAAGGGGAATTGTGTAACGTACAGATTGAAAAATAACTAAATATAACAAAACATACAGACTAGATGCAAGCTGTTGGCTGTTAAAATTATGAAACATAGAGGAGTTATTAAATGAAACGTACATGAAAACAAAATACAAAATATAATTGCAGAAAAATTATGACTTAGATTTACAAACAATTATAGTACATCATAATGTATCCGCATTTATATCTTGCACTTCGTTTTGATTTACGCTTCATTTAACACTTTCTCTATGTTTTACAATCTTAACAGCTAACAGCCCGCATGAAATCTGTATGTTATCTTATATTTGTTTACTTTTCAATCTGTACATTACATAATTCGCGTTCTTAAAGTATTATGCCTACATAGTTCCTCAGCGTTTTTAAGTGTATGTAATATGCAACCGATGTACTCAATACATGCTTTTCTAGTTGTTACGTTCTTTGATAACCAACTGCTGTCTGTATGGTTGATAACGCCATGTGCTGACGGCAATTGTTTTCCTTGTCACCAGTTTGTCGATGTGTGTCGGTCCGATGCCTGGCACTATATGTATGAGAGCTATATTTTCGGTACCCTATGGGCCTACTTTTGTGTGGTTTGTGTTTGCACTTCAGTGTAGGTATCCATAGAAACTGTTGTCCACAGCGCATATATTTTTCCTGAGGCATTCTTTTTGTATTCTATTTTATTGTTTTCTCTCAGCTATGTCTGCTGATGGTATACCGAAACGCGTCAGTAAATTAATTTTCGACCACAACCTTTAACAATTCATTGCATACCAAACACGCTGTGTTTCTTACAACGGAAGTAACACTTAACACCGCACGAAAACATATTTTTCTGTACTACTCACTCATTCTAAAAACAGTTCTATGAGCCAAACGTATACAAAAATGAGCGTGTTATTACGAGAGCCATTTTAATAATCATGTGTTCCAGGTCTAAGGGAGGAATTTTGGTAACGTGAACAAAATATCAATACAACAGGACACTTCAGGATCGCGACTTATGTCTATTTCTCTCCGATTTAAATAATTACGCTATTTGATCAACAAACTTTTTCTACTGATCTGATAGTGTGCGCAGATATTTAGTCTTCAAAATGCAGGTGTGGAATTTCAAGTGAAGAGGTCACAGCAAACCGGAATAGAAAGCATTATCTTTAAGAACTTATTTTATTTCGCCCACCCCCAAATTGTTTTTCTACATAGTTTCCGTCATTGCTGAGGTTGTCATCATTGCAAGGAACCAGTTGAGGCATGAGTGTCGATTACTAGTTTTAGTGGGTCAGAGAGAATCCCAGGTGGGAACGTTTGGGATGGGATTTACAGTTCCGGCATTTGTCTTAACAACGAATGGAAACCTATTTTTAGTTTAACTCCTCCCAAATGCTCCGAATTGAGATTCTCTCTACCCCACTTGGTATTCGATAATGCCTTGGATCAAATGGTTCTCCGCATTGATGATAGCCTCAGCAGTGACGGAAGCTATGCAGAAAAGTAGTTTAGTATGTGAACGAAACAAAATAAAGTATTAAAAACATTGTGTCCCTTTACGAAACCATTCTTTGCCTGCTTTTCGGATGCGTATTTCGTGTTTCCCACAGTCGTCTGAAGGTTCACTGCATATCTCCAAATACCATTGGTCACATCGACACTTCCCTCTGTCCAATAACACGTACACAGACATATAACTTACATACACAATTCACATTCACTACATTTTAATATATGAGTGGAATAACGTTCTCAAAGGAGGAAAGTGTTTCAGAAATGAGTTAATAAGGTACCAATCCCTTGGTTCCGACCAAGATTTTGGGAGGTTTTCCTTTATTGTGAGGGGTATGCCAGAACCGGTAAGCCCTTCTCAAATGTTACGAATGGGGATGCTCCAATTGCCCCGCTATCAGCTTAACTGATACTTGGCTGAATAGAACTGCGACTCATTAATGGGTCAGGTCTCGAAGTCATCGTCTTTACTTAGTAACCGAATCTTACTGTGCATATTCATAAAGACATTTTGCTACTGACCATGTGTCCAGGTAATGATAGGTTGGGTGCATTTCTCGGTGTTACTGTATGTTAGTATCCGCCTTCGTCAATTCTGTTTCAGTTTACCCTGAATACTTACAACACCAGTTAGGGGAGACGGAAGGCAATTTTTATTCCTATTCTGTCAATGCTATACCCTTTAAATAGGTACACTTTTCAAAAGGACTATAAGTGATAAAACAATGAAATTTTTACTGCATATGTATGACATATATGTCTCAATTTACAAGTAGAGTGAACATAATACTTCTTATGGTTTTGAAGAAAAAAATTATTCTTTCACTAGTAAAATTTAATTTTTTTCACATTAATTATTATAAACCAGTTTCTGATTGTTTGGTGGCTCTCAATTTACTTGTAATAACTTATTACCATCGGCAGTACAAATTTCATGTTTCTAACCCCATTAGTTTATCAAATGATGGTACCTGAAATTAAAAAAAAATTAGTTTTGAGAAAAATCCTTTTAAAGTTTAATATTGCAGTTCTAGTATAGTTACTGATGAGCATTACTTACCACTAATATTTTCCTGCACCATACTGAGCATCATCTGAATCATACTGATCTTCTTTTCTTCTGTTGGTCCCTCTTCTTTTCTGTCTGGCTTCTTTTGTGCATTTTAAATTAGCAACATCTGCAATAGAATCACAGGTCAGAGCAATGTCGGCAGCAGTAATAATCGCTCGCTCCTACAGAACAGTCGCAATAGTTCGTTGTTATGGAGCAGTCGCAATAGCTCGCCGTTACGGAGAAGTCGTAGTAGCTCACCGCTACAGTATAGTTGCTAGTCACGTAAGAGCAATGGCAGTCGCCGCTGGTGCAGCGCAGTTCATTGCCATGTAGTGTAATGTAAACTTTATTATTCTTCATCGCCATGCGCGTACTTAAATTTATTGTCTGAGATGTTAATATCAACTTATTTTAATCCTTTTGTGATTTGTCAACACTAATTAAGTCAGACTTGTAATGTTCAATTTTTTATGTAATGGTTTGCAGAAATGTTTTCAATAATAAGGTTTTTCAGAACATAATTTTTACTTAAATTTAAATATTTTACAAATTTTCCCAGATCATAGTCATGTGTTGTTTAATAATCAGAGGACCAGCTATGCAGCTGTGTCAACAAGCAAAGTCAGTTTTTTTTCTAATAATGCAAATCTCAGACAAATGTTGTTCAGTAGTAATAGATAGGCCAGCATTGCACTAAGCTGTACCATTTAGTACCAGATACATAGACAGCGTTATCCGGCGACACCATTATGAAGTAAGAATTTTTCAGTTTATTCAGGTTGGTTTCACAGGGCCATGACGTAGCGCTGCTTGCGCGCAAAATTTATCGGTTTCAGTTCTCAGTCAATTTTGTACAGGAAATTTTTAGATAGGGGAAGGTTAAAATCCATTATACTCATTAAAGAAAGTTTAATTTATGGCCACTGGTGCATGTGCCACAGATTATCTTTTTCTTCGCAGAATGAGTAATTACTAGCATAGTTTGAGTTAAGCTTTTCTTTTTTTCTTTTTTTTCTTTGCTATTGATTCCTCCAGCCAACGGCTTTACCGTAGTGGTGACACCGGTTCCCGTCGTATCACTGAAGTTAAGAGCTGTCGAGCTTGCTTAGCATTTGGAGAGTGACCATACGGTCTATCGAGCGCTTTTGGCAAGTGGAGTACACTCAGGCCTTGGAGGCCAATCGAGGAGATACTTGACTAAGAAATAGCGGCATCGGCCACGAAAACTGTCAACGGCAGGGAATGCGGTGTGCTGACCACTCATCCTGTGACGCCTGTGTCTGAGGATGCCACGGCGGTCAGTCGGTACCGTTAGGCCTTCCGAGGCTTGTTAGGACGAAATTCTTATTGTTTCGTACACCACTTAGTAGCAAGTTGACTGTATCTTAAGAATTTAGTGTTTGTTAGATGTATTTGCCCATATTGCTGTCCAGTTTCTGTCAGTGTATGTCCATTCCACTCTGTTCATTTCGGATTTGTGGAGCATCTCTTCATACACATCTGCAGCTTTTATGAAAGTTTTGTCTTACCTTGACCAGTATGTACACTTATCAGCCAGAAAATTATGACCACCGGCCAGCTATTGATATAAACCCTTCCAGCAGCGTCACCTGGGGAGAAATGACTGCTAGTCAGACAAACGCACAATCGTGCAGTATCAGTAAACGTGTGCACGTGTGTAGAATGGGGAACGCGATCGATCTACCTGAGTTTGACCGAGGACAGATTTTGATGGTCCGGAGGCTCGACACGAGCATTTCGGAAACTGCACAACTTGTTGGATGTTTGTGGAGTGCTGTGGTGTCTTCACCACGTGGCGAAACCAAGGTGAAACCACGTCCAGGCGTCGTGGGTTTGGGCGGACGTTTTAGGATGGGAAGGCTGCTAAAACAAGACTGGCGGCGAACTGTGGCGGGACTAACATCAGATTTTAATGGTGGGCAGAGTACAAGTGTGTCTAAACACACAGTGCACCGAACACTTCTAACGATGGTCCTCCGCAGCCGAAGACCCATGCATGTGCCAATGTTAACACCACGACATCAGCCGACGGCTGAAATGGACACGTGACCATCAGCACTGGACGTTGGCGCTGTGGCAGAGCGTTTCATGGTCTGATGAATCCCGATATCTTCTTCATCGTGCTGATGGGAGAGCGCGAATCCGTTGTCTTTCAGGGGAACAGCTCCTTGACATCTGTACGGCGAGACGGAGAGAAGCTAGTGGCCGTTATATTACGCTCTGGGGAACATTCATGTGGGCATCCATGCTTCCAGTGGAGCTCGTACGAGGCACCCTGACTTCAAGGAGTATCGTACACTGGTTGCAGACCAAGTAAACCCCGTTATGTCGGTCAAGTTTTCCCGAAGGCAGTGACATTTTTCAAGAAGTTTGTGCACCATGTCACAAGGCCAGAAGTATGATGGAATGGTTTGAAGAACACAGTGGCGAGTTCCAATTGATGTGCTGGCCCCCAAGTCGCCAGATCTAAACCCGATTGAATACATCTGGGATGTTTCTGACATCAATTATCCTCTCCCAAAATTTCATGTAATACTCGGCCTGTGTTCCGTCTAAGTCGGATGGCTTTCCTTTCGCTGACTGAACTATCCAGGCAGTTTCAACACCCGCCCTCGCTACTTCAATTATGTCGACGATCTACTATCCAAGCGCTTCTGCAGATTTTGCTGAAGACACAAGTTTCTGGATCCGAGTCCTGGTCCTGCACAAAGTTTCAGTCTTCCAAAAAGCTTCAAAACAGCACACACAATGCTATTCTTACCTCGGTTAAGATTCTGACAATATGCAGAGATATAATACTCATAGTTTTTTAAAACTGTTGTGGATGGTTATTGTTAACGTTCCGTTGATGACGAAGTCGTTAGAGAAGAGCACTCATCTGACAGTAAATAAATCGTCCTGAACACTGATCTTCGAAGCACGCTTCTTGCGAAAAGGACTCCAGTGCATGATCAAGTTTCATCTGTTATACTAGACTCTAGGCGCGCGCGCTCTCTCACATTCACACACACACACACACACACACACACACACATATATATATATATATATATATATATATATACGAACACGCAGTCAGAGAGACTGCGCCCAAAAGAACCTTTCTAAACACACCAAAGTTGTACGTGAACGAGATTTTAGAGTGTTGATCACGATTGACAAAGATCCGGATTCAAGCCTCATATGGTAGGTCTCATTACATGTTCTCCGGCATACGGCAGTTTTGCTCCTGGGAATGTTTTCAGTATTTTACTCCATCTAGAAGGTTCAAATCTTTGAAATAATTCAAACTGAATAATTCAGTCCACTTCGCCAAAGAAGTCGTGAAGACATCTTGCGTAGTTGTTAGTAAAACATCGCTTCTTTCCGGACCTCAGACACGAAATATCCACGTCTGCGTGCAGACAAGTTTGTTGGAACTTTCCCAGCCCTCAAGGTCCGAGCTCCGCTTTATTTTCGCAAGTGTTTTCTTCCATGCTCTCGAGTTTTTATCCACTAACGTACTTTCTGTCCTTGTACAAACTAGTAATGAGAAAGGAGAGGTACTTATCGACATCCTATTTTTGCGTGAGTACATTCGAGAATGTTTTTCTTCTATTTTTGTGTCTCTAAACTGAAGAGCAATCTCTTTGCCGACACGATACACAAAATGTTTCATGTGGAGTAAACGTGTAAGCAAGCTTGGGGGAATTTCTCTGTAACGATTTCTGACCTCGAGTCATTGATTTATTTCAGTGTCTCCAGCAAATATGTGTCTTAAGATTACTAGTTTGGCGTTCCTTTTTTGTACAATTTCGACGTGTAACAGGATTAGCAAGAGTCACGAAAAACTTAAGGCTTCACCGTCACTTTAACTGCTGTTACATCTGTGGTTTACAACTGCGGCACCTACCTCATAATATTTATTTCTATAATGTACTTGGTGAATCTATAGTTCCCTCACTCTTATCGTTCGATTGTATATTTAAATTCATATCAGATATCTGTGTATTAGTCCGATTTCATAACATTGTTTGATTTGAGGAAGTGGGACTATTATTAATTTCATTTCGTACTATTTACGTGTACACTATGATTTCGGTTTTTTAAAATTATATGTATTTCATTTGGTTAGATTCTTTTCTGTAACCCAAAGAATCTAAGGATCCACGTTCCGTTTAGTGAAACGTTGGCCTCTCTCCATCTCTTCCTGTTAATCCCTCCTAGGTAGTCCCAAGACGGAACTGCGAAAAGATTTTACGGGAGTCCAGCACCTTCTTTTGTGTTGAACTGATTGTCACTTTATTTTAGGGGTATAAGTGCAGATATTTTTATTGATGACTGAGGAATGTACTAAACAACATTACATCAGTATTTACTTCATTTGCAGACTAATAATTATAGGTATTTCGAGCAGTATGCCTTTAGATGGTTATTACCTCCAAATAGGCAAAGCACAAGAAAGTCATTAATGTTTATTTTCTCCAGGACAGCAGATTGCGTAGATGCGCGGACGAAAGACAAATAGTCTAAACTGACAGGCGTAGCCCACCTCATGGTGCAGTTATAACCGCGCAAAAAACATCAGTTAGTAAATTATGTGACGTATTTGAAGGGAGACTGTTAGAACAGAGAAAAAACAACTAACACCCTGAAGTGGATACACATTAAGGTAACAATTATCACAATATCTGTACCTAAACGTCTCTTCAAAAAATTCCGGAACGTTCGTAATGGTGTGTTGGAGTGAAATGTGGTTGGCATACCTGCACACGCCTGTATTTAATGTGTAACTGCCGGAAGTTTCATTGTTGTATGTCAGTTAGTTATTGTTCAGTGCTGTACTGAGTAGAACGTTGTGTCGCACAGTTTGTTAATTTCGAGCTGGGGGAGTGAGGGGAGCAATGCGTCTGCATTAAATTTTGCGTGAAACTCAGGAAAACCTTTACAGAGACGCACCAAGTGATGCAGGAAGCCCACGGTGATCAGTGATTACACCGTATTCGGTGTTACGAATGGTTCACACGGTTTAAGAATGGCCGGATGGAAGTTAAAGATGACCCTCTTTCAGGACGCCCTTCGAAGTCTACTAACGACGCTAATGTCAGGAACCTCAATGAAATTGTGCGTGACAAAAGAAGACTGACTGTCAGAGTGCAGAATAATTCAACATTGAAGTTGGATCATGTCATGAATTTCCGACACAGCATCTTTGGAATGCATCGTGTTGCCTCTAAACCCGTCCCACGACTCATGGAGTTAACACCGGAAAGAGCTTCACTTCGCAATCTGTGTAGAGCTTTTGCATCGCGCAGATGAGAACGAGATGTTCCTTACGAGAATTGTGACTGATGATGACACGTGGATCTACGGTTATGATGCTAAGACTAAAGTTCAGTCTTCGCAATGGGTCGGGACAGGTTCTCCAAGACCAAAAGAAGCTCGTCAGGCCAGGTCAAATGTCAAAGCTATACTGGTAGTTTTCTTTGACTGAAGGATTAGTTCACCAAGAATTCATCGATGGTACTATCGGGACGTGTTGCGACGCCTGCGGGAAAATGGGAGAAGGAAACAACCTGAAATGGGCGAGACAACTCATGGATCTTGCTTCACGATAACGCACCCTCACATTTATCCCTGTTGGTGCCTGACTACTGCGCAGAAAACGAAATCACTGTGCTGCCTCATCCTTTGTGCTCTCCAGACTCCTGCAATTTTTGTTTTGTTTCCAAAGTTGAAAGGTGAAGATTTGCAATGATAGACGAGATAAAAGAATATTCGCAGGCGACGCTTCGCGCGATCCAGCAAGATGCGTACCATGACTACTTCCGGAAGTGGAAACGGCGGTAGGAGCGGTGTACCAATTGTGGAGGACAGTGTTTCGAAGAAGACCATGCACAATAAGTAAAAGGCAAGCGTGGAAAAATTTTGTGGAAAAAGTTCCGGAATTTTTTAAACAGACCTCGTATAACCTTAACACCTTGTTTGGTCTGTGAAGAGAGATCTACATACATACTCATAGTGTCACGTGATAAGGATTCTTTCCGTTCTAATTGTTTATGAAGTGCACAGAGAATGACTGCTTAAACGCCTCTATGCGTGCTGTAATTAGTGCTACGTAACAGATTGAAAAATATATAAAGATTCTTCACTTAATGCGAGTTCTTGAAACTTATAAATAGGTTTTCGCCAGATAATTGGCGTCTTTTTTCAAGGATCGTGACGCATTCCCGTGGGTTAAAACAAATCTGTGGCCATTCGTGTCTCCTTTATTGGTACATGTTCAATATCCTGTCACCATTCGTGTCCCATTTCTTGGTATATGTTCGAAAACCACCTGAACATATTGTAAGACGACACGCGCAAATAATTTGCAATCAGCATTTTATACACTGACTGCATTTTGACACGATGCTATTAATGAGTCGAAGTCGACCACCTACTTCAGCGACAACTGAACCAATGTGGTCTTACCATTTCATATGCCTAGAAATTGTTACATCCTGGTACTGTTGTGGGTTGACTGATAGTTGGTCCAATGTTTCTTGTTAATGAGCTCTGAAAAGAACTGTTTCTGGTATTTAGTTGATTTGCCATTGCCAGGAGATCCTATAGATAGTCTGGCTGCCTGTAATCACTGTTGCTCAATTAGCACCACCCAGGGGGCATGTGTAGGGTATTTTAAGGTTAAATCTACGGACGTGAGCAAAGCTACCTCCAGGGATGCTCTCTTTAAGTGGAAGAAGCTGCCTGATCCAGCTTGTGACTGCGGGGCTCCATACCAGACTGTTCACTACATTGTCAGTGAATGCAGGATTCGAGCCTATCACGGCGCCAAAGAGGACTTCCTGCTAGCAACTCCAGATGCAGTGCGCTAGATTGAAGGACTGGATATTCAGTTGTAAAGACACACTTAAGTTTCTTGTGTGTCAATATGTACATATGTATAGGTAATTTAATTTCATGATATGTCTGTATTAGCCATACGCTAAATAAATAAATTTGGGTTGACTGATTGGTAGTGTAGTCATATGACACTAAATTTTGTTTTAAATTTCTCAGTTTTTAAAACTATGTGCTAATCTTTGTACCACTTTGAAATATTATCAGGATCCGAGTGAAAATTTGTGCAGCTTTTTTCAGACAGCATTTCATTATTGCTAACTCCACCTACTCCATAAAGTCCGAAGTAACTATTAATATAGTGTGCCAGGTCATTGATACACAACACGAAAACAAGGGTCCCAACATACACACTGGGGCACGCCTGAAGTTATTTCTATTTCCGTTTATGACTTTCCATCCAATTACGAGAAACTGCGTCCTCCCTACCGAGAAATCGTCAACTGTTCGTCTCTTTTAAGAATGACGCACTGTATTCTGTTTGCTAGGAACTCGTACATACACCCACAAAACGGGTGTGGTATTCTGTGTGCTCGTACCTTGTTGATTAAGAGACATTTGCGGAACTGCAGCGAACGTCTTCTGGAAGCCAAGGAACACTGCATCAACCTCGGCGACGGTATCTGCTGCATTCTTGAACAGACCAAACACGATCATTGTTTGTGGAATCAACGCTGACTTCCACAGCGGAGAGTTTCGGTCTCCAGAAATATCATGATACGCGAGTATAAAATGTGTTCCAAAATTCTGTAGCGTACCGAGGTCGGCGAAATAGGCCTGTGGTTTTGTTCGTCCGTTCGACGACCCTTCTTCAAAACGGGAAAGACCTGCACGTATTTCCAATCAATAGAAACGCTTCATTCCTCCAGCTACCTGAGGGACACTACTGCTAGAAGAGGAGCAAATTCTTTCTTGTGCTCTCTGTAAAATCGATCATCCCATCATATCTAGTCTCCTCTCTTCTATTGAGCGATTTCAGTATCTCACAGTCTTGTCGACTTCACGTACGTATAACGTTTTACAGGGGGAATCCCCTCCCAAAGATTCCCAACTGGGATTCTCTCTGCATCGGATGTTTAGCTCAAGAGATGAAAGTAAGCCTTGCATCAGCCCGTGCTGATTTCACAAGTTGAGAATTAAAGATGAAACGCAACGCTACCCCATCTTCATCACTAAAACTATTTTGCGACAAAAATATAAATAAACAAATAAATAAAAAACAAACTGGTCAAATGATTCGTGAAATGATTTGTCTAATGTGACACTTCACTTGCAGAGCAAGCTTCGTGAAATATTTCATTTTCCCTCAAATCACCAATTAAGTACTCCTTGGTGGCCCTGATTGCTTTCAAGCAACTAAATCCTTTTTTTGCGAATCTAGATCTCTAGCAGGTGAATTTGATACCTCATTTGGCGATTTCCCATTCTTAGTTTAGCTACGAAAATTTGGACAAATCTCCATTCTGTAATTTTCTCTCAAATCGCTAATTAAGTTTCTCTTATTACTCTGATTGCTTTGCAGTTACTAAATAGTGTTTTGCGAAACCAGACCCCATGTTGATTAATTTGATACCCCATTTGTACATTTCCCACAATTCGTTTGTCTATGAAAACCGGGACAAAAACTCATTTTGTAATTTCTAGGGAGTCTGAACAAAATGTTCTCGGGATTCCAGCCCTTGTCAAGTAGTTAAAATGCGAAGATCTTTTGAGCAAGCACTGCTTGGCCATTGTCTAGCGATATGACTCCCAGCTGGCCGCTGCTACGCCCTCATACAAACTAGTTCCAGGCCGTGACGTCACTGGTGCTCACGGCGTCGCCGGTATGGGTATATGTTGACTCGGCTTTGGATGCGTCCGTTTCAACTCCGCGATCGGTGGATCCCACGCCGCGCTGAGCTGCAGACAGCAATCTGTCTTGCTGTCAGCGATTTTTATTTCTATGGTTTCTTTAATTACACAGTCTCAGATGCTGTTAGTGCGGGCCACGACAGAGGTTAAGTCAAATTAATCCGATGACTGTTCTCTAGAGCATCCTCAGCTAAAGTGGAATTGTCGGGGTAGCGTAGGCGATAAAACGTGCGTTGTTGTACAGAGCGTGTATTTGTTCGACGTGAGATTGGGCCACTCGCAGGGTATCTTGTAGACTCGAGGTGTTCTGAGTTATGTTGCATCTGCAGTTGGTCTCATTAATTGCCAGACTTTTGTCGGAGGACTGAAGATTGATTTGATTTTGTGACTTTGAGCCTTTTCTTTGCTCCGCTAAAGCGTAAGACCGAAAAACGAATTTAGTATTTCGCCCTTCTCTCTGTCGTTCTCTGTTTCGAAGCCATTATGGTCAAAGAGCATTTGGAGAGACGGTTTTGATCCTGTAACTACACTCCTGGAAATGGAAAAAAGAACACATTGACACCGGTGTGTCAGACCCACCATACTTGCTCCGGACACTGCGAGAGGGCTGTACAAGCAATGATCACACGCACGGCACAGCGGACACATCAGGAACCGCGGTGTTGGCCGTCGAATGGCGCTAGCTGCGCAGCATTTGTGCACCGCCGCCGTCAGTGTCAGCCAGTTTGCCGTGGCATACGGAGCTCCATCGCAGTCTTTAACATTGGTAGCATGCCGCGACAGCGTGGACGTGAACCGTATGTGCAGTTGACGGACTTTGAGCGAGGGCGTATAGTGGGCATGCGGGAGGCCGGGTGGACGTACCGCCGAATTGCTCAACACGTGGGGCGTGAGGTCTCCACAGTACATCGATGTTGTCGCCAGTGGTCGGCGGAAGGTGCACGTGCCCGTCGACCTGGGACCGGACCGCAGCGACGCACGGATGCACGCCAAGACCGTAGGATCCTACGCAGTGCCGTAGGGGACCGCACCGCCACTTCCCAGCAAATTAGGGACACTGTTGCTCCTGGGGTATCGGCGAGGACCATTCGCAACCGTCTCCATGAAGCTGGGCTACGGTCCCGCACACCGTTAGGCCGTCTTCCGCTCACGCCCCAACATCGTGCAGCCCGCCTCCAGTGGTGTCGCGACAGGCGTGAATGGAGGGACGAATGGAGACGTGTCGTCTTCAGCGATGAGAGTCGCTTCTGCCTTGGTGCCAATGATGGTCGTATGCGTGTTTGGCGCCATGCAGGTGAGCGCCACAATCAGGACTGCATACGACCGAGGCACACAGGGCCAACACCCGGCATCATGGTGTGGGGAGCGATCTCCTACACTGGCCGTACACCACTGGTGATCGTCGAGGGGACACTGAATAGTGCACGGTACATCCAAACCGTCATCGAACCCGTCGTTCTACCATTCCTAGACCGGCAAGGGAACTTGCTGTTCCAACAGGACAATGCACGTCCGCATGTATCCCGTGCCACCCAACGTGCTCTAGAAGGTGTAAGTCAACTACCCTGGCCAGCAAGATCTCCAGATCTGTCCCCCATTGAGCATGTTTGGGACTGGATGAAGCGTCGTCTCACGCGGTCTGCACGTCCAGCACGAACGCTGGTCCAACTGAGGCGCCAGGTGGAAATGGCATGGCAAGCCGTTCCACAGGACTACATCCAGCATCTCTACGATCGTCTCCATGGGAGAATAGCAGCCTGCATTGCTGCGAAAGGTGGATATACACTGTACTAGTGCCGACATTGTGCATGCTCTGTTGCCTGTGTCTATGTGCCTGTGGTTCTGTCAGTGTGATCATGTGATGTATCTGACCCCAGGAATGTGTCAATAAAGTTTCCCCTTCCTGGGACAATGAATTCACGGTGTTCTTACTTCAATTTCCAGGAGTGTAATTTAAGAAGGATTTTTGTAAGGTCGGTAGATAGAATTTTACTTCCATATTCGTTGAACGCTACACGCATTGTGGTGTCGTCCGAAGAACGGGTTGGCAAAGCAAGGTTGGCACCTCACACCGAAACCACAGAAAAGTGTAGTCGATGCACGCCGCACTGGCGAATGAGAAACGCCTACGTGGTCACGCCTGCCAGAGCTCCTCCACGCCACCGCAACGGCTCGTCTGCCTACTGGCTGAGCAGAGAAACTCACACCCAGCCCCCTGCAGAAATGCGGGAGGCCGAGGTGGTGCCGGTGGACGTGGCGAGCCTGCCCACCCCCTCGAAGGGCTGACCAGCAGACGCACGACGAAGAGACGCCCACCGCAACAACCCCACAAGACGAGGCCGTGTCAGTGGAAGAACGTACGAATGCCTGCCGCTCCCAAACGAGCGCAGCGTGTAGACTGTGCTATAGAAGAAAGCCACGTCACTTCGAGATGGGACTTACCCACACCTGAACAATCCCTACTCTTTTACCCCTGTCGGCAGCTCGTGGTGAAGTGGCAGCCGGCACGGTAGCTCAGCGTGTTCAGTCAAAGAGCTGGTTGGCCTATGTAATTAAAAAAAAAATCTGAGTGGAAGGATCAACAAACGAACTTGAACGGATGTCATGTGACGTCCGCAACGACCAAAAACAACGAACAAAATGTAAAAAAATGGCTAGCGTTGCTGCCGCTAGATCACGGATACTGGGTTCGATTCCCGACCGGGTTTGGAATTTTCTCTGCCCTGGGACTGGGTGTTTGTGTTGTTCTCATAGTTTCATCATCGTCATCATCACCATCATCATTCGTGACTGTGGCTATATTGGGGAGTGAAAAAAAATTGGACTGTGTAAACATTGGGACTTTGCACAGGCGCTGATGACCGCGCAGTTGAGCGCCCCACAAACCAAACATCATCATCCATTTATACCTATAGACACTCCTAAACCTCCAGATCCACCCAAACCACATAAACTCAGCGATATTTGCGGGATCATCGTTGGTGTAATCTCCAAGAGGGAACTCAGGATCATAAATGTCAATACTGTATTCACTCCCAACGACTGTGTCTCAGAAAAGTGTGTGTAGGAGGAATGGTGGTTGGGGAGGAAGAAGTCTCCCCTGAGGATATACCGGCCACCGATTACTTCGATAACCTCCAGCAGGTCCATCTGCATGCAAACTGCCGAACTGCGAGCGCTAAGTCCAGTGCGTAGTCAACGATAAAAAATGCGACACTCTCTTAGATAGGCCAGCAGTTTATTAGACGTCTTAGGCACAACTTAATGTGAACATTATGTCCCTTATTCTTCAAGTGAGAGCTTGTAAATTTGTACGTATCGAGTAATACTTTAAAATTCAGAGAAAATTATAAATAGAATATTCCTGTGGAAATGGATTGTACGAAGTTATGTAAACCTTCATATCTACACTGACGGCAAAAAATCTCAACACCAAGAAGGAGTTGTGCAATATAAACGAAAATTCGTAGGCGTGTTTCTACAACTGAAAGACGACGTCTGTTCAAATTTCGCGCCAGTCGTGTAAGAGTGGCGCTAGTAGCACCACGACGAGGATGCAAATCAGGTTTGCTTTAAATACACGCTGTGATGGTCGTGAGCGTTATTTACCTTTGAGACTGGACGTGGTGAGTTGATGTTAACCAAGAATGGCTTGAAGGCGCCAACATCAACACCTCACAGAGTTTGAACGAGGTCGTGTAATATGGCTGCGAGAAGCTTCTGCGGTAATGCGGAAAGACTTGGCACGCATGTAACCACTGCACATTACTCCTGGCAGCCCTGGTCACGAGAATGTACGGCCACAAGAACAGCGGGCTTCACAGGACCACGTGGCAGTACCGAGAAGGAAGACCATCGTGTTCGCCGTATGCCTGTGCAGCATCGTACTGCATCTGCAACAGCAATTTGAGAAGCAGTTGGCAACACAATGACACAACCAACTGTTGCAAATCGGCTACCTCAAGGACAACTCCGTGCCAGATGTCCTGTGACTTGCATTCCACTGACCCCCAACAACTGCCATTTGCGACTTCAGTGGTGTCAAGCGAGAGCTTACTGGAGGGCAGGTCGGAGGTCTGTTGTGTTTTCTGATGAAAGCTGGTTCTGCCTCGTTGCCAGTGATGGTCGTGCACATTGGTTAGAAGGAGGTCAGTTGAGGGCCTGCAACCAACCTGTCTGTGTGCTAGACACGTTGGACCCACACCTGGATTTATGGTCTGAGGTGCGATTTCTTATGATAGCAAAAGCATTCTCGTGGTTATCTCACGCACCCTGACTGCAAACTTGTACGTCAGTCTGATGATACGACCCGTTGTACTGGCATTCATAAGCAACAGTCCAAGGTGTGTCTTCCAACAAGATAACGGTGGTCCATATACCGCTGTTGTAACCCAACATGCTCTAAAGAGTGTCGACATGTTGCATTGCCCTGCTCGATCACCAGATCTGTCTCCAATCGATTACATGCGGGACATCATCGGACGACATTTCCAGCGTCATCCACAACGAGGATTAACCGTCCCTGTATTGACCCACCAAATGCAACAGGCACAGAACTCGATCCCACAAACCGACATCCCGCACCTGTACGACACAATGCATGCATGTTTGCGTGCTCGCATTCAACATTCTGGCAGTTGTACCAGTTATTAATGTATCAGCATTTCTACATCTACATCTGCATCCAAATGGATATTCTGCAAATCACATTTAAGTGCCTGGCAGAGGGTTCATCGAACCACCTTCACAATTCTCTATTATTCCAATCTCGTATAGCGCGCGGAAAGAATGAACACCTATGTCTTTCCGCACGAGCTCTGATTTCCCTTATTTTATCGTGGTGATCGTTCCACCATACGTAGGTCGGTGACAACAAAATATTTTCGCATTCGGAGGAGAAAGTTGGTGATTGGAATTTCGTGAGAAGATTCCGTCGCAACGAAAAACGCCTTTCTTTTAATGATTTCCAGCCCAAATCCTGTATCATTTCTGTGACACTCTCTCCCATATTTCGCGATAATACAAAACGTGCTGCCTTTCTTTGAACTTTTTCGATGAACTCCGTCAGTCCTACGTGGTAAGGATCCCACACCGCGCAGCAGTATTTTAAAAGAGGACGGACAAGCGCAGTGTAGGCAGTCTCCTTAGTAGAACTATTACATTTTCTAAGTGTCCTGTCAATAAAACGCAGTCTTTGGTTAGCCTTCCCCATAACATTTTCTATGTTTTCTTTCCAATTTAAGTTGTTCGTAATTGTAATACCTAGGTAATTAGTTGAATTTACGGCTTTTAGATTAGACTGATTTATCATGTAACCGAAATTTAACGAGTTCCTTTTAGCACTCATGTGGATGATCTCACACTTTTCGTTATTTAGGGTCAACTGCCACTTTTCGCACCACTTAGATATTTTTTCTAAATCGTTTTGCAGTTTGTTTTGATCTTCTGATGATTTTATTAGTCGATAAACGACAGCGTCATCTGCAAACAACCGAAGGCGGCTGCTCAGATTGTCTCCCAAATCGTTTATATAGATACGGAACAGCAAAGGGCCTATAACACTACCTTGGGGAACGACAGAAATCACTTCTGTTTTACTCAATGACTTTCCGTCAATTACTACGAACTTTCCTCTCTGACAGGAAATCGCAAATCCAGCCACATAACTGGGACGATATTCCATAAGCACTCAATTTTACTACGAGCCGCTTGTGTAGAACAGTGTCAAAACTCTTCCGGAAATCCAGGAATATGGAATCGACCTGAAATCCCTTGTCAATAGCACTCAACACTCCATGTGAATAAAGAGCTAGTTGTGTTTCACAGGAACGATGTTTTCTAAACCCATGTTGACTGTGTATCAATAGAACGTTTCGTTCGAGGTAATTCATAGTGTTCGAACACAATATATGTTCTACAATCGTGCTGCATATCGACGTTAACGATATGGGCCTGTAATTTAGTGGATTACTCCTACTACCTTTCTTGAATATTGGTGTGACCTGTGCAACTTTCGAGTCTTTTAGTACGGATCTTACGTCGAGCATTTCATATTTGCAATGTCTTATCTCCCGCTTACATTAACCTACTATCTTGCAATCTTAATCACTTACATACCTTACCTAGAGAAATATATTCCTGAAATTTCATTACTATACATTATTTTTTGGTGTTGCTATTTTTTTCCGTCAGTGTCCATTGTAATGAACTGAACTAATATATTATTTGATATAGGTCATCTCATTGCCTCCGGGAACAAACAGAAGGACCCACCGACGTGCCGACGAGTGTATTTTCGTTCGGCACAACCCCCATTTTCGTACAGCACAACACGCGTAGCTCTCATTTCGTTAATTCTGACTTCTCTCAGTTTTTGTTGGCAATCGTTGTCCCTTCTTCTTTGCCGGCTGAGTCACGCGCGCTTCGCGCAGCTGTTCAGCCGTCTCACTCAGGCGAATTACTCGCGACACTTCGCTCTATGGGCGCGTCATCTACACATGAGCGGTTGTATTCCGACTGCGGCCTTGAGTCACAGCTGCCGGCCAGCCTGACCCCTCAATACGTACGACAGGCCATTAGCCGCTGAATCACCGGAATACAGCTATTTCGGGCAACCGTACCGCTTGTTCGCGTCGCGGTTGCTCAGCGAACAGTAAACAAATCGGAATGCCTGCTGCTCGAGTAGGCCAAGAGATCGCGTCGAGCGGTGGTGGGAAGTCGTTGTGCAACGGTCGTTAGACGGGGATGACTGACAAGTTTGCTGTACACGGATTCTGTGGTCAGCATCCTAATATTGGTTTGATGCAGTTCTGCGCGCTAGTCTTTCCTGCGCAAACCTCTTCATCTCGATGTAATTTCTCTCACCTATACTAGTGTGACCAGACTTCCAAAATCAAAATATGGGACAAAAATTAGAAGTTCAAATGATCTGACATTTTGTGGAAACTTTCCTTGATTCCCAGCGCTGTGTCTGTATAACAGATGTGTGTTACAATATTTGGCTAATGCAGTAATTACATAGATCATGATACCACTTTGTCAAAACTAGCTCTAAGGAAACATCAAAACACCTTATATCACTATTTTTGCTACAAAGTAGCTCCAGGAACACTCTTCGGAGTGAACACATAGTGCGTAGTGAGGCGATCACACTGTTGTAGAAACAATTCAAAAGCCAAGATCGCTTAGATACTGTTTACTGGATAACCGGTTTCAACACACTAAAGGTGCCTCATTGGATCTGAATGTATATTAACACTTGTAAACCATCTGGATATAACGATACATGAGGCACACCAGCTGATATAAAATCATTGTCACAAAAAATAAGAAACAACTGCTCTCATGGTCATTCTTTTCCATAAGATACTAGTAGTAATTAGTGGTTATACCGTGGGACTGTGATTGGACAGCGCTATCCAGTGGCCGGTTGTTAACCGCTAGAATCGCAGCAGGTATAAGATATGTAAACTCGTAGCCACAAGATAAAGCTGTTTGGCACACGACCACTGCTCGACTAACAACGGTCGGCATCACACTGCCCTATTCCGCGCAGGTATACCTGCTGCGATTCTAGCGGTTAACAACCGGCCACTGGATAGCGCTGTCCAATCACAGTCCCACGGTATAACCACTAATTACTACTAGTATCTTATGGAAAAGAATGACCATGAGAGCAGTTGTTTTTTATTTTTTGTGACAATGATTTTATATCAGCTGGTCTGCCTCATGTACCGTTATATCCAGATGGTTTACAAGTGTTAATCTACATTCGTATCCGATGATGACACTTTAGTGTGTTGAAACCGGTTATCCAGTAAACAGTTTTTAAGAGATCTTGGCTTTTGAATTATTTGTACTCTCCCCTTGGCCACCAAGCTCCCCAGACTTGAACATTATTGAGCATATCTGCGATCCTTGCAACGTGCTGTTCAGAAGAGATCTCCACCTCCTCGCACTCTTACGGATTTATGGACAGCCCTGCAGGACTCATGGTCTCAGTTCCCTTCAGCACTACTTCAGACGTTAATTGAGTCCACGCGACGTCCTCTTGCGGCACTATATTTTATTGTTTTACTTTTGTCAAATGCAAACACGATTTATCGCTTTACTATCACGAGGTCTTTAACTAGGGTAGACAACAGGGGGGTCGCATTGTCCTGCTGGAACTGCCCAAGTCCGTCGGAATGCACAATAGGCAGGAATGGATGCAGGTGATCAAACAGGATGCTTACATAAGTTACTTACACTGAAGAACTAAAGAAACTGGTACACCTGTCTAATATCGTGTAGGGCCCTCGCAAGCACGTGGAAGCGCCTCAACACGACGTGGCGTGGGCTCGACTAATGTCTGAAGTAGTGCCGGAGGTTACTGACTCCGTTAATCCTGCAGGGCTGTCCATAAATCCGAGTACGAAGGGGTGGTGATCTCTTCTGAACAATACGTTGCAAGGCATTCCAGATATGCTCAATCATGTTCACGTCTAGGGAATTTGGTGGCCAAGGGGACTGTTTAAACCCCAAAGAGTGTTCCTGGATCCACTCTGGAGCAATTCTGGACGTGTGGGGTGTCGCATTGTCCTGCTGGAACTGCCGAAGTCTGTCGGAATGCACAATAGACTTGAATGGATGTAGGTGACCAAACAGGATGCTTATGTACGTGTCACCTGTCAGAGTCGTATCTAGATGTATGAGGGGTCCCATATCACTCCAACTACTCACGCCCAACACCATTACAGAGTTTTCAACAGCTTGAACAGTCCTCTGCTGACATGGAGGCTCCATGGATTCATGAGGTTGTGTCCATACCCGTATACGTTTCGAAACAATTTGGAACCAGATTCGTCTGACCAGGCAACATGTTTCCAGTCTACAACAGTCAATGTCGGTGTTGACGAGCCCAGTCGAGGCGTAAAACTTTGTGTCGTGCAGTCATCAAGGGTACACGAGTGAGCCTTCGGCTCCGAAAGCCCCTATCGAAGCTGTTCCGTTGAATGGAAAGCACCCTGGACACTTGTTGATGGCCCAGCATTGAAATCTACAGCAATTTGCGGAAGGGTTGTACTTCTGTCACGTTGAACGAATCTCTTCATTCCTCGTTGGTCCCGTTCTTGGAGGATCTTTTTCTGGCCGCAGCGATGTCGGAGGTTAGATGTTTTACCGGATTCCTGATATTCACGGTACACTCGTGAAATGGTCGTATGGTAAAATCCCCACTTCATCGCTACCTCGGAGATGCTCTGTCCCACCGCTCGTACGTCGACTATAACATCACGTTCAAACTCACTTAAATCATGATAATCTGCTATTATAGCAGCATTAACCGATCGAACAACTTCGCCAGACACTAGTTGTCTTGTATAGGCGTAGCCGACCGCAGCGCCATATTCTGCCTGCTTACATATCTCTGTATTTTAATACGCATGTCTATCCCAGTTTCTTTGGCAGTTTAGTGTATTTATAATCGTCAATTACCTTTTGCAGAAGAATGGTTGCATTTAAGAGTCTGATACTTTCAAATATAATTTTATAAAAATCGACACATGAACCGTCCTGAAAATGAGTCTTAATTCTAATTATTTTCTTAACGGTCTCCATATTAGACCTATTCTATCCATCTTTCCATAAAACATTTCTGATAGGGTACACTCTCTCTGCAGTAGCGTCAGTGCGAGACTGAGCTAGTACAAATGCAGTGTTGAGCTGCAAAGTTTTGGAGAAGGCATCTTTAACAGCATATTTAACCGTTCTTAATCCATGATTGCGTCCCGTATATATTTTTAACATGGTTCACTTCCTCAGTGCAGTCCATTGACAGGAAGGAATGGTTATGTTTGATTGCTTGGAATCGTAGCAAACCTTCCTTAGGAGCAAGACGCTATTCTTCGTCATTCGTGACGCCACTGTTCTCACTTTATGTAACTAAAGACATCATACTTTTGTGACGAAGTTTTGGTGGAAACAGTTAGCTTGTGTTTCTTCACATTAATGTGTTGCACAACATCAGATCAACCTCCGTGGACGATTGAACAAGTACTTTTACACAATGTGCAAACTAATTTTTCGCTTTGCTCTACTAATATGAGAAATGGAAAGTCAGCTTCAATTATTTCAGTAAATACACGGTTTCGTTTTGGCGTTTCTGTGAAAAGTTTGCAGTTTATCACATAAGGTAACGTAATCTGTGAATCTAACGGCCCAAAACCATACTTCTAAACGTGACGACATGAAGCAAGAGGTACAGCTCAAAGAAAGCGGATCCGACAAACTACTCGCCTTGTGGAACATTATGTAGTGATAATCAAAGAACTTCACAAATCCTGCCTCCTTCAGGTCAATTTAGTGAAAGAGTGTACCTGTCATCTTTATTCTTTGTGTTTGATAACAACTGTTTATTCTACATGCTACATATTACTTAAAAACAGGCTGTTTGAAAATATACGAGAAGGTTAATGAAACATGGGAATATATGCGTACCGTATGTATTTTCCTGGACAACGGGGAACTTAAAGTAAACAAGGGGCGATCCCGTAAAATACAGGAGTTTTGGCCACCCTAACCTACACACATTTGAACCTGCTTACTGTATTCAAGCTTTGGTCTCGCTCTATTGATTTGTACTCCACACTTCCCTCCATTACCAAATTAACAGTTCCTTCGTGTCTCGGATATTTTATTTATTTATTTTGAACTGATCTGGGTCATCGCTCCCTCTCTTACATCGGACCAGGGTTTCACACATACAATTCTTTTTTGTACACTGTTACGTGAGAAATAACAATTTTAATTTTCCAACTATCACTCACTCACACACACCAAAATGAATTTTAAATTCCCACCTGGAACATACAAAACAAGATGGCATAACAAGAGAATATCTGATAAACAGTGACCGTCCATGTTAGAAGGCATAGTTTACATACCCTATAGAGGCATGAAAAAGTGAAATCTATAAAAAGTAAGCACACTTAATTTACATACACAGCCGCCCCCCCCCCCCCCCTCCCTCTCACCACCTTATAAAGCTCATTCATGATCAACATACCCCACAAAACATTTTCGAAAATAATACAACAAATCAGTGTTGACTGCAGAATGATAGACGTACCACAATCTAACATCAGAGAACCGGGAAAAAGCAACAGTTTCATTTCAGGCCTAACGTTTTGTTAAGGGTATGCATAATATTGAAAAAATTGTAATTGATTGCAGACTACAAACGGAAACAAATCAGCTGTTTTGCAAATATCAGAAAGCCTCACAAATATCTTTATGTGACATTAAGATATATATTTTTCTGTTCATAATTTTATAAAAGTAAATACCATAATCTCAAAACTGTTATGAAGCATTGCGCAATATTTCTTTACATCTTGATTGACAGAAAATAACGTAATTTAATCGAAATATGTTTGGGTGTTGAACAAGAAGAGTGTGTTTGCTCAAGGCAGAGCCGCATTTGCAAAATTATTTAATAGCAGTTTCGTACTATTAAAAATCTAAAACTATCAGCCTACACATCCTAATGTCAAAGATTAGATCTGTACTCGGCCTTAGGATTTTTTCCTGTCATTCATCGCTTCTTTCATCTCCATATGTGAAAAATGCAAGTTGCTCCGTGGCTCTAGTCCAAGTTAGACATCAGGTCTTCCGGTAATTAACTGGGCATATCAGCTCAAAGGCCGCAGAAAGGCAAAGGCATAGCACCTCCTCTACCGTTATATCTAGTAGTACAAACTAAATTTCGGTCTGAGGACAACTTTGCTCTACTGTTGCTTGTCCCGACGTTCTCTTACTTTCAACAAATCACTGTTTCTATTTTCCTTGATATACAATACGTTTCAAACCAGCTTTCTCATTCTTTGTAGATGCTCTTTGCTTAACGATCTTATACTAGCGCATATTTGGTTTCCGAAATGCTACCTCGTGACTGTCCTTAGAGATGTAGAATACACCACGTCATTATCGAAACTTACTTGGTAGCTGGTTTGAGTCTAATGTGACTTCTAAAATGACTCTTAGGTCTCTTCCTTTTAAGTTCATTTCAAGCCAGGTGTGTGAGTGTGTGTGTGTGTGTGTGTGTGTGTGTGTGTTTCACCACGTTTTATGAAGTTAGAGAACATTCGACCATTCACGCATGTTTTATGTCACGACATGCCACAGTTTGGTCCGTTGCCTGAATTCCTCTTCAGTGTTTTGCGTAACACAACAGTAGTAATAATAAAGACGACGTCTTCCTTGTTGTTCCACTAGCATTATTTATTTACCCACAAACTGGCCTTCGGATTATTAAGCCATCATTACATGCAACTGAATGTCGCAGCCACAGGCAAATTTCTTGGACCTTAATATACAGAGTAGCGGAAAAAGAAAGCACATTTAGTATTTACATAAAAACAGCAGCTACCAATACTCCATATAAAACTTGGCATCTCAACTGAAACAGTTTTCTTGAAAGACGTTCGTTTCACTCGGAACTCTATGGTGTTAGATCATACGGTAAATAAAATTAATCTTTACGGCCTATACAATACGTATGATTTCTCCGTAATAATTACAGTCACAAAGTAGACCGAAAAGCTTCTTGTTCCATATTCTAGAAATTAATATCTAGAAATTAATACTTAGAAATTAATATTAATGTTTTGTATCATTGATTGCAGGCTTGAGCGTAATGTGGGGCAGAAATATCTGGAGGTACTAGAGTGGCTATAAAGGCCTCGTGACTGCCACATTTAGGACACGGTAATCAATGAAGACACACGCTCCCCCGGATAACTGTGCTTGCCTACATGTGTTTGCGGTAGCAGCCGATGGTATCTGCTGTGTCATTAGCGTAGACGATGAGGTGTAGCGGTTTCTACACTCGCCCTACCACGTTCTAGACGAGTATCGGGGAAGCAATATAGAGTCGTGTAACACTGAAGGCTGGTATTTCATCAGAGCCCGCATCGTTTATCAGATGACTTGATAAAGGTGATCCGCAGCCTTAAGGGGCGTCGAGTTGGCTGTAAAAAATAGAAACTATCGGTGCGCTCTGGTAAATACAGGGTGTCTCAAAACGAATATCCGGGTTTTCGAGATTTGTAGCATTTATTACAGTCAACTTATAATTGTAAAAATACATCCGATGAAAGCGCGAATGAAATGGTTTCCCTTACACGTTTTTAGTGTGAGCACCAATCATCACATGGCATACATCGAGTCGATAGGCGAGATCTTCTCAAACCTTGATCAGTGTCTCTGGAGTAATTGTTGCAACAACTGCTTCAGTCCAGTTTCTTAAGTCCGGTAGATCAGCAGGTAGCGGAGGTACATACACATCATGCTTTGTGAACCGCCAAAGGTAAAATCACAAGCCGTCAGATCGGCTGAACGTGGAGGCCACGCAAAACAAGCTCTGTCATCCGACCCTTGCGGACAATCCAGCGGTCGGGTACAACGTCAGCTAACAAATCGAATACTGGGTTATGCTGGTGCATCGGCACACCATCTTGCTGCCAAATAAAGATCTGTGGATCAGGTTTTTCCGATTGAGGAAAGAGCCGTAGTTCTAACACATAAAGATAACAAGCACCAGATACTCTTGCTTCACTGATAAAGAAATGCCTCTAAACTTAACGCGGCTATAAGGCACAAAAACACACGTGATTTAGGAGAATCTCGTTCTAGCTGTACCATACCGTAGGGACTTGCCGATCCACAGAAGAGCACATTATGTGTGTTCACATTTCCATATAGGTGAAGTATCAATTCATCACTGAAGAGGGCACGATCCAGAAAATCTTCATCGTCATGCAGTAATATTTCGTTTTGGTACTTGTAGACTCGATATCTGAACACTCATAATGAAAAGTGTTTGTGTTGCTCTTTTATTTGGCGTATTGTTTACAATTGTAAGTTGAATGTAATAAATACTACAAAGCCTTAAAATCCGGATACTCATTTTGAAATTCCCTGTACGAGAGATCCTCGAATAAATCTTTCGTCCCGCAACGGAGATCGCTTTGTTTTGAAACATCTTGCCAGACTGAAGCTGTGCGCCGGACCGGATTTAGAACCGGATGATTTATCAAGGGACGAGTCACGACCCAGCCTCACAACTGTACTTTTGCTGGCACCTCTCTTCCATCTGCCAAACGTCGAAGAATCTCTGATGTACGCCCCGGTGGAACTAGCAATCGTATAAGAACGGACAACGTGGAGATATGTCTTAGGCATGGCCTAATTCTGTGTCTAGAATGGATCTTTTACTCTGCGTCGTAGGTTAGGGGAGTCCTCTTACTGGTGAAAGTGTTGAGTTGTGCATGGATAGCTCGTTGGCCAAGTTTTGCAGGCCGATTGGAACTTTTCCTCTGACACTAAACAATATGCCTATTTCTAGGTTATCGGCTATTTCACATTTTTTCTCACCAAAGTCAGGGCACACGCGTACATGAATGAATTGAGTTTCTGTTGTTCAAAATTAGTTCTCCACCAGCGCAGAATTATCTGCGTGCTATTATCGAGACTATTTTCATGAAGTGGTACCCCTGAGCTCGTGCAAATGTCGTGATTACCGCCTCGAGCTGCTGATAAAATCCTTTATTTAACAACCACTTTCGGTCGACAGATCTTCATCTGATTCTTAAAAGCATATATACACTACGTGATCAAAAGTATCCGGACACCTGACTGAAAATGACTTACAATTTCGTGGCGTCCTCCATCGGTAATGCTGGAATTCAACAAGGTGTTGGCCCACCCATAGCCTTGATGACAGCTTCCACTCTCGTAGTCATATGCTCAATCAGGCGCTGGAAGGTTTCTTGGGAAATGGGAGCCCATTCTTCACGGAGTGCTGCACTGAGGAGAGATATAGATGTCGGTCGGTGAGGCTTGGCACGAAGTCGGCGTTCCAAAACATCGCAAAGGTGTTATATAGGATTCAGGTCAGGACTCTGTGCAAGCCAGGAGAGATATAGATGTCGGTCGGTGAGGCCTGGCACGAAGTCGGCGTTCCAAAACATCGCAAAGGTGTTCTATAGGATTCAGGTCAGGACTCTGTGCAAGCCAGTCCATTACAGGGATGTTATTGTCGTGTAACCACTCCGCCACAGGCCGTGCATTATGAACAGGTGCTCGATCGTGTTGAAAGATACAATCCCCATCCCCACATTGCTCTTCAACAGAGGCAAGCAAGAAGGTACTTAAACATCAATGTAGGCCTGTGCTGTGATAGTGGCAAGCAAAAAAACAAGAGGTGCAAGACCCTTCCGTAAAAAACACGACCACGCCATAACACCACCGCCTCCGAATTTTACTGTTGGCACTACACATGCTGGCAGATAACGTTCACCGGGCATTCGCCATACCCACACTCTGTCATCGGATCGCCACATTGCGTACGGTTATTCGTCACTCCACCCAACGTTTTTCCACTGTTCAATCATGCAATTTTTATACTCCTTACACCAAGCGAGGTGTCGTTTGGCATTTACCGGTGTGACGTGCGGCTTATGAGCAACCGCTCGACCATGAGATGCAAGTTTTCTCACCTCTCGCCTAACTGTCATAGTACTTGCAGTAGATCCTGATGCAGTTTGGAATTCCTGTGTGATGATCTGGATAGATGTCTACCTATTACATGTTACGGCCCTCTTCAACTATCGGTGGTCTCGGTCAGTGAACAGACGAGGTCGGCCTGTACGCTTTAGTGTTGTACGTGTCCTTTCACGTCTCCACTTCACTATCACATCGGAAACAGTGGACCTAGGGATGTTTAGGAGTATGGAAATCTCGCGTACAGACACAAGTGACACCCAATCACCTCACCACTTTCGAAGTCCGTGAGTTCCGCGGAGCACCCCACTCTGCTCTGTCACGATGTTTAGTGACTACTGTGGTCGCTGATATGGAATACCTGGCAGTAGGTGGCAGCACAATGCACTAATATGAAAAACGTATGTTTTTGCGGGTGTCCGGATACTTTTGATCACATAGTGTAGCATCATATTAGGCGAATACAAACTGATTGACGTCAGATAATAAAACCATGAAATTGTCAATTAAAATAATACTGTTATCACAGCGCAAAATACACTGTCCACTCACATTAATGCGACCGCCTGCCAGAAGCCTGAATAATCACGTTCTGCAGTGTGGACCGCTGCTAGATGAACAAGAAGAGAACCAGTGAGTTTCTGGAAGGTAACAACAAGGGGGTGTGGAGTCATGCCAACTCCAGTGCGGAGCCAGCTGCTCTAGGTTTTTCGGTTGAGGATCCATATTGCGAACTGTCCGATCGAGGTGTTTCTACAGATTTTCGATTGGGTTTACATCCGAGGACTATAGCAGCCAGAGGGGTACGATAAACTCATCCTGGTGCTCTTTAAATCGCGCACATACATTGCAAGCTGTAAGACACGTTGCATTGTCCTGCTGGTAGATGCTATCGTGTTGAGGAAAAACAAACTGCAATTTAGGTGTGGACATGGTCTCCAAGAATAAATGCATACTTGTGTTGATCCAGTGTATCTTCGAGAATAACGAGATCACCCAGAGAATGCTACAAAAACATTTCCCAGATCATAACACTCCCTCTTGTGGTCTGGATCCTTCCGACGATCGTTGCAGGATTTTTGCTTCCAGTCCGATGGAGCATAAAACGTGATTCATCTGTCACTATTGAATGGACCATCAGTTGCGATATCGGAGTGAAAATCCAGCCTTCGTCGCCGATGAACAACAGTGAATATTCGTGCATGAATCAGGCCCCCGCTTTGGAGCCCCATACACAGCGACGTTCGCTGATCGGTCATTGAGGAGACATTGCTGGTAGCCCCTTAGTTTATCTGGACGGCCAGTTTCTCAACAGTTGCATGTCTGTTCGCACATGCACATTCAGCAGCCATCGTTCACTTCTGTCATTATGGCCTGTGATGCACCTCAGTTGCCTTGGCGCTGATTTTGGACAGCATCATTTTGCCATGCGCGATATACTTTGACCATGGCAACAAGCGAAAAGTTTTAAACTTAACAGTTTCGACAATGCATCCACTCTTGCTTCGACAGCGAATGATCAGGCCCTTTTTGGAATCAGATAAATCGCTCCGTACCCGCATTACAGCGACTGCACTTTCCGCGTGCCCCCCTCCCCTGACAGGCTTTATGTACCCTTCACTGCCAGTGCTTCCACAGGTCATATGAAAGTGTTTATCGCGTATTGACACCGAACATAGACGGTGGTCAAATTACTGTGAGTGGGCAGTGTAAGTTACGTCGTTATTATACAGGGTGATTCAAAAAGAATACCACAACTTTAAAAATGTGTATTTAATGAAAGAAACATAATATAACCTTCTGTTATACATCATTACAAAGAGTATTTAAAAAGTTTTTTTTTCACTCAAAAACAAGTTCAGAGATGTTCAATATGGCCCCCTCCAGACACACGAGCAATATCAACCCGATACTCCAACTCGTTCCACACTCTCTGTAGCATATCAGGCGTAACAGTTTGGATAGCTGCTGTTATTTCTCGTTTCAAATCATCAATGGTGGCTGGGAGAGGTGGCCGAAACACCATATCCTTAACATACCCCCATAAGAAAAAATCGCAGGGGGTAAGATCAGGGCTTCTTGGAGGCCAGTGATGAAGTGCTCTGTCACGGGCTGCCTGGCGGCCGATCCATCGCCTCGGGTAGTTGACGTTCAGGTAGTTACGGACAGATAAGTGCCAATGTGGTGGCGCTCCATCCTGCTGAAATACGAATTGTTGTGCTTCTTGTTCAAGCTGAGGGAACAGCCAATTCTCTAACATCTCCAGATACTGTAGTCCAGTTACAGTAGCACCTTCGAAGAAAAAGGGATCAAAAACTTTATTGGCTGAAATGGCGAACAAATGTATAACTAAATGAAACTTTATAGCTCCCTTAATTCGCCGACAGATAGTGCTTAGCTCTGCCTTTTGTCGTTGGAGAGTTTTAAATTCCTAAAGTTGTGGTATTCTTTTTGAATCACCCTGTATAATCTGTGCTAGGCAGTGCACTCTTATACATCAGCAACCGGCATTAATACTGTGCGCGGATGCCGTTTATGTTACGATACGACGACTGTATTTATTTTCAGTCACAGATTCATGGTGTCATTATGATGTCAATGAATTTATGTTCACCTAACATGATATTGTACATGCTTTTAAAAGCATGATCATGGTCTGTAGACCGGAACTGATTGTTAAATAAAGAATTTTATCAGCATCTCGAGGCGGTAGTCATGACATTTTTCAAACTCTCGAGACAAGTTAAGAATTGTAAATTATGATGAAGTGTTCTCATTCAAACTAGTAACACAATCGCCTGACGGAGTAAGCAAAATCTAATAAGAGTTACAAAGAAAATTGACTTATAATGCAGACTGTTTTGACAATATTATGAGAATGCGACCGACACAAAAATATCGCTTTGCTAAAATTACTCATATAATTTAAATATCACGTGTTCGTTTTCTTGTAACACACCTGAAATATTTATTTAAAATAAAATATTCAGTGAAAGTTGTCGCAATCCTGCTGTTACATTTCTCTAGTTTACTTCTAAGACCAAGTTAAACAGTACATCACCATAGCATAGAGAAAAAATGTTCTGTAAGAAGATGTAAAATCAGTTTTTTGTTTAAAACATTATATTCCTGCGGACACAAAACTTGCACTGGTATTGTCATGTTTTCTTTTTTATTATTTGCTTAATGTAAATAATGTTAAGGGTGCATTGATAATGGTTAACCTTTTTAAGCATTTAATCAACATTTGTACAACTTTGTAGTTTATTGTAATTCAAAACAATGACAGATTCTAGTAAAAAAACAAAAAATGATAGTTCAGTGGGTAAGAGTTTTGTCCACGGAAGGCAATGTTACTGGGTTGACTACCGGTCCATCTGCCAGGAAGTTTATCGCCGGCCGAAGCGAAACGGGTGGTAAATTAGTTAACACATCGTCTTCCAAGCAGCTGTTGGATAAGAAATTACTTAGATGGTATGCTTTCAGTTTATAGTGCAGGTAATAAATGGCAGGTGACCATTTCATTTTGTTCCTCAGTGCTTTGGTGACTGATCTAGTTGTACAGATACTGCGAGCGGTGATCAAAGAAATCCCACGCAAAGGTCATCGGCCGGAATATACACTGGAAAGAATCAGTCATTATGGGGAAACCTCAAAAAACAACTTGATAGAGGGGAATCTGAGGGGAGCCTCGTCAACGTCAATATCATTGATAGTTGAGCTGTACCTCTGTATTACGAGATTAAGGTACTGAATAGACCAAAGCTTGGTTGAAAGATAGATCTAAGCCATGGAATGACGTGATTTAGCAGTACCGCAGAAAAACTAAATGTGAATTATCAGACAGGTATTTGAGTCCCGCCCTAACGAATAAGAGACTGTCTATATCTGTACGCCGCATGTCACTACAAATTCAAGAGGATACTTTTCGTCGTATTGTACGTTAAGCGTTCCTCGCCGCTCCTCTCACGGATGGAACTAGTGAAGAATGGTTGGTTGTATGCTTGCGTGTCTTAAGCTTAATGGTCTCATCAGCAGAGATACGATGTGGCGGAACGGCGGGGTTTGGGAGGGGGAGAGGGCGTGGGAGGAAGTAGGAGACAGACGTTCTTGAAATTCCCAGTCGAGCTATATTGTGTATTTCCTCGACAACTGAATGGCTGACAGAAACAAAGCTCCATCCGAACTACAGCTTGCTACTAGAAAATATAACCTTTAGTAAATGTCAGGTTTTAGTAGGCACGTAGAGCTTGGAGAAATTTCTTTGTTTTTCTTTCTTGTTGGTGTAGAAATTCAATATGCAACAGACTTTCTATCTTAAAATATGCAAGACACTGCATGAGCTAGTATTGAAACAATTGATAGTTTATTCTGACTTTCCAAATATCTCTTATGTAAATGGTCAAATGTCGCGCAATATGAGGGTTTATCGAACGATTATTCTTACTTACAATTGCATTTCTATAATTTTATTCACGAAGAGTACACATGAAACAAAGGGGGTACGAGTAATGAAAATCAGGAAACACGTAGTGTTTTAAGCATCAGTTTCCAGGTATATGTCACAGTTTCTGCTTTGAGAGTTGTGTAGAGCATTTAAAGACAGCAAGTATAATTTTTATGAGCGTCGTAATATTGTGTTTCGACTTTTTAATTGACCTGCTATAACAGGTTATTTCATCGGAAGGCTAACATCGCGCAGCACAGGATATTTCCTTTTCTCTGTTCCCAAATCATTTTCTTTTCCTTCTGCAGCTATGCCAGTGCAGATAAATTGCATATACATTACACGTTTATGGCTGTAAAACTGAAACTTCGAATCCTATCTAAAGCACACTGCGTATATAGTGGCACGATTCTTTGGATAACATTTTATTTATAGTAGTAAAACACTTTAAATCCTCAGCTTTCATTTCGATGACTGTGCGGCTATTTTATTCTGATCTGCCCTAAAGGCATGTAGGTAATCTACTTTTATTGTCTTTCTTAACTTTGTTATACCAAAATCTACATCACATGTAGAGTCTGACACAAGGAACTTACGTTGAATTTCCTCAAACCAGCTGCAATTGCTCGTCTGCAGACAGAGTCCCAGTACTGTCAAATTCTTATTTATCTTATTCATCATACAATATTGATTACTGTCATTGAGTTTCTTCACAGGCAGCCGGCCGTTGTGGCAGTGCGGTTCTAGGCGCTTCAGTCTGGAATCGCGTAACTGCTACGGTCGCAGGTTCTAATCCTGCCTCGGACATGGATGTGTGTGATGTCCTTAGGTTCGTTAGGTTTAAGTAGTTCTAAGTTCTAGGGGACTAATGACCACAGAAGTTAAGTCCCATAGTGCTCAGAGCCATTTGAACCTCCCCTCTCTCTGTCCATCTCCTCCTCTTTCTTTCCTCTGTCCATCTCTTCTTCCACTTTCTCTTTGTCCATCTCTTCTTCTTCACTTTCGCTGTTCCCACTCCCCCTCTCTCTGTCCATTTCTTCAGCCACCATATCTGTGTCCTTCTCCTCCTTCTCCCTTCGTACTGCAGTTTTGTTTTCGTGCAGATCATTGTTTTAGTTGTCATAGCTCCAGAACTATTTGTCGTACAAAGGTATAATTTTGCAGGTGCATTTAGCGGTATATGTGGATGTTGTATGCAAAATGTGTTGCGAAGAGAGCTAGTACCAACGAAGCAATAAATTTAAACGTCATGCATGATGCGGCAATTTTGCACGCCTCTCAGTGCTTATGACGTCATATCTCCTGAAGTATGTGTAGTCTGATGATACAATTTTGCCGGTACACACATCAAAAAATGTTTTGAATCACCTCGGTTCCAAGAGTTCAGGAACCTGTACAGAAAATTGGAATAGAGATCAACATTTCCTGGTGGAATGACTGGAATTATCGTCTGTCGGACCCCCTCCGTCTAATAGGCGCTGTTCATTACATCTTTGGACGGGTTTAGTGATATCACTGAACAGTCAAAGGGACTGTGTCTGTGATACAATATCCACAGCCAATGTCTATCTTGAGGAGCTATGGGAACCGAGGAGATGCAATACTTTTATTGATGTGTGTATGAGAATACTGTCTGCAGAATGTGGCGCGAATACAGTTAGTAGAAATGAAGTAATAAAATAAAACGCCCTGCCTGATGCGACAGTTTTACTGCATGAACAGTTAAAATGTAGTAAGAGATAAGCTTTTTTCCCCCTCATCATTTTGTGGGGTTGTCAGCGAGTAAAAGTTACCTACAGGTTTGAAATTATGTTTAAAGTTTGTTGCAAATCACTAAGTGCTCTCATTTGTTATTAATTTCCTAAGATGGCATACTGTCGTATTGAAATACACTATTAGACACATTGTCTAAGAGTCGACATTTCTGGCAGAGCCTACTGCTTTGTTTCATTACTGAGTATACCGTCTTGACTGAATGACAGTTGGCTGTCAAATTGCCTTGGTCAAAGAAATTACTGTTACAAGCAGGTGACATTTTTAAAAAAATCTTTGGACTCACTGTCCGGTAGGACACCATCTTAGGTAATTTATAACACTTGTAAGTAAGCATTATAAATATGGATTCTTATATGGTTATATCACTTGTTATGTATTTCACTGTAACCGTCTAATCTGCTTTCAGAAAACACTTGATATTGGCACCTTGAAGCCGAAATCATGATTGTGGAAGTGTAAATGTAACACTGTAAATAAACGACAGTCTAATGGCGGTAATGACTTTAAATGGCTCTGAGCACTATGGGACTTAACTTCTGAGGTCATCAGTCCCCTAGAATTTAGAACTACTTAAACCTAACTAACCTAAGGACGTTACACACATCCATGCCCAAGGCAGGATTCAAACCTGTAACCGTAGCGGTCGCGCGGTTACAGTCTGTAGCGCGTAGAACCGCTCGGCCACCCCGGCGGGCTACTGACTTTAAGGAAATATATTATGACTGTGGCCCCGCATTATGAAAAAATTATTAAAAGTCAGGGTTCGCGCAACGTGAGGTACATTTCTTTTTCAGTGTCACACCCACCCTTTTGATGGGCAGGTGGTTCTTACCCTCGAGGCGATTGTTTTCAGACGATGTGTGACATGTCTACCAAGGTTGGCTGAAACGGTCCAATAGTTTAGGAGGAGATGTGGAAGATACATACATACATGTTTACAATATGTGTGGATTTGTTTCATTCATATACGCTACATTTTCTCTTATTCGCTTTTTTTCCACTGGCAGCTGCACTAGCTATGTTAGACTGAACACTTGGTGAAAAAAACGTACTCCACCTGCTAGCGAGAAACGTAAGCTACCTTTGGCCGCCAGAGCAATCCTGATACGTGCTCTGAGTTGGAATGGGCCATTTTTCCACCCAAGCTAGTGGGCGCACGAATCGCGCACTTCAAAACAAACTTCAGCTGCATCCTAGCGGAGAAAAATATACGCATGATCCTCTGTAAACCAACGACAGATGGAACCGCGGCAAGTGCAGTGCGCGTTAATCATTTGCGATCGTCGTTTGGGAAAACAGGGAAGATTAGCGTCTCATCGAATCAGCTTGCGATTGGGATCGGCCCCCTCTTCCACTGAGCCACTCATATTTGAGTTTGTCAGGATCAACAAGCATGTGACCAGTGACACTACTCTTCTTTCTTTACGTTCGATGCCTACTGTTATTTGGAACAGAAGCGGATCCCGTATGTTTGAAAAGAAGTTCTATTTGAATCGTACAAGCCTATCGTAACTATGTGTCATAGAAAAATTGCGCCTTTGGAGCAATAAATCGAACCATACTATTTATTGCTTAACGTTTCCTCCCGACGCATTATTACTTCCAGATAGTTGCTCGCAATGAATGATACTAATAATTGTCGCACGGAAGGCAAATCTCATTGGAAAAAACTTCGGAGTGTAGCTTACAGAACCTATCTTCGATCAGTTTTGGAATATTGCTCGTCAGTTTGGGACCCGTATCACATAGGATTGTTAGAGGAAACAGAGATGATACAAAGAAGAGCAGTGCGCTTCGTTACAGGTTCATGTACTCAGCGTGAAAGCGTCACAGAGATGCTCAGCGGAGTCCAGAGGCAGACACTGCACGCGAGGCGCTGAGCATACGGTGTGATCGATCTACTGCTCCGTAAACGTTCGTTCCTACGAGATAAAACCAATACATTGCTTCCTTCTACGTATATCTCGCGAAAAGGATATAAAGTAAAATTAGAGCGACTGGAGCTGCACAGAGGTTTGCCAATATCGTTCTTCCCGCGAATCATTCGCGATTGGAACAGTGAAAGAGGGATTGTGATAGCGGCGCAAAAAGTACCCTCCACCACAAACCGTAAGTTTGCTTGTGGAGCGCCGGCCGGAGAGGCCGAGCGGTTCTAGGCACTACAGTCTGGAACCGCGCGACCGCTACGGTCGCAGGTTCGAATGCTGCCTTGGGCATGGGTGTGTGTGATGTCCTTAGGTTAGTTAGGTTTAAGTAGTTCTAAGTCCTAGGGGACTGATGACCTCAGAAGTTAAGTTTTTTTTTTTTTTTTTTTTTTTTTTTGTGTGGAGCAGAGATGTAAAATCAAGTTAGTCTTCTTGTGATGTGCATAGTTTTACATTATTTTATTGAGCAAGAAGTTGCGAATCTTTTGACACGATCTAACGCGATATTACCAGTAATATTTATAGGGTAACAGTAGCTCATCAATAACTCTGTCAGCTACGGAGATGATATCTAAAATTATCCTTTACATATTGATATATAACATGAAGAATAACTGCCCTGGCCCACACTAGAAATTACCTCTGTGTTTGTGTATGACTCTTAATCCGGGATAATATGCTGCATTCTGCGTATTAAGAAGTTTTTAATACTGTCAAACTGGGATTGATATCATATACGACAAAAGCTCACAGAACAATGTATTAAGCACTTCCTGAAAAGAGCGGACCGATCGTTTTAGGGTGCTGCAGAAGGTGTAGAACCGGTGCCAGCCGGGAAATGCAGGGCAGCGCTGTGTATGTGCCAGTCGCTGGTATAGAATGAGTGCAGTAATATGGATCGACGTGGGGACGTGACAAAATGGTAGAAAAGGATCTGTCGGTTCGGGCTTGTTCATGACCACTGCGAAAGAAATTTCCCAATTTGTTGGTGGACTAATGCGAACTCTTCAGCGTGTATACAAGGAATGGTATACTGCTCGTGTCCATCTTAACACGGACCAACAACAATGTTTTCCTCACATGACAGATAAATGCTTCCATCCATGAGACAAACAACCATTCACAATTGCCGCTTATACATTGTGTAAAGCATTTAATAAATTGTGGAAAGTCGTGGTCGCAACTTAATTTATTGACGCGTTTCTATATTTCATCACCAGAACATAGCTGTGCTAAAAAGAAGAAGGAAATGCAGTATAAAATGCCACAGAACAGTTGTAGGCACAATGGCCAGCCGTTGCATCAGTACTTACAAGATGGCGTTGGCAACTAATCATGATATATGGGTTGTGGTGCACTCATCTGTGTGGTTATCAGTATCTGTACAAATTCCCAATCTTTTCACTGTCTAGTCTCGCCACTTTTCCCGAAAGATGATGAAATGATAAGGACAACGCAAACATGATGAAATCGTTTGTCACGACACCGAGTCACCAGGTGGCGAAAATCCCCGACCCGGCTAGGAATCGAACCCAGGACCCTGTGGTCTAGAGGCAGCAACGCTACCCACTACACCACGACCTGCGGACGTGGGCAACTAATGCAGCGCATAAATGACTATCGCAAAATGTAATCAACAGGAGATTATACACTGAATCGATTATGCACTTCTTTCTTTCACTGGTGCCATGTCCCGCGCTGACGCAGGGTCGGCATTGTTAGGAACGTATTTGGGAAGGTTAATGGAAAGGGGTGGCTGGATGCCCTTCCTGCCGCCACCCCATACCCCCAGAGACGGAATTAGTGTACCCCTGCTGTCTGCATCGAGTGTAATTAATGGAATAGTGTGAGCGTCTTCAGATATCCGCGAGTCGTGTAACTGAGGCGGAACGTGGGGACCAGCCCGGTATTCACCTAGCGGGATGTGGAAAACCGCCTAAAAACCACTACCAGGCTGGCTGGCACACCAACCGACGACGGTAATCCGTCGGGCGGATTCGATCCGGGGCCGGTGCGCCTACTCGAGTCCAGGAAGCAGCGCATTAGCGCTCTCGGCTAACTTGGCGGGTATGAATCGATTATGTGCTATACAATGTTAAAACAATGGGGAAACATGCAGGCACAGTATTTAAAAATTTATGTAATATACAGAATAAAAATTAATAATGTAATAAAATACACAGATTTCATGTGGATTGCTAGTTGCTACAGTTATTAAAAAAGGAGCAGTATCGCCAGTTCGAGTCGACAATAAACATTGCGTTATTCTATAGTGACAGAGGATTTTACGTTTGTTAATCGTTACGAGAGCGTGGTATAACGTAATACCTCCGATTTCTTTATGCGAAAACTCTTAAATCTTTATAAATTAAACAAACGTTATTAACCTTTTAAATTTTTATTCTTCATGTCTAGATATTTGCAGCCCACTGCTCTCGAGGGCACCGAATTGTAGCGTGTAACATGCTGACGTATTACGTAACCATATCAGTGCGTAAAAAACAGCGTGCTGTAATCGAATTCGAATTCTATGAGTTCGTCCACACACGAACTCTGCGACATCTGCAACAATTCGCTGTGATCGGTCACCTTCCGTACAGTCTCAACTTCGTCCTATCCGATTTTTATCTGTTTTTAATTGTTAACATAACCTCCAAAATGAACTAGATTGTCCATTTCAGTATTGCTGCTGACTGTGTGTCCTCTTTGATTTTTATCTTCATGAGTATACTGTGGACATTCCCATCTTTTAAGAAGACAACAACTATCTTCATAGGGTTGCATGCCTGGTTTGATGAATAATCAAGCACCCTGCCACATCTCGACTGATCCGTTGAATTACCCAATCTTGATCCCACATAAAATGTCTGGGGCCATTAGGAAAAGCAGGTGAAACTGCGAGGTCTCGGATATGCTGTGTAGCATACCTCGAAGATGCTAAAGGTCCAGTACCTGGTGACCTACATGGAGGGGTTGGTCTCCGTAAGATCACACAACTTAAACAGAAATATTTTCGCACAATGTATAATGTCTTATTAAATGAATATTACTACGGCTGGCTCGGTTAGGCATGAAAGTATAGCTAGCACATCTCACATGGATATACACTGTTGGAAAAAAATCGCAGCAACAAAAGATAATTAATGTAGAATAACATAATTTCAGGAAAACATTTCTCTAGGTAATATATATATATGATTAACACTGTAATATTACATTAATGTAATTAATATATTTATATGATTAACACTGCAAGGTCACAAGTTAATCTAAAAGTGAGATAAGTCATGGCAAATGTGTAATGCTGGTACATTAATAACCAGTGTAACTGCCAGAATGTTGAATGCAAGCATGCAAAGGTGCATCCATTGTGTTGTACAGGTGCTGGATGTCAGTTTGTGGGATGGTGTTCCATGCCTGCTGCACGTGGTCAGCCAGTGCATGGACGTTTAATGCTGTTATTGGATCACGCTGGAGCTGTTGTCCAATGACGTCCCATACGTGCTCGACTGGAGACAATTCTCGTCACTGAGCAGGCCAAGGCAACAGGTCAATTACTCTGTGGAGCATGTTGTGTTACAAAAGCAGTATGAGAGCGAGCATTATGCTGTTGGAAAACAACCCCTGGAATGCTTTTCATAAACGTCAACACAACAGGTCGAATCAACAGACTGACGTACAATTATGTAGTCAGGGTGGTGGGATAGCCACGAGTGTGTTCCTGCTGCCATATAAAATCGCACTCCAGACGGTAACTCCAGATGTAGGTCCAGTGTGTCCAGCATGCAGACACGTTAGTTGCAGGCACTCAACTGCCCTCCTCCTAATCAAAGCATGGCCATCACTGGCACTGAGTCGGGAGCAGCTTTCATTGGAAAACATAACAAACCTCTACCCTGTCCTCCAATGGGATCTCGCTTGACACCACTGAAGTTGCAAAGTGGAGGTGGTTTGAGGACAGTGGGATGTGCGCTACATGGCACCTGGCAGGGAGTTGTCCTTGACGTAGCCGATTTGCAACAGTTCGTTGTGACACTGTGATGCCAACTGTCGCTCAGATTGCTGCTGCAGCTGCAGTAAGATGTGCCAGAGCCTTTGCCGAACACAACGGTTTTCCTCTCGGTAGTGCCATGTGGCCATGCGGAGCCCGATGTTCTTCCGACTGTACATTCTCGTGACCACCACAGTGAGAAGAGTGCTGTACTGTGGCTACATTCCTGCCAAATCTTTGTGCAATACCGCAGAAAGTGCATCGAGCTTCTCGCAGCCCTATTACGCAACCTTGTTCAGATGCAGTGAGCTGTTGCTAATGGCTTCTTTCTCGCCTTAAAGGCATTCTTGACTAACATCAACACATCATGTTCAATCCCAAAGCTAACTAATTCTCACTACCTTTACAGCGTGCATTTAAAGGGAATCTGATTTGCATCCTCATAGCGGCGCTACCAGAGTCAGTCTTAAGTGACTGGCATGAAACGTGTAGATGTAGAAACAGACCTACCAACTATCGTTTTGTCTCACAACTCCTTCTTGATGTTGAGATTTTTTTTCTACCAGTGCATATTCTTCAGCATTCCCGAAGCAAACGTACTCTTTGATGATCGTGCATCAAGTGATGTTTTCGACTTCGATACAGCAAGTGTTCTGACTTTCATTATCCAAAACCGGACTGGTTCTGCTAGCGTAGGAATCTCGCCAGTCAACAGCAGCAGACTTTGTGAGTTGTGACCATTAATAATTTAATAAACACGTTCAATATGTTCCTACTCCCACAGTTTCGTTATGGTTAACCAATATGGTGTTCCGTGGGAATTAAATATCCAACTCTGGCCAACCACAAGCTTTGCACATAGGCACACATGGGAAATCGTGCCTTGTACCAAAATAATTACTGTGAGCCAGTCATAGATCCTTTTACTCCTGTATGCCATGACTGCAACCGATAGCCAGTCCCATGATCTCAATCTCGGAGTTTTACCTGGGTTTCAGACCTATCTTAGCAAAAAGGATTTCTTCTAGCATATCGCACAATGCAGTTTTATGGAATGCCAGCCACCCTGTTACATGTTTCCTGTGTGGACACAGGACATTTCAACTTTCCTGTTCTATAGCTGCTCAGGGGCGGCTTTTAGTGCTGAATAAGTTTATGACACTCCGTTACTTTTAACTTAACACCCTTATCGAAAGCGAGCTACAGAAAGCCCCACCGGCTGCAGACTAGAAGAAGTAATTAGCAGCACAATCATTGGCCGCAGAGAATACTGTGTGCAGTCTTTATATACCGTTAATGGAACGACTATGCTGGCTATTGGTATGTACATGTTATACACACCAAAAATGTTTTGCATCACCCCAGTTCCCAGAACTGCTGAAGATAGACGTTGACTGTGGATATTGTATCACAGACACAGTCCCTTTGAGCAGAGACGTCACTAAACCCGCCCAAAGATATAACCAACCATGTATGAGCAGCGCCTATTAGACGGAAGGGTCCGAGAGCCGATCAGTTCCAGTCATTCCACCAGAAAGGAGGTACACGGCACATGTGGTCTGTAGTTCAACTATCTCTAGACGGTCAATACCGCGGTTCGATCGCGTCCGCATTGTTACTTTGTGGCAGGAAGAGCTCTCAACAAGGGAAGTGTCCAGGCGTCTCAGAGTGAACCAAACCGATGTTGTTCGAACATGCAGAAGATACAAGGAGACATGAACTGTCGATGACATGCCTCGCTCAGGCCGCCCATGGGCTACTACTGCAATGGATGACCGCAACCTACGGGTTATGGCTCGGAGGAACCCTGACAGCAACGCCACCATGTTGAATAATGCTTTTCGTGCAGCCACAGGACGTCGTGTTACGACTCAAACTGTGCGCATTAGGCTGCATGATGCGCAACATCACTCCCGACGTCCATGGCGAGGTCCATCGTTGCAACCACGACACAATGCAGCGCGGTACAGATGGGCCCAACAACATGCCGAATGGATCAACGATGAGTGTCGCATATGCCTTCAAGCAGACAATCGACGGAGACGCGTTTGGAGGCAACCTGGTCAGGCTGAACGCCTTAAAGACACTGTCCAGCGAGTGCAGCAAGGTGGAGGTTCACTGCTGTTTTGAGGTGGCATTATGTGGGGCCGACGTACGACGCTGGTGGTCATGGAAGACGCCGTAACGGCTGTACGATAAGTGAATGCCATCCTCCGACAGATAGTGCAACCATATGGGCAGCATATTGGGGAGGCATTCGTCCTCATGGACGACAATTCGCGCACCCGCGTGCACACCTTGTGAATAACTTCCTTCAGGACAACGACATCACTCGACTAGAGTGGCCAGCATGTTCTTTAGACATGAACCCTATCGAACATACATGAGATAGATGGAAAAGGGCTGTTCATGGATGACGTGACCCACCAACCACTCTGAGGGATCTATGCCGAATCGCCGTTGAGGAGTGGGATAATCTGGACCAAAGTGCCTTGATGAACTTGTCGATAGTATGCTACGACGAGGACAGGCATGCATCAATGCAAGAGTACGTGTTACTGGGTATTAGAGGTACTGGTGTGTACAGCAATCTGGACCACAACCTCTGAAGGTCTCGTTCTATGATGGTACAACATGCAATGTATGGTTTTCATGGGCGATAAAAAGGGCGTAAATGATGTTTATGTTGATCTGTATTCCAATTTTCTGCACAGCTTCCGGAACTCTCGGAACCGAGGTGATGCAAAACCTTTTTTGATGTGTGTTTTATAGAAATTGCTTCCATGACAGTTTGCGCCTAAAATGCCATGTAAGAAAATGAAGTAGAAACATCACCACAGTTAGGTAGCTCTTTGGTCCTAGTCATCAACGAGTGACTTCAGCTGGTTATGCCATACCTCAAGAAACTTGTTGACTTTATTCTTCACTGATTTGAGGCCATTGTGGTGGCTAGAGGCTGTGTTACATGGTATTAGACTGATGTCTGATTTTTGTCTGATGTGTTTACTTTTCCCTATATGGCATCCATGGAGTGCTAGGATAAAAGATTTTGTAAAGTCTAGAGACACGAAATTCACTGGCTGTCTTTATCCATGACTTAGATAATATCGCCTGTAAACTATGTAAGGTGTGTTGGTGTGTCTCAGATTGTAAAGGTGTTTTTGGAATTATGCTAGTTGCCACGGAGAAGGCTTTTTTCATGTAGGCCGTTTTGATTGTTGAAGAATGCTGTTGCAGATACATGCAAGAGATAAAGAAATAGCAGCTTTACATACCTGTTGACTATTGCGCTATTGGGCACGTAGTAGATGTTCTCTTAAAGTTTGTACGTGGTTGGAACGAATTAGTACAAATGTTTAGTCTAAGCACATTCATTCAGATTCTTTATCCGTTCGGCAGAGTTACTAATGTGTTGCTGTCTTTGCTGTTGCAGCATTCATTGTGCAGTATTCCTTCCTGGCGGCGTTCTTCTGGCTCAACGTCATGTGTCTGGACATTTCCTGGGCCTTCAGGTGAGTAAAGACGATCTAAACGAACTGTACTCCTCACCTATGGCATATTGAATTTCGTTTGGAATCCGTGGAACGTTTGGATGCTAACTAAACACTGTTAATATAGTTGAAGGAATATTTCGCGGACACGTCAGGATATTTCGGATATACTTGGGATTTCTTTGCAGTTAAACGCTACAATCACATACCCACAATTCTCTTTCGTTAAAAAATGATAACGATTAGTTTAGCTGACGTTTAGTGTAAGGAAAAAAATTCTCAGAAAGAAAGAATAACATTCTAGAAGTGCTTAAGCGTTCATTTTCTCCTTATGTAAGAAGATAAACGTCACGCTAGTTCGAAGACTGACCTTGCGACTTGTCACGCATGAAATGTGGAACCTAGCATAATTGAAAAGGGGTACTACGTTTCTCAAGGGCCAACTTGAGCAAAATTGTCTCTAATTGCTAACGCCGATCGTCTTTCAAATTATTCCCTGACACTGATGATAAAATGTCGAAGTCCAAGTTTCTAGAAGTGAAGTTAATTTTTGGGAGTTCTAATGAGTTGCTTTGTACTTCATACTCGTCATGTTTCTAGTTTTAACGATAATAATACCGCTGCAGTTGAGAACTTCCGGGATAGAGGCTTTTTATGGACAGAATTTGTTATTAATTTTATTCTTGTAACGCGCAGTTTAAGGATGTTCAGTTACCAAATTACAAAACAATATTATAACTTTCTTGGCGACTTTTGTTTTATGGGAATCGGCCATGGTCCAGGGCATGTTTCAGTGTCTCCTAATGCTAGTGAAAACATGAGAGGTTATAAAGACTAAAATAGTGGTTTCACACTAAAGCTAGCTCAGCAACTCACACTGTTAACATATATCTGTAAAACCGTCGGTTCGTAGCACACACTGCGGTGTTGTGTGACTCCATGATGACTGTGTGAAGAACTCATTCGCGAATGCCAGCTAGCGGGAACGTCAGGATCTAACAGCATTATGTGTGAATAAAAGATATACTGCTTTCAGCGCTGTGTTGAAGATTTCTATAAGTTATTTACTAAGTAAAAAAAAATGCTATTATAATCTATCCACTAACTGATGAAATCTCATGTTAAAGGTTTAACATAGTGAGACAGTTATTACAGTTAGAAGTCGTGTGTATCTCTTAACCCAGCGTCGCTCAGGACGCGCAGATACCCAGACTATATTCGTACAGCATTTAAAACTGAGACACTTATCGACTTGCAACAAGGTCTTAGGAAACTCCTAATTGCTGACACACACCACAATATGAAGAAAGGGAAAAGGCTATTACTTACTACATTTTTGCCGTTCATGCAGTAAAACTGCGGCATCAGAGATGACATTTTAATTTATTGCTTCTTTAATGCTACTCTATTCGTAATCCATTGAACAGACAGTATCCTCGTATACCACTTAATGTATGTATCATTGTACGACACATAGTTCCGGAGATGCGACGTAAAAAACACTTTGATGCGGGGAAAACCAGCTTGTGTTTAAAATGGAGCGCAAATTACCCTCTTTATACTCATCCAGTGTTTGATAATGAGAACACCCAGAGACTTCCAACAAACTTTAAACATAATTAGAACCTTTTCTTAACTTTTGTTCGCTTCCATGCTTAACGTCAACTATAAGGAGAGTTCAAAGAGTTTCCATTTGAGGGCGTTGCTGCAGCGTATATACATTGCAGCCCGACTCCGATGCAGATATATAAGCACCGACATGTAGTATGGCCTTCGGACGGCAACCTTCTGATCGTCCCCTATATTTAATATTGTAAGTAATTCGCAAAGTAATCAAAGTCTAAAGCTGTTTTACGCATGAGAATTCGATTCTTTATAGAATCTGGGGTTTTCTGGAATAAGGTATGAAAGGAGTGATGCCAATTTGCACCCAAATCATCCGCTATTTTAACTATAGTCGCAGTATGCAGTGTTCAGAAGGGATAAGATAAACATGTACACGTGGTTCCAAGACAATACATTGTAACAGTAAGAACATTAAGCCCCATTCGTAGGAATTAACGTGTTCTTTTCTCACCTCCTCCTTCCCGCCGTCCTTAACCTACAATCCTCCCCCCCCCCCCCCCCTTTGTCTGTCTGTCTGTCTCTCTCTCTCTCTCTCTCTTTGTTTCTTTCTTTTTTGTTTCAGAACCACACACACACACACACACACACACACACACACACACACACACACACAGGCAGACAGCCAGGATGCGTACCGTCTCCAAAACAGGTTATAAGATTAATATCAATAACAGAACACAGGAAATGGAGAAAAACCCAATTAAGTTAGGTGATGCTGGAGGAGCGAGATAAGGTGACTCAGAAATCAGTGTTGCTTTTTAGGCAGGAAAATACGTGATGACAAAACAACTAACGAGGATATGAAATGCAGACTAATGTGAAGACGTAATGGCATTGTTGATTGGGAGACCTCGGGCAGATTCTGCAGCCTAACGGGAAATGTTATTTATAACATTCTTAGACAATGACACCTTTCCTTCGCAAAGTGTGAGAGTAGTGTTATAAGCGTGTATGTTAAGTGCAGGTGGCTGTCATGGGCACGTATAGTGTGGTGTCATGTTTGCGTCGTATGATGATGAGAGATGAGAGAGGGTGGTAGCTGGTGCCCGGCACATGCCCTACTTCTCTCGAGTAGCGCAAACGGGGACGTCGAGCTCAAAGTCTACATCCGGCATCATCAACGCTGTCACATCCCCTCATTTCACTAGAACGAACGCAGTGACCGGCACACTGCACTCGTCTTCGGGAGTACAACGGCTCAAATCCGTATCTGACCATACAGATTTAATTTTTCCCTAAATCACTCCGGGCAAATGCCAGGATGGTTCCTTTGAAAGGCCACGGTCGATTTCCTTTAAACAGTCCGAGCTTGTGCTCCGTCTCTAATGACCTCGATGTCGACGGGACGTTAAACCCTAACCTTTCTTTGTTTTCACTTTATGAGACACTCTGGAAAGGTTTGGAATTTAATGTATGACATTGGCGCAAAAACTGGTGATCAGGTACTTTTCGCCATCAACTCTTCTCTCATTTGCTATAAAGACAAAGGGAAAACAGTCAACAGCACGTGGCATACACAGGCAGTTAACCCATCCAAGTACTGGCCACGCCTAACATTGCTTAGCTTCTGTGATCTGACGTGACCCGGTGTATTCAGTGAGGCAAGGCCGTTGGCTAATGCAGACAATAGCACAATAAATCTTCCTGAAGAAAGAGAAAAAGGAATTAATACGTGTACAATAAGAAGTAAAGGCAAGAAGAGAATAGATGCTTCTGAAGTATGCCATTACAAAATAATGATGAAGATGAAATGGGTGCGGGTAACTAATGAAGAAGCACCGCATCGATATGCAGACAAAAGATATTTGTGGCTTAACTTGACCAAAAGGGTTAATATATAGCATACTGACACACCAAGGAGCAGCAAATTTCCCAAGGTAGGGAAGTGGGGAAGTAAGGTAAAGGTAAGGTGTGTGGCGCAAGACCGTCACCGGACTACCGGCATTACGTCACTAGAGTGCTTACTTACAGTTCGCCGCGGCGCCAGGACGCGGCTGTGGTCTAATTTTGACAATAGGCTGGTTTGACTTGGAGCCATCATGGACAGGAACGAGCAGCAAAATCCCCCGCAACTTTTCGAGATTAAACTGAAGACCGCAAGGGCCGGAGTGTAGTGCTCTACCAGCTAGACCACCACAGCTGTCAAGTGCGGAAGGTGGGGTGGGGGGGTGGGGGGGGGGGGGGGGGGGAGGAGGGGGCCGAACGGCGAAAACATTGTAGAGGAACATCACGGGGTGTATACAGTAAGTAGGTTCAGTTGGATGTAGTCACGAGTGGTAAAGAGTACTCGGACTACAATGACACTGTTCCTTACGTATACAGGGCGTCCCAGTAGGAATGTTCAATATTCACGGAGATGACGGGAATGATCATTTGCAGCAAAAACGTCATATTCATGTATGCCCTATTCCACATGGTTTGAAAGAGAAGACGTTTAATGTACGGTACATTGTTATTTATTTTCTGCATTATTCAATACATTTCATATTGACACATGTGTACATGTACAACAGCTATTAAACATTGCAACATGCGTTTTACGGAGTATCAATCGAAGAATACGTATTTTTACCACATTCACCTCAAACCAGTATAGATCCTGGTAGTAGGACTAGAAGACATTTAATGTACGGTACATTGTTATTTATTTTCAGAATTATTCAATACTTTTCATATTGAAACATGTATACATGTACAATAGCTATTGAACATTGCAACATGCGTTTTGCAGAGTATCAATCGAAGAATACGTATTTTTATCACATTCACCTCACAGCAGTATCGATCCTGGTAGTTGGCCTACGCTGCACCATTTCAACAGTGTGTTGCTGTTCCTACACAAGTTGTTGAACTACACGCTCAGAAGAAAATGTGGCCTTGGAAGAATACCTGTTTCAAGTCATATGCTGAAAACTCAGGTCAACCAGGAATTCGACGTGGGGCAAAGCGCCGCCGATATTCTTCTACGGGAACAGGACCACTGCCAACGCAGCAAAAGATAAACCATATCTGCTTGTTCTACATTAGTGTAGATGTGTGGCACTTTAGCTAGAGCGTGTACAAACACAGTTAACTGATGCTTCTCTGTGATACTTTCTCAATCCCTCGCACTACTCCACTCACAACACACCGCGGAAGATAGTACGTTCGACGGGCTAGTTTACAGGCAGAAAGACAACCCGAACAAAGGGGCTGAAAGCAACGAGATAGGTCAGAGAAGATGGGTGGATAGGACACATACGTGTGAACCACTAACCCAAAAACAAATGTACATTAAATGTTCTATATCTTGCAAACCATTCGGAATATGGCATATGTCCATATGAAATTTTTTCTTCAGATCATATACCTGAATACTGACAATTCCTTCTAGGACACCTTGAATAGGAAGTGAGACCATATATTCCAAATACCATAACTTGAGAAACAATGTGTATTACTAAAGGGCTGACCGGTCATCCGCTATAAGTTACAGGTCGCTTGTCTTTTAGCGGAAACAAAAAAAAAAAGAGATTTTTCGTACTTCTTATAATTATTAAAAGTAATTAAAAGTTTTTAAACCCTACCATACTGTGCACATAAGAGATATAATTTTACACAAAAAGTCATGCACTATACACAGAACCTGTGAACATCTTGACGCAGCGAAGCTCATGACGCGCAAATTATCCAGACTCTTTCATCTAGTATTTGAGAATGAGAGTACGTAACAACTTCGAACAATCTTTATTTCGAAACGTTTTTTCGATGACATCTTACACAAAATAATGAAAGGGAATAAATTTATCACTTACTTTTTTATGATCATGCCTGAAATAAGCAGTCTGACATTATGCACAACTTAACAAAAAAATCTTGAATGAACATGTGAAGACCTTATTGCTTTTTCGATTTAGTAAATTTGTCTTTACTTTTTCATTAATCTGTGGATGAACAATCCAGATCTAATGAAACAAACATACACTGCGTGATCAAAAGCATCCGAACACCTGGCTGCAAATGACTTACAAGTTAGTGGCACCCTCCATGAGTAATGCTGGAATTCAGTATGGTCTTGGCCCCACCCTTAGCCTTGATGGCAGCTTCCAGTCGCGCAGGCATACGTTCAATCAGGTGCTGGAAGGTTTCTTGGGGAATGGCAGTCCGTTCTTCATGGAGTGCTGCACTGAGGAGAGGGATCGATGTCGGTGGGTGATGCCTGGCACGAAGCCGGCGTTCCAAAACATCCCAAAGCTGTTCTATAGGATTCAGATCAGGACTCTGTGCAGGCCAGTCCATTACGGGAATGTATTGTCATGTATCCACTCCGCCACAGGCCGTACATTATGAACAGGTACTCGATCGTGTTGGAAGATGCAATCGCCATCTCCAAATTGCTCTTCTATAGTGGGAAGCAAGAAGGTGCTTAAAACATCAATGTAGGTCTGTGCTGTGATAGTGCCACGCAAAACAACAAGGAGTGCAGGCCCCTCCAAGAAGAACACAGCCACTCCATAACACCACCGCCTCCGAATTTTACTGTTGGCACTACACACGCTAGCAAAAGACGTTCACCGGCCATGCGCCATACCCACACACTGCCATAGAATCCTCACATTGTGTACCGTTATCCGTCAATCCACACAACGTTTTTCCACTGTTCAATCGTCCAATGTTTACGCTCCTTACACCAAGTGAAGCGTCGTTTGGCATTTACCGACGTGATGTGCAATTATGAGCAGCCAAATGGTTCAAATGGCTCTGAGCACTATGGGACTCAACTGCTGAGGTCATTAGTCCCCTAGAACTTAGAACTAGTTAAACCTAACTAACCTAAGGACATCACAAACATCCATGCCCGAAGCAGGATTCGAACCTGCGACCGTAGCGGTCTTGCGGTTCCAGACTGCAGCGCCTTTAACCGCACGGCCACTTCGGCCGGCTATGAGCAGCCGCTCGACCATGAAATTCAAGTTTTCTCACCTCCCGCCTAAGTGTCATAGTACTTGCAGTGGATCCTGATGCAGCTTGGAATTCCTGTGTGATGGACTGGATAGATGTCTGCTAATTACACATTACGACCCTCTTCGACTGTCGGGGGTCTCTGTCAGTCAACAAACGAAGTAGGCCTGTACGCTTTTGCGTTGTTCGTGTCCTTTCACGTTTCCACTTCTCTATCACATCGGAAACAGTGGACCTAGGGATGTTTAGGAATGTGGAATTCTCGCGTACAGACGTGTGACACAAGTGACACCGAATCACCTGACCACGTTCTAAGTCCGTGAGTTCCGCGGAGCGCCCCATTCTGCTCTCTCACGGTGTCTAATGACTACTGAGGTCGCTGATATAGAGTAACTGGCAGTAGGTGGCAGCACAATGCACCTGATACGGAAAAAGAATGTTTTTGGGGATGTCCGGATACTTTTGATGACATAGTGGAATTATGGTTTTGCATCTTCAGCTATTTAGGTTTTACACGCTCAACGCCAGGTATTTAACACAAAAACGCATTTGTAAAATGATTAGACGTTACAACCCGTTTCGCACATGAGAGTTCGATTATTAAAAGGTACGCTCGTGGTGTTGATGGTGGGGAGCTTACGGGCGAATCATAAACGTGATGATGAAGCGACGAAGTATGGAGGAATCTGGAGAAACACTAACGGAATCTAACAGGAACTGTGATGTAAGGTTTGTATAAGGATATCTGTACCACATTAAGATCGTCGGATTTGTCCCGAGAACCGGTTTCTCTCACGTGGAGCGTTACGTGAGAAACCGCCAGCGTCCCGTCTGTTTGTTTGTCGTCCTTTAGTTCACGACGTTAGCAGCGCCAGAAACAAGCTTTTGCGGAAACTTTCCATGGGTCCAGTTGCGAGCTCCGCGAGAGCGAACGGAAACCTTGGAAGAACGAGTTCTGCTGAGTACATATGCCTTCTGAAGCCACAGACCAGTGGCAGTACCGTATACTTACAGTAAGAGCACTCTCAGCGAGGTGGCTGATGGGATTTACAAATCGGAAGGAGTCGGATTAATTGATCGGTATTGTATGATTTCTCCTGGTCACTACCAGATGTGGCTAGCAGACAATACTGTGTTGAATCTCGGAACGAGACCGCCTGGATCAGCAGAAGAGACCAGTGACCTTCGTAACCGTGCAGATTACAGAATTAAAAGTCTTTGCACGCATAGGTTTATTAAAATTTATGTACACGTGCCAACATGTCGCTGCAGTCCTCCTTGGATATGACGGTGGATGCAAAATTGAAACCAGTCATGAATTTCAATAAAGTAATGTACGACCAAGACACTGATTCATATAATTTAGCTGTGTATCGTGGTTCTACGTCTACGAAAGTTGCAGTTACACTCGGAGTTGGCGATCGCGTACTCATAACTAGGAATCTTGACTACGTCGCCTTGTTCCAAAGTTTGCCATTTAACTTCTCCAATTCTTCCTGTTACACTCTACACAACCTATTACGACTCTAGCGCGTCTCGCAGTACGTAGTCATAAGGACAAAGTCCGTTTCCAGTTCAGCATTAATACTGAAATACTTCATCTCAAATATCTAACACATTCTCAGATAACACTGACGTAAGCCATATACGTTGCAATGTTCATTTCATAAAGGAACATTACCCACATTCAGTTTAAATAACCCCATTCACCTAAGTCATTAGTAAAAAGCACATCAAAAAACAAACATCCACCACAAGAGTGAGCCATCGGTAACAATAACACGACGCCTATAAGAATAATCGATTTCATATATGCATCGCCTCACGACGTCACATTTGAAGAAACACAGCTAAATATTTTTTAAAATCAAATTTAGAAGCAATGTTACTGCTGGTTCCTCTCACGACTGTTCGAGCTATGCTCTTAGATTCATGGTTAATCTCACCCTCACAAACTTGAACATTACAAAAGCCGACAAATAATTAAAAAAGAACATGATCATTATAACCAATAAGCGTTTCACTCGCAATCATTTTTGTGCCGCCCTTCAGTTTCTGCCTAATCTTATCCTCGAAAGTCCTGTCAAATACAAAAACAAACAGCCAACTATTTATGAAAAAAAGAATAAAAATATAACAGGTACTAGTTTCTCTATCGATAATTCAATCTATGCTTTCATGTTCCAAGTAAGCCACACTCTCCGACATATTTGGAATAAACAGCATAGTTACAAATATCATATATTACACTAGTTACTAAGACCATAGAGTATAGATAGCTATGGAATGAGCATTTGGAAGCGCCGAACGAGAATTCTGTCGCAGCATCTGATGCAGCTCAGGTCACGTGATTTTGTGATGACGCATTTTAGCCCGTATAGAGCTTAGCGCGTTTTGAGCGTTGTAATTCGCTGCAACAGATAGATGAACTCCAGATGTACAGCGAAACTTGGTAAATGCGTTTTACAGACATCTTAACAATTTGATACCTGAAACTGAAGTTCGCTTAAAGATGTGAGGAGCAATGGTATTGTGCTTTTTCGCCACAGTATCATAGCCCAGCTTCCACTTCACTTACATTTTCCCGTAACGGCCTAAGAAGTGACAGCCAACAATACGTTTTCTATTGCACTCATTCATTTTGTCGAATCTCTGTTTTCGTTAATTACGTCAGTGACACTGTAGACGGCGTCGAAGTGTCACGGAAAATCAACGCATTTGAAAATATGAAATTGTTACAGTAAACACGGTAAGCGATTTGCGCCACCGGCTTGTCCATTATTATTTCCAGTTTTCTTTTATTTAGGCTTGGGTTTTTTATTTACAGGTAAAATGCCGATATCAATTTTTCGCCATCTCATCAAACAAATAATTTAACGTCAGTGCTCGAATTATGGAGTAATAAAAGAAGTAATAGTCCACATTTTTTAATTACGCTTTTATCGCACTGGTTCATATTGTCGAATCTGTTCTAATTAAATGGTTCAAATGGCTCTGAGTACTATGGGACTTAACATCTGAGGTCATCAGTCCCCTAGAACTTAGAACTACTTAAACCTAACTAACCTAAGGACATCACACGCATCCATGCCCGAGGCAGGAGTCGAACCTGCGACCGTAGCGGTCGTGCGGTTCCAGACCGAAGCGCCTAGAACCGCTCGGCCACACCGGCCAGCTGTTCTAATTAATTATGGTACAATGACACTGTATAGGAAACTGTCTCATGCAGAAAAAGTTGTATACACCCGAGAGTTTGAGAACCTGCGTAAATCGGAGGAAATTAATCAGACTGTTGTGTATAAATTTATCTGCATATGAACACCGATATTTATACACTTGCAAATTGATCTAGCACTTGACTCGTAAACAAGTGCCATAAAATCAGAGGCATTGTCTGTGCAGCACAAGACTTTATCATGCTGTGTCTCGATATTTTTCAACATAAAAAGTGCCTCGTATCAGTATGATATCACAATTACACATTTTTTTGTATGTACCTATGAAAAGTAATTAGCCTCCTTTCACATACTTCTCTTCACATCCGTAGCAAAGACAGTACTGCACCATACCACTTACTAAACCTCAAGCGTCAACAAACGTATATAAAACAATGCGAATACTTGTAATGCTCAAGTTTCGCTATCGCCGCAAATTGTAGACAAGCAGCGGCCTCCCAAAATCACGTAACTATCCCGGTTTGATGCTGAGAAGATTCGCAGTACGCCGTGCTGACTCCATAGACATACATACTCTTATGACTAAGAGAACCTCAGATAACATATAATAACAGGCAGCTTACATCCTTCAAACGTAGACTCATGTTGTCACACAAGACGTTATGGCTCAAAGCAGACGTATGGAATCGGACCCTGCGTTTGACCCCAAAACTACACTCCAGACAAACACTTACAGAAAATACTTCCTAACATGTAGCTTTATATTCGATTTTAACAAATTCCTCTTTTTCGCAGAATATTTTGTAGCGACTTCGCAAAGACTGGAAAACTTAGCTGTGTATTATCCTAATTGTAACAAATTACGATGTACGGAAAATGTCGATGTTTTACATGAAATCACTGCTTATTACAACAGCTGTTCAGCAAATGTGTGACGCACATGTTGACGTTTGAGGTGTTGCAACGCTGAAGTGATAATGCGGGAGCGAAAAGCTGTTCTGTGTAATGACTACATAGCCATTAAGCTCACAAAGTCCTCGCTGTGCAGCCTTTCAATAATTCACGAAGCCGCTTTTTAAGAGGAAGGCGCTAATTACGTCACGAAAAAACCGTCTCTCGAAGTCAGAGGACACTAACGTCAACAACAGAACACTCTAAAATACTGAATATAAGTTTGTGATTAATGGTAACCGCGGCCACGGTCTCCGAGCTGATAGTCCATGCTGCTGCAAACGTCGTCGAACTGTTCGTGCAGATGGTTGTTGTATTGCAAACGTCCCCATCTGTTGACTCATGGATGGAGACGTGGCTTCACGGTCCGTTACAGCCATGCGGATAAGATGTCTGTCATCTCGACTGCTAGTGATACGAGGCCGTTGGGATCCAGCACGGCGTTCCGTATTACCATCCTGAACCCACCGATTCCATATTCTGCTGACAGTGGAAACGTGATGGTACACATTTCTCCTCCTTATACGAGGCATCACAATAACGTTTCACGAGGAAACGCCGGTCAACTGTTGTTTATGTATGAGAAATCGGTTGGAAACTTTCCTCGTGTCAGCACGTTGTAGGTGTCGCCACCGGCACCAACCTTATGTGAATTCTCTGGAAAGCTAATCATTTTCATATCACAAAATCTTCTTCCTGTCGGTTAAATTTCGCGTGTGTAGCACGTCATCTTCGTGGTGTAGCAATTTTAATGGACAGTAGTGCAATTTATGTCGCAAATCCATTGTTGCTCTCTTATTTTTGGGGTCAAAATTCTGAACCTTGCTTTCATTACGTGTCACAATATTGTTAATGAACCCACTACCCTCAGGCTCAAAACGCAGAAGAAGTTGCTGACAGATGCGCAAGCTCCTCTATTTCATGTCATGAGTGAGCATTCGAAGCACCCACCGTGCACACAGTTTTCTGTAATGACGGCCTGCGGGCGCTCTCGTACATACCACACTTACCTCAGAGCTATGCCTGTGATATCCGACGATTTTCTCTCATGAGTTCATCAACCCGATACCGACGAGTCTCGTTAGTTGCCATACATTGTCACCCACTCTGAGCTCTGTTACATACGTTGAGGTTAGCATCAATGCTTCCTTCATTACGAGCAAGATCAACCTACCGTCGCACGTTACTGATGTCGATACAATCATCCTGTACACAGCTTTCATTCTTCTGTGGATTTCAACTGGAAGCACGTTTTTGGCGGTTAGAAACTCGATTACAGCACGCTGTTTCTCACGCAACGACATAGTTACAGGGTGGCGCACGAAATGTGTTACCATTTTGTTTTTGAATATAAACTTTATTGTCAATACAATGTGAATGGAACATATACGACAATGAAGAGCCGTCCATGGAGATTTGTTCTAACTCAGCACATGCTCAATATGCCCACCACGGCCGGAGCGGCCGTGCGGTTCTAGACGCTGCAGTCTGGAGCCGAGCGACTGCTGCAGTCGCGGGTTCAAATCCTGCCTCGGGCATGGATGTGTGTGATGTCCTTAGGTTAGTATGGTTTAATTAGTTCTAAGTTCTAGGCGACTGATGACCTCAGAAGTTAAGTCGCATAGTGCTCAGAGCCATTTGAACCATTTTTTGTCCACCATTTCGTTTCCTAACTTCCTTCAAACGAACACTGAAGTTAGTGATTACCCTACGGCACATGTCTTCCGTAATTTCACTGCAAGCTTGAAGAACAAGACTTCTGAGCTCCATTAAATAACGTGGACGTTTCGGGAAATTTTTTTCCTTTAGGTACCCCCAAAGAAAAAAGTCACATGGATTGAGTTTTGGACTATTGGGGGGCCAATTTTGTCCGTCATTGAAGCGACCTGGAAACCTGAGTGAAATGATCCGCATGTCGAAATGGTTGCGTAAAAACTCCAACACAGTGTTTGCAGTATGTGGTCTTGCTCCATCTTGCATGAACCACTGCGTGTTGAAGGGCAAGGCAGTAGCAAGAAGTTGTGGAATGAAGCTATTGCGAAGCATGCTCAAATAACGTTCGCTGTTCACAGTATCTTCAAAGAAAAAGGGTCCAGTAAGTCCGTGACTGGAAATTGCTGCCCACGCTGTAATCCTCGGAGCATAATGTTGTCGTTCATGAAGCACTTCTGGGTTTTCAGTGGCTCAAAAGCGTACATTTTGTTTGTTAACCACACTGTCTAAATGAAAATGCGCCTCGTCTGAAAACCGAACGTTGTTGAGAGTTTCTTCCCTATCCTCCGCCCACTGAGCAAACTGTAGTCTCTGCTGCTTGTGTTCTTCAGTGAGCTTCTGTGCACAGGCCATCTTGTATGGAGGTCACTTTTAAGAATTCGTTGAACGGAGCATCTGTATATTCCCAGTTGTACTGCTGCCTTTCTACACGATTTTCCGGAACTTCTCTGTACAGCAACTCGTAATATTCTCCGGCGAACAAACAGGCTTAGGCCGAGGTCACTTCGCCTCCAATACTGTTCCTTCCTGTACAAATTTATCGTACAACCTGCGGATGGTATTCTTGCAAGGGACCCATCGTGTGTTTAACTGTTGTCGAAAACCTCTCTGAGTCACAACAAGGCTTTTCGTTTCATGAAAAAGGAACACAATTGCCGATCGTTGCTGTGTCGTCAGTCTTCCATTGTCTGCCATTGCTGCTTACTAGTCTCCTAGCGGCAGTATCGTGAATTACACGTCATTTCGTAACTCATTTGTTTTTCCAAGCTCTGCTGGTACTGCCGTAGAGATCCCAGTAGGATATCTAATGTGCGTCGTAAATTGTGAAAGAAACAATTGGTAACACATTTCGTGCGCCACCCTGTATGTTACACATCGCCGTCTTACACACTACAGTTCGGAGCCCTCTAGTGACAGAGGGTTGCACTAGCGTTAGCGAAGAGGGAAACTCGACCGAATGATGCCTATGACGTGTAATACCTCAACCGACATTGAGAAAAAAATAAAAAATTTGCAGACATTACTTTTCAGCACGCTCTTGAATGGTAGATACTAATGTATTTCTCATTTTCAGAAAACATTTTCTTTTTTTGCCAATTTACGTTTTATATGTCCTTTGCTTCTGCCATCGTCATTTACTTCTTAGCCCAGACAAAATGCGTGTGCTACTTCAAGCATCTCATTTTCTAATCTATTACCCCAATATCATTCGTCTTAACTCGACTACACTACGTTATCCTCCTTTTACTTTAGTTGATATTCGACTTGTAAAGTCTTTTCAAGTCACTATCGATTCCGTTCAACTGCTCTTTCAGCTCGTTTGCTGTCTCTGCCTCGATCACAATGTCATCTGCAAAGAATGTAACATTTATTTCTTCTCCATGAATTTTGATTTCCTTTCAAATTTCTTGTTAGTATTCTTTTGAATTTATTTGTCGTAAACCCTTTGAGGAAATACATGTACAGGACATGACTTTTAGTTTTCACAGACGTTTCAACGATTGTCTACTCGAAATTCACGAACTGATAACCGAAAACCACATTGATCGACTCCCTCTGTGTTAGGAACAGTGGCGGCTGCTGTGTACAGACGTTTCAACGATTGTCTACTCGAAATTCACGAACTGATAACCGAAAACCACATTGATCGACTTCCTCTGTGTTAGGAACAGTGGCGGCTGCTGTGTAAGAGCACAACAGCACGAGAACAACCTAACTTTCGACATCTTACGAATCTATTGCTTCTTTTTCTTTGAATGCTATTAATGTAACATAGATGCTGCAACCTGAACGATACGGCACTTAAATCTACTGCGCTACTGCTCCTTTAGAGCACGTTAAACTTGACATCAGGGTCGCGAGCACATCTTCAGTTGTGCACGTTTTATGGGCCTTTCGCGCATGCACAACTCGCGGACGTAATTGCCTTATGGGGACAATGGATACGGATTTGATCAACAACGTGCACGGTTGCCGATGTCCACAGCTAGCCCTTGCCACTCAAGTAGAAGTTTACGTCAGTGCCATCGGTGGTAGCACACTGCGGCAGACTTTACCCACGGTCGCTCGGCATTCCTGCTGCACACTCCTCAGATATGCTAATCCATTCACTATAAATTGCAGGAAATTTATAGCGGACGTAATAATACGTTAAAGTTGTACTGACAGTAAAACCAATTTTGTGGGCTTATGAATAGGTTATAGTATAATAAGTTATGAATTTTATCATATAGTAATCCACTGAGGAGCTGAGAATCATTAGGGCCTAAATCACATTACAGATGAGTGTGGGACTGTAGCATTTATTCATGCTTCTGAAATCTGTTGAACCTATGGTGAGTCAGATTTATCTGTGCTGTAGGCCGACATTGTATATACGAAAATTCACGAAAAGCTGTATCACTGCTTTCTCTGATATTCAGTTAAATGAGGAATCGACGGCGGTGTGCTTTAGGCCTTTATGGATCATAGCGCCTCATTTGTATTCTAATCAAGTGACCATGTTAGTAGACACTATCACTTGAGTTTAATCATTTCGGATTTGGTTGTTTACTATGGGGGAATCGGCTTTCGTGTGCAGTGTAAATGTAAACTATGTTGAATATATTTTAAATGATAATAGAAAAGTAAAGCTGTGACGACGTGTCGTGAGTCGTGTTCGGGTAGCTCAGGCACCAGAGCAATTGTACGCGAATGGCAAAGGTCCAGGGTTCAAGTCCCGGTCCGGCACACAGCTTTAATCTTCCAGGAAATATCACATCAGCGCACACTCATTCTGGGAACAGAAAAGTAAATGACCAGGAAAAGTTGGCGGCAAAGGAACTATGGCCTCCGAGAACAGATCCTTTGATTGAGAGAGTCACGAAATCAAATAAGCGTGACTACAAGCGAACATTTAACCAGGAAGTGTACAGTTAACTTGATTGTGTAGGTTCAGTGTAACAATGCCTGATTTTCGAGTCCGGAAGTAAATTCGTGAACTAATACAACTGTTGGGGATTTCCACATTGCCGGCCGTTGTGACCGAGCGGTTCTAGGTGCTTCAGTCCGGAACCGCGCTGCTGCTACGGTCGCAGGTTCGAACCCTGCCTCGGGCATGGATGTGTGTGATGTCCTTAGGTTAGTTAGGTTTGAGTAGTTCTATGTCTAGGGGACTAATGACCTCAGATGTTATGTACCATAGTGCTTAGAGCCATTTGAACCATTTGATTTCCACATTTGTCGGAAAAAATGGAAGAGTACGAAAACTCCCGTTTACACAAAAAAGCGAGATGGAGAGTTGTGAAAGCTTACACGTAATTTCGTTATTGCTCTAATCCGTTCTTAATTATGTACAAAAAAGCATAACCCCACAAAAAAAATTCTTCTTTTGTCAGATAAGTTATGCATCTTATTAGTACTGTTATTATCACCGGTAGTGCCTGTAGTTTTATAAATTTCTTGATAAGCATAGCTGTTATACAGCAGATGCTATTATTTTACACTCTCATATTTATCTTAATCTCAAAATTTGTAAACACTGGTTGAGAATGTCCTTGTATGCAATTCCCAGAGTTGCCATGGGACACAGTTGTGTGAAAAAAGTAAAAGTAAACTTACTTGTCGCATTCAGTAACAGTGACCACGAAAGTTACTTTTTTAGCGATAAGAGCAGCGAACATTTCCTGCGCGTGGTCATGACTATGATATTTCCAAACAAGATTTTCATCTGTCTTCGTTCTACGTTTTTGTAATATTTAGCTTTGTTGAGTACTAGCCTTTTTCCCGCGGCTTCGCCCGCGTTCTACACACGTATTGAACATATCATCTCCTCAGCCCTCTCTACATTCACCATTTCAAAAATGATGGTTCAATTGGCTCTGAGCACTATGCGACTTAACTTCTGAGATCATCAGTCGCCTAGAACTTAGAACTAATTAAACCTAACTAACCTAAGGACATCACACACATCCATGCCCGAGGCAGGATTCGAACCTGCGACCGTAGCGGTCGCTCGGTTCCAGACTGTAGCGCCTAGAACCGCACGGCCGCTCCGGCCGGCCTTCACCATTTCCTCCTCACCTCTCTCCGCGCAGGAAATGTGGAATGTTTAATTATTCCAATATGTAACAATTGATGAAAAAATGTGAGGAGTCTTTGCAGTGCCATATGGAGAAAATGTCATTCCCATGTAACCGAGACAGCAGCGTAGTAATTACTAGTCCGCGTTCATCTAGGTTAAAAGCTATTTATCCTTTTCCTGAGGTCCTAGTTGAAAACAAACTTATACTTACGCGTTTCATGATTAATTAAACTCGAAACGGTTATTTTATAGCACCTAAAACAGACTGTTTCGCTGTTAACGCCTACTTTTTGCCTATTTAGGTTTAAAATCCTGAAAGATACCTATTTCTTCAACGTAACATAAAATTTTCGGATTTTCAAAAGATCAGAATTGCTTACAAGTATCAATGATCCCAGGACTGAAGGCGCTATTTGGAATAAATAAATAAATCTGTAGTTTATAGAATCCTGGTCAACTGCCTTTTCTACAAAGAAATATATTCACATGCCTTGAACTGACCTCACATGTAAAACAAACAAGGGATGGTTAAAGTTGCCTAGCCACTGAAATAAAGAAACCTCACCTCTTTCCTTGGTTATACACGGACTCTCATAGTATGAAACCGAGGCATTGTCGAATTTCTGTTATCCATCCGCCAAACTAAACTAGCACGCCGTGTACCGTTGGGCGTTTAAATGTAACATGTTCATTGTTCAAAATCTATTCTACTTTCAGTACGCCAACAGTTCAACAGCAGAAAATGCCGAAAACAGCTAGTCAAAAGTCCAGTCGTATTAAGACTGATTGCCAGAGTTTGCGCACTATACGGCAGATGGAAATATATATTCTGTGAAATATGCGAGAAAGAGTGTAGTTGTTATGTTTTTATGCTTCTTATTTTTTCCTGAAATTTCGGAATCTCTATTGTTTTCTCGCATCTTTCGACACCAGAGCATTTGTGAAGCAGATTATTTTGTAAACATTGTTTAAAATTATACTATGAGACACCGAGACTCAATTGTTCACTTTTATTATAATTTTTAAGTTGCTGAGTTCAGTTGTGGTGCAAAGGAAAGGTAAGGAATATGAAAATGTCATACCTATAGGAGAAAGGAGAAATGTTTTTAAAACGGCACACCAAGTTTTCATTTTTTTAATATTAAGAGTTGTAACAAAAATCTGTTCTGTGACAGGATAGTTACAAACTAAAGTTGCTAATTGCGTTTAATTGTAATAAAATTGCTGTATTTATTAATTTTTATTTTGCTAAAATTAAGTACCGGCATCCATTAACAATATCAAATACTTTTTATGTGCACTTCTGTATAGCATACCGTTTCTTTCTTGTATTTGTTTTCGAGTGACAAAAGGTCACACGTGACTCACCACGCATATGGAGCGCTACCTAAGGCAAATACTGAACGAAAATCAAAACTGAAGCGTTGTTGTCTTGCTTTCAACAACATCTAACGAATGTACCAGAAACTACTGACAGTCTAGGCCTGTACACCGCAGATCTGGTTGTTGGCAAGTTGGACCAGATGCGCCATCCAGGGATTATTTGATTTGTTCAAAATTACTCCGAAACACTAACCATCAAACAACTGCACACTTTGCCAACAATGGGCTACTGTATCCAAATGCCGAGGATGAAACCAAGGAGCTTATGGCCTTCACAGGTGCCGCTGGAAAGAATAATGCTTGCAACGTTGCAGTTGCTTAATCCTTAACTCATGAGGAGACTTTCTGTGACGCACGACGCACACTACGACGGCGGGGGGTGGGGGGGGGTGGGGGGGGGCTGTCTCTGGGACCATTGCCTGTAAACCTAGAATTAAGACTAAAATCATCTGAAAATTTTGAGTTATATAAATGTATTTTTAAAGTTGTTTAAGTGCCGTTTAAATAGTCCTTATTGACTCTACTGCACTAAATAAATCTTCTGCATAATTTTACTTTTCATCATAGAAAATCACAAGCTATGTGCAATTTTTGAAATAGTTCACATAAACGAACTGTTAGAAAACATAATTTTTCGTTTTGAAAAATTATAGTATCTCTGTAGCAAGTAAATTTTCACATAAAACTTAAGTTCAGGGTTTAAACTTGCGCATAAAAATTTCCCTCGATAGGTACAAAAAGAAAGTCTGCAAAACTGGCAATAAATGTTGATATCTAAATCTCTCTACATCACGAAACAGAACAGATTTGATTTTATCTCTTTATGTATTTTATTGGAAAAACGGAGAGGTGTCCATCCCAATGTCATGTCATGTTTTATCTCCCAGAGATAATGCTGTTTAAATCCGTATGATAGAATAGGATGTATGTGTGTGTGTGTGTGTGTGTGTGTGTGTGTGTGTGTGTGTGTGTGTGTGTGTGTGTCGGAACGTCCCCTTAGAAAAATTTATGGATGACTGTGCTGATAAACCCCTTACGTTATTTGATTTTCAAACAGCTGAGCAAAACTGAACGTACTCAGACATTTCGCTCTTTACTTATTCTGATCAACACTAAACTGACACACAGTATTTTTAGCGCAACGCAATCTGACTTTCAATAATCCCTACAAAAGAATGGCCCTGACTAACAATAACCTATACCTTTCATGAATCACTTACCTCACAAAAATCTTCCTTACTCGAACTACTGCAATACAGCGAGCGCCAATACTGCCAGCTAAATAAAAGATTCTAACCACTGAAGGCACGAGGTACTGATAGGCATAGTTAGCAAATGAAAGATTTAGATAGAGAACAAACAATGTATTTACCTTAATAGTGTTCAAAAGTCATAATATACAGGGTGAGTCACCTAACATTACCGCTGGATATATTTCGTAAACCACATCAAATACTGACGAATCGATTCCACAGACAGAACGTGAGGAGAGGGGCTAGTGTAATTGGTTAACACAAACCATACAAAAATGCACGGAAGTATGTTTTTTAACACAAACCTACGTTTTTTTAAATGGAACCCCGTTAGTTTTGTTAGCACATCTGAACATATAAACAAATACGTAATCAGTGCCGTTTGTTGCATTGTAAAATGTTAATTACATCCGGAGATATTGTAACCTAAAGTTGATGTTTGAGTACCACTCCTCCGCTGTTCGATCGTGCGTATCGGAGAGCACCGAATTACGTAGGGATCCAAAGGGAACGGTGATGGACCTTAGGTACAGAAGAGACTGGAACAGAACATTACGTCCACATGCTAACACCTTCTTATTGGTCTTTTTCACTGACGCACATGTACATTACCATGAGGGGTGAGGTACACGTACACACGTGGTTTCCGTTTTCAATTACGGAGTGGAATAGAGTGTGTCCCGACATGTCAGGCCAATAGATGTTCAATGTGGAGGCCATCACTTGCCGCACACAATTGCGATCTCTGGCGTAATGAATGTCGTACACGCTGCAATACATCTGGTGTAATGTCGTCGCAGGCTGCCACAATACGTTGTTTCATATCCTCTGGAGTTGTAGGCACATCACGGTACACATTCTCCTTTAACGTACCCCACAGAAAGAAGTCCAGAGGTGTAAAATCAGGAGAACGGGCTGGCCAATTTATGCGTCCTCCACGTCCTATGAAACGCCCGTCGAACATTCTGTCAAGGGTCAGCCTAGTGTTAATTGCGGAATGTGCTGGTGCACCATCATGCTGATACCACATACGTCGACGCGTTTCCAGTGGGGCATTTTCGAGCAACGTTGGCAGATCATTCTGTAGAAACGCGATGTATGTTGCAGCTGTTTGGGCTCCTGCAGTGAAGTGAGGACCAATGAGTTGGTCGCCAATGATTCCGCACCATACATTTACAGTCCACGGTCGCTGTCGCTCTACCTGTCTGAGCCAGCGAGGATTGTCCACGGACCAGTAATGCATGCTCCGTAGATTCACTGCCGCGTGGTTTGTGAAACCCGCTTCATCGGTAAACAGGTAGAACTGCAACGCATTCTCTGTTAATGCCCATTGACAGAATTGCACTCGATGATTAAAGTCATCACCACGTAATTGCTGATGTAGCGACACATGAAACGGGCGAAAGCGGTGACGATGCAGTATGCGCATGACACTACTTTGACTCAGTCCACCGGCTCTCGCAATGTCCCGTGTACTCATGTGTGGGTTCATGGCAACAGCAGCTAACACACCAACTGCACCCGCTTCTCCTGTGACGGGCCCGTTACGGACCCGTTTGCGTGCTACGACCATACCTGTTGCATACAGTTGGCGGTAGATGTTTTGCAATGTGCGGCACGTTGTCCGGATACCGTTCTGCATACACCCTGCAGGCTTCAGCTGCATTTCGTCGACACTCGCCATAGATGAGTATCATCTCCGCCTTTTCAGGGTTCGAATACACCATGGTCACAGTTCCTACAACACTACACTATCATAGACGTCTGGTAACACGGTGTACTACAGTTGGTCTGCGTGCGGAGACGAATGCAGAATAACAATAGCAGCAAGCGCTACATGCGGACACTGCGACAGCTAGACCAAACCACAACAGTGCACTACAGCCACACTCGTAAACGCGGCCGTCATCGTAAACATGTCCCTGCAGATGCTGCTCGCCGACCGTGGCCCGTGTTTATTACAACACGCAACTGAACGTCGGAGGTTTCAAGCGTCAACTTTATGTTACAATATCTCCGGATGCAATTAACATTTTACAATGCAACAAACGGCACTGATTACGTATTTGTTTATACGTTCAGATGTGCTAACAAAACTAACGTGGTTCCATTTAAAAAAACGTAGGTTTGTGTTAGAAAGCATACTTCCGTGCATCTTTGTATGGTTTGTATTAAACAATTACACTAACCCCTCTCCTCACGTTCGGTCTGTGGAATCGGTTCGTCAGTATTTGATGTGGTTTACGAAATATATCCAGCGGTAACGTTAAGTGACTCACCCTGTATATATCAGTTCATGACATCCAGTCTTACAAATTTACTGTGTCTGATGGACACACGGCCAGATCATCCGCTCTCAAAACTCCGCCATCTCTCTCCCCACTTCCATCACTGCTGGCGGCTCACCTTCAACTGCGCAACGCTACGCGCTCTTCACATCCAACTGCCCAACACTACAATAGCGAATATTCCAACAATGCCAACCACAGACTGCACACAGCACAGCCAGTGATTTTCATACAGAGCGCTACGTGACGTTGCCAACATGAAAACCTAAACAGTCTACTTACAGTGTGTGTGTGTGTGTGTGTGTGTGTGTGTGTGTGTGTGTGTAGGTAGGCAGGTGACTTGGTGGGTGTAAGACTGCTGTGATTCTCCAGAACACCTCCTCTCGAAAGGTCGCCGCCAAACCAGCCAACCATGGCCACCCAGGGTAGTGCATAATCGGGATTCATGATTCATGAGTGAGCAGAATGCGACGCTTTTCATCAGCAGTACGTGGTTCCTAGTCACGCCACCACTCTAAAGAGAGTCGCCTGTGTTGTTGTGTTAACGTCTACCTACTCATGAGCCAGTAATTCCGTACTCCGGCTTCTGCTAGTCTCCGACCAGTGATGCGGGATGACACGGAACGTTGCGAGGAGTCCCTTACCTGTCATCGGAAAGCATGCGCAGATGTGAAGGGGGTTACGACCCTCCCTCGTAGTGGGCAGACGTCGCCAACCACATCCCTGACGACGAGTACGCCTCACATCCCCACGCAGTCCAACATCGGGCCGCTCTTATATCCGAATTCTCCAAAAATCAGGATATTGCGTGATTCAACCAGTTGGGAAAATGGTGGACCGCAATAAGATTCCTTTCAGACGCTCAGGTGCTGCTAACGCTGTCTCCCGCGAGTACGTGACATCTGACGCTACTCATACACCTTACGTACCCTAGCAGACCTGGTAACAAACTAAACATGAACAGCACTGACGTACTCTGGTAATCACTCTAGTTGTCAGAGAGAATTGCAGCTCTAGTCATTTACATTTCTGAAGATGTGTGTACGTGTACAAATTTACAATGACACCCGGCCATGTCTTGGGTGCTTCACATTCTTTTGTCAGCCAGTGTTACGGAATCTGTAATGAGCAACGTGTGCGGGGAACGTGTCTGTAAGTCGCTTGTGTTCAAAGCAGACGACTACCTCCCCGTCGTCGCTAACGACGCAGCATAGAGAAACAATACACAGGCGTCCGTGATGTATCCACTGTGGAGTTTACCATTCGTCACAGTTCTAACACTACATGCATACTCTACAAACTCCATGAAGTGCAGTTCCAAAGAGTACTGCCCATTCCACCAATTATTTGCTGTTCTTCCCAGTTTATTTAAGTATGGAGTATGGGAACATCGTTTTAATTGCTTAGGGAGCGTTTCGAACCACAGGCACTGTTGCCCCAAGGGGAGGAAGTGGTCGACCAGGATCAACTGCTGCAGCAAATGGCCGCTATATTGTGCAACAGGCCAAAAAGGAGCATGTCATGTGGGTGAAATTGAAACCACACTTAACAGGACTGCAAGGCACGCGATCTCACGCTCCAGAGTGGCACGGCGACTGCATAGGTTTGGTCTCTTTGCCTGATTACCAGTACGTTATGTTCCGTTGGTACCTGCAGATCGACGGTACTGATTGCTGTGGGGCCAAGAACAAAGGGACTGGACCAAAGAGAAGTGGGTCACGTCCTTTTCTCGGATGAGCACAGATTCAGTCTGAGTATTGATTCTGGACGTAACCTCATATGACACAGGAACGTTGCCGAACATAACCGGTTTTGTGGTACTAGTGTTTTCGTGTGGGAGGCATAATACAATATGAGCGCACTGACCTCCAAATCTTTAAACACGTTTCATTCACTCGTCAATGTTATTGTGACACTACTCGTCCCCTATTGGCGCCTTCTCAGGGCGCAATTGGCCCTGACTTCATTTTTGTAGAGGACGGTGTGGGACCGCGTCGAGCAATGCATGTAGAGGAGCTCTTGGAACGAAAGGAAATTCGGCAAGTAGACTGGCCGGCCTGTTCCAGAGGCTCAAATCCCATCGAGGACGCGTGGGATGCGTTGGGGATACGTACTGCAGCACGTTCAGATACACCGTCCGGTAGTCTTCAACCGCGCTGGTGGAGGAATGGAACACTCCTTACCAACCTTGTCGCCAGCAAGGGACCTCGTTGCGGAGCATGCTTTGCCGTTCGTGGTCATCACGAACGCTATTAAGAACCATGACCTGCCTTTTGTAATGTCATAAATCGCAGTGACTTCAGTCTAGTTACCGTCTTTGAGAAAAGTACACTATGCCGTCAAAAGTATCCGGGCATCGGACTGAAAATGACTTACAAGTTTGTGGCACCCTCCATCGGTAATGCTGGAATTCAATATGGTGTTGGCCCACCCTTAGCCTTCATGACAGCTCTCGCAGGCATACCTTCAATTAAGTGCCCACAGGCGATGCATTATGAACAGGTGGTCGTTCGTGCTGAAAGATGCAATCGCCGTCCCCGAATTGCACTTCAACAGTGGGAATCAAGAAGGTGCTTAAAACATCTGCTTAGGCCTGTGCTGTGATAGTGCCACGCAAAACAACAAGGGATGCAAGCACCCTCCATGAAAAACACCATGACACCACCGCCTCCGAATTTTACTGTTGGCACTATACACGCTGGCAGATGACGTTCACCGGGCATTCGCCATACCCACACCCTGCCATCGGATCGCCACATTGTGTACCGTTATTCGCCACTCGTTACAACGTTTTTCCACTGTTCAGTCGTCGAATGTTTACGATGCTTACACCAAGCGAGGCGTCGTTTGGCATTTACCGGTGCGATGTGTGGCTTATGAGCATAGGCTCGACCATGATATCCAAGTTTTCTCACCTCCCTTCTAACTGTCATAGTACTTGCAGTGGATCCTGATGCAGTTTGGGATTCCTGTGTGATGGTCTGGATAGATATCTGCCTATTGCACATTACGACCCTCTTCAACTGTCCGCAGTCTCTGCCAGTCAATAGACGAGGTCAGTCTGTACGCTTTTGCGTTGTTCGTGTCCCTTCACGTTTCCACTTCACTATCACATGGGAAACAGTGGACCTAGGGATGTTTAGGAGTGTGGAAATCTCACGTACAGACGTATGCCACAAGTGACATCCAATCATCTGACTACGTTAGAAGTCCGTGAGTTCCGCGGAGCGCTCCATTCTGCTCTCTCACGATGTCTAATGACTACTGAAGTCGCTGATATGGAGTACGTGGCAGTAAGTGGTAACGCAATGCACCTAATATGAAAAACGTATGTTTTTGGGGGTGACCGGATACTCTTGATCACATAGTGTATCATTTCTGTTCATCTCCTTGCGTATTTCTTTGTTACCTTCTGTAACACACGGAAGTTCATTTTATGTATGGTCCATGCTTCATCGAGCTATTTCAGTTGACAGCGACACATAAAGTGAAGGTTTTTTCACTCTTAAAAATTACACGCCATTGTATTACATCACGGATTACAAGTCGTACGCCGAGATGCAAATTTCACTAGAGCAGCAGCGAAGAACGAAAGGGGAGCACCGTGTGAGTGGATGGTAACCGGAGGCCGATCGTAACTGACCGCGCTGCGGGGTCAAGTCTAGGGTTGCACCGCACTGACAGAATTCGTGCTCAACAGTGGGCGGATGCATAACCGTCTGAACCAAGCGAGCTCCTACTTCCGTAAGGGAGAAATTTGGAAAGGGAAAGTTCAGGCAGAAAAAATAATTACTTGAGTTTTGCCAACGACCCTATTACAGAGATAGCAAAGGACTTGGAAGAGCATGTGACCGGAAAGGTTATGAGATTGACACCAATAAAGGTAATACAAGGACAGTGGAATGTATTGAAATTAAAGCAACTCAGACAAGAAGAAAATACAAGTTTTAGAAATGTGGTGGTACAGGAGAATGTTGAGAATTAGGTGGTTAGATCGAATGGTTAATGAAGAGGTACAGGATCGAATTGGCGAAAACACAAGATATGCTGAGATGACGAAAATCGAAAACTTAACTAAGAGAATGATGGAATATACACTCAGACGTCAACGAATCGTCAATTTGGCAATGGTTGGAAGTGTGGAGGGTAATGTAGAGGGATACCAAGGCTTGAATAATCAGGTTCGAATCGATGTAGGTTGCCATAGTTATGCGCCGATGAAGGAATTTGGAAATTTGTGGTAAGGTCTTATGGGACCAAACTGCTGAGGTCATCGGTCCCTAAGCTTACACACTACTTAAGCTAACTTAAACTAACTTACACTAAAATGAGATTTTCACTCTGCAGCGGAGTGTGCGCTGATATGAAACTTCCTGGCAGATTAAAACTGTGTGCCCGACCGAGACTCGAACTCGGGACCTTTGCCTTTCGCGGGCAAGCGCTCTACCATCTGAGCTACCGAAGCACGACTCACGCCCGGTACTCACAGCTTTACTTCTGCCAGTATCTCGTCTCCTACCTTCCAAACTTTACAGAAGCTCTCCTGCGAACCTAGCAGAACTAGCACTCCTGAAAGAAAGGATATAGCGGAGACTTGGCTTAGCCACAGCCTGGGGGATGTTTCCAGAATGAGATTTTCACTCTGCAGCGGAGTGTGCGCTGATATGAAACTTCCTGGCAGATTAAAACTGTGCGCCCGACCGAGACTCGAACTCGGGACCTTTGCCTTTCGCGGGCAAGCGCTCTACCATCTGAGCTACCGAAGCACGACTCACGCCCGGTACTCACAGCTTTACTTCTGCCAGTATCTCGTCTCCTACCTTCCGCGGAAGGCAAAGGTCCCGAGTTCGAGTCTCGGTCGGGCACACAGTTTTAATCTGCCAGTAACTTACACTAAGGACTACACATTCACCCATGTCCGAGGGAGGGCTCGAACCTCCGACGGGGGAAGCCGCGCGGACTGTGACAAGGTGCCATAGACCGCTCGGCTATCCCGCGCGGCGCGCTGATGCAGAGGCTTGCACTGCATTGTGTAGCATGGAACGCTGCTGCAAACCAGTCTTCGGACAGCAGACCACAACAATAACAACAATGGATTATCACTATGTTTTCAGAGTTCGCTCTTCTCTCATCGAATGTACTCTCTGTTAACTCAGAGATTAAAATGAGCTCCAGAACATAATCATTGGCTGCTCGAAACATGGGAAAGATCCTTGAACTATTGAGTATACCAGCACTTCATTGCCACATCATGTCTGCAGTTTTCCTTTGCAATGTGACTTCGACATTGAGATTCTGGGCTATACCGTTGCGAACTGAAGGTCGGCAACACAGCGTCATCTTTTTGTACGTATAGTGGTGTTGCTCTATCATTCATCAGTTGCTATTAATGATTTCTATGTTATGTCTGTCTAATTACAACTCAACCAATTTTTGTTTTGTTTTGCGAGCCCGTTTCATCTTAAATATCGACGCTTCTTGAGTGACGTCAAACACATTCGTATTTTCACTTAAGTGCAACACTTTAAATTTACTTATTGTTCCGTTGTGCTTATAAGCTACAAACAGAACTTGTCCCGGTACTTTTCTCGGTGCATTCGTTTTATACAGGATGTATAAAAAAATCATCCGATTTGGTACATCTATATTTCTGAAACTAATAAACATACGCAATGAATTTAGTTTTTTGATGAACGGGAAACTCAGAAAGTTTTTTACCATAACTTTTAATTGATGTTCAGTATGCTCCCATTCAGATGTACGACATATATCGATGCTATATTCAAATTATTCCCACACTGCAGCGCACGTGTCTTGAGTTTCAGCTTTCACAGTTGCTATTATGCGATGTCTCAGTTCATTCATTAAAAAAAAAAAAACACAAGAAATAATCGCTTACAGTCAGCTCCGGTAACTCCGGAGGGCAGTAATGTAAGGCTAAATCATTTGGTCCAGTGCGACCAATTCATCGTTCAACAATCCTTTGATTTAAAAATTCCCGCACAGTAATGTAAGGCTGAATCATTTGGTCCAGTGCGACCAATTCATCGTTCAACAATCCTTTGATTTAAAAATTCCCGCACTTCCAGATGCCAGTGTGGCGGTGCCCCATCCTGCTGGTAAATGAAGTCGTCGGATCAGTCTCCAGCTGTCTCCAGAAGTTCTCCAAAAGTTCTCAAGCATTTCGAGATATGTGCTTCCTGTAACAGTGTTCTCGGCAAATAAAAATGGACCATACACCTTATCTCAAATAACATAATAGTTATGATTTTTTTTTTAAATCGGATGACTTTTTTTATGTACCATGTAAAAATCAAGAGTTTTCTCTTTACAATTGTACACATTATACACGGTCCAGCAATGTTAGTGTGACCACCTCCTATCTTCGATGTCAACGTGCAATAACAACTCCACAAACGGCAGGTGGCAACACTAGAGCTATATAAAGCGTTGCGGAAGGATGCGGTAAAGTCTGACGTCCAAAAGAGTAGGGGCATGGCTTACGGGACAAGGAAGGAAACATTTCCAAAGAGGCTAAAGTATACTGTACATGACACAATAGCGGTATCCAAATCCTATTTCGAGACAACTGTTGTGCGCCAGAGACCATATATGACAGCGGTGAACGATGGCTGCGGAGATGTGTACGGGTGAATAGACGTGCAACTCTTGAGGAACTAAGTCACCAGATGAACCAGTGGGCACCAACAGTGTCTCCTCAACGACCATTCAGCAAACGGCACGGCGTATCGGCATCAGTAGCAGGCGCCAGGTCCATGCACCAATGCTGACTGCTATTCATCAGCGACGAAGACTGAAATTTGCATGCCAATACCGCGTCTAGACGTCCACTGATTAGCCTTTACAGATGAATCACGTTTTATGCTCCATCGGAAAGATGGCTGAGGGCGTGTACCGCGCGAAGGATCTGAAAGCAAACACCCTGCGTGCGATATCGTCTGGGAAATGTTTTCGTGGCATGCCTGGGTGATTTCGTCATTACGGAAAGCACAATGGATCAACACAGGTATGCATATAAACTTGGGGACCATGTATATCCCTATATGCAGTTTTTTTCTGGGCACGACAGTGTCTACCAGCAGGACATGCAACGTTTCGAACAGCTCTCAGTGTACATGCGTGGCTCGAAGATCACCAGAATGGGTTTACCGTACTCTCCTGCCCACAAAACTCTGCGGATTTAAACTCACTCGAGAGTCTGTAGGACCGCTATGATCGGGCTGTTTGCGCCACGGATCCTCAACCGAAAACCTATTGCAGCTGGCCACGGCAATGGAGGCTCCACATTCCTGTCGGTACCTTCCAGAACCTCAATGACTCTCTTCCTGTACACCTCACAGCGATCTCCACTGGAAGCGGAGTTGTTCAGGCTATTGATAGGTGGCACGTTAATGTGACTGGTAAACATACCTCAAACTGCATACTGGGTTCCATTCGGTTCGGTTGTTTTGGGGGGAGAGACCAAACTGCGAGGTCATCGGTCTCATCGGATTAGGGAAGGACAGGGAAGGAAGTCGGCCGTGCCCTTTCAAAGGAACCATCCCGGTATTTGCCTGGAGCGATTTTAGGGAAATCACGGAAAACCTAAATGAGGGTGGCCGGATGCGTACTGGGGAAGAAACAATCACGTAGAGAACCGTTTTCTCTTTATAAGGAAAATGGCACAATATAAAAGGTGGTGCATGTCAGGGAAAATGGATTTTCATTTCAGGTCATTGAAGATAAATTTATGCGAAACGTATCTGGCAAAACGTAAATACATTTATTCATTATCACATATATGAAAACAATCTAAATATCAATTTGTTTCCACGATTTCTGTAAATCGTTCCACGACTTTTTAACGCGCGTCAATCTAGATAATTTACAACTTTCGATTTAGCAACAGGATTCGAGGAGCGTCAATAATAATGCAAGACATTTTTCCTCGACTGATTTCAATTGAAAAAGTCCGGAATATGTTGTGTGACATCGTGGAACACTCCCGCTTCAGTCCCTTGAATTTCATGAACTTCTGGTAGGTAGCGGCGCTATATGTACTTTCAAACGACGTCTGTATAGGAGGTGTGTTCCAAAGAGAGAGCTGTCACTGAGTTTAAATATTTTGACGGAAAACCATAGCAACGTAGATAATCATAGGTACTTGCAAAATGTCTACGAAGACCTAGCGTTGAACAAAAGCACAGCGAGTCGTTGGGCGAGGTGTGTCTTATCATCTCAAGAAAGTCACGTAAACCTGTACAGTCTCCCGCGTGCCGGGAGGACCCACACAGCTGTGACTCCTGCAGTGCTGGAACGTGCAGACGCTCATTCGAGGTGATCGAAGGAAGCTAACGAACTTCTCGTTCTCCATGACAACCCAAGGCCTTACAAAAGTCCGTGCTCATGAGAGAAGCTCACAAATCTTCTTTGGACTGTTCTCCCTATCCATTCTACATTCCAGATCTCGCACCCTGGATTTCCATCTGTTTGGCCCAATAAAGCACGTGGGTGATGGGGAGGTTATTGATGCAGCAAGACATTGGCACCGACGTCAACCAGTAGAGTGGCGTCATGCGGGCGTACTCCTGTAGACCATCACAATACGGTGGCGTAGATGTTGTCACAAACACAAGGCTGCCTTTAAGAACTGAGAAACGTGCCGTGACGCTGAGCTCAAGAGACTGGAAGTAACAGGTCTCAAAGACCTTTCCACCCACCATGATTTATGTACTGCGTAGTTTCATAAAATGCCTAAATGCAAATACAAGAACTGATCCTATACCGATGTTTATTTCATTACCTTTGAAACATGAATCTTACAAGCTGGTAGCATTGAGAGGTCAGGAGGAAAGCGAATATTAGACAAGCAAGAATATTTATTTATTTATTTGTCACCATACGTGAGCTCTTCCGCCTAGTGTCTACGCAAAAGCGTGCTGGTAACTACAGAAAGCTATGTACTCAATAATTTTATTTTTGTTTTATCATGTTTAGCATATTATTACTGTAGCTTTGATTCTAGTGTAATGTGTTGCTAACACAGATAACAGTTCTTGGTGCATTAAATGAACGGAAACAATAAGAATCAGTGTTCTTCAGGACTGTGTTCCCGGTATTCATTTGTTTGCGTAAATTACGGAAAACAGCCTAGCTAGGAACTAACGAGGAAAAAACACAGCATTTGGTACTAAAGAGGATTATACGGTTACCGCAGCAGACCTTGATAAAATTATCATCTAAAACCAACTACACCACAGTCTGATTACGTTATACCGACATAGGAGAGAACTATCGGTTTGAGAGCTATATTGCAGTTGGTGACGTGATATTGAGAAGACAGCTCAGACATCCAGCTTTGTCAGACAAGCTCGGAACAAATCTGCGAGTCCACTAAGTAAAAATGGTTCAAATGGCTCTGAACACTATGGGACTTAACTTCTGAGGTCATCAGTCCCCTAGAACTTAGAACTACTTAAACCTAACTAACCTAAGGACATCACACACATCCATGACCGAGACAGAATTCGAACTTGCGACCGTAGCGGTCGCGCGGTTCCAGACTGTAGCGCCTAGAACCGCTCGACCACTCCGGCCGGCAGTCCACTAAGCAATGAAGACCCATTGACAGAGTGAAATCAACGCACATTCGTCAGACATGACAGCGTCATTATTCTTCTACGCGGAACAGGTGGTGATTTTACCCTGTATGACCACTCCAGACTCATCTCATCGACGATCACCTACTGGGCTTTTCAGAAATAATAGTAAATATTTCAGGAGGAGGTATTGAGGAGTAACTCGAATAAAGCTTTCTATACATTTGTCTTTTTTTTATTAGTTAGATACTGTTGTTAGAATACATCACAGACAAAAACAAGAGATATCAAACAAAGGCAAATGATTAAGTTCAAATTTGACTTTCATAAATCCCTCCGACTTCAATGACTTTTCGACTTCTATTGACAAGAACACTTGTAGCGTTTTGGGGTCATGTTGGCTTTCTTTTGTGGGAGCATTACTAGTAAACATCACCTTCAACCATTCTCACAGGCAAAATTCAAAAGGGGAAAGACCCTAGACCCGTGCTGGTCAAAAATTTGACACTTTCTGACGATCCATCTTCCAGGGAATGTTAGCCTTACATGTCTGTCGACTGACTTCTAGAATGTGCAGGCCCAGCGTCATGCTGGAAGAACATACCTATCCTTGCAGCCAAAGGAACATCTTCCAACAACGGTCAAAGTTCGTTTTCAAGAACGTATAGATAACGGAACTCTGTAAGACGATATGCTAATACAACATGCCCAATCTAGTGACTGTCTATCATACCACACCACACATATACAGAGAATGTTCTTTAAAATGTATCTTCACTAAGGCATCTGGGTTTCGTCGAACTTTAAAGGCCATCAAAAAGTTTCTGTGCGAAGGCCGCACAGTGCATAATCGATATGCCAATCAGGTAAAACCGCCGTGATGATAGAGGCAATGATCCCACTGACGGACCAGGTTGAAGGTACCCCCTTGGTAAAGCACCGCTGTCGTGCTGCGCGAAGAAGTTCGTAATTGCCAACGCCACACCCATGTCCGGCAGAAGTCGTTTGCTCTTCAAGGCCGTTTTTAAGAGTTCAAAAGCATGAAAATCATATGGAGAGAGATCAGAACTATAGCAAAGGTGCTCAGGTGTCTCCCACTCTAGCTGGCGTAACTTCAACATTACGACATTTGCGATATAGGGACGTGGGTTATCATGAAACAGCACCACCCCTTGTCGCATTTGGTTTAGGACAGACATGCTGTCCCATACACATGCTTCATTCTCCGATGGATGTCTACTGGTGTTTGTCCATCGGCAGCCAAGAAAAGAATAACAACACGTCGGTCCTGCTTGGAGGTACTTGGTAATAACGTCGCCATAGTTCATGTCACAGCATTCACCGTACACACGCCGGAAAGACACAGGTACCACATTGATTCCTTGACTACATGTCGGTGCTTATGTATCAGCATCGGAGTCGTGCTATGTTCCATATGAGTGCAGCAACGTCAGCAAACGAAAACTTTTTTACCGCCCCTTGTATCTAAGTGAGTTATAAGTGTTACTGACCCCATCAGAAGTTCCTTCATCAGTAAACAGTATAAATCGGATACTTGCTGATTTGTAATTAGGTGACAGCAAAATTCCAATCGTGTACCTTCATCCCCTTCTTGAAGGTGTTGCATCCTCTATAAATTATAAGGACAGAGGTCGTGCACGCATAATATCCTCATATTCTCGTACGTGGAATACAGAAATATTTAGAAATTTTGTATTTGTTTGTTGAAAGAATAAGTTTCACCAACTGACTAATGTCCTCTACTTCATCCATATTCTGTTCATTTGTACATTCAACTGGAAGAGGTTGGTTGGACACTGCGCTAACCTCACACAGCTTACTGAAAACACTAGCAAACACTCTTGTTTCTGGTACACTGCAGTTAGGAAATCGTCTACCGTATTCTTTACAAGCAGCAGCGGCGTTTTCTTTCCAAAACCCGCACACAGAAACCATAACGACGTTCTCAACGTTTGAAAACATGTTTCACATGCTTAAAAGATACAGTAGAATTGGCCAATAAATCACAATCATATAAACTAGAGAGCAATTTGGCAGCTTGAACTTCAGAACAAAAATGACAGTCGATAAATAAATCCATACGCACTAGAGTACCAACAATTGAAATGAAAACTTATCTCTGTAAAGAGCTATATCTCTGCCACCAATAAAAACTGGACATATATTGTATGAAACATTATATTCTAATTATTCTATACTACCATTTCCTAAAATATTTACTGCTTGCCCCCTCTCTGAGGCTTCATTCGCATATGTGTTCGACACACACATCGAGCACACCTTTTCCTTCCCATCTCTATGTCAACCTTTTCCTCCCTCTGTTTGTCCATCTCATCTCTCTATTGGTCAACCTCCTCTACTCACACTCTTTGTATTTTCACCTCCTCCTTCCCCTCTCTTTTTCCATTTCTTCCACCTCCACCTGCCCACTACCCCTCTACATCTTATACATATCTCACACATCTCCCCATCCTCTCCTTTCTCTCTAAATTTCCTCCTCCCCCTCACTCTGTCTATTCCCTCCTCTATCCATCTCAATTTTTCCTGAACCACACTCATTGCCACATTTAGCTCCTGCAATACAATTCAATAAATTATACTTTTACTACTCCATCAACACACCTGTGTCGCCAGGCAGGCTACACTTCTGGATCATTTTATTTTCCCCTGACATACAGGATGACATGCAAAGCAGGTCGATAAAGCAGGCTGATACTACTTCAACACACCTGTCATACAGGGCAGCCTAGATGTCAACAACCTGGAAAACCATTTCTTCAATGCGACACACCTCTCATGCAAGGGAGTCTATATGCGGCAGCCTGGAAACAATTTGTTGCCTCTGACATGTAGGCTACCTTGCAAAGCCAGCTGATTTGGCAGGTGGCTACTGTTCCCACACTGCATGCCTGTCTTACATGGCAGCCTATATGATATAAGCTGGATATAGCACGGTGTTGCCTGTTACTTCGCCGGCCGAAGTGGCCGTGCAGTTCTAGGCACTGCAGTCTGGAACCGCGAGACCGCTATGGTCGCAGGTTCGAATCCTGCCTGGGGCATGGATGTGTGTGGTGTCCTTAGGTTAGCTAGGTTTAACTAGTTCTAAGTTCTAGGGGACTAATGACCTCAGAAGTTGAGTCCCATAGTGCTCAGAGCCATTTTTGAACCTGTTACTTCACTCCAGTTGGAGCTAGGAGGCTGTAAGCACTAAACTCCTGATATTCATGAGGCCTTCCAAATTTGCCACATTAGGCTGAAATCGATCTAGACGTTTGGGAGGATACGCTGGACGCACACACACAAACACACACACAGATACTCTGTTAGAAAGATATGTATATAAAACTGCTGAAATATGGTGTATATGAATGAACAAGTCAGTGTCTGCAGTGGTCAACTTCGGATTTTCATCTTAAATTTACGGGGAGGGATGTTGCTGATATGAACAGAGCAATTTGAGAGAAAAATGACAGGTACTTCCTATAGAGCAAATAATCACTATGACTGCCAGCATCGCTATCACTCTGTTGCAGCTCAAGGTACTCACCCTCTCTCTTACCCCTTTCTGCTCTATATCAATGAGTATCATCGACTTCACACATTTCGAAATTGTCCTCATTTCAATTCTGTGCTTACACAGCTTAGTCATGCCATTCTGTATGTTACACACATTGTCTGAGTTTCATCAGAATTGACGCATTTATTTTGAGATTCTATAACGTCCTTGTAAGATTCAGACAGTGTTCTCGTCTGGTAGAACAAACCATTCAGTGTCCAGTGTCGCCTATGATGAGAAACAAGTTCGATTGGTATCTGTCACCTCGTGTTCAGAAATCGCTGTTGACTTGTTGATATACTGACGCATCCGCTGCCTCATGCATTCCCAGTACTGGGAAAACCGGAAAATGAGTATTTCTCCGAAGACTGTGGAACGCTGTTGTGAGAACTGTGATGCTAGCTCGTTAGCGTGCAGATGGAGCGAAGCGAAGTCCAGCTTAGAGACAACAGCTCCTTGTATTATTATTATTTTTCCCCCCTCTCTTTTCGTATGGAGTCCAGACAAGCGCTACAAAATAATAACAATTATTTTAAGAGATTGCTTTCCTGTGTCCCTTAACTGTAAACTGAGCCTTGTCATGCCTTCGTCAGGCATTTTTTGAGCGACTGGAAATAATAAAACAGTGAAGTGTAAGTCATACCAGAGCAGCATAAGATATTTGTTCCTGAAAGATCACGGAAGTTTGAAACCATTTTCTGCCAGAAGGATTATGTGATCCATTACATCCAAAAACTTTAAACTTCCTGTGTATGTATAAAGCATTTACAAGGAGGAATGGTAAATATTCAGTGATATGAGAGGATCGATCTTTGTTGTTGTTGCTGTTGTTGTTGTTGTGATCTTCAGTCCAAAGACCGGTTTCATGCAGCTGTCCATGCTACTTTATTATGTAGAACCCTCTTCATCGCCAAATAATTACTGCAGCCTACATCCCTCTGAATCTGCTTAGAGTTTTCATCTCTTGGTCTCCCTCTATGATTTTTACCCTCCACACTTCCCTCCAATACTAAATTGGTGATGCCTTGATAATTCAGAGTGTGTCCTACTAACTGATCCCTTCTTCTAGTCAAGTTTTACCACAAATTTCACTTCTCCACATTTCTGTTCAGTACTTTCTAATCAGTTACGTGATCTACCCATATAATCATCAGCATTCTTCTGTAGCACCACATTTCAAAAGCTTCTATTCTCTTCTTGTCTAAATTGTTTATTGTCCATGTTTCACTTCTATACATGGATGCACTCCATACAAATACTTTCAGAAAGGACTTCCTGACGCTTAAATTTATACTTGATGGTAACAAATTTCTCTTCTTGAGAAATGCTTTTCTTCCCATTGTCAGTCTGCATTTTATATCCTTCCTACTTCGACTATCATCAGGTATTTTGCTTCCCAAATACCGAAACTCCTTTACTACTTTAAGGGTCTCATTCCCTAATCTAATTCCCTCAGCATCACCTGATTGGATTCGACTGCATTCCATTATCCTCATTTTGTTTTTCCTGATGTTCATCTTATATCCCCCTTTCAAGATACTGTCCATTCCCATGAACTGCTCTTACAAAGTTATTTGCTGTCTTGACAGAATTACAATGTCATCGGGCAACCTCAAAGGTCTTATTTGTTCTTCCTACCCTAAATTTTTCTTTTGTTTCCGTTACTTGAATAACATCGGGGATAGGTTACAACACTGTCTCATTTTCTCCCCACCACCGCTTCCCGTTAGTGCACTTTGACACTTATAACTGCCATCTGGTTTCTGTAGAAACTGTAAATAGTCTTTCGCTGCCTATGTTTTACCCTTGCCACCTTTAAAATTTGAAAGAGAGTATTCCAGTCAACATTGTCAAAAGTTTTCTCTGAGTCTACGAATGCTAGAAACGTAGGTTTTATTTTCCTTGACCTATCTCTTATGAGAAGTCGTAGTGTCAGTATTGCCCTGCGTTTTCCTATATTTCTCTGGAATCCAAATTGATCCTCCCCGATGTCGATCTCTGCCAGTTTCTCCATTCTTCTGTAAAGAATTCGTGTTAGAATTTTGCAGCCGTGACTTATTAAACTGATAGTACGGTAATTTTCACATCTGTCAATACCTGCTTTCTTTGGGATTGGAATTATTATATTCTTCTTGAAGTCTGAGGGTATTTCGCCTGTCTCATACATCTTGCTCACCAGATGGTAGAGTTTTGACAGGGATGGCTCTCCCAAGGCTGTCAGTAGATCTAATGGAATGTTGTCTATTCCCGGGGCCTTGTTTCGACTTAGGTCTTTCAGTCCTCTATCAAACTCTTCACGCAATATCATATCTCACATTTCATCTTCATCTACGTACTCTTCCATTTCCATAATACTGTCCTCAAGTACATCGCCCTTGTATAAACCCTCTATACACTCCTTCTACCTTTCTAGTTTCCCTTCTTTGCTTAGAACTGGTTTTCCATCTGAGCTATTGATATTCATACAAGTGGTTCTCTTTCCCCCAAAGGTCCTGTAGGCAGTATCTATCTTACTCCTAGTGAGATATGCCTGTATATCCTTACATTTGTCCTTTAGCCATCCCTGCTTAGCCATTTTGCACTTCCCGTCGATCCCATTTTTGAGACGTTTGTATTCCTTTTTGCCTGCTTGATTTATTGCATTTTTATATTTTCTCCTTTCATCAATTAAATTCAATATATCTTCTGTTACCCAAGGACTTCTACTAGCCCTCGGCTTTTTACTACTTGATCCTCTGCTGCCTTCATTACTTCATCCTTCAAAGCTACCCATTCTTCATCTACTGTATTTCTTTCAATTTCTTGTCAATCGTTCCCTAAGCTCTCCTTGAAACTCTCTACAGCCTCTGGTTCTTTCAGTTTATCCAGGTCCCATCTCCTTAAATTCATGGTTTTTTCCACTTTCTTCAGTTTTAATCTACAGCTCATAACCAATCAATTGTGGTCGGAGTCCACATCTGTCCCTGGAAATGGCTTACAATTTAAAATATAATTTCTAAATCTCCGTCTAACCATTACATAGTCAATCTGAAACCTTCCGGTGTCTCCAGGTCTCTTCCACTTATACAGCCTTCTCTCATGATTCTGAAAAAAACTGAAATTATGCTCTGTGCAAAATTCTACTAGGCGGTTTCCTCTTTCATTCCTTTCCTCCAGACCATATTCCCCTACTACTTTCCCTTCTCTGCCTTTTCTCACTATCGAATTCCAGTCCCCCATGACTATTAAATTCTCGGCTCCCTTAATTATCTGAATAATTTCTTTTATCTCATAATACATTTCCTCAGTCTCCTCCTCATCTGCAGGACTAGTTGGCATATAAACTTGTACTACTTTCGTGTATGGTGCTCCGTGTCTATCTTGGCTACAATAATGCGTTCACTGTGCTGTTTATAGTAGCTTATCCGCGTTCCTATATTTTTACTCATTATTAAACCCACTCCTGCATTACCCCTATTTGATCTTTTATTTATACCCTGTATTCTCCTGTCCAGAACCAATCCTCCTGCCACCGAACTCCACTAATTCCCACTATATCTAACTTAAACCTATCCTTTCCCCTTTTCAAATTTTCTAACCTACCTGCCCAGTTAAGGGTTCTGACATTCCATTCTCCGATCCGTACCACGCCAATTTTGTTACTCCTGATAACGACATCCTCCTGAGTAGTCTCCGCCTGGAGATCCGAATGGGGAACTATTTTACTTCCAGAATATTTACCGGAGCGGATGCAATCATCATTAAACCATACAATAGAGCTGCATGCCCTTGGGAAAGATTACGGCTGTAGTTTTCCCTTGCTTTGAGCCGTTCGCATTACCAGTACAGCAAGGTCGTTTTTGTTGAGGTTATAAGACCAGATCAGTCAATCATCCAGTGTGTAGCCCCTGCAACTACTGAAAAGGCTATTGCCCCCCTTCATGAACCACACGTTTGTCTGGTCTCTCAACAGATATCTCTTTGTTGTGGTTGCAACTATGGTACGGCGTTTTGAACGGGCTAATTTAATGGTAGAAAGATATCTCGAGCTAAGAGGTTGAAAGGAACGAGATGATTGGGCTTGTAATGGCTCTTTATTTGCGAAACCATTACCACCCGCCAACCCTGTTTTTCGATGCTGTAGATTATTGAATATTTTTCTACGTAATGTCTCATATTTTTCACTCTATTCAAATTTTGTTTCATTTTTATATGTATGTACGTTGATATTTTGAGATGTTGAAATCGATATAATATCTAGTGTGAATATCTTTGTACTTATTGTTATCTTTGATGCTGGCTTGTGACTTTTGGCGCGGAAGCGTACAGGGTAGTCAAGTTCTTGTGTTGAATATGAACAGTCTTGACTTTGTTGTGAGTTTTCTTAAGAGCAGTAACGGCTGCGAAATTGTATGACGAAGTGATGTTTTGAACATGCGAAAGTATAAAAAGTTTAATAAATGTGAATTTTTGTGAAAAGTGAGTGTCAAGAGTTATTTTCAAATGACCAATGTTTAAAAAAAGTATGAAGCACGTTGCAATGAAAAACATAAATCATCAAATTAATCCTGAAAGATTGTCTTCGTAATTTCTTCAAGTCGGCGTAATTAACACCCGCGTGCCTTTCGCACCAACAGCGATAGTCATGCTACCTAGACATCAATTTTAATTACGAGCCAAAGCCAGAGCGAGATCGTCGTTGGATTGCAAATACAAGATAAGTGACGTTATTGTTAATCTTCTTCAGTGACTGTAATGAATTGATGTAGCAACACCTACCACATTAAAGACCTTTTAGTTGCGCCATAAAAAGATCATGCTTTGAGTGCGCGACGTGATAATTTTTGAACTAATTAACTGTTAGCGGAGATATTGTTATAGGCTAGAATAAAACATCAAAAAGGTTGGGTCGGTAAGACACACGCGCGCTCCACTAGCCCAAAAACAAAGGTACATTGAATGTTTGTTATCTCGTACACTGTTCGGAATAAGGCGTATAACCATATGGAGTTTTTTGTTTCAAGTGAGCGTCCTTGTCTTATCCCTGAATATTGACCACTCCTTCTGGGACACCTTGTATATCTAAGTCGATGTATGTTTCAGGCGTATAGATATGTTCCACCACGAATCTGTAACGCTTGGAGAACGTCAACCTAAATAAGAGCACAGATGACTTAACAGGAAAAGTATTTGGGCTAAGGCATCAATAGCGTCCCTAGGAATCCCAGGAGAGAGCAGAACCAGGTACAGGGATGACTCTCTCTCTCTCTCTCTCTCTCTCTCTCTCTCTCTCTCTCTATCTATCTCTAAAACATGCTGTGTGGGATGGATCTGGTGGCTGGGAGGAAAGGATGAATGCATAAGTTGGCACACGATCAAATCGGTAAATCCACTTACAGATAACATTCTTCATTGACTCTGTTACTTTCGACTGAAGTACTAAAACTCATTTATTAATCACCATAATCGTCTCATTTTATTAAGTAATCACGCCATCAAGTGTCTGAAAAATACATATCCTTAACAATCACGATATCTCTGGGATCCAATAACATAATCATTGAACTATTGAAGTTAGGGTCCCGCACTTATTGCGTTTTCTTTGTTTGTCTCAATTTATAAAGATCTCTGGAGCCAACGCACATCCACCATAGCAGGGAAACACTGAGACAATATGCGTGTCCGCGCGACCGCTACGATCGCAGGTTCGAATCCTGCCTCGGGCATGGATGTGTGTGATGTCCTTAGGTTAGTTAGGTTTAAGTAGTTCTAAGTTATAGGGGACTGATGACCTCAGAAGTTAAGTCCCATAGTGCTCAGAGCCTTTTGAAGCTATATGCGTGTCACGGAATATTAGCATGCGCTCTGAGAAGCAAACGAGGATCGAAGGGTATAGTGGGTACTGGGAGTCGAACCTAGCTATAATTAGCGGCGCTAGACCAACAACGGTTCACAATGTGATTGGAGTCCATGCAGCGAGTATATACAGCAGCAGAACTCGTCCTGTGCGTTAACGCGTCGCTTCCGGGACACGGAAAGTCGAGCCTGCACGAACTGAGACTGCTCCGCAGATCAATGACGTAGACAGTGAGGATGTGGTTTTTAGACGGTTTTCCACATCCCGCTATGTGAATATCGGGCTGGTTACTGTGTCTCGTCTCTGATACACGCTACGAAAACATTTAGAACACATTCTCACACTTACATGTAGGATATACTCTAGACACAGACAGGAGGGATACACAGATGCCATCCTGCGAGACGAATAAGAGACTGATAACCTAGGCTGTTTAGTGTTGAGGTGCTGTAGGTGAATACTGGTGTCAGTTGAGACCAAACATATACGCTAACAGAAAAGTTAATTCCTACTATTGGTCAATGAAATGGATTGCGATTTTCACACTAGTATTACCAACGAAACACTTGCTTGACATGGCGCTTCTAGAACGAAAATGTGGCAACAGAATAAGAAATAACCCACAACATTTATCAAGAGTCTGTTTAAAAACATTGGTGACAGTTTTATGCATGGCACTTGATGTCCTATACCCTATTCAATGAAATCTGAATAACTTTGCTCTCCTGTGATAGTCTATGATATTGTCACTATGACGGAAATTAATTGAGCAGATACTCATTTAACTGTCCTTGTTCCACGTAAATAGTAACTTCTAAGTCAGAAGGTCATCTTCAGAATAGAATTCATGAAACTGTTCTTCGCAACATAATTGTAAGAACTGTACTGACAAGTAGAGCGTCTCACATGAGTCACCCATTTTGATCAAGTTTTGCAAGGACTTTCTATACTGAAAATAAAGAGACACGTGTTTCGGATTTTTGCTAGACACTTCCTTGTTTTTGAAAAAAAAAATCGACGTCAAAGCTGATGACGAGAATTGGTATTTTAATTGGTATACATCGAAAGGGCGTCTAGAAACAAACATTTTTATTAATATAATGTAGATTCCAAAGTTAATAATGGTCGAGTTGTTAAAATTCTTATGTTTTTCTTCCTGTAACTTGGATACCCACTGTTCAGTAGAGCGGGGACGGCGGTCGAGCGGTTATGGAGGGGAGGGGGAGGGGGGGGGGGACGCAGTCAAAGTGTTAGATTTCTAAACCTCTGGTCCGTGTTCAACTTTTGTTCGTGGCTTTTTCTTCATTCGAAATTTTTTCTGTGTATTTGATAATATTCTGATAATCGGATAACTTTTATTTGCATTTACTGGAAGTAAAACATAGGGAGGTGCAATTAATAAGCAAATACTCTATAACGTATTGACAGTTATTTTCATCGTCAAAGTGTTAGATTTCTAAACCTCTGGTCCGTGTTCAACTTTTGTTCGTGGCTTTTTCTTCATTCGAAATTTTTTCTGTGTATTTGATAATATTCTGATAATCGGATAACTTTTATTTGCATTTACTGGAAGTAAAACGTAGGGAGGTGCAATTAATAAGCAAATACTCTATAACGTATTGACAGTTATTTTCATCGTGATTCATAGTACAGTTTGTTATTGCGTAATCCCAACTGATGACTATTCGCAAGCGTTCTCACTATCATCAGGATGAAACATATCATAGAAACAAGCGAAAACATGAATGTTACTCGTACCATGAACAAGACACGAACGATTTCTCGCCGCACTGACATGTTTTCCGGTTCACTGTTCGTGGGAAACATATCTGATTCACGGTGCTATAAATAGATCTATCAGATATCAATTTGGATGCGTACCAAGGGTATAAAAGTGCATCCTGAAAGACTGGCGTGGACAACTTTTTATGGACCAATGTATATATTTTATAGCATCTTCGTTATCTTGTAGTTCCCTGCTCTGTTGTGATATCACATGATTTTGAATTCGTGAGATGACGTTCTTTTCGTGCCGGAAAAAGTAGACGTAGCTCGGTTGATAGAGAGATGCGCTTTTCGGTGGCATTACTTTCACGGTGCAGGTCAGCTGGGTATCATGATTTATGAAAGTCCTGTCTAGCGTGTCATGTATCACGATGAAAATAACTGTCAATACATTATAATATGTATTTACTAGGTTATTAATTACATCTCCCGACATTTTGTTTTTAAAAATGGAAAGAAAGCTATGCCCTTTATCAGAATATTACCAGATATACCGAAAAATAACATCGAATGAAAACTAAAGCCATAACCAATAATCGAACACGGGTCAGCAGTCTTGTAGTCCAATGTCCTGACCGCTCGACCACTACCTCGCTCTGCTACACATTTTCAATGACAGGTGTCCACGCTATAGCATGAAAAAACAAAACATTAGTAATTGGAACATTATTAACGTAGGGCCCAATATTGTATTAACGGAAAATATTTGTTTTTAGACGATCTTTCGACGTATAGCGTTGAGAATACGATTTTACATCAACATCTTTGACCTAGATTTTTTTTAAACTGGGAAGTCTCTAGCAAAAAGCCGAAACACGTGTCTCTTTATTTTCAATTACTTGATCAAAATCTGCAACTGACATGTCACAACCTCCGCTTGTGATTTGGCTGCAGGCAGTCAACTGTGCCTGACCGCAGGATCGGAACTGATTTAGTGTCAACGCGGCGGCGACATTTCTACCTGTTGGCGGGAGAATCTCCACCCGGCCAGTACAAGCGGAAGCAAAGTAGTTCACCGTTGACAGCATCGTCTTTGGCGGCTAGCAACACTACTGGCGGACGAATACGATGTGCTGATGGACGTGGTGGGCGGAAGCAGAAAGAGCTCCCGAATAGCGCGTGACATCGGGATTCGGCTGCACGGAACTGAGAAGGCGGCAGCCTCTCGTGGTATTTGCTATGTACCTCATGAGCCTCGTACACAACATTTAGTCTCTTCACACCCTCAAATCATCAGCATCATCACAACTCGTAGCACCCGAAGAAGACGACCGATTATTGTACATAAAACGGAAACAGCACCATTACTCAGGAGGACGTTGTCATCAAGAAAAACCAATTCATGTTCTGCCAGTCGGAAAGTAGAATGTTACATCCCTTAAAATAGTAAGTTGGGTTGGTTCAAATGTATGTCTGTTGCAATAGTTACACAGAGAAAAAGTGGTTTTGCACAGGTCAGGATAGCGTGGGGAGCAGCATGAGACCGGTCTGGTGACAGAAAGCCCCAGCAACAGACAGTGAAAATTTCTTCCACGACGGAGATTCAAGCCGGTTACGAACTCCGGCGCCTCCACACAAGTATACGTCAGCGAACTGCATTAGGGAGGCGAGTAACGCCTTCCTTCTACTCATGGTCTGACATCAGTAGATTTCTCGTATGCGCTTAGTTTTTAGTCTCACGTAACACACGTCGCTGCCCGATAGGATGTGATATTTCAGAAGTAAATAAATAAATAAAAAAGTTTGGCGTCATCTGGTGAGAGTGGATGTCCTTGCGCTGCGCCCTTCTGACTTGTCAGAAAATCACCCACGCGGCCTCGCGGCTGCTAGCGGAAGGAGGCGTATGAACTGAGATCTCCAGTGTCCACACTGTTCTCAGCTTCCCAAGGTCACACCCTGGGCGTCCTCTTCGCTTCATTCAGCCCAGGTCTCGTTACGCCTCAAGTTTTCGGCTTTGGTAACAGTGGGATTGTAGCCTATCGCGATTGCGGTTTATCCTATCGCGACATTGCTGCTTGCGTTGGTCGAGATCCAATGACTGTTTGCAGAATATGGAATCGGTGGGTTCAAGAGGGTAATATGGAACGCCGTGCTGGATCCCAACGACCTCGTATCACTATCAGTCGAGATGACAGGCATCTTACCCGCATGGCTGTAACGGATCGTGCCGACACGTCTCGATCCCTGAGTCAACAGATGGGGACGTTTGCAAGACAACAGCCATCTGCACGAACATTTCAACGACGTTTGCAGCAGCATGGACTATCAGCTCGGAGACCATGGCTGCGGTTACCCTTGACGCTGCAGCACAGACACGATCGCCTGCGATGGTGTACTCAACGACGAACCTGGGTGCACGAATGGCAAAACGTCATTTTTTCGAAATAATCCAGGTTCTGTTTAGAGCATCATGATGGTCGCATCCGTGTTTGGCGACATCGCGGTGAACGCACATTGGAAGCGTGTATTCGTCATCGCCATACTGGCGTATCATCCGGCGTGATGGTATGGGGTGCCATTGGTTACACGTCTCGGTCACCTCTTGTTCGCACTGAAGGCACTTTGAACAGTGGGCGCTACATTTCAGATGTGTTACGACCCGTGGTTCTACCCTTCATTCGATCCCTGCGAAACCCTACACTTCAGCAGGATAATGCACGACCGCTTGCTGCAGGTCCTGTACAGGCCTTTCTAGATACAGAAAATGTCCGACGGCTGCCCTGGCCAGCACATTCTCCAGATCTCTCACCAATTGGAAACGTCTGGTCAATGGTGGCCGAGCAACTGGCTCGACACAATACGCCAGTCATTACTCTTGATGAAGTGTGGTATCGTGTTGAAGCTGCATGGGCAGCTGTACCTGTGCACGCCATTCAAGCTCTGTTTGACTCAATGCCCACAATGCCCAGGCGTATCAAGGCCGTTATTACGGGCAGAGTTGGTTGTTCTGGGTACTGATTTCTCGGGATCTGTGCACCCAAATTGCGTGAAAATGTAATCACATGTCAGTTCTAGTATAATATATTTGTCCAATGAATACCCGTTTATCATCTGCATTTCTTCTTGGTGTAGCAATTTTAATGGCCAGTAGTGTATTTGGCCGGTAAGCGGAGAAGAGGTGGTGTCAGACATGATGTCTTTGCACCAGTGTCCTGAATTAACAAACGAACCTCTCCGCAGTGTTTCATGTGAGTTCATACGCCACTGCTAATGGCGATCCGTCCGTCAGATGGGGATGTTAACCTCGGCCTCCTTGGTGCTACACGGGAGGAGTACGCTCTGTGCCATCACCGAGTTTGACCCTCTCCCCTCCTTTCATCCCTTAATACACACACCGAGCGAGGTGGCGCAATGGTTAGCACACTGGACCCGCATCCGGGAGGACGACGGTTCAAACCCGCGTTCGGCCATCCTGCTTTAGATTTGCCGTGATTTCCCTCCATCGCTTCAGTCAAATGCCGGGATGGTTCCTTTGAAAGGTCACGGCCGACTTCCTTCCCCATCCTTCCTTAACCCGTCCTCGCTAGTTGGTCCCCCTCCCCCAAATCAACCAACCTTACTGCACGAATCCATCACTACAAGGTGCAGGCACTCGTCAGAGCCATGCTCACGACACAGATACACACTTGAAATTTCACCGTCGGTCGGAGGAAGGCAACAGCAAACCACATGCACGAGGACCTTGCCTAGAATGGCGGTGCGGCTCCCTGACGCACATTCCCAAAGTATGGGACTGTATGTTACTGATATGAGTAAACATCGATAACCAAAACAACGAGGCTACGCCGTGTAGAATCGTTTGTATCGCCAGTGTTCCTTCTTATCAAACTCCCCTCACAAACTAGTCCTTCCAAAGTGTCTATTAGCAAGCACTCTCATCTCAACTGATGTCCCATCAAGTTCTTCTTTCCTCTTATAACGTGCATCAGTCTGATGAAGAGGACGAACATTTCTGTGGTATTTACTACTTGAAATACGTAAACGTGCTCCCCCCCCCCCCTCCCCCACCCACCATAGGTTCGTAAACCTCCGCCGTACTCGGAGCACATTTACGCACTCCACTAGAGCCTATATAAAATTATTTTACATTCTTAAATGTGATATTGAATTAGAAGCATAGATGGTGGCCGGAAAATCCCATCACAAACTTCTAGGGTTCTTAGAACGGAGTGAGTATTTTGAATAGGAACTCATGCCCGGAAACGTACCGTTTCCGTGATACATTGTTTTGAAAACATTAAAAATTATGAAGAGAAATCCACGTAAATGTGCCATTGTTACCCCTGTGTCGGACTGGGACGCGAAGGTAGGACGTTCAGCTATCGCTGGCTAGTGCGCACTGACTAAGCCAGGCTGCAGGATAACTCCTGCAAATTTGGAAGGTAGAACATGTACTGGTGGAAGTAAAGCTGTGAGGACGGGTCGTGGACAGCTCAGTCGTTAAGAGCACTTGCCAGCGGAAGGCAAAAGGTGTCAGGTTCGAATTCTGCTTCGGCGCACACTTTTAATCTTTCAAATCAGCGCACACTACGCAGCAGAGTTCAAATTCATTCTGGTCTGTTACTGTAAACATATAGACTGAGCCATTACTGCACCGACAAACTTTGAGGTTGTTCAGGTATACCTTTTGAATGTTTTCGGATAAGGAACTCGCGGTCTCAGGCGGATCGTTGAGAGTAATAGTGTAATTATGGTTTATTCGTTTTGCTGCCGCAGTCACTCTTGTTTCTGCGAAAATACCTTCAGAGCGGTGAAGAAACGTGCAATAACCTAAGGTAAAACACAGAAACAGAGTAATGCAGAAACCCACAGATTAAACACGTACAGCCGGCCACTGAGACCAAGCGGTTCTAGGCGCCTCAGTCCGGAGCCGCGCGACTGCTACGGTCGCAGGTTCGAATCCTGCCTCGGGCATGCATGCGTGTTAGTTAGGTTTAAGTAGTTCTAAGTCTAGGGGACTGATGACCTCAGATGTTAAGTCCGATAGTGCTTATTTAAACACGTATAATTTTATCACAAACTGTTCTGTCAGTGTACAATACAGCAAATGACAAGTACAGAATCGTTCCCTTACAGCTATTGTTCAAAATGTCGACCACCATCGACTGTATTACGAGCCCAAGAATTCAAGAAGTTTGCTGTACTACTTCCACGACTGCGATAATGCTAGCAACCAGATGCGTGCGAATATCGACCGGAGTCTCTTAAACTAGGTTCTGTACATGCCTCCAGAAGAAGTAGTTCATTGGTGTCACATCTGGTAATTCCGTGGAACAGGATCACCGCGACTAATCCATTCTCGTCCAAACTGTACTTTAGTGTGGTTCCTAATATCGAGTGCAAAGCATGCTGGCGTCCCACCGTGGTGAAATCACATAAGGTAACGAGGTCTCAGCGACAAATGGTTCAAATGGCTCGTAGCACTATGGGACTTAACATGTGAAGTCATCAGTCCCCTAGAACTTAGAACCACTTAAATCTAACTAACCTAAGGACATCACACCCATCCATGCCCGAGTCAGGATTCGAACGTGCGACCGTAGCGGTCAACATCTACATCTACATCCATACTCCGCAAGCCACCTGACAGTGTGTGGCGGAGGGTGCCTTGAGTACCTGTATCGGTTCTTCCTTCTATTCCAGTCTCGTATTGTTCGTGGAAAGAAGGATTGTCGGTATGCTTCTGTGTGGGCTCTAATCTCTCTGATTTTATCCTCATGGTTACTTCGCGAGATATACGTAGCAGGGAGCAATATACTGCTTGACTCTTCGGTGAAGGTATGTTCTCGAAACTTTAATAAAAGCCCGTACCGAGCTACTGAGCGTCTCTCCTGCAGAGTTTTCCACTGGAGTTTATCTATCATCTCCGTAACGCTTTCGCGATTACTAAGTGATCCTGTAACGAAGCGCGCTGCTCTCCGTTGGATCTTCTCTATCTCTTTTATCAACCCTGTCTGGTACGGATCCCACACTGCTGAGCAGTATTCAAGCAGTGGGCGAACATGTGTACTGTAACCTACTTCCTTTGTTTCCGGACTGCATTCCCTTTGTATTCTTACAGTGAATCTCAGTCTGGCATCTACTTTACCGACGATTAATTTTACATGGTCATTCCATTTTAAAATCACTCCCAGATAATTTATGGAATTAACTGCTTCCAGTTGCTGACCTGCTATTTTGTAGCTAAATGATAAGGGATCTTTCTTTCTATGTATTCGCACCACATTACACTTGTCTACATTGAGATTCAATTGCCATTCCCTGCACCATGCGTCCATTCGTTGCAGATCCTCCTGCATTTCAGTATAATTTTCCATTGTTACAACCTCTCGATACACCACAGCATCATCTGCAAAAAGCCTCAGTGAACTTCCGATGTCATCCACAAGGTCATTTATGTATATTGTGAATAGCAACGGTCCTATGACACTCCCCTGCGGCACACCTGAAATCACTCTTACTCCGGAAGACTTCTCTCCATTGAGAATGACATGCTGCGTTCTGTTATCTAGGAACTCTTCAATCCAATCACACAATTGGTCTGATAGTACATACGCTCTTACTTTGTTCATTAAACAACTGTGGGGATCCAGACTGAAGCGCCTAGAACCGCTCGGCCACCACGGCCGGTTCTCAGTGACACATACCGTCGACATGTTCTCTGTTATCTTCAGTGCACTATGAAGTGAGCAGGTAAATCTAGTCACCAAAAGTACTCTTGCCCACAGGGACAGTGTGTGCGTTCTGAGGCAGAAGTGAAAAGAATAGGAGAATACAGTCATTGTAATGTACTTAACTTTGGTACAAAATATTCCTCGGCGAAATCCGTATACAAGTTCTTGGCAAAGCCGGGATAAGTTTTCGTAATGTAGAAATAAACATAAGTGTTGAGGCCAGAGAAAGTTTCGACTGGACTATGACGATGCTTGACTGCTGCTGACTGGAGTTACTCGACAACTGGGCAAGGACTGGGCTATAGCTGCAGTCGGGCCGCCTCTTATCCACGCGATCCGTGGCGCCAGCGGCACCTCTGCTCAGGGGGCGTGGCACTCGTGAGGTCAACGATTGGGCGGCGTCGGACGCTGTTGCTGCCGTTGTCGGATAACAGCGGAACCTCTAGTGCTAACCTCTTTACACGGTACGACTTCCCCCTGAATGGTATCGTCGGCTATGATACCACTTAGTACAGATACAAAGAAATTCCGAATTTGTGGTAAGGTCTTGTGGATCCAAACTGCTGAGGTCATCGGTCCCTAAGCGTACACACTACATACACTAATTTACGGACAACACACACGCACCCATGCCCGAGGGAGGACTCGAACCTCCGACGGAGGGGGCCGCGCGGACCGTGATAAGGCGCCTCAGACCGCTCGGCAGATACAAAGTTAATTGCTGCAAAACAAAACAAATGAATTGGGAGTACTCTGTAACGAACCACACAAGAGTGTGGGTCCTCTTGAAACGTCCCCTTAGAAAAATTTATGAATGACTGTGCTGATAAACCTCTTACATTATTTAATTTTCAAACAGCAGAGCAGAACTGAACGTACTCGCATTCCTCTCTTTACTTATTCTGATCAACACTAAACTGACACACAATATTTTTAGCGCAACGCAATCTGACTTTCAATAATCCCTACAAAAGAATGGCCCTGACTAACATTAACCTATACCTTTCACGAATCACTTACCTCACACAAAAATCTTCGTTACCCGAACTACTGCAATACAGCTTAATAAAAGATTCTAACTACTGAAGGCACTAACTACTGATAGGCATAGTTAGCTAATGAAAGATTTCGATAGAAACAAACAATGTATTTACCTTAATAGTGTTCAAAAGTCATTATATATATATATATATATATATATATATATATATATATATATATATATATATCAGTTCATGACATTCAGTCTTACAAATTTACTGTCTCTGATGGACACACGTCCAGATCATACGCTCTCAAAACTCTGCCATCTCTCTCTCCCCACATCCACCACTGCTGGCGGCTCACCTCCAACTGCGCAACGCTACGCGGTGTTTACTTCAAGCTGCCCAACACTACAATAGCAAACAACAATGCAAACCAGCCACAGACTGCACACAGCACGGCCAGTGATTTTCATACACAGCGCTACGTGGCGTTACCAATAAAAAAAACCTAAACAGCCTACTTACACTCTCTACCGTAACACTAACAAGTTATCCCTGAACCACCTCTTCAAGTTTGTCGGTGGATTTCCGACTCACCATGTATATAAATGATCTAGTGGATAATGTAGGAAGATGAAATAGGCTGTTCACAGGCGGTACGGTAGTCTATAAGAAGGCAGCAACGCCAGAAGACTGTAGCGAACTGCAGGAAGACATGCAGAAAACCGATAGTTGGTGCAGCAACCGGCAGTTGACCCGGAACATAAATAAATGTAACAAAGTCCACATAAATAGGCTACACAGGGCCGAGCGGAGACAGTGTGAAGCCAGATAGCTGTTGGAAACCTGTAAAGCGTCTTCGACGCTAATAAAACAGTCATTGTTTTACAGTGTTTACAAGTCGTCGCTGTTCGACACCAGACTCGGCTGTTGCTCATTCAGCTGCTTGTTGGATTCTAGCTGACCTCCTTCGAATCACCTCAACGTCTGCATGGACAGGAGAAGATGGCCTTCATCTCACAGACGTCACTGGATGCGGATATGGAGGGGCATGTGATCAGCACACCGCTCTCCCTGCCGATGTCAGTGTACGAGATCGGAGCTGGTGCTTCTCAGTCAAGTACCTCTTCAGTTTGCCTCACAAGGGCTGAGTGCACCTCGCTTGCCAACAGCGATCGGCACACCGGATGGTCACCCATCCAATTGCTAGCGCTTAACGTCGGTGATCTGATGGGAACCGGTGTTACCACTGCGGCAAGGCCGTTGACTTATAATATGGCACACTGATGTGCAAAACGTAAGGACGAAAGTAATTTTCACGCGATGTGTCACTGCAAAGAAACATAGTTTGGTGAAACGTAGATTATACATGCAAAGAAGTTTTGTACAAAGGTAACTGAAAAGTATACGGTGACGAATATAAATTACACTTTTATTCAAAGACAATAATTACACTGAAGTCTTGGTCCCCTGATACTATAAATGGCGGGTCCTGGTTCTTTATAGGATGTGTGATCGCCACGTACGGCAGTGCATTCTCTGCAGCGTGTTGCCATGGTGGCCACGAAGTTGGTAAGGAGTTGTTGTGGTAAGACGTTCCATCCCTCCAGCAAGGCTGTTAACAACTGATGAATGATCGTTAGTGCATTTGGACGTGCTGGAATACGTCTCCCCAACGCACTGCACACGAGTTCGATGGTATTTAAATCAGTGTAACGTGCAGGGCAGTCAATTCGCCGAATATCCTCTCACTGCAAGAGCTACTCCACCTCCGCAGTTCGATGCGCTCGCTCATTATCATCCATAAAAATGAAGTCAGGGCCAAATGTACCCTTGAAAAGCTGCACGTGGAAAAATATTATAGTGTCACAGTAACTGCTGAGTTTACCGTAATCAAAAATTTGAAACTCAGTACGCTCGTGCATCATTATGCTTCTCCACACCATAACACCTGGACATCCAAAACGATCTCGTTTGACAATGTTTGTGATCGCATTAAGCGTTCCTACCTTTCGATATGTGAGGAGACGTTAAGAATACCTGCTCAGACTGAATCTGCACTCAACCGAGAACAGTATGCAACCCTACTACTCGCTGGTGCCATCGCAAACGTTGGTGCCGATGTGCAGGTGTCAACTGAACACAATTTACTGTCGTCCGGAAAAGAGACCACCCCCATGCCGCCACCCTGCCACTGTGGAGTGTGACATTGAGTGCACTGCACTTTTGAGAAATGCCGTTTCCATTGTACCCGCTGTTTGACTTGGGTCCCTTCTTGCCAGTTGCACAATATAGCGTTCATTTTCCGATGTATAAGACCATTATCGACGACCTCCTCATCTTGAGACAGCAGTGCCTATGATTAGGAACGCTCCCCATGCAAGTGAAACAATGCTGTGAACAATACGATTTACATAAACGATCTGGTTGATGGTATTGACAGCGGCCTTAGACTGTTTGACGATGATGCTGCAGTCTACAGGAAAGTAGTATCACACGAAAATTGTGAACAAATCAATGAGGATTTGCAGAAAATAAATGCGTGATGTAATTGTTATATCCTAGCCAGTAATGCCAACCGAGCCCGCTGCCAAAAGGTTGGCAGCATCAAAGTCCGGACGCCGTCCGCATAAGCAGCGCCAGCGAGACAGCAAATCGCCGCAAGTCTGCGCGCGCCACCGCTGGCTTCTGGCTTCTTAAGCGCTGGAGTCGCGAGTGCTAGGACAGTTCTGTATTCGCCGCTCAGTTGTATACTCGCCACCGAATTGTGTACTTGCTAGTCAGTTGTGTGTTCATCACAGCAGAGTTGTTGTTTGTCGTCAGCCGACGCTGACCTAGCCGCTCCGACTCGAACTAGACAGATTTCTGTAGACACCGAGTTCACTACTGTGTTTCTGTATCTTCAGTAATAAAGATAAGTACCGACTTTTATTTAATCAGAGTGTTTGGGGTTTCATCTTTCTGTTTACTGTTCCAGCGGACCGGTCGGCCCGCTATTAAAAGTGTGGCGGTGACTTCGTAAGCCATTTCTACAGCCAAGTGTTTGTCGCTACGAACACCGCCACAAAAGTAATGACTGGCAGTTATCTCTCAATATTAGTAAGTGTAACCTATTGCGTATAACAAGGCGAAAATCCCCATTAATGTATGAGTACAAAATAAATGCTCAGTCTTTGGAAGCGGTAACGTCCGTCAAGTATCTGGATGTGACTATTCTAAATGATCTCAAATTGAATGATCAGATTACACAAGTAACGGCTAAGTCAAACTCTAGATTGCGGTTTGTTGGTAGAATCCTGAAGCGATGCAGTCCTTCAACAACGGAAATAGCTTACAATACGTTAGTTCGTCCAGTCTTGGAGTATTGTTCTTCTGTATGGGACCCTTACCAGTTGGGTCTGATTCAAGAGATTGAGAAGGTCCAAAGAAGAGCGGCAAGATTCGTGACTGGTACATTTAGCCATCGCGAGAGCGTTACAAATCTCAAAGTAAGTTTGAAGTGGGACACACTTGCAGATAGACGGCGCGTTAAGCAGAAGGGGCTGCTCACTAAATTCCGAAATCCGATCTTCACCGAGGATGTAGAGCATGTCCAGAATGAGATTTTCACTCTGCAGCGGAGTGTGCGCTGATATGAAACTTCCTAGCAGATTAAAACTGTGTGCTGGACCGAGACTCGAACTCATGTAGAGCATATATTATTACCACCAACTTTCAAATCACGGAATGATCATCATTGAAAGATAAGGGAAATAAGAGCTCGTACCGAGGCGTTTAAACAGTAAACAGTCGTTTTTCCCTCGCGCGATACGCGGGTGGAACAGAGGGGGGGGGGGGGGGGGGTGAATATGACTTTGGCGTGAATTGTGTCCTCCGCCACACACCGCTTGGTGGCTAGCGGAGTATATATGTAGATGCAGATACCCATCCACTGTGCTACACTCGTCACCCTTCTTCCTTCTTTCCATGTCCCTGTGATTCTACTCGGTGTGAAGTCAACCGAATGTTGTCTCCAAGCCACGTTGCAATGAAAAACACCACCGCATTGCAACGTAATTGGTCACTGATTAACACACATTACGTTTTCCTGTTCGTCCAACTGCCTCGTGTTGTTGGGCCAGTGCCATTTGGCGCTATCCTCACTCTGACCTCACGCCATATGACGCACTATTTTGTATGCACAACCGCGACACCTCCGGTAACATGTCCCTGCACATTCATTGATTTCCAGCTACTATTTAATAATTCTAAGACAAAAAAGAGAAACACACTATGAAGCAATTATCCGATTGGGACGCAAATAGGCAGATGTGATGTACATGTAAAGACAAACAAATGATTATAATTTCAGAAAAATTATATGATTTGTTCAAGAGAAAGTGCTTCAGAAATTGAGCAAGTCAATACCGCATTGGTCCGTCTCTGGCCCTTATGCGATCAATTATTCGGCTTGGCCTTGATTGAGAGATTGTTGGATGTCAAAGTGATGGATACCATGCCAAATTCTGTCCAATTCGTGCGTTAGATCGTCAAAATCCGGAGCTGGTTGAAGGGCCCTGCCCGTAATGTTCCAGAAGTTCTCAATTCGGGACATATCCGGCAATCTTGCTGGTCGAGGTAGGGTTGTACGATTTAGCAATCACGAAGGCAAGCAGTAGAATCTCTCACCGTATGCAATCGGGCGTTATCTTGTTGAAATTTAAGTCCATATGGCTTACCATCAAGGGCAATAAGACGGACGTAGAATATCGTCGACTTAACCGCTGTGCGGTCAGGGTGCTGTGGACAACAACCAAAGCGGTCCTGCCGGCCAGTGTGACCGAGCAGTTCTAGGCGCTTCAGTCTAGAACCGCGTGACCGCTACGGTTGCACGTTCGAATCCTGCCTCGGGCATGGATGGGTGTGATGTCCTTAGGTTAGTTAGGTTTAAGCAGTTCTAGGGGACTGATGACCTCAGATGTTGTCCCATAATGCTCAGAACCATTTGAACCATGTTGGAAAGCGGTCCTGTTACGAAACGAAATGCCCCCATCAGACCAAGAGCCCTGGTTGTTGGGTCGTATGGCGGGCGACAGTCTGCTTGGTATTCCGCCGCTGTCTGGGGCGTCGCCTGACATGTCTTCGCCCTGGAATCGCACTGACGGAATAGAACTGTCCTTAGTGATCAGTCTTGCTTGGAATTGAGTCCCAACGACCAGCGATGACCACGGCACCCATACAGCACAGCGGTACGTCCCGTTTCGTAGTTCTTCATTGCACGACACCTTGGCTTTACATTTCAACAATATAATGCCCGCCCGCTACCGTCGAAAGTTTCCACTGCTTAACTTCGCGCTTGCCGAACCCTACCTAGGCTAGCGAGGTCACCAAATTTCTCCCCAAATGAGGACGTCTGCAGCACTTTGGGCAGAGCTCTTCAACCAGCTCTAGATCTTGATAATCTAACGCGCCACTTGGACAGAATTTGGCACAGTATCCCTCAGATGGACATCAACAACCCTGTCAATCATGCTAATCCGAATAACTGCATGCCTTAGGGCCAGAGGTGAACCAAAACGTTACAGACTTTCTGAAGGTCTTTCTCTTGAACAAATCATTCTGGTTTTCTGAAACTGTAATCATTTGTTTCTCTCTGCATGTACGTCACATCTACCGATTTCCGTATCTTTCCGATACTTTATCTATCTCGTCCTAAAGTTTTGCAGAGGGGTGTACATATATCGGGGCAACTGTGTCTTAGATCCTTTAAGTACGAGCTGCTTCTATTATCGAGGTATCGATACGGTGTCAAATTTAGGTATTATAGCTCCAGTTGTTCAGTGGCAGGTGTCCCGGCGGAGGCGCTGATGGCGCGGTGTTGCGGTGTTGTGTTGCAGTGGGCTGCGTTCGCTGCAGGGCGGCGCCTGGGACGGCGACCGCCGGCGCTTCTGGTGGTTCTCCGCCTACGCGTGGTGCGGCGCCGCCCTCGTCTGCGCGGCCACCGCTGCCGTCGAGTTCTCAGATTCCGTGCCCAAGGGCGCCAAGCTGAAACCAGACTTCGGGGCCGTGCGCTGCTGGTTCAGGGGTGAGTCCGTACATCCTCATCCGCACCTATACTCCGCAGTGAAGTGCATGGCAGTGGGGACTTCCCATAGTATCAGTTATTAGGGTTTCCTTCTGTTCCATTCACGTATGGAGCACAGAAATGACAGTTTAACCGTCTTTATGCATGCTGTAATTAAAATAATCTTGTCCTCACGATTCCTACAGGAGTAATTTGTCGTAGAGCAGTGGTTCCCAGCCTCTTTGAGTCCATTACCCAAGAGTGCAATCAGATATTAGCTGCTACTCCCCGCTCACCCTACAGTCACGAACATTAGCACATAAGTAAACTTCATAATGATAAACAATTTTCTTTGAGTACTTTCATTTTTATGATGACCAAAGATGCATGATATTTAACTTTCACAAGTCTCATTAGTCAATAAGACAATTGATACTGTTTATTTCAAACAATCTGTATTGTTATAGCTGATGAAGCAGTTCTCAGTGCATCACGAGCGCTAAAGAGAACTCCTTTTCATGAAAGAAGGCCAACTATCCACATTGAGAGGAGACACTTATTGCAAAACATACTTCCTCTGCACCACCAGTCCACCCTAAAGACACTTTCTTCACACGCACACTACACCCCATCTAAAAGAAACCAAATTAAAATATGTGCACTATATTTAGGCCTACTGTTTTTCAATCACTTGATTGCTGGACTTCTTATTTCTCAGCTGGCAGAAATTTATAATAATATCAATAATAATAATGTAGTATAGGCCCTACAGCAATGTAGTAGCCATTATATGGTAACTGTTGTGCAATCGATTACTTCGTTTATTGTTGCTAGGTGAATCATGAAGCACTTTCTAAACTATAGCGGGAATTACAAACAATTTACGGAAGACACTTTTATGAGATATTTAAGCTTATGTGATGCATATGTCTAAGTTTACTGTCATAGAAGCATCGTGCAAAGTATGTCTGTAGTGGACGACGTTCGTACATTCGTTTCACAGGCTATAATCTCCATCACTTTATCTCGCAAGTTATCCCAAGTTGCTAAAAACTCATGTATTCAGTATTACAGTCTCAAGAAATAGTAATAACAGTAACGATCTTTTAAAAATAATTTAGTTTAGTGACCATAACACAGTTGTACACTTATGTTTTCACCCCTGAGTTGGTAATTATTCCCGGATGTAAACACTGTTCTAGAATCGACATTTAAGGCCGGTACTAGGAATTTTCAAATTACGCTTTCTCGGAATAGTTTACCTCTATTTTCATGTGCCTTCCAGTTCAGTTTCTTCAGCATCTCTGTGATACTCTCCCACAGATCGAACTAATCTGTGTCCATTCGTGCTGTTCTTCTCTGTGCACGTTCAGTATTCCCGGTTAGTCCTAGTTTGCAAGGATCACAAGCATTTGAAAAGTTTTCTAGGCTGAATACCACGAATGATTAGTAAGCAACCTTCTTTGTCCACTGATTACATTTCCTTGGTAATCTATCAATAAACCGAACTCTGCCACCTGTTTGACCCATGACTGAGCGAAATGATCGTTCCATTTCACATCCCTACAAAGTGTTACATGCAGGTATTAGTATGAGTTGACAGATTCCAGCTATAGCTCGTTGATACTTTAGTCACAGGATACTACTTTTTTTATTTTTCTAAAGTGCACAATTTTACACTTTTGAACATTTATAGCAAGTTGCCAATATTTGCATCATTTTCATATCATATCGAGATCTGATTGAATATATGTGCGGATTTTTCCAGATAGTACTTCGTTATAGGTAACCGCATCATATGTGAAAATTTAAGATTACTATTAATATCGTCTGCTAGATCATTAATATATAACATTAGCGGCAAGGATCCCAATACATTTCTCTACGGCACACGCGAAAATACTTCTAAGACCGTCGATGACTCTCCTTCCAAGATAATATACTGCGTCCTCCCAGCCAAGAAAACCTCAGTCCAGTCACAAATTTCTCTAAATACCCCATATGTTCATACTTTTGATAATAATCGTAGGTGCGGTATTGAGTCAAATGATTTACATAAATCGAGAAATACTGTATCCATGTGACTGCCTTGACCCAAAGTTTTCAGTAAGTCATGTGAGAAAAGTGCGAGTTGGGTTTCAATTGACCTATGTTTTCGGAATCCATGTTGGTTGGCGCGGAGAAGATAATTGTGTTCGAGATACCTCATTATGTCTGAGCTTAGAATATGTTTCGAGATTCTACAACAAATGGGTGTTAAAGATATTAGATGGTAGATTTGTGGATCGTTTCTGCTATCCTCCCTGTAAACGGTGTGTCCTATGCTTTCTGCCAATTATTGGCTAGGTTTTCTGTTCGAGGGAGCTATGGTGGACTATAGCTAAAAGAGGGGCTAGTCGTATAGAAAATGCAGTATAGAATCTGATAGGATTCCATCAGGCCCTGGGGCTTTCTTCAGTTTTAGCGATTTCAGCTGCTTCGAGACGCCTTTGGTATTAATATTTATGTCACACATCTTTACAGTCGAGCAAGAATTAAATTGGAGTAATACGCCTGAATTTTCATTTGTACAGAAACATTTGAAAACAGAGCTCAGCCTTTCTGTTTTTGCTTCGCTACATTCAATTTCAGTTCCTGTCTCGTCCATGAATATCTGGACACTGACTTTGTTACCACCAACAGCCTTTACGTGTGAGTAGAATTGCTTTTGCTTTTGTGAGACATTCTTCATTAATATTGTGGTACGGTAGACACTGAAGGCTTCACGAACTTCCCTCTTAACAGCCACATGCGTTACGTTTAGCATCTCCTAATCTCTAGCCGTAAGCTTCGTTTTACAACTATTATACAGTAGTCTCTGTTTCTTTAGCAGTTTCCTTACACTGATTGTATACCGTGAAGAATTTCTCCCATTGTGATGTATAGCTACGTGGTCCACTATTCTTCTGAGGGCAGTTCTTCTACATGCCCCTCTCCAGAGCTAAACGTTTCGAATTCGTTACTGAGGTGCGATATGATTGCCTCTTTATGCACTTTGATGAAAGTATAAATCTTTCAACTTGTGTTAGTGTCTCTTTGTACTTCAGAAATCATTGTTGCTACAACTGCCACATTTTCACTGCTACCAGATTCTATTAAGTCTTCAAAAAAGTTAGGTTTATTTGTTGTATTAGATACAGCATAATTCCATTATGAGTGCGCTTCCGAAAAATTTGTTCTATGTAGTTTTCAGAGAACTCATTTACTTCATTTACTTATGTATCGCAGAACGTCTTGTCATGCGAACCACTTAAAATAGTGCAATTTTTGCTATTGATTCTGGACTAATAATGTCTCCTCCAATAATGACAGTATGACATGGGATCCTACTTGCTAGCGAACTTAGATTTTCTCTGAAGTTTGGAGACGAGTCCGGTGGTTGATAGGATTTGGCTTTAAGTTCATGTCCCACCCTTGTGTGCTCCCCACACACTGTAAGCTACCTGAGTAGCTAGCCTAGCTTGTCGCAGAACATTCGAAGTCTCTGGTTCAATCCTTCCATTCGACTAACAACCAGCAGCCCCGATCAGTTCATGGGACAATGCTGCAAGTCGTGAACCTCGATGAAATTGCTTATGCAAGACTGGTCTTCCCAACCTTCGCTTCCAGTCACTGGAATGATCTAAGTATGACCTCGGAGCCCAGATGACAGGCACCGTTTGTTCCAACGTGCACCACAACCTATAGTCGGTTGCACCCTTTTCCTAGTAGTTGCCGGAACAGCCTCTTCAACAGGCCCCAAGGGGTACACACTGAGTGACACTAGACTTCCTCACCCAGTCCTTGCTGCCACTGCCTTAACGGATATCATTTTTGCCTTACATTTGAACTGCTGACGATTAACAAACCGTTACCCTTTTGCATTTGCCTCGTCTTGATACAGGAGAGGGGGGAAGAGTTTATACGAGGGTTGAATGAAAAGTAATGATCCACCGTAGTTAATTTAGTCTGGATTGGAATATTTTAATAAATCAAACGCAGAAATAATCCTTACAAAGTGATCGTTAATTACCAATATTCGCTTTTCCACATAATCACCAGCCAATTGGATACATTTCTGCCAACGATAAACAAGTTTTCTGAAGCCGTCACAGAAGAAGTCGACACTGTTTCCGCAACCACAGTCTCACAGTTCTCTCAACGTCTTCATCAGAAGCATAATGATGTCCCCACATATCGTCTTTCATTATTGGGAACAGATGGAAGTCAGACTGTGCTAAATCTGGACTGTATGGAAGATGCCGTACGGTGGTGAGATTCAGTCTCTGAAGTTCTGCTGTTGTGGCAGGTGAAGTGTGTGGTTTGGCATTGTCATGCTGCAGGAAAACATTTCCCTTCTCCTTTCGGACCCTTGTTAGCCATCGTTTCAGAGTTCGCAGCGTTGTGATGTAATGCTCTGAATTTATTGATGTTCCACGATCAAGGGCATCAACATGAATCACACCATCTGCGTACCAGAGCACTGTGGCCATGATTTTTCCAGCTGAGTGCTGCGTCTTGAATTTCTTTTTCTGGGGCGAGTCTTTGTGTGGATACTTCGTAGGTTGATGTTTCGTCTCCGGGCCGTAATGGTGTACCCACGTTTCGTCTCCTGTCACAATCGAATAGAGAAAGTCGCCACCTTCATTATCGTAACGCGAGAGGAGTTCTTGGCAAATTTCAGATCCGTGCGCTTTCATTTCAGGAATCAGCATCCGGGGTACCCATCGTGCACAGATCTTCCGACAGCCAAGCAAAGCAATAATGTGAACCACACGTTCTTATTAAATGCCGATTGTGCTTACAGTCTCTCTCTGAGTGATACGACGATCGTCCTGAATCAATCTGTCAACATTTTGCTTGTGAAACTCGGTGGTTTCTGTCACAGGACGTTCAATTTTTTGTATGTCACGCAGGTCAGATGTCCCCGCCTCAACATATTTATGCTTACTCGCCCAGCGATGCACAGTACTCACATCAACAAAATCACCATAAACTGATTTCATTCTCTGACTAATCTCCTTTGGTATGACACCTTCTGCTGTCAAGAATTTAATGACTGCACTTTGCTTAAATCGCATTGACCGACCGTCTGCGCAGGGCTTCATACTTTATACAGTAGCAACACAACCGTTCAGTGCTAATGTTTCCAGCCAACTGGAGCTGTAGAGAAGAGGCTACGGAACAAGCCAGTTCCTGCCGCACACCAATGCTGCCAACTGTTGAAGAGTTACTTTTCAGTCAACCCTCGTAGTATATATAGATAGACGTTTGCCCATTTTTCTCGATTCTTCTTTATTCGGTTTTCTCTTGTTTATAGACAAGCACAGAGTAATCGTATGGTATCTGCGTTGCGCAAATTAGGTACAAATATCTTCTCCAATGTAGAATAAATATCACATGAAATAGATAAAACAGTTGAACAAATGTTCAATGAAGTGAACCAACATAATACAATACATTTCATTCTCTTGTTCAGACATTCGTGCGTATAAATAAAACGACTTAGTTTAAAGATGTGACTTGTAAAATTTAAGTTAGGCTACAGTGTTATACATTAGGTGAAAGATCAATGTGATAGCAAAAAAGAAGGATTAACAGAATGACACTGAAAATGGTGCTAATGGCATCTTATACCCTAACGTTTTTCATCTGGGTTAATCAAATGGTGAAAATAACAATCTGAAGGGAAAATCCAGCAAAGCATCTGAAGTGATTACTCAGAATGTGTATTTTTCTTCTCACATTCTTTTGATCATTATTCGTAGACTCTTCCTTCTCGTGAACATATAACCATAGAATTACAGAAAATAGTTCTGAGATATTAGGTCTTCATTACAGTGTCTCCATATTACTTGTGTAATAACTATAATTAAACTATTATGCCACTTACCTATGAAAAGCAACCGTTCCTTATTTCATATACAAACATTTAGAATTGCATCCATAGGAGCAGCAGCTATTAACCCATATTTGCCTAAAGAAATATGTAAAGTAGGAAAAATACCTGTAATTGGCGGTGTATGTAGGTGATACGCAACTAATCTCTTTTTTAATTTCATGCGATTTATTGTCCATTAATCAGTTTTCGAGCCACTGCAGGAGCATCATCAGATAAAGGCGTCACAGAGAGACTGGTCTCTGGGTCACTTGCAGCTAAACGCTAGAGTCGTGGTGTTGGCAAAAATGACGATAACTGTGGCGTAAGTTACCGAAATGGATCGTAATGTTACATAGCACTGCGTCTTGGTATCCAGGACAATTTCATTGCGATAACGTATATTTCCCTCAGCTTTCACACAGTTCTTAATCGGAATTAAATGGTCGTGGATACCACCAAACACAGCGACGCAATTGTGCGAAACATGACGATCTTTCGCTTCCTAAAGACTTGGGCAACTTATACCTCAGTTTTCGTTATTTTCACAGCAGTGGATGGCAGCGCGTAGCTGTGCATGGTCCAGTGAATTATCTTCCTGTAGCTTCTCCATCTGATGACGAACCAGGACTCTACTGAAAATGGTTAATGGTACAACACAAGTAAATCGTATCAAATTCAAAAAGTTACAAATTGCCTATACCTTACTGGAGGTCGGCATAAATATGGAAACAGAAAAAATTCAACACATTATTGTACCTAATACTGCGTAGGAAAACCCTTGGTATTCAAAACCGCTTTCAGTCATCTTGGAATGTATAAATACGGGTCACTTATGGTTTTCAAGGGAATCTCATTCCAGTCTTTCTGTCAAATAGTTGCAAGTTGAGGTAACGATCGTGCAGGCGGAGAGCGACCACGTCCCCTTCTGTCTAAAGCAGATCACAAAGGCTCAATAATTTTGGGATCTGGTGGGGAGGGAAGATGCGACAGTTCAACCTGCTGCTCACAAACCCAGTCCTGGACGATGCGAACTGTTTGAACAGGACATCTGTCGTCTTGGATCAGAACATCACCGTTGGGGAAAACATTTTCCATGAGATGGACCTGATAAGGTAAAATGGTCAAATGATCCTTGGCGGTAATGTAACCTAGTACAGTACCCTTGGGATACCACGATATGGCTGTCCAAATCATCACCGAACCCTCGCCATGTTTCCCTCTTGGGACGTAAATGTGCTCAGAAGTTGGTAGGAGTGCGCAACAAGACTTAACGGACCAAATGACTGTCTTCCATTGCTCCATAGACCAGGTTTTACTGATTCGGCACCACATTTTCCTCTGATGGGCATTTGCATCACGAAAGAGTGGTTTTGTATTTCCAGCTCGCCCTGCTATGCCTAGCTGATTGTGCTCCACTCGTGTTGTTGCGGTGCTGTCAGGATTTGCAAGTGCAACATTCGGTTCCGCACGGACTTTTGCAGCTGTCACCCTCTTGTTTTTCGTCACCGTCCTCCTCAATCAACGTCCGTCATAATCACTCAACACACACTTTCGTCCACGTTGTTATTTGCCGGATGATGATTTTCCGCTCTCCCTATATGCGGTATAAATCTTCGATTCGGTGCCTCTTGAAAAATCAAACACTTCGGTTACCTTTGGTACAGAAGCACCCACTATACGAGCACTAACAATTTGAATATGTTCTAATTCACTTAGCTCCGCCACAATGCACTCACAACTACACATAAAATACTTCTCAACGCGAGTGACACTTGCAACGTGTTGAGGACACTGCACAGGTGCCGCCTGTGGTCAAATACAACAGCGCAACCTACAGGCTTGTTTATCATCTGTGTTTATGTTCAAGCACGCATTTCTCACGGTGTTTCCTTATTTCTGTCCAACCCCTGTGCGTAAACCGCGAGTTTAAATCAAAGCTGCAGTTCCTCATCCACAACGGAATGGATATAATGAAAATACACGTACGAGGGTCGTTCAATAATTAAAGAGACAAATTTGTGTGGGGAAAAAACGGTTTGTAGGGCAAGTTTGGTACTTTTATGCTTTTAAGTTGGCGTAACTGGGATGAAACCTGATCACCTTATGTCTCAACATAGTTTTGTTTATAACCTCAAAAATACATTTCACGATGGAGAGTCCGCTAAAAACGTCCACATTGCTTGAACAACGTTCTGTTATCCGTTTTTTACTTGCTGAAGGCGTGAGACCAGTGAATATATACTGTAGAATGTCTAAAGTTTATGGTGAAGGTTGTATGAATCGTGCAAATTTTTACAAGTGGGCGGAGCTGTTCAAAAATTTTTGCGATTCCGTAACTGACGAACACCGTTCTGGCAGTTTCAACTCCCTCGCTTGAAAGTCGAATTGATGACATTATTCGTGCCGACCGCTGTGTGAATGTGGAAATGATAGTTGATAAGATTCAAGTTAGTACTGGTACAGTTCATAACATTATCTGTAAGAAGCTGAAGTACCGCAAAACATGTGCATAATGGGTCCCAAAGGAGTTGACGCGGCTACACAAGGAAAAAAGGTTGAGAGTGTGCACAGAGTTAAAGGAAAGTTATGAATGCGAAGGTGAGCACTTCCTCAACAAAATTTTAACTTGTGATGAAACTTGGGTTCACTAATATGAGCCAGAACCAAAAGACAAAGCACGCCAACTCACCTGTCAAGAAAAAATTCAAAACCCAAGCCTCAAGTCATGTTGACCGTGTTTTGGGATGCTGAGGGACCAGTTTTTTGTGATTATCTCGAAAAGCGGCGCACAGTGAACAGCCAATACTACTCGGGTTTGCTTTTAAACAAGGTGAAGCCAGCCATGAGACGGAGACGTCTTGGATCTCAGAGGAGAGGTGTCGTTCTCCAGCAAGACAACGCACGTCCTCATATTGCACAACTAACACGTGAAACCATCGACAAAAAGGGCTGGGAAGTACTGCCTCATCTCCCTTACGGTCCTGATTTAGCACCTAGTGATTTCTATTTGTTTGGTATACTGAAGGAGGCATTACGTGGGAAGAGGTTGCAAGACAACGAGGACGTGAACAAGTTTGTGGGAAATTGGTTCAAACATCAAGATAAAGAGTTCTCTGCAGCCGCAATGAAAAAGCTTGTAGCCTCTCGGAACAAGTGCATAAATAGTCATGGGGATTATGTCGAAAAATAGAAATTGTTCTGTAAAAATAAACGCTTTTTCTCCAGACCAATTTGTCTCTTTAATTATTGAATGACCCTCGTAATATTAAAGCTTCAGTTTTAGCATGAAATGAAAACGAACGCCTATATAGTAAAGTCATTTGACACTCTCGGTATGATGGTGAGAACATATGCAGTGCGTTATGCTCACTCCAGACACATTTCTACTCTACGGCCGCAGCCAAGAACGTCGCGGGAGGCAGCCCAGTGTTCCGTTTTCAAATACTTTCTCGCACTTTTTCCGCGTTCTAGATCTGGCAGCGCCTGAAGCATGCGTTTTCGACTCTAGATTCCTGATCTCATAACTTTGGTCTTGAGATCAGTATTTTGTATACAGCAAACATAGGTAAGAGATCTCCCTTGAAGCATTCTCTATGACCGCACAGCCTTCCGGCCAAACAATAGAAGATTCGCTCTGCTTGGAAAAATTGCCAATGTATGTCGTTCATTTACAAGTTCACCTACTTGGACAGCAGGATTGAAGCTACTAACATATTTATTTTCATAGGGAATTCTGTTTATGTTTCGTATAAAGATAAATTTCATTGGTCGAACCAGTCCGATGGACAACTGCCCTAAAAAACTGTGAAATAAGGAGCAGAACAACACAGGAAATCATTTATCTATTTAAAGTAATCAGTTTTCAAATGATAGTTTCAGAGAAGAAATTGAGTACGGGATGTGACATCGATAAGCCCATTTTTTCACACTAAGACCCATTTATTACCTTCAATAAATCTATACACCACAGAGAGTATAAATATCTATTTTCATAACGGTTCATTCTGTTGCAAAGGTTTCAGTTGTTGCCACTGTTAAAATTATTTTCGCAGTCTATTTTTATAATACGCCGGAATGGATAGCATACCGTGTTTCTCAGTGTATGTATTTTGAGCCTCTGAAACACATAGCTGACACGTCACTCGTGTGCGACACCCAGAGCTATAAACACACGAAATGGAATCCTAGAAATTAATACCCTGTCGTAAGTTCTTCATCACCGGTGATTCTTTGTGTGACGCATGGAAAGATAAATGTGTCACTCGTGACGTCACGTCTATTCGAGTCGCTAGAAGAACCCGGTTCGTTTTTTCAGATGTGCACGAGGAAGAACCGATACAGTTTCGAAACAAGTCGTCACTAACGGTTGTGTGAGCGACTACAGTCGCGCACTGAACATACTGCCGAGTGAACGCGAATGTACAAACGTGATCAGTATATGGTAATTTTTGATTCCTAGATCCAGTCTCGATCTTATTCAACACGCTGTGAGACTGACAAATCGAAGACTACAAAATTATTAAATCCTTAAACTAGTATCTTGCTTGTTTCTTATAACTTCTCAGAGAACAATTAGCATCTCTCTTTTGCAGGATCTATTAATTTAGACAATGAATCACCTTGTCAGGTCTCTTATTGTGCTGATTTATATGCCCCAAAGTCTTCGGCCAAGAAAAAGAGTTTGTTTCGAGAGGCACTGTAACAGCGTATAATCCCATAGAAAGATTATAACATATCTATTAAACGAATTACGCAGATACACATTCAGTGCATGAGATCAATATACACTGCGCAACAAAATTAAAGGATCACTTCTCCGAAACCCCGTAATTGCCTGCCATTGGCACGTATAAGTTTGAAATATGGCTCAAAGGCGTCTATAATCTTCCTCAGTAGTGATCCAAAAGGGCGGCATCCTGCAACGTCATCCTCAACGTCGACGACGCTTCAAATTTCAAGATGTTGAACATACGAAAAAAAGGCCAGACTTCAGATGTTCATGTACCGTTTCAGGTGTATTAATGGCGCCGCATTGGCACCAGCTTTCATCACAATTCTGCCGAAAGGCACCGTGGACGTGTTCACGATGGGAAGGTCGTGACAGCCCCTATTATCGATATTCCACCCCTTCTCTGCGATGGAGGTCAAAACCGCGACGATCCGAGTTGAGATCCGTAGGTTTTCTTATGGGTGGTCAAGGAAAACATTTCACACGCACCGCCGCTCAGAATCGACACGGAAAGGCCTGAGGGGTTGGAATTAACGGCGTTAACTAAACCACCCCTTTCCTTGGGGTAGTGATTGCCACACGTTTCGCAGTCGAAAACGACAGTCTCATTATGATGAGCAGTAGGAGGACGTTCTTGACAACGTTTGACACTGCTGACACCCCTTGATATTTTAATCCTGCTCAGAGAACACTGGGGGTGGGAGTGGGAGGCGGGGGGCCGGGCGAGGGAGGAGGGGCTCGCCATTGAACGTGATCGCACCCCTTCAAAGTGCAACACGACCACTATTTTTGCTCTCGTGCACGGTTTGGAACAACTAGGAACCGTTCAAAACCATTCGACAAAATATGAACAACATCCGAAGTAGTAAAGCGTGCTTATGCATTTTCAGCCCTTCTGTGGCGTGATGAAGGGGGGGGGGGGGGGTGCGAGTGGGGAGGGGGGGCGGGCAGGGGTGCGTCATTGACATATACGCGAATAATGTATGATTTCCGAGTATTGGCACCAGACCCTCTCTCTCTCTCTCTCTCTCTCTCTCTCTATTTTTGTCTTTTTCTCTTTTTCTTTTACTTCGTCCCTTCTAATGAGGAGTCGCTTTTGGTCCCTTGTCGAGGGAACTCGGTGCGATGTTAATGCCGGAGGGTCCGTATTAGAAATTTGATGCGTTAGTTGTTACTTGGCTGGCCCTATGTTGTAACAGCGGTACGAAGGGACTCGACTCATGGTCACGATGTTGTGATGATCCTGAGGGCTGAGTGCCCCAGTTATGGCGACACTGATGGAACATCATCGTCTTTCTTTGCACACACCACCACTACACCGTCATCGTCAGCAGCCTCACCGCGACGACTAGCTGCCACGGTGACAATTGTTTGATCCGATTCAATTTCAGAATCTTTTTGGCTAACTATAAGTTAGCTGTAAATCTTTATAGCGTCCTTATTCATTGTTAGCTCGGACAGGGTCCTGCCTCCAGCTGTCTTGTTTGGAAGCCTGGGATCCATTAGTAATAAAAACGTAAATTTCGTAAATAATGCACACGGTATATTAAGCATCGAAAACAGACATTTTATTGTAATAATAGTTGTGTACTTGGGAGAGTGTTACTCTAACATCAGCAACATAAAAAAGTAAATAGAGATAAAGGCAAATATCTCTTATTGATTGTTGATGTATATGAGATTCTTACGTCGTCATCTTCTTGTATCTGGCTTGTCACGCTGTATAAGGTTCAAATGGTTCAAATGGCTCCGAGCACTATGGGACTTAATACCTGTGGTCATAAGTCCCCTAGGACTTAGAACTACTTAAACCTAACTAACCTAAGGACATCACACACATACATGCCCGAGGCAGGATTCGAACCTGCGACCGTAGCAGTCGCGGCTGTATAAGGGATGATCAAAAAACTTCCATTTTTAGGGGATTGTTGAAGCGTATCTGCAACGTAGTGGGTGTACAGGGTGTAATGGGTATAAGCGCAGATATTTCTATTGGTGACTGAGGACGGTCTACTGAACAACACTACATCAGTATGTACTTCGTTTCCAGATTAATAATATAGCTGTTAGGAGTAGTATGCTGGGTAGTACCTCCACATACACTATTGGCCATTAAAATTGCTACACCACGAAGATGACGTGCTACAGACGCGAAATTTTACCGACAGGAAGAAGATGCTGTGATATCCAAATGATCAGCTTTTCAGAGCTTTTCCAACCGATTTCTCATACACAAACAGCAGTTGACCGGCGTTGCCTGGTGAAATGTTGTTGTATAGCCTCGTGTAAGGAGGAGAAATGCGTACCATCACGTTTCCGACTTTGATAAAGGTCTGGTTCTAACCTATCGCGATTGCGGTTTATCGTATCGCGACATTGCTGCTCGCGTTGGTCGAGATCCAATGACTGTTAGCAGAATATGGAGTCGGTGCGTTAAGGAGGGTAATACCGAACGCCGTGCTGGGTCCCAACGGCCTAGTATCACTAGCAGTCGAGATGACAGGCATCTTATCCGCATGGCTGTAACGGATCGTGCAGCCACGTCGCGATCCCTGAGTCAACAGATGGGGACGTTTGCAAGTCAACAACCACCTGCACGAACAGTTCGACGACGTTTACAGCAGCATGGACTATCAGCTCGGAGACCATGGCTGCGGTTACCCCTGACACTGAATCACAGACAGGAGCGGCTGCGATGGTGTACTCAACGACGAACCTGGGTGCACGAATGGCAAAACGTCATTTTCTCGGATGAATCCATGTTCTGTTTACAGCATCACGATGGTCGCATCCGTGTTTGGCGACATCGCAGTGAATGTACATTGGAAGCGTGTATTCGTCATCGCCATACTGGCGTATCACCTGCCGTGATGGTAAGGGGTGCCATTGGTTACACGTCTTGGTCACCTCTTGTTCGTATTGACGGCGCTTTGAACAGTGGATGTCACATTACAGATGTGTTACGACCCGTGGCTCTACCCTTCATTCGATCCCTGCAAAACCCTACATTTTAGCAGGATAATGCACGACTGCATGTTGCAGGTCCTGTAAGGGCCTTTCTGGATACAGAGAATGCTCGATTGCTGCCCTGGCCAGCACATTGTCCAGATCTCTCACCAATTGAAAACGTCTGGTCAATGGTGGCCGAGCAATTGGCTCGTCACAATACGCTAGTCACTACTCTTGATGAACTGTGGTATCGTGTTGAAGCTGGATGGGGAGCTGTACCTGCTCTGTTTGACTCAATGCCCAGGCGTATCAAGGCCGTTATTACTGCCAGAGGTGGTTGTTCTGGGTACTGATTTCTCAGGATCTATGCACCCAAACTGCGTGAAAATGTAATCACGTGTCAGTTCTAGTACAACATATTTGTCCAATGAATACCCGTTTATCATCTGCATTTCTTCTTGGTGTAGCAATTTTAATGGCCGGTAGTGTACCTCCCAACACCATAACATATGGGCCACCAAAACGATCATGTTCAATAATGTTCCTGGCTGCATTACATACCCCCATATGGCGAGTGATGGAAGTACGTAATGCACCCAGGAATATTGTCTAACACAATGGTTTTGATGGTCCAGGTGTTGTAGGGTGGAGGACAGTAATATTGCATGTACTTGTGATTTCCAAATCTTTGAACACAGAACGCTTACTTCTCAGCAGTATCGTGGCAGTGTACTGCTTCCCCATGTGTGACTTTTATGAGGTGCATTCAGTACTGACTTCAGTTTTATCGACAACGGAGCGCGACCGCATCAAAATGCGCAGGCGAATGAGCTCTTCCAAAGAGACGATATTTGCTGAATCGACTGGTCTGCCTTCCCACCCCCCCCCCCCTCCCCCCTGCTTAAATTCCATCGACCACTTGTGGGACGCGTTGCGGAGACGTCCTCATGCAGCACCAACAATCCAGCAGTTTTCGACCTCTTTGATGGAGGCATGGAACGCCCTACCACAAGAACTCATTACCAAACTTGTGACCACAATGGGAACACACAGTCTATTAAATATGATGTCCCACCTTTTCATCATAAATCCCTGTGACTTCAGTGTAATTCTTGTTTTGCAACGAAAGTATCATTTCGGTTCGTCTCATCGTATTTCAGTTACCTTCCTTATTATCCTGTAGCAGTTCCTTCTATGTATGATCCAAGATCGTTATGTTACGAGGGTCGTCCACAAAGTAAGTTCCGTTTCCATTTCTATCCGCGGCAGCGCTACGATCGCAGTTCCGAGGATGCGCGACAGTTACTCTGACTCAAGAAGACATTTACACCATTTTTAGATCACTCCTGCCGACGTGTGCTTTGTAGCGCTTCTTTATAATGTCAGCCGTAATTGAAAATGCAGCCGCAATTGAAAATGCAGCCCCGTGAGAAATGATATCTGTGATTCGTTTTCTAAATGCAAATAAAGTTAAACAAAGGAAATTCATCGGCAAATCTGCGAGGTTTATGGACAAAATGCTATGAGTGATTCAATGGTTAGAAGATGAGTCAGACTGTTCAATGGAGGACGTGATCAAGTGCACGATGAAGAACGAAGTGGACGCCCATCTGAGGTTACTGATGAACTGGTTCATACAATTGAAGAGAAGATTAAGCACAACCGTAAGTTTATCCTTAGTGCCCTTGATACGGAAGTTCCGCAAATCTCACTATCACTCATCATGAAATTGCTACTGAAAAACTGAAATTTCGAAAACTTTGCTCACGTTGGGTACCCAAAATTCTTTCTGAACAACACAATAAACAACGGATGGGCAGTGCACTTCAGTTTTTGACATGTTACAATGAAGGAGGCGATGGTTTTCTTTTGCGGATAGTCATGGGGGATGAAACCTGGGTACCGTGCGACACCCCGGAAACAAAACGGCAATCAGTGGAATGGAGGCACACTTCATCTTTTTTTTTTTTTTTGGGACAGAAAAGGCATTTTGCTGATTGATTTCTTACCACAAGGCCAAACAATCAATGCACATGGTTACTGCGAGACCATTAAGAAATTGCGCCGTGCAATGCAGAACAAGCGTCGAGGATTACTGTCAAAAGGTGTTGTTTTTTTCCACGATAATTCCCGACCTCACATGGTGAATGTGACCAAACAACTCTTATTGGAATTTCAATGGGACGCATTTGATCATCCTCCGTGCAGCCCGGACGTCGCTCCTAGCGACTTTCATCTCTTCTTACACCTAAAATCTGTCGTTAGAGATCAAGACTTCGACGATGATGAAGAGCTGAAAGAACATGTTATCACATGGTTGAATACACAGGCGGCAACCTTCTGTGAAGAAGGCATACATAAACTTGTGCCTCACTATGGCAAGTGCCTACAAAATTTCGGGAGCTATGTAGAAAAGTAGTTTAATAGCTGTAGATTTTTTTACAATAAATATTTTTTCTGTATCTGTACTCGTTTGTTTTATATAGCTAAACGGAACTTATTTTGTGAGCGTACCTCGTATTTCGCAGTGACACATCACGTAAAAGTTACTTTCGTCCTTAAGTTTTGTGCAGTAGTGTAAGAACCGCGTTCCTGATCGCTGAAGGCTGACGCTCGTACCTTTACACGTAACGACTGCAGTGTTACTAGCCGCAGATACGCTGATGACTGTGCTGTGGCAGGGCGCGAGGCGACGCTGCTGTTCTTCTACGGGCCGGTGGCTGTGTTGCTGCTGGGGAACCTCTCCCTCTTCACCTACACCGCCGTCAAGATCGTCTCTGCTCACAAGGAGACGCAGATACTCAACATGGTGGACGGGCGCCGCCGCGGCAAGTCCAGCGGACACAGCATCTACCGCAAGGAACGCCAGAGGTGAGCTTCCGCCTCCAAACAGTACCGTTTAAAAAGTATTCGACATCTCACAGAGCGCTGGTTGGACGGCTCCCGCCAGCAGGGCGCCAATGGCAGTTGTGGTGGCAGTGTTGCCTCGCGCTGTGTTGCCACTTCTGCAGCGCGAAGCATTGGGCCTCCTTATTCTCGACTAGGAAACGTTTCCTGATGCGAAAATTACATTTATTTAAGGGAAACACCTAATTCCAGCCCCAATTGGAATTAAGAACAGATTTTTCACACTCTTGGGCACATTATGGAGGTTTACACTACTGACAAGTTCAAATGTGTGTGAAATCCTATGGGACCAAACTTCTGAGGTCATCAGTCCCTAGACTTACACACTAATTAAACTAATTTATGCTAAGAACAACACACACACCCATATCCGAGGGAGGACTCGAACCTCCGGCGGGAGGGGCCGTGCAATCAATGAGATGACGCTTCTAACGGCACAGCCACTCTGTGCGACTACCGACAAGTTTTACGTTAATTTTGTAGGAGATAGAAACAGCAAAATACTGTACTAACAGATTTCCAAAAAAAAAAAAAACATCTTCTACATGGCAAACACAGTGAGATACGAAACTCGGGAATCATTCGTTGCTGAGGAGGTAATTTTGTAATCCAATGAAAACAAAACATGTTTCAGTGATAAGTAGTTTATATCGGGTGCCACAGCCACAGATTTATGAAAATATACTAGCTGACAATCCTGGCATTATGCAGGTATTTATTTTGCCAATTTTTTTATTAGAAACGAAAACATAAATGACCAGTAAAACTTTCATCCATTATGGATTACGATCACTACGACTGTGATGAATAAACCTTTCTTGAAATAACTGCAACCAGTCGCCTTTTGTTTCGTTCTTCTTTACCATCCCATTACCGCTTTCGAATCGCCTAGCGAGTCATCATCAGATGTTACACTTTTATTGATTGTCTGCAGCTGTGTGGGAGTCGTGCAACTGTGGCAAGATATGTGATCAGAACATGCAAGCACTGAGTTAGGCGATAATTATTCACATTATAAGATAGATTTTGCTCTGTTACTAGCAGTGAATAGTATCCGCTGGTTGGTTCTTAGTGCACACACTATTCCAGAAAACATAAAAAAATTGGTTCAAATGGCTCTAAGCACTATGGGGCTTGACATCAGAGGTCATCAGTCTCCTAGACTTAGAACTACTTAAACCTAACTAACCTAAGGACACATCCATGCCCGTGGAAAACATAATGAATGTTTTCCAATGACGTTAATTTTACTGCACTTCACACAGCCACAGGTCCGAAAACGAAACAAATTTGATTAAAAAGTGAACACTATAGATATGTCTTTAAAATCTACAGAAGCATGAATTCTGTAGGCTTTACATAAAACATTAAAGCTAGTGATTTCCTTTGTTGTTTAACTTAAAGTCTATGAACTAAAAGATAAAAACAAATATATATACTGAAAACACATGGCGCAAATCCTGTCGCTCTTTTAAAAAAACTTCACCAAAAATACTGGAGGACCTGCAATGAGAAAAAGGATTTGAGGAGGGAACTGGATAAAAAATGTTGTGGGTCCGTTGGGAACCAGCTATGGAGGTGAAGATAGGTGTTGGTGTGTAAAGTGGAAAGACGGAAAGTGGGGAGGAGTCTGGCAGCTGAGCAGGTCCATGGTATCATGAAGAGAAGGAATGGGGAGAGATTGGGAGGGAAGAGATAGAAGGGATCCCTAGTGTGGAGTGGTATAGGTGGGAAGGTGTTATAACCGATAGGAAGGATCAATATCAGGGCGAATTTCAATGTCTCATAGAGGGAGTTGATTGAAATTTCTTTGGAATAGGATATGGAGTGTGTGTAGATGTCAGGACAGTGGGATGTGCTGGTAAAGGCATGGCTGCACATCAGAACTGGTGATCACAGTAGAAATAACGAGGTCATTGTCTAGTTTTCAGTTAGTGCAGGACATGTAGTGTCCATTAAAGGCGAGGAGGGGTGGGAACTTGATGAGATGCAGAAGAATCTAGAGGAAAGGTAAATGGGTGTGGAAAGCAAAGAAGAGTGCATGATGTTCACGGATAGTGACTAACTGTTAGAACTTAGATAGGGCATATACATGGTACAGTCTTACCCTAAAACCTGGAAGCCGGCCAGCGACTGCAAAGACATTCCGACTTGTTCACATAGTGCACCAAGGAAACTGCGCACCTGTCACAACTATAAGACCGGCCATCTGCACGATCTGGAAACAACGTAGGATTTGGAACTTCTAGAGGAGGCGTTGTTTTCCACTCGTTCTCTGGCAACAGAGGTAGATCGAATCATTCATATTGTGTGGAGGACAAGAGCCTATGGGCAACTCACGTCAGAAAAGAATTTTCTTGTTTCAAAAAGATCGTTCTGGTAAGTATAATTTTCCGTATTCAGGAAGCCTCGATAATTAACATATTTTATTAACTGTTACCTTTTAACTTTTCTGTGACATTTGCATTCAGTACATAAGGTTGACATGTCGGATGTAGGAGTATTGCATGCTCTAATTCAGAGCAACAGAAATCAGAAGGGCTGACTCTCACTGTATTTTTGGTTGTACATCAACAGTTGACTCACTAAGCATTCCTGTGCAGTGCTGTTTCTGATGACAAATTATATGTTGACATCTTAAAAGCATATTAATGGCTGAGCCCTAAAAAAGACGACAGTGTGAAAATAATATTTTGTAGCGTCTCAAAACTGCATCAAGTGTTGCTGCTACACGATAACACACTGTACTGATTTGCCAAACAATGCTATCCAGTATATTGTTTGGGAATCATCTCTCATACACTTCTTCTTATAACCTTTTCCCATCAAATGTTTACTTTTCCCACTCTCTATCTAACAAGTGAACCCACTTCAAATCTGGCTTGACGACAGTAATAACTCAGAACCAGTAGGTTTCTACAGGGATGAAATCGGTAAACTACTTAAGCATTGTCAGACGGTTTCATATAAAGTGGGAGAATATATTGTTGATGACAATTTTCCCTCTTATGTTTATTGTTGTGTTCAATAATCTACTGGAAAAATGCCACTTATCTAGTGTACTAACATAAATGAATTAACGTACAACTACAACCTTGTAATGCACGTCTAATTTAAGAAAACATTAAGTATTTGCAACATGAATGTGCCTATATCGGTATGAGTTTGTAAGATATTTCTTACTCTGGAATTTTAAATGGTGTATGTTTACATGCTGTCACGTGTCATACCTACGTAGTATGGAAATGTGGCATTTCATAAATAAGATTGTGTACTTTAAAAAAAAATGTGAGCAGAAATGGCAAGAAACATTATCATGTGTCCAGTATCTACAATTTCTCGCCCTTACACTGTGGGGTACTGGAAGAAGCGAGCCGACTTTTGATGGAGAGATTTACTTAAGATTTTCTTATTTATTTTAAATGTGGCTGCTTGTAGCTTTGTCACAGAACAGGTAAGAATGAATCTTTATGCACCCCATTCCACAAATAATACTTTTACGTATTACGTGACAGGTTAACAACTGCTCACAATATAGTTAAAACATTCACCGCTACTTGCAAAATCAAGTTGGCACCGACGTCTCTTGCATTAGGCATCAATATTAATAATCTGAATTAAGGAACGTAATCGTCAACTCATGAGATACAAAAATGACAACAGAGTTCACTGTCGCAGTAATACTGCAGATAAGTGCAAAGCAAATATTACCGTCCGCTATGCAACTGGAATGACAATCACTACACAGGTTCTATATGTTACAGTTAGTCAAATAATCAGCTATCTGTAACCCTACTTCCACTGTTGTGAAATATACTAACCATTAATTATTTGACTAAATAGAGACTGCTGCACTCTGATTCACATACCTGCTGTAATCCGGCTAACAGTGACCACTGTTAAGATAAAATAGCGGTAGTTTTGTGTCATGAAACAACAGTGTTTGGATAGTCTCCGCAAGTTCTAGAACCGTCTAACCATCTGTGCCGTCTAATTACCACTCGTCAATTTTCGTATTGTGGTGGTCTAGAGGCATCTTTCATATCAAAATGTCAGGAGCTAAATTAATAACACTCAGTGCTGATTGCGAGGCGCTGTATAGAGCCACAGCGCCTATCTTAGCTTGCTGAACCAGTAGTTATTTCAGGTTCTCTCTGTCTCAAACGTACTGCAACTTGAAAAGTTCTTCGAGATAAGCGCTTTTCTCTTTTATTGACAAGGCATCAGTAGGAATTTATTGCAATCATAACGAGTAAATGATGCTTTTCGTTCTTTCGATATTTACAGATTCAATGACAGAATTGTTTAAGGATGCGTTATACTAGACATTACTGTCAGCGTTTTATATTATTTGTTCCGCGTTCTGATAACAACTGCTTTTGGCAGAAACTGGAGTAGAGCGTGCACTGAGCACGCCCTTCAGTGGTTTCACTATCAACAACTTTCTGAGCCCACTTCTTCAGTCATTGTGTATGGTTTCCTGCACAGTAGCCTTTCTTCAAATGGAACTTTGTCTTTCGTACCTTACGAAGTCTCCCTGTGGATGTTCATGTTTAGAAATGAATGTTGTGTTGTTGTCTCTTCATATGTGTGCCTCTTTTGATATCACCATTGACAAAAGAAAAACATTTTCTAAGTCTATAACTGTAAAAAGGATATGTTCCTATTAAAAATGTTTGCAATATAACTCTGGAGATTCTCCAAAAATGCGTATCGTGTCTGGTGAATGAGCTTTTCAGTTTTCATTGTGCTTATAACAGAAAAACAAAACTAACTGTGACAGATAGCGATTTACGATATTTAATTTGCAGCCGGTGCATCTGAGTACTTTTAGTAGATATGAGGTAGACTCTAAACTAATTACAGAAGTGAGAATAAAACCACTTTTGGTATTCTAGACCTGGCAGCTCTATCTTTAAGATTGCTGTGTTCACTTCCGAGCTGACTCAAGGAACAGATCGGCTGGGAAACTTATCCTTCTGCTGGTAATGTAACTGAAACGTGGTAAAAACGCACAATATGTTTGGCAATTGTGTGATCATCAAGTTCCGCCCTGGATGTCATGGAATTATGCTGCCAAATTTACTTGATATTTTCTTGTCATTTCCACTGAATAATGTGAATGGTTTCCACTTAATGAGTGATACAAAGTCATAAATTTTCGGTTTTGAGTCCAGGGACGTCATCGTACACCGATATTGCAACTAATCTCGTCTTCTACTTCGCAATTTATCCTCCTCGTCAATAAGGCAGAGACAGATGCCACAGGTCTTTGCTAGCTCTGAGGCAGATCTAAACTGAAGGCTGCTTTGGCACGCGGTTCCAGTCTTACTGGAGACCAGATTTATACCTGTTTTATGACAGAGTTACGAGCAGCCACATAAATAAGAAAATCTTAAGTAAAATTCTCCATCAAAACTCGGGGCGCTACTTCCAGTACACCATAGTGTATGGGCCAAAAAATTGTTGATATTGCACATTCGATAGTGCGTCTTTTCGCATGTGCCAAAAATGTTGTTGGTTTTTGTGAATACACAATCTCATTTATAAAACTCCGCATTTTCAGACTACTTGAGTATGACACACGGCAGCAAGTAAACACAGACTTCTTCGAACTCCAGAGTGAGTAGTATCTCATTAACTCACGCCGACACAGGCACAGTAGTGTCACAGATAATTTATGTTTTCTTAAAATAGGCATGCATTATAAGATTATCTAGTTAAGTTGTAATTCATTTGTATTAGTAAAGTGCATTCTTCCAGCAGTTTATTGTAGAGAACTGTAAACATAGGAGAACTTATCATCAACGATATATTCCCTTACATTATTTAAAACAGTCTAACAACGCTCAAATATTTTATCAATTCCACAACTATAGAAACCTAGTGGTTATGGGTTAAAGATATCGTCAAGTCAGATCTGAAGTACATTATCGTTAGGAAAGGAATTTTATTGACAGTTGCTCGACAAGGAGCAGGAAATATTTGAGGGCAAAAGGTCATAAGAAGTGGGCTAGGAATGACTTCCCAAACAATATCCAAGATAGCTTTGTTTGTCAAACCAGTAGAGTGTGTTATCGTTTAGGGGTAACACTTGATGCAGTTTTGTCGGTCGTCTTTCTTGCACTGAGACCAAAATGTGTCTCAACAGTTGGCAACAAATTCCAGGCGTGATGGACACACCCTTGGGGAGAGATTCATAGTGCACAATACCATTTTTGAGAGACCACGTGCAAAATAATGTTTTCACATTCTCCTTGTTCGAGTATTTGTCTTTTGTTAGGGTTCAACAATTAATTTCTTCTTAAGAGGTTAACATAAAAGTATCATAATACGTCACCAGCAATAATATTGCATAGGAATGCTCAGTCACAAAACTGATGATATTCAAGCAAAAATGCAGGAAGACTCCTGCCCCGCCCCCCTCCTTTGATTTTTATTTTGAATTTGAGCATGCAGTACTCCTACACACGGTCAGTGAACCTTGCCTACTGAATGTAATGTCGTACGAAGGCAAAATTGTAGCAATCAATCAACTACGTCAATTATCGAAATTTCTTGCGCTTGTATATGAGATTTTGGATAGTTGAAACTTATGAATGGATGTGATTGGCTCTGCAATGTGGCATTCTACCATTTATGGTGGATGTGATTGGTTCTGCAATGCGGCGTTCTACCATTAACGATGGATGCAATTGCTGGATGCTGTGGCACGAAGTAGCATTTCCATAGACGACTATTTGACGGGAACACAGCTCCTGTCGTACATCTTTGACTGGATGTAGCAGAGCCAACACACGCCCAGCTCAGCCATTAGTGGCATTCCATCAGGCATGTGCACACCACGGGCACAGTCTCCACACCAGTCATTGGTCGAATGTGTGTCCAAGGTGCTACAGCTTAATCGAGTAACATCACCAACTAGCTCGTAGGGGCTGTTAACTAGCCCTTATGGGTCAGGCTTCAAAGTACACCTGCCATTGCGATGCCATCTACTGGGCGCCATAGCCTGAAGCACCAGCCACACTCTGAGAGTCCTTGATTTAACTCAGAGCGTCCGCAGGTTCCAGCCAACCATCTTGGGCCACGAGCAATGTTCGTCAACCCTGCTGTCTTAAGGCTTTGCCAGACAGAACGCAGCCTGGCGGTACGGCCTGTGGGCCTCAGCCGCGGCAGTCAGAGCGCACCGTTGAAACGCTCCTCGCCCGGTGCGACTGTTCGGTTGCTGCTGCGTCAGGAGACCCCATCCCATAGTTCTCCATGCACACGCACTTTGGAGTCTGATGTGCCCAGGGAACCAATGTTATCCAGCTCAGGATGTAGACATGAAGTGGAATGAATAGATAAGGCAGTTTGCAGGGAAAGAGAAAGGATGACTATTGTTAATTGTGAGAGGTTTGAAAAGTGTAACACGTCAGTTAAGGAGCGCTAGTGTGTGCTGCTCGAATGTCTGGGTTCCCACAATGTCGGACTAAAGATAGACATGGTTTTAGAGGAGTGTTGCCAAAGTCATTACTATACAAAATGATCAGGTGGAGTCCCATATACGTCCATGGGACATATCTCAAGTAACTTCTACATCTGTCGATGACAAACTGCTGGCCGGCCGCGGTGGTCTAGCGGTTCTAGGCGCTCAGTCCGGAACGGCGCGACTGCTACGGTCGCAGGTTCGAATCCTGCCTCGGACATGGATGTGTGTGATGTCCTTAGGTTAGTTAGGTTTAAGTAGTTCTAAGTTCTAGGTGACTGCTGACCACAGATGTTAAGTCGCATCGTACTCAGAGCCATTTGAACCATTTTTGAACCCATAGTGCTCAGAGCCATTTGAACCATTTGAACAAACTGCTGCATCCTTCCTACTAATCGTCAACACAGTCACAAATTTTGTTCCATATTCCACATGATCGCACTTTTGTTAATAACTATTGGTGTGGTAGTGCGTTAGATGCTTTCCAGAAGGAGATAAATACTGCATACACGTGATTGCTTTGACTCGTGGCTTTCAAGATGTTATCTGAGAATTTGAAAGTTGGGTTCTCCATGGGCGATGTTTCGAGAATCCATGTTGATTGCTATGGAGGAGGTGACTCTGTCTGAGATATCTGTCTCTGTGCCTTCAGTACAAGACCTCTCCTGGCCCTTCAGCACATCCCCACGGCAACAGGTCACCGCATTCCCTCCCCTTCTGTGTTGCACACCACAACAGTGTAAGGAGAGATGGGGGTTCGGGAAAAACACTCTGACTTGTACACAGAATATAGCGCGATTTAAATTAGTTGGTATTTGTTACTGAAACTCCAAAGCACTGATATTGTGCGTCAAGAACTGTCTGCAGACAGCCAAAACAGTGATATGCTTTTAGTGACAATAGAAAATAGTTTGAAAGCCTCTACTTCCTACAAATATAAAAAATGCTGAGAGTAAAGTATAGTATAGATAACTATAGCGTTTCTAAGCATATAAAAATATGTTTCGAATTTTAATTAGAGCCAGAGAAATATTAATTTCTTTAAATGATAACATTTTCTTGGTAATGGTAACTAATCAGGTCATACTTCAAAAACCATTAAACTCTTTCCAATACTAAAGAGCGATTTTATCTTCCCCCGTGGCTACATTATGTACGCAGTCATTTATTTTCACATAATCACCTGATTTGGCAGATGTGCCATTTCCAAGTGGTTACTCTGAAGCCAATGTACAACACATACCACATCAATCATATAATATTATGTACCTATAAACGTGTGTTTATAAATTAATGGTCACACAAATAAAAAGAGAGAGAGACAACACTCCATATCTACATCATGCAACTTATTATACAATGACACAATAATAATGTTTAAACTTGCTGCATACAGATAGGTTCAATCAGCTTGGCAGTGACAGTTGTTGTCAACAGATCTTTGAACTGCTATTTACTGTAGACTGGACAGTGTCAAATAGCTCAAGGATATCAGTGATCTGTAAAACGTAATGAGTTTAATATGTGCTTAACTACGCCATTATGGTAGTAGCATTATTCAAATTATTGATGGGTGTGAAATAAAGTTCTTGTTCAAATTACTACAACAGTTATATATAAACATGACAAACGTACTGTGTCAGACATGAAACCCTGCTCCAGCTGGCTGCTGCAGGAGACTACCTCCGAGTCTTTCACTTAAGGCTCCAAGGAAATTGGCTACATCCCACAATTCTATGTCCAGCCATCTGCACGATGTGACAACACTGTAGGATGCAGAATTTCTGGAGGAAGCGTTGTTTTCCGCTCGAGCTGTTACAGGAGTGTATCTAGTCACGATCTAGTGATAAACCTGGCGGAGTGCAAGCACAAAGGCGAGAATTCAAGTTATAAACCACATTTCTGATGTCTGCTAATGGTATCAGTCTCATAGAATCCCAAAGATAATTCGCTTCACTTTCTAACACCACCAATAATAGCAAACACTGCCGAAAACAATTCCACAAAATAGTTTACATCCATGTCGAAATCAGAACAGTGTACACTGTAGTGTTTCCTCGCTCTACAGCAGCCACGAGCCACACACCTCCGGCCACCCAACATCATATGCCACCCGACTAGGAAAACGTAGCACAGTGCATCTTCGGCACGTCTCTGCTCTCTTATTAGTGAGCATAAAATTGTTTATTGGTTTGATTTTCCGCACAAAGTAACATCGATAAACTGAGTAAACATGTTCATTAACACAAAAGATAGGTTGATACAAGTTTATTTAACCGCTGTCACATTCTTATTTGAAATTCTGGTATTTGTCTTTCATTTACATATGGGATTTTGGATAGTTGAAACTTATGAATATCGTTTAAGTGTTGTCAGATACAATTGCAAGTGGAAAAGTATCTAACATTTGCGACATATTGCTTGCTTTGAGTTTAATAGAGAGGCGAAGGCACCAGAGGCAGATTGAGGCATTTGTATTGTCTGGGGGACAAGTGCCTCTGGGCAGCTCACGTCAGGAAACAATTTTTTTGTTTCAAGAAAGATCGTTCTGGCATGAATGATTTTCCACATTCGGGAAATCTCGATTAACGGTATAATGCCACATTGCAAAACTAGTCGCATCCACTTAATAGTAGAATACCCCATTGTAGAACCAATCACAGCCACCATTACTGGTAGAATGACATATTGCAGAACACTATGCCATCACTATTGTAGTTTCAAGAATGAAATTTTCACTCTGCAGCGGAATGTGCGCCTATATGAAACTTCCCGGCAGATTAAAACTGTGAGCCGCACCGAGACTCGAACTCGGAATCTTTCGCCGGAAAATGCTCTATCTGTCTGCGTCATTACGTAGGTGGCGTGCTGGCATACCCATTGGCTGTTTGCGATGGCCTGCCTGAGCATTATGCCGCATAAGTTCTTATAAGTTATTGAGAAAGTGTAGGAGAGACGCAAACTGATCTACTGAAGATGTGTGCTTGGGACCAGAACATTCTTCGTGTTAAAAAACTGAAGAGATATGAAAGGCATTCAGTAGGGAACTGGGAATGGGAGATCTTGTGGAAGTGGGGGAGGGGTATAAAAGGAAGAGCTGAAGTGATATGATGGAGAGCTAGCAGTCTGGAAGAGGACAGAGTGACAAGCTTAATGTATAGAGTTGATGTGCTCTGGGAGAGGGCAAGCCAATGGTCTGAGAATATGATGTATTTAAGATATAGCATGATAGCAAGCTAGATAGCTAGACCAATAAGGACCCTTTGAGCTGCAGAGATTACAGGATGATCAGCTACAAAGGCGACATGCCTACGAGCGCCTTGGATTATTCCCTGTTGATTGTACTCTACAGCGATGATAAACTTCAGCAATGAGCTCTAGTAGCACTGGAAGCTGCTGTTAAAATTATTCTTTAATATGCGACTGGTTTCATTCAAAGAGCATTTTCCAGCACACTTGGTTCAACAGCAAGAGTTACATCGGCATACAACGATGTTAGAAATGACACACAGTGTCAAAAAATGGATTTGAAACTGTTTGGGAAGTGAACATGCTAACATTTTTATTTTATTCCTTACACATTTTCTAGTCGACTTTTTGATATTATGCTGTGTCCCTTTTTGACTTTATTGTTTCCCAGGGTAGCTCCTGGTATAAACTCAAGTCTTTGACGAAGAAATGAAGTATGGGACAGGGAATAGGGAAATGATGTAATCTCTAGGTGCTGAGTTACTTATGATGCCACATACAATTGACCTGCAGAGAGGATATGCTCATGTGATACAGCTGCTGAAACAGGAGTTCCTGACAGTCTTCTTGTAGCTTGTGGATTAGTTTGGGTTGCAGTCTGAGATGACGTTGTTATACAGAAGGAACTTGCCACTGATCAATGGTAGAGGTTTGCTGACAGTTCCCAGGCACTAAGCAGGTGGTGTAGGTACAGAACTTTCTGTCAGGCTGCATGTATTGGGTTACTCATAAGGACGTAATTTGTTGTCAGGCTGCATGTATTGCACATACGAGCTATGGAGGGAATGTGTCTGTAGGCTGAAATCGCGTTTGGCTGGTGAAGAAGCATAAAACTAATCTATGGTTTGGTTGTGCTATTGGACTTTATGGGCTAATCTGATGATATAGGGGCAGTATTTTCTGTTAGTCTGCTTGCATCCGATAGTTGCGCCAGGGAGGAAATATGCCAACAGGTTCGCTAGATAAGGTACATGCCACTGATCAGTGGAGGGATATGCTGATCAACTCTGGTTGGTGGACTAGGGACTGAATTTGGTGTCAGGTTGCATTACTGGTTAGATCAGGTGATAAACGAATGTGCCAACAGGCTGAAATGGTGTTGAGCTGGAGGAGAGGCACACCAGAAAGCTGGTCCACGTGGCTGTCAAAATGGTTCAAATGGCTCTGAGCACTATGGGACTTAACTTCTAAGGTCATCAGTCCCCTAGAACTTAGAACTAATTAAACCTAACTAACCTAAGGACATCACACACATCCATGCCCAAGGCAGGATTCGAACCTGCGACTGTAGCGGTCGCTCGGTTCCAGACTGTAGCGCCTAGAACCGCTCGGCCACCCCGGCCTGCCGTGGCTGTCAATCCATAGCAATTGTCTCATATCAGGAACATCACACAAGTCAGTTACAAGACATTACCGAACCCTTCTTGCACCATATTGTGTCACCTGTCCCACACTGTGCACTTTTCACCACAGGCTAGTGCTGTACACCAAGCTGTTTGGACTGATGGGACTGACGTGGGTGATGGAGATCGTGTCGTGGGCTGTGGGCGGACCTGCCTACTACTGGTACCTGACGGACCTGGTGAACCTACTGCGGGCTGTCTTCCTGTTCTACCTGTTTTGCTGCAAGCGCAGCGTGCTTCGGCTGCTCAGGTCACGACTGCCCTCCTGGTGCCCATGCTCACTGCCGCCATCAGAGGGTCATGGAGGTTCTGGATCAGGTGCGTACTCTACCATTTTAAGGCCTTCTTTGGCACTCTGTCTCTGCTGCCACAGCACAAATGTCTAGGCTGTCCTTGTGGACCTGCTTTCTTTCCAAACTACTTCCATTTGAAGGACAGTATAACCTGACTAGCACCTAATTTGACCAGTGACTTTTGTCAAGGAATGCCAAGTAGCTGGCTGGTACCATGGCTATTCTAATCACTGGTATATTGGAGGTACCTGGCACAAATTACACTCTGCCTCCATCATTCCTGAATTCAGTGTTTATAAATGACAGCATTCTAATTGCCCTGTAGTATATGATAGGTGGAACATAAGAACAGTTTAAGAACCATGTGGTGTGCTCTGCTAATAGTTTTATATTGTACAGCTCTTTCCGCTTACAATGTGACGTCTGTCTCACAGTTCTCTGATCAGTTATTTTCCTCGAATAAATAGAACGAATGACTTTGGTTGATGGGCGGATGTGCTACAGTATGAGATGTATAATTTACTTTATGCATTACACTTTTATTCTGTCTCTCATCCTGTGCTGACGGTAGTTCAACCTTCTTGATAAATCATACTAGGAGGGTTGTCTAAGAAGTAAGTTCCCATCGGTCGCAAAATGGAAACCACTGGGAAAATCCGGTATAGCTTTGCACAGGTGTGTTGGCCAGTGTCTCTAGCATGCCCGTCGATCGTGTCGCGACGCTCTTTTCAGTTTTGAATGAACAGTGAACACGGAAAAATGCGCAGGGAATAGTGTCTCCCGCCGAGTATGAGGGCTTGGTTAGAGATTTCGCCTGTGCCATGCAGCCCACATAACACAACTGTCGAGCAGTTCCTTCTCCATGACAATTCTCAGCCGCATACTGCAGGGGCAGTGAAGACGCTCCTGCAGCGTTTCCGATTAGATGTGTTTGATCACCCATAATACAGTCCGTAATTGGCTCCCCCTGAGTCTCATATCTCCTCACAAGAACCGATGGCTTTGAAGACAAAATTTTTCCACAGACAACGAGCTGCAGACCGGTGCAGATAACTGGCCGAAAGTACAGGCGGCTGCTTTCTGTGACGAGGATATTGGGAAGTTGATACAACACTACGACAAAACTCGAAGTTGGAGCGGCGACTATGTAGAGAAGTACGTGGAAGGTGTACCTAACCGTTGCAGATAAAACTTTTCTGATTTTCGCTGTGGTTTCCATTTCGCGACTGATCGGAACTTACTTTCTGGACAACCCTCGTATTTCTTACAGATTACACAGAACTCAGTGTTAACATGGAAATGAAATACTGATCAAGTCTCTCTGCCTGGGGTTGGAAATACTAACTTTAGTATCCGGCAGTGATTCAGATTCCACACCCAGTGCAAGTGTCAACGTGAAGGAAGGTTATAAACAGCCAACTGCAACTTTCTCTTGCGGAAGATGCCTCTGCAGGTGCAGGCAGGTAACATGGGACAGTCCACTGACGTGAGAGTGCCTATAAATTCCTCGGCCCTGCACTTATCCAGCACTTCTCAGTATTCTCTGAAGCCCTCCATATGTGTCTTTGACAGTAGAGTGATTAACCTTCTTTGTGCTTACGTATTCCATTTCGGGTGGCTCCATGAGCTCTCTGCATGTGCTTAATATGAGTTTCACAACTTTCTGGACTTTGATTCTGGGTAGCAGTTCACTTTGTGAAATCCTCCATCGTTGGACACAAGAACAGCCTGTTTGTTCCATCGGTTTGTGCATCACTGTGTGAGTGTGAGTGATCATAAACATTGTTATACCTATGCGGAGTAGGATATAAAACTAACGTTATATGCCCAGCAATTTGAAGTTGCTCATCTTTATTACTAGGTGCAGCCAACACATTCATTTTTGTTGACAGATAACTGAACTACAGCTCCATTTCGTCTGTATCAGAGAGAGTCATTACTTGGCTGACAGCAAGGTCAGTATCATTACTGAACCTTTTCATTTATCTTTGGACATCTTCACACTCATTTGTGGATAATTGGGTCACAGTGTGATCATTGATTGTTATTGTATATCTCTATTGGATATTATTTTTGTATCATCGTGACAGAGTTTTATTGACATTCAGAGTTAAAATGAGTCTCTTGTGTCCTTCGTAAACTGCTTTCAACATAATTACATCGTTCACTGCGATCAGCCCAGGCACTCTGTGACCCAAGCGACTTCATTACGTCATCCAACCGTTAACATGTAATCCTTTCATTCGAAGACCCATATCAGCTTCTTGTTCTACTGCACTCGGTACACTACTTCAGTTAGGGTGGTCAGCTTTGCCGTGACAGGCTACAGAGCCCTACCCCAACGAATCGAGCTGTGTCCACTTGCACAAAGAATACTCTTGATCCAACCACTGGACTGGGTGCTACTTTGTGACGGCATTCCTCACTCAGTAACTTTCTGGCTCCAATGGACGTTCTTAGACCTCTACAGGAAAATCTCTCTATCACAGTTAAAAGTGAGAGGGTCAAGTCATACACGTTCTGACACTTTTTTCTACGAAACGAAACAGTTTATTGCCGCTTTAAACCCAGTCAAGTCCAGTCACTAGACCAAAATTCCTTTCCAACTTGCTACACATACCACTGTCATCGTCATATCGCGGAAAGGCTGTCAACAGAATAGCGCTCTCGCTGCCTAATCGAAATTCTTGTCTTGCAGTTGCTCCTTCCATATTCTTTCTCCCTGAGGGAGACTGTAACAGCAACTTCTCGCTACCTCGTTTTGGCAGTAACTACGTTGGACCCTTTCGATCAAACTTTCCCGTTTGGAGTAAAAAAATTCGAAATGCTATCATCTTCTCTACTTGTCCCGCAAGACTTCTGAAGTCTTAATAATCCTTGGTAACCCCTCAGGATCCACAAATGTCAAGCAGCTTTGGAAAATTGTTTCAGGATTCATCCATTTGTCAGTCAGCACTGCTGTTGTGTGTTATTCGTTACTGAGACGAAAAGCAGTCACTCTGATTGGTGCTGTCCTCTCTCTCGAGATAAAATTTCGTGTGTATAGTGCTACCCCCTAGCCATGATTCCAGACAGAACCTTTGAAAAGTTTCAATTGATTCCATGGATAACATGCTACACACATAATGTCAACCAAGGGCTTCTACAGGAGTCCTTTTCGTACAGGAACCCTTAATCAAAACAAATGGCAGGTTGTAGCACTAGCAGTGGGGGGTATATAAAGCAAGTGGGATGGACACTGTAAATCCAGACCTATGCCCTTCCTGTCAACTATGTCCATCTGATTGCCTCCTTCCTCTCCTGCCGCCCCTCCTATGTTACCATCCATAATGGTGATTCCCGCATCTTCTACCCCTCCGTGGGTGTGCCCCAGGGCTCTGTCCTCTCCTCTCCCCTCTCCTCTGCGTCCTGTACACGGCAGATATGCCCCAACCCCCCCCCCCCCCCAACCCCTCCAGTACACCTCCTGCAGTATGCCGATGACACCGCCTTCCTTGCTCTCGCTCCTACCCTTCAACAGTCCCAACGCCTTCTCCAGAATCACCTTGACCTTTTTGCCGCATGGTGTAACCAGTGGCTCCTTCCAAGACCCAGGTGAGTATCGTAGGTCGTACCACTCGCTCCTTCCAGCTCCTTGATTTCTCCCTTACCATCTGCATCCGTCCTGCCCACCTCTCCCCCACCCTCACCTACCTTGGCCTCACCATTGACCGTCACTTCACCTGGATCCCTCATCTCCGATCTATCCAATCCAAAGCCCACAACCACCTCTGACTCCTCAAACTCTTCTCTGACCGGACATGGGGGTTGAACCCCTCTACCATCCTCCACACCTACAAATCCGTAATCCCATCCTCCGTTATGCCAGTCCCACTTGGATATCCGCCCCCCCCCCCCCCAAATTGTATGTCCCTCTGAATCCTTGAGCACCATGCACTCCGCCTCGCCTTCTGTATATGCGGATCCTCTACGACCTGATTCCTTTCCACCATCTGCTCCTTTTCCTCGAATATATCCGCATCCTCTACACCTCCCGCTGCTTTGATCCCCCTCATCCCCTGATTGCTCCTCTCCTCTCCCATCCCCACCCTCTGCCATGCCTTCACTGTTGTGTCCCCCCTACCCTCCACCTCTACACCCATCATCTCCTTTCCCAAGGTGGCTTCCATTGACTCCCCCTCCTGGATGATGTCCTCCCTCCCTCCAGTTATCCCTCCTATCAACTCTGATCCTCACCTCCCCCTCCCTTCCTCTGTCCTTTTCCCAGGCTCCCTCTCCCACCCCTTCCATCCTGTTTTTTTCCCCACCTACCCTCTGCCTCCCTTCTCTCCACCGAGTCCTTTTTGCTCTCAACTCCACTGCCTTTCCCACTCCTTCTCGTGTGTGGCCAGCCCCCCTCCCTTTTCTATGTTCCCTCCCTCCATTGGCTCCCCGCTTTTTTCCTTTCCTTTCCTCCCCCCCCTTTCCCCCTTCATCTGTCTGGGTCCTTGGCTCCCCCATCTGCCGCTGTGTCACCTGTATAGTGCTGTTTTAAGTGAGTGTTCAGTGTTGTGCGTCCCCTGTTAGTGTTGCGAAAAGCTACCATACTGTCAGTAGTTGTGTTTTTTTATCTCATGCGAACAGAAACTGCCCCCCCCCCCTCTGGGGCGGGGGGGGGGGGCGGGAATCGAAATCCAATAAAGAAAAAATAGAAAAAAAGACGCTATAAACAGTGCAGTTGTTGTAGTGCCGAAACTGGGCTATTTACCTGACGTGCAAAAGGGTTTGGTCATTGGCTTTCAGGCCACAGGTGGAAGCGTTTCCGAAACACCTAACTTCGTGTGCCACCATTGTTAAACTATACCATGCATGGCAAAATGGTGCTATCCCAAACCAGCGCAGAGGTAGTTGTGGTGCACCACAGACGTGCAATTGTTGAGCAACTGAGCGCCTGGATGATCCAAACGTCAGCGTCTCCTCAGCGATCGATCAGCGAACTTTGCTGCGCAATGGGCCTCTGCAGCATGTGCCAGGTTCATACACCCGTGCTGGCTGCTGTTCATTAGCGACGCAGGTTGTTTTTGCATCCCGGTACCGCAATTGTACATTAACTGCGCGGCGACAGATGACCTCTTTAGCGAATCAAATGCTTCCACTGTTGTCCCGAAGCCAATGATCATGCCTTTTTGGACATCAGATAAATCTGCCCCTACCGCCAGCTCCCCCCCCCCCCCTTCCCCCTCGCCCGATCCACTTCATATACTCTCCACTGCTAACGGTGCCACTGCTGTCTCTGTGTGGTTATTGCACGTTGACGTTGAAAATAGGTGGTGGTCATGTATTTCCACCTCTGAAAACACCTCATCATTCTGAAGGTACCTTGAATGCAAGGGTTTCTTCATCCACGGAAATACGAAGAGGCCACAGGAACCCACGTGAAAATAACAGAAAGGCGGACATCGGGAGGGAGAGCATGAGCCAATATATGATAGCCCAAAGAAGCAGCATGTGTGGCCGTCTTGTGCAGAATAAGCAGAGGCGTTATCGTGGAGCGAAGGCACCCCCATCGGCAGATTTATGTGACACTTCGTCTTGACAGCACCCCGGAACCTTGTCCAGCGATGTCGATGGTATGATCTTATTAAGGTTTGCCCCTTATGAACCTAATCTGTTATGCCACACAATGGCAGTCCCAAAAAATATTGGGTATCAATTTGCTCGATAATGGTTCGGTCGTCGCGTTTTTCAACAATGGCGAATACACGTTTCTAGTATACCCTTTCGTCCGTCGTCTCATGGTTGCAGCTATACACCTTTCACTCGTCTGTGGTAATTAGGCAGGTAAAGAACTGTGTGATGTACAAAATGTCGCAAAAAATGTTGAAAATTAAGGCATGACTGATTTTCTATTCTTCCACTATCGGGTCAATTTGATATGCTGGTCTTCGAACACTAGTTCCTCTTGAAATTCCTGATTATACACTGCAAAGTGGTTTGAGACTTCTTCTTCGTCGTTCATAATTGTTTAGCCACAATGGAAGCATCTGTGGCATCTAAGAGCTGTCATATGATGGTACACTGTTGGTATATGCTTTAACCACCTAAGCACGGACTGTTGCAACGTTGTCTCGTCCCAGATGTAGAAACCTAGTTACGACACGATTCTCCACTCTATTAATGTACTGCGCCATTTTGTCTTGGCTCCTCTTGCGACTTGTTATAGTGGTGATTTAAATGTTCCAGCACTGCAGACCTGTACCTGCACTTAAAAAATAATAATTTGCGAAATTGATTCACAATTTGGACTCACATTAGCTGCATTATGTATGAAGATGTTACCTATTGATGACACATGAAAATTTATGCCTAACCGGGACTCGAGCCTGGACTTCCTGCTTGTCACGAGTGGTCGCCTTAGCCACTTCAGCTGTCAAAGCACCTTCTAGTGCCGACCCGAATTTCCGCACGTCATACTGTCTACAACCCCATCGCGCCACAGGGTTTCAAGGAGACAAACGTATTCACCATTAGTATTACGATCGTAATTTTGTCCGTTGAGGTTTGTAATACTTGTTTTTATCAATGTCTGAAGAAACAGACATTGGAGAAAAGGTTGCAGCTGTTCTAAATTTATGATATTCATTCGCAATTGCGGAATATTTCTGACATTAGCTGCACTTGATATGAAGATATTACCTATTGGTGTAAGACTCTCATCAGTAAATATTACAAGTCCTGACTGGCAAAACTGCGCTCGAAATACTAGTGTTTAAAACCTTTGTCTCACTTAAATCTTATGGCGGGAATTCAAGTAAAGTTGCGAGCAGTGGTGTCATAGACTGTATGACATACGGTAGTTTGGGTCAGTGCTGCGAGCGTGTTCAGATAGCGGAAGTGGTTAAGGCGACCTTTCGTGACAAGTGGGAAATCTGGATTCGAATCTTGGTCCGGCACAAATTTTCATGTGCCGCTAACAGGTAATATCTTCGTACGTAATGCAACTACTGTCAGAACATCAATTTAGTACTGCTGCAAGACCATCATCAATGACTGTTGCTTCAGACATTGTTAAAAAAATAATTATGTAACTTTAATTTTTTATTTGATAATTAAAAAAATGTATGACTATGCTCTCATACAGGTTTTGCAGCCACATAGTTGTTGCAGTTTCACTAATTCGGCGTCTGTACCAGTGCGAAAAGAACAAAATAAAAAAGGTCGTCTGGAGGTGAGGATGTCATTCTGACAGTAACGGCTAAATCTACCTAATATGATTGCCTATCTAATGATGTTATTACTGAACATGACCCTAATTTGTGTTTGCCATTTGGTTACTTATGATAAATTTTGTGTGCATCTAGCATGAAATGTGGCTATTAGGATTGCTCTACATGTGTAAACTCGGAACTCTGCTAACTGTTTCAGTATATCGTCCAGGATTGTGCTCTAGCTAAGATGCTGGACTTATATTTTGGAGAAGGGGCACTAATGCCGTCTTCTCATCATGATTTACATTTACAGAAGCTTCCTTAACACATTTAATGCTTCATTTCACGCTTCTTTTTAGAACACTAAAAATTTTGTTATCGTAATCGTTCAAGGATGTCAGCTAAAATGTTGAAAAATAATACATTCTTAACTTTGAAAGAAATATATATATTTTTTACATTTTACATTTATGCAAACCTCTGTGAAACTTATGCAAAACTGTGTGAAATTTGCAGCATTAATAAACATATGTTAAGTATAAAAACATAGTTTTAAACACTAAATGAACAACAGCTATGATAGAATCAATGACTTAATCGAAAGCGGGTGAATGGCATCTGTTTGTAGATGCTATGCAAACCTAGAAATCAGTTTTTGACTTTATGGAACTTAAGTTTACTTTGCACTTCGCACATATGACAGAGGCACAGTAACATCTTTCCAAACATGGCGAGCAGCGGTAGGAGGAGAGAAAGAGCTAATAATGCATATGCCTATAAATTTGTGAATTTCATGAACATACACTGAAGGACCAAAGAAACTGGTACACCTGCGTAAAATCGTGTAGGGCCTCCACGAGCACGTAGAAGTGCCGCAACACGACGTGGCGTGGACTCGACTAACTGCTCAAGTAGTGCTGGAGGGAACTGACACCATGAATCCTGCAGATCTGTCCACAAATCCGTAAGAGTACGATGGGGCTGAAGATCTCTTCTGAACAGCACGTTGCAAGGCATCCCAGATATACTCAATAATGCGCATGTCCGGGGAATCTGGTGACCACTGGACGCGTTTAAACCAAGAAGAGTGTTTCTTGAGCCACTCTGTAGTCATTCTGGACGTGTGGGGTGTCGCATTGACTTGCTGTAATTGTCCAAGTTCTTCGGAATGCATAATGGACATGAATGGATGGATGCTTACGTACATGTCACCTGTCAGAGGCGAATCTAGAAATATCAAGGGGTGTCATATTACTCCAACTGCACACGCCCCACACCGTTTCAGGCCCTCCACCAGCATGAACAGTCCCCCGCTGCCATACAGGGTCCATGGATTCATGAGGTTGTCTCCATACCTGCCCAGATCCATCCACTCAATACAATTTGAAACGGTCTCGTCCGACCAGGCAACATGTTTGCAATCATCAACAGTCCAATGTCAGTGTTGACGGACCCAGGCGAGGCGTAAAGCTTTGTGTCGTGCAGTCATCAAGGGTACACGAGTGGGTCTTCGGCTCCGAAAGCCTTATCGATGGTGTTTCGTTGAATGGTTCGCACACTGTCACTTATTGATGGCGCAGCATTGAAATCTGCAGCAATTTGCTCTTCTGTCTTCGTTGGCCCCGTTGTTGCAGGGTCTTTTTCCGGCCGCAGCGATGTTGGAGATTTGATGTTTTACCGGATTCCTGACATTCACGGTACACTTGTGAAATGGGCGTTTGGGAAAATCCGCACTTCATCGCTACCTCGGAGATGATGTTTCCCGTCGCTCTTGCACCGACTGTAACACCACGTTCAGATTCACTTAACTCTTGATAACTGGCATTGTAGCAGCAGTAGCCGATCTAACAACTGCGCCAGACGCTTGTTGTCCAATACAGGCGTCGCCGACCGCAGTGCCGCTTTCTGCCTGTTTACATATCTCTTTATTTGAATACGCATCCCTGTACCAGTTTCTTTGGCGCGTCAATGTAGTAAAAAGATGTTTTGTTTTTATTTTTCTGTGTGTTGTAAGGAGAAGTTTCATGTACAATTTTTTCCACCAATTCGTCAGTGAAAAAACATTCAAAAAAGTGGTACAATATAGACAACTCTAACATTGATTGGGACAGCGCGATATTTCCTTTCAAACCAAAAAGAGCATTTACAAATCAAGCACTTTGGTTTTCTCCAAATGATACGATTTTCAGCATCTTAGGGTATTTTTCAGAAGCTTGTATTTGCGGTACATCAGCAACAACTTGATTATTATTACCCTCCAAAAAATTATTTGAACTCTTGCGAGTAGTTCCTCTAGTAGTCTGCAGATTCCAGATCATTTACAATTACAGTAAGATCTCCATCCGAATCGTCAAAATCTAAAGTATCTTCACTGTCAGACGGACATTCTAGGGCCATGGATTCTTGATAAGTAACCACTTTCGTCATTCATTTTTAAAACACCAGAATGACTCCATTATAACACTCAAACTAGCATTGGAATCTAGACGAATAAAGTAAACACTAATTTGTTATCGTTCGAGTGTACTGTACATATGCAAACAATATTGATTCCTGTAGTACTCGCATACTTATGAGCAGAAGTAGAAGATGAACTGAACAGTACACTCTCCAAAGGGTAAAGAAGCACTATACATTTTTTTCATTCTTGTGTGTAACTACTAACAATCACCATAAGAGAGCAATATGTGCCACACTGACATTGCTGTACAGACCAACACGCCGGCCGTTGTGGCCGAGCGGTTCTAGGCGCTTCAGTCCGGAACAGCGGTGCTGCTACGGTCGCAGGTTCGAATCCTGCCTCGGGCATGGATGTGTGTGATGTCCTTAGGCTTAAGTAGTTCAAAGTCTAGGGGACTGATGACCTCAGATGTTAAGTCCCTTAGTGTTTAGAGCCATAGACAACAGACACTGTCGCGTCATGAGCTCACTCTCAACAGCGCATCCTAGTAGCAGATTCTTTTCTGTTACCCCCAAAAAGCAACATTGCCCGTAAGCAAGGCAGTTTGCAGTGTTAAATGTCAAGGACATCAATGAAAAGAGAGTTGAACCTAGGCTCTGCACATCTGCAAAGCAGCGCAGTGAAGCGTTGAAAAGAACTTTGGCGCGGTCTGTCAGAAAAAGAGGCTACAAAGCCAAGATCGAGTCCCGTATCTCTGCCCTAGGCCAGTGCTACATTCGAAACTGGAAACTGGTTGAGATTGACTTACGATCACTTACATGTGGAATGCCTGATGGGTTTGAATTAGAATATCATTATTGATACGTGAGTGTAATCTCTTTTTCCTGTCGGTTAGATTCTTTTTACCACCACTGTTCAAAGGCTACTGTCAAACGAGGCCTCTTTTTTGCTCCCCATACTTTTGACTGGTGGTCACATTACTGTGACACGACAGTGTACCGGGTGATCAAAAAGTCAGTATAAATTTGAAAGCTGAATAAATCACGGAATAATGTAGATAGAGAGGTACAAATTGACACACATGCTTGGAATGACATGGGGCTTTATTAGAACCAAAAAATACAAACGTTCAAAAAATTTCCGGCAGATGGCGCTTCATCTGATAAGAATAGCAACAATTAGCATAACAAAGTAAGACAAAGCAAATATGATGTTCTTTACAGGAAATGCTCAATATGTCCACCATCATTCCTCAACAATAGCTGTAGTCGAGGAATAATGTTGTGAACAGCACTGTAAAGCATGTCTGGAGTTATGGTGAGGCATTGGCGTCGGATGTTGTCCTTCAGCATCCCTGGAGATGTCGGTCGATCACAATACACTTGCCACTTCAGGTAACCCCAAAGCCAATAATCGCACGGACTGAGGTCTGGGGACCTGGGAGGCCAAGCATGACGAAAGTGGCGGCTGAGCACACGATCATCACCAAACAACGCGCGCAAGAGATCTTTCACGCGTCTAGCAATATGGGGTGGAGCGCCATCCCGCATAAATATCGTACATTCCACCAAGTGTTTATCAGCCAGGCAGGGGATGATGCGATTCTGTAATAGATCGGTGTACCTCTCACCCGTCACGGTAGCAGTTTTGCTGTCCAGCGCCATCTGTCGGATATTTTGTGAACTTTGTTTTTATTTTGTTCTAATAAAACCCCATTTCATTCCAAGCATGTATGTCAATTTTTACCGCTCTATCTACATTATTCCGTTGTTTATTAAGTTTTCAAATTTATACTGACTTTTTGATCACCCTGTATAACCCGTTGTCAAAATGGCCTTTTTTGCTGCGTTTGGCGATTTGTACGTTTTTGTGAGCTGATGCAACATTCTAGAAACTTCACTGTAACGCAGACACACGAAAATTTGTCTTCACTATCATTTCTGATCCTATACTGTGAGATATTTTTCTTAGTTGCTCGTGAGTCTTCCAAGTGGTATGGTATGGTCCTCGTCCACGAAACTTTTCTTCCAGAATTGAATAAACGTTAGAAACGCACAGGTTTCATGATTCACTACTATACAGCGCGAACGCGTTGTGTTGCATTCGTTCTGCAAGCCTTTTTTTTCTTCTTTTTTTTTCTACTCTGCAGTCCAGTTGGCACTGGCCACACTTGCGGGAAACGCGCAGCGTTTTTATGATCTCTCTGTAAACTGAGGAGCGAGCAGCTTTGCAGTAAGCGGTCTTCCAGGAAGAACGGCACTGCAGCCTGAATAAGAAGCTGTTGCGTGTCTAGCACCGCAGTGCAGCAACCTATGATTTAAGTAAATTCTGCTCATGTCTCACGTACATTTAAGACTATCGACAAAACATTTATCACCACAAGACCGATGACTAAGGAGTACCCTGTGTAGTGATACCATGTGAATAGCTTTGTAGATTCTATTCACGGTACAAAGACATCAAAGACATGAAATGGATTTGTTGAAGAGCACGAAATACACTGGCATTAAAAAGGGATGAAGACAACGTACTAGACGAAAACTCAACGACTTACTGAAGGTCTCGAACTGTTTAAGTAAAGCAAAAGTTTTACAATAGTTTCTTTAAATAAATTACCGTATAATTATACTGAAGAGCCAAAGCAACTGGTACACCTGCCTTATATCGTTTAGCCGCGCGGGGTAGCCGTGCGGTCTATGGCGTCTCCTCACGGTAAGCGCGGCTCCCCCCGTCGGAGGTTCGAGTCCTCCCTCGGGCTTGGGTGTGTGTGTTTTCCTTAGCGTAAGTTACTTTAAATAAGATTAAGTACTGCGTAAGACTAGGGACCGATGGCCTCAGCAATTTGATCCCATAGGACTTACCAAAAATTTCCAATTTAATATCGTGTAGGACCCCCGCGAGCACGCTGCAGGGCCGCAACGCGACTTGGTATCGACTCGACTAATGTCTCAAGAAGTTCTGGAGAGAATTGACACCATGAATCCAGCAGGGCTGTCCATAAATCCGTAAGAGTACGAGGGGGTGGATATCTCTTCTCAACAGCAGTTGCAAGGCATCCCAGATACTCTCAATAATTTTCATATCTGGGGAGTTTGGTGGCCAGCGGAATTGTTTCAACCCATAAAAGTGTTCCTGTAGCAGTTCTGGACGTGTTGAGCGTCATGTTGTCCTGCTGGAATTGCCCGAGTCCGTCGGAATAGACAATGGTCAAGAATGGATGCAGGTGATCAGACAGATCAGGGTTCCCATATCACCCCAATTACACACGCCCTACCCTATTACAGAGCCTCCACCAGCTTGAACAGTCCCCTGCTGAAATGCAGGGTCCATGGATTTACGAGGTTGTCTCTATACCAGTACACGTCCATCCGTTCGATACAATTTGAAACAAGACTCGTCCGACCAAGCAACATGTTTCCAATCACCAACAGTCCAACATCGGTTCTGACGGGCCCAGGTGAAGCGTAAAGCTTTGTGTCGTGCAGTCATCAAGGGTACACAAGTGGGCCTTCGGCTCCGAAAATCCATATCGATGGTGTTTCGTTAAATGGTTCGCACGCTGACACTTGTTGATGGCCCAGCATTGAAATCTGCACTTCTGTTACGTTGAACGACTGTTCAGTCGTCGTTGGTCCCGTTCTTGCAGGATCTCTTTCCGGCCGCAGCGATGTCGAAGATTTGATGTTTTACCAAATTCCTGATAGTCACGATACACTCGTCAAAAGATCGTACGGAAAAAAAACCACTTCATCACTACCTCGGAGATGCTGTGTCCCATGGCTCGTGCGCCGACTATAACACTACGTTCAATCTCACTTAAATCTGGATGACGTGCCATTGTGTCAGCAGTACTCGATCTAAAAACTGCTCCAGAGACTTGTTGTCTTATAGGCGTTGCCGACCGCAGGGCCGTATTCTGCCTGCTTACATATCTCTGTTTTTGAATACGCATTTCTATACCAGTTTCTTTGGCGCTTCAGTGTATTATACGAGCCATTAATCTTACGTATACTGTTAAAATTTTACCTCTTCTGAGAGTGCAATATCTTGGTCCTGTTGACAGCCTATGTGTCTCGAACATTAATGTTTTCGATGGGTATAATACGTATCTGTGTCTGGTTTAAGTATGTTTCTCTTTCTGATATATTCAAGTCCGTATGTTTCTGCTTATGACGGGCACAAAGGAACAGAATAAGTGGTGATTAGCATGGTCGACCTGGCACACAACAGCACACAAATTTCCGAAAGAAAAATGTCTTTCAATGGAAATTCCGTGTGGCTAGGGTCTCCCGTCAGGTAGACCGCTCGCCCGGTGCAAGTCTTTCGAGTTGACGCCACGGCGGCGAATAGCGTCTCGATGGGGATGGTTCAAATGGCTCTGAGCAGTATGGGACCTAACATCTGAGGTCATCAGTCCCCTAGAACTTAGAACTACTTAAACCTAACTAACCTAAGGACATCACAGACATCCATGCCCAAGGCGGGATTCGAACCTGCGGCCGTAGCGGTCGCGCGGTTCCAGACCGAAGCGCCTAGAACCGCTCAGCCACTGCGGCCGGCCGATGGGGATGAAATGATGATGATAAGGACAACACAACACCCAGTCTCTGAGCAGAGAAAATCTTCAACCCAGCCGGAAATCGAACCCGGGCCGTTAGGTGTGACATTCTGTCGCGCTGACCACTCAGCTACCAGGGGCGGACATGTCTTTCAATGAAGGCTTTCGTGAGCTGGTGAGTCTTCCGGTTCATATATTCGTGATTCTAACGTTTTGTCCAATTCTGGAATCGAAAAGTTTCATGGACGAGGACAGTACCACCTGGAAGACCCACGAGCATCTAAGAAAAATATCTCATAGAATCTAAAGGATCAGAAATGTTATTGAAGACAAATTTTCGCGTGTATGCATTACAGTGAAGTTTCTAGAATGTTGCATCAGCTCACAAAGACGTACAAATCACCAAACGTAGTAAAAAAAAGTCGCTTTTGACCATGGGAAATACGCTGTCCAGTCACAGCAATGTGACCAGTAAAAAGCCTAAGTACTCACCTTTTCCAGCTCGGACTGCTGCGAGACGTGCGGGGAGAGAGTGAGGTTGTGGAAGGTACTTACAGGGATGTGGAGCCCTGCCGACTCTAGTGCCATGGTCAGCCACGCTAGATTTTTCGGTTGAGGATCCATGGTGCAAACAGCCCGATCGCGGTGTTCCCACAGATTCACGACTGCGTTTAAATCCAGGGACTGCGGTGGTTGGGTATGTATGTAAACTCATCCTGGTTCTCTTCAAAACATGATGTTCCATCGTGCCAAGCGAAAACAAACTGCATGTAGGGATGGACACGAACACCAAGGATAAATGCATAATGCGCCTTCCAGAATTACGAGATCACTCAGGGAACGCCACGAAAACATTCCCCAGACCATAACGCTTCCTCTTCTGGCCTGGACATTTCACGCCACACACGCCAACGGCCAACTGTCCGATGGAGCATGAAACGTGAGTCATCTGAAAAGGCCATCTGTCGCCAGCCAGTGGACGTCCAGCTGCAGTATTGGCGTCGAAATTCTGAAAGGTCGTAGAGGAGACACTGTTGGTAGCCTGCTGGCTCATCAGGGTGGTCAACTGCTCAACTACTGCATGTCTACTCGCTTGTTCATGTCATTGTAGATGTTGTCAACCCCGCCATCTATGGATCATGGATACCACAGTTGACATGGCATCGGTTTTGGATAGCACAATTTTGCCATGTATGGTGTTCTTTAAAAATGGCGGCACACTGACAATTTACAAACTTAGTCGTTTCGGAAATGCTTCCACCTTTGGTCTGAAAGCCAATGATTGGACGTCAGATAAACAGCTCCATTTCTGCAAACCCTCTTTCAGCATAATTTCCGTTCAGTGCAAAGGCCTCATGCCACCTTACTGTCGGAGCCTGTATGCCCACGTAGTACCACTCTACTAATCGATATTAGAGTCAGCATCATGCTGCATGAATGACCTCCCCATCATCCACGTACTGCTTCCGGCGAAGTGCAGCCTTCATTGGGCCAAACAGATGCAATTCAGAAGGTACGAGATCCGGGCTGTAGGGTGCATAGGGCAGAATAGTCCAATGAGGTTTGGTGGATGAGTGTGTCAGCACTATCAACGTCCGCCACCGGTAGCTGAGTGGTCAGCGTGATAGTATGTCAATCCTAAGGGCCCGGGTTCGATTCTCGGCTGAGTCGGAGATTTTCTCCGCTCAGGGACTCGGTGTTGTGTTGTCCTAATCATGATCATTTCATGCCCATCGACGCCCAAGTCGTCGAAGTGGCGTCAAATCGAAAGACTTGCACCCGGCGAACGGTTTACTCACGGGAGGCCCTAGTCACATAACATTTTTAGCACTAGCAACATAGACGTCCAGGTGAGCAGCGAGTTGTTTGATTATGATACATCTATCATCTCCAATGAGAGTGTCTGTATACTCCAACTATGCAGGAGTTGCAGGTCTGTGCGGCCAGCCGGCACATGGGAGATCGGACAGGGTTGCTCGACCTTGTTGCGATGATGACAGACGCATCCCCCAGCGACGCACTGTGCTTTTGCTCATTGCCAGGTCTCCGTAGACATTCTACAAACGACTATCAATATGTCCAACTCTCTGGTTTTTTGCCAAAAGAAACTCAATGAGAGCTCTGTGCCTGGAACGCACCTCCATTACAGACGTTATTTTGAAGGCTACATATAGTGCTGCTACCTATCGGAACTTCATGAAATTACAGGTGGTGAAACGAGAATATTCCGCAATGTCTCATAATAAATTTTGAATTTTTTCAACCGAAATTGGCCGAGAAAAAAAAGTGTTGTATTACTGTTCATCGTATATCAGGGCGGCAGCACCACGGCCCGGACTCTGACAGACCAGAGGCTGCGGCGACTCAAACCGGCGAGACCAACACAGGACGGAGCCAGCGGCCTGGTCAGCATGCCGAGACATGCGCAGAACTATAATCAATGCGCGCAGACCGAACTGCTTCTCAATACTGCGGAAATCGACTGGAGCCAGTCACACGTATGGCATCCCTCCAAGAGGTGGTTATCTAGGCTCGCGCTCTGACCCCAAAAGCCAGTTCCAACACACCAAGCAGCCCCGGAAAGATTTCACTAGGACATCACTCACTACAACGCGGACGCCTCTCCACTATGCACGCCAGCGACGGAGCGGACTTGGCCATTGTTAAGAGTGTCGTCCTGGTAGGCCTTGGTATAGTCTGCATCACTACTTTGTAACACGCCCGGGAGTACGAATGGGTGGGGGCACCTTGAACTGACTTCTCGTTTCGTAACCGTTGCTTTTCTTGACCGTGCGCCCTGTACACACCACGTACCTGGTAATCCCGCGGCGGTCATATTGTTCTGCTCCACAGCGGCTCTTGGCCTGAAATTATCTATCGAAAAAAATGCAAGCAGGTTTAGGGGAGCCACTCAACGTTTAAACACAACACTGCCCTATGTCTGGTATGGACATCCATATTCTGAGACGATATTGAAACCACAGGTTGCACTGTTTACACTCTAAATCGTAAATGTATATCCCAATTATCAATCTTGATGATTAACAGTCCAAAATATAATTCAGACGGGCGTACGCGTAACCGACACGACGCGGGTGATTGTTGATGATGCGGAAGCCGAATGATCGAGCGAAAGTTCTTACGCTCGTCACACATACAGGTATCTGGTAATGGTCCTCCTTGTCACTAGTAATGATATAACACTGTTCGTAAAGTTAATTTTTCAGTTCTCAGTTCTCACTTGTACGAGCGTGCGCGTAACCGTCGCGGCGCGGCTGATTGTTGATGATGCGGAACGCGATGATCGAACGCACGTTCTCACGCTCGCTACAAATCACTGGCGCTTGATTGCACTCTTTTGTGGTAAGTAGTATTACTGATTCACATTTGTTCATTCTTGGAGACCGAACACGGCGCGGATGATCGATGCTATGTGACACGCAACGAGAGGATACATAAATACGTTATTAACGCCACTGTTCATTTTCAATTACTTCTTGATGCACTTTCCTCTGAACCATTTCCATATGTCATCACTTTACTATAATAGCACTTGTAGCAACACTTCAACCTGAATACTAACAATGGTTCTACATGCAGAGCTACACACTACACAACATATCAGTTTCGTGTCCCGTGCTCGACTCTCTACAGACGCGGCTGCCCGCAAGGATACTCCAAAACTAAGCCAGCGATATGACTAGACGTTTACAACTTCTTCACCGCGTCGAAAGCGTCAGACTTGTATGGGTGATTGAAGTAATTGCAGTGACTTATTGTGTTCTGCATATACATCTACATCACTACTCTGCAATTCACACTTAAGTGCCTGGCAGAGGGTTCCCTGAACCGCCTTCAGCCTGCGAGGGCTCTTCGTAAAGTAAGGTCTGATCAGTCACGAAATGGAAACCACTGTCACAAACAAAAATGTTTTATTTGCAACAGTTAGACACTCCTTCCAGCTACTTCTCTACGTAGTCTCTGCTCTGACTTAGACACTGGTCGTAGCACTGTACCAACTCCCCAACGCCCTCGCCATAGGGTGTGCATAGACAGAAAGCGGGCTCCATGTGCAGAGGACACCGGCGTGAAGCGGCGTGCGTGACCCAGCGTGCAAAACATTCCCTTGTTATCTAATGAGGCGGGACACAATGACAGCCAGCTGGTGGCACCGACTGGTGCGGCATCGCACCTGTCGGCAAGTCCGAATAAATGAGACATTCTTTGCCGGCTTTCGGTTCGCCGATTCGCGAATTCGCGACGTGCTGCACTCACAGAATCGAGGCGCAAGCTCTACAATCTTTCTCAAACGATATTGCAGAAACTAGTCGGAAAAAATTGACTTTCACCTCTCATATAGCTTTATATGTCAACTTCATAGTGATGTGCCCAAAATTTCTATAATTGTCATACTTATTGCGATGTTCACATTTAAGTACGATACTGTTCTAAACTCGAAAAGTCTGCAATGAAGAAAAGACGTCGCTATGATTTTGCGTTTGATGCGTGTTACAGCATATGTTTCTGCGAATGAAAATTAGCTAAGATATTGAATTTTTCTTTAGATTTGGCAGACTTTAGACTGTCTCCAGTCCCGAGAAAATGGAATTTATGCAGCATGTTCACTTCCAGCCGCACGCACATGAGAATGAAATATTCATAACTTTTTTTCTTCAGAGAAGTGTCATCAGTGATGTATTTTGAGCAATGCATCGATTTATCTAACTGCCATGCCGAATTTTGTTTTTGCCAAAACACAGTAAAAATTGCACAAACTCACCTTGCAATAACTTTTGTGACAGAATCTTGAAACAGAGTGTCTCACTAAACAAGCGATAGGCGACCAGAGAGAACCTCATTGCGTAGGTTCGCTGCAACATAAGTGAAGGAACTTCACTTGTATTTTCACACTAGCAAATTATCTTTTCGCTACCTGTCAATGACTTTTCAAAAATTACAGTACTGGGTTGAAAAGAAAAATTGTAGCTTCAGCTAAATCAACATAGATTTAAAAGTTCCATGTGTGAACAATACTCTCCTCGTTGTTTGATGTCATTTGCCAAACTCTCGTTTCGGTATCTCGACCGGCTTTGGAGATGTGAGGTATGTTATAAATATTTCACTGTCGCGGATGCGGTCGGAAGTAAAGGTGCTATATATATTTCCTCCAGATTGGAGACAGATAAAAACCTCCCCCCAAGTCTAAAGAAAAATTTGATATCTTACCTAAATTTCGTCACAGTAACATATGTACCAAAAAAAAAATCATAGCAAAATATATTTTTCATCGGAAACTTTTTCGAATGTTGCGCAGCTTCTTACTTAAATACAAACACCACAATAAGTATGACGAATAGCGAGATGCTGCGCACTTCATCATAAAGCTGACATATAAAGCTATACATAACGTAAAAATCAAATTTTTTGATGAATAGTTTCTGTAAAATAGTGTGAGAAAAACTATGGAGTTAACGGAGCGCGCGTGACGTTATAATCGCACTGCTGCCCCTTGACTGGCAGGCTAACCGGCGTTCTCCGTGTGCAGCGATAGGCGCGTATAGTTGCACTGGACATTACCACGAATCGACATGCAGACTACTGGTTTTCTCTCTGTTCTCACACGTAGAAGTCAGTGCCCCATGCTTTCCACCAGCTCTCTAAGCTGGCATACAGCTTGTTGAATGTGCCAAAATGTTGTCTTCATAGAGAGCAGCTCATGTGAGTAGTAATAAAACTCAGGGAGAGCCCAATACAGGCCGTGCTGCGGGTGATCAAGCACTTCACACCGTAAACGCTGCAGGAGCACCTTCATTGCTCCTGACGAGTGAGGCCGAAAATTGCCATGAGAAAGAAAACGCATGACAGTTATGTTATGTGGGCTGCATCTCATCAGGCGAAATCTCTTACCAATTCCTCATACTTCGCGGTAGACACTATTTATCTAGGAATCTGCACAGGTTCACTGTGTACTCCAAACTGAAAAGAACGAAGTGACGCAATCGACAGGCTTACTAGAGACACTGCCCAACACATCTGTGTAAAGCTTTATCGGATTTTCACTGTGGTTCCCATTTCGCGGCTGATCGGAGCCTATTTTCCAAATAGCCCTCGTACTTCTCTACTGCTCCACTCTCGAACAGCACGTGGGAAAAATGAACACACACATATTGCTGTACAAGCTCTGATTTCTTTTATTTTATTACAATTATCAATTCTCGCTATGGGGGTTGGCGGCAGTAAAATATTTTCACACTCAGAGGAGAATGTTGGTGATTGAAATTTCGTGTTACCTCACCGCAACTCAGAACGCCTTTGTTTTAAAGATTACCAGTCCAACTCGCTTATAATACCCACGTCACTCTCTCCCCTATTTCGCGATAACACAAAACGATCAGCCCTTGGGCTTTTTCAATATCCTCCGTCGAGCCTATCTGGTATGGATCCCATACCGCACGATAATGCTCTAGCAGAGGAAGGACAAAGGTAGTGTAGGCAGTCTCTTTAGTGAACATGTTGTATCTTCTGAGTGCTCTGAGTTGGGCAGCTTTAGATGCGTTCGTATCTCCCTGATAGATTTGTTTTCTCAGGTGACTAGCCCACATTCGAAATCACGGAGCTCTTATGACCAACTCATTCTCCTGTACTGCTCCCCAAGTGCCAAAACATTACATTCTGCCTCCTATTACACTGGCGTGTCCGCCTCTTTTGGCAGCTAGTGGTCAATTCCGCGTTACATATGAGTATCCAGATACTATTGATCAGAAGCGAACTTACGGTTAGGGTGGGCAACAATCTTCGACTGTTTGCTGATATGGGCAAGTGTCGTCGTTGAGTGATTGTAGAATGATACAGGATGAATCAGGCCAAAGTTATATTTGGTGCGATGAATGGAAGCTGGCTCTAAGCGAGGCTACGCATATGATGGTTTGTACGAGGGGGAGGGAGAGGGAGCGGTTAGACCTTGGAATATGGGGTATTTATAACATTTTGGAAGACTAATGACGACTTGTAAGAACAAATTAAAAAGATCCAGTCCCGATCCTGTTACAAGTCTGCGTAACACTTGCAAATGGAGCTAGGGAAAACCGACTGCCCATATGCTTCCGTACGAGCACTTAGCTTGTCTTCACGGTCTTTAAGCGAGATGTACGTTGGTGGCAGTACAGTCTCTATACGGGCTACTGCGAATACCTGTTCTCTAAACTTTCACAATAGCGTTCCTAAAAAATAACGCCCTCTCCCACTACCCTTGCTCTGGGTGTGGATAACATTAGCTCTTAATGTTGAAACATCTAGTAGATTAATAGAGAAAGAAACGACATAGCATTCGAGTACAGTATTAGTGGTGTGGTGCTTGACATAGTCACTTCGATTAAAAATGTAGGCGTTACGGAGCAAAGCGACATGAAATGGAATTAGCAGTTAAGGTTGGCTGTAGGAAAAGTGAGTAGTCGATTTCAGTTTATTTGGGAAAATTCTAGGAAAGTGTTGCTTATTTATAAAGGAGGCCGCGTAGAGAACGCTTGTACGACCCATTCTTGAGTACTGCTCGAGTGTTTGGATCCCCACCAGGTCAAATTGAAGGAGGACATCGAAGTAATTCAGAGCCGTACTGCTAGACTTGTTAACAGTAGGTTCGATCGACACGTGAGTATTACCGAAATGCTCCATGAAACCATACGTGATTTCTTGGCGGGAAGAAATCGTTTCTTTTGAGGACACTATCGCAAAAGTTTAGAGAACTGGCATTCGCCACAGACTGTGTAGAGATTGTACTGCCACCAACGTACATCTCACTTAAGGACCGTGAAGACAAGCTATGAGAAATCAGGGCTTATATAGGAGCATATAGACAGTCGGTTTTCCTTCGCTCCACTTGCAAGTGAAACCAGAAAGGGAGGGACTAGCAGTGGTACAAGGTACCCTCCACCATACACCACATGGTTGCTTGCTAAGTATGTATCACAGAAATGCTTTACCCAAATGGCCAGGATGGGCTGTTGTAGTGCTTCTAGTTCCAGCAAATGGGTCTGCGACCAGTTGGTTCCCAGTTGGGAGTGTTTCGCATTTGCATCTCCGGCATTGCCTAAAACGAAACAAAACAAAAAATCCAAACCTTACGAGAAATGCAGACACCTAATGGGTCACTGATTTACTCAGAGGTAAGAAACGGTTACCTTCAATGAAACGCTTACCAAGCGTTTCAGAGAAATCGAAACTCGAAGTTCTAGAGGCATACGAGGGGACCATTCCTCGAGCAAAGACGTTAGCACAGCCGGAAAAGGCGATAGACCGCAAGCCTGCCCCTACCATTGTTTCAGACCTTGTCATTATTGCGTTCCTAATCATGCGCCCAAGATTTTTATCGCTACAACGTATCATATTTCTTCGGAAAAGAACCTCGTTTGCAGAAAATATTAAATATATTCTTGATGCAACATGTGATCATACCCCCAGAATCGCTGTATTTGGATACTATGGAGCCATTGTCGTCCTTAGTGGAGAATAACGAAGGGCCTATTACTCAGACAAAGCTTCCCTCGAGGAATTAGAAGAATTTCGTTCCCAGGTCATAGCATAAATCACTTTGATCAATGTTTACAATTCATATCCACCGATTCCCAGGAGAATTCGAGACTGTTTTCCATTGCACTCTACATATTGCACATGTCATCGTCTTCAGTCGGAAAACTGGTTTGACGCAGCTCTCCGCTCTCGTTTGTCTTGTGCAAGCTTCATATCAGCTTATCCACAGCGAAAAACATCCACTCGAACCTGCTTACTCTATTCGAGTCTTGGTCTCCCCTCTGCACTTTTTACGCCGAACATCTCCCTCCATTACCAAATGGACTAGTCTTTGATGCCTCAGATTGTGTCCTATCAACTGATCCCCTGTTTTAGTCAAGTTGTGTCATAAATATCTTTTTTCCTCAGTTCAGTACCGCAGGATTGGTTATTCGAGCTATCCACCTAATCTCCATTTTTCTGTAGCGCCACATGCCAATAGCTTCTGATATCTTCTTCTTTGTGCTGTTTATCATTCACGTTTCACTTCTGTACTAGGCTTCATTCCACATACATACCTTCAAAGAGGACCTTCTAACACTTAAATTTATGTTCGATTTGAATAAAGTCCTCTTTTTTCTTGCTTAATTTTATATCCTCTCTAGTCCGGCAATCGTCATCTATTTTACTCCCAAAATTGTGAATCTCATCTAATATGCTACTTTTTGTGGTGTATTTCCTAAGCTAATTCCCTTAGTATCATCTGCTTTAATTCGCCTGCATTCTATTACCTTTGTTTTCGTTGTGTTCACCAAATAAGCTTGGAGTCCAACATAAAGGTGGCACGAAGAAAATCCTCCACCTCGAAAAACAATTGTTTTAATTTAGGTGGGTGGCTTTCTGATCACACAACAACAATTCCACTCCCCCACAGGGCAAATTAACAATAATTTATCACGCTACTACTTCATCAAACAGCTTCTCAACTGGCATCACGAGGAGAAAAAAATGACTCTAAGCACTATGGGACTTAACATTGGCGGTCATCAGTCCCCTAGAACTTAGAACTAATTAAACCGAACTATGGGACTTAACATCTGTGGTCATCAGTCCCCTAGAACTCAGAACTACTTAAACCTAACTAACGTAAGGACATCGTACACATCCATGCCCGAGGCAGGATTCGAACCTGCGACCGTAGCGGTCGCGCGGTTCCGGACTGAAGCGCCTAGAACCGCTCGGCCACTCCGACCGACCGCGAGGGACAGTGCATCCCGGTAGGTTAACAGCGCATGATGGTCAACCACACAAATGCGAACCACACCCAACAGTGCTTAAATTCGATGCTCTGACGGGAACAGGTATCTCTACCGTTCCACAGCCTTGAAAGTTTATCAATAAAAATATTCGTAATACTTAACTAAAGTCTGAAGATGAACCAAGGAAAAATTATTAACGGTATACTATAAACTTTGGCCTCTTCCTGAATCCATTGAACAGTAACTAACTAAACTGGTAGTATGACCAGTCTGGCTCTGTTGGCGGTGACAGTGGATACGGCCTGGCGCCGTATTTTGATACACGCGCACTGCAACTCTCGGCAGATGCTACGATACTGTGCGGCTCTGGAGACACGGTTGGTTGGCTGGTTGGTTACTTAGCTACGGGTTTCATAGATCATTTGAATGATTCTTTTATCGAATTGACGTGAAACTAGTCAATTTACAGGATATCTGTACAAGATTACTGTTTACATTTTTTTTAATGGCTACCAGTTTTTAAGTAAAAATTCGTCAGTAGAATAGAAGGAGATGTCAAGGACAATGATTTTAAGTTTTTTTTTTTTTAACTTGCTTTGCGACCTGTTCGATATCGTATGTTATTGGACAAAAGATCAAAATTTTTTGTTGCTGCATATTAAACGCCTTCCGAAGCCACAAGCCACTTTAACAATGGGTAGTAAAGGTCATTTTTCGCTTTAATGTTGTAGGTATGGACATCACATTCTTCTCAAATTGTAATGGATTACATACGGCGAATTTCATTAGCGCATATGCACTGTCTGATCAAAAGTATCCGGCCACCTGGTTGAAAATGACGTACAAGTTCGTGGCGCCCTCCATCGATAATACTGGAATTCAATATGGTGTTGGCCCACCCTTAACCTTGATGACAGCTTCTACTCTCTCAGGCATACGTTCAGTCAGGTGCTGGAAGGTTTCTTGCGTAATGGCAGTCCTTTCTTCACGGAGTGCTGCACTGAGGAAAGGTATCGATATCGGTCGATGAGACCTGACATGAAGTCGACGTTCCAAAACATCACAAAGGTGTGCTATAGGATTCAGGTCAGGACTCTGTGCAGGCCAGTCCATTACAGGGATGTTATTGTCGTGTAACCACTCCGCCACAGGCCGTGCATTATCAACAGGTGCTCGATCGTGCTGAAAGACGCAATCTCCAGCGCCGAATTGTTCTTCAACAGTGGGAAACAAGAAGGTGCTTAAAAGATCAACGTAGGCCTGTGCTGTGATAGTGCCACGCAAACTAACAAGGGGGCGCAAGCCCCCTCCATGAAAAACACGACCATACCATTACGCCACCGCCTCCAAAATTTACTGTTGGCACTACACACGCTGCCAGATGACGTTCACCGGGCGTTCGCCATAGCCACACTCTGCCATCGGATCGCCACATTGTGTACCGTGATCCATCACTGCTCACAACGTTTTTCCACTGTTCAATCGTCCAATGTTTACACTTCTTACACCAAGCGAGGCGTCGTTTGACATTTACCGGAGTGATGTGTGGCTTATGATCAGCCGCTCGACCATGAAATTCGAGTTTTCTCACCTCCCGCCTGACTGTCATAGTACCTGAGGTGGATCCTAATGCAATTTTTAATTCCTGTGTGATGGTCTGCATAGATGTCTGCCTATTACACATTACGACCCTCTTTAAATATCGGCGGTATCTGTCAGTCAACAGACGAGGTGCGACGAGGTGCTGTCCACCCTGATAGCTGAGTGGTCAGCCTGAGGGATTGCCGTCCTACGGGCCCGGGTTCGATTCCCGGCTGCGTCGGTGATTTTCTCCGTTCAGGGACTGGATATTGTGCTGTCTGCATCATCATTTCATCCCCATCCGGTGCGCAGGTCGCCCAATGTAGCGTCGAATGTAATAAGAGCTGCACCAAGGCGGCCGGACCTGGCTCGCAAGGGGCCTCCCGGCCACTGGCCAATGACGCCAAACGCTCATTTCCAACAGGCGACGTCGTCCTGTACGCTTTTGTGCTGTACGTGTCCCTTCACGTTTCCACTTCACTATCACATCGGAAACAATGGATCTAGGAATGTTTAGGAATGTGGAAATCTCGCATACAGGCGTATGACACAAGTGACACCCAATCACCTGACCACGTTGAAGTCCATGCGTTGCGTGGAGCGCCACATTCGGATCTCTCACGATGTCTAATGACTACTGAGGTCGCTGACATGGAGTACCTAGCAATAGGTGGCAGCACAATGCACCTAATATGAAAAACGTATGTTTTGGGGGTGTCCGGATACTTTTGATCACATAGTGTATGTGCATACCTACGGCGCACTTACTATGCCTAACTCCTTGAAAAGATACCTACACAACGTCTATGGGTGAACACCTCACTTTATTCTTACTGCTCACTTTTCTGCAATCAATACTTTCTTCCTGGGTAATGACGTACCCCAACAAAGTTACTGAATAATACATTATTGAGTGGAAATTTGCAGTATACATGAAGAGGTTGATTCATGTGTTTCCAAGATTAGTAGTTATACGAACAGCAAAAATATCTGGATTTAATTGTTTGAGAAGCTCAGTAATACTCTTTCTCCATTTCAAGCTTTCGTCAGTATGTACACACAAAACTTTGGAGCGCCACCGCAGTTGTAACCTCGAAGTCTTATCACAGCCTTGTTTTCACAGGCAGCAGCAAGAGCAAGACGGAGACGCGCAGCCGCAGCTTGACCTCGCAGCGCACCACCTCCTTCAAGCTGACGGAGCAGCAGATCCTGCAGCTGACTCAGCAGGCCTTGCCTCAGCAACTGGACACTCAGCAGCCACCAGAACAGCAGCCGCAGCAGCCCAACGGCCACGCCACCAGCCCCCCAGACACCACTCCAATTTGAGGCTACACCTCAGATGGGCGTTTTGTGTGCTTCACAGCTGCTCACCTCCGTGATGTTGCTTATGATGCCTTCCAGGCCGAATGATCAGGTGTATCCCTGCATCAAAACTTCAGTACCAGCGAACAACAGCTGCATCTTGCAGCTGCCTTTGTGCCACTATCTCTGTTGGGCATCCTCCTGGTCACTTGCATGCCTGCCATTGCGGCCTAGGTTCGTGCTGTAGCTGACACTGCCCACCAGGCTGAAGAAACCAATCAGACGCCATTCCATCTTACCACTGGCGACGTTGACGCAGCAACATCAGCGTGAAGAGAAGTTGACACGCGTGTGTTCCTCACTAACTGTAATGACCACATGGCAACAACACTGAAGACCGTGGAGCTCAGTATTCTTGCGTGTGTAGCATTTCGGTCCTGATTGGATTTGTGGTGTTGATAGTATTCTGGCTGTTTCGTTGACTTTTTCAGAGTGACGAGGCGGCAACTTCTTTTATAAAACCAGCTCCGTGATAACCTTGACTAGCGCGTCCTTGTCCTAACACCTTCTGACGAACAACTGGCTTTATTCGTGCTCAGTGTTGTAGTTAAATACCAATTATATTCTGTGAACGACAGGCTTTTAACCACGCCTGTCAGTGATTTTGTCCCTCATACACTCTAATGGGAAAGACTAATTCAAGCTGTATGGGATATTAGCTGTCGCTGTATGACCTGTGGGAACATTTTTTGAAGTGCAGCTGGATGTGGAAAGTGTTTTCTTACATTAATAAGGAAATGACAACATATTAACTCCTTATAAAACGGTTGGTTGTTCTCAGGTGTGAGACGCTGTTTTAAAAGATAGGGGGAGTATCTACTGAGGTTTTGATAAGTAACTGAAGCAACTAGTCACCTTTCTTATTAAATACAAACGTTGTAACGACAGAGTAATCTTTTGGCACGAGCCAGTGGAGTACACTTCCATATCTCAGAGAACAATTTAGAATACATGACCGTTTCTGAATCTGTAACTACCGGCGAAGTTGCCACGAAAACAATGAAGAACAATGAAAACTTCAAAATAAGTGATGTACCTAGTGGAAAGTGACGATTATGACATTTCAGACGTGAAAGAAAGTTCAGAATCGACCAGCATGCATTTTGAAAGATTGGGTTTCAGCGTTTCCGCACTGCTATGAGAAATGTCAATCACGCTTTGATGATAACAATTGTATCTGAGGGTGTTTCAAAACATACAGCTTTGATATTTAAAGCTAAATTTCACGACTGGTGAAAAGCTGTAAGCAACTGGCTACCCAAAAAAGAAAACGTGGAATTTTGACACTGAGGAAATGGATGTTTGTAGACTCCACGCTGATCAGTTTATTTCACGCTGAACATCCTGTTGACACCGCACTGTTCAAGGGATTCTTTCGCTGAAAAACTTCCTCGTATACGTAATTGGTCAGACAGGAAGACACACGCAGAATGGTAAGAAGTCATTGTTCCTAGTGTCTTGGTTCCCAGCATCCTTTACACGGAACGTTTCGGAGCAATGGAACTATTTATTTCAGAGAACCTCCAGTGAACCAGTAATAGGTCCATATCTCAGTGAATTACGTGAACCATGCAAAGTTGGGAATATGGTATTATTCATACGTTGCCTCAACTAAAACATACATGTGTAATGAGATATTGAAGACATAGCGTATTATTATAAAGGCATCGCTCAATACGTTCCAATATGTATATGAATTAACTTTTTGCCTTTGGGTATCGCAAATGCCAATTTATTTGATATAAATGACATGATCTGTGCCTGAATGGCATGAGACCCGCCAGTTATATTTCGCAGAATGGGACGGAATGTCGTAGGACAATTTTGAATACAAGACCGTTTGTGAATTTGCAACTATCGGAGAAGTTACCACGGAAAAAAATCAAGAACGATGAACAGTACAAGTTAAGTGATGAAAAGGAGAATCTATGGGGGACAGACTGTCAACGACAGCTAATGCATGTGGCAATTTATGTTTCCCGAAGTAGTTTATTGATAGTGAATAAAAACTTATACACGCAAGTGCACTGCAGTGATCGTACTGTCATATTGAACCCATTACTTGCAAAGGCCAGTTAAAACAATGACACGAGACAGGTGTTCTTACTGATATCACCTGCATGTTTTTGAGTTATTTTACGTTACGACCATCGAACAATGATACAACTAAGTTACAAATAAATGTGGAGAGGTTTTAATCTTCTTGGAAAGACATTTTTGGTAGTGCACATAATATTGGGTTGCTGGGACAACCTTAAAAAACAATTGAGGTAATAATAAATTACGATGGACTTCGTACAGAAGTGATTTTTGCACTCAGCTCTTCGTCTTACACTAGTCATTTGGACAACTGATGTCTAAAAAATAAATGTTTATTTCTCCATTTAAGAACTACACAGTTCTGATAGCTGTTTTTGAAATATTAGAGTCTCTTGAGGATTGTTGTACCTTACCACAATAAAGATATTCAACCTTTGTTGCACATGTTTAATCTTTTTTATCTATTTTAAGTATTAGAACGATTCTACTCCCAGCAGCCTCTTACATAAGACAACTACACAAAGCAGTAAAATTCAGCAACACACAACCGCTCTCTGGAAACAGAATCTGTCAGCGCAGTTCCTTCACTAGTATAAATACAGTAGCGTGACAGCAGCTTCAACAGAAAACAGCAGTGTTTCTAAATAAACGTAGCCTCGCTTCCTTTCGTTGAGATAATTCTCGTCCTGAATGGAAAACTAGAAACTACGCCAGCAGCGACAATGTAGAGTCTTGTAGACACTTATGTAGCGGAGACTTAGTTGAAAGCTGCTTGTTGCTATGTCAGCTTCCAAATTCTCTTTGTTCTGCATATTCTGGACCGTAAACATATTTTATACCATATGACCGATTACTAAATTTTTAAAATGTATGGATTAAAAATCCTAGGTCAAGATCGTCAAAATAAATTGACAAGTAGTTTCAGCTCACTCAGAGCCGTCTTTTGATCCAAAATATAGAAAATTGCACGTAAGAGATGAACAATAACAAGATCCATTTAATAATTAAGCTTATATTATTCGTTACATACCGATATAAAATAACTATTTTGTTTGTATCAACTACTAGGCATTAACACATCGTCATAATATGTTGAGGTGAATCGCTCCTATTAAATTGAAGAATTGTATGGGCATATACGTACTGGAAAATATATTGGATTGTGACAAAAAAAAGACACACTAAAGCATATTTGGTACATGGCATAAACTGTTATGCATTGCTCCATCTGAAGAATATGCTCGTGGAATTCATCATACTCTCGTTTAGTTACGTGTTTCTAGCATTCACCAATTATTTACTTAGACAGCGATCAGGGACGTTGCAGATCAGGTGCCGACCCTACAAACTGCCTCCAGCAGATCCTGTCCTGTGCAATTTCCAACCAGTTTCCTTTGAACCTTAGTTGTTGCAGGTTTTTCCATTGTCCATGCTCCCAGCTCCTTCGTGGTCTTCCCCAGTAGTGCTTTACCTCTGGTCTCCCTGCCAACACTGCTTTTGGCCTAACATCCTCTGTCATTGCAGTCGCTTGACTTTTGCTTTTTGTGCAATATTAGGCTCGTTCGTCCTTAATTTTTCGATTTCTCCACCCTACTTCTCATGCTCTTTGTCTCAAACACCATCAGGTTTTTTTTTTATCACTCTCAGTGGTACCTACTCGGAGTTTCTATGCCACACAGCAAAACTGGGGTACTTATTGTACTTCACAATAATTATCTGTTATTCCACTCCCGAACAGCGGGCGGAAAAAATGAACACCTGTATCTTTCCGTGTGAGCTCTGATTTCCCTTATTTTATTATGATGATCGTTTCTTCCATCTATGTTCCCGTCAACAAAATATTTTTGCATTTAGAGGAGGAAGTTGGTGATTGAAATTTCGTGAGAAGATCCCGCCACAACAAGAAAGACCTTTTTTTTAACGATGTCCACCCCAAATCCTGTATCATGTCCGTGACACTCTCTCCCCTATTTCTCGATAATAAAAGACATGCTGCTCTTCTTTGAACTTTCTAGATGGACTCCGTTGCTCCTATCTGGTAATGGTCCCACACCGCGCAGCAGTACTCCAAAAGACGACGCACAAGCGTACTGTAGGCAGTCTCTTTAGTATATCTGTTGCATCTTGTAAGTGTTCTGCCGACAAAAAAAAAGTCTTTGGTGCACCTCCCCCAGTACATTTCCTATGTGTTCTTTCCGATTTAAGTTGTTCGTAGTTGTAATTCCTAGGTATTTAGTTGAATTTATGGCATTCAGATTGGACTGATTTATGGTGTAACCGAAGTTTAACGTAATCTTTTAGCACTGATGTGGATGACCTCACACTTTTCATTATTTAAGGTCAATTGCCGGTTTTCTCACCATTCAGATATTTTTTTCTAAATCGCTTTGCAATTCTTCTGATGACTTTACTAGACGACAGCCCTTCCCCTCCCCCCTCCGCCACAACCCCCCTCCCCTCCGCCACAGCAGCATTATATAGATAAGGAACAGTAGAGGGCCTATAATACTACCTTGAGGAACGCTAGAAATCACTTCTGTTTTACTCGATGTCTTTCCCTCAACTACTCCGAACTGTGACCTCCTCTGATTTTATTTTCGTTGGGATTATCTTTGATTTCGTAACTGGAATTAGACTGTTAACATAGACTTGATGCATTAACAATTCGTTGATTGATTTCTAGCTGGACATTATTTCTCCGGCTCAATGTGGTCCCAAATATTAAAAGCTCTCATCTATCTTCAACCTCATCTCTCTAACTTGTAAGTCCCCAGGCACTCCCTCTACTAAATTACATCACTTCTCTCTTTTCTGCGTTTATTTTCATCGCTCTACTCTGATATAGCTGTCGTATCATCTGCATACGCTAGTATTTGCAGCAAATTTCCATTCAGATTGATGCCCTTTCCTACGCTTTTCATCTCGCGTACATCTTTTTCAACGACAAAGTTAAATAAAGTGGGTGACACCGCGTCACCTTGGCGTAGCGCACTCTATATCCACTTCCTTTGACATTCCTCCTTAACATCTTACTGTAGCTTCCGTATCTGTTGCCTACGGTTTTGGCAGGTTGATTAATTGCTCAGGTACCCCAAACTCCCCAAGGCTCACTCTGTGGATATTATGGTATGCCTTTGAAAAATCTACGACGTTCCCTATAATTTTCCCATCTCTCCCCATACTTGTCTCGTAGTAAGTATATCTGCAATTGCAGATTTTCCAATGCATATGGAGTATCTTGTTGTTCAATTCTTTTTTTTTTCTTTGAGTGGCACAGTATGCGACATGTTTCACATATGGTCAGTTGTATCCATTCTTGCATCAGTGATTATATGATTATATTTTGAGACGAAATAATTGTGATTTTAACTTCAAGAGATTGTGTGATTTATTCACATTCCCTTGACGATGATAAATTAATGCCTGAGGGCCCTATTACCTTTTTGTGTGCACGTTGAAACCTACATTTAACTGTAGATTATCGCTTTATATGCTCTCCATCTTCAGTAGGGATACTAGTGAAAGTGGGCCACAATTGCAACCAGTATACACATTTTAAGAACTGCGATCAGAAGAACGCGTTTGCTGTTTTTTGCATGCCTTGCAGTTCGGAAGGTAAGTGACAGCGTGGAATTCCGAGTGCCGACCGCTTATCATATCATGTTCGACGTCGTTGTTTCGTATACATATATTTCAAGTCTCTAGGCAGAAAAGTGTTAGGGTATCAGACAGCCACGTATGCTCATTGAATGTAACTCACCTGTAAGGTGATTTATCAACACGTTTTCAAAATCCTGCAAGTAATGGTTATGGTTATAAAGTTCTCTTAAACACTCACCCGTGCCATCTACTCTTTCCGTTGCGCGAAGGAAGTAGTTACTATTCTTCAACATGTTCTTGTTGTTTTTAATAATGTTATTCAGATTGCCTTATAAAAGATTTCTTTGGTCTATACATTATGTAATATGGGCATTTCACTCAGGTATGTTTCTGAATACATACTTTTAAGATGAAAGATAGATCACTTAGAATGTCCACTGTCTTCCCGCACCCCGACTCCTTTGTTCTGAATCAGCAGGAACTAGAACACTTTGGGTTGTTAGTGTTTCATGTCTGATCACCACCAATCTTATTGATCAAACATTTGAGCAGCAACACCATAGTAATTATTGGTGAATGATGTCTTTTATGCGCCTGATAAATAATTGTAGAAATATGTATCATTAATCCATGGCGATTGAATAAAAGCGTGCAATAATTAAACAAATTATAGGCAATGTGCGGTTTTCTGGTCAACGGAAAATCACCAGTGCACGCAAAAAAAAAGAAAAGAAAAATAAACGACGCACCACGAAGGAACCGTCCGAATAATAGGACGGAAATCGGCAGATGTAACGTACATGCGTAGACAAACGGTTCATTACAGCTATAGAAACATTGGATGATTTAATTAACAGAAAGAGCTTCACAAATGGAGCAAGTCAGTAATGAGTTCGTGCACCTCTGGCCGTTATGAAAGCAGTTATTTGGCTACACACTGATTGATTGAGCTGTTGGATGTTCTCCTAAGGAATATCGTACCATGTTCTGTCCAACTGGCGCATTGGATCGTCAAAATCCTAAGCTGTTTGGAGAGCCTCGCCCATAATGATCCCAACTTTCTCAACTGGGAAAAGATCCGGCGACCTTTCTGACCAAGGTAGGGTTTGGCGAGCTGGAAGACAAGCAGCAGAAACTCTAGAAGTGTGCAGGTGGGGATTATCTTGCTGAAATGTAAGATCAGGATGCCATTCCTTGAAGGACAACAAAATGGGGCCCAGAATATCATCGGCGTAATGCTGTGTTGAAGGGTGTCGCGGATGACACCCAATGGGGCGTTGCTCTGACATGAAATGGCATCCCAGACCATAATGCATTGTTTCCGGGCGGTATGACCGATGACAGTAAACTTAGTATCCACCTGTTGTTCTGGCCACCTCCAGACACGACTTTGCTAGTCATCAAGACCTGGAGTCCACGGCTCATGGTCTTGCGGTAGCGTTCTCGCATCCCGCGTACGAGGTCCTGGGTTCGATTCCCGGCGGGGTCAGGGATCTTCTCTGCCTCGAGATGACTGGGTGTTGTGTGTCTTTCATCATCATTACATCCTCATTCACTCGCAAGTCGCTGTAGTGGCATTAAAGAACTTTGGAGTGGCGGCCGAACCGCCCCGCGAGGGGTCTCCCGGCCACCAATGCCATACACTCATTGTTATTATCAAGACCTGAAATCTCATTGACTACAGTAGAATTGTCTTTAGTGGTGAGTTGTGCTTCGGACTGAGCCCCAATGACCAGTCAAGAAGTGTTTGGAGACGCCCGGACAGCAGTGGGATAGTAACCGGACTATAACGCCCCATAAGGCCTGACAACCAGGAGTGATGGTCTGGGGTGCCATTTCGTTTTATAACACGCTCCCTCCGGTTCTTATCCGTGGCACCCTTGTAGCACAATGGTATGTCCTTCTGTTGCCCTTCATTGCAACTCATCCTGGGCTTACGTCTAAGCAAGATAATGTTCGCCCGCACACGGTTTGTCTTGACCTTGGTCAGAAAGGTCATCAGGTCTTTCCCCAATTGAGAAAGTTTGGAGTATTGTGGACGGGGCTCTCCAAACAGCTCAGGATCTTGACGACCTTACGCCCCAATTGGGCAGAATCAGGAGGATATCTAACAACTCTATCAATGCCAAGCCAAATAACGGGTTGCCTATGGGCGAGAAGTGGACCAATGCATCGTGAATTTACTCTGCTTGTGATGATCTTACTCTTGAATAAATCATCCAATTTTTGTGAAACTGTGACCATTTCCTTTTTGTTTTTCAGAACGTGTAATACAGATTGGAGTATCATCGTGATTCATGTTCCTACATTATTTTAAATGGTACATGAATGGCAGTTCCTGTTTTTACCTGTTGAAAACGTGCTTAACTCCTGAAACCAGGTGTGGGAGTTCCTCAATGAACTATTTCGAGGCTGCTGGATTGGGTATGATTCACAAATATCTCCAGGTCCACAGAAATGTCCTCCATGGAGTCGAGACCCATATACGCCACACATCTCATTACAGAGAATAATCAAATTCTATGTGGTTCAACGTTGATGCGAGACCCATGAAGAATTGTGCAAAGGTTTGAGGAGATGATACACAAGACGCCAACGAGGTCACGGAGACACAGAACCACTTGATATATAGTTTTTATGTCAGTCGCTCCAATATGTAATATAATGTGTCGATGCAGGTGTACAGGGACGTCTTAGATACACTGCATTGTAGGGCAATAATCATGTTTAGCTTTCAGGTCAATGACAATTATATTGAATGCAACAGCTCTTCGAATTTACGGCTACCAATCTCAGTTCACACAAATATCAACAAAACAGATTACGTTGCGCCCCTTCAAATATCCCAAATATCCCTTACTGTACGCAGTACCAACATAGGTGGCTACGGTCATGCTATCTAAGTCTATACTTTTATCCACTCGGAAACAAATTATACTAGAGTTTCCCATAGGAAATATTCAAGACATTAACTTTGGTTCAAAATGGCTTTGAGCACTATGGGACTCTACTTCTGAGGTCATTAGTCCCCTAACTAACCTAAGGACATCATACACATCCATGCCCGAGGCGGGATTCGAACCTGCGACCGTAGCGATCTCGCGGTTCCAGACTGCAGCGCCTAGAACCGCATGGCCACTTCGGCCGGCGATTAACTTTGGTACACCTGTGTAATAGAATGGGACCGAGGCATAACTACACTACTGGCCATTAAAATTGCTACACCAAGAGGAAATGCAGATGATAAACGGGTATTCATTGGACAAATATATTATACTAGAACTAACATGTCATTACATTTTCACACAATTTGGGGGCATAGATCCTGAGAAATCAGTACCCAGAACAACCACCTCTGGCCGTAATAACGGCCTTGATACTCCTGGGCATTGAGTCGAACAGAGCTTGGATGGCGTGTACAGGTACAGCTGCCCATGCAACTTCAACACGATACCGCAGTCCATCAAGAGTAGTGACTGGCGTATTGTGACGAGCCATTTGCTCGGCCACCATTGACCAGACGTTTTCAATTGATGAGAGATCTGGAGAATGTGCTGGCCAGGGCAGCAGTCGAACATTTTCTGTATCTAGAAAGGCCCGTACAGGACCTGCAACATGCGGTCGTGCATTATCCTGCTGAAATGTAGGGTTTCGCAGGGATCGAATGAAGGATAGAGCCACGGGTCGTAACACATCTGAAATGTAACTTCTACTGTTCAAAGTGCCATCAATGCGAACAACAGGTGACCGCAACGTGCAACCAATGGCACCCCATACCATAGCGCCGGGTGATATGCCAATATGGCGATGACGAATGTATGCTTCCAATGTGCGTTCACTGCAATGTCGCCAAACACGAATACGACCATCATGATGATGTAAACAGAATCTGGATTCATCCGAAAAAACGACGTTTTGCCATTCGTGCAGCCAAGTTCGTCGTTGAGTACAACATCGAAGGCGCTCCTGTCTGTGATGCAGCGTCGCGGGTAACCGCAGCCATGGTCTCCGAGCTGACAGTCCATGCTGCTGCAAACGTCGTCGAACTGTTCGTGCAGATGGTTGTTGTCTTGCAAACGTCCCCATCTGTTGACTCAGGGATCGAGACGTGATTGCACGATCCGTTACAGCCATGCGGCTAAGATGCCTCTCATCTCGACTGTTAGTGATACGAGGCCATTGGGATTCAGCACGGCGTTCCGTATTGCCCTCCTGAACCCAGTGATTCCATATTCTGCTAACAGTCATTGGATCTCGACCAACGCGAGCAGCAATTTCGCGATACGATAAACCGCAATCGCGATAGGCCACAATCCGACCTTTATTGAAGTCTGAAACCTGATAGCACGCATTTCTCCTCCTTACACGAGGCATCACCAGGCAACTTCAGTCAACTGCTGTTTGTGTATGAGAAATCGGTTGGAAACTTTCCTCATGTCAGCACGTTGTAGATGTCGCCACCAGCGCCAACCTTGTGTGAATGCTCTGAAAAGCTAATCATTTGCATATCACAGCATCTTCTTCCTGTCGCTTAAATTTCGCGTCTGTAGCACGTCATCTTCGTGGTGTAGCAATTTTAATGGCCAGTAGTGTACAATAAGGAGATTCTAAATAGGTTCAAGTTGGAGTAGCAGATATAATAAGGGACAGAGATTTTCTAGGGTGGAAAGCAGCGTCTGACCAGTATTCGGATTGATGACCACAGCATTAGCAAAACTAATATGTGCAGAACAGATGTGGAATATCAAGTTGATACTGCAACAACGAGAGTGAAACCACACAGTTGTAACTTTCGCATACTTCAAAAAGCTTACGACTCGATCATCTCGTTTAATTTACTCCATGGATACGGCGTGGATAACAAAACAAATATATTAATGGAACTGGCCTCGATAGACACTTTCTCTAAAGAAAAATTCGTGGACGAAATCTCCGAAACTTTTCAAGTTAAAACTGGAGTAAAATAGGATGATAGTCTGTTCCCGCTCCTGTTAAACCCGAAACCCGATAACGTCATCAGACCTTAGAAGAAATAAATACTAGAAATAAGTATGGATACAAAAGATAAACAAATCAACCTAAGTGCTCTGCTTTTGCTGACGACGTACCAGTAACTATCCGGACTCTTGCGCAAAACCACGCCATCGAAAAACGTCGTGAGAGTATCTTCAAGACCGGGCTCCAGATCTCTTTACGAAAAAACACAATATGTAGACCACATGAGCCCAAACCTGGCATCACTTTGCCATGTAGGCTGTTTAGGTTTTTTGTTGGTAATGCCACGTAGTGCTCTGTATGAAAATCACTTTCTGTGCTGTGTGCAGTCTGTGGATGGTTTGCATAGTTGTTGGCCATTGTAGCGTTGGGCAGCTGGATGTGAACAGCGCATAATGTTGTGCAGTTGGAGGTGAGCCGCCAGCAGTGGTGGACGTGGGGACAGAGGTGCCAAGAGTTTTGAGAGCTGATGATAAGGATGTGTGTCCATCAGAAAGAGGAAATTTGTAAGACTGGATATCATGAACTGATACACATATGATGACTTTTGAACATTATTAAAGTAAATACATTGCTTGTTCTCTATCAAAATCTTTCATTTGCTAACTATGCCTATCAGTAAGTACTTAGAATCTTTTATTTAGCAGGCAGTATTGGCGCTTGCTGTGTTGCAGTAGTTCGAGTAACGAAGATTTTTGTGAACTGAGTGATTCATGAAAGGTATAGGTTATTGTTAGTCAGGGCCATTCTTTCATGGGGATTATTGAAAGTCAGATTGCATTGCGCTAAAAAAAATATTGTGTGTCAGCTTAGTGAAGATCAGAATAAGTAAAGAGAGAACTGTCTGAGTACATTCAGTTTTACTCAGCTGTCTTTGTACCATATAACGTAGAAGTTTACTGGCACAGTCATTCATAAATTTTTCCAAGGGGACGTTTCATATGGCGACCCTCCCAGGATACCTCACTGGAATCTTCTGATTTTTTCTTGTAGTTTGTGTAATTATAGTAGTTATTGTTCATTGCTAGCATATAATTGTAGAGAGTATCATCTTTGTAGTTGTAGTTTCTCATTGTTGTACTGTAAAGCAGTTGTGGCATGCCAGTAGATTTGCACCAAATATTTTGCAGCCGTGCTTCCAATTAATTGGATATTATTTTCAATGCTATTTTATGTGTTTTCTTATTTTACTCTTCAAATTGTGCTTTTCTGTGTCATCGTGTGAAATATTGTGACAATTATGGCATGTGAAAAGCGTAATACTAGGCTCCAAAGTAAACTGAGAATCAACAGTGAAGACAAGAGGAGTGTGTTAGCGCCACCGTGTAATGAATGAACAAATATTCAGGATAGTAATTTGGTAATTGTGCATAGGGAAATGGACCAGGCAATAAATAATCGTGTAGACAGTGAAACAGCTAGTGAACAGGGTAGTATTGTCGATCGATCAGTTGGCAACAGCTCGCCCCCGCAACCAGGAATGACAGGACACAATCTTGCAAATACCATACATTCAGGTTTTGCGTCCTCACCTTTTTCTCAATTAAACAACATTGCATATCCTGTAATTCACATTACAGTAAATGACGTAAAATTTATCGCAGTACTTGACTCTGGCAGTCCCATTTCAGTAATTAGCGAAACAGCTTTTAGCAAATGCAACATATCAAGTGCTTGCCCCACACTTCCTTTACGTAAGATTAAATTACAAGGTGTAAATTTTGGAAAAAGTGTAGATATACGCCAACAAACTAATTTAGAATTCTTTTGTCAAAGCCACAGATTCACTATGAACTTTCTTATCGTTCCATTATTGTCGACAGAAATTATATTGGGAGTCGACTTTTTGAATGAATACAAAGCAATCTTAAACTTTCACGATGCTGAAATAAGTTTAGAGAAAGAAGGTAAGTCAATAGCTTTGAAATTTGAAGATTGGCTCTCAAACCATGAGGAGGAAATTAATCGGCTTTACAACTTGTTAGACAACGGTTCGGAACTTTCGATGGAACTTGACACAAACAATCACTCTGCGAGTATTGACATGGATGATATCGACAGCGTATTTAATACTAATGAGTTAATTCAGAATAAAATTCAAATAATTGAGAATCGTAATGACACTGATAGGTAGGACCTTTTTCAGATTCTACAAGCACATTCCACAGTTTTCACTCACAAAACAGGAACAATCAAGGGATTTCAATGCCAATTTCTTGTTCGTGAGCATACTAAATTTTGTGTTAGACCATATGTAATTCCGGCACATTATAGGGACCGTGTTAGAACAGAAATACAATCTATGCTTGACGAGGGCATTATTGAGCCTGCAGTAGGCTCATACAACAATCCATTACATGTTGTTGAGAAGAAAAATGGATCGATCAGTCTTATAGATTCGAGACAAATCAATACTATCATCCATCCTGAAACAGAGAGGCTGCAAAAGTTGGAAGAACATCTTCAAAATTTTAATGGTGTAAAAGTGTTGTCTGCTATTGATCGCAGATCCAACTTTTATCAGATCGAACTTCATACAGAATGTAGAAAATACACAGCTTATCTTTGTTTCGGCGTTTGTTATCAATTTCGGAAAATTCCTTTCGGTTTGAACATTTCTTTAGCAGCATTCATTCGTGGGCTAGATTCCATTTTTTTTTAAATCTTATGGGACTTAACTGCTAAGGTCATCAGTCCCTAAGCTTACACACTACTTAACCTAAAGTATCCTAAGGACAAACACACACACCCATGCCCAAGGGGGGACTCGAACCTCCGCCGGCACCAGCCGCACAGTCCATGACTGCAGCACCTTAGACAGCTTGGCTAATCCCGCGCGGCGATTCCATATTACCTGAGTTCTTAAAAAGTTACATCACCTTATATTCTAACATCAGAAGCCTCATGGGAACAACATAATCGCATCCTCAGCAGTGTGTTACGTATTTTTGCAGAACCTGGAATTACAGTTATCTTGGAAAAGCCTGAATTCGGTAGGACAAAGGAGAAGTTTTTGGGACACATTATTTCTTCTGAAGGCATAAAGCCGCATCCTGAAATGTTAGAAGCAATCAGAACCATACCAGTTCCATCCACAAAAACAAGTCCACAGTTTTCTAGGTCTCTTAAATTTTTCTGAATATGCAAATTCTAGTTACACCAAAACTTTGTTCTCTCACTGGAAAAAATACTGTTTGGAACTGAGACGAACAGGCACAGTTGGAATTTAATTCTTTGAAAGAAGCGCTACTTAATGCGCCAATACTAGATCATCCAGATCTGTCACAAGATTTCTGCCTTAGCACGGATTCTTCTGAAGTCGGTCTTGGTGCCCTTTTATTTCAAGAAGCCATAGAAAATGACACTACTGTTCAGAAAACCATTGCTTTTGCTAGCCACGTACTAACAAAATCTGAAAAAAATTATTTCGTTACTGAATTACAAGCTTCAGCTATCGTTTGGGCATTTAACAAATTCCGTTTCTTTCTTTCTGGTAAACACGTAAAAGTAAACAGTGATCATTCTGCATCTCCATTTCTTATGTCTTCAAAATTAAATCATGACATGTTAAAACGATAGGCATTGTTTCTGCAAGAATTCCACTTCACAATTGTCTACATTCCCGGCAAGGAGAACATTGTTGCAGACGCACTATCACGTGCACCGGCTGGGCTTGAGAAAAATAACACAGAAGGCAACCTCGAAAAAAATTTCAGTATTCTTTATATTCAGAATGTCGCCTTTGAAAACTTCATCACCACATCTTTAAAGGAACAAGATAAAGATCCGTTTTGGAAAGATATCAAAAGTAAATGGCATGAAAAGACACACACACAGATTCGACATTATTATCTGGTTAGAAACAACATATTCTTCAAACGCTGCACTGTTGATGACAAGCTATGGATACTTTGCATTCCTGACTATTTTGTCAATAAGCTCACCTGGTACATTCATTTCAGCTACGCACATTTTGGTCCACGAAAATGTTATCATATTCTTAGGACGACTTGTTATTTTAACAATATGGAAAAGAGAATTCGAAGAGTCTTGTCTATTCGCAAACTTTGTCAAAAGGCTAAACCATGTACTATCTCATATTGTGCTCCGTTGTTTCCTATCATTCCTTCTAAATTAAAAGAATTTTCTGCTGTTTATCTCTTGCGACCCCATGTCAGAACATCGACTGGATTTCCGAACGTTCTCGTCGCTGTTGAACTTACCTCAAAATGTGTTACTTTCACACCGTTACGCAAAGCCACTAGACGGTCTGTATACAACGATTTTGTTAAAAATTTCTTACGTAAAGTTGGACATGTTAGTAAAGTCATTTCAGATAACGGACCGCAATTCAGATCTGCCGTTCGGTCACGCAGGTTTCGGAATCGTAAAATAAAACCTGTTTTTATTTCATTGTACTCACCACATTGCAATCCGTCTGAACGGGTTATGAAAGAAATCAATAAGCTTTGCAGACCTTATTGTCACAGAAAGCATCAGTATTGGGGCAGATATTTACACTTATTTCAAAACGTGCTGAATGAATTGCCTCATGACTCCACTACTTTACCACCTATTCTTGTACTGAAGAATGAAGAACCACTGAACAAAATCAGAGCGCTTGTACCTTTTCCGAATACACAAAGGCATAATTGATTTGGCTATTAAAAATATAAACTCTGCTGCAAACAGAAGAAGAAAACTACACAGTAAAGCAAATGCAATGAAACTATATATTGGTCAGAAAGTTCTCTTTAAAGCTAATTCATTGTCACATAAGAAGAAACACTTGAGTCACAAAGTCTTTCTGATTTACAATGGACCTTACAGATTCCGACGTGTACCACATGATAATTGCGTTGAAGTTGAATCTCTGCGTACTAGGAAGAGTAAAGGTTTACGCCACATTTCACATGTAAAACCGTTTATTGAGAGAATAATCTGCTTTTTAACTTAGTCTTTGCCATAAAATTTTTCACTTCACGTTACTAGTACGCTTTGTCACACCTAGAAACTGTTAACATACAACAATGTTTTGAAGTCAACTATCCAGGCAAGAACCTAGGGAACTTATTAAGACAGTAATTACGAATGCATTTTTGTAGTGAACAGACGATACAGTGTTATTGTGTGTACACTCTTGCTTGTTCGTTGCACGATTACATAACGACTATAACGCTTACATACTTGGAACATGCCCTGCTAATGAGATTTTAATGCAACATTTTGGTTTACTTGAAAAGACATTCTGGATTTAAAGTAATTTCTGAGAGATAACAAATGACACAGTGGTTAGTTTATTTGACAGCTACACAATTATATCACGAAACTATTAGTGAGTAACACAATTTACATTATGGCTTTTTGCACTGTATCTGTTTTATATCTGCACAGTTTTTCTGTATTATTCAGGAAAGTAAAACATGTTTTAGTAGTACCTTTTCGGTATAGCTACAATGAGATAGGTATTTTTCTTTACACAACAATATGTTACAGTATAGTACTTTCTTGGTCACGGTAATGTACGTAATAACTACGATGTCTATACGCATAGCATTTCACTTTTGTTGATGACGAGGTAAGTACATTGACTTTCGCAGAACTTTGCTTATGGAGGACGATAATTACGAGACTTGGAACATTTTTACCGTTAAGGAATGACAGAAATTATCCTACATCAAGACGCACAGTTTAGTGCTACAGGACACGCATTTGAGTGATTAATTTTTATACTTAGAACATTTTTTAAAGATTTTTGAATCACAAAGATACAAAGAAGGTGTTCTGTTATACATTTCATTTCATTGGTGTAATCTGTAACACCTGAGGGTATAATTACATTCATCCTCAGGGGGTACACGCATACTTTGTGTATTAAGCGTGTGGCAAGCGCTAGGAGCCCTAGCTGATATGACATTTGCTTATACAACTTTACACATCGGTACCATATTTCTTACCATATTTCTCTAATACAGAATTACACAGCTATCTGATCATTTAAAAGAGACAAACATTTTTTTTACTATTCCAGTGAAATCACAGTTACGAAATTTTATTTTGTCTGTACTTTGTGAAGTCCTCATATTTTTTGAAACCATTGTGATACTATGAGAGCTTTGAATGATGTATTTGGTCAGTGATCATGATTTTTTAACTAAATTTGAGGTAGATGACTTTATTGAAACAAGCAGAGGGCATTTTTAAAGGTTTTGAGATTATTGGAGGAAGCTATGACGATTTTGAGATTTGATTGATGTGCTATGTTGATATTATTATTATGATGATGTGTATTATGCTGTTGAGGTATGTTTATGATCAATAAGCTGATGCTATATGAGGAATTTGATTATGCTACATATATGTTATAATGAAATATTGAAGAAGTGTCGACAAATATGTGTATGTGTAATAAGGTAAGGAATAATGAGTAGTGGTTAGGCACTCTGATTAGTGAAAACGGATGTTCGAAACGAAGAATCGTACTTTAAGAGTTATGAAACATGTGTACATGCATGAACGTGAGTATCGCAACACTGCTATTCATGAGATTTCGTTTCTACATATTTATACTGTAATTTTTCAACCTGAGAAATTATTTTATTTTATATGAGACTGTCACTGTAGCAGAAACTGCTGTAGTAAATATTTCGGTAAGGAACGTAAGTGACCTTGGCATAGTGTGCTGTAGGTGCCCAGCTGTGTGACAGTCACCTGGAAAAATGCCATGCCTTTCAGAGGCACAACGAAAAAAAAAGGAGAGGTCATTAACCTCACTGTTGACATTTCTTTGTAGAAATCATTGCAAATATGACACGCTCATACTTTAAGACATATGATTACACTTTGTAGCTCGTAATTTCTGATATTTACTGAAGTTCTGTAAGGCTAGAGAATGACGTTTCATGCCTTGCTTTATGTATATATTAGCTTTTTTTAAATATCTAGTTTCTAACTGCACTGCAGCACTGGTTAAAATAAAATTTAATAGATGTACTAATTTCTGTCTACAGACCCAGTAAATAATAACCTTATGATCTACTTTCTTAAAAAAAGACATTTCCCTTCACAGGAATTCTCAACAACATGGTAACTTGTTTGGTAGAGTAAGTAATCATGAGGCATCACCCTGCTGTTAAGATGTGACATAGATATTAGACATTTCCTATGGTTACTATAATATTTTTTCCGCTTGAGCTTTATCATGTTTAGGTATAAGTTATGGCATTTGCCAGGTATACTCTTAGTGAATTTTACGTTGTATTAAGCCAGTTTTACTACTGATTTATCTGTCTTGTTGCTGCACATTGGCTCATATTAGTTGTAATGTTGCACTTGCTTTGCTAATTTACATATACTGCTTCTTGATTTGCCAATTTACATTTTTTTTTTGTCACTGCTGTTTGTGTTAATTCTTTTGTGCTGCTTCATTGCCTCGTTCTCTAGTATATGTATCTGAGCTCAATAGATTTAAGTTAGCTTAAGAGGGGGTAGGCTATATAAGAGAATGAGTTGTGATGAATTGGAAGAAATGCTTTGAGAAGCTATAAGAAAAAGGTTTGCCCAAAAAAATAGTGTACAATGAAGAAAATTTATTGTTAAAGAGGATATGAACAAAAAAATAGGGTTTAGGGACAACAGATATAGATAGGACTTTTTGGGAATAATGATGAACTAAGGGAGATCTCCAAGAAGTAAAGAAAGTTTTGTTTGCAAATCAAATATGATAAATACTGCAGTACCAAATCTCATACTGGAAACAAACACTGTCCTTTCTTTTTGTGTTACTCTGCTATATGTTTGTGTACCCTTGTGTATTTGTGTTCTTCTTGCCTTTATGTGTTTATCTGATAAAAGTTATGTTGTAGAATTTTTCTAATACTCAGCTACATTCACTATGATGAAGAATACTGTTATTCTCAAATATAATTTGCATTAATAGTATGTTATTCACTTTGTAAAGATGTTTAGACATTATTTATTCTGTTCTGCTCTAATGCTCACATGTGAAGTTAATATTCCGAAAGCTCTTCTCATTTTTTTTATTTATTTACTTATGTCATAGCTCCTGAACACTGATTTATATGACTATCTCTATTCTTTTTTAAAGCCTACATTACTACAAATGTTATCTGTATTATTATGTTCTTTAATGATGTTTTTTGTATCTTTATAATTGTATCCTCATGTCGTAAATTTGTAATTGTATAGACACCAGTTCTTCAAATTAAGTTTCATTTCACTTCACATGTTTATGTTGGTCATAGTATATGCACAATATGTGAGAAGTTAAAAAAAGGGGGGGCTGCTAGTGCTCGCATGTGAGTTGACAACTCAGCAAGGGACTGGTTAACAGCACTGCTGGTTCTAAGGACATTTCAAATATTTTTGTGAGTGCACAAGTGGTGGTTTATGGACTTGCTTTATTATCCGTGAGACTCTTAGATGGTAATTGTGCACCCACACAGTCGCAACAGATCGCTGCTGGCCATCTCTACAAGGACTATAGTGGTTCTACACCTTTTATGGCCCACCAGTACCATTATCTCTACAAGGACTGCAGTGGGTCTGCACTTTTGGTGGCCCACCAATACCATAATCTCTACTAGGACTACAGTGGGTCTGCGCCTGCGGTGGCCCACTAATACCTTTACCTCTTCAAGATATACTGTGGGTCTACTATGTGATGACCTACCTACCAATATTCTTCAAAACTTCGACTGATTCTGCTGTGGGTTTGCTCTGTTGTAGCCCATTACCCTTCTGCATGTCAAGAGTTTATGGACTTGCTATATTACCCGCAAGACTCTTAGATGGTGATTGTGCACCCGCACAGTCGCAACAGATGGCTGCTACACCTTTGATGGCCCACTAGTACCTTCCGCTGGAAGGACAACACTACTTCTTCAAGGCTGCATGGAAATTCACTACTTCCATCTTTTACTGTTCAGACTTTGTGCAATGTAATTACTACTGTGATGAAAGATCAGGAATGAATTTATGAGAACAATTTTTGCTTTTGACCAGCATTGTATCAACAATTGTGTGCAAACTATTATTTGGCGCTGCCCAAAACAATTAGTAAATTTCTTTCTGAGGAGCATAGGAACTATGTAAGTAGACTGTTTAGGTTTTTACGTTGGTAATGCCACGTAGTGCTCTGTATGAAAATCACTGACTGTGCTGTGTGCAGTCTGTGGCTGGTTGGCGTTGTCGGAATATTCACTATTGTAGCGTTGGGCAGTTGGATGTGAACAGTGCATATCGTCGTGCAGTTGGGGGTGAGCCGCCAGCGGTGGTGGATGTGGGGACAGAGATGCCAGAAGACGATAAGGACGTGTGTCCGTCAGAAAGAGGAAATTTGTAAGACTGGATACCATGAACTGATATACGTATATATTGAACATTATTAAGGTAAATACATTGTTTCTTCTCTATCAAAATCTTTCGTTTGCTAACTATGTCTATCAGTTGTTGTTGTTGTGGTCTTCAGCCCAGAGACTGGTTTGATGCAGCTCTCCATGCTACTATATCCTGTGCAAACTTCTTCATCTCCCAGTACCTACTGCAACCTACATCCTTCTGAATCTGCTTAGTGTATTCATCTCTTGGTCTCCCTCTACGACTTTTACCCACCACACTGCCCTCCAATACTAAATTGGTGATCCCTTGATGCCTCAGAACATATTCTACCAACCGATCCCTTCTTCTGGTCAAGTTGTGCCACAAACTTCTCTTCTCACCAATCCTATTCAATACTTCCGCATTAGTTATGTGATCTACCCATCTAATCTTCAGCATTCTTCTGTAGCACCACATTTCGAAAGCTTCTATTCTCTTCCTGTCCAAAATATTTACCGTCCATGTTTCACTTCCATACATGGCTACACTCCATACAAATACTTTCAGAAATGACTTCCTGACACTTAAATCTATACTCGATGTTAACAAATTCCTCTACTTCAGAAACGCTCTCCTTGCCATTGCCAGTCTACATTTTATATCCTCTCTACTTCGACCATCATCAGTTATTTTGCTCCCCAAATAGCAAAACTCCTTTACTACTTTAAGTGTCTCATTTCCTAATCTAATACCCTTAACATCACCCGACCTAATTCGACTACATTCCATTATCCTCGTTTTGCTTTTGTTGATGTTCATCTTATATCCTCCCTTCAAGACGCCATCCATTCCATTCAACTGCTCTTCCATGTCCCTTGCTGTCTCTGACAGAATTACAATGTCATCGGCGAACCTCAAAGTTTTTATTTCTTCTCCATGGATTTTAATACCTACTCCGAATTTTTCTTTTGTTTCCTTTACTGCTTGTTCAATATACAGATTGAATAACATCGGGGATAGGCTACAACCCTGTCTTACTCCCTTCCCAACCACTGCTTCCCTTTCATGTCCCTCGACTCTTATAATTGCCACCTGGTTTCTGTACAAATTGTATATAGCCTTTCGCTCCCTGTATTTTACCCCTGCCACCTTTAGAATTTGGAAGAGAGTATTCCAGTCAACATTGTCAAAAGCTTTCTCTAAGTCTACAAATGCTAGAAACGTAGGTTTGCCTTTCCTTAATCTTTCTTCTAAGATAAGTCGTAAGGTCAGTATTGCCTCACGTGTTCCAGTATTTCTACGGAATCCAAACTGATCTTCCCCGAAGTCGGCTTCTACTAGTTTTTCCATTCGTCTGTAAAGAATTCGTGTTAGTATTTTGCAGCTGTGGCTTATTAAACTGATAGTTCGGTAATTTTCACATCTGCCAACACCTGCTTTCTTTGGGATTGGAATTATTATATTCTTCTTGAAGTCTGAGGGTATGGTAGATTTTTGTCAGGACTGGCTCTCCCAGGGCCGTCAGTAGTTCCAATGGAATGTTGTTTACTCCAGGGGCCTTGTTTCGACCCAGGTCTTTCAGTGCTCTGTCAAACTCTTCACGCAGTATCGTATCTCCCATTTCATCTTCATCTACATCCTCTTCCATTTCCATAATATTGTCCTCAAGTAAATCGCCCTTGTATAGACCCTCTATATACTCCTTCCACCTTTCTGCTTTCCCTTCTTTGCTTAGAACTGGTTTTCCATCTGAGCTCTTGATATTCATACAAGTCGTTCTCTTTTCTCCAAAGGTCTCTTTAATTTTCCTGTAGGCAGTATCTATCTTACCCCTAGTGAGATAAGCCTCCACATCCTTACATTTGTCCTCTAGCCATTCCTGCTTAGCCATTTTGCACTTCCTGTCGATCTCATTTTTGAGACGTTTGTATTCCTTTTTGCCTGCTTCATTTACTGCATTTTATATTTTCTCCTTTCATCAATTAAATTCAATATTTATTCTGTTACCCAAGGATTTCTATTAGCCCTCGTCTTTTTACCTACTTGATCCTCTGCTGCCTTCACTATTTCATCCCTCAAAGCTACCCATTCTTCTTCTACTGTATTTCTTTCCCCCATTTGTGACAATTGTATCCTTACGCTCTCCCTGAAACTCTGTACAACCTCTGGTTCTTTCAGTTTATCCAGGTCCCATCTCATTAAATTCCCACCTTTTTGCAGTTTCTTCAGTTTTAATCTACAGCTCATAACGAGTAGATTGTGGTCAGAGTCCACATCTGCCCCTGGAAATGTCTTACAATTTAAAACCTGGTTCCTAAATCTCTGTCTTACCATTATATAATCTATCTGATGCCTTTTAGTATCTCCAGGGTTCTTCCATGTATACAACCTTCTATCATGATTCTTAAACCAAGTGTTAGCTATGATTAAGTTGTGCTCTGTGCAAAATTCTTCCAGTCGGCTTCCTCGTTCATTTCTTCCCCCCAATGCATATTCACCTACTACTTTTCCTTCTCTCCCTTTTCCTACTACCGAATTCCAGTCACCCATGACTATTAAATTTTCGTCTCCCTTCACTATCTGAATAATTTATTTTATTTCATCATACATTTCTTCAATTTCTTCGTCATCTGCAGAGCTAGTTGGCATATAAACTTGTACTACTGTAGTAGGTGTGGGCTTTGTATCTATCTTGGCCACAATAATGCGTTCACTATGCTGTTTGTAGTAGCTTACCCGCATTCCTATTTTCCTATTCATTATTAAACCTACTCCTGCATTACCCCTATTTGACTTTGTATTTATAACCCTGTATTCGCCTGACCAGAAGTCTTGTTCCTCCTGCCACCGAACTTCACTAATTCCCACTATATCTAACTTTAACCTATCCATTTCCCTTTTTAAATTTTCTAACCTACCTGCCCGATTAAGGGATCTGACATTCCACGCTCCGATTCGTAGAACGCCAGTTTTCTTTCTCCTGATAACGACATCCTCTTGAGTAGTCCCTGCCCAGAGATCCGAATAGGGGACTATTTTAGCTCCTGAATATTTTACCCAAGAGGACGCCATCATCATTTAATCATACAGTAAAGCTGCATGCCCTCGGGAAAAATTACGGCCGTAGTTTCCCCTTGCTTTCAGCCGTTCGCAATACCAGCGCAGCAAGGCCGTTTTGGTTATTGTTACAAGGCCAGATCAGTCAATCATCCAGACTGTTGCCCTTGCAACTACTGAAAAGGCTGCTGCCCCTGTTCAGGAACCACACGTTTGTCTGGCCTCTCAACAGATACCCCTCCGTTGTGGTTTTACCTACGGTACGGCTATCTGTATCGCTGAGGCACGCAAGCCTCCCCACCAACGGCAAGGTCCATGGTTCATGGGGGGGGGGGGTCTATCAGTAATTAGTTAGAATCTTTTATTTAGCTGTCAGTATTGGCGCTCACTGTATTGCAGTAGCTCGAGTAACGAAGACTTTTGTGAGCTAAGTGATTCATGAGAGATATAGGTTACTGCTAGTCAGGGCCATTGTTTTGTGGGGATTATTGAAAGGTAGAATGCGTTGCTGTAAAAAAATATTGTGTGTCAGTTTAGTGATGATCAGAATAAGTAAAGAGTAAACTGTCTGAGTACGGCCAATTTTACTCAGCTGTCCTTTTATCAAATAACGTGGAAGTTTACTAGCACAGTCATTCATAAATTTTTCTAAGCGGACGTTTCAGTATGACAACGTCACATATGTTAAACACTCCAAGTATCTAGATGAAATTATTGAAAACACTAACAATGAAAGAGTAATAGAAAAAAACGTGCCGAAAAACTACATAAAGCCTGCACTGTTATCTGGAATATATACAGTCATGCTCAAAAGTATCCGAACGACCCGAATGCATTTCGCCTGATTCGCATGCAACCCGCATAACGCAGCTGTCTAGCAGGTCCTCTAATTGCTCCTTGGTACTGTCGTTTGACTGTTGAAAATGATTCCAACAAGTCACCACTAGAAAACACTGCTCTGTATCGCAATAACTCAAGATGTAAAGTAATATCTCGATACCACAAAAATCAGGGAACACCTTATCACAGAAAAGACTGTCCTTACATTTTGTAAGTTTATGGTTATTACAATAAAAGACACACCTGGAATGTTACCACTCTCATTATTACATCAGATGGGTAATGCACGTAGTAAGTTCGTCGTATTCATGATTTCCTCTTCAAAGTAACATATTGTACCTATTATTTAACACAAAATGATATTAAAAATTTAAGTTATTCACGAGCAGCTAGTTGGGAATATGTATGAACTTCAAATGACACGACGAACCGTCTCGTTCTGCATATGGGTTCAAGCCGAGGTCATGCAGACTAAGCAAAGATTTCGTGACTGACGGAAACTAACAGTCATTCCTGGCTAGGCATAGAGAGAATGGTTCAAATGGCTCTGAGCACTATGGGACTTAACATCTGAGGTCATCGGTCCCCTAGAACTTAGAACGACTTAAACCTAACTAACCTAAGGACATCACACACATCCATGCCCGAGGCAGGATTCGAACCTGCGACCATAGTAGAGTTCAGTGCTGACTGGGAATCGAACCCCACACATATCGTTGTTGACTACACACAGAGAGACATCAGCTACCGAATTTTTCTCCACAAGCAGCTCGGAATAACATCCTTGAACTTACAGTGATCTCGCAAATAGTTCTGTGTCTCACAGGGAGTCAAAAACGTCAGATATCGTTAGTGTTGACAACGAATGAACATACATCAAAAATCAAAAGTATTAGTCACCAGCAGATAGGTGTTCTCATGCTGGAGCTTGATAATACATAATGAAAGCTTTATTTCCGGGCCAGGATTCAAACCGATTCACGCGCAATATGTGGCGATATTGAGGAATCTGCAGTTTTGAACAAACAACACATTGTACTGTCACAAAGGGATCAAATTCTGCGTTAAGGGCGGTCAGAGTTGCATTCCCAGTTCAGAACCAATTTTATCGACATACAGAAGCTCAAATAAAAGATGGAATAAGTGTCCTGTAACTCTACATAGCGTTTGTTTTGTCACTAGAAATAAATAATTAGTATAAGAAAGGTTACTGGTGATAAGAGTTTCTACATGTCGCCAATCCTGACTTTGTTTTGGTTAACCTAACGTCTACTTGATAGAGAAGGAATATCATGTTTAATGTGAATTTCAGACCACAATGCCATTATACCTTCTTCACTTGGCGCAGCCAGACGAGAACAGAATCTGTCTCTCCCTATCAAAAATCATTGGCAGAACTTGGAATCGTACCCAGACCATATGAACCTATCATGAAACCAACACACCACCAAACCCTCTTCTCTGTGACTCTTTTCTCTATCGTAACTCCGTTGCGCCACACTGGATGAGAATTCTGACACACAGGCTCCCTGTAGTGGTTTGTAGCATGTTCAGTACATTCATTTACTTGGTTTACCGAATCGCCATGAACTAGCTGCCTCGGCTACCCAGTGCATACATTCGACTCTGTTTTGTAATCACCGAAATAAAATCACGTAACTGCTACCTACACAGAACTGCTAACAGTGTAGGATGCAGAAATTTAAATAGAAAGTATTCCTTTCCACTTGCGCTACTCTACTGCGCTATCTGTTTGTTGAAAACGTCGTACAGTGCAAAAGAAAAGATGTAACTGTCTGCCTCTCAGAAGTGTAGATCCGGCCATATGCATTGTCTCACATACATTCACTGCTACTTTTTAAAAAAATGCAATTCTGCTCTCTGGTGAAGTTATCTATCTAATGGAACTTTGAACATAATTCCCTTCACTTCTCAACCCAAAATAGTCGCATGTGGAAAAAGGGCTAACTTCTGCAACATTTTGTTCTTTTCAGGTTTAATAGATGGCCAGGCAGCACATGCATCTCGAAACTTTTGTATTATGTATGGGGAGAGCGCATCGTGCCAAAATACGTCAGAAAAGTATTTTCTACATTAGCTGTCGTGTGGTAGTGGCATTTTATTCTTCTTCAAACCTTGAACTCACAACAAGTTTTCTACACGCATGTGATCAATAAACTGCATGTGCATTGTCAGACTGTTATAGATGACATCAGAGAATTCGATATATCGTTGATGATTAATTTCTCTCTCGTGTTTACTATTGTTTTAACGACACTAAAAGAAATCTTACGAAAATTGTGCACTGTATTATAAGAAATGAAATAAAACTACCCATGATAACCTTACGATGAAATGCCGTTTTAATAAAACTAAGTATCTATACACAAGTGTGCCTCTATCGGCATGAAATAGTAAATTACTACTCACTTATATTTCGATTGGGTCTGTGTTTAATTGGTATGCTGTGTCATACTCAAGAGTTATGCAAATGTGGCATTTCATAAATAAAGTTATGTATTCCTAGAAACCCAAAATTTGCTTGTCAGCAGCGGAAAGATGTGTTACCTGTTGTGCAGCATTGTAAGATTTTCACCATCGCACTATGAGTGGAAAGTATTTTCTTGCGATTTCCTTATTGATGTTTGATCTGACTGCTTGTAGCTCTTTCACAGAAGGGATAAAAACGTTACAGTCAGCAAGACTGGAACTGCAAACTGTAACACACGCTTTTTCACAGGTCAACACGTTACCAGAGAGCTAGCGAAGAGATATGAGTCTTAGCTTCCTCGTACAAGACCAGTAGTGGCTAGAACTCGTAAACCGCTATTTAAAGAACGAAATTAGTTGCGATTTCCATGTGCAACGACTTTCCTGGGCTGAAAACAGTAAATTTACAATCTTTTGTTACACCTCAAGCAATAATAACTCAGGTTATTCAATGGAAATGACAGGAAAAATCAAGTGAACTTTGAGGCTTAATTCCGTGGACACCAGGAAGTAACTCGTCGACCAGACTTGCCAAACATACCTTGCCTTGTTGCCAAATCTTTGTTTGAGGAAGATGAACTGATGTGTTCCTACAGCGGGCTGGGAAGTGACCATAGCTGGCGTCTCAAAGACGCGGCTGCCATGGACTGAAATACGTAATGCGCCTGATTCGCATTTCTGTAACTAGGTTTAGGGACTGGAGCGAAGTGACTGCAAACTAAGGATTATAAATCAGTAACTCTCATAGTTGTTTTTATATTTCTTCTCTACTCAAAACTAAGAAACTCATTCACGGACGTTTTCGTGCGTGGCTGATAGTCGAGCACAGCAAACATATAAAAAAAGGAATGTGAATGTTCGTGTGTGTGTGTGTGTGTTGTGTGTGTGTTTGTGTACATCATTACGAAATGTCGTATTCATGATCTATGGAACAAGTATTAATCTAATATAATCTAATCATTGCTGACTAGCCATGACGAGTGATGAATTACCGAAATTTCCGCCAATATCAGTAAACAAATCTAATCTTGAAAATAAAAGACGATTCCTATCAAGACCCTTTCGCCCCTGTTAACTAACCACGAAAGAAATCTGATATACCTCCATTCACAAGTAACAAAGTGTGCATGCATTTAAAGATGAAGCGCACGATGTGAAGTTCTGTGACAGATACGAACCCAACACGTAATCAGATTGTTAACTAAGTAAAATCAAATGTTACATATCGGTTTTTCTTACCAGCTGCTAGGTGTTTGAATCTAAAATAAGGATACAAATTTTTGTGCCTGAGCGACAATGGGACTGCACACCTACCATCCTTCTTTATCATCCACGAATATAGCTTAAATATCAATTGCTTACTCACAAACAGTAAGATGTGTGCGTTTTTGACCAGAAATCATGTGTTGGCAACACATGAACAGACATTAAAAATGCACGTTGATTTTCACTAGCAGGCCAGTGCGTACGTGACAGGGCTTGAAATTAAATTATGAATATTTTAGTACTGGATCAAGATTCGGACCCACATACTTACCTTTGGAGGAGACCTAGAGAAGATTTCAGTCTTGGGAAAAGGAACGAAATGATTGAACTATACTGTTCCGAGAGATCAGATCCTCGAAAGAGGAGATACGAATTCGAATCACAGTCCAGCAGCAAATTTTTCAACGTCTCTAGTTCAATCAAGTAAAAGTAAAATAAGAGCCCTGTTCCTTTAAATGGCTATCGGTTCATCAAATAAAATAAAATTTTCTAATGAAAGTTTACTGGCGCCAGTATTTCTGTTTACCATGACTTCCGCCTATGTCATTTCCCAACGTAAACTGGCTCTGTCCAGTTGGTATTGAAGGACCGTGATGTTTAATGCGGATTCTGGGTTACAACGTCTTTCTCTTGAGGTTACCAGAGGTAAAGTAAATCTGTTTGTGCCTCTTAAAAGTAAATGCCTGAACCCAAGCACTGCACTTGTGATGGTTCGTTCCACCTGACCACTGTGGCCATATTTCCCAGCCCCAGGATGATGTGCTTAGCTTACCAAATTAAGTCACGGTTGAAAAAATGCGAATCTATTAAATGGCTAAGTACAAGCAAGCTTCTGACGCGGAGATTGCGGTATTCTCATGTCAGCATTATGTAAAGACTCTAGATATCATAGCCTTGATGTGAAGCCATTTTGAAATGTTCACTGATTCAGCAAATTTCTTAGTTCGAGAAAATCCACTGTGAAGTGTGAAGTTACCATATAATTCGATTATTACCGTCATATTACTATCATCTTCTTCATACCGCTGCTGGAACACATGTGCTTGAAGATCATTTAATGCCTTTTGGTCATTATACAAGTAGTTGCCCAAGAGCAGGTTCTTTCCCTGTCTACGGAATCCTTTTCATGTTAATATCAAACATCAGGAATTACTTGTAGATTACATTAAAACTAAAGTAATTAATAAAGACGTTACTTGATAACAAAAACGCGCTGCCTTTCTTCATTTACTTGCGCCTAGAAATGGCTGTCGAATACTGCCAAACCAAAAGCCAAGGGATCTTCCTGCTTCCGATATACATCGCTGTCAGTTCTTCCAGATGATTTGGTCGATGTGACCAGTTCCAAGTTGTGTATGACAGAGAATGTTTCAGAAAATCATTTGTTTTTCTTTGAAATACTCGCAAAGATTTTCATTCTAAGCTAGCCAAGTTTAAAATATTCGCAATATTATTTCAAATTTAATATTCGCTTCTATAATGTAGGAAAGTATTTCACAGTTGCAAAACCCGCATCTGACTCATTGACCCTACCCTTAGTCACTGACGTAAATTCTAGTCCAGAGTGACACCAGTTTAAGTAACCCAATGTAGCGAAAAGTGTTTGCCAGTGCTCTTTCTCACCGGAAAATACGCAATTCATTCATTGGGCTCCACAAGGACACTGTAACAGTAATTTCTGTGGGTATGCAATGCATACGGACTGTAGAACTTAGTAGTGCTCTCTCTTCCGCTTCTGTATACAATATGCCTGACCTAAACGGGCCCTTTATCATTACAGGCCCTGGGCAGTGCAACATCATACTGACAACAGTAATGTGCTTATACTGACAACCTGACTGTTCGTCTTACCTGATTTTGTAATCATTTAAATAAAACAACATGACCTTCCAGGGGGGGACATTTCGTCCCCCTTTTCCTTCTGTGAAATTTGTCAGTAAGCTTTTTGCCTTCCAAACAGCAAAATGCAGCAGAGTGCGGCCTGTAAACGATTCACAAACCACGATTTAGTGCCGTTAAGACGATTTCTTTGAACATTGCCGTAGCTCAAGGAATTAAATTTCTTCTTAATTCGTCTTATGCAACAACGTGCACAGATATCTCAAATAGGTAAAGCTCTTTATCCAAGGTACAAAGGTTGTAAAACAAACTTCCCACAGTTTGTGTCAGATTGATCTCTTCGTCTGATAGTACTGCCTAAGTGTGTTGTCTAAGAGGTATCACAAGTAGTGTTCCTGTAGTTGTGGGAATCATTGGTTGGAAACGAGTTTCACACCAATGGGTACAGTAATGCCAAATGTTAAAAATGATTATCAACCTAAGTCTGATTTCATCCCCAAACTGAGTCGTATTTGTAATATTGAAGCTAGAGTGTTGTAACCTCCCCACAGATAAAAAATATAATGCATATTGTATTCACATTTAGCGTGACCTACCAATAGATAAATTCTGTAACCTACCAATAATAAAATGTGACTAATCCCCTAATAAAAAATGTGACTCACTTATAACCTTTCAATAATTGACTGTGAATTTAAACTGGTAAATTTTGGACACGTCAGCAGTGCTGCGTCATGGCCCTGAAAATTCATTCTGAATAAATTGAAAAATCTTACCTCAATGAAGTCGCCGGATAACGCGTATATATCTGCTCCTATAAGAAATTTTTCTGGCACAGCCCATTGCAATGCTGGCTGATAGATTTGTCATGTATAAAAAGAAACAACTGATTTTTCTTTACAATAATTGGGATGACCATGGATTGGAGAAATTAGTAAACTTAAAAAATTTTATAAGAAAGATAATTATTAAGAGATTTTTTAAAAAACATTTACATGGGACTTGATATAACAATAGTATATATGCGCGAGGCTGCTTTTACCTTATACTACAACGCTCAGGCACCGCCATTGCTCCCCACGACCGGCCCAGCCAACTCGATACACACGAGTGCTAGCTACTATATACTGCTACTAACACACAGTTACTACTGCATACAACACTGCTCTCTGGTCTGAGATTCTCTTACAGCTTACATATCGCAGGCAGCGCGTGAGCAATCCATCGAAATTACATCTGCTCGAGTGCACTAGCAACAAATTCCTAAATCATGGACCTCTTACATAACCCTCCACTGGGAGGGGGGGCAAAAATTTTGCAGCGATGGTGAGTCAATTGGACTTGCCATGAGCAACAAATTTTTCTATGATCTATTTAGCTTACTAAGTCTACAGTCACAGAGTATATACATATATATAACATTATTGATAAGTACAGAACATATTAAGAAATGAAATAGGGTTCACATGCACTGAGTACAAAATATATTAACAAATGACTTAAAGTGCACACGCACTGTAGAAGTCTTTTGCATATTTACATGAACTGAATACATTAAGAAATGAAATAAAGTGCATACGCACTCTATAGGTCTCTAACATTTTTACAAGAACTAGGGAAGGAATGGGATGGATAGCATCATGGTTGTAGCACAGTGGGTTGCACTTAGCTGCACTGAAAGTCCATATCTTTCTACAGAACCACAACACCAAGTGAGACAATCTGAAGTTCTCCTCCCTGAAGTATTTATCAGTGTAGCCAAGACACTGAAATATATTAATATTGTATGTTATCATTTTGGTAGTACATTAGGTACACCAAACGGTAGGCCATAATGACATCTCCTTCGGTCAGAGTGGTGGACAATTTGATGTCAACACCACATTCTGGTAGAATCCATACTCTTACATCAATGTAGAATTAGTGCAAAAACCAAATATAGTGCTCCATGATCATGAGGATGGACAGGACATAGGGATATTGCAGTAATTGCTGGTAATTAGGTCAGTAGGTCAAGGACATTAAGTTTTATGCTAGTCATCATTCAGAATTACACTACTGTATCAACCGATTTGAATTATTGGCACTCATTGGCTATTTAATAAACATTTATGTAGTATGTATGGAGTATTACAGAACATTATTCATAAGTCATCTCATTACAGTAATTTTTGGCATAGTATTTATGCATAAGTCATCTCATAACAGCAGTAATCATTGGCATTCATTTATGCATAAGTCATCTCATTACAGTAATCAATGGCATAGCATTTATAGAGTATAACAAAATATTATTTACAGAAATTATTGGCATAGCATTTATGCATAAGTCATCTCATTACAGTAATTATTACAGAACATTATTCATAAGTCATCTAATTACAGTAATTATTGGCATCATAAGTCTTCTCATTACAGTAATTATTGGCACTCGTTGGCCAGTTACAAAGCATTTATTACGCATTATTCAGAAGTCATCATTCAAAACAAGAGCTATTGCGTGTAGCATCAAGCTGCTAGTGTTTATATATGAAATCATGCGAGTGACATAAGACATATTTAAAATGTAAGACATTGTAACTATTACTCAAGGTATGTAGTCCAATAATACATAGACATAATGGAATCAATACATCAGAAAAATTTGCATTATATTTAGGACTAGAAATATATCTTAAACTGATACCATTATTTAGTTATATACTGGTAATAGTTGGGACTGGTAATAAAAAAATTTTTTGTGCTAGCAATGCATTGCGTTGGGATCAATAATTGCTGTGGCATGAAAATATCTACTTTTGGGCTATTGGTGGAAATAAGGATTAATAACGTCATTTGTCATGAGTCAGCTGTAGCAAGGTTATGAAACAAGTACAGTATATGTCATCACATTCATAAATGATAGACATAAGTGGGTAAAAAATGCAAATATTAGAACAGGTTTCACAACTAAGCGCTTATAGCATATTAATATCATGGAAAGCCTCTCCTGAAAAGAATACAAAGTGGATTATTGAGCTGAAAGAAGAAATGTATTCATATTATGCTGAAAAGTAGTAAACTTCGAATTAACAGGTAATGAAACATGAACTTAATATGTGTGTACTCTAGCTGTCTTTCGCAAACATTCAGTCCTTATACTATGCGACATAAGACATACTGTCAAAGGGAACTGCAACAAATGCTTAAATAACTACATAGCATCTCCTAACTAATACAAAATATATAAACCTCATCATTATCATCATCTGCAAAGAAAAACTTCATTATTCATATTACCATATTCTTCATATAACTATTCATCATCATTTATTATCATCTGCAAAAAATAGACACTTTATTATTTATTATTCGTATTACCGTTTACTTCATACAACTATTCATAGTATAGAGTTTCTTACTTCTAGCGTATTTCATCACTAAAATTAACATGTGTAGTTCTGTTTGACAGCTTGCATGAATCGCCTCATAATTTCAAAGAAAAATAATTAGTTAAGACCGCTATTATACGATGTGTATAGTATATTCTTGTTAATGTTTGTTAATTCTGGTCCATTTACTCTTCATGACAAGGTATTGCATTTTCTTTCGTTCATTCCGATGGTGAAATTTCCATTTCATAATAAAGCACTGTGGTTTGCTTAATTTATTTCTTTTACACGGTATTGCTTTCTGAAAATGACAAATAAGGATTAATCTCTTGCATTTAAATCATACACCTATTAAATAAAAACTTGTTTCTAGTGATATAACTAAGCATACAGCATAACATGACAAAATGTATTAGGCCAAAATAGACAATTTTCAAGTGCAAAAATGTACACACAGCATCTTAATGTAGTAGCAAAAAATGTAGAATAGTCAAGATATTGAGATATCATAAGGCAAAAATGTCAAAGTCAACTGGTGTTTGTTATATACATTGAAGATTTCATAGTGCATACAAAGAAAAATTCTACTCTCGACAGGAAAATCATCATCTATACATAAAAATGGAAAATGTGCATGGTCTGATATATAACGACAAGAAAAGCGACCTGCCTACCGTACCTTGCTGGGCACTTGCCAAGAAAAAATATAATCATCAGTAAGTAGTCACATAGATATAATTACATAAGTGGTCATATAATATGTAAGTTTATGTGGAAAAATGTGCACGGTCTGATGTGTAACCACAGGAAAAGCGGCCTGTTAACCTTACCTTGCCGGCGACTTCCCAAGTAAAAATATAATCATCATCAGTAAGTGGTCATATAACTATCTGGAAATGGCATTACAGTGTGATAAATCATGAAGTATGTTCATTCAATAAAGGGTTTAATATTGGAAGTATGGTGATGGCCCTTGCTTTTTCTGGTTCTCAAAGTTTCGACATGTACTACAATGGGGTGAGGAATGCTGCGAATTCTATATGGACCTGCGTATAGAAGCTCAAATTTACTGCATCTACTTTTTCCTCTGTTGGATAAATAGAGTGTGTGTACTAATATCTTCTGTCCAACGTGAAAGTCACGGCGTGTACAAACCTGTTTTTGCTGTCTTCTCTGGCGCTCTGCGGCACGTTTGTTGTTGAGCGCAATGCCAATTACTTCATGGTGTCGTAGTCAACGAGATGTAGGAAAGGATACTAATTCTTTAATTTTGTTAGTTGGTTCAACATTTTTCAATATAACAGTCTGAGATAGCACAGTAGATTCATTTGGTATTGAGTTAATTACATCCTGGAATGAGAGTATGTGTGTGTCCCAATCAATATGTCTTTTGCGGCAGAATATTCTACATAGTTTACCAATTTCTTTCATTAGTCGTTCAGAAGGGTTCGAAGAAGCGTGATACTTGGATATATAGATCGGAGAAATGTTTCTAGCTCGTAACATACGTGTCAATATAGCAGATCGAAATTGTGGTCCATTGTCAGAAATTACTTTCGATACATGACCTACATGAAATAAAAAATGTTTTACAAATGCATTCTAAATAGATTTAGCAGTAGCTTTGCGTAACGTAGTGAAGGTAACAGATTTCGAAGTGAGTTCAACAGCGACAAAGATGTAGCAGAAACTTCTTCAAGATCTGGGATTCGGTCCAAAAATGTCTACAGCCGCCATATGTCTCAATTTAACGGGTACAATGGGATGTAACGCAGGAATATGAGAAGTCGTGTCTGACTTAGCCTTCTGACAGATTTTACATGACGCTAAAACTCGTCGAATTCGTTTCTCCATGTTGGCAAAATAACAGTTCTGTCTGAGTATAAGAAAACATTTTCTGGCTCCATAATGTGCGTAACTTAAATGAGTATGCCAAATTAACTTGTTAACAAGTTCGTTTGGAATACATAATAACCAGTTGTTGCTGTCAGGGTGAGAGCGACGAAACAGAATGTTATTGGGCACAGTGTAATAGTTTCTAATGCTGTCTTGTGCTATGTCTCCTAATTACGACGAAATGAAATTTTCAAATGCAACTTGTTGAATATACATGAGGCTAAAATTTGCTTGGCACAAGTCGGTTGCGATGTCTTGCTGATTTTTGCTGAGAGAACGTATAGTGCGTTGGCTGCAATATTTTGTGTACCGGGAATGTGAACAATTGTAAAATTTAATTCCTGTAAATAAAGTTTCCATCTGCTTAACCTGTCGTGCGTAAATTTAGCGGGAAGTAAAAACTGTATAGCTCTGATCTGTGTAAACGGTAGTATGTCTTCCATAGAGAAAATGCCTAAATCTGGTAAATGCCCATACAACACATAATGTTTCAAGTTCTGTAACAGAATAATTTCGTTCAGCAGGTGACAGAATGCGACTTGCAAAGGCGATGTTTTTAATTACTGTAGCACCATCTTCTTCAATTCCCTGAAAAATGTGTACGCCTAAAGCTGTGTTAGAACTGTCGGTGGCAATGGAAAAATTTCTGGTAGGATCTGGGTGTGATAAAAGTGGTGCAATCAAATAAGCTTGTTTCAGATTAACAAATTCAGACTGTGCTTGGCTATCCCAGGACCAAACAGCGTTTTTACCCGTCAACTGACATAATCTAGGGGTGTCTAAAGCAGAGTAATGAATAAATTTACGGAAAAAGTTAATTAAACCCAAAAAGCTGCGTAGTTGTTTCTTCGTCGTTGGAACAGTAATGTCACGTAAAGCTTGAAGTGTTTCCGGGTCAGGCGTAATGCCTTCTGCCGAAATTACATGTCCAAGAAATTTTATAGAAGTTTTGCCAAGGTGTGATTTACTAAGATTAACTGTGAGTCCTTGTGCACGAAAAGTTTGTAACAGTTGTTCAAGAATCAAATTGTGTTCAGACCAATTAGCTACTGCAATAAGAATGTCGTCTACATACGTTTTGATTCTGTCTTTAAGTTCTGTCGGACGTATACTATTCAAACCGCGAATAAATGCTGCTGAAGAAATTGTTAAACCGAACGGCAATTTTCAAAACTGGTACCAGTCACCAAAACAGAGAAATGCTGTGTACTTTCTGCAGTTCAGATGGAGCTGAATTTGCCAAAATCCGGATTTTAAATCTAATGTGGAATAAACAGCAGTACCATGAAATTTCTTTAAAAGTTCTTCTGGTGTCTGTGGGCGATCTGTTTCATTAATAATAATGTCGTTCACATGACGTGAATCAAGTACGAGGCTAAGTGATCCATCCTTTTTCTTATCTGCCATTTTACACTTATTTCCACTCGGACAATGTTTTTTGATGTGAAAAATGCCGAGTTGCATTTTGATCCTAAAGCCACGTTAAACTGTAGGTTCCCCTATTGACTGGCTAAGTAAGTCAACTCAAAGGTCGGAGGAAAGCAGTGGCATACTGTAAGTAAGCTGTTTTGAAGCAGGCAAAAAGGAATACAAAACGTCTCAAAAATGAGATCGACAGGAAGTGCAAAATGGCTAAGCAGGGATGGCTAGAGGACAAATGTAAGGATCTAGAGGCTTATCTCACTAGGGGTAAGATAGATACTGCCTACAGGAAAATTAAAGAGACCTTTGGAGAAAAGAGAACTACTTGTATTAATATCGAGAGCTCAGATGGAAACCCAGTTCTAAGCAAAGAAGGGAAAGCAGAAAGGTGGAAGGAGTATATAGAGGGTCTATACAAGGGCGATGTACTTGAGGAAAATAGTATGGGAATGGAAGAGGATGTAGATGAAGATGAAATGGGAGATACGATACTGCGTGAAGAGTTTGACAGAGCGCTGAAAGACCTGGGTCGAAACAAGGCCCCTGGAGTAGACAACATTCTATTGGAACTACTGACGGCCCTGGGAGAGCCAGTCCTGACAAAAATCTACCATCTGGTGAGCAAGATGTATGGAACAGGCGAAATACCCTCAGACTTCAAGAAGAATATAATAATTCCAATCCCAAAGAAAGCAGGTGTTGACAGATGTGAAAATTACCGAACTATCAGTTTAATAAGTCACAGCTGCAAAATACTAACACGAATTCTTTACAGACGAATGGAAAAACTAGTAGAAGCCGACCTCGGGGAAGATCAGTTTGGATTCCGTAGAAATACTGGAACACGTGAGGCAATACTGATCTTACGACTTATCTTAGAAGAAAGATTAAGGAAAGGCAAATCTTCGTTTCTAGCATTTGTAGACTTAGAGAAAGCTTTTGACAATGTTGACTGGAATACTCTCTTTCAAATTCTAAAGGTGGCAGGGGTAAAATACAGGGAGCAAACGGCTATTTACAATTTGTACAGAAACCAGATGACAGTTATAAGAGCCGAGGGACATGAAAGGGAAGCAGTGGTTGGGAAGGGAGTAAGACAGGGTTGTAGCCTCTCCCCGATGTTGTTCAATCTGTATATTGAGCAAGCAGTAAAGTAAACAAAAGAAAAATTCGGAGTAGGTATTAAAATCCATGGACAAGAAATAAAAACTTTGAGGTTCGCCGATGACATTGTAATTCTGTCAGAGACAGCAAAGGACTTGGAAGAGCAGTTGAATGGAATGGACAGTGTCTTGAAAGGAGGATATAAGATGAACATCAACAAAAGCAAAACGAGGATAGTGGAATGTAGCCGAATTAAGTCGGGTGATGCTGAGAGAATTAGATTAGGAAATGAGACACTTAAAGTAGTAAAGGAGTTTTGCTATTTGGGGAGCAAAATAACTGATGATGGTCGAAGTAGAGAGGATATAAAATGTAGACTGGCAATGGCAAGGAGAGCGTTTCTGAAGTAGAGAAATTTGTTAACATCGAGTATAGATTTGTCAGGAAGTCATTTCTGGAAGTATTTGTATGGAGTGTAGCCGTGTATGGAAGTGAAACGTGGCCGATAAATAGTTTAGACAAAAAGAAAATTGAAGCTTTCGAAATGTGGTGCTACAGAAGAATGCTGAAGATTAGATGGGTAGATCACATAACCAATGAGGAAGTATTGAATAGGATTGGGCAGAAGAGAAGTTTGTGGCACAACTTGACCAGAAGAAGGGATCGGTTGGTAGGACATGTTCTGAGGCATCAAGGGATCACCAATTTAGTATTGGAGGGCAGCGTGGAGGGTAAAAATCGTAGAGGGAGACCAAGAGATGACTACACTAAGCAGATTCAGAAGGATGTAGGTTGCAGTAGGTACTGGGAGATGAAGAAGCTTGCTAGCATGGAGAGCTGCATCAAACCAGTCTCAGGACTGAAGACAAAAACAAAAACAACAACAACGCCATGTAGCGCTCTGTATGAAAATCACTGGCTGTGCTGTGGGCAGTCTGTGGCTGGGTGGCATTGTTGTAATATTCGCTATTCTAGTGTTGGGCTGTTGGCTGTTAACAGCGCGTAGCGTTGCGCAGTTGGAGGTGAGCCGCCAGCAGTGGTGGATGTGGGGAGAGAAATGGCAGAGTTTTGAAATTTGTAAGACTGGATGTCATGAACTGCTATATATATTATGACTATTAAGGTAAATACATTGTTTGTTCTCTATTAAAATCTTTCATTTGCTAACTATCCCTATCAGTAGTTAGTGCCTTCCGTAGTTTGAAGCTTTTATTTAGCTGGCAGTAGTGGCGCTCTCTGTATTGCAGTAGTTCGAGTAACCAAGATTTTTGTGAGGTAAGCGATTTGTGAAACGTGTAGATTAATGTTAGTCAGGGCCATTTTCTGTAGGGATTTTTGAAAGTCAGATTGCGTTGCGCCTAAAATACTGTGTGTCAGTTTAAGCACAGTCTTGTATAATTTTTCTAAGGGGACGTTTCATATGTCGACCCGTAGCCGTGGATACCTCACTGGATTCTTCTGATTTTTTCTTGTAGTTTGTGTAGTTAGTGTAGCTTTTGTTTATTGCTAGCGCGTTATTATAGAGAGAGAATTTCCTTTGTAGTTGTAGTTTTTCATTGTTGTACAGTAAAACAGTTGTGGCATGCATGTAGATTTGCAGCAAGCATTTTGCAGCTGCGCTTGCAATTAACGAGATATTATTTTCAGTGCTACGTTAATGTGTTCTCTTATTTTTGCTCTTCAAATTGTGCTTTTCTGTGTTATCGTGTGAAATATTGTGACAATAATGGCGTGTGAAAAACGTAATACTAGGCTCCAAAGTAATCTGAGAAATGACAGTGAAGACGAAAGCAGTGTGTTAGCGCCACCGACTAATGAATTAACTAATGTTCAAAGTAGTAATTTGGTAATTGTGCATAGGGAAATGGAGCGGGCTGCAAACAATGGTGTAGACAGTGAAACAATTAGTGAACAGGGAAGCATTATCGATCGATCGGTCGGCAACAGCTTGCCTCAGGAATCCGAAATGACAGGACACAATCTTGCAAATACTGTAGATTCAGGTTTTGCGTCCTCACCGATTTCTCAAATAAGTCAAGACACATTTTCTGCTTTTCAAACTGTGATATTGCCGGTTCAAATGCATTGCCGAATAGCGCTGAGGAACATGTTTCAGGCACCAGTGCATTGTTATTACAATTAATGCAACAAATGGGACAAAAGCTTCAAAAGTTAGACACAATGGAACAAAATCTTCAAAAGCTAGACACAATGGAACAAAATCAGAGACAAACACAGCAAAAGCTTCAAAAGTTAGACACAATGATACAAACACAGCAACAGTTAGACACAATGGAAAAAAATCAGAGACAAACACAGCAAAAGCTTCAAAAGTTAGACACCACACTTGAACAAACACGTGAAGCTTTAACTACTGAGCTACATAACATTGAATCGAAATGTCAAAAAGTCTGTAATGACGTAAAAACACAGATTTGTGAGCATTTCCAACCTATTTTTTCGCGGCATGAAAATGCATTACAGAATCACGAAGCAGCCATAAAAGAATTGCAAACTATTGTTCATGAAATCATGAGACCTTGCAAGCTAAAATTGACTCAGCTGCATCTACTGATTCGGTTACACAACTTGCAAAAACTCAAGAAAACTTAAAGGACACAGTAGATACTCTGAAAATTGGTTCAGAAAGACACATGGAGGAAATTAGTTCATTATCACAGAAAGTAGTTGAACTTTTGGATCAGCTAAATAATTTATCTACGAAGGTAGATGATAATCTGAATGACACAAAACCGGCAGTCTTTAATGACACAGAAGAGTGCGAACAAATTAGGAAATTCAAACAAAATCAGAATCAAATTAACACGCAACACCAAAGAGAAATCCGGGAAGTACAAGATCAGCTGAGTCTGGTAATACAAGAATTACCTATTTCAGAGGACACTCGCACTCCAATACGGGAAGAGGGACATAGAAATATGGAACAGCCACAAAATAATAACACAGGGCACTTCGGAAATTATGAAAGAAATTGACAAGGTACACCGAATTTTGAGACGGAACAGCTGAAACGACGTAAATTTAAGAATTCTGGCAACGACATTCATCCACAAGCGTGGCTTCATCAATTCTCTCATTGTTTTCCTCCCAATTGGCCATTAGAACACAGATTAGAATTTATGTGTGGCTACTTAGAGAATGAACCAGCTGTAAGAATGCGATCGGTCATTCACGATCGCCACAGTGAAGGAGAATTTTACCATGCCTTCCTCTCAGCATATTGGTCTCAAGCCACACAAGACCGAGTAAAACATGGCATCATAATGATGAAACATTTCGAACAATCTGAATTTTCCAGTCTTGTGAAATATTTTGAAGACATGTTGCACAAGAATCAGTACCTGTCAAACCCATCTGCATTTGCTTAATCAAATTACCTGAACATTTACGGCATATTATATTGGCAGGACGTTGCAAAGACGACATTGAAGCTTTTCAGGGACTCTTACAAGAATTAGAAATTGACACTGACAATCGCGGAACGCGAAAACAGGAACACAACAATTACAGGTCACATCCGTCGCAATTCCGCGATGAAAGAAATAATAACTGGACACGACAAGGCTATTCTCACAACACAAATCGTGACCAAAACCGACACCACCCGTATGACAACCGTTGGCAGAGTAGTAATAATTACAGGGAAGGATCACCTCTCCGCAGTAATGAATATAACAGAGACAATCACAGAAACATACAATATGGCAACCAGAACTATTATTGTCATGGGAGACAGAATAACTTCAGACGCAACGGTGCACCGTGCAGTGATAATTCAGGGAGAAATTCTCCACCACTTCACCGACAAGAAAGAAACTACAGAAACTACCGACATGACGACAGACGATATAATCGTAACGACAGACTTGAATTGCATCAGAACTGGCGAGATACAAACAGAGCAGGGCACTTTCGACAAGGTGAATTTGTAGAAGTTAGGTCTCCTAATCCCAATAACGCTGCGCACCAACAAAGGAACAGACAATGAGTTGCACCACAGGCAGCCGCGTACGCCGGCTGGATCAGAGAAAAATAACATAGGCGCTAACCTTGAGAAAAACTCCAGTATTCTTTACCTATGTATACCACATGATAATTGCGTTGAAGTTGAAACTCTGCGTACTAGGAAGAGTAAAGGTTTACACCACATTTCACATGTAAAACCGTTTATTGAAAGATAATCTGCTTTTTAACTTTGTCTTTGCCATAAAACTTTTCACTTCACATTTCTAGTATGCTTTGTCAGACTTAAGAAACTGTTAATATGCAACAATGTTTGAAGTTAAATATCCAGTCTAGAACCTAGGGAACATTTTTAAACATAAATTACGAATGCATTGTTATAGTGAACAGACGACACAGTGTTGTATTTGTACATTCTTGCTTGTTAGTTGCACGATTACGTAACAACTATCAGGCTTACATACTTAGGACATATACAGGTACTGCTAATGAGATTTTAATGCAACATTTTGGTTTACTTGAAGATACATTCTGGATTTAAAGTACTTTCTGTGAGATACCAAATAACTCAGTGGTTAGTTTATGTGACAACTACACGATTTTATCACGACGCTAGTAATGAGTGACAATTTACAATGTTGCTTTTGCGGTGTATCTGTTTTATATCTGCATAGTTTTCTGAATTATTCTGGAAAGTAAAACATGTTTTAGTAGTAACTTTTGTGGTATAGCTACACTGAGACAGCCTTTTCCGTAGTACAACAATACGTTACAGCACAGTACTTTCTTCATCACGGCAATAAGCATAATAACTAAGATATCTATACGCTAAGCATTTCACTTTTGTTTATCATGAGGTAAGTACATTGACTTCTGCAGAACTTAGCTTTCGGAGGACGATAACTACGACACTTCCACAGAGATTATCTTACAACATGACGCACAGTTTAGCGCTACAGTAAACGTATTTGAGTGATTAATTTGGTACTTAAAACATTTATTTTTAAAGATTTTTGAATTACAATGATATAAATGTTTTCCCTGATACATTTCATTCCATTACTGTAATCTCCAATACCTGAGGGTATAATTACATTAATCCTCATGGGGGTACACGCTTACTTTGTGTACCATATGTATGGCAAGCACAAGGAGCCTTAGCTAATATGGTATTTGCTTATACAATTTTACACATCGGTACCATATTTCTCTAACACAGTATTACACAGCTATCTGATTATTTGACAGAGAAACAAACATCTTTTTACTATGTCAGTGACACATCTTTACGCAATTACGCAGGTGGATAACTTCACACTTATGAAATTGTATTTTGTCTGTACTTTGAGAACTGTTCGTATTTTTTTGAAACCATTGTGATATTATGAGAGCTTTGAATGATGTATTTGGTATGGGAACATAATTTTTAAAGTATGTTTGAGGTAGATGACACTATTGAAATGAGCAGAGAATATTTATTAGGTTTTTAAATTATTGGAGGAAGCTACGACGATTTTGAGAGTTCACTGAGGTGTTATGATGATATTATTACGACGACGATGTGTATTATGCTGTTGAGATATGTTTATGATCAATAAGCTGATGCTATATGAGTTATTTGATTATGCTATGTATCTGTTATGACGAAATATTCAAGAAGTGTCGACGAATAAGGTAAGGGATAATGTGAAAAAGGTTGTTGGAAACCAAGAATCGTACTTTAAGAGTTATGAAATGTATGTAAATGTGTGAATGTATTACAATGCCGACGAAAATTTTTTGGACACTGTTATATCGATAGGATTTTGTTTCTACAGATTTGTAACGCAAATTCTTGACCTGTGAAATATTTTTATATGAGACTGTCACTGTAGCGGAAACTGCTGTCGTAAATATTTCGGTAAGAAAGTTAAGTGACCAGCTTCACATAATGCGTCAGGGGCACCCAGCTGCATGACAGACGCCTGGAAAAAAGCCATTAGTGTGTGCCTTTCAGAGGCACAAGTGGAAAAAAAGAGGCCATTATCCTCGCTACTGACATTCCTTTGCAGAAAGCATCATAAATACGACACCCTCAAACTTGAAAACATGATTACACTGTAGGGTTCTTAATTTATGATATTTACTGAAATGAAGTGATGAGAAACATTTCATGTCTATTGTCTTGCTAGTTGGATGATTGTTTACTGCATTATGAAATGCCTTATGGCTAGCGAATGACGTTTCACACCTTGCTTTGCCTATTTTGTTCAATATTTTGTTTCTAGCTGCACTGTAGCATTGGTTAAAATAAAATTTAATAGATGTACTAATATAGTTATTTTATGCCTACAGATCCAGTAAAAAAAATAATTTCATGATCTACTTCCAAGGAAACGAGGGAACATAAATAGACATTTCCCTTCACAGGAACTGCATAAATAATTTTTGTACAATTTGGTAACTTGTCTGCTAGAGTAAGTTCTCGTGATGCATCACCCTAGTGTTAAGATGTGACATAGGTATTAGACATGGCCATTTTTACTGTAATGATTTTTCTGCTTGAGCTTTGTCATGTTTAGATATAAGTTACTGCATTAGCTGCGGCTGTTTGCCAGGCATAGTGCTACTAAATTTCACTTTGTATTACTCTGTTAAGCTAGTTTTACAACTGATTTATTTTTCTTGTCGCTGCACATTGGCTCATATTAGTTGTAATGTTGCATTGCTTGGTAATTTAGATTTACTGTAGCTAGCTTTGCCAATTTCCATTTTTTTTGTTATTGCTATTTGTGTTAATTGTTTTGTGCTGCTGCATTGCCTCGTCCCTTAGTTTATGCATCTGAGCTCAGTAGATTTAAGTTAGCTTAAGAGGGGGTAGCCTATATAAGAGAATGAGTTGCGATGAATTTGAAGAAATGCACTGGGAGGTTATACGAGAAAAGTACAGAAAGCAGGTATAGATAGGACTTTTTGGAAATAATGAAGAACAAAGGGAGATCTCCAAGAAGTAAAGAAAGTTTTGTTTGCAAAATACTGCAGTAAAACAAACCCTGTCCTTTCCTTGTGTTATCCCACTATGTGTTTGTGTACCCTTGTGTATTTATGTTCTTCCTGTCTTTATATGTTTATCTGATGAGACTTATGCTGTAGAATTTTTCTAATACTCAGCTACATGAACTATGATGAGGAATACTGTTATCCTCAAATATAATTTGCATTAATAATATGTTATTTACTTTGTAAAGATGTTAGACATTATTAATTCTGTTTTGTTTTAATTCTCATGTGTGAAGTTGATGTTTCAATAATTATTCTGATCTTTTATGTATTTACTTACGTCATAATTCCTGTAACACTGATGTATATGTTTATTTCTATTCTTTTGTAAAGACCCTATTACTACAAATGTTATCTGTATTATTATGTTTTAATGATGTATTTTGTACCTTTGTAATTGTATTCTTATGCTATAAAATTGTAATTGACACCAGCTCATCAAATTAAGTAACTTGTAGGTTACATTTCACTGCACACGTTTCTGTTGGTCGTAGTATATGCACAATATGTGAAAAAAAGGAGGACTGTTAGTGTTTGCACGTCTGTTAATAATTCAGCAAGGGACTGGATAACAGCATTGCTGGCTCTAAGGACATTTCAAAAAAAAATTTTTGTGAGTGCACAAGTGGTGGTTCATGGACTTGCTATATTGTCCACAAGACTCTTCGATGATGATTGTGCACCTGAACAGTCGCAACAGATGGCTACTGGCTGTCTCCACAAGGACTACAGTGGGTCTGCATCTTTGATGGGCCACCAATACCATTATTTCTACAAGGACTACAGTGGGTCTGCACGTTTGATGGCCCACCAATACCATTATCTCTACAAGGAGTATAGTGGACCTGCATCTTTGATGGCCCACCAATACCGTAATCTCTACCAGGACTACAGTGGGTCTACTCTGTGATGACCTACCTACCAATATTCTTCAAAACTTCGATTGACTCTGCTGTGGGTTTGCTCTGTTGTGGCCCATTACCTGTCTCCATGTCAAGAGTCAGCACTGTCTTTCCGTTGGAAGGACAACACTACTTCTTCAAGATTGCATGGAAATCCACTACTTCCGTGTGCATTTTCTTTTACTGCTCAGACTTTGAGAAAAACACTGCAATTTTACTGTGATGAATAATCAGGACTGTCTTTATTGACTGTGAGAAAATTTTAGCTTTTGACCAACATTGTATCAATAAGTGTGTGCCTTTGATTTCTTTGTTATTGTAATTATAAAAAATTTTTTTCAAATCTGTATTGGCCCTGCCCAAAACAATTTGTAAAATTTTTTGTGGGGAGCATGGGGGCTATGTAAGTAAGCTGTTTAGGTTTTTATACTGGCAAGGCCATGTAGCGCTCTGTATGAAAATCACCGGCTGTGCTGTGGGCAGTCTGTGGCTGGGTGGCATTGTTGTAATATTCGCTATTCTAGTGTTGGGCTGTTGGCTGTTAACAGCGCGTAGCGTTGCGCAGTTGGAGGTGAGCCGCCAGCAGTGGTGGATGTGGGGAGAGAAATGGCGGAGTTTTGAAATTTGTAAGACTGGATGTCACGAACTGCTATATATATTATGACTATTAAGGTAAATACATTGTTTGTTCTCTATTAAAATCTTTCATTTGCTAACTATCCCTATCAGTAGTTAGTGCCTTCCTTAGTTTGAAGCTTTTATTTAGCTGGCAGTAGTGGTGCTCTCTGTATTGCAGTAGTTCGAGTAACCAATATGTTTGTGAGGTAAGCGATTTGTGAAATGTATAGGTTAATGTTAGTCAGGGCCATTTTTTTGTAGGGATTTTTGAAAGTCAGATTGCGTTGCGCCTAGAATATTGTGTGTCAGTTTAAGCACAGTCTTGTATAATTTTTCTAAGGGGACGTTTCAATACCACCTCCAACAGGACCATGTCTATTAAAGCACTGTGGTGTTCAAACCAATCTTCCAACTGATGACTGCTTTACTTTACTATGGGTTCCAAAGTTAATGATCTTTGGGTTATTAACATTTTTGAGTTTTCATGCTGTAGCTTTAATTCCAGTAAACGAAAGTAACCGGCCGAGCACTGTCATTGTTCGAGTTGTCAAGGTGGTAGACGACGATGCTGTCGACCCCAGTTACAATCTCGGTAATCGCTACGTTTTAGTCGAATACATCTGTGTGCCTTTCTGTGTATTTCAATATGTACTTTTATACGCTTGGTACACATCCAACTTGATATCTGATAGAATTGTATTTAGCATCATGAATCAGATGTGTTTTCCGAGCAATATATCAGACAACACGTCAGTGTATCGAGATTTCGTTTGTGTGTTGCGCATGGTGCAAGAAATATTTGTGTTTTGCTTGCTTCTGTGATAGGTTTCACCCCACTGAATGCGAGCAAGCTCACGAATAGACTGTCAATAATTGGTATTACGCAATAATACACTTACAAAGTGTATTTTTGCATTATGTATCCCAATGAAAATAACTGTAAATAGATTATATATCTACTTGCTTATTACTCACGCTTCTCGATGCTTTCCTCAAAAAATAATAGAAAAATAGAGAGAGAGAGAGACAGAGAGAGAGAGAGAGAGACAGACAGAGAGAGAAAACAGAAATGTATTTCAAATGTCAGCACGATGACGCCATGTTCGTCTCGTGATATAAAGCAAGGATAGTTGAAAGGTAATATCTCGTTGTACTAGCGATATGTATGGCGACAGGGCTCTTTCTTTTCTTCTGCGAACAACCAAAACAAAATTCAGTAACAAAGTGGTAAGAACACCTATGCAGTGCGCCAATTAAACGCACAGCCTTTCTTGGTTATTTTGTTAATCGTTAACAATTGTCCATAACGCAGTAAACATCCTTGATTACTGATATGTTATTACTACCATTGTTATTGTTATTCTTCAACTCACAACAGCTTACCTATCACTCATTGCTGCCGATGCACGTAACGAATGGATCAGGAAGAATGGAATGTGGGATGTTTCATCACGGAGAATATACACATTTATCTCGGGTCTTGTGTTCAGGGTAATACGAAAATCTCAGTATGAGACGACGACAACGGGATGCTGGTGATGCAGGCAATAATACCCAACTATTTCTGTCAACTTAACACCATGACGACAGACAAATTGGCATCTCAGTGTATTTTGATTATAATTCGTAAGCCTTCTTGCGACCTCGTCCTAATACCTCGTGGGAGCAGGCATAATATTTTCCTTATTGAACACCGAGCAATAACAGAAAAAGACAGTAGGTGGAAGGATACAAACAAACAATCAGACTCATGGGTGTGGATCCAGTTCATCATTAGAAGACTAAACAAGAGGGAAACGTTACGAAAGCAATGAATATGCTGGTTAGTATACATTATTTGTATAGATCTGAAGATGTTTGACACAACTGGTAGGAGAAAACGCTGCATATTAACCAAACCCCGCACCTCTTCTCCGTATCCTCCTATGACACGAGCACAGGATTCTCCTCACATACCGCTACAGAGCTGTTCCTAGCACAGTTGAGAATTGACAACATCGTCACAAACATTTGGCAACACTGTGACAGTGCAATCACTTCTGCATATGGTACTGAATTGACTCGCTAAATTCACTTGATATTCCCTTTCCATTTGAATGACTTGTGCTATACAATCCTCATATAAACCAGGACACTGAGACAGAAAAATCAATTTTTTGGCTAAAGAAATGCTATTCTTCACATAAGTGACAATCTGTATAATCGTTCACGAGGCTGAGCGACAAATACTATGATGAGAGTGGTGTGCTGGCAGCAGTGTGTCTGTGGCCCCGTGGTACTGGCCGTGTCTCATGTCGCAATGGCTCAATGAGTCATCAGTTCTAACCGTAGTAGGGGCCAGCATGTGTGAGCTTTTTTTCTGATTTATTTTATGGAGCTGCGAATTTCCAGAAAAAATTCTGTAACGAAATTGGAAGAAAACCTTTACACATCAAGTACTCTTGGTAGCTCGACTCAGTAAGTTGTGTTAATGGTCATAGATCTCGGCTTTCTGACTGCCAAGCTGCTTCACAATACAAGTGTCTCAGAAGAAATTCGAATTGACTGTCAACAATACGAAATTCAATATTGTTCTTCACTTAAGACTCACATGCCAGGGTGATAAATATGAAGGAAATGAACCTCTCGATTACTATAGGGCCTCTCTGCTAAATTTCCACAGTAGCAATTAGGAACTCTCTGCAGACATTTGCTAATAGCGGCTCTAGCAACTTACTTTTTCTCTGGGTAGCTTCAAATACGGACAATTTTTCGTCTTAAATTCAATTGAATATTTCAAATATCACTTTTGAACAGCGTTCACTTCTCCATTAATTAATGCATGGACCTCAAAACTAGCATCTTGCCTGCGTAGCTATAAGGCAGGTTCTGAAAGGTATTGACACAATGTTTTGCATTCATTTAACATAGGGAATCAAAGAAAGAAACCAAACACATTACATTGCATTTACGCTCTCTGCCATGACAAACACATATGAATCGATGTTAAAAATAAATTATTTGAAGAATCTCCTGTGAAAGGAAAAAGAACAGGATGTGACACTTCAAGGCGCACTGGATCACAAACAACGAAATTAATTCTCTGGCACATTGGTGTATTGCATACAAAACGGTTTTGTGCCTCCGTAGGTATCGAGTGTGAAACACAAATCGTAGACAGATTTTATGGGTCACCACTCAATAACATTAAAACATTTTACACCATCGAGAGTGAGGAATGGAGTAGATGATGTTGGTAGAAGGCGAGGCAGTACAGCGCCTCAGTCCCTGTCAGTAGGCAGCAAACGGGTCCCAGAGAACTCAGACGCATGTGGTGTTCAGAGGCAGATGTTCGGCCAAGAAAGCTCACTAAAATATTGTTGAATCAAACTACTGTTACCAATGTGACAGAAGGCGAAATATATTGTAGATTCGCTAGAATTACACTCATAGCTTCAGCACCGAGAGGAAAGGAGCGATAAAAGTCTTGTCGACATGTGCTTTCCGTTGCCAGATGATGTATTAGCTAGTCTCGCGTTTCACCTCAAGACTACTGTCGTAGTCAAGAGTGATCTACTCAGACTGCAGTCAAGACCGCCTCCGGGAAGTGCCGCAGTCTACATTGTTGTCAGATCGAGCATATTGCCAGACATAGAATTCCGAGGGGAGTGCGACTGTATTGTCCACCTTATGGCGTTCAATTCTTTTGTATAAGACTATATCTACAACACACATTGCACGCTAAAGACCAAGATAAATTTTTAAAAAGTTAGTTTATGAGAGCAACGTTAACTACAGGGCTATTACAAATGATTGAAGCAATTTCATAAATTCACTGTAGCTCCATTCATTGACATATGGTCACGACACACTACAGATCGTATAAAAACTCATAAAGTTTTGTTCGGCTGAAGCCGCACTTCAGGTTTCTGCCGCCAGAGCGCTCGAGAGCGCAGTGAGACAAAATAGGGACAGAAGCCGAGAAAGCGTATGTCGTGCTTGAAATGCACTCACATCAGTCAGTCATAACAGTGCAACGACACTTCAGGACGAAGTTCAACAAAGATCCACCAACTGCTAACTCCATTCGGCGATGGTATGCGCAGTTTAAAGCTTCTGGATGCCTCTGTAAGGGGAAATCAACGGGTCGGCCTGCAGTGAGCGAAGAAACGGTTGAACGCGTGCTGGCAAATTTCACGCGTAGCCCGCGGAAGTCGACGAATAAAGCAAGCAGGGAGCTAAACGTACCACAGCCGACGGTTTGGAAAATCTTACGGAAAAGGCTAAAGCAGAAGCCTTACCGTTTACAATTGCTACAAGCCCTGACACCCGATGACAAAGTCAAACGCTTTGAATTTTCGGCGCGGTTGCAACAGCTCATGGAAGAGGATGCGTTCAGTGCGAAACTTGTTTTCAGTGAGGAAGCAACATTTTTTCTTAATGGTGAAGTAAACAGACACAATGTGCGAATCTGGGCGGTAGAGAATCCTCACGCATTCGTGCAGCAAATTCGCAATTCACCAAAAGTTAACGTGTTTTGTGCAATCTCACGGTTTAAAGTTTACGGCCCCTTTTTCTTCTGCGAAGAAAACGTTACAGGGCACGTGTATCTGGACATGCTGGAAAATTGGCTCATGCCACAACTGGAGACCGACAGCGCCGACTTCATCTTTCAACAGGATGGTGCTCCACCGCACTTCCATCATGATGTTCGGCATTTCTTAAACAGGAGATTGGAAAACCGATGGATCGGTCGTGGTGGAGATCATGATCAGCAATTCATGTCATGGCCTCCACGCTCTCCCGACTTAACCCCATGCGATTTCTTTCTGTGGGGTCATGTGAAAGATTCAGTGTTTAAACCTCCTCTACCAAGAAACGTGCCAGAACTGCGAGCTCGCATCAACGATGCTTTCGAAATCATTGATGGGGACATGCTGTGCCGAGTGTGGGAGGAACTTGATTATCGGCTTGATGTCTGCCGAATCACTAAAGGGGCACATATCGAACATTTGTGAATGCCTAAAAAAAACTTTTTGAATTTTTGTATGTGTGTGCAAAGCATTGTGAAAATATCTCAAATAATAAAGTTATTGTAGAGCTGTGAAATCGCTTCAGTCATTTGTAGTAACCCTGTATAGCGTTCGAAGTACTCATAGTATTGTATACAGTGTGTAAACGCCTTCCAATGCCCACTAGAGGATGACAAGGATACACAGTCTCGCTTCAGTATCATAAATACGCCTCAGTTTGTGGATGAACTCAGACTTAGGTTAATAATCGTTTTGAATATTTAGCAGTACTCTACGCATTGGTGTTAAACTCGTTTTCAACCGTTGATTCTCACAGCTACAGGAACACTACTTGTGATACCTCTTAGACAAAACACGAACTGTGGGAAATTTGTTTTACAACCTTTGTACCTGGATAAAGAGCTTTTCCTATTTGCGATATCTATGAATGTTGCTGCATAAGACGATTTAAGAAGAAACAAAATTCCTTCAGCTACGACAATGTTTAAGGAAATCGCCTTAACGGCACTAAATCGTGGTTTGTGAATCGTTTACCGCCCGTACTCTGCCGCATTTCGCTGGTTGGAAGGCAAAAATTTCACGGAAGGAAAAGGGGGACGAAATGTCTCCCACTGGAAGGTCATGTTGTTTTATTTAAATGATTACAGAATCAGGTAAAACGAACAGTGAGGTTGTCAGTATAAGCACATTACTCTTGCCAGTATGATGTTGCACTGTCCAGGGCCTGTAATGATAAAGGGCCCGTTTAGGTCAGGCATATTGTATACAGAAGTGAAAGAGAGAGCACCACTACATTCTACAATCCGTATGCATTGCATACACACAGAAGTTACTATTACAGTGTACTTATGGAGCCCAGTAAGTGAATTGCGTATTTTCCAGTGAGAAAGAGCACTGGCAAACAGTCTTTGCTACATTTGTTACTTAAACTGGTGTCACTCTGAGCTAGAATTTATTAAGGCCCTACATGCATACTAGGCTTCCAACTTCACATTTTTGCCACACTAGGTCGATGGTCGTCTTCAGAAACGCCGTCATCGAGATGAACGACGGTTCGGAACGGGCAGCGTGCCACTGTCTCAAGTTGGTGGGAGCAGTACTACGCTATGGGAGATATTTTCCAGCGCTTGCATGAGACCTGTGTTAGTAGTAATCGAAGACACCCTGACAGCTGCGAAATACCCGTATCCCTTATGGTTGACGTCTTCTCCGACGGCGATGTCATCCTCCAGCAGTATAATTGTCTGTGTCTCGGAGCCAGAACCGTGCTTCAGTGGTCTGAGGAACATTATAGTGAACTCAAGTTGATGTTGATCAAATTAGCCTGAGGTAAATCCTATGGAACCCATATTGGTAGCTATAGGGCGCCATCACCCCGTACGGAAATTAGCGGCTCTTATTTACGCGATTTGCATAACCTATCCGTAGACGTCTAATGCCACATACCTCCACAAACCTGCCATCAAACTGTCGGATTCCTTACACACAGGATCAGTAATGTATTTCGTTCCAAAGATGGAGAAACTATTAAGCAGGTGGTCATAATGTTTTGTCTCATCAATGTACACTCCTGGAAATTGAAATAAGAACACCGTGAATTCATTGTCCCAGGAAGGGGAAACTTTATTGACACATTCCTGGGGTCAGATACATCACATGATCACACTGACAGAACCACAGGCACATAGACACAGGCAACAGAGCATGCACAATGTCGGCACTAGTACAGTGTATATCCACCTTTCGCAGCAATGCAGGCTGCTATTCTCCCATGGAGACGATCGTAGAGATGCTGGATGTAGTCCTGTGGAACGGCTTGCCATGCCATTTCCACCTGGCGCCTCAGTTGGACCAGCGTTCGTGCTGGACGTGCAGACCACGTGAGACGATGCTTCATCCAGTCCCAAACATGCTCAATGGGGGACAGATCCGGAGATCTTGCTGGCCAGGGTAGTTGACTTACACCTTCTAGAGCACGTTGGGTGGCACGGGATACATGCGGACGTGCATTGTCCTGTTGGAACAGCAAGTTCCCTTGCCGGTCTAGGAATGGTAGAACGATGGGTTCGATGACGGTTTGGATGTACCGTGCACTATTCAGTGTCCTCTCGACGATCACCAGTGGTGTACGGCCAGTGTAGGAGATCGCTCCCCACACCATGATGCCGGGTGTTGGCCCTGTGTGCCTCGGTCGTATGCAGTCCTGATTGTGGCGCTCACCTGCACGGCGCCAAACACGCATACGACCATCATTGGCACCAAGGCAGAAGCGACTCTCATCGCTGAAGACGACACGTCTCCATTCGTCCCTCCATTCACGCCTGTCGCGACACCACTGGAGGCGGGCTGCACGATGTTGGCGCGTGAGCGGAAGACGGCCTAATGGTGTGCGGGACCGTAGCCCAGCTTCATGGAGACGGTTGCGAATGGTCCTCGCCGATACCCCAGGAGCAACAGTGTCCCTAATTTGCTGGGAAGTGGCGGTGCGGTCCCCTACGGCACTGCGTAGGATCCTACGGTCTTGGCGTGCATCCGTGCGTCGCTGCGGTCCGGTCCCAGGTCGACGGGCACGTGCACCTTCCGCCGACCACTGGCGACAACATCGATGTACTGTGGAGACCTCACGCCCCACGTGTTGAGCAATTCGGCGGTACGTCCACCCGGCCTCCCGCATGCCCACTATACGCCCTCGCTCAAAGTCCGTCAACTGCACATACGGTTCACGTCCACGCTGTCGCGGCATGCTACCAGTGTTAAAGACTGCGATGGAGCTCCGTATGCCACGGCAAACTGGCTGACACTGACGGCGGCGGTGCACAAATGCTGCGCAGTTAGCGCCATTCGACGGCCAACACCGCGGTTCCTGGTGTGTCCGCTGTGCCGTGCGTGTGATCATTGCTTGTACAGCCCTCTCGCAGTGTCCGGAGCAAGTATGGTGGGTCTGACACACCGGTGTCAATGTGTTCTTTTTTCCATTTCCAGGAGTGTATTTTCCTCCCACCTACGCACACATCGCGAAAACATCATGGAGGTACAATCAGAGAGATTCGAGCTTGCATTGAGGCTTACCAGAAATCGTTCACCAGCCGGCCGGAGTGGCCGTGCGGTTCTAGGCGCTACAGTCTGGAGCCGAGCGACCGCTACGGTCGCAGGTTCGAATCCTGCCTCGGGCATGGATGTGTGTGCTGTCCTTAGGTTAGTTAGGTTTAATTAGTTCTAAGTTCTAGGCGACTGATGACCTCAGCAGTTAAGTCGCATAGTGCTCAGAGCCATTTGAACCATTTGAATCGTTCACCTAGCGCATCATTCGCGGCTAGAACAGAAAAGAGTGCCGAAATGACAGGGGCACGCAAAGACCCTCCCGCGATACCATAAGATAGCTTGCAGCTTACAGAGTATGATGTAGTTGTACGCAAAACAAAATACTTGAAGAAATAATTATTTATACTGAGCATTTCATTTACTTAACGTTTTTGTTAAAGATTGCACTACGTGGAAATGAGGATAACAACAAACTAGTAAATCAGCATTAGGTCTACTGGTAATTTCCAAGATCACTTGCAAGCGATATACATTGAGCACGTCATTATCATGGCCCCAGATATCGATTAGTTGCTGCTTTTGTTTACAGTGCACTATACTCCGATTAAAATTACTTTGTGACTGATGTCTCAGCAAGTGTAGCGGTTCGGCAGAAGTAAATTGACGACACAGCAGAGCAATGTTTTAGTCTCTGATAGACTAAGGAATATGAGTTAAAAGTCGCTACTTCAGGAGCTGAATTATCTGCAAATACTGTTTGCTGTTATTATGGTTTTTTGTCGAGATGTGTGTTGCGTGGTAGTAACGAACAGTACATATTTCAACACCTGTATTGGTTACGGAAAAAACAATAGCTCTTGACTTCGTACTCAACACACGGAATTGTCGATGATGAAGATCTGGATGACAAGTAAGATGAGTTAAATTGCGGTTATCTCTTGCCAGTGTTGTCAACGGTTTTAATAAAATCGGAGTCTGGCACCATGACAGTCACGCGTTCAATGTATATCACTTGCAAGTGACAGGAAATCACCGGTCTACTTACTATTCTGAATGATTTACTATCTCTTTAGTTGCTGTATTATCTGAAAAGAACAGTGGGGAAGGAGATGTGACTGGTATTTAAGTGCCTCAAGAAGTTCCATTAGCTTATAAATTTTTATTTTCCTCTTCTAAAATCTTCTGCAATTCGTAAGAACGTGCGTTCTATTAGTACCTCAGAGTTACTGCTGAAGAGTTGTTGATGAATTCCCAAACGAGCAGATAGAAAGAATATGTGTCTTAAGACCACGCAGAATCTGTACACGCTCTTAAGAGGAGACACCTTCGGACAAGTAAAGCCTAGTTCACGTGTTGACACTAGGTTGCAGGCAATTGCGCTACCGGCCACTGCGCAAGCGCGGCGTGCGTTTGCGCAACTCGTTGGTGAAACTAAACACTTTCGGGTTGTTCCAATTTTGGCGACACTAGTTGCACTAGTTTTGAGGTTATGTGTGTTCGTAGAGTGTAGACAAACTCAAATATGAAGTGGGAAACGGAGAATAATGTTCGCTTTTTGGATATCTATGCTTTGCATAGGTGTTTGTGGGATTTCAATCATGCTGATTACAAAAATAAGCAACATATTGCTGCCGCTGAGACCGTCATGTGCGATCATAACATAAATGGTTTGACAATATCTGAGCTGCAGGGCAAAATGTATTGAGTTAAGAGCACATATACAACTGAATTAAGAAAAATAGAAGCAAGTGGAATTCTAGCTGTGGCAATGCTCTCGTGTACAAGACTAAAATCCCATCGTTCGCATTGGCCAACTCTTTGTTAAGGAATATTCCAGAATGAGGAATATTGTTGACAGGAGGGAAGGCTATACAAATTCAGGAAGGTGCATTGTTTATTCAATATTCATCTGTTTAAAACGTCGCTGCAGTGCTCCCCATTCACATATGTTAGAATTTTGAGATGTTGCCACTGTACATATCTATCTTCAAGAGAGTAGTTTGCAAACCATTCTCTTCTTAATGCGTCATGCTTCGAATAATTATTGTTGCTAATGTTAGTAACTGTTACTGTTAATGTTAATAATTATTGGTGTTAATGAAAAGCGTCATCACCAACTAAAACCGTATCTTACAGCATGCCGAGTGGATTGTAATGCACACAATATTTGACATGTAATTTAAGTTCTGGCGACAATGCTTCATGCATTACAGTACCTTTATTCCTTATCACATAACTAACTCTATTTAGAAGAAACGTGAACAGTTCTGGTGACGTTCTAAGATAATTAAAAGAACTTCTTGTATCTTCCGTTAGCCAGCCGCTGGTGGCCGAGCAGTTCCAGGCGCTTCAGTGTGATGTCCTTAGGTTAGTTAGGTTTAAGTAGTTCTAAGTTCTAAGGGACTGATGACCTGAGATGTTAAGTCCCATAGTGCTCAGAGCCATTTGAACCATTTTTTTATCTTCCGTTATAAATGGTTCAAATGGCTCTGAGCACTATGGGATGTAACATCTACGGTCATCAGTCCCCTAGAACTTAGAACTACCTAAACCTAAGTAACCTAAGGACATCACACACATCCATGCCCGAGGCAGGATTCGAACCTGCGACCGTAGCGGTCACGCGGTTCCAGACTGAAGCGCCTAGAACCGCACGGCCACACCGGCCGGCTATCTTCCGTTATAGATTATTTCAGCAAGGATGCTGAGCAACCGAGCTGACGTCTTTTCTTCATCTAGTCACGAATTGAAACACATATCTTATTTTTACTAATGCAGCGATTCCACGCAACAAGCTTTAACTCCATCACAACTCGTGCGACGTGGAGCTCCCAAGGTTTTCATTTCAGACACGACTCAGAGACCCACAAAACGACGAAACTGAAGTATACACTGGTGTCTAGCGTGTCATATATGAAACCACTTGCGCGCAACCAAATTCGTCGTGTAAACTAGGCTTAATACATTGGTATACATAATGTCGCATGGTGAATGCTTCCTTACCTCTGAATATCGTGACTTTGCATTGCGTTTCTCAGCAACATGTCCATTCCGTCGATTTCCTCGCAGGTCTTCTTGGATTGAGTTCGTCATGGCGGTGTCCGTAGCATCCAATGGTGTGACGTTGATTCGCCCGACACGCTGCAGTTCGCTAATAAACGGACGAGTTTCGTCAAATTTTTCTTCTAATAAGTTTCGAAGAGTGCCTACCGATGTCTGTTGAAGGGCTATAGGTCCGCTCGCAGAGGACTACAATCTCGGTTCAACGTTCCTTCCCTTCTCGCTGGCCACAAGAAGCATGATAGACAGCTGACGTGGCGTGATCACTAATTCAACGATGTATTATCAAAACCACACAACACTGTGTTGTTTATCGAGGCAAAATCACGCATTTTTTCCACTCGACACGAGTTGCCTAGAAGACTGTAGTCGGGGACGATACACCCTCGAACACTTCTTGTATTAACCTGAATAACTCAAGAGCAGAGAACATCGATAGCGCTTCCATAGAACAGCCGTTGCTAGGCAACTGCCTAGCTCGTTAAGGGTACAGGAATTAAAAAATAACAATGAAAATGTTCTTCTTTTCAATTAGGCATCTGAGTAGAGAGTCACGCACAGTCATCAAGCATACATACATATATTCACAGCCATCAAAATACTTGCACCTGATCCAATACAAATTTACAGTTACCAACCAACTTATGTTAATTCTTCGTTCCCACACAATAACATAAAAAGTAAAATACAGCTGCACCACATGATTAATGTTGGTAACACAAATACACGCAAGCTATACATTTGTTACACTCAAAATAATTGTTTCATATTTTTTCCTTTTCTAAAATAACGTGTTTGTCATAATTTCAAACGTTTATGTATGACGTTTCATATCGTCAAATTATATACTTAGAGAAACCTGATTATGAATGTGATGTTGCCCTGGTTATACACATACAACTTTGGACTGTGTAATTAATTTATGAGAGACAGAACAAACATTCATGTCAAGGCGCTGATATTTTTTATAGAGCGTTTCGAACAGAAGGCATTAAGTAATGCGGAACTAAAACCATACTGCAGCCTCTTTTATGTGGATGGCACGTTTCTTGTATGGCCACATAATAAGGACGAGGCACACAAATAGCACGAAATTCTAAAGAACGGCCATCGGAGTTAGGAAGTGACGTCGGTCTCCTGTTCTCATATATACTGATGTACAGAAGAGATGAAAAGCTCTACGACACGGTGTTTACAGGAAGCCTGCAAATTCAAACAGGTACTTAGACCCCACTTCCCATCACCATCCAAACCAGAAGCAAGTAGCTCCAAACATTCGGTCTTCGCATGTATTCCGCATCAGTAACAGTAAGAACCGGCCGCGGTGGCCGAGCGGTTCTAGGAGCTTCAGTCCGGAACCGCGCGACCACTACGGTCGCCTCGGGCATGGATGTGCGTGATGTCCTTTGGCTAGTTAGGTTTAAGTAGTTCTAAGTTCTAGGGGACTGATGACCTCAGATGTTAAGTCCCATAGTGCTCAGAGCAATTTTTGAAAGTAACACCTTGCCATCAGAACCAAATTTTTCGAAGAAATATTTATTAGCTAACGACGATGATGACGTGTCCATAAATAACGTCTTGAATCGAAGCGGTAATAATAATGCAGACAAGAAGAACTAGCAACCTCCATCTCTTTGTGCGAGGTTAAAGTTTGTTACTGCAGTAAATGACTGCATACATAAAATTCTTCGGAAGTCTTTCTCTCGACCTACAACGGAACTGATCGACGGCCTCCACGCTGCAGGAGTCTATGAGGCGACGTGTAGAAAAATTGGAAATTTGTGGTAAGGTCTTTTGGGATCAAACTGCTGCGGTCATCGGTCCCTAAGCTTACGCACTACGTAAGCTACTTTAAACTAACTCACGCTATGGACAACACACACATACCCATGCCAGAGGGAGGACTCGAACCGACGTGGAGAGCCGCGCGGACCGTGGCAAGGCGCCCTTCACCGCGCGGCTGCATCGACGTGTGGTTGTGGCAAAGTATGGATGGTGGTTTCGCTAAATGAGGGTCACTGCAGCAACCGAAGACTCTGAGAGGGTAAGAAACAAAGGAGGTCATATCGATATGCGGCGGGTAAATGTGCTCCAAGAGAGGCGCGCCCACGTGTAGGTGGAAATGAATGATGTTTGAGAGTGCCCCTTGTATCAGAACCAAGAAAGTGATCCGCCGGTGTGGGGTAAGCCAGACTACCGTGTAGAACATTCTCCACGATAACTCCCATTGTTCGTATCATTCACAACGCGTGCAGGTCTTACTACCTACGGAATTACTTCCGTGGCGACGGTGCTTTCGCTGGTTTGTCGCAAAGGCCACCACGGTGCTGCGTTTTCTGTCGCCCACCGTACTCACAATTGAGGCCGCCTTCACGGCAGACGATATTCTCAGCTTTCATAATACCTACCTGTGGACTGCAGAGAATCTCCATGGTACACGACTGGCCACTAAAATTGCTACACCACGAATATAACGTGCTACAGACGCGAAATTTGACCGACAGATAGAAGATGCTGTGATATGCAAATGATTAGCTTTTCAGAGCATTCACACAAGGTTGGCGCCGGTGGCGACACCTACAACGTGCTGACATGAGGAAAGTTTCCAACCGATTTCTCATACACAAACAGCAGTTGACCGGCGTTGCCTGGTGAAACGTTGTTGTGATGCCTCGTGTAAGGAGGAGAAATGCGTACCATCACTTTTCCGACTTTGATAAAGGTCGGATTGTAGCCTATCGCGATTGCGGTTTATCATATCGCGACATTGCTGCTCGGGTTGGTCGAGATCCGATGACTGTTAGCAGAATATGAAATCGGTGGGTTCAGGAGGGTAATACGGAATGCCTGCTGGATCCCAACGGCCTCGTATCACTGGCAGTCGAGATGACAGGTATCTTATCCGCATGGCTGTAACGGATCGTGCAGCCACGTCTCGATCCCTGAGTCAACAAATGGGGACGTTTGCAAGACAACAGCCATCTGCACGAACAGTTCGACGACGTTTGCAGCAGCATGGACTATCAGCTCGGAGACCGTGGGACTGCGGTTACCCGTGACGCTGCATCACAGACAGGAGCGCCTGCGATGGTGTACTCAACGACGAACCTGGGTGCACGAATGGCAAAACGTCATTTTTTCGGATGAATCCAGGTTCTGTTTACAGCATCATGATGGTCGCATCCATGTTTGGCGACATCGCAGTGAGCGCATATTGGAAGCGTGTATTCGTCATCGCCCGGCGTGATGGTATGGGGTGCCATTGGTTACACGTCTCGGTCACCTCTTGTTCTCATTGACGGCACTTTGAACTGTGGACGTTACATTTCAGATGTGTTACGACCCGTGGCTCCACCCTTCATTCGATCCCGGCGAAACCCTACATTTCAGCAGGGTAATGCACGACCGCATGTTGCAGGTCCTGTACGGGCCTTTCTGGATACAGAGAATGTTCGACTGCTGCCCGGGCCAGCACGTTCTCCAGATCTCTCATCAATTGCAAACATCTGGTCGATGGTGGCCGAGCAACTGGCTCGTCACAATACGGCAGTCACTACTCTTGATGAACTGTGGTATCGTGTCGAAGCTGCGTGGGCAGCTGTACCTGTACACGCCATCAAAGCTCTGTTTGACTCAATGCCCAGGCGTATCAAGGCCGTTATTACGGCCAGAGGTGGTTGTTCTGGTACTGATTTCTCAGGATCTATGCACCCAAATTGAGTGAAGATGTGATCATATGTCAGTTCTAGTACAATATATTTGTCCAATGAATACCCGTTTATCATCTGAATTTCTTCTTGGTGTAGCAATTTTAATGGCCAGTAGTCTATAAGGCGGCAAACCATCAGCAACGGCTCAATGTCCGTGCGGAGACTGTTGACGGTTGCCTTGTGTAACCATTCATCCTTCTACAACGCCTCACGGACGAGACATATCTACACTTCTGCAGGTGACTCCGTCTTTCCTGCTGGATGGTGTGCCTTTTGTGGTACGAAGCGTGGTGTGACTGCTAGATGATGGTACTCCAGCCCACTGCCCTCGTGACTGTGGAGGTAAAACATTAGCACAGACTGAACGTCCCTATTTGCCTGATGAGTTCTCACGCGGTCTTTCAGTCACTGAAATTTTCACTCCCAAAAATCTCTTATCTCCATCTTCAAATGGGTATACCTCCCTTGGAACCCATTTCAAGCCATATTTTCACGTGACCAGTTTTGTTCCTTAACCTGCGAAGGATCGTTTCCTGCAACTTGGCTCCTTATATTAAAATTGTCCTGAAGATTCACTGACAAGTCATGGGATAGCGATATTCACATATACAGATGGTAGTAGTATCGCGTCCACAAGGTATAAAAGGGCAGCGCATTGGCGGAGCTGTTGATTGTAGTCAAGTGATTCATCTGAAAAGGTTCCCGACGTGGTTACCGCTGCACGACTGCAATTAACATTCGAAGCAAAATGGTAGTTTGAGCTAGACGCATGGGACATTCCATTTTGAGAGTCGTTAGGGGATTCAGTATTCTGAGTTCCACAGTGTCAAGAGTGTACCAACAAGACCAATTACCTTGCACCACGGACAACACAGTGGCCGACAGCTATCACTTAACCACCGAGAGCAGCAGCGTTTTCGTAGAGTCGTCAGTGATAACAGACAAGCAACAGTGCGTGAAATAAGAGCAAAAATCAATGTGTGACGTACGACCAACGTATCCGCTAGGACAGTGCGGTGAATTGTGGCGTTAATAGGCTATGGCTGCAGACGATCGACGCGAGTGTCTTTGCTAACAGTACGATATCGCCTTCTGTGCCACTCCCGGGTTCGTGACCGTATCAATTGGACCCTAGACGACTGGAAAACACTGGTCTGGTCAAATGAGACCCGATTTAATTTGGAAAGAGCTGATGATAGGATTCGAGTGTGGCGCCATGGACCAGTGTGCAAGCTGGTGGTGGCTGCATAATGGTGTGCGCTGTATTTACGTGGAATGGACCAGGTCATCCGATCCATCTCAGCCTATCATTAACTGGAAGCGATTATGTTCGCTTACCTGGAGACCATTTGCAGTCAGTCGTGGACTTCATGTTCCCAAAGAATTCTTTATGTATGACAAAGCCACCGGTTTGAAGATCATTTAGCACAGTTCCAGTGAATGAATTTTTTATCACTCAGATCTCACGATATTAATCCCATCGAACATTTACAGGACATAAGCGGGAGGTCAGTTCGTGCACAAAATCCTGCACCGACAACAGTTTCGCAGTTGTGGACGGCTATAGAGGCAACATGGCTTAATATTTCTTGTTGAGTCCATAACACGTCGAGTTGCTACATGACACCGGGTGAAAGGCTGTCTGACACGATATTAGGAGGTATCCTATGACTTTTGCCACCTGAGTATGTGAGAAATTGGAAGGACAATATAAAACGCATTAAAGAATAAAAATCTGAGGAAAAGACTGACTAAATGTTATATACGGAGCACAGTGTTATATGTCTCAGAACCTGGACAATGCGTAAAGAAGAATAGAGACGCTGGAAACTTCGATATGGAGGAAACTAGAGGGTGTGTGTTCCGAAGACAAAGTGACGAACGAGGACGTGTTGAAAAGAATTGCAGAAAACGACAACAAACACAATAAGTACATGTGGCCTCATGTTGAGACACCAATGTTCAGTCCAGCAGCAAACTGAATTGATGCTAAACAGAAAGAAAACGAAAAGAAGAAGTAAATACCACTAACGGAGAGTTTGAAGGAGGAAAGCGATAACTACGTGGAACTGAAGAGGAAAGCACGAGACGAAGAGGGTGGACAAGAACCGTCTGTATAACTGGCGCAGGGCGCAATCACTGCTGATTATGATTAAATGGTTTTTCGTCTCTGTGAAATCTGTACCTCTAAAATTAAATGAAATGTTCGTTCGGCATATTAGGCTGAGTGTCCGAGTTAGGTCTCCTGATGGAATTATTTTTATTTGACGACACATTGGGGACTTGCTTACCGATGATCATGAAACGACGATAGGACATTTATTTATTTATTTCTCAAGTAAAGATCTGCAGCTTTTCGTTATATAGCAGACAGCGCATTGTGTGATTTTACATGTTATATCGTACAAATTCAGTTTTATTACTAGTACATTTATCTGAGAAATTTACAAAAGGATGAAATAAAAAATAACAAATAAAAAATATACAAAAACTCCAATAATAGGTTATGGATGTATTTTAAGTTAAAAGTGTACTCAGTGGAAGAAACAAGAGACAGCAATTTGACTTACATCTGATATGACAGTTCTTCCCTTGTGTATGGTTACAATAGGACATCACAGCACCCATCGAACCCGAGCCTCTCGCACTACATTCAGCCACGTTGATAATTTTTTTTCGTTAATCTCATTTTGTTAGTTATTGTTCGTGGCGGACGTCCCATGACACTTTTTGAAATTCATCGTTGATCCATTAACTTAGTTTATTTTATTACAGAGGACAGACAGCCCTCCGACCGAACACGCTGAGCTACAGTGCCTGCATCAGTCAGCTAACGATTAAATGCGTTTTGTAAGCCAATTATTGGTGAGAAAGGCCTTAAGTTTTTCAGACTCACTACGATCATATGTGGTTTTTTTTTCACATTTCGTAAGTCGAGATTTCAGTCACAGGCTCCACTTGCTGGACATTCAAATTACTGACATGTCTGTATTTTCTTCTGCGGAATGGACTCCAACAGAACAGACTTGGTAAATAAGAGATGTTTTATTACCATAATTTTATTTATGTCTATGTGTTGTGCGGTTCGTAAAATGTTGCACTGCACTCCTTAAACGGGGCCAAGAAGTGCTGCTGTCTTCAATGGAGGGACGCTGAGCTTTGCCCTGATCCAGTTTATTTTTGAGAAAAGACATTCTACGCATGTGGGGAAGGCTGTGGCTTTTAAATACTTCACCTACGTCGTATCGTAGGTTATAGCTGTAGAGACGTCTAAATCCGCAGATTTCTTGAAAGTGAAAGAAATGAAGTCTCTATAGTTGCAAGCCCGAAATCTATCGGACCACTTCAAAATCGAGTGTAGAAAATTTTAAGCCCTAACCAGAAACCTCCTTGAGTTATTGTGTGATTGCAGATGAAAGTGGAAGCACAATTACACCTCAGAAAAAAAAATTGTTTCAGACAGAGAGTTGTAGGCGAATCTGCACCAAAGAAAGGGAAGACGGCTCAATGGACGGCAAAAGTGGTGAATGTTATTTATGAGTCAAAGGGCGCCATCAAACCATTTGGGAAAGCCTCAGAAAATATAATTCTCTCTACCTGATATTAACGGACCGTTTTGACAGCGAGCTGAATCAGAATTGACGTAGATGAAGACTCAATAAATGAGTTCCTACAGGATAACGCGCATACTCTCACACTTCAAGCGCCGCGTCGATACAAATCCACTCAATGGTCTTCTAAACAGTTCCACACCCGCCTTGGTCCCCACATTTTGATCACGTGGCTGTTTTTTCTTTATTGCATACTAACAGCTTCGAGGGAAGAAAGTATGGTCGAATTTGGAGGTTGCCTGTTATGTAGAGGAGTACTATGCAGAGTCGGCTGCAGTTATCTTTTCTGAGGGAGTAAAGTACTGGAGTCTCTCTAGAAGAAATGGACTGAGATAAATGGAGATTATGTTCAGAAATAAATTTTCGATGTATTGTCCGGAAATAACTGTTTCTTCTTGTTCAACCGATGAGGCTTGAGTGATAACTGACGTTTCGCCAGATGGACTGGATGGCCTTCTCATAGACTTACCTTGCTCAAGGCAGACTGAAATGGAGCTAGTGGATGGAGGTTATGTGTCTTCGCAGCAGCACTACCCCAGTGCCTCTCCGTGGCCGTTACCTGTGTGTCTTTCCACTTGCTGCCAGTATCTGCGGCTGTCGTTCTCAGGAATTCAATATCCGCTTATCCTAAGGCTTCTCTGTTTCTAGTTTAAGTTATTACCGTGTTTGTAGATCTCGATGGCTTCAAAAATGGTTCAAATGGCTCTGAGCACTATGGGACTTAACTTCTGAGGTCATCAGTCCCCTAGAACTTAGAACTACTTAAACCTAACTAACCTAAGGACATCACACACATCCATGCCCGAGGCAGGATTCGAACCTGCGACCGTAGCGGTCGCGCGGCTCCAGACTGCAGTGCTTAGAACCGCTCGGCCACTCCGGCCGGCTCGATGGCTTCCCAAAGGAAGATAATATGGTAATTCATGTTAAACAGACATAACTTTAGTTTCGCTGAATTTTATAGAATGTTTCTTAGCATTCCACACATTCTGTGATGAAACTGGAGATTGTACCACACTCCTTCTAGAGGAGAAGACGATCAACCACTTTACTGAAAAACACTGTCCACTAACTCAGATTTGAATAGTGTATCTGTAATTTTTTAGGACCATCAAACTTTTTACTTACATATGTCATTCTATTGTAATTTATTCAAACAGATTATTCATTTCAAAAAATTGAATAATTATTGCAGTTTAAAAATTATTTTATTACATTACTCTATTAGCTAAAGTCAAGCAAAATTGTGATATGTGACTGTCATGTAACAAATCTCTCAGAAAAATGTAGGCCCCCTAGTCAAAACAGCTACAATTACGTTTTATTTCATATATATTAAATAATTTTTTGAAGATAAATAACTTTTCTGCAAATTTAAAATTCATTTAAATGTCAATATATTAAGCATTATCTTGTTGTGTAGCTGAAATCTTCAATATTTCATATTTGTGATTTTGTATTATACAAAACTTAAATGTCCATTATCAGTTTCTCAATTCCAAATAATATATTTCAACAAATAACTTTGAAGTAACTTCACAACTATCGTTCTTGGAGATATTACGACTAGATCGTTTCGATGAAATGAAAAAATTAAAATTTGTTTAATTAAGAAAATTTGAATAGACAGTGCCTATCTTTCTTGGTCTCTAACCTGCCTTTAGCAGAGCTGTGAAAAGTTCAGTGCGATGCTCTAAAATCATAAGTCATAACCACAAATCAAAATACACTCATATTTAATATTTAAACGAAACTGGTCGGCACCTTCTTTGCAATGGAACACCATCACAGTAAGATATACAGTATAGTTGCTGTTATATGTGTTTTTAGAAGATCTCCTAACCAGGATCAGTTGTAGGACAGTAGTTTGGTTCTGACAGTCAAAATAAATCTGAGTTTAATAAGTTACTTATGTACTCTAAGATCTTGGACATGCCATACTAAAGAGACAGAAAATAAATTTCGAACGAAATGAACATAAAATCTCGTAATGTTCACTGAAAAAGTGCTCCAACACCAACAGCGCAGAGTCACCTAAAATTGTGATATGTGACTGTTGTGTAACAAATTTCTCAGAGAAATGTTGGCCCCTGAATTAAAATAAGTATATTTACTTTTTATTTCATTTATATTAATATTACCTGAATGAATATATAAATATTTGTTTAAACAGAACATTTTAAACATCAGTTTTTGACATAATAAATTTGTAGTAAAAGGTAACTACGTAAAACATGAAATTCCATGTAAAACGTTTGTAATTTTTGAAGTTACTTGGAAGAATGATGTTAAGATGTGTTGATATACGTTCCAATGTAGTCCAAACGATTGTGAATTCGCCAAGGTTTGAGATACCGTAAAATTGTAGTATCATGGATGAAATTGTAACACTCACCAAAACTGCTAAGCGGACAGCAATAGGAAACATTATTTATGAATCGGTGTTAAACTGTAGAACTTGAGTGATATTTAGAGGAATCAATCATCTAGGCAGCAACAGAAGAAAATATTTACAACGCAGACAAGTTCATTTGAATTGCTTGTTATTATCTGTATCCAGCTGGTTAATTCCGCAGGCAACTTGCAATCATAGGCAATTAGTTGCTGATATCTCAGTTACCCAATGTGAGAGCGCGTTTGGAACTTGTCAAAAATGTAAATTAATTATCGAATTTATTATTCTTCATATTTGTTAAGAAGTTCATGTCGTTGCAGTATGCGGGGGCCGTTAGAATTCTTACCCACAGGCGATTCCTCCGTCTGTCCCAGTATGCAACATTATACAGGGTCTTTCATACATTACGCAATTTTTAAAAATGCAATAATTAAGTTAAAAATGCTTCGAAATAAAAAATTCTTTTTTATTTTCGTCTACATACGCACCCATTTAGGTGCGGAAGATTATATCAGGCATATATCAGCCTCCACTGTCTCGGTTTATGTAGTTCGTGATGACCCTTTCACAGACACCTCTGTTGGTATCTTTGATGAAACGTTGGTTTTCTTCCTTAAGTTAGAGAGCTGTTTGCGGTTTATTCTCGTAGGCCTTGGAATTCACATAACCCATGAAAAGAAGTCACACGAGATAACGCCACAAGATCTGGGAGGCCATTCCAAGTCGCCACGAAGTGATACCACAGACTGAGGGACTTTTTCATGGAGTAGGGTTGTTATTTCACGGGATGTGTGACACGTAGTCTCATCCTGCTGAAACCGCATATTTGCTGTGCCCACTTCATCCAGAGGAGGCCAGAAGTTGTTTCTGCTCATTTCACGATAACGCTCATCGTTAACTGTTACTGTATTACCGTCAAAATTTTCAAGAAATACGAGGCCAGTCACACCAACTGCCCATAAGCACACCAAACTGTGGTTCCACATTGGATGCACATGGCTCTCTTGGCTCACCCTAGGAGTTTCTTGGCTCTAAATACCGTAATTTTGACGATTAACGAAACCACGCACATGAAAATGTGCCTTGTCACTGAAAATTATTCTTTTTGTAAAATTGTTTTCCTCTTCTTCTTTTATGAGAAGTCAAATGATCTGTGGGTTTAAGATATTGCGTCAACTGAATCTTGTACGGCTTCATATGAAGTTCCTACTTAAAAATTCTTTGCAAAGAGGCTGTCGAAATTCCCAATCGTTAAGAATGACGTTGGATTGACTTGTGAGGTTTCATAACTTCACTACCCTGCACTAATTCAATGTTTGGTTTCGTACAAACTGCTCTGTTTCGTCCGGACGATTTTATGGTTGCAACCGTCCGGGGTCCCTCGAATTTATTTATCAATCGCAGAACTGTTGATGCTGTAGGAGCATTATTACGCAAAGATCTTGCGAAGTCCACGAACAGTCTATATATAGCACTCGCCGGTTCTGTAAAGGGCCGGCCGGGGTGGCCGAGCGGTTCTAGGCGCTACAGTCTGGAACTGCGTGACCGCTACGGTCGCAGGTTCGAATCCTGCCTCGGGCGTGGATGTGTGTGATGTCCTTAGGTTAGTTAGGTTTAAGTAGTTCTAAGTTCTAGGGGACTGATGACCTAAGATGTTGAGTCCCATAGTGCTCAGAGCCATTTGAACCATTTTTTCTGTAAAGGGTTTTCACAATGATAACACGTTCCTCCTTTGTGAACCACTCCATGGCAACTGAGAACCTGAAATACACAAATAACGATTGGTCAAGTTATCAGAATGACAATCGATATTGAAAGTAATAAGTATAGTGCTCTAAACTTGGAAAAAGTTTTTTCGCTTAGTTTAAAAATTGTGTGATCTATGAAAGATCCAGTCTAAGTGACATGATCCAGGTGTTTAGGGGTCGTCCCATCATTCAGGTATATACTTCGCCTTAAATGTAGTCCGCAGTGCGTGGTCTAGTGGCTGCCTCTGGATCATGGGGCCACGGGTTCGATTCCCGGCTACGTTTGGGACTTTCTCTGCCCGAGGACTGGATGTTTGTGTTGTCCTCATCGTTCCATCATCATCATCATCATCCTTCGTTCCATCATCATCATCCTTAGTTCCATCATCATCATCATCATCATCATCCTTCGTGACAGTGGCTCGATCGGACTGTGTAGAAATTGGACTGCGAAAAAATTGTGACTTTGTACGGGCGCTGTGACCGCGCAGTTGAGCGCACCACAAACCAAACATCACCATCATCGCCTTAAATGTACGGTATCCGGTGAATCCTTGACGCTGTCTGTGGGTTCCGTTTGCCTTTAGCCTATCTGAGGCTCTCAAAAATTTTCTTAGTCGGTTTGTATACTAGCTTTACACCTTGTTTTATATTTATAGTGTGCCTATCACCCAGCGATGTAATGTCCTCCGTTTGCGATGCTACAGCTCTATTGCGATGCTACAGCTCTACGTCAGTCCATCACGAGCGATGGAGGATGATTCTTTGGCAGTGTCATCCACTCATGGTGGTGGAACTTCAGATTATCGGTCTACCAGCCGTCGGCCAAAGAGCCCGAAACAAACACCTCAAGCCAATACGTAAAGTACGGATTGCGAATGTCTCAGAGATTTACAAATAATTTTTAGTTTTCGTACAAGGTGCACATCTACGGTAAATATGTCACTAGTCTGCATATCGTTTTGACCACTATAATGTTGTACAGACATGGTCCTACTTCGGGTAGTATTTATTTGACTTCTTTCGTTATTTGCACTTATTCAGTCGGCTATAGGGGTGACGATCAGTTTGGCTTTAGGAAAAGTAAATGGACGAGAGAGGCAATTCTGACGTTACGGCTAATAATGGAAGTAAGGCTAAAGAAAAATCAAGACTTTTCATAGGATTTGTCGACCTGGAAAAAGCGTTCGACAATATAAAATGGTGCAAGCTGTTCGAGATTCTGAAAAAAGTAGGGGTAAGCTATAGGGAGAGACGGGTCATACACAATATGTACAACAACCAAGAGGGAATAATAAGAGTGGACGATCAAGAACGAAATGCTCGTATTAAGAAGGGTGTAAGACAAGGCTGTAGCCTTTCGCCCCTACTCTTCAATCTGTACATCGAGGAAGCAATGATGGAAATAAAAGAAAGGTTCAGCAGTGAAATTAAAATACAAGGTGAAAGGGTATCAACGATACGATTCGCTGATGACATTGCTATCCTGAGTGAAAGTGAAGAAGAATTAAATGATCTGCTGAACGGAATGAACAGTCTAATGAGTACACAGTATGGTTTGAGAGTAAATCGGAGAAAGACGAAGGTAATGAGAAGTAGTAGAAATGAGAACAGCGAGAAACTTAACATCAGGATTGATGGTCACGAAGTCAATGAAGTTAAGGAATTCTGCTACCTAGGCAGTAAAATAACCAATGACGGACGGAGCAAGGAGGACATCAAAAGCAGACTCGCTATGGCAAAAAAGGCATTTCTGGCCAAGAGAAGTCTACTAATATCAAATACCGGCCTAATTTGAGGAAGAAATTTCTGAGGATGTACGTCTGGAGCATTGTATGGTAGTGAAACATGGACTGTGGGAAAACCGGAACAGAAGAGAATCGAAGCATTTGAGATGTGGTGCTATAGACGAATGTGGAAAATTAGGTGGACTGATAAGGTAAGGAATGAGGAGGTTCTACGCAGAATCGGAGAGGAAAGGAATATGTGGAAAACACTGATAAGGAGAAGGGACAGGATCATAGGACATCTGCTAAGACATGAGGGAATGACTTCCATGGTACTAGAGGGAGCTGTAGAGGGCAAAAACTGTAGAGGAAGACAGAGATTGGAATACGTCAAGCAAATAATTGAGGACGTAGGTTGCAAGTGCTACTATGAGATGAATAAGTTAGCACAGGAATGGAATTCGTGGCGGCTGCATCAAACCAGTCATTAGACTGATGACCAAAAAAAATAGGGGACTTAAATTGGACGTCGAACCACGGTGTAACTAGCCATTTTTGGTAGTTTTGGTGACACAATTAAAAGTGCCTTTGGCCGCAAAGGTAGTGCTGAGTGATCAATAAAAGTTTACACCACACTGCGAATCCCTACAGTACTTCCGTTTCACAAATGTGAAATCCTGTCCCAAGTATCTGCATACATAACGCCATTCGGTTACTTAAGAGACTATAGAGATTAAAACGTGCGAGAACAACTTCCAGGGGACAGTGGATATAATCTTACCCGTGCGTGGAAGCGAGTTTTCGACATGGGAAATTCGACGAATTGTCCACCTTTCTATGGGACCGGTAACCCTGCTAGTGCAGACGATGCTAACATCTACTGCAAGATGACGTAACAGTGACGTAACCGTTCAATTAGAAGCCATCTGCAGGCTACAAATTGCTTCCGCAAAAAAAACCACAATAGTCAGTTGCTCCTGAGGAAGATGACTGTAGTGATTGTCGAAGGCTAGACGTTTTGGCCAGATTTAGCACGGCAAGAAAATCAAGAATGTTTTATACTCTACAGGGCAGTATTCGATCTCGCAAACAAAAATATCAGCCGAAAGATATAAAGTTTCTGCCTTCGATTTGAGGATATACTAGAACTGATCGCACCCAGCATTAAGATATAAGACTCATTGTCAGATTATTTAGAAAGAACATGATGAGTTAAAGCGAAGCACATCAGTTCAGTTGGCTGGATCTTATTGAAGGAATGAGTGACAGAACATACACAAAAATAATGTTGTTCAGTCTGAACACAGAACCGGTAGTAGAGGAAACCAAGGAAAATTTGCTAAGGTGATTAAACTTTATGGAGAAGAAATAAAAAATTATAAGGTTTGTTCATGGCATTGCAGTTCTGTCAGAGGTGGCAAAGGACTTGGAATGTCACTTCAAGGCAATAGATAGTGTATTAAAACAGCGTATAAAATGAACATCAATAAAAGTAAATCAGTAGTAATGGGGTGTAAGCGAGTGGAATCATATGATGCTAAGCGAGTTAGCTTAGGACGTGAGACGCTAAAAGTGGTAGAAGAATTCTGACATTTGAGAAGCAAAGAGTCAATAGGATATAAAATACAAAACGATAAAATGAGAAAACATACCTGAAATATAGAACTATGCTAACATCTACTATATAAAAATAAGTCATTTTTTAACTTCGCCATCAAAAATCTCGGGAAGTACTTGATCGACTTACTTCAAAGTTTTACACGATACTCTACTGAACATTCAGACAGACATACGATGTATATTTTTTAAAATAAACCGTACGGGTTTTCTGTTAAAACTAACTGCGAGAATGTGCTGTGCTATAAAACTGTGCGATTTTCTTTTCTTTCTCGCATCCAGTTTTGACTAAGGTAGCAGGGCATTTAAACCATTAGACAGATTATTTCTTCCACATATATTCTCTCTCATTACATATATTCTTAAACAACAATATTCTGTTTTGTTTCCTTCCTCGCAGCCAGGTTTCACGAAATATGGGAAAGCAGTATTTATAGGTTACGGAGTCTGAATTTTCAATAAGCAAATAAGGTTCAAAATCAAAGACAGGAAAGGGAAGGAGAAGGAGAAAGAGGAGGGAGGAGGAGGGAAACATGGACATAGAGAGGGGGAAGGAGCAGATGGACAGAGACAGGGGGAAGAGAAGATGGAGAGAGAGGGGGGGAGGAAGAGATGGACAGAGAGAGGGGAAGGAAGTGAAGGAGATAAAGAGAGTGGAAGAACGAGATGGACAGAGAGAGGGGGGAGATGGAGATTAGGACGTATTTCCAATTTACACACATATTTAGCAGTTACAAAGTATTGCCTGGTTTGCTAGTGTAATATAATTTAGGTGTTAGTAAGTCTTCCCTCGATGTAATTTAGGTGTTAGTAAGTCTTCCCTCGATGTAGTTGCTTTGAATGTAGTCTTATGAGAAACTGAAACGATGACGATAAAAAATACAGGAAAGAAGAGGACAGAAGCTTTTGAAATGTGGTGCTGCAGGAGAACGCTGAAAATTAAATTGATACCTCGGATAAATAAGAAAGAGAAACTCTGTGGAAGTGGGGAGAAAAGAAATTTATGGCACAGCTTGACTAAAAGCAATGTACGTTGACAGTAGGTAAGAGTATTGTAACTTGGTATCCTTCCAGTTTTTCGCCTCTAGCCAGCCCTATAATAGCATTTAATATATCATTTTTAAACGATGGCTTTCACGAGCTGAAGCCTTTTTCTCAAACAATAAAAATTACTTCGTAAAATTAAGGTTTCTGAAAATGAGAAAACATGCAACTAAGAAAAAATATTGAAAATTAAAAGCGTTACAGTCCAGGAAATCCTTTCAATACTGTATTTCGCCTTATATCTGTTACATTATTGCTCTACTACTCGCCGTACCTAAAAGCCACTGTCACTTTCATTTCAGTCTCCTCTTTCTTTATCCATTTCGCTTCTGATAATACTAAATATGGCTTCAAATGAGCTTACCTAATTTATATCATTCGAAATGCCCTTTACTATTATTATTATTATTATTATTGGGAATGTTTCGTAATATCTTTGATATGTGTTGTTCCTGGTCAGATGTAAGTGAAGGCATTGAGGCAACAATCTGTTCAGGCTAAATAAGTACTATATAAATAAATAGTAAGTGAAATCAAATGAAGCAGAATTTCTATCAAAAACCAGTTACAAGCTAAATACATTCTTAAACTGAAACTATCGCTGTAAAGAGACGTAAAATTGTTTAGACATTAACTAAGCTCAGTTAATTTGCAAATATCGCATGTTCATGGTAAAAGACCTTCTAAAGTTTTAAGGTATAAGATGGTGCACGACCGACGAAGTTTAGCTTAACCTTCCATACGTTGTATAACTAGTTCTAAAAAAAGTGGTGCTTTACCTGCTATAATAATATGTAATTGAACTGACTATGTATTCCAAATAGTTTTAATATTTTGTAAAGAACTTATACGCGTAGAGCTCGAAAAATCCTCAAATGCTGCACAAAATGCAACCCTGTGTCTAGCAACAAGAAGAGCATGGAAAATGGCAGATACTGCTTAGGGCAGTCTCTAGTGTGCATCCCTTCATGCGATTCCAAAATCAGTAACTAGACGGAATTATCCAGCAAGAAAACTGCACGTATTCCTTGAAAACACTATCCTCTAGGTACAGCACTTATCCCTACACAAGCTGAGTAATCAGGTAAGAGATAACTTGGTAATGGAGGAAAGTTTACGGAATAAAAAATGCATACGGGGGACAAGGGTTGACTACAGGAAACATCTTCAAGTGAATGTTAGCTGCAGTACCTGTGCAGATTCGAAGGAATTTATGCAGCTTAGACTAGCATGAAGATGTCAAAAAAACCTGTCTTTGGCCTGAAGACCACAAGTACATAACAGAAAAATTGGGGAAGACTGAGACCCTTAAAAGTGGATTATCTCAAAAAGACTGTACTTGATGTCTGTGAGCGTAATAAGAAACTGTACTGTTTTAGTTCTTTTCCGCCTTGTCTATCCAGCACTTCTGGCGCAGGTTCTGCGGCAGTTCTTGCAGACGCTAGTGACCTACACTGTTTTTCGGATGGTGTTTAATTCAGGTGGTCTGGCAAATTACGATACGAGAGCACGCGCGCTGATTTCGGCGATCACGGGAAACTCTGTTTCTGCAGTCCGTGCGGCACCTCCTTAGGGCATTCCTACTGGCCAGTGGTGCTTCCCCGTGGCTAACTACGGGACAGAGGAGACTGCCAAGGTGATTCGCAGTCCCAGGGCTCTAGCTTCTTTTTTACCTGTAACTTCCCGGGCCGTTGCACAACCGCTGAGGTGAGGATGACAGCGGTTTGGTTGGAAAGTGAGTTTCTCTCTTCTCGTTCACTGCTCAGTAGAGTGAACGAAGCTCAGTTCGACGCTAAATTTGTAGTAGGCCACCGAGCGCAACAGGTGTACCACAGGCATCGATGTTGCGTCCATTCTTGTTCTTGTAGTCTTTACCAGAGGTAAATATAGGCCTGAAGCTAAAATCTTGCTCTGCAGAGAATTAAAGGAGACAGTTTGCCTCTAACGATATGAGTAATGTACTTCTAGATACGATGTTTCACACATCAACCAATGACACACTAACAGATATAAAAGAAAAGTAATACTGTTTGACTTCCGCTCCTTTTATGCTCATTACGTGTGATGTGTCGGTAACTAAGGTGGCGAATAAAGACTATCAGACATCTACAAAAAAAGATAATACTTGAATAAATTTATTTACGATATGTACCGCACATACGTAACTTTGGAGTGCTGCAGACTCTTCTCTAGTGCTAAGTTGTACACACTAAGAGTAATATTCTTCATAGAAACAAACACTCTTGAATGCTGCTACAATCAGGTAAGTCACTGACACATTGTAATGCTTACGAGGAGAACACGGGAAGTGTCCTAACCCAATTCCCCAGAAACTTCGCTTAGTGGAAGAGGAGTTAAAATAAGCAAACACGTGTCTCGACTTATCCCCAGATACTCGACCGTTTCTGAGAAAACAACTACATTCCTTTCAAAGCATACGATATTCTCAGCCGAAATTGTGGCACAGTGGCTAGCGTCACTTTTGCCCTCCGTGTTAGAAACCCAATTATTGTCTTTCTTTTTTTTTTTCTTTTCATTTATCTACCCATGTACGTAGAAGGTTAGTACACGAAAGTTTCTTCCCAAGTTAGGGGATACAAGGGTGTTCAATTAAATGTAAAATCACAATTAGCTTTCACAATGTGTCATACATTTATTACACAGGGTGTTACAAAAAGGTACGGCCAAACTTTCAGGAAACATTCCTCACACACAAAGAAAGAAAATATTTTATGTGGACATGTGTCCGGAAACGCTTACTTTCCATGTTAGAGCTCATTTTATTACTTCTCTTCAAATCACATTAATCATGGAATGGAAACACACAGCAACAGAACGTACCAGCGTGACTTCAAACACTTTGTTACAGGAAATGTTCAAAATGTCCTCCGTTAGCGAGGATACATGTATCCACCCTCCGTCGCATGGAATCCCTGATGCGCTGATGCAGCCCTGGAGAATGGCGTACTGTATCACAGCCGTCCACAATACGAGCACGAACTACATTCGGTACCGGGGTTGCGTAGACACGAGCTTTCAAATGCCCCCATAAATGAAAGTCAAGAGGGTTCAGATCAGGAGAGCGTGGAGGACATGGAATTGGTCCGCCTCTACCAATCCATCGATCACCGAATCTGTTGTTGAGAAGCGTACGAACACTTCGACTGAAATGTGCAGGAGCTCCATCGTGCATGAACCACATGTTGTGTCGTACTTGTAAAGGCACATGTTCTAGCAGCACAGGTAGAGTATCCCGTATAAAAATCATGACAACGTGCTCCACTGAGCGTAGGTGGAAGAACATACTGACGAAACTAAAATGAGCTGTAACATGGAAATTAATCGTTTCCGGACACATGTCCACATAACATCTTTTCTTTATTTGTGTGTGAGGAATGTTTCCTGAAAGTTTGGCCGTACCTTTTTGTAACACCCTGTATATGTCTGTATAGTATTTTCTTTTTAATTGTCCTCAGCACGTGGTCTAGTGGCTAGCGTTGCTGTCTCTGGATCACTGGGTCCCAGGTTCGATCCCCGGCCAGGTTGGGGTTTTTGTCTGCCCTTGGGCTGTGTGTTTGTGTTGTCCTTGTGTTGTCCTCGTGATTTCATCATCCCCATCATCATTCGCGTAAAGGGGTGGCGACAGGAACGGCATCCGGAGGCACCTTAAATTAACCCTGCAAATCTGAGCATAACCATGCCGACACTGCGACACTGTAGGAAAAAGACACCAGGAAAAGAAGAGAAAAAGTATTTTCTTTTTAATTCTCATATTCTTATATTTCAGACCTACATCAATTCTTACATTAACTATTATACTTTATTCTTCCTTTTATTCTTCAGAAAGATCTGATGCATTTCCTTGAATGATACCGATCGCAGAAACATTTGAAACCGAAAGTTCGAACACCACGAGCATCGCGCGAAGGTAGGTTTCCCACACTGACATTTCTTCATATGAATCTTACTCGGAAAAGAAACATCGTCAACATTGCTGAAGATTTCACACAATGACAACAATTTCACAGTTGATTATGAATCAATGTGCACTACGGGAATTTCACTGAAAACAATTTCAAATAATTCTTCCATACATTTACAGTTCTTTTCTTTCTTTCATTCGCCAGCCATACAATTAGAGGACTAATAAGGACAAGATGATTTCTATATACATTGGAAAACATTCGTGTAGTAATCTTCTACGGACATGGATAGATAAATGAAAAACAAAGATAAAGGGCATAATAGGGTTTCGAACGCGAGGCGCAAAAGTGTGAAGCCACAACGTTAGCCAGTGCAGCACCGCTACGGTTGATCTATTTGCTCTTTATAAGGCACATAAAGTATCTCGAAAACTTTGACCGTCATTTTCTCGGAAATGTTGGAGTATCTACAGATAAGCTGAGACACGTGTTCGCTTATTTTGATACCTCTTCCACTGAGCGAAGTTTCTGAGAAATTAGGTTATGGCATTTACTGTGTTCTCCTCATTAGTAACATCGTGCTATGGCAATGTAATTTTCTCGCTGCAGTCTACCGTTAGTAACGTTGATAAGTCTATAGATACACTGAATCTGAGTACGGATACTTACAAAGACGCGCCAGCCAATAAGAGTCGCAGGCAATGAGGTCATGTTAATTTAACGTCCCATTGTGGCGTGTATGCGTGGAGCTACCAATCGGAGACAGCGAGGGATAGGAGAGCAAGCTCGCCCGGAGATGCTAGCGAGAGATTAAAATGTCTCCGTGTAGCTGTTAGCCGCTCGCGGAGTGCCGGGTGCCGTCGACCAAGGCGCTGTCAACACCGTAATGTGATATTCTTAACGTATCCCACGCAGATCAACAGAGAAAATCTCACCTAATAACATACCACGTGGTTATAATTAAGCTGACGGTGTTCCACGTGCTGCAGTACGGGCCGCATACATCACAGGACTCTGAAATATCGTAGGTATCTTAATTACACGGTGCGCTCGCAGAGTATGCTGAAAAAATAATAATAAATCCACTTTCTGCCACCAGGTGAAAACATGGCACTGTAAGCAGTTGGTATGTCAAATGTTTCCTGTTTCGACGCAATTAGCTGTTGTCGCTTGGCGACGCTCGTTGATTTATTTGTGTAGTGACTGTTGGTGTTAAGGGTTAATAATGCTGAAGTTATCCGTAAGAAACGCTATAGCTATTGAGAAGGAAGGCTGTACACTATTGGTGAAACTGTTTTATCAGCAATATCAGCACTGCGCCGCGTGAATATCGTCGACAGAAATAGCTGTGAAGACGTCCCATTTCAATAAGTCGGCTAAAGAATATGATCAAGAATTCTGGGGATAAAGTGAGTTAGGTGGTGCAGCAGGGTGAGGGAAGCGGTCCGCCCCCACGGCAGTTGTTGAAAAACTGCTGTAGCTATGCCCGACCGTGCATCACGAGCCTCAAATTCTGTGGCTAGTGCTCGAAATGTGTCATGGGAATTCTCTCTCCCCTCGTCAACAGTTCAAAACATTTTGCGGTGCAGTTTACAGTTATCCTTTCAAGATACAGTATGTGCACCAAAAGGAATACCAAGATACGCTACAACGCCCTGTCTTTGCCCAACGTTTTTTGGCATGCATGGAAATGGCTGACATGTGACTGAGGAATATTCTTTGGACAGCGAGGTACATTTTACTCTACGGATTGCGTGAGTGCACAGAACTGTCGCATATGGGGTTCTACTCCGCCACATGTTTTGCAGGAACATCCACTGCACTCGAATAAAACGAGTAGCTTGATTGGAATCCAACGTCGTTTATTCAACACATGCGTGCGCTGAATCCCAGTACAGCTGTTGCTCTTGTTGTCATTACTCAAGTACTTCATGTCCCGCTGCCGTCTCACTTTCCTTGATGAATTACCAGACTCCGCTGCGGAAATTCCTTCAATCTCGGTCCGTTTTTCTTTGAGGAGATGACACCTCGTGGGCCTGCTAGGAGTAAAACGACATCTGCTGGTTATAAGGACCTCCTTGTGCAACATATGATTTCAGCTTTGCAAGAACACAACTGTGTCCATACCGCTATTTTCGTGCAAGATGAGGCAATATCGCACGTCTCTTGCAAGATTTTCTCCAAGAAACCTTCGGTAACGATCGCATCATCTCCAGGCAATTTCTAGATGTGTGGCCTTCCAGATCACCCCGACCTAAATCCATGTTACTTATAGTTTTAGGGATATCTGAAAGATCGTCTTCCTGATCTGAAGGATAGTATGCAACATTATATTACTGCCATTACACCGGAAATTCTGCAACTGTCGACCATGCGCTGTTACTGATGCAGCATGTTGCCAAACTGGAGACCGTATTGTGACGTGTTGTAATTTGTGACCAGATCCAAATAAACGTGCCAGAACCACCTTTGTTATGCGTTTGATCGTTCCTCCACTTTTCCTGCAGGCACACCACATGCTGATTGTTTACAGTGCCGTAATTTCAACTGGTGGCGAAGGGTGGAACTATAATTTTTTTCAGCGTATTCCACGAGCGCACTGATCGATGAACATATCTACAATATTTCAGCTTCCCACGATGTATAAGGGACATTCAAATGAAACCCGGTCACTAGTGTAAAGTAACGGTAACGATTTTATTAACACAAAAATGTAGTTATACGCAGTACATATACTCAAAAAAAGTCGCCAAAACTGTTGGCACACTTATCCCATTGTGACACTAGCGGGGCGATTCCATCCTTGAAGAAGCTAGTAGGCTGCTGTCGGAACCAGGCCTGTACCCAGTCATACACTTCGTCGTCCATTGCAAACTGATGTCCGCGAACAGCACATGAAAACACGTGAAAGTCACACGGTGAAAGGCCGAGACTGTACGGTAGATGTTCCAGCATTTCCCACCGAAACTGCTGCAATGTCGTCTTCACCACATTGGCCGTGTGTGAGCGGCCATTCTCATGCAGGAGGATAACGCCAATGGACAACATGCCTCGGCGTTTCAACTTGATGGCTCGTCTAAGGTACTGTAAATCTGCTTGATAACGCTGGGCATTGATGGTGGTTCCCCGTTCCAGGAACTCAAGAAACAGTTTGTCCTTGTGGTGGAAAAAGAAGGACATCATGACCTTACCAGAACTGGTGTGCGTGGTCTTTGATTTCTTTGGAGGTGGTGAAGCCGCATGTTTCCACTGCTTGCTCTGACACTTGCTTTCCGCTTCAAAATAGTGACACCATGTTTCGTCACCTGTGACAATAAGCGACAGAGAGCCATATTCCTCCTCATGATAACGTTGCAGATGTCTCAAAGACAGTGCCATTCCAGTATTTCGCTGTTCGGCGGTCAGTTGGTGGGGGATCTACAGCGCATAGATTTTTCGAAAGTTCAAATGTTGCTGCATTGTGGTGTCGGCGGTGCCCACGCTAATACCCAGTAACCGATGTATCTCGTCCACGGTGATTCTGCACTCTCAGACTGAAGCATTCACTTCCGCAACCATTTCCGGTGCGATGACACGATGAGCCTGTCCAGGACGAGCATCGTCTTCCAGTGACTCTCGCTCCTCACAGAATCGTTTGTGGTATTCCACAACGCTTGAACGACTCAGACTGTACTCACCGTACACAGCCTTCATCCGTCGATACATTTCACGGCCTCCAACTCCCTCTACCTCCAAAAGTCGAATTACTCCTCGTTGTTCCTGTTTACTCACCTGCACACAGATTTGATTTCGGTAGTGGACGATAACTTGTATGACCACCTTCTCTTGGGCGTGAAACCACACTGGCGCTATGCAACATCAAACGGTGCGCACGCGTCAGTCTCTCTACCAATAGATGGTGCCACCACACCCGCAGTTACGTGTTGCCGCCTTAGGTGTAAGGCAAAAAGTAAACGCACTGGCCAGGTTCCATTTGAATGAACCCCATATATAGCCCACACTGCAGCACTCACAACACCATTGGTTTCATTATAACCAGCCGGTACAAAAATTTAAAACTAGATCAACCAAAATGTCCTGCAGAAGAACTGTTTGTATATCCTATGGCGGGATATGAAAGTGAATCTGTAATGTCGATTATATTTTTCATGTTAAATTGCCTATAACAAAGCTGCGAAATCTAACTACTAAGATACTCAAAGGCGCAATTTCTTCTCTAAAAACATTGCTATCATTCTTGGTTATATTTTTTATAATGGTTTTAAATAAATTGAAAATTAATTGACTCTTGGGATGTGAACAATAATTCTGGGTAAAATTACTAGGTCTACAACTTTGTTCCGCCGTTTTTTCTCGAGGTTCGGGGCTTTATTGTGAAAAACATGCAAAAAAATTATGATTCATAGTATTTCTCATCGCTGGCCACTACATTCTCCCATATTTCGGATAGCATACGAATCCCGTGGCGGAAGAACTGGGCGTCTTTTGTGGGGATCCATGAATCGATTCAATTTTGCACTTGTTCACATGATTGGAAGTGCTGGTCAGCCAGACTGTACGCCAATGTTTGAAAAAGGTGGTAGTCAGAGAGAGCAACGTATCGAGAATACGTTTCCATGTATATTTTGACGGGTTTTGGGACAAGGGGTCGAGTACTGACCTGCTTCAAAATTCCCTTTACGTGTCTATCGCTGTATTGTGGCCGTTTGTGTTTGTGCTCGAACGCATCAATTGCTTTGGATAATGATGTCCTGTGACTGTCTTCGTCTGTTGTAGCAGCTACGAAAACGTTCTGTCTTCCACCGCCATGCCGGTCTTCGATATCAAAATTATCATTCTTAAGGCATTGAAAACATTCTCTGCACGTTCTTCCACTAATAGTTCCCTCACCATTAGTCTTATCCAGCATTTTAAGAGCCACAGCCGCAGATTTCTTCATGCTAAAACAGAAAATTAAAATTTCCCGCAAATGGCGAGAAATGGGTACGTAAGGTGACGTACTTAATTGAGAGTAACCTTATGATGCAATCACAAATCGACTAATACTTTTATGGCATTATGTTTACAGATGCCTAAGCTTATTGTATTACACCTGTGACCAACCACGTGAACCCCACTTGCCGCTATTGCTGTCTATTGCAAAACGGTGGAAGTTGTAGACCTAATAATTTAATAACGATCTCATCTCATTTGACTTAATGACGTTTAATGAAACTTCAATAATAGTTAAGCTCTCTCTGAAATCATGTAACTGCAATAAAAGAATTACAAAAATTAAACTTGACATGTATAGTCCTTCCTTAAATGAAATCCCAAAACAAAATCTAATTCTTAAATCCACTTCTCTCACAGTGATCAATGAATCTTAACAAAAAATCCAAAAGCAAAAAGACTCCTCATCTGGATGTCTGATGAACCAGGAATGCTGCATTATCAAACCACTGCCGTAAATAAAACAAACTTAACCATTACCTATAATTCATTCCTCACAAAGACTATAAGCAAACTGATGTAAAATCAGTTGCTTTTTTTCCGCAATAGATCTTCCATTAACCCATAATACACAAAAAATCTCCATTGCTACCTGCTTACCGCGACTAAACCAATACTCCACTGTTCACATATAACACCAAATCTCAACTGTCTACCTCCTCCTCTCTTCTCACGATCAACGGATAAATCTAGCACGCAGCTTCGCAGAGTAAAGATCATCTATAACTCATCTCTGTGCAACGCAGATTCTCTGCCTAGGCTGCGTTCGCATGTCTAAAACAATTCGAACCTTACGAGCACGATTCCAGACACCCAAACCAAGAAAAATTCCTACGAAAATACACTCACACACCTTTCAAGGGGATTACATTTTAACTGAAAGTCGGCTTCCCATAGAGTACACGCAAAATACCGTGTCTGGTAGATGCGCAGTTGGCAGGGCACGTGTGGGGGGAGTGATAATGGTGGGGGTAATGGGGAGGCGCTGTAGGATAAATGCCGGACGCTGGAACGGAAGTGCCGTTCTAAACTGAAGACCATATTTTTTGTAAATATTAAGTAGAGCCCCTCCACTCAGAACTATTCAGAAACATCTGTCACCTCTGCTTTGGTTAGTATCTAAAAAGAATTTCGCTGGAAATGCAGCGATTTATTTTCGCTTGGCTTTTAAACCATTTGTAACTTTCGGAGAATCGTATGAGCGACGAAATTTTGAGAAAAACCTACACATCTCTCTTGTCGTCATGGCTTATTTCGCCAAAAATACAACGGAGTTTACACAGTCTCACCTCACTAACATGTTATGCAGAAAAAAATTTCGAGAGAATAATTCCATTTTAATGATGGGATAACTGTTTCACACAATGTTTATTAGAGTGACTTTTTAAAAAATGGATGTATTCATTATGATATATTATTACTGTTATTATTATTATTATTTCATATTGCTCACATATAATACAAATTGCAGTAACAATAAATGTATCAAAATATAGTGCCTAGCTAGGTAATAGGAGTCTACAATAGTTTACTAAATTCACTAAGAAATAGCAATGACCAGCTAACGTATAATTAAACAAAAGATATCCTCAGCTACAGGTTACTCCTAGATATGCCACAGTTACAGTTAATAATACTTCCAGAACACCTAAAATAATTAAAGCCAAAAGCTAATTGTTAGTTCTTAAGTTAAAAATTAGAGACTTTTGAAAAGCAACACATTTACTGTCATGAGAGCTACACGTTTAGAACAGAGTTTGAAAGCCAAGTAGTCACACAATCGGTTTATCAAGATGAAACAGGCAATTTGTGAAAGTTTTAGTAGACTTTCAACATCATTCCAGGTCAGACTTGACAAGAAAATTAAAAGCTTGTGTAACGACCCCACCTCCACAGAAATGCACTCCTTCTGAGAAAGGGTAGTCAGTTTAATGGGTATTCCTTTTCTTCTAGTGATGAACAGGCCTTATTCAGCAAGGGGCTACGATATAGTATTCATGAAGAGTTAAAAACAAACAAGCCTAAAGAAATTACAGCACATATCCAAATAGCTACTGAATGTACGAAAATGAACATGTTCCTGGGAATAAATACTGTTGTTAAAACCAATGGCATTTTAAAAAAAGAGAAAAAGCCTTCGCACAATAATGGGAAAAACTCAGGCGATGAAATCCATAAATATGAAAGTGCAAGATAGGAAGTCAGTTGTAACAAAAGCCAATAACAGTAATGCTGGCCTCATTATTCATTACAATGACTATGTAGCTAACACTGAAAACTTTTTTGCATCTAATAACATTGCAGAAATTAAAAATTATCCCACCAAAAGTTCTCTAAGTGCCCTTAGGAAGAAAATCGACAGTTGCAAATTTCTGTTTTTTCTGGTAGAGAAAAAGAACACTGCTAAGACTGTGAGCTTTTCACTTCCACATTTACGGTCTCAAATCGAAACATAAATCCAATAAATCAGTACATTTGATACTTGAGAAAAGAACTTCACCAAATCATAAATTAAGCAAGTTACTTAATAAGAAGTTGAAAGAAGCTTATACCTTTAAAAATCCAACAAATTTGAAAAAAGCTATGAGCTTACACAGTTTTTCCAGAACATTATTGTACCTAATGATTCCATTATAGCTTCATTCGATACAACAAATCTGTGTATAATCGTTCCCAATCCCAAGTATCTAGAGAGTATTAAAGAAAATGTAACTCCATCAAAGAACCTCAATTTAGGCAAAATAGTTGAGCTAGCAGAAATTTTAGAATTGTCATTAACTCACAATTATTTTGAATTCAATAATGAAGTATATTATCAAGCAGATAATTTTGCAACTAACAGTAGTTTAGTAGGTACACCACCGAACTTTTTGTCAGTGATATGAAAAATAAGTTTTTCCTAAAACAAAAAGACATAAAAGCCAAAACTTTTTATTGCAAACAATAAGTAGATGATGTGTTAGTCCCATTCAATGGTACTGAAACAGCTATCCAAAACTACCTGTCATCATTAAATAACATGCATCTCAAAATTAAATTTATGTTAGAAATTAAGAAAAATAGTTCTGTTAGTGTCCTAGAGCTTACCATCACAAAACAGAATGGGAAATACATTTTCAGGATGTACAGAAAACCATCCAGCAGTGCCGGCCATTGAGACCGACCAGTTCTAGGCACTTCAGTCTGGAACCGCGCAACCACTATGGTCGCAGATCCGAATCTTGCCTCGAGCATGGATGTGTGTGATGTCCTTAGATCAGTTAAGTTTAAGTAGTTCTAAGTTCTAGGGGACTGATGACCTCAGATGTTAAGTCCCATAGTGCTCAGAGCCATTTGAACCATCCAGCAGTGATGTTATCATCAACATCACACTGTGTCACCCAGAATGATCTAAAATGACATTATTTTACACAATGAGATATAGTAAACAATCTATTGAGTAAAAATGTTGAAAGAGAACTAGCAGTTATTAAACAAATAGCTATCATGAGCTATGATCAAAATACAGTAACTAAAATATATAATAAATTAAGAAACAGAAAACCACAGACAAATGGTACAAGTCAGACACAGAACTCAAGGGTCGCAAAGCAATACAAAGGAACTGTTTAATTTGATGTGAAATTTGCCTTCAGAAAAGGTAATACACTAAAAACGAAATTACACCAATACATAGCTAAAAACAAAAAAAGATAAGTACTCTGGTTCCAGTGAATATAAATTAAATTGTGATAGTTGCTATAAGTTTTACATTGGGCAGATTGGGTATTCGTCTTCAACGAGATATTGCAAACATACAAGCACCCAAAATAAAACTGCGTTTGGGCTGCACTTGAGAAATAGCAAATATAAAACTACATATGTCCAACATAATATGAAGGCCCCAACAAAGCCCCAAAAAAAAGAAAACTATGCTTATTAGAAGAGATACAGATTTACAGCAGTAGTAGAAGGTTGCCTGATTTGATCTTAAAATGGCAAATAGAATTCACTCAAAGTAAATTTTACAGCATTTTTGATGATATCCTATAAAATCAGTGACATTTACCTCTAATGAAATTAGTAACATTCTCTTCATGCACTCTGATAATAGCCTGTACCTAAAGTAATGTATCAGATTCTTCTCATGTTATTATTATGACCTAGACCTCAGAAAACGTAACAGATATTCCATATGTTCTAATAATAATAATAACCCTGATATCAGCCTAGGTATTGTACATTTCATATTTCCCCTTAGATCTAGACATCAAGTGATCTATCAGTTCCCAGAATGAAGTTTTAACTCTGCAGTGGAGTGTGCACTGATATGAAGCTTCCTGGCAGATTAACGTTGTGTGCCAGACCGAGACACGAACTCGGGACCTTTGCCTTTCACAGTCAAGTGCCCCACCGACCGAGCTATCCAAGTGCGACTCACAATCCCTCCCCACAGCTTCAATTCTACCAGTACGTCGTCTCCTACCTTCCAGACCACAAAAGCTCTACTGGAAAGATCCTCCCGGCTGTGGCTAAGCCATGTCTCCATAATATCCTTTCTTTCAGGAGAGCTAATTCTGCCAGGTTCACAGAAGAGCGTCTGTGAAGTCTGGAAGATAGAAGACGAGGTAATAGCAGAATTGAAGTTGTGGGGACGACTCGTGAATCGTGCTTGGATAGCTCAGTCGGTAGAGCACTTGCCCGCAAAAGGTAAAGGTCCCAGGTTCGAGTCTCAGTCCAGTCCACATTTTAATCTTCCAGGAAATTTGATATATCAGTTGTTGCTATATGTTCTAATTCTGACCTAGACATCGAACTAGCCGTCACACTTTTCACTTCATAAAATCCTGCTCAAAAGTTTTTAGGCTATGTATAAATGTACGTAACCCAGACATTCTTTAGGCTTATTCTTTGTACCTATAACTTGCATATACTTCTGAGCTTTAGAGAATTAATCACAGATACAGGTCATTATAGATAATTAGCGATTAGGTCTTGTTTATTATATTATGGTCAGAACTTGTGACAATGCAATGTGTCTCTAAATTAGGGTGTATATTGCAATATATTCCTGAGATTAGTTGTACTTGTATGGGAAGCGACAGTCATTGTGAACAGTCTTAAACACCACATGTACACATTTTAAATAATGTGTTCTTATTGTTCACTGGTTTTGATCATAAATTTTATTGTTAACTAGAATACACAAACGTTTAGCATACATGTCTGATATGATGCCAACTGTAAGGTGACAGAATAAATGGTCAGATTCGCACCTTACATGAGAGCTTTATACATCGCAACAAGAAGGTGATTATGACACCTAACGTAATTCGGCGATTATGAGAACATTTGCCTATCAGTATGTAATGCAAAAAGGGATGACAGTCAATCAACGATAATTAGCACATGGTTCCTATACAATGCATGCCTTTGAGCAGAAGGTGGAACAGGCAACGTGAGTCGTTTTTAGTTTGAAAAGCCAGGCAGACAACTGTGTAACGAAGGTGCCGCAGGGGTTATGACGGAAACCACTTAAAGGGGTGGCAGGAGGAAGGTCAGCGACCATGGCCAGGTGATTCTGAAGGGAAGACCGCATGTAGCAGCACATCTGCACTGTACAAGGGACAGAGAAAAACCTTTAGAAAGCTGCGTTTCGGAATTCCAACAGGATATGAACAAAGACTAGTAACGCATTTTGATCACGTGTCCAGCAAGTGCAACACCCAGAAAGGTCAATGTAATTTAGACATCTAGAATGGGCACAAAACGTCCGATTGGCGGAAACGCACTAGGAAGGAGAAAAATACTGAAGATTCGACGCAGTTTGATAGAAGGGACATTGCGACTGCGAGTTTTCACAAAATAAGAGGAACACTCCTATTGGTCGAAAATGGCCGTGACGTGAAGAACGAATGAACCCAAGTAAGGGAGGAAGTTCTGCCATGAATAGGACAAGAGAGAAAGTTTCGAGGACTCTTCTCTGAACTGGTGGCAAGTGCAGAACGGAGCGATTAATGCTCTGTACCATGCAGAGAAGAAATTTATGTGGACACTGCGTTAAGAGCGGCTGCAATCCAGCTAGAAATTAGCTGTAGCAACGTTTAGCTCCAACTGTGGAGAAACGAACCAGCCATATTAGTTAATTATTCTTGCGAGAACTGAGAGGGCACGCTGCTCCAACCACGTGCGTGAATATCAACACCTACAAACACTAGGGATTATTATGTGTTTTCTCGCATAACGAGAAACATATGGAAAGTTTCTGCTGGAATGGTCAGCAAAGGCCAGATTAGTTTTATAGGAAATTTAGTGGGAGAGAGCGGCCTTGCAGTCAGTAGTTCGTCGCAGCTTAAGGTAACTACTGCACGCAGGGGCGTAAACTTCGTTCGTTCACCAGCTTGCGTCCACTGTAAACTCGAGCGGCCTTGGGTAGTCTTGCGCTTAAATTTGTCACATAACTAACCATCCACTGTAGACTTTATTGTCATCCTAAATAACATCGAACTTTCAACCGGAATCGGACGATTTTCGTAGTACTGTTCAACATCATAAGGCAATGTGTAGGAGCAATTTTGTAAAGAAAATTCCAATTAGACTTTCATATTATTGTGCATAGGATTAATGTTCTTTCAGAGATTTAATGTTTGACAGTGTTGTGTACAGGATTCTCTCACTTTTTTATGTTGGCGAGATGCGTCATCCATTGCGCTGTTTTTATGTTGTCGAGTTGAAAACTGGGTAAAAGCTTTAATTTTTGTGCTAAAATTTGCGACATTAAACTTGTCGTTTCAACTTACACAGTTGTTCTCAATTCTAGAATAAGCACCCACATTACACAACTATTGTGGTAAACTTTTCAATGTACTATTCTTACAATATATCAGGTTATACAATAACATCGAAGTACTTCTTCCGAACAATTTTGCAACCTCATGTTATTATATATAGTTTGCCCAAATATGATCTACGAAATGTTATAATTACGCTGTCTAGTACTCTGAATGTGCAGTTCCCCCCACATAGGCTTATGTGACTCCGATGAAACTAATCTGGTATGCTATTGTACGCCAGCTCCTCGCCCACAAACCAACCGCCCGTAAATCACGAGAAGCGTGTGACCTCTGCTTAGGCATCTGGTGCCACAAACCTCCGGAAACTTATCAAGTACTCGTCGATCACTGCTGAATTGGGTTCCAAAAGTGGACCAACCCGCTTTTGAATAGGTAGTCATAATGTTTTAGCTCATCATTATACATAAATCAATTTTTACAATATGTATGGATATATTGTTCGCCTTATTATTATTCAATTCTGGGCCCACAGGACCACACGATGTACAACATGGCGCAGTTACAGAGATTTGTATTAGCTTTCCTTTGTGCTCAGACTACTCTCTTTATCTCAAAAGGGCTTTTTTCGGTTAGTCAAACCATCTTGTCCCGATCATCTCTGGTTGTTCCAGGCCGACTTTCCAGTCATGACTTTTCTGCACCGTATATCAAGTTGCGTTATACCTGGTTCCTCAGGGTCTTCCTTCGCTGCACTGATCCATTTCGCTGTTTCAGTTTTTGCTTTATAAGAGTTTCATAGAACTCCACAACTTGTCTGGTTAATCTGGTAGGTTCCACTAATTTAAATGCCTACAGAATTTTAGCTTGCATTTCTTCATATCCGTATACAGGTTGTTATACTTTTCAGTTTCTTTATTTGCTCTTACTCCATACCTGCCTTCTTCAGTACAAATGGATCTAAAATAACCCTGATTAGTATACATTCACTCTTTTGGATTTCTTCAGCGTTTTTCTGTCTGAAATGAGTGTCTCAGCCCCATAAAGATGCTATGGTTTGATGACTGTGTTGTAATATTGCAGCTTGATGTATTTTGTGATGTCACTCGCTTGCTCCATGTATTAGATGTTAAATGGGGGAAAAATGCGTTGAGCGAGATCTGGGGGCCTCCAGTGTGGCGCGATAGCTCTGTCGATAACGAACAAAAACTGTATTTCCCATCCGGCAAGACAATGTCCTTAGTATTGATAAACACTATAACTGGGTAATTATCAGCTTCATTTGTATGACGAAACTTTGAATATAATGTTCGAGCTGTTACTTTTGCGTAAATATGTTCAAGTCAGTCCTCCTATCATGCATTATTTCATTTTACCTGGCTTTAATTCAGCTTGCCTGCTTTGCTTAGTTTGTCAAGAGTATTCTACATAAAGTCAACATTTGCTGTTTCACGGTCGTAAAGCTTCATTCCTACTGTGGAAGTGGTTATTGTAGCTTTAACTGGATTTTTATAGCTTTCATATGGCCTTCAGTCATGGTTTAATCTCTTGTATTACATCGCATGTACTTCACAAAGTTAAATAGTAACGGTATCTCACCATGTTTATTAAACAGTTGCGGACAGATCAGATTTCTATAACGTTAAATACTTCATGACGATTTTATGTCTCATTTGATTATTATTCTTATAATGCTCTGACGACTCCCTTTACTAATCTAGCTAATTAGCCGAATGGTTTATATATACTTGACAATGTATCTGTGACGTTTTTACTTGCTTCCTTTGACAAAATCATGACAGAGGAGTCAGACAGCACTAGATATTTTTTAAAACATTGCTGTCGAAAGTCAGAGATCAAAATAGAATATTTGGAACTATTTATAAAACACTATAGATCGCAAAGGCACGTTTATTACAAGGTGACCGCTTTCTATCATCAGATGATTATCTTCAGACCTTCAAAACTGTAATGTTAGAGGGATAAATGAATAGAAATATTAAATTGGTTAAACATTACAATACATAGATAAGCCCATATCGATGGACAATTGTTCTACACGGAGCAGGAACCGCTGAATTTCAGTAGTCAACTACTGGAGAGAGCGGCACTGCTATTTCTTAAATACTGGAAGCTTCGCCTACAGCCGACAGCAATCAGATATGATACGAAGAACTATGTACAAAAGGATATACTTCTTAGTAAATAGAATGTTCACGTAAATAAGTTTTTGGTTTTAACCTATAGTGTCCTGTTAACCTGCAGCGTAGAATATCCACTTTCCTTGAATATTGTCTTTAGGTAGGCTAGCTCTTTCGGTATACTATCTGCACCTGAGGCTGTATGCGCCTTGTGTACAAGTTTTTTAAGCCTAGTGTATGGCCTCATGGAGAAGATGAATTAATGGTGTTTTTATCATCTCAGCCAACGTCCTTGCCGCAGTGGTAACACCGGTTCCCGTCAGATCACCGATGTTAAGCTCTGTCGGGCTGGACTAGCTCTTGGATGGGTGACCGTCCGGTCTGCCGAGCGCTGTTGGCAAGGGAGGTGCACTCAACCCTTGTGAGGCAAACTGATGAGCTACTTGACTGAGAAGTAGCGGCTGCTGCGGTCACGAAAACTGACAACGACCGGGAGAGCGGTGTGCTGACCACATGCCCCTCCGTATCCGCATCCAGTGACGCCCCTGGGCTGAGAGAATGACACGGCGGCCGGTCGGTCCCGTTGGCCTCCCGAGCCCTGTTCAGATGGAGTTTATCATTTCAACTTCATAATAAGAACATCCGGTTCGTATGGGTTTAGAGGAAGACGATTGTCTGCCTTTCTGAATGTTTCGGTTAGTTCAGGGGTGGGCAAAAGGCGGCCCGCGGGCCACATGTGGCCCGCGGAGGGGTTTTGTGTGGCCCGCCAAGACATTTACAAAAATCATAGGAAAAACAAAATTTCCCTTCCCCGCGCGACTAAAAAAATGCCCGAGCGTCTGCGCTACTTGGTAGTGCGTACTACCGACAGATGTCTCTACAGTCACGTAACCAACCTAGCTGCATGTGGTCGCGGTGGATTATGGGAACACTACCATCAGCCACCACGGGCACGGAAAAAAGCACTGTGCATCCTGCTATTGGCGCAAATTTATGCTCCACGCGGTGGCTGACTGGACCGCTGTACTTCTCCCGCGCCGAGTGAGTAGTACGATGTTCAGAGCAATTTTATATACATATACTTCAGTGTACTTCAGTGCAATAATGGCTCCTAAGAAGAAGCGTAAAGTCGGTGATAAGTGTCGTCTGTTTAATGAAGACTGGACGACCAAACATTTCTTTATTGATGCAGGAAATAAAGCTGCATGCTTACTATGCCATGATACAGTTGCCGTATTCAAGGAGTACAATCTGAAACGACATCATGAAACAAAACACAGTGACTTTGGCTGCAAACTTTCAGATGAAGAACAAAAAATAAAAGCAGCAGAGTTCCTGAAACGCTTGAAAGAGCAACAAGAGTTATTTACAAAGCAAACACCGCTTCAAAATAGTGCTACAGAAGCAAGTTTCATGGTCGCCTATAACCTTGCTAAACGAAAAAAACCTTTTTCGGATGGCGAGTTTATTAAACAGTGCATGGTAGAGTGTGCAAGTGTATTGTGTCCTGTCTGAGAGCATTTCTTTGTCAAGGAGGACTGTAGCGCTGCGCATTGATTTAATTAGTGACGAACTTGCAGACTAGCTAAAGACTGTGAGCGAAGATTTTGTTTGGTTTTCACTGGCAATGGACGAAAGCACAGATATTGAAGACTCTGCACAAGTACTCATCTTTATCCGTGGAATTAATGAACATTTCGTCATCACCAAGGAATAACTTGGTGTAGTATCCTATCCATGAAAGATAGAACCACTGGTCAGGACTTGTTTGAATGTGTTGTTAGTTGTGTGGAAACAAGTGGCTTATCCTGGAATAAAATGGTAAGCATTACAACAGATGGGGCCAGAGCTTTCTGTGGGAAAAATATAGGTATGGTGAAACGTTTAATAAACAAGTTACAAGCCGAAGATACAGACAGTTCAAATGGCTCTGAGCACTATGGGACTTAACTTCTAAGGTCATCAGTCCCCTAGAACTTAGAACTACTTAAACCTAACTAAGCTAAGAACATCACACACATCCATGCCCGAGGCAGGATTCGAACCTGCGACCGTAGCGGCCACGCGGTTCCAGACTGTAGCGCCTTTAACCGCTTGGCCACACCGGCCGGCGATACAGACAGTGATGTTTTGGATTTTCATTGTATTTTACATCAGGAAATCCTCTGCAAGACTGCACTAGACTTAAAGCGTGTGGTAGATCCTGTTGTTGGTGTTGTGAACACAATCAGAGCAAGGGCACTCCATCACAGACAGTTTCAAATCTCTTCTTGAGCAGATAGGAGTAGAACATGAAGATGTAATTTACCATAACAGTGTGAGCTTGGGCAAAGTATTAAAAGAGTCTGGGCATTACAGGATTAAATTATTTTATTTCTGCACTAAGGAGATATCTCACGATTTTGTTGCAAAAATAGGATGTGAAGACTGGAGATGATGTTTGCAGCTGATATTTTTGAAAACTGAATGAGCTGAATGCGACATTGCAGGGAAAGGGGTTGTTTGCTCATGAAATGTGGACACATGTCAAAGCATTTGAAACAAAACTAGGTCTGTTTGCAACGCAAGCAAATGAAGGCAAAGTTTGTCATTTCCCTTTACTAGGGAAACAGAAAGTACCTGGAAGTGTTTCAGCTAAGATTAGGGATTATCTGCAGAGTTTAGAGGCTGAGTTTACTACAAGATTTCAGGATTTTAAGGAAATTGAGCCTCAATTTAATGTTTTATCGTATCCCACGACTGCTGATATTCACACTGCACCACAGGAGCTGCAACTTGAACTGATTGACATGCAGGCAGATCACGCAGTGAAAGAAATGTTTAGTGTTGTAACTTTAGTCGACTTTTATAAATCTTTGTCAGCTGAAAAGTTTCCATGTATCAAGAAATTTGCAGGCAAAATGTTCTCCATATTTGGATGTTTAACAGACAGTAATTTGCAGGCTGTGATGAAATATCAACTAGCAGTCTGACTCCTGATTTCAAAAAAAAAAAAACATTGTGCAAAATTGTGATAGGATGCATTTGTCCCATTAAACTATTTTAAAATTTAATGTACTTGGAGATGATATTAAATTAGCAAAATAAATGAAATTGAACACAACTACCTTATTTGAGGATGTCAGAAGGAAAGAGGTACAAGTGACTTTAGTCTTATCAAAATTATAAGAAGTATACTTATACCCCTTTGCTTCTGACTCTTTCATTCATATCTAATGATTTTTATGATACCTTTTATGAAATGTAAAGCTAACTAATCAATGCATTTTAACGCTTTCACTGCTACACCCGAAATTGCAACTCTGTGTGTGATATGTGGTTAGAAATAAAGAAAACTTGCATTTTTATAAAATTTTTGGGAATACTGCACACACACACACACACACACACACATATATATATATATATATATATATATATATATATATATATATATATGCCGCCAGTATATGTAGGCATTAGAAGTGAAAGGTTTATAAGGTGCGGCCCTCCGCTAACCTGTGTCTATAATGTGGCCCCCGAGCCAAAACAATTTCCCACCCCTGGGTCAGTCAGAAGAATGACGGCTCTCTGGTACATCGGTTAATGGTAAGCACACACATACCGATTTGTATTTACAATCGTCGAGTTGTCTTGACCCATTGCAAACTATTAGTCTACTTCGAACATTTCGCTGTAGGGTGGAATGTAAAACAGTGGTAGTTGCCGGACTGAGCCGAGAAGTCGTAACGCTGATGCTGTCCTGGAGACTTTTAACCTTGATTATTTTCTTGTGCGGTCGCCTTTTTTAATTTCTCTGACGCAGTGGACTTGTTATTCAGTGCGACCAGCTCTTGCCTTCTGCAACGAGAGAGTCGAGGGCTGGAAGACAGCTTCGATATATTCAAGACACGTAAACGTCTTCCAGTAACTCTCGTGTGTTTTGTAGCTCCGATATAGCAATTACAACGTTGGCTGAACAGGTCTCTTATTCAGGGACGGTTTAAGACCCAAGCGACACAAGCCACCACTAGGGACACAAGCTGAGAGGGGCGCTATCGGCTGTACGATTTCTATAGAGAACGTGCACAATAAGAAGCGGCCGCTTGGGACGCTACGTTGAGAGAGGCGGCCAACTACAGGGTGAGAGTTGTTGAACTATACGAAATAAAATCGTTGCGTTGCGTTAGGACGTTCAAAGAGCAGGTTGGCCGCGGGGCGTTATGGGAACTAGTATACGCAGGCGCACGAGCGTTGTTGTTGTCGGCCGCCGACCGCGGTGGCCGAACGGTTCTAGGCGCTTCAGTGCGGAACCACGTGGCTACAACGGTCGCAGGTTCGAATCCTGCCTCGAGCATGGATGTGTGTGATGCCCTTAGGTTAGTTAGGTGTAAGTAGTTCTAAGTCTAGGGGACTGATGACCTCAAATGTTAACTCCCGTAGTGCTTAGAGCCATTTGAACCATTTGTTGTCGGCCATTTGCACTTGAAAATGTCACGGAATAGTGTGCCTGAGCGAATAGCGCTTGTGAAGACCTAGTATGCGAACAATAACAGCCCAATTGCTGCTCGAAGGAAGTTTGCGACCGAGTTCAAGCTGGAAACAACCGATCCAAGTGTGCTAAAATGAAGAATCTGATTCGCAAGTTTCAGATGCGCTGTGTTTCAAACCAACCACAGGAAATCGACCAGACGAGATGCACGACAGGTGAGAATGATCCGGGAGAGAATCCGACAAATTGTTGTTGAAGATCTGCTTCTCTTCCCATACAAAATTCAAACCCATCAGCCATTAAGCCCCAGGGCCATGGAACATCGATTGTGTTTCGCCAACACTATTACCCAACAGGACTTTGATGTGAATATGGCTTGGCGCAGTGACGAGGTCCACTTTCATTTGGATGGGTTTGGCAACAAGAAAATTGGCCCATTTAGGGGACTGAGAATCCGCATTTCGCGGTCGAGATGTCTCTTCACCCTCAATGGGTGACTGTGTGCTCTGCAATGTCCAGTCACAGAATGATCAATGCGATATTCTATGATGGCGCGGTGACTATCGAACAGTACGTGAAGGTTTTGGAAGAAGATTTCATCCCCATTATCCAAAGTGACCCTGGCTTCGACAAGATGTGGCTCAAGCAAGGCAGAGCTCGACCCCATCGAAGAAGGAGCGTGTTTAATGTCCTGGAGCAGCACTTTGGAGACCGTATTCTGGCTCTGAGGTATCCAGAAGCCACTGGCTTGGGCCTCGATTGGCCGCCATTTCTCTGGATCTGAACTCATGCGATTCCTTTTTGTGGAGTTATGGCTCTGAGCACTATGGGACTTAACTTCTGAGGTCATCAGTCCACTAGAACTTAGAACTAAAACCTAACTAACCTAAGGACATCACACACATCCATGTCCGAGGCAGGATTCGAACCTTCGATCGTAGAGGTCGCGCGGCTCCAAACTGTAGCGCCTAGAACCGCTCGGCCTCTCCGGCCGGCTTTGTGGAGTTATATTGAAGACAAGGTGTGCAGCAATAATTCCATAACTATTGCTGAGCTGACAACAGCCATTCAGGAGGTCATCCACTGCACTGATGTTCCGACACTTCAGAGGCTCATCAGAATTGCGCTATATGTCTTCAACACGTCATCGTCAATGATGGCAGGCATATCGAACATGTCGTAACCGAAATCCGAGTATCTATAGTGACGTTTAGATGTTGAATAAAGTGTGTGCACGTCGCAGTTTTTAACTAATTTAAGATTTTTTTCATATAGTTCAATAATAGTCACGCTATACAAGGTTCCTATACAGTGCGTATCGCAATTAATAGTGAAAATTGACCTGGATAGAAGTGGACGACGGAAAAGAGGGAAGGGGAGAGATGCAAAATAATAAGTCGCTTCTGTGAAAAAATGTAGTCTAACCAGCTCTGTTCTTTTCAATCAGAACAACATCTCGGAACAGATTCAATAAAATTACATTTTTCACAAGCTTCTTGTGTTCCAAAAAAAGTGCAAAGCCGCGATGCCAAAGCATAAGCGACACCTTCAAACTACGTTTAGGACACAAGTTTTCATTTATGTTTCACAAATGTTCAATGCATCTTCCGCTAGACACCCTACATTACACCCAGACGCTAGTCAATCTCGTCTCATACTTTTTTGACCGTCACTGTTTGTTGCTTTGTGTCGTCTAAGAACACCCGATGCTGTTGGAAGGAGAGACCCACATACGGAGCCTTCCACAAACCTCCACATAAAAAAAAATCAGGCAACCTTGGAGGTCACTGGTGCAATGTGAGATCCTCCCATCACTTACTGCAGGTGCATTGTGGAGGCAGGTCATTCTTAAGAAATGCTCTCATGTGCAGGTGTCAGTGCGGTGCTGCTCCGTCTTGTCGAAAAACGAAATTTTCGGCATGTTGTCGGGATTGTGTAGTGAACATGCGAGGGAGCTATCTACGTTTTTATCTTCATTCATGTAATAGATATACTATAGCAAATAATATGAATCTTCTTGAAACATACTACGAAGGGCGTCAATGAGTAATGCAACACATTCTTTGTCGGTCAGTTTCGGCTGAAAAAATGTGGTATATTCCCGCTTCAGCCTCTATTGCTTCATGAAGTTCCGACAGGTAGCAGCGCTATACGTAGTCTTTAAAATAGCGTCTGTGACGGAGTTATGTTCCAAGCACACCGCTGTCATTGAGTTTCTTTTGGCGGAAAACCGGATAATCGCAGATATTCATAGGCGCTTGCAGAATGTCTACGGAGACCTGGTAGTGAACAGAAGCATGGCGAGTGTTGCGTGAAACACCTGTCACCATCGTAACAAGATCGCTCAAATCTGTCCCATCTGCAGCGTGCTGGCTGGCCGTACACAGTTGTTAGCCATGCATTGTTGGAATGCGCTTACTCTCTAATTTCAGATGATGACAGACCGCACTCAAACACCTCGCTGCACAACTGGACGTTTCTGTTGGTAGTGCTGATACACTCGTCCACCAGTTGGGGTACTCAAAGGCGTGTGCCCGCGGGGTTCAGATTCTAATGGTTCAAATGGCTCTAAGCACTATGGGACTTAACATCTGAGGTCATCACTCTCCTTAGACCTAACTAACCTAAGGACATCACACACATCCATGACCGAGGCAGGATTCTAACTTGCGACCGTAGCAGCAGCCCGGTTCCGGACAAGTGCCTAGAACCGCTCGGCCACAGCGGCCGATCCGTGGGGTTCCTCGTCTTCTAACACAAGACCATAAAGAGCATTGAAGGACCATCTGTGGGCAATTGTTTGGGCATTGCAAAGCTAATCGTGGCAACCGTGAACATCGTCACAGGTTATGAAACTCCGGTTCATCACCCCGAACCGGAAACAAAACGGCAAGCATGTAGTAGCGCCACACCACGTCTACTCCAAAGAAAAAGTTGAAAGGCGCACCCTCAGCCACTAATTTCATAACGACAGTCTTCTGGGACTGATTGGGATATTTTGTTTGATGTCCTCCCTCGTGACAAAACGATCAACTCTGAAGCGTATTCTGCTACCCACAGGAAATTGAAGACACGAAATCAGAGTGTCCGTCGCCATAAAAATGTAAATGAACTTCTTCTCCGTGACAAGACCAGGCATCAGACAAGTCTGCACGCCCAGAGGAGCTCAGAAATCTCCATTGGACTGTTCTTCCTCATTCATCCTACTGCCCGGATTTCACAGTTTCCGAGTTCCTTCTGTCTGACCCAATGAAGGATGCACTCAGTGGGAAACAATACGTGGATGATGGGGAGGTTATTGATATGGCAAAACGTTGGCTTCGACGTCGCCCAGTAGAGTGGTACTATGTGGGCATACAGGCCTTCCCAGTAATGCGGCGTGGGGCCGTCACAGTGTACGCAAATTATGTTGAAAAATAGGGTTTTGTAGCCAGAAGTGTGAGGAATAATATTTTGTATTAGAATCCTGAATAAAACTAACATGCTTTCAGAAGAATTTTTGACAACTTGTGTTAAGTTCCTATGTGACCAAATTGCTGAGGTCATCGATCCCTAGGCTTACACAATATAACTTAAACCAACTTACGCTAAGGACAACACACACACCAATGCCCGAGGGAGGAATCGAACCTCCAACAGGGGGAGCCGCACGAACCGTGACAAGGCGCTCAAGGCCGTGCGGCTACCCCGTGCGGCTGCCTTTCAGAAGAAAAGTGTTGCATTACTTATTTAACATAATCGTATATAAGGAATTAAACTATACAGCAAAGACTAGATGCTATTTTCTGCAGTTTGAATATTCTGAGCACATTTTACGTACTTGATTTCAAAAACTGATACGGAGTGCGTATAGGAACAGTATGTAACTATGAGGAACTTGCTGGTACTCACTGGTGGCAAGACCCTAAAGATATCCTCGCGTACAGACTCGAGAGGTATCATGTTGGTTGACGGACGGGACTTTACATGTTTTATAGAGATCAGACGAACACTGTTAACCTCCAGAGGTACACATATGAGGCACTGTTACCACGCACGTGAGATATAGTCGGTCCAGACTTCCGCTTAACGAAAGATAATGCGCAACAGCACGGACTTAATCTGGTTGAAGAATATTTCACTGATGGCGGTATCTACCGCATGGACTGGCCAGAGCAGTTTCCGGATGAGAATACTGCATATCATATCTGGGAAGTATTTAAAAGATCAGCTGCAGATCGTCAACGGTGATACAAGTGTCTGGTACAATTAGACACCGCTCCTTCTCAGAATGGTATCGCCTCCCAAAAAGAGTTCTACAATCAATCGATAGATCGCGTACCCAGTCTTCCCAAGGTTCCAGCTTAGGTCCCTCATTTTTTTCTTGGTATTTGAAAGACTTTTTATCAGTAACATTCCAGATGCCAAGTTAGTTCTGTTTGCTGATGGTACAGGCACTGTAATAAATAGCAAAAGAAGAGTAATTTTAGAAAGACATTAATAAGTGGCTCTTGGCGAATAGTTTGTCATTAAACTTTGAAATGACACATTACATGCACTTCAGAACTTGTAAGAGGTTTCCTTCAAGGTCATGTCTAACATGTGAAGACATCCAGATAGAAGAGATGGACAGTGTTAAATTTTTGGGACTACAACTTGATGATAAATTTAGTTGGGAGGAGCATTGAAAAGACCTCTTGAAGCACCTAAACAAATCTTTCTCCTCAATGTGGATGTTGTTAGGCATAAAAAATTAAAAATGTTTCAAAGGAGTTAGTAAGACCCACTTTCATAACTGTTGAGAACAATTTGTGACTTCATTTGTCCATTTATGTCTGTTTTTGCTCATTTCTATCGTTTAGCTGCAAAATCGGTCACACAATCTCTGGTAAAGGACAATGAGAGTGTGTTTATCTATTTTTTTGCTTTTATGCAGTCCGTTTTCGTCCTCACCTTCCCTTTGTGTATGTATGTATGTGGATAGGTGGGCATGTTTTACATGGAGGTTACGAGTGTTTGAAGTACACTCCAACGGATTCAGAGGGTTCCGTAAAGTCGTAGGTTAGTAGTGCCAACCTAACCTTCCGGCCGCCTGAGACAGCACCGGAACCAGAGACACTGGTTAGTCACAGGGAGTGGATGTACCGTCCCGCTGAATACAGGTGCAGAGTTGGCAACAGGTCTCTCCCACTTGCTCGGGTTAGAGTCGCTCCAGAACAAATTACGGGGCACTGTTTGCTTGGGTCCGGTAAGCTGCAGGCGTGCTTTGCTAGATTTTTGCAGTGAACACATAGTGTATTGTAGGACGATCACTCTATTGTATAAATAATTCAAAAGCCAAGATCGCTTGCAGTTGTTTTTTTTAATTTTTATTTCTGCGACAGTGGTTTTATATCAGCTGGTCTGCCTCATGCATCGTTATATCCAAATGATTTATGCATGTTAAGCTACATTCAGGTATGTGGTGCTGTACTACTAGTAATGTACAGTAATGTATATAGTGTAACTCTTGTAAGCCCTCCCTCAAACCTGTCATGTAATATCTTCACAGATCCGATGATGGCACCTTTAGTGTGTTGAAACCGGTCATCTAGTAAACAGTGTTTAAGCGATCTTGGCTTTTGATTTACACTCCTGGAAATGGAAAAAAGAACACATTGACACCGGTGTGTCAGACCCACCATACTTGCTCCGGACACTGCGAGAGGGCTGTACAAGCAATGATCACACGCACGGCACAGCGGACACACCAGGAATCGCGGTGTTGGCCGTCGAATGGCGCTAGCTGCGCAGCATTTGTGCACCGCCGCCGTCAGTGTCAGCCAGTTTGCCGTGGCATACGGAGCTCCATCGCAGTCTTTAACACTGGTAGCATGCCGCGACAGCGTGGACGTGAACCGTATGTGCAGTTGACGGACTTTGAGCGAGGGCGTATAGTGGGCTTGCGGGAGGCCGGGTGGACGTACCGCCGAATTGCTCAACACGTGGGGCGTGAGATCTCCACAGTACATCGATGTTGTCACCAGTGGTCGGCGGAAGGTGCACGTGCCCGTCGACCTGGGACCGGACCGCAGGGACGCACGAATGCACGCCAAGACCGTAGGATCCTACGCAGTGCCGTAGGGGACCGCACCGCCACTTCCCAGCAAATTAGGGACGCTGTTGCTCCTGGGGTATCGGCGAGAACCATTCGCAACCGTCTCCATGAAGCTGGGCTACGGTCCCGCACACCGTTAGGCCGTCTTCCGCTCACGCCCCAACATCGTGCAGCCCGCCTCCAGTGGTGTCGCGACAGGCGTGAATGGAGGGACGAATGGAGACGTGTCGTCTTCAGCGATGAGAGTCGCTTCTGCCTTGGTGCCAATGATGGTCGTATGCGTGTTTGGCGCCGTGCAGGTGAGCGCCATAATCAGGACTGCATACGACCGAGGCACACAGGGCCAACACCCGGCATCATGGTGTGGGGAGCGATCTCCTACACTGGCCGTACACCACTGGTGATCGTCGAGGGGACACTGAATAGTGCACGGTACATCCAAACCGTCATCGAACCCATCGTTCTACCATTCCTAGACCGGCAAGGGAACTTGCTGTTCCAACAGGACAATGCACGTCCGCATGTATCCCGTGCCACCCAACGTGCTCTAGAAGGTGTAAGTCAACTACCCTGGCCAGCAAGATCTCCGGATCTGTCCCCCATTGAGCATGTTTGGGACTGGATGAAGCGTCGTCTCACGCGGTCTGCACGTCCAGCACGAACGCTGGTCCAACTGAGGCGCCAGGTGGAAATGGCATGGCAAGCCGTTCCACAGGACTACATCCAGCATCTCTACGATCGTTTCCATGGGAGAATAGCAGCCTGCATTGCTGCGAAAGGTGGATATACACTGTACTAGTGCCGACATTGTGCATGCTCTGTTGCCTGTGTCTATGTGCCTGTGGTTCCGTCAGTGTGATCATGTGATGTATCTGACCACAGGAATGTGTCAATAAAGTTTCCCCTTCCTGGGACAATGAATTCACGGTGTTCTTATTTCAATTTCCAGGAGTGTATTTATAAATTATTTCAGATGGTGTTTGTAATTAATTTCATTTTTCGGTGTGATAATGCGTAATTTTTGCAAGGTTTGATTATTCTGATTTTTCTGGGATAAATTTACGCGTTTTATGAAGTTCCATGGGTCTTTCTTGTACTGAGAGAATGACCATTGAATCTGTCGTCTTGTGGTAGTTTCTGTAGAGTAAATATGTGGGGCATAACTTGCAAAGAGTTTCCATGTTCTTACTGCCCGTGAATTGCATTGTAAATTTTGGTTTTCTCCAGTTTTTGATAGTGGTTCCTATGTGTAAACCGACTGATTTTGCCCATCAGCTCACTACGTGTCTCTCATGTCAAAGTATCCTCCTCATCGTCATCTTCAATGAGTAGATCTTTTTCCTTCAATGAATATTCACATGCCTCTACACATACATCTAGATCATACTCTGCAAGATACCTAATGGTGTGTAGCGGAGGGTACTTTCCGTATCACTATCTCATCCCTCCAACTCTGTTCCACTCGCGAATAGTGCGTGGGAAGAATGACTGTCGGTAAGCCTATGTATTGGCTCTAATTTCTCGAATTTTCTCCTCGTGATCAATACGCGAGATGTATGTGGGGGAGGGGGGCGAGTAATATGTTGTTTGACTCCTCCTTAAAAGTTCTGTCCCGAAATTTCAATAGTAAATTTCTCCGTGACGCCTCCCTTGTAACGTCTGCCTGTGGAGTTTCTTTAGCATCTTCGTAACGCTCTCTCACCAGCTAAACGATCCCGTGACGAAACGCGCCGCTCTTCGTTGGATCTTCTCTATCTCCTTTTCAGCCCTACCTGATAGGGATCCCAGATAGATGCAGTTTCTGAATTTACATGAATTGATTGATTCCGGCCACCAGCCCAACAAGTGTCTCCTAAGTCAGTTTTCTCCTCATGGTCACGTTCAATGAATATCTTTTTCTTCTGAACTCAGTGAATGTCCGTATTATTTGATCAATTGTTTCACGGTTTTTGAATTTGCCTAAACTGGTCGATTTTTGCCCACCATGTATCCACCAGTTCATAGCTACCTTCTTTTTGCATTGTTTGATGCATAGGTCTGTTTCCCTCGAGATCGCCGGTTACTGTGGCCGAGCGGTTCTACACGCTTCAGTCCGGAACCGTGCTGCTGCTACGGTCGCAGGTTCGAATCCTGCCTCGGGCATGGATGTGTGTGATGTCTCTGGGTTAGTTAGGTTTCAGTAGTTCTAAGTCTAGGGGACAGTAGCTCTAAGTCTAGGGGACTGATGACCTCAAATGTTAACTTCCATAACGCTTGGAGCCATCTGAACCATTTGAACCCTCGCGTTCAACTGATATCTAAATGCATGCGTGATTACAGCTTACTTCTCATTTTCTGAATTTATGAAATCTCACTGATTTTCAGCCACTAGCGAGTGTTGGGTTATGAGTACGAACTACATTGGAATGCTACCCAATCAGCCACTGGAGCTCGTTATTGTAGAGCATAAGTAAAACGGTAATACGCATTTGCGGAAAATTTCATCCAGTAAATGATTTTTATATTTTTGTGCCCTTGCCTGTATTGGTGCTTGATTCTGGAAGTACACATAGGAATACCCCTCTAATACCCCCAGTGATCATTAGATCCTATCAAATGCTTAGCCAGTTAACATGACATGTTTATGCATCCAATATGAATTATACACTGAGGTGGCAAGAGGGGGTAACTTAATACCGTGTCAGGATTCCTGCTGTCTGGCGTAGCACAGCACCTCCACGTGGCATGAACCCAACAATTCGTTGGAAGTCCCCTGCAGAAATATTGTGCCATGCTGCCTCTATAGCTGTCCCTAAGTGCGAAAGTGTTGCTGGTGCAGGAGTTTGTGCATGAACTGACCTCTCGATTATGTCCCTTAAATGTTCGATGGGATTCATGTCGGGCGAAACGGGTGGCCAAATCATTCGCTCAAATTGTCCTGAATGTTCTTCAGACCGATGACGTGGCACATTGTCATCCATAAAAATTTCATGGTTGTTTGGTAACGTGAAGTCCAATAATGGCGGCAGATGGTCTCCAAGTAGCCGATTAATAATTATTTCCAGTCAATGATCGGACCAGAGGACGCAGACCGTCCCACATAGACACACCGCACACCATTATGAAACTATGCCCAGCTTGTACAGTGCCTTGTTGGCATCTTGAGTCCACGGCTTCATGGGATTTGCGTCATACTGTAATCCCACCACCACCTCTTACCAACTGAAATTGGGACTCATCCGACCAATATGATCACAAGGCCAAGAGAGGCGCTGCAGACAATGTCGCGCTTTTAGCAAAGGCACCCACTTCGGTCGTCTGCTACTATAACCCATTAACGCCACATTTCGTCGCACTGTCCTAGCGGATACGTTCGTGTACGTCCCCCATTGATTTCACACAGTGTTACTTGTCTGTTATCATTTACAACTCTACGAAACTGTCCTGCTCTTTGTGGTTAAGTGAAGGCTGTCGGCCACTGGACTGTCCATAGTGAAAGATAATGCCTGAAATTTGATATTCTCAGAACACTCTTGTCGCTGTGGATCTCGGAATATTGATTTACCTAACGAATTCCAAAATGGAATGTCTACATCTTCATCTACATCCATACTCCGCAAGCCACCTGACGTGTGTGGCGGAGGGTACTTTGAGTACCTCTATCGGTTCTCCCTTCTATTCCAGTCTCGTATTGTTCGTGGAAAGAAAGATTGCCGGCATGCCCCTGTCTGGGCTCTAATCTCTCTGATTTTATACTCGTGGTCTCTTCGGGAGACATACGTAGGAGGGAGCAATATACTGCGTGACTCCTCGGTGAAAGTATGTTCTCGAAACTTCAACAAAAGCCCGTAACGAGCTACTGAGCGTCTCTCCTGCAGAGTCTTCCACTGGAGTTTATCTATCATCTCCGTAACTCTTTCGCGATTACTAAATGATCCTGTCACGAAGCGCGCTGCTCTCCGTTGGATCTTCTCTCTCTCTCTTCTATCAACGCTGTCTGGTACGGATCCCACACTACTGAGCAGTATTCAAGCAGTGGGCGAACAAGCGTACTGTAACCTACTTCCTTTGTTTCCGGATTGCATTTCCTCAGGAATCTTCCAATGAATCTCAGTCTGGCATCTGCTTTACCGACGATCAACTTTATATGATCATTCCATTTTAAATCACTCCTAATGCCTACTCCCAGATAATTTATGGAATTAACTGCTTCCAGTTGCTGACCTGCTATATTGTAGCTAAGTGATAAAGGATCTTTCTTTCTATGTATTCGCAGCACATTACACTTGTCTACATTGAAATTCAATTGCCATTCCCTGCACCATGCGTCAATTCGTTGCAGATTCTCCTGCATTTCAGTACAATTTTCCATTGTTACAACCTCTCGATATACTACAGCATCATCCGCAAAAAGCCTCAGAGAACTTACGATGTTATCCACAAGGTCATTTACGTATATTGTGAACAGCAACGGTCCTACGACACTGCCCTGCGGCACACCTGAAATCACTCTTACTTCGGAAGACTTCTCTCCATTGAGAATGACATGCTGCATTCTGTTATCTAGGAACTCTTCAATCCAATCACACAATTGGTCTGATAGTCCATATGCTCTTACTTTGTTCATTAAACGACTGTGGGGAACCGTATCGAACGCCTTGGGGAAGTCAAGAAACACGGCATCTACCTTGCTCCAACTACCGTTCCGCGTTCAAAGTCTGTTAATTCCAGGCGTTCGGCCATAAACATGTCGTAAACCTTTTCACATGAATCTCCTGAGTACAAATGATAGCTCCTCCAATGCACTGCCCTTTTATACCTTGGGTACGTGGCACTCCCGCCGTCTGCATATGTGCATATCGCTATCCCATAACTTTTGCCACCCCTATGTATGAGCATGCACCCTCTCAGGTACCCATTTTGATTCTCAGGTCCTCGTAATGTGAGTTGTACTTACCTAAGCCTTACCTACCTAATTTCATTGCCATGTAGCCCGCCTCCGTGGCTCAGTGGAGTGTTAATTTTGGCCACAGTTGTCTGACGATGATTACTCTAAACGTGTCATAGATAAAGTATTTAGCGATCAAGATGGGGTCTCCCGCCCAATAATACCACACAACCATTTCCATTAGCCTTTCTTTCCCACCGCGCTAAGAATGGTGGTATGTGATAACGACTGGAAAACTCCCCAGCCGACAACGTTTATACAATGTACTTGTACATCTTGCCGAGGACCATCTCTGCCCCAGACGCGCCGCTATTGACACCGGCATCACCGCTTCGTTTGTGATACGACAGCCGACGGTCGGCTCCTCACACGTCGCATGTCGGCTTTGTTGCTGCGACGGAGCATTATTCCATCCTGACATCACTTACTACTTTGATGCTCGACATAACGCCACGGTATGGGTGAAAGGCCATTGCAGAGTTATTAAATTTTTGGCACTATTTAACGAATAATTAATTACACGGTTTTACGGCACAAGACGTCGTATGCTTCGCTCTTTGTGAAATACTTCGGGTTGTTGTTTAAGCACCCACCAGAGTACTGGTGTGTGCATGGTGTGAGAAGAAATTGAAGATATAGCACAGGATAGACTGATCAGAGACGTCAACGGTAATTGTATGGTGTTTTAATCTCGGTAAACAAGAAGACGACCTGGATACCGCACCGTCTGCACCGTCTGGATGCTGTGGAGACCCCCAAAGAAGATAAAAAATAACAAAAAAAATGCAAAAAGCATTCTCCCTCTTTTTTCCTTTTTTTACAAAATGATCGGAGGTCTATTTAATTTTTTTTTTTCATGAGTGGAGCCTGAAGTGGTCGCTAACATCTGTCCTAGTTGGCTTCTACTGGGAAAATGGCGGTGTCACTAGATATTGATTGTTTTTGTATGTAAGTTAGATAGGTTTTGGGGGTAGTATGGATGTTAGCGGCCCCAACCACCACCATCTAGGTTGTGGTGCCCCAACGCCCTAAGTGTAAGAGGTCAAAAGGCAGACAGCCGTGCGAGGTGCGAATAATGACACCCAGCATCTAATACGCGTCTCCCTTCACCCGTCAGTCTGAAGTACCCCACGGAAGAATAATATGAACATGAGTTTTGAGTATATTGAGCCTTAAAAGAAAGCGTAGCCTTCTTAGGACACAAATAACATGCCTCGTGACATTATTTTCCCCTACTTCATGCATGCCCATAGAGTGTTGAATTGATTCGCATTGTTATCCGGTGCGTGTCAGAAACAGACCTCTTAATAATCAGTTTACGGGTCTTATATGCCATACCCCTTTGTATAGAAGATGGTGAAGAAAACTCGCGCTTGCGAGATCTGGCTACGAGACAGAGGAACAAAAGGTCTGAATAAAAGTAAAAGGTGAATGAGGTTAACTTGTACCGAGCGACACAGTTCACAGAACAAGGCGGCTTTCTAGCTAGCATACTTCTCCCATTGAAAATGAAGTGATCGTATGGCGTTGTTGGCCGGGAGGCCCCTGCGGGGAAGTTCGGCCGCCGTATTGCAAGTCCTTCTTAGTTGACGCCACTTCGGCGACTTGCTCGTCAAGTATGATGAAAGACACACAGCACCCACTCACCACGAGGCAGAGAAAATCCCTGACCCCGCCGGGAATCGAACCCGGGACCCCGTGGGCGGGAAGCGAGAACGCTACCGCAAGACTACGAGCTGCGGACTCTTCCATTGTCATTCCGTAATTCACGAAGCCGAGCTGAATTTTGCCGAGTCCAAAGAGTGTAGAACGAATTCTTCAAGGAATTTGGGGTACTAACTACGCTTCCAGTATATTTATTCCTCAATGAAAGTTATCATAAATAATATATCTCTTTCCCGAACTCACAACTCAGTACTTGTGATCAACATAAGGAATAAGAATAACATTTATAACGACTTGACGTCACTTACTTTGGGCCAGAACGTGTCCATTATTCAGGAACACACATTGACAATAACTTGCCAGCGGCCATAAAAAGCTTAACTACCAATATTGTTTAAGAGCATCCTAAAGGTTTTATTGGTTGCCATCGTCTTCCACTCCATTGACGAGCTTCTTCGTAGAACCCATTAATAAATTTTCCACGTCTCCTCCTAAGCCACTACATCAGTTTCAGTCAGACTTGGTACACATATCTCTTACTGTCTGCAAAGGATCTCTGTGGCGGTAAGAACTACGCAGCAATCAAAGGGGTTGGGGGGGGGGGGGGGGGGGAAGTAGTGTAGATCGTGACACGCGAGTACCCAGACTTTATTACTTTATTCATCCATTTGAGGATGAGAGCACTTAGTGACTTGCAATAAACTTTACACATAATCTCAAATCCTTTCTAAACTTTTTCCGTCCTATAAGGCCCACTAGATGCTGAAAAGAAACAATTTTATCGCTTACTATATTTTCGCTATTCAAACAGTAAAACTACCGAATCAGACATGGTGTTTTAATTTATTACTTTTTTACTACTAACTGTATTCGCGACACATTTTTCAGACAGTATTCATACATATCACTGAATGTACCTGCAAAATTAAATCATTGTACGAGACAGTTATGAGATATGAGATGCGAGGGTTATTCGGAAAGTAGCCGGCCGCGGTGGTCTAGCGGTTCTAGGCGCGCAGTCCGGAACCGCGCGACTGCTACGGTCGCAGGTTCGAATCCTGCCTCGGGCATGGATGTGTGTGATGTCCTTAGGTTAGTTAGGTTTAAGTAGTTCTAAGTTCTAGGGGACTGATGACCACAGATGTTAAGTCCCATAGTGCTCAGAGCCATATTCGGAAAGTAAGGAACAATCGGTCGCGAAATGGAAACCACAGCGAAAATCCGATGAAGTTTTGCACAGGTGTGTTGGGCAGTGTCTCTAATATGCCCGTCGATCGCATTACGTCGTTCTTTTTAGTTCTGAGCACACAGGGAGCACATAAAGATACCTAGAACAATAGCGTCTCCCGCCTAGTACGAGGGCCTGGTGAGGAATTTCGCCTGAAGCTATGCAGCTAACGTTACATAACTGTCATGCATTTTCTTCTTCAAGAGAATTCTCAGCCGCATTCTGCAAGGGCAATGAAGATGTTCCTGCATCGTTTTCAATTGGAAATGTTTGATTACCCAAAATAGAGTCCGTAATTGTCTCCCTCTGAGTTTCATCTCTGCTCACATGAACTGGCTACGAAGACAACATTTTGGCACAGATAACGAGCTGCAGGCCAGCGTAGAGAATTGGCGGAAAGCGCTGGCGGCTGCCTTCTATAACGAGGGTGTTGGAAAGTTGGTACAACGCTACGACAAACGTCTAAGTCGGATCGGCGACTATGGAGATAGGTAGCTGGAAGTTATAGCTAACTGTTGCAAATAAAGCAGTTTTGATTTTCACTGTGGTTTCCATTTCGCCACCTATCGTTCCTTACTTTCCGAATAGACCTCGTACTTGTGAGATATGATGTCCAATATTGAGTTGCGTGAAAACGACCGCATCATGCCTGATTTTTTAATTTGTTACTGCTTTACTATTAACTCTGTTCAAAACAGATTTCGTAGACAGTAGCCACATATGCAACTGAATTACCTGCAAAATTATGTCATTGTACCACACATAGCTCAGGATATACGGCGCCATAAACATTGAGCTGTGTGGAATGGAAGCAGCAGCGCAACGTTTGCTAGAGGTACAGCTGAAATGAGTATACAAATACGCATCAGATGTGTTAAATACAGATGAAATCTATTTAATGTGTACATAAGCGGACAAAGCAACAGGTAAAAGACTCATCGTAAACCCCTGGAATGATTTCAGCCAAATTTGCTACACGTAGTTGTTACGATCTGGAAGAAATACTGTGGTGGTAAGACCCAGCAGCTTCCTACTGTGGTGGGACTGATAACGTGGAGACGGAAGGCGCGAGGAAGAGATGGACAGACAGAGAGGAGGAACAATGATAGGGACAGAGAGAAGGAAAGATGATATGGTGTAATGGAACTGGGATGAATAGATAGTGGGCAATGTTGGGTACTCACCTTGTATCAGATAAAGTAGATATTACACAAAATATGACTTACATCTTCAGTGTAGTAATGTGATTAGTGTAAATGATCTGTCTGTCTGAATCATTAGTGGCGTGCTTCCAGACATTTAAATTTAGAATTTTGCGGTAAGTTCCTATGGGACCAAACTGCTGAGGTCATCGGTCCCTAGGCTTACACACTACTTAATCTAACTTAAACCAACTTAGGCTTAGGACAACACACCCACCCATGATCGAGGGAGGACTCGAACATTCGACGGGGACAGTCGTCCAGATATTTAACCCAATCGTCGAGTCCACTTTATGCACGATATTTCGACAGCGCAAGTTACACTGTTATTTGTGTTCGCTGCCTGGACTCCAAATTGTGAACTATTTATAGCCGAGTTCGGCTCTCGACGCCCACTACACACTGCGATGCTCTTATGTTTTACAGGTCCGCACTGATATTCCGTAAAACGGGCATTATTCAGAGTTTTCCAGTTTTGGTGAATGTGATGACCAGCGTGATATTAGCACATTAAGTGTCGGACCCAAAGCCTTGTTTAAAGTGAGACCCCGGTTCCGGTTTTTAAGTTTTGTTACATTACTATTTCGAGAAAGTTGTTTGCATGACGATACTGCTCTTGCCGCATTTCATTTCGTTTATATTCAAGGTAGTGCTCAGGGACAGCTGATTTGCCTAGTTGCTTTGGTCGGTTGTGTATCTGATGTTCCTTGCGACTCTCTTCGACAGTGCTAACAGCGTGCTCCAGGTAAGACATAGAACATTCGTATGGAATGTGATACACAGACCGCTTTCAGAGACTTAGATCGTCTTTATCATTACACAGAAGGATTTTTATGGTTACTGGTCCGAGCGAAGTAGGTACGGAAGCAGAGGGTGTCCTCGTGAAACCTTCCTGGTTTCCGAATGCAGTTGAAAAACTATGAGACACAGGTACTTGCGGTATCCAGCATCAAGTGAAGCAACTCAAAACGTTTTATACAGATTTCTTCTCTAAACGGTTTCTGTTCTTTTGTTTCAAGTGATAAAGAGTTACAAGAAATGACTATACATCAATGGAAAGCCCAATGCATAGTGTGGTATATGGAAACGAAATCATCCATTGCTGCCAAAGAAATTTCCGACGTGAATTTCAAAGTGAACCACCAGACGTTAAAACTGTTAAGGGTTGGTATGATAATTTCCTACCCACTGGACTGGGAGGATAAAGAGGTAGATTCAGGCAGCAAATCAGATGAAATGGTAGAGGAGACGAGAGAGACCTTCCGCAGAAGTCAATCACAGAAAGTTCACCGAGCATCTAGAAAGACAAACATTCCCCGCGCAACAGTTCACAAGGTACTGCCTAAACGACTTCGTGCGTGCGCTTACAAAGTTCAAATTGTGGAAGTACTGGAGCGAAACGATTTTAAGCTTCGCTTCGAACTTGCCATTGATAAGTAAGATCGGATCGGGCAAAGTATTTAGGAAATGTCGTTTTCTCTGATGAAGCCCTCTTCCACACATATTGGAAGGTTAGACGGCATAACATTCGCATCTAGGGATCGGAAATATCCCACATTTTCCGAGAATATGTCAAAGACAGCGAAAAGGTGTTACGTGTGGAGCGCGCTGCTGAAAGACAGCATAGATGGACCATTTTCCAAAGTTTCTTCCCCTTCAGCCAAATATGATCTTCCAGCAGGAGGGCGGGTCAGAGTGGCCGAGTGGTTCTAGGCTCTTCAGTCTGGTACCGCGCGGCCGCTACGGTCGCAGGTTCGAATCCTGCCTCGGGCATGGATGTGTGTGATGTCCTTAGGTTAGTGAGGTTTAAGCAGTTATAAGTTCTAGGGGACTGATGACCTCAGAAGTTAAGTCCCATAATGCTCAGAGCCATTCGAATCATTTTTGTACCAGCAGGAGGGTGCACCACCACACTGGTGTTTATATGTTCTTGACTTCCTGGACCGGACATGTCCACAGCATTGGATAGGACCTGTTGGCCCCTTCCGAGTAGCCAACACGATCTCCAGACATGGCCAGCGTGGATTTCTTCGTGTGCCGTTAATTTAACTACATTGTGTGTGCTTCGCTTGCACATGACTTTAGCGATCTCTGCAGAATAATTGTGGATGCAGTAGTTTCCTTCATCCCGGACATGCTTGTATACACATGAGCCGCGACAGGTTATCGTCTAGACATTTGAAAGTCAGCAAACGAGCCCACCTACAAATGTGTTCATTTTTCCTACAAATCTTTTTGAGTTACTTTACATTATGCTGCAAACTGTAAGTATTCATGTCTCATTGTTTTTATTTTTAATGACATTTGGAAGTCAGGGAGGTTTCGTGTGGACATCCTGTGCAATATTTTGATTTTGATGTAACTCCTCTCAGTTTATAAATTTCAATTTTCACTAATATGGGTGTGTGGTCATTAAACAGGCTCCTCTCTGTGAATGATGATACAAGGAGCGCAAGGATAGGACTGTTAGCCGTCAGGTCAGGATCAGCCAGAGAGTGGTAAAGCAACAAGGCTACAGATTCCCTGAGGACTTATTGGTAAAAAAGGAACAAGTTTTATGTAAGAACGTCCAGGTAGGGTCCCAACAGAATATAGTGGCAAATGCGACAGTGTGCGCTTTCTTGCTAGTCCCAAGCCTTTAAAAAATACCCAGTAGGATCACTCAGTGTGTCGTATGAATAAAAAAGGGAACATTCTCCGGAGAAGATCTCGGACCAAAAAGAACATTCTCAGTTTCGTATGAGTAAAAAATTCGAAGCAATTCTCAGATGAGAGAGTTCTCTCTCACCACCTCCCCTCCTTGAGAAAGTTCTTGGTGTGTTGTGTCCAGTGTCCGACACTCAACACACGCATAATCTTGTATTTCATTCAACTCACTCAAAGTATTCAATGTACAAATATGGAACGGCATCAATGTGCTCTGTAAGAGCTGCACTAGGTTTCGATTTCAGTTTTGTGTACGGCAACAAATTTTTAAGACGATTAGGGAATTTTCGAGGTATGGGAAACCTTTTTTTGTTACTGAAGTTAAGTGAACACATTATGAAAACGAAATCTTCAAAATTCATCTCCTTTTCATTTCCTCCAATCCGAAATTCTGTCAGAGTTTTCTAACAAGAAATAATTTTGGTTAAATATGGCGCATAATAGTCCGCACACGTGTCAAGTACTTAACCAAAGGCCCGTGCGGTTTCATTACGAAAGACAGAACGCACTGTTTGTAATAAATCAGTTATTAGTTTTCCTGAGCCACCTAAGGTTTTCTAACGCAACAAAACAAAATATTTCTGCTGTGAGAAAACATGATAAAGAACATCTGAAAATGTCAAATGTTCAAATGTGTGTGATTTCCGAAGGCACCAAACTGCTGAGGTCATCGGTCCATAGACTTACACATTACTTAAACTAAGTTATACTGAGAACAACACACACACCAATGCCCGAGGGAGGACTCGAACCTCCGGCGGGAGGGGTCGCGCAATCCGTGACATGGCGCCTCAAACCGCGCGGCCACTCCACCCGGCTCTGAAAATGTCGCTGACATAATAGTCTGGTGTATACCTAATAAGGCTTGTTTTGCACCGGTCTATTTGGGTCTGCTAAATAACAGAAAAATATTTTCATATTCGCTTCGTTTGAAAGGTCAACCCTCTTTTACCTTGACTTTCGGGAAGGAAGCTCGCCAGCCAAATAATGTTTTTATTGTTAAACATATAAAAACTTTTACAGTTTCTCTCTCCAGTTTTTCATCAGGCTTCGTGTATCTTATTTTCTCTTCCGAGCAACATAAATTCCTCCATTCACTGAAAAAAAAACCTCAGTAAAACTGAACCTCAACAGAAATTACTCGACTACAAATATGCTACAAAGCTCATTTCAGAAAATGGAGAATATTGTCCACTTGTGAGAAACTTCTCTAGTTTTATTCGTACGAAATCGGAGAATGTTTGAAAGATGTCAGTCTCTCGTGGCTTGCCCCTTGGTTCAACTTTTTCTTGTTAAGTTCCTGAGTGATTATGCCAAATTAACGTCATTGGAGTAATGAAATCTGGAATTAGAGCTTTGATTTTCTTTAGATAGTAACTGGGTGACGGGGCTGTTGCACTTTATTAGGCATGGGAAGATGTGTGGTGGCAAGACCACCTGATCGACAAGAGCGTACGGCCTGCTTGTCGCACTACAGGAGGTGCCCAGCGTTTTCGCCTTTTGTAGCTAGCCAGCCGCTGTGACCGAGCGGTTGTAGGCGCTTCAGCCAAGAATCGCGCTGCTGCTACGGTCGCAGGTTCGAATTCTGCCTCGGTCATGGATGTGTGTGATGTCCTTAGGTTAGTTAGGTTTAAGTAGTGTTAAGTCTCATAGTGCTCAGAGCCATATGAACCATATTGTAGCGAGGAAAGCAGAATGTCTAGGATGTGGGCAGTGGAGGAGCTGGCGCATCACAGATCGTTTTAGTTCACTGGGGCCCGCAACTCGCCTACTAGACAACGCCGGACGGCTCCTTTGTCTGCCTCGGTTAGAAGAATATTAATGTCTGCGTACAAGGGGGACGACAGAATAGCGCCAATGTATACCACTGCCGTCCAACGGCCAGAGGCAGTTTCAGGTCTATCCTCCACCGTGCATAGACCAAAAACCGCCATCTGATTTATGGATCGGTATGACGTGTACTGACACAAAAGAGCACCCTCTGAATCTGGTGGGACGACCCGTGACAGGAGGAAAAAATGTGGCGGGGAAAGGAGCAGCAGAATCTAACTGGCAGCTGTTTCTGTGTCCTCCCATGACTGGAAATTTTCCTGCACGGGGGAGACAAGGCGCTAATCTTTCAGTGTTAAGGTGAAGTGAGGAGTTCAGGGATTCGCTTATGGACGGCCGGACAGATCTGGACCGCCAGACCGAAAGTTAGAGTTCTTCACTACTGGTGAGCCAGAGTGCACGTGACCGCAAGAGTCAGAAGTATTACTGTCACGGTAGTCGGGGCACAGCCTAGCTGTTACCTCTTGGTGACAACTTGTTACTCGTACTTGATCCACGATCGCGGACTGCTACTGAGAGCAGCTGCATCTTACTTGTGCTTCGAGCTGTCAGTGCGAGGCCACTCTTGCAGATGCTAATGTATTCGCAGCACCGGCTCAATAGTCTAATTAATTTGACCCCTCCCAGCTTACGCTGTCGCCTTCTCGCCAAACATAGCCACGGCTTGCAAGTGTGATCTGTATCAAGGGTTATCATTCCCGACCGATATTGTTCGTAATAGTCAAGCGTAATGTGTTAAGGCATACTCTCAGTCACTAAGTTTGAAGGGCTCTATAACATGGTAGTTGATCCCATTCCTGTACGCGAATTCAGGCAACATCTTATTACCCAATTTACGTTGTTCTTATTTATATTCCATTCAATATTTGCCTCGGGTAATACTTTAGCAATTCTCACAACAAATCATTTGTTGTTGTTGTGGTCTTCAGTCCTGAGACTAGTTTGATGCAGCTCTCCATGCTACTCTATCGTGTGCAAGCTGCTTCATCTCCCAGTAACTACTGCAACCTAAATCCTTCTGAATCTGCTTAGTGTATTCTTCTCTTGGTCTCCCGCTACGATTTTTACCCTCGAAGCTGTCCTCAAATACTAAATTGGTGATCCCTTGATGCCTCAGAACATGTCCTACCAACCGATCCCTTCTACTAGTCAAGTTGTGCCACAAGCTCCTCTTCTCCCCAATCCTATTAAATACCTCCTCATTAGTTATGTGATCTACCCATCTAATCTTCAGCATTCTTCTGTAGACCACATTTCAAAAGCTTCTGTTCTCTTCTTGTCTAAACTATTTATCGTCCATGTTTCACTTCCATACATGGCTACACTCCATACAAATACTTTCAGAAACGACTTCCTGACATTTAAATCTATACTCGATGTTAACAAATTTCTCTTCTTCAGAAACGCTTTCCTTGCCATTGCCAGTCTACATTTTATATCCTCTCTACGTCGGCCATCATCAGTTATTTTGCTCCCCAAATAGCAAAACTCCTTTACTACTTTAAGTGTCTCATTTCCTAATCTAATTCCCTCAGCATCACCCGACTTAATTCGACTACATTACATTATCCTCGTTTTGCTTTTGTTCATGTTCATCTTATATCCTCCTTTCAAGACACTATCCATTCCGTTCAACTGCTCTTCCAAGTCCTTTGCTGTCTCTGACAGAATTACAATGTCATCGGCAAATCTCAAAGTTTTTATTTCTTCTCCATGGATTTTAATACCTACTCCAAATTTTTCTTTTGTTTCATTCACTGCTTGCTCAACATACAGATTGAATAACATCGGGGAGAGGCTACAACCCTGTCTCACTCCCTTCCCAATCACTGCTTCCCTTTGATGTCCCTCGACTCTTATAACTGCCATCTGATTTCTGTACAAATTGTAAATAGCCTTTCGCTCCCTGTATTATACCCCTGCCACCTTCAGGATTTGAAAGAGAGTATTCCAATCAACATTTTCAAAAGCTTTCTCTAAGTCTACAAATGCTAGAAATGTAGGTTTGCCTTTCCTTAATCTTTCTTCTAAGATAAGTCGTAGGGTCAGTATTGCCTCACGTGTACCAACATTTCTACGGAATCCAAACTGATCTTCCCCGAGGTCAGTTTCTATTAGTTTTTCCATTCGTCTGTAAAGAATTCGCGTTAATATTTTGCAGCTGTGACTTATTAAACTGATAGTTCGGCAATTTTCACATCTGTCAACACCTGCTTTCTTTGGGATTGGAATTATTATATTCTTCTTGAAGTCTGAGGGAATTTCGCCTGTCTCATACATCTTGCTCACCAGATGGTAGAGTTTTGTCAGGACTGGCTCTCCCAAGGTTTTCAGTAGTTCTAATGGAACGTTGTCTACTCCGGGGGCCTTGTTTCGACTCAGGTCTTTCAGTGCTCTGTAAAACTCTTCACACAATATCATATCTCCTATTTCATCTTCATCTACATCCTCTTCCATTTCCATAATATTGTCCTCAAGAACATCGCCCTTGTATAGACACTCTATATACTCCTACCATCTTTCTGCTTTCCCTTCTTTGCTTAGAACTGGGTTTCCATCTGAGGTCTTGATATTCATACAAGTGGCTCTCTTTTCCCCAAAGGTCTCTTTATATTTCCTGTAGGCAGTATCTATCTTTCCCCTGGTGTGACAAGCCTCTACATCCTTACATTTGTCCTCTAGCCATCCCTGCTTAGCCATTTTGCACTTCCTGTCGATCTCATTTTTGAGACGTTTGTATTCCTTGTTGCCTGCTTGATTTGTAGCATTTTTATATTTTCTCCTTTGATCAATTAAGTTCAATATTTCTTCTGTTACCCAAGGATTTCTACTAGCCCTCGTCTTTTTACCTACTTTATCCTCTGCTGCCTTCACTACTTCATCCCTCAAAGCTACCCATTCTTCTTCTACTGTATTTCTTTCCCCCATTCCTGTCAATTGTTCCCTTATGCTCTCCTTGAAACTCTGTACATCCTCTGGTTCTTTCAGTTTATCCAGGTCCCATCTCCTTAAATTCCCACCTTTTTGCAGTTTCTTCAGTTTCAATCTACAGTTCATAACCAATAGATTGTGATCATTTATGATACCAAAATCATTGTATTATTTAGTAGTTAAATTTCACCCTTATTATCAGGGCTCTTTGCCGGATGTGAGTGATCAGCTATTAAATCATCTCAAATAGAATTAAGTCGAAGGCAAAACTCTTAAAGTGACAACAAACAGGGCCATATCACAATTTCCTCCGCAAATTGTCCGTTGCGCGACAGGAACTGTGGTAGATAAAGGGAGGATCGAGCGTATTAACCTAACTAATATGGAGTTTTTTAATGAATTTGGGTGACTTTCAACCCCGGCATCTCGCATGTTCTTAGTAAAAAATTTGAGAATTTGTGGTATGGTCTTATGAGACCAAACTGCAGAGGTAGTCGGTCCCTAAGCTTATACACTACTTAATCTAACTTAAACTAACCTACGATAAGGACAACACACACACTCATGCCCGAGGGAGGACTGGAACCTCCGACGGGGGAGCCGCGCGAACCGTGACAAGGCGCCCAAAACCGCGCGGCTACCCCGCGCGACTGTTCATTGTGTTGAGCAGGTCCCCACGCCCCTTCACTCTAGCTCAGAACATTCTCAGGAAAAGAACTATTCGATTATATTTACTGACTCGCTTAATTCATGCGAACCTGTGAAGATTCTCCGACTTTCAGAGAATAAAGTGCATTCTCCGCTTTACTCATACGACCCAACGTCACTTTTTCGGTTGCCTGCAGCGTCTAACGCAACTTCCACGTTGTATCAGCTGTGGCCAACACAGAGGGAATCGTGTTAAGTGACATGTTGGCCAACGTCTTGTACTGAGCGATCAGCGAGCAGTCCCGGTGATATAATCCTATTCAACTCACCGCTCTTTACTTATATCGAAGATCGATACAGACTTATCGATCCATTTCAAATCGATAGCTTCAGGTGGAAACTGCTTCATTCGTCATAACCTAAATACAATACGATTAAAGTTGGTTTTGATGTAACAGTGAAATCCTCTGCGTTTGTTGTTACCTCACTGGAGTCTTCCTCATGCAGAACGTGATCATGCTTTTTCGGGGAGCCGCGCCGATTGAGGCGCCATGTCACGGATTGCGCGGAATCTCCCGCCGGAGGTTCGAGTCCTCCCTCGGACATGGTTGTGTGTGTTGTTCTTACTATAAGTTAGTTTAAGTAGCGTGTAAGTCTAGGGACCGATTACCTCAGCAGTTTGGTCCCTTAGGAATTCACACACATTTGAACATTTTTTCGTCGGGTACAGCCGTGCTATGGTTATTACGTACCTTCACACTCCAGCCTTGCAGCGCCTACAGAGCTGCACTGCGCCACCTCCCAACTCCCGGTGCACAACTAAATTCCCACCAGGTGATGTTTAGTCTACAGTGTCTCAACAACTGAATAACTAAACTTGAAATTCGTTATACACAAATCAAAAAAAAGTTTTGCATCACCTCGGTTCCGAGAGTTCCGGAACCTGACAGAAAATTGGAATAGAGATCTACATAAACATCATTTCCGCCCTTTTTATTGCTCATGTAAACCACACATTGCATGTTATACCACCATACAGCGGGCCCTTCAGAGGTGGTGGTCCAGATTGCCAGGTTGCGGTACACACCGGTACCTGTAATACCCAGCAGCACGTCCTCTTGCATTGATGCATGCCTGTATTCGTCGTGGCATACTTCAACGCACTGTTGATCCAGATTGTCCCACTCTTCAACGGCGATTCGGCTTAGGTCCCTCAGAGTGGTTGGTGGGTCACGTCGTCCATAAACAGCCCTTTTCACTCTATCCCAGGCATGTTCGATAGGGTTCATGTCTGGAGAACATGCTGGCCACTCTAGTATTCCTTCAGGAAGTCATTCACAAGATGTGCACGATGGGGGCGCGAATTGTCGTCCATGAAGATCAATGCCTCGCCAGTATGCTGCTGATATGGTTGCACTATTGGTCGGAGGATGGCATCCACGTATCGTACAGACGTTACGGCGCCTTCCATGACCACCAGCGGCGTACGTGGGCCCCACATAATGCCACTCAAAACCATCAGGGAACCCCCAGTTTGCTGCACCCGCTGGGCAGTGTCTACGGCGTCCAGCCTGACGGGGTTGCCTCCAAACACTTCTCCAACGATTGTCTGGTTGAAGGCATATGCAACACTCATCGGTGAAGAGAACGTGATGCCAATCCTGAGCGGTCCATTCGATATGTTGGGCCCATCTGTACCGCGCTGCATGGTGTCGTGGCTGCAAAGCTGGACGTCGCCATGGACATCGGGAGTGAAGTTGCGCACTATGCAGCGTATTGCGCACAGTTTGAGTCGCAATAGGAGGTCCTATGGTTGCACGACAAGCATTTTTCAATATGGTGCCGTTACTGTCAGGGTTCCTCCTAGCCGTAATCCGTAGGTAGCGGTCATCCACTGCATCAGCAGCCGTTGGGCGACCTGACTGAAGCATGCCATCGACAGTTCCTGTCTCTCTCTGTATCTCCTCCATGTCCGAACAACATCGCTTTGGTTCACTCCGAGACGCCTGGACACTTCTCTTGTTGAGAGTCCGTCCTAGCACGAAGTAAGAATGCGGACGCGATCGAATTACGGTATTGACCATCTAGGCGTGGTTGAACTACAGACAACACGAGCCGTGTACCTCCTTCCTGGTGGAATGACTGAAACTGATCGTCTGTCGACCCCCTCCGTCTAATAGGTGTTGCTCATGCATGGTTGTTTACATTTTCGGGCGGGTTTAGTGACATCTCTGAACAGCAAAGAGACTGTCTTCAGGAGTTCTGGGAACCGAGGTGATGCAATTTTCTTTATGTGTGTATATGTGATCGTTAAAAACGGTGAAGAACAGCCAAATAAACTGGGCAACACAATTAAATTACCACTTTCTTGAAACTCCATAAATGTCTCTCACTGAGTCACATTAGCTTGAAATTGGCCTAAAGGTGCCTACAACTTTCTTCTGTAACCGTGCAAAAGCGTGGAGGCCTGCGACGTCCTAGGGCTACTTCACAGGTTTAGCCTATTACGGCACATTTTTAAATTTCTCAGTAAATTTAGTGGATGCCACCGAGGATATTGCTGAACCTGGGGGCTGGGGGAGAGGAGGAGGAGGAGGAGGAGGAGGAGGAGGGGGGAGGTTCTTAAACGGACACTTTACCGTTGTATTCACGCACGTTTCAATGTCGCACCCCTCCGTGTTTACAGCATAGGAGGGCTGAAAAAGCGTGGCACTACGGAGGGGCGCGGTCACGTCCATTGGTGTTGCTGGGACACGATATCCTTAGAGAAGTGTTGATGGGGTCAGTAGGCGTCACTAGTGTCAAAAATATCGAGAACGTCGTCCTGTAGCTCACAGCACTGCGAACTGCTGTTTTCGACCGCGACATGTGTGGGAATCAACGCCCCAAGAGAAGAAGTAGTTTCACTGACGCCCTTTATGCCACTCCATCTGAGGCCTTTCTGTGTGTCTGAAATGCTTTCCCCGGCCCCTCATAAGAAATGGCGTGATTTCAGCGCTGGGCCCTGACACCCATCACAGAGACGTCAAAAGAAGGGGTGAAATGTGGGTAAGAGGGAACCATCGGTATAACAGTTGTAAATTGTCGTAGGTGCGTTGGCAAATTACCAGAGCTCCAAGCGCTAATAGAAAGCACTGATTCTCATATCGTTATAGGCACTGAAAGCTGGCTTAAAGCCAGAGATAAGTTCAGCTGAAATTTTTGCGAAGAACCTAACGGTGTTCCCAAAGGATAGGCTACACCCAGTTGGCAGTCACGTGTTTGTTGTTGTTAGAACCACTTTACATTTTTGTGAAATTGAAGTAGATAGTTCCTATGAGTTAGTGTGGGCAGAGATGATTCTTGGAAAACGGAATAAAATAATAAATGGATCCTTTTACCGACCTCCCAACACAGATTATATAATTGCTGCAAGGTTCAAAAATAACTTTAATTTCGAACACGTACCCGACTCATACAGTTATAGGTGGTGGTGACTTTGCCCTCGATATGTTGGCGAAAATACATGTGTAAGTCCGGAGATGCGCATAAAACGTCTTCCGAAATTGTGCTAAACGCATTATTTGAAAATTATTTCGAGCAGTTAGTTCATGAGCTCACGCGAGAAGTAAACGGTTGTGTAAACACACTTGACCTCTTAGCAACAAATAATCTTGAGCTATAAACGGATACAGGGACTAGTGAACACAGGGTTGTCGTGGCGAGACTGAATATTGAAACCCCCAAATTCTCCAGAAATAAATTAAAAATATACCTACTGCCCTCGATATGTTGGCGAAAATACATGTGTAAGTCCGGAGATGCGCATAAAACGTCTTCCGAAATTGTGCTAAACGCATTATTTGAAAATTATTTCGAGCAGTTAGTTCATGAGCTCACGCGAGAAGTAAACGGTTGTGTAAACACACTTGACCTCTTAGCAACAAATAATCTTGAGCTATAAACGGATACAGGGACTAGTGAACACAGGGTTGTCGTGGCGAGACTGAATATTGAAACCCCCAAATTCTCCAGAAATAAATTAAAAATATACCTATTTAAAAAATCAGATAAAAATTCACTTGACGCCGTCCTGAGAGACAATCTCCACATTCCTTCCAAATTAACAATGTAAGTGTAGACCAGGAGTAGCTTGAATTCAAAGAAATAGTATCGATAGCACTTGAGTGATTTATACCAAATAAATTAACAAACGACGGAGCTGATAAACCTTAGTATAGAAAACAGGTCAGAACACTGTTGCAGATTCAACGAAAAAAGCATGCCAAATTCAGACGAACGCAAAATCTCCAAGATTGACGATCTAATACAGAAGCTCGAAATTTAGCGCGAACTTCGATACGAGATGGTTATGATAGTTTCCACAAATAAATTTTGTCTCGAAACCTGGCAGAAAATCCAAAGAGCTTCTGGTCGTGTGTAAAGTATGCTAGCGGCACGATACAATCAATGCCTTCTCTGCGCGATAGCAACGGAAATACTATCCACCACATTACTGCCAAAGCAGAGTTACTAAACACAGTCTTCCGAAATTCCTTCACCAAAGAAGATAAAGTAAATATTCCAGATTTCGAATCCTACTTGAGTAACTCAGAAGTAGTTATCCTCGGAGCAGTGAAGCATATTAAATCACTTAATACAGCAACTCTTCCGGTCCAGACTTTACAGGTTCCTTTCAGAGTGTGCTGATGCAATATCTCTATACTTAACCATCATATACAACCGCTTACTCGACGAAAGATCCGTACCCACAGACTGGAAAGCTGCACAAGTCACATCAATATTCAAGAAAGATAGTAGAAGTAATCCACTAAATTACAGGTCCATATCATTAACGTCGATATGCAGCAGGATTTTGGAACATATATTGTGTTCGAAGATTATGAATTACCTCGAAGAGAACAGTCTATTGACAAACAGTCAACACGGATTTAGAAAACACAGTTCTTGTGAGACACAATTAGCTCTTCACACACATGAATTGTTGAGTGCTATTGACAAGGGATTTCAAATTGATTCCGTATTTCTAGATTTCCAGAAGGATTTTGACACTGTACCACACGAGCAGCTTGTCGTGAAATTGCGTGCTTGTGGAATATCGTCTCAGTTATGTGACTGGATTCGTGGTTCCTGTCAGAGAGATCACAGTTCGTATTAATTGACGGAAAGTCATGGACTAAAATAAAAGTTATTTCTGTCGTCCCCCAAGGTAGTGTTATAGGCCCTTTGCTGTTCCTCATCTATATAAGCGATTTAGGAGACAATCTGTGCACCTGTCTTCAGTTGTTTGGAGATTATTCTGTCGTTTATTGTCTAGTAAAGTCATCAGAAGATCAAAACAAATTGTAAAACGATTTAGAAACGGTATGGTGGAAAAATTTGCAGTTGAAAACGAAAAATGTGAGTCATCCACGTGAGTGCTAAAAGGAATCCTTTAAGCCGGCCGAAGTGGCCGAGCCGTTCTAGGCGCTACAGTCTGAAGCCGCGCGACCGTTACGGTCGCAGGTTCGAATCCTGCCTCGGGCATGGATGTGTGTGATGTTCTTAGCTTAGTTAGGTTTAAGTAGTTCTAAGTTCTAGGGGACTGATGACCTCAGAAGTTAAGTCCCATAGTGCTCAGAGCCATTTGAACCATTTTTTGAATCCCTTAAACTTCTGTTACACGATTATCAGTCAAATCTAAAGGCCGTACATTCAACTAAATACGTAGGAATTACAATTACGAACAACATAAATCGGAAAGAACACGTAGGGAATGTTGTGGGGCAAGGCAAACCAAAGACTGAATTTTATTGGCAGGATACGTAGAAAATTTAACATCTACTAAAGAGACTGCCTGCACTACATTTGTCTGTCCTCTTTTAGAGTACTGCTGCGCGGTGTGGAATCCTTACCAGATAGGATTAACGGAGTACATCAAGAAAGTTCAAAAAAGGGCAGCACGTTTTTTACTATCTCTAAATAGAGGAAAGAAGTCACTGAGATAGCACAGGATTTGGAGTGAACATCATTGAAACAAAGGAGTTTATCTTTGCGGCGGAATCTTCTCACGAAATTTCAGTTGCCAACTTTCGCCTCCGAATAATATTTTGTTGACGCCGACCTACACAAGGGGAAACGATCATCATAATAAAAATAAGGAAAATCGGAACTCGCTCGGAAAGATATAGGTGTTCGTTTTGTCCGCGCGCTTTTCGAGATTGGCATAATAGAGAATCTTTGTGAAGGTGGTGTGATGAACCGTCTGTCAGGCACTTAAGTGTGAGTTGCAGAGTGTCCATGTGGATGTAGATGTCGGGTGTGTGACGACATTCCCACTATGTGACACGTCCACTGTTGTACTGAGCGGAGTTTTGGTGAAATTTGGCGTCAACATTAACTCTTATTACACCCCGCATTAACTTCTGAGCTCTGGCCTTTGTTTCGCATGTGTGAACACATTGCAGTTTGAAGCGTCGCCGACCCCGAGAGTGACGTCACAGATCGCCAGGCTTTTGCGCCATTACAGAGGAAGGCTATGGGCATCACTGAACCAATTTCAAACTTGAGCGTCGAAATGAGAGACCATTACGCGGTTTCGAAAAGTGGTCCTGTGATTGTGTCGTGCAGTGTAGTTTAACTTCAGATTCCACCTGGTACAAATTGCATGAATGATGATATAATTTTTAGTAAAATTCAGTAACACGCTTAACAAGTGATCAGGAGGAAAGCGAATGTTACGAGAGATGAGCAACAGAAAAACGTGTCGCAAATGTGTGAGCTATGTCTAATGTAAAAACTGATTTTCGAGCTTTCGCAGTACAAGCAAATACTGAAGCCACGAAAGGCAGTACTTACAGTCAGTCGTCCGGTGATCTCTCAACTTTATCAAATCAGATTTCGAGAAATCCAGTTCACTGCTAGCGCCGATTAACAACAGCATCTATGAAGCCACCCAATTCCGATGCATCCACCTGCAACTAGGCAGCACGATTCACAAAATCATCACATTGTAACGAACGTGCAAATCGCATACAGCCTATATTCTCTGTATTAAGTACGTTTTAATAACTAAGTACGTACTATAAAGTTGTTGCGTTAGTATGTTTTTTTTTTGTTTTTTTAGCTTTATGTTGTTAGGGTCTGAGCTTCGGTTCATGTACCGTTCCTGCTTCCGTACACCAATATAGTTGCACCCTCCTTCCCTTCCCGCTCCCCTTGCCCGCTCCCATCACTACATGTCCTGAGTTCATAACTGACTGCTGGCAAGCCTGTGCACTACTATCACAAGCATCTTCTTTCGTAGTAGTGTCGGCTACTCCCAAGAATCCCGGCATTAACTTTCCGGCCAACAATAATAGCTTTAGGCGGAGTGATAACAGCACCTGTGAGGTGGGAAGCCCTCGGACACGCCCCACTCTTACGTCGGCAGCGGTGTTTCCGCGTCATCTACGGCGACATCGCAGACCGCAGCTCGGAAAGACGTCATGTGCAGTGGTAACAACTTCCGCCTGAAGCTACCGCTTTCTGCGTCTCTGTTACATTAGATGTACACTTTTTGCTCCATTCCACAGTGAGGTGATCATCGAGGAAGTAGAACACGTCATAAAACAAGAACACGCAGTACATATTTGCAAACAGTAGGTGATATACTGATGTCCGCTCCACAGGTCCCAAGTAAAATGGTCCTCAATGATGTAGATTAAGTCAAAAACTGAAGCAGACTTTCATTTTAAAGGTAATAAGAAACTTCTCACACAACATACACGGTCCAGTTGCATTAATGTGACTACCTGTCCAAATGATTTACTGTATGATTAAATGATGATGGCCTCCTCTTGGGTAAAATATTCCGGAGGTAAAATGGTCCCCCATTCGGATCTCCGGGCGGGGACTACTCAAGAGGACGTCGTTATCAGGAGAAAGAAAACTGGCGTTCTACGGATCGGAGCGTGGAATGTCAGATCCCTTAATCGGGCAGGTAGGTTAGAAAATTTAAAAAAGGAAATGGATAGGTTAAAGTTAGATATAGTGGGAATTAGTGAAGTTCGGTGGCAGGAGGAACAAGACTTTTGGTCAGGTGAATACAGGGTTATAAATACAAAATCAAATAGAGGTAATGCAGGAGTAGGTTTAATAATGAATAAAAAAATAGGAGTACGGGTAAGCTACTACAAACAGCATAGTGAACGCATTATTGTGGCCAAGATGGACACGAAGCCCACGCCTACTACAGTAGTACAAGTTTATATGCCAACTAGCTCTGCAGATGACGAAGAGATTGATGAAATGTATGATGAGACAAAAGAAATTATTCAGGTAGTGAAGGGAGACGAAAATTTAATAGTCATGGGTGACTGGAATTCGAGTGTAGGAAAAGGGAGAGAAGGAAACATAGTAGGTGAATATAGATTGGGGCTAAGAAATGAAAGAGGAAGCCGCCTGGTAGAATTTTGCGCAGGGTATGACTTAATCATACCTAACACTTGGTTCAAGAATCATGAAAGAAGGTTGTATACATGGAAGAACCCTGGAGATACTAAAAGGTATCAAATAGCTTATATAATGGTAAGACAGAGATTTAGGAACCAGGTTTTAAATTGTAAGACATTTCCAGGGGCAGATGTGGACTCTGACCACAATCTATTTATTGGTTATGAACTGTAGATTAAAACTGAAGAAACTGCAAAAAGGTGGGAATTTAAGGAGATGGGACCTGATAAACTAAAAGAACCAGAGGTTGTACAGAGTTTCAGGGAGAGCATAAGGGAACAACTGACAGGAAAGGGGGAAAGAAATACAGTAGAAGAAGAATGGGCAGCTTTGAGGAATGAAATAGTGAAGGCAGCAGAGGATCAAATAGGTAAAAAGACGAGGGCTAGTAGAACTTCTTGGGTAACAGAAGAAATACTGAATTTAATTGATGAAAGGAGAAAATATAAAAATGCAGTAAATGAAGCAGGCAAAAAGGAATACAAACGTCTCAAAAATGAGATCGACAGGAAGTGCAAAATGGCTAAGCAGGGATGGCTAGAGGACAAATGTAAGGATGTAGAGGCTTGTCTCACCAAGAGTAAGATAGATACTGCCTACAGGAAAATTAAGGAGACCTTTGGAGAAAAGAGAGCCACTTGTATGAATATCAAGAGCTCAGATGGAAACCCAGTTCTAAGCAAAGAAGGGAAAGCAGAAAGGTGGAAGGAGTATATAGAGGGTCTATACAAGGGCGATGTACTTGAGGACAATATTATGGAAATGGAAGAGGATGTAGATGAAGATGAAATAGGAGATTTGATACTGCGTGAAGAGTTTGACAGAGCACTGAAAGACCTGAGTCGAAACAAGGCCCCCGGAGTAGACAACGTTCCATTAGAACTACTGACAACCTTGGGAGAGCCAGTCCTGACAAAACTCTATCATCTGGTGAGCAAGATGTATGAGACAGGCGAAATTCCCTCAGACTTCAAGAAGAATATAATAATTCCAATCCCAAAGAAAGCAGGTGTTGACAGATGTGAAAATTACCGAACTATCAGTTTAATAAGTCACAGCTGCAAAATACTAACGCGAATTCTTTACAGACGAATGGAAAAACTGACAGAAACTGACCTCGGGGAAGATCAGTTTGGATTCCGTAGAAATGTTGTAACACGTGAGGCAATACTGACCCTACGACTTATCTTAGAAGAAAGATTAAGGAAAGGCAAACCTACGTTTCTAGCATTTGTAGACTTAGAGAAAGCTTTTGACAATGTTGACTGGAATACTCTCTTTCAAATTCTGAAGGTGGCAGGGGTAAAATACAGCGAGCGAAAGGCTATTTACAACTTGTACAGAAACCAGATGGCAGTTATAAGAGTCGAGGGACATCAAAGGGAAGCAGTGATTGGGAAGGGAGTGAGACAGGGTTGTAGCCTCTTCCCGATGTTATTCAATCTGTATATTGATCAAGCAATAAAGGAAACAAAAGAAAAGTTCGGAGTAGATATTAAAATCCATGGAGAAGAAATAAAAACTTTGAGGTTCGCCGATGACATTGTAATTCTGTCAGACAGCAAAGGACTTGGAAGAGCAGTTGAACGGAATGGACAGTGTCTTGAAAGGAGGGTATAAGATGAACATCAACAAAACCAAAACAAGGATAATGGAATGTAGTCGAATTAAGTCGGGTGATGCTGAGGGAATTAGATTAGGAAATGAGATACTTAACGTAGTAAAGGAGGTTTGCTATTTGGGGAGCAAAATAACTGATGATGGCCGAAGTAGAGAGGATATAAAATGTAGACTGGCAATGGCAAGGAAAGCGTTTCTGAAGAAGAGAAATTTGTTAACATCGAGTATAGATTTAAACGTCAGGAAGTCGTTTCTGAAAGTATTTGTATGGAGTGTAGCCATGTATGGAAGTGAAACGTGGACGATACATAGTTTAGACAAGAAGAGAATAGAAGCTTTCGAAATGTGGTGCTACAGAAGAATGCTGAAGATTAGATGAGTAGATCACATAACTAATGAGGAGGTATTGGATAGAATTGGGGAGAAGAGGAGCTTGTGGCACAACTTGCCTAGAAGAAGGGATCGGTTGGTAGGGCATGTTCTGAGACATCGAGGGATCACCAATTTAGTACTGGAGGGCAGCGTGCAGGGTAAAAATCGTAGAGGGAGACCAGGAGATGAATACACTAAACAGATTCAGAAGGATGTAGGTTGCAGTAAGTACAGGGAGATGAAGAAGCTAGCACAGGATAGAGTAGCATGGAGAGCTGCATCAAACCAGTCTCAGGACTGATGACCACAACAACAACAACCTGTCCAAAGCCTGAATAACCACCTTTTGCAGTGTGGACTTGCAGGAACAGTGAGATCCTGGAAGTTGTGACACGTTATACTGTCCTGCTGGTGAATGCCGTCGTGTCGAGGGAAAACCAAACTGCATGCAGGGCTGGACATGGTTCCCAAGGATAAATGCATACTTGTACTGAGCCATTTTGCCTTCGAGAATGACGGGATCACCCAGAGAATTCCAGGAAATCATTCCCCAGACCATAATGCCCCCTCCACCGGCCTACACCCTTCCGACAGTTGTTGCAGAGCCTTACACACTAAAGGCCATTTTTCGATGGATCATATAACGTGATTCGTCTGGACACGCCATTTGTCGTCACTCAGTGGACGTTCAGTTGCGGTACTGGCGTGCAAATTTCAGTCTTCCTCGCTGATGAACAGCAGTCAGCATGGGTGAATGAATCAGGCGCCTCCTGCGGAGGCCCATTACGCAGCAACGCTCACTGAATGGTAGCTGAGGAGACACTGTTGACAGCCCTTCAGTTCCTCTGGGCAGTCAGTTACTCAACAGTTGCAAGTCCATTCGCCCATTCACATCTCCGCAGCCGTCATTCACACTGTCGTCTATGGCGCAAAGTGCACCACAGTTGCGTTGGGGCCGGTTTTGGATAGCACCATTTGCCATGCACGATATACTTCAACCTCAGCGGTACGCGAAAAATTTATAAATTTGGCCGTTTCGGAAAAGCTCTCACATTAGGCCCGAAATCCAATGATCATGCCCTTTTGGACGTCAGATAAATCGCTCCGTTTCCGCATTACAACGACTGCACTGTCTTTCGCAACACACTCCCCTCCCCCCCCCCCCCCCCCACAACGCGCCGACATAGGCGGTGGGGACATTAAACTGACTGGACTGTGTACAGTGAAGAGCCAAAAAAACTGGAACACATGCCTAATATCGTGTAGGGCCCCCGCGAGCATGCAGAAGTGCCACAACACGACGTGGCATGGACTCGACTAATGTCTGAAATAGTACAAGAGGGAATTGACACCATGAATCATGCAGTGCTGTTCATAAATCCGTAAGAGTACGAGGGATTGGAGATCTCCTCTGAAGAGCGCATTGCAAGACATCCCAAATATAGTCAATAATGTTCACATCTGGGGAGTTTGGTGGCCAGAGGATGCAGGTGGTCAGACAGAATGCTTATGTACCGTACGTGTCACCTGTCAGAGTTGTACCTAGACGTATCAGGGCACCCCTAATCACTCCAACTGCACATGCCCCAAACCATTGTAGAGCCTCCACCAGCTTGAACAGTTCCCTGTTGACATGCAGGGTCCATGGATCCGTGAGGCTGGCTCCATACCCACAAACGTCCATCCACTCGATACAATTTGAAACGTGACTCGTCCGACCAGGCACCAAGTTTCCAGTCATCTGCAATCCGGTGTTGGTGTCGAATGTCCCAGGCGAGGCGTAAAGCTTTGGGTCGTGCAGTCAGCAAGGGTTCACCAGTGGGCCTTCGACTCCGAAAGCCCATATCGATGATTTTTCGTTGAATGTTTCGCATACTGACATTTGTTGATGGCCCAGCATTGAAATCTTCAGCAATATGCGGAACGGTTGCACTACAGTCACGTTGAACGATTCTCTTCAATCGTCTTTGGTCCCGTTCTTGCAGAATCTTTTTCCGGCCGCAGCGATGTCGGAGACTTGATGTTTTGCCGGATTCCTGATATTCGCGGTACACTCGTGAAATGGTAGTACGGGAAAATCCTTACTCCATTGCTACCTCGGAGATGCTGTGTCCAATCGCTCGTGCGCCGACTATAACGCCATGTTCAAACTCACTTAAATCTTGATAACCTGCCATTGTAACTGCAGTAACCGATCTAACAACTGTGCCAGACACTTGTCCCATATGGGCTTTGTCGACCGCAGCGCATTATTTTGTTTGTTTACATATCTCTGTATTTGAATACGCATGCCTATACCAGTTTCTTTGGCGCTTCTGTGTATATAAGAACAATACACTGAGGTGTATACGATAATTTTTTGGCTGTTAATGCTGGGTCTCTGTTTAATTGTTGCAGGTCAACACGTTAATCAGGCTACTTCAGTACAAAGAATTTTAGGACTTAAATTTCATAAAAATCTGATTCTGAAATTCAGTGTCATAAGGTGGCTCTTATTTCTCTAGTTTTTAGAACAAAAACAGTGTACTAGTTATTCAACCTTAAATGTGATTTTCTTCTTTGCGTTGCCTGCTCCCATTATGATTCCACCGCACAAAAAAAATGGGTTGTGTATAATTTGGCCTCAAAAGGAAAAGGGGATATCGTGGGTACCGCCACTACATCTATAAAAACCAAAAATCATTTTACAATCATTTATTTCTTTTATATAGAAGTCACTCTAAGACATAAAAAACAACGCACTGCGAAGAAATTATCCGAATGGGACGGGAATCGGTAGATATGATGTACATGTACAGACAAACAAGTGATTAAAATTTCAGAAAAATTACATTTGATTTATTCAAGAGACAAAGCTTCACAAATTGAGCAAATCAGTAACGGGTTCGTCCACCTCTGGTCCTTACACAAGCAGTTATTTAGCTTATTATTGATTGACAGAGGTGATGGATGTCCTCTTGAAGGATATCATGTCAAATTCTGTCCAATTTGCGTGTTAAATCGTCAAAATCCGGAGATGATTGGAGACCCCTGCCCATAAAGCTCCAAATATTCGCAGTTGGGCAGAGATCGGGCGACATTGCTGGCCAAGGTAGGGTTTGACAAGCACGAAGACATCAGTAGAAACTCTCACCAGATGCAGGCGGGCGTTATCTTGCTGAAATGTCAGCCCAGGATGGCTTGCCATGAAGGGCAACAAAATAGGGCGTAGAATATTGTCGACGTACCGCTGTGTTATAAGTGTGCCGCGGATGACAGCAAAAGGAACCCTGCTATGAAATGGAGTGGCACCCCAGATCATCACTCTTGGTTGTCGAAACGTATTGTGAGCAACAGTCTTGTTGGTATCCCACTGCCTGGGGCGTCTCCAGACACGTCTTCGATAGTTATAGAATTTCAGTTCGAAACAGGACTTATCACGGAAAACAATTCTATTCCATTCAATGAGATTCCAGGCCGAATGGCCCGACACCACTGCAAACTGGCTTGTTACTCTGCAAGTAGCCAAAGGTAGTCGGCGCAATGGTTGTCGTGAGCTCAGCCCCCTTCCTGTGAGCCGGCTGTTAACGGTGCTCATCATCACCGAAGCATCAGTCGCACGTCGGATTGATGACAATCATGAATCCGGGGCTCTGAGTATCTCTCTGACGATTGCACCGCTTTCACATTCTGTCGTTTCTCCAGGTCGACCACTTCTTTCTTGGCGATGTTTTTAGGCTGTGGTCCACCCACTCCTCCCAACATCGTCCAATAGTGGCATCACTCTTATTCAAATGTCGAGCGATTCGTCGGTTACTTCTTTGAGACCAACTACACGTCCTCTCTCAAATGCTGACATCCATGTATATTATTCACATGCCTGTCTGTGAGGCATAGGTACTGTCTAAATGAGTACACGGAATAAAATGAATGAATGAATTCCTAATGTCGACATGTGCCCTGTTTACTATCCTTGCCAGCTGAGCGTTGAAACTGCGTTGCAGCCTCACACATTCATTCATCGGTCACCAAAGTTTACAATTTTGCGTTTTCCGCTGGTACCTATATGAATATCAAATTGGGACCAATTTGCATAACTCCATCGAGATCCATCTTTTTTTTCTTATAGTGTATATTGTTCAGAACTAGCTTTTTAACCAGAAACTTTCGCACTTTCAAATCGATTGTTAATACTGTTGTATTAACTTTAATAAAACTGTCTACAGAGCTACATTTCTTAAACAAATATTTCGAGAAAATCGTAATTCCTTTTAAACACTGTAGTTCTTTAACAAAATCTCTTATCACGCCCTAAACCCATGATGATATTGAGACACCACCTAGTCTTTGTGAACTATTTACTGTGATTTACTATAGTCCTCCGTTAACTTGAGACCCATCTCAGCTTTCAGTTCTGTAATTAGGTGTAGTGCGTGGACAAAATTTTCATGTACCTGCCACTGCGACGAATCTGTCTTAAGGAGCTTGACACTCAAGACTAATCTGGTAAAACAGTCTCATTTTATTAGAAAGAAACTGTTCAATACAATTATTGACAATTTATAACATTTGACACATTCATACTAGAATCTTTTTAATATTTTCGTCTGATTGTTCTGGCAGACGATTCAGTGCGTTCACTACTTCCTTTTTTGACTCAGGCACTTAATTAGGATCAAAGATGTCCAAGCTGACAAGACAGACACAGGCATTACATATGTTTTTTTCAGTCTTACATGAGAGGCATCATGATCGACTACCTGATACTGGTTAAGCTTTAAAAGCATACTGAAATTCGGTTAATGTGCTTCGGCTGTTAAAGGGGGAGGAGGCTCCAGAAGTGCTTTCTAAATACGCGGTGATAAGGAAAACACAAATATAACGAACATATTCTCTTAATCTATTGTGATCATGATTCAGATTCATCAAAAATATCATTTTCAAGCAATAAATACCGCGTTGTGTTGCCCCTGCAGCATGGAAAGATATTCCACGAGGTCTTCCTTCAACAAGAAGGATCGGATTTAAATCTAAAACTTCATTATAATTGACTAGGCTGGGGCATAATTTTAGAAGCTGGTTGGATTTTCAGTGATGACAGATTAATTTTGAAATATTGGTTTAATTAATCATCGTAAGTAAGGATTTCCTGCAAAGGTACCATGGGTTTGGGGAAAGGAACACTCATCGAGATATCTGCAGTCATAATGGAAGATACTATTGGTGATCAGTTAATGATGATGATATGAAGGAAATGCAGTTAAGGGGGGACGTTGATGAAAAACACACACTATTTCAAAAACGTACCAAAACCGGAGTTTTGGAGATATGCCAATGAAATTTTGTACTACGCTTTACATGAAAGTAAGACATTTACATATAAAATCATTTGATTACATATATTTAACTTTTTTAATGAAATATCAAGTTTTATTTTCAAAAAATAATGTATGTTCTTTTTTCTCGGAAAGTATTCAAGAGATTTCTACAAAAATTTCTCTGTTTCATCTCTATATATGTTGTAAGCTTCTCTCATGAAGTTTTTGGAATAGGTCAAATAGGAGAATTTTCGCAATTTTTAATTATAATTCCACAAGTACAATTTTAAATTCATGCAAAATTCCAATCACTTTGTCCCATATCTCAGCTTGCAATCAGAATTTCAAAATTTGATCTTGAAACAACGTTTATTAGGTTTACAGAAATATGTGTACAAAATGTCAAAATTCTAGCATTCATAGAATTTGAGGAAAAGGTACATAAACTTAAAAAAAAAACTTTTCAGGAAACGCAATTTAAAGTTCAACCTAACTTTCTTCCCTATGTCAGTTCTTCAGAAGGCACCACATTTGTACTCTGGGTCGTCTTTCCCTTCAAGGCTTCTTTTCTGGTTTCTTGTTGTCGGCCTTCTTTCCTTTACCAGGTCTTCTACTGACTTTTCAGCTTCAGAGACGCGCTGTAAATCTGTTTTTCTCAGGATGTCTTGAGTAAAATTTCCTATCTTGAAGCCCATTCTTTCTAATACCTTCATCCTCCCGACGTTCCCATCATTAAACACAATAACTGCATCATAAGTTGCAATTCTGACAACTGTAGCAGATACAAATGTGTTTTTAGGGCATCGTTTTCATATGAGTGAATTTAGAGACTCATTTGGATTTGGGGTTTTGCCATGAACATACTTTTTGAGAAGTGCAGTATCGGTCAAAGATGATCTATAAAACCAAAGAGTATGTATCATGGCCTTCTAGAGGTATCCCTGCACGTTTGGTTGAAAGTAATACACAGAATCGTTGTTCACTGAGCTGGTATTGAAGTGCTGCTTCAAAACGTGGGCGTGGTGGAGAGGCCGGGTCACACTTTTAATTAATGTTCATGCACATCGGATGCAATTTCAACATTGAAACTTTGGGAGCTTATTGTCCATGAGTCGTACTAACAAATAAAAAATAAATCGAAAATTGATATTTTTGGTCAATTTCATCAACGTTTCGCCTTGTAATGCGGAGCCAGTTTATGGCGAATGCGGAATTTCATATCTGTGCGCTGGGTGTCACTACTGGCATTAAACTCCTCAATCTCAATCACAGTGATGTCAAGGTCATCTCCTTCGATCACAGCAGTGATGATAGGTGTGCCAATTGCTGATTGATATTGTCTGGGTCATGGAGAACCGAGAGGGAGCACTGACGCCATTACAGTCTGATTCTTCCTTGTTTACGTTGTGTACTGAGTGTTTAAGATGCCTCCGATAATCGTGAGTTCCGCCGACTGTGAAGTACGGCCTGTTATAAAATTTCTTAGTGCTAAAGACCTAAAAGCGATCGATATTCATCGTGGTGAGATCTGTGCAGTTTACGGAGAAAACATTGTGAGTGATGGAATGGTAAGAAAGTGGGTGAGAGCATTTAAAGATGGCCGCACTAATGTGCATGATGAACAACGGAGTGGGCGTCCTTCGGTCGTTAATGAAAGTTTGGTCCAGGAAGTGGACAAGGTGAGAGAAAACAGAGGCTTTACGATTTCCTCCTTACGGGATGACTTTCCTAATGTTTCTCGTAGTGTTTTGTATGGCATTGTGGCCGAGCACTTGAATTACCGAAAATTGTGCGCACGTTGGGTACCGAAAATGTTGACGGATGTGCACAAAACCAAACGTTTAGACAGTGCATTGACTTTCCTTGAGCGGTACCACACCGACGGTGATGATTTCTCAAGCCAAATTGTTACGGGCGATGAAACATGGGTGGCCTACGTCACACCAGAATCAAAGCAACAGTCGATGGAAGTTGAGCAAGGGTGTAGTTTTGCTGCAAGACAATGCCCGTCCCCGTGTGGCAAATCAGACCAAATATCTCATCACATCTTTTCGATGGGAAACTCTAGATCATCCTCCGTACAGCCCCGATCTTGCGTCCAGTGGCTACCATCTGTTCCTGCACTTGAAGAAAAATCTCGGCGGTCAGCGTCTTCAAGACGATGGCGAAGTCAAAGCAGTGGTGATGCAGTGGTTAATAAGTCAGGCGGCAGAGGAGGGTATTCAAAAACTGGTACAACGTTATGACAAGTGCCTCAATATTGACGGAAATTATGTAGAAAAGTAGAGTAAGGTACAGTCTTTCATGTAAAAATAAAATTATTGAGATATCTTAGCACGTCTTTTTTTAGTTTTAAAACGGTACTTACTTAAAAGACACGCCTCGTAGTTATCCACGTAAGGCTATTATAACATTATTTACATTTCCTCGTTAACCGTAAAGGGCGGTTGGTATACCTAGTGGTTCCTCATTTCATGTTGATTTCTGATGTATCAAAACAACTGTAGCCATTCTTTAACATACACGGAAGTGACAAAAATCGTGGGGTAGCGATATGCATATATACCGATGGCGGTAACATCGCGTACACAAGATATAAAAGGCTAGTGCGTTGGCGGTGTTGTCAACTGTTCTCGGGTGATTCATGCGAAAAGTTTTCCGACGTGATTATGGCTGCACGACTGGAATTAGCAGACTTTGAACGAGGGTTGGTAGCTGGAGCTAGACACATTCCATTTCGGAAATCGTTAGATAATTTAATATTCCGAGATTCACAGTGTCAAGAATATTCCGAGGCATCACCTTTCACCGAGGTCAAAGCAGTGGTCGACAGTCTTCCCTTAACCACTAAGAGCAGCGGCGTTCTCGTAGGATTGTCAGTGATAACAGACAAGCAACACTGCGTGAAATAACCTCATAAATCAATGTGGAACGTACGACGAACCTATCCGTTAGGACAGTGCGGCGATATTGAGCGTTAATGGGCTATGGCAGCAGACGGCCGACGTGAGTGCCTTTACTAACAGTACAACATCGCTTACAGAACCTCTCCTGGTCTCTTGACCATGTCGGTTGCACCATAGAAGACTGGAAATCCGTGGCCTGGTCAGATCAGTCCCGATTTCAGTTGGTAAGAGCTGATGGTAAGGTTCGAGTGTGGTGCAGACCCCACAAAACCATAGACCCAAGTTATCAACAAGACACTGCGCGAACTGGTGGTGGCTCTATAATGGTGTGGGCTGCGTTTACCTGGAACTGGGTGCTCTGGTCCAACTGAACCGATCATTGATTGGAAATGGTTATGTTTGGCAGTCTGAAAACCATTTGCAACCATTCCTAGGCTTCATGTTCCCGAGCAACGACGAAATTTTTGTGGATGACAATGCGCCATGTCACAGAGTCACAACAGATCACAGTTGGTTTGAAGAGCATGTAACGCCGGAAATGCATATCCTCCTATTTCCATCTATTGCACTGCAAATTTTTTTCCTTATTTTGTTACCTGAAGATATGACATTTTTGTGTCTTTATATACTGTAATTGTTTTACTGTTTTTGTATATATATATATATATATATATATATATATATATATATATATATATATATATATATATATATTTATGCATTTATGTTGGTTTGTTTTGTGAATATTACTTGTATTTATACGCTGGGTCTGGCCTAGGGAAAACTATGCTATCGAACGAATACATCATTAGGTCGTGTGGAGAACCAAAGCGTTTAGGATCTTTGGTAGTGTTAACTCTGTCGCGTGGAGCGCGGGCAGAGCAGAGTGAGTCTGCCTGGAGTAGCGAGTGGAGCAGGTGTGTTGTGTGACGCTCCCGCGAGTTGCCGCGCTTTCGGGGTTTGGCAGCATGTAATTGCGCTCGACTTGCTATGATAGTTTCTGACACGGTGTCGCGGACGGGAAGCATTAGCTGGCGCACATCAAGAGCCCGTTTCGCCTGGTGACCGAGAAGGAGGCGCGCCAACATCCAGCTTCTGCAACAGCGACGGCCGACAATGAGTGACTGTCGCCACCTCCTCGACCGACGGCTTCAAACCTTCAATCAACCAACAAGGAAGACTGGAAGCACGTAAAGTTTTAGAACTTTATGGCAGACCTCAGCTTTTCAAACTGTTCAAATCACAACATTACAGCAACGTAGCATGAACCTTTGTTGCTCATTGTCCCAATTGCATTACCAAGCAGGGTCCCTTCCTTTTCCGGAATGAACCCGAGTGTCGTTGAAATTCAAACGCCAGCATCATTCGATTTCACTGCTTTAATTTCAAAGTTCAGTTAAGGCATTCATAGCTGGCTACTATATTTAGATTACACAAGCACAAATTATGAGTGCGAGTTTTGTTACCAAATTTTAGCTTACCTGTGACTACAGCTCAGCTTGGTACGTACTAAATTTTACTATTGTTAATTGTTCAGAATCATTTAATTCAAGTTCAAAGTTAAATCTCTTATTTCTAAATTGCGTAGATTCAAGTAGCTTTTGAAATGATTGTTGAGGTAGTCCAAGACTAACCGTATTTTACTGAATTCCGATGTGCTTCAGAAAGAAAGCTCACTATTAACTTCAGTCACTAAATTAACTTTCGATTTTCCAGTTTTATTAATTCTTTTGCTACATTAGGTCAGAGTGTAGCGAAATTTATTACTTCTGACAAACTTTCAGTTTTCACACTACACGTGTCAACCTTCAGTTGCCACGCTTCTAGTGGTAATTATGTGTGTAATAACCTTTCTTTTTCAGTTACTATAGAAATTGTCCATAGGACTGGCGACCGTAATTTCCCCCAAATCTCAAATATCTAATTACCGCTAGTTAATTGTTAACGTAACGGCCGCACATTTACTTTCTTTATTAACTTTACCCCTTTTCAAAATTAATTTCCACCAGGTTCATTTGCATTTTTCCTTTCATTTAGATGTAACCCTTTCCTCCCTCTTTACCGACAAATTAACTTCGGTGACGATTGCTTTTCCCAAATTCCCATTAGGTACACGCGGTTTAATTTTTCACTGTCATTAAGGTCGATAAGAGAGGGGGAGGTTACACGTGGCGACCTGGTGACAGGACAATTCTCGAATTTGAGGTTGTTGTGGACACGAACTTTGCATTGTGCAAATCTCGTAACAAAGTACTGGTTACGAAATGGTCGATACGTCAGCGAGAATATTAGTGTGAGGAATCCTAATTAGTTTTGAGATTTGTCATTTATATTGAAAATTATTAAAATGAGTGAAGGCAACAATTGCCAAAATTTGTTAGACTTGGATACGGAACAATCGGTCGAACAGTGGGAAACGCGCACCGCGGTACCCATTGTTCAGGGGCAGGCGGCTAGCATGAAAGACGCGACCGCCGAAACGCAACAAAGAGCAGAAATGGAATTCCAAACTTTAGAAAATGTTTCGGAATCGGAAGCGAAAATCAAATCTGAACCCCTTGATGACGAATACGGGGGGACAATTAAAGAGGAAGCCGCTACGGAAGTAAAACCGGTAGTTTCCGGGAATTTAACTGATTTATTGAATGTTTTGATTAATGAAATCAAGAGTCAATCGGCAGAAATTAAAGCTCAGGCTGCCAAGCAAGAAGCTCAGGCTGAAAAAATTGAACGGAAGCTAGACAATCAGAACAAAGCTATTGATGTTGTTAACAACAATGTTGGAGTTGTTAACACAAAAGTTGATAAAATGAAAGAAGATGTTGTTGTAATTAATACCGAAATCGGTAATCTTAAACAGGAAATGGTAAGCGTTCAGGCGGAAATTGCGAGCATAAATACTCGTTTTAATTCCGAAATTAGCAGAATAGAGAAAAGTGTAGGAGAAGCAGTTGCTCCGATCATCGAGAATAAGGTGACGGAACAAATTCAATTAGTGAAAAAAGAGGATCAACAGAAGGTGGAAACTTTAAAGGCTTTAGTGTCCGAGGTTGATGCTAAAGTGACGAAGCATGCTAATACCTGCGAAGAGAAAAAAAGGGAAGTAGAAACGCTTGCGACAACCACTTGCCAAGTAATAACGAGAGTTTCGGAATTAGAAAAGAAATTTGACGAAAAACAGAGCTATGTGCCAATCTGTGCACATAGTTCGGAATTGTTGACGAAAGAGGAGCGGTTCGACCCCTTGAAAAAAGGCGGTATACACCCGACGGATTTCATTAAAAATTGTGAAAGAGTTTTACCCAGATCATGGACTAATGAGAGAAAAATTAATGCGGTTATTGATGTGTTGACTGGTGATGCCAAGCGTTGGGGCTTAAACCTCAACATTACGAACCTGACTTTTGACGAGTTTAAAAATTTGTTTCTGGCTGAATACTGGTCAGAGCAAAAACAGCAAAGTGTCTGGCGCGAATTTGTCGTATCGAGGCCTTTCGATGCGAATTCGCGCGCTTCGATGAAGGAGTTTTGAGGGCTGGATCCGCAAGTTGGAATATTTGCGTGATCGCCGCACGGAATCCGAAATAGTCTGGGAACTCTACAAGAAGCTTCCAGATGATACAAAACGCTACGTAGGAAGCAATTACAGGACAATCAATGATTTCCTGGAAAGAGTGGAGGACGAGGACAATTGGCGCAATAATCGCGACAGTGGTAGAGGCCGTGGTAACAACTACGGGTACCACAGCAACCACAACAACAATAACCATGGGAATAATGCATACCGCAACCATGGCAGCGGACGGTAATAACAATCGGTACAATGCAAATAATAACAGGAATGACGGAAACCAGTATCATACTAACGTGATACGGGCTTCACAGAATAGTAATAACGCCAGAGGATGTGATCAGCCGCCTCAGCAGCATCTGGGGAGCGTATCTTCTGGGACGAGACAGGGAAACATTAGCCGCGCCGGTGAGGGGCCGACCGGGCGTGGGGAAATTTTGGCGGCCCAATAACAGTAGAAGACCGAGGTGTCGTCGTTACGAAAATTCCGTATGGAATATTCAACGGTGGGAGAGTGTGCCAGTGTTAAGAGAAAGGAGTGCGCCCACAAGTAGTAGATCAGCTGTAGACACGGCAGTAGAAAATACAGTACATTCACTTTCAGTGAGAACAATGTAAGTAGTGTTCCGGAAATAGATTATAAAGTGGCAGCTGTAACACCCACAGCAGTACTGGAGATTGAGTTTAAGAATGATTCGCAAGTGTTAGGAGAAGATCAGATGTCGGATAAAACGTCCGTCATCGAGCGAGGGAATGCAGAGAGGGATGAGGTCTGGTTAAGGCAGTTCGGTCGCTTATACGACGAACTAAGAGATTATAGGGGCCTGTATGGGAGAAGTGTTTATGGGGAGCGCGTGCAGGATTTTCCGCGTCTCGTCCCGCAGGAAGATAGTGTTTGTGAAATGATAGAAAGTTCTGGCCCTAACCGGCAGACTTTACTAGAAATAGTTGATGTTAATGGGGAGCACGAGCAAGATGCGTCGTGTTTCGTCCCGCAGGAGTTGGATGTTGAAGCAGTAACGGAAAGTTCTGGCCCTAATCGGCAGACTTTACCGAAAGTTATAGTGGTAGTAGTAGCCGACCCATCCGACGCAAACCTCCAGTTTAAACATTGCGAGAGTATTAAGGAGAAAGATTACGAAAATTTTAGCGATAGCCGGACACGATTGGTAGAAAAGCACATAGATTACAGCGTGTATGAGGTTAGAGCTGACGTTATACGGTCGGACGGTAGCAGTGTGGGCTGCCCAGATCCAGAGGAAGTAATTGCAGATACTACTGGGTACATTCCTCCAGGTAGATTGGCAGATGAGATCAATCTGATCAAAGAGGAATCAACGAACGTGACAATTAGTGAATTGATAGCAAAGCAACACTCACTAGTTGACGAGTTACAGGAAAAGGTTTCGGTATTGGAGGCAAAGCTACAGACTAAGCCTCAGGACAAACGTGTTGAAATTAAAACTGTATGTGAACAGAGGCTGAAATAGCCGCCGGATAAGCCGGATTTAGGATCAAAGCCTGATGTTTTTTTCTGGAATGACCTGGATATAGACGAGGATTTACTGTGGGAAAATAAAGAAACAGTCGAGGTCAAGTGTAGACAGATAGTAGTGTCTGTTAATATGCACGACCTACAACTAAACGTGTTGATTGACACCGGTGCAGAATTGAGTGCTGTATCTGGGAAAATATTTGAGTTACTGAAAGACAGACCTGGCATCGTAGTTATGCCAGTAACAGGAGTGAAAATTATCGGTGCTACTGGGAAGGCCAGTAAACCGGTCATAAAACAGATTTTTGTCAACTTCGAGATTTGTGGGGCACGATTTGAACAAGAGTTTGTCGTCGTGCCAGACTTAACTACGGAAGTAATTATCGTGTTAGATTGGCTATTAAAGTACCGTGCAGTGATTAATTGCGAAAGCAAAACTTTGACATGTACGTCACAAGATAAAACAATAGTAGTTAGTTTTGACGAGGCGGGAGACGGTGTGCATAGGCAATACCAGCCTATACACATTGTTAACTGGCCGGATGGTATTGTCGTAGGTATGAATTTGAACTACTGTAATGTGAGGAATCTCGGCATTGACAATAGTGTAGAAAGTGAATTGGAAAGTATTGTAGACGGTGTGTCAAACGTAACACACGAACAAAGACGAGGCCTGTATGAAGTAATAATGAGGAATAAGAGTGTGTTTTCGGACAAACCGGGACTTGTGGAAGGATATAAATGCAAGTTGCATGTAATTCCGCACGAACCATTCTTCGTGAGACCGTGTGCTATACCGCTGTCCAAAAAGGAAGCAGTGCAACGGGAGATAGATAAGATGATCGAATGGAGAGTGATTGAAAAAAGTACGAGTCCATACAATAACGGTTTGGTCATTGTAACAAAACGGGATGGTAGTGTGCGTATTGTGATTGACGCACGCACGTTGAATAGAGTCGTTCAACGCGAAACAGACAGACCAGAGAGTATGGAGGAGATTTTGCAACGTTTTCATAACGTTAAGTTCATGACTAGCCTCGATCTGACGGCTAGTTACTGGCAAATAGAACTCGAAGAAGAATCTAGGCCATACACCGCCTTCTTGTTTGCGGGCAGGTGTTATCAGTATAGAGTACTGCCGTTTGGACTTAATATATCTGTGTCCGTATTCATCAGGGCCGTAGATAAAGTGCTAGGACCGCCTTTGAGTTCAAGATTAACTGTATGTGTTGACGACCTATTGTTGGCCAATGCCACTTGGCATGACCGTTGTGACCTGTTAGATGAAGTTTTTAGAGCATTGCGCCGTGGCGGAATGACTCTAAAGCTAAAGAAATGCGAATTTGTGAAGCAGGAACTGAAATTTTTAGGGCATGTAATTACCACTGCTGGTATTATGAAGGACTCAGAGAAACTAGAGGCAATAAGGAATTGTCCTCCACCCAAGTCTAGGAAACAGTTAAAAAGTTTTCTAGGGCTCACAGGATTTTACCGTAAATCTGTAAAAGGACAAGTGTTTAATGATGAAAATTTGAATAACCTCTTACGCAAAAATGTTCCGTTTGTGTGGACTGACGGGTGTCAGGCCGCTTTCGAGAGATTAAAAGACGAGTTGTTAAGATCTAACATACTATTTCATCCTGATTTATCGCTACCCTTCCATCTGGGAACGGATTCGTCGAATTACAGGGTGGGGGTAGAACTGTTACAAGAAGTTGGTAAAGAAGAGGATAAGGAACACCGGACGATAGCGTTCGCGAGTCGAACTTTATCAAAAAGTGAGCGAAACTACACGATTTCTGAGAAAGAGTGTCTCGCTATCGTGTGGGGATTCAAGAAGTTCAAGGGTTACCTATGGGACCGTAAGGTGATTATTCATACGGACCATAAGGCGCTCACTTATCTGAAGGATTGTAAACTACTTCACGAAAGACTGACTAGGAGGTCGCTGTATTTACAGCAATTTAACTACGACATCTGTTACGCAAAAGGGACCGACAATTGCGTAGCGGATGCGCTGTCGCGGTTGCCCGAGTCTAATCAAGACGTATTGAAAGATGAGTCAGATGGAGTGGTCAAATCATACTATTTTAAAGAAGTTGAGGGGCGCAAATTAATAGTGAACATCTGTAAGAATCTACGTCGTCATCAGAACGAGGATGGTTGTTTAAATATGGTGAAAACCCGATATGACGAAAGGAGTCCAGAAGGAGAGAAATTAAGGAAGTATTACAAGATATACGATCATATCTTGTACATACGTAAGGGTGAAGATAGTAATATTTGGCGGGTATGCTGGCCCACCAAATTCGTCACGGAAATAATAGACTACTACCATTTGGCGTATGGTCACTGTGGACCAAAGAAATGTACGGAAAACTGAGTGAAGTAGTGCATTTTAACAACATGTTAAAACGCGTTACTGACTGAGTGAAAACTTCCGATTTATGTCAGAAGGTGAAGGTTACCAACTGTAAGAGTCGTGGTCCTATGTAAAGTATAAGGCCTAACGACACCTTTGAATTACTGTGCATGGACTCGTACGGACCTTTGCCCAAGTCATCAGGAAACTTTGCCTACATTTTAGTAGTGCTAGAAGCTTTTTCCAAGTTCATCAAGCTATACCCGATTAGGAAAGCTACAGTTTTCTTTTTCACAGCCAAAGCGGTCTATAGCAAGCTTGTGAACGATTATTTTGTTCATATTGGTAAGCCCAAGGCGATTCTATCAGACAATGGGGCACAATTTACTTCTAAGTTGTGGAATGAAGGCATGGAAAGTAATGGGGTCGAGGTGATCCATATTTCAGCTTATTGTCCGGCTGGGAATCCCGCTGAGAGGTATATGCGCGAGCTAGGCCGACTTTGCCGTACCTATTGTCATCACAACCATAGCGCATGGGGCAAATATGTAGCAGTATTTGAGAGAATTATGAACACCTTGAGACATGAATCGACGGGATTTTCTCCAGAGGAAATCCTGTTGGATGAGAGAAGTAAAAGTTTAGTGGAAGAGATAATCAAATTCCCTCCACGGATTGACATTAGTATTGGTGTGAAAAAAGATCGTTTGCGAGAAGTAATGAAGCTAAAAGCCGATGCTCGCATACGTCGTCATGACGCTAAAGCGCGTTTTGCTAAGTTTGCAATCGGAGACTTAGTACTTGTAAAAGCTCATGAGAAATCGAGCGAGATAGACAATGAAATCTCTAAATTTAAGTTTGTTTATAATGGACCATATAAAGTCATTGGTATACCTCACACAAATGCTTATTGCTTAGAGTATCCAAGCTCTGGAAAACGATTAGGTATACGGAATACTGTAGACTTGAAATTGTACCAACCTAGGATCGATTAATACCAAACAATGGGTAATTTGTACAGTTTGTAAATATAGAGTGTAAGATTTAAACGATTTGCTAGATTGCCATGCTTTTGCGTGACCAAGAGGACGTTAAAGAAGTTGTAATTAATAAGTAATTAATTTTGACTAATGATTTAAGAGGAATTGATTAATAATCAATCGAAAAATCCAAGCTGCTATTTTAAGTTTTCAGCTGAGTCACAGTAGATTAAGGAATGTAAATATGATTTTGTAACTAGCTGTAAGATTTCATAAATATGTGATTTACTAGTCATTGCCGATGTACTTAGACGCTGTTTTAAGTTCCAGGCTAGTGCATGCGTATGATGATGGACAGTGTTGAGTTATCCACTGTGATAGTGTTAATGGACTCCTTGAGATTACTCGGGAGTGAGTTTTTCCGAAAGAATTCAGTGAAACGGACGTTCTGGAAATGCCATTACACAGGCGAGTGAGATCAAGCGTGCCGCACAGGCGGGCGCAACAATACTGGCGAGGCGGAGCCGCTGTCGGCTCTTGTGCCGCTGTCGGCATTCTTTGCACTTGCGGGTACGGAAGGCGGAGTTGTTTTTCTTCCCAGACAGCTGATGTGAAAGAATTCTGTTGTCAATATTTACGTTTTTTTTTCGATCTACTGTATATTATTTTCTTGTTTAGCGTTAATTGGACTCTCAAATGGCTCTGAGCACTATGGGACTTAACATCTATGGTCATCAGTCCCCTAGAACTTAGAATTACTTAAACCTAACTAACCTAAGGATAGCACACAACACCCAGTCATCACGAGGCAGAGAAAATCCCTGACCTAGCCGGGAATCGAACCCGGGCGCGGGAAGCGAGTACGCTACCGCACGACCACGAGCTGCGGACAATTGGACTCTCATTACGAGAATATTAATTATAAAAAGGTTACATAAAAATGTGTATAATATGTAATTAATAATTAATTTGCGTATTTTGATATACCTGGTTTTTTTGACCACGTACTCTGGTTAATTTTGTAAACAGAATTCCATTTCTTGATACTGCTAGGAATTTTGATGATTTTAGAATAGCTAAACCATTTTCTATGTTTTCTATGAATTTTAATATGTTGTCAACCTGTTTTCTTTTGTGTAAGATGACAGAGTGGAATAAGATTAGGAGTGTCTCCACTGAATTATTATGGTCTAAAAATTGGTTTATGGTTAATTAGACGAATGCTAAATTTTGTTGATGTTTTGAGCATATGCATTTCCGCTGCTTCTTTTTTGGGACATTTTCTCAGCCTGTTTAGGTTACACGAACATCCTCAGACAATGTGGTGCACGTGTAACGCCGGAAATGCATATCCTCCTATTTCCATCTATTGCACTGCAAATTTTTTTCCTTATTTTGTTACCTGAAGATATGACATTTCTGTGTCTTTATATATTGTAATTGTTTTACTGTTTGTATATATATATATATATATATATATATATATTTATTTATTTATTTATTTATTTATTTATTTACGCATTTATGTTGGTTTGTTTTGTGAATATTACTTGTATTTATACGCTAGGTCTGGCCTAGGGAAAACTATGCTTCGAACGAGTACATCGATAGGTCGTGTGGAGAACCAAAGTGTTTAGGATCTTTGGCAGTGTTAACTCTGTCGCGTGGAACGCGGGCAGAGGGGGAGCCTGGCTGGAGTAACGAGTGGAGCAGGTGTGTTGTGTGACGCTCCCGCGAGTTGCCGCGCTTTCGGGGTTTGGCAGCATGTAATTGCGCTCGACTTGCTATGATAGTTTCTGACACGGTGTCGCGGACGGGAAGCATTAGCTGGCGCACATCAAGAGCCCGTTTCGCCTGGTGACCGAGAAGGAGGCGCGCCAACATCCAGCTTCTGCAACAGCGACGGCCGACAATGAGTGACTGTCGCCACCTCCTCGATCGACGGCTTCAAACCTTCAATCAACCAACAAGGAAGACTGGAAGCACGTAAAGTTTTAGAACTCTATGGCAGACCTCAGCTTTTCAAACTGTTCAAATCACAACATTACAGCAACGTAGCATGAACCTTTGTTGCTCATTGTCCCAATTGCATTACCAAGCAGGGTCCCTTCCTTTTCCGGAATGAACCCGAGTGTCGTTGAAATTCAAACGCCAGCATCATTCGATTTCACTGCTTTAATTTCAAAGTTCAGTTAAGGCATTCATAGCTGGCTACTATATTTAGATTACACAAGCACAAATTATGAGTGCGAGTTTTGTTACCATATTTTAGCTTACCTGTGACTACAGCTCAGCTTGGTACGTACTAAATTTTACTATTGTTAACTGTTCAGAATCATTTAATTCAAGTTCAAAGTTAAATCTCTTATTTCTAAATTGCGTAGATTCAAGTAGCTTTTGAAATGATTGTTGAGGTAGTCCAAGACTAACCGTATTTTACTGAATTCCGATGTGCTTCAGAAAGAAAGCTCACTATTAACTTCAGTCACTAAATTAACTTTCGATTTTCCAGTTTTATTAATTCTTTTGCTAAATTAGGTCAGAGTGTAGCGAAATTTATTACTTCTGACAAACTTTCAGTTTTCACACTACACGTGTCAACCTTCAGTTGCCACGCTTCTAGTGGTAATTATGTGTGTAATAACCTTTCTTTTTCAGTTACTATAGAAATTGTCCATAGGACTGGCGACCGTAATTTCCCCCAAATCTCAAATATTTAATTACCGCTAGTTAATTGTTAACGTAACGGCCGCACATTTACTTTCTTTACTAACTTTACCCCTTTTCAAAATTAATTTCCACCAGGTTCATTTGCATTTTTCCTTTCATTTAGGTGTAACCCTTTCCTCCCTCTTTACCGACAAATTAACTTCGGTGACGATTGCTTTTCCCAAATTCCCATTAGGTACACGCGGTTTAATTTTTCACTGTCATTAAGGTCGATCAGAGAGGGGGAGGTTACAAGCATTCTGGACAATCCGAGCAAACGGTTGGGCCACCCAGACATGAAGCCCATCGAACATTTATGGTACATAATCGAGAGGTCAGTTCGTGCATAAAACCCTACACCGACAACACTTTCTCAATTACATACGGCTATAGTGACACCATGACTCAGTATTTCTGCTGGAGATTCCAACGACTTGTTGAATCCATGCCACGTCAAGCTGCTGCACTACGCCGGTAAAAGAGGATACTAAGCGGTATTCCATGACTTTTGTCAACTCAATATACATACACCTGGACTGTCGTGTCTGCAATGCTAAAAAGTGTTAGGTGGAAGTAATACGAATACAGGCATAAGCATCCAGTGAGACGCCTGGTCGGAAACTAGTTATGGCCAAACAATAAAAATAAGCAATTGTGTGTAGTTGCGCATACTTCCAATGAATTGCCGATTTATTTGGTTAAAATATACAAACGGTCGTTTTTTTAAATTTTTATATGGTTTATTTTCTGTATCATTGAGTAGTTTTCAGCTTCTGCAGGCTCATCGTCATACGGATGTGTTTTTGTTCGCTTTTCAGTCATCAGCCTTCTGACTGGTTTGATGCGGCCTGCCACGAATTCGTCTCCTGTGCCAGGCTCTTCATCTCAAGGTAGCACGTGCAACCAACACCCTCAATTATTTGTTGAATGTATTCCAGTTTCTGTCTTCCTCTGCAGTTTTTACCCTATACAGCTGCCTCTAGCATCATGGACGTTATTCACTGATGTCTTAACAGATGTCCTGTCATCCTGTCTCTTCTCCTTGTCAGTGTTTTCCATACATCTCTTTCTTGTCCGATTCTATGCAGAAACGCCGGCCGGTGTGGCCGAGCGGTTCTAGGCGCTTCAGTCTGGAACCGCGCTACCGCTACGGTCGCAGGTTCGAATCCTGCCTCGGGCATGGATGTGTGTGATGTCCTTAGGTTAGTTAGGTTTAAGTAGTTCTAAGTTCTAGGGGACTGATGACCTCAGATGTTAAGTGCCATAGTGCTCAGAGCCATTTGAACCATCTATGCAGAACCTCCTCATTTCCTACCTTATTAGTCCACCTTATTTTCAACATTCATCTGTAGCACCACATCTCAAATGCTTTTCCGTTTTTCCCACAGTCTATGTTTCACTACCATACAAAACTGTGCTGTAAACGTACATTCTCAGAAATTTCTTCCTCAAATTAAGGCCTGTGTTTGATACTAGCAGACTTCTCTTCGCCAGGAATGCCCTTTTTGCCAGTGCTAGTCTGCTTTTCATGACCTCCTTGCTCTGTCCATCACTGGTTATTTTGCTGCCTAGCTAGGAGAATACCTTTACTTCATGACCATCAATCCTGATGTTAAGTTTCTCGCTGTTCTCATTTCTGCTACCTCTCATTACTTTCGTCTTTCTTCGATTTACTCTCGGTTCAAATTCTGTGCTCATTAGACTGTTCATTCCATTCAGGAGATTATGTAATTCTTCTTCACTTTCACTTACGATAGCAATGTCATCAGCGAATCGTATCATTGATATCTTTTTACCTTGAATTTTAATCGGCTCCCGAACATTCTTCGATGTACAGATTGAATAGTAGGGGCGAAAGGCTACATGAATGTCTTACACCCTTTTTAATCCGAGCACTTCGTTGTTGGTCGTCCACCCTTATTATTCCCTCTTAACTCTTGTACATATTGCATATTACCCGTCTCTCGCTATATTTTACCCCTATTTTTCTCAGTATTTCGAACATCTTGCACCATTTTACAAATCCTACGAACGTGTCTTGATTTTTTTTTTTTTTTAGTCTTGCTTCCATTATCAACCGTAACGTCAGAAATGCCTCTCTGGTGCCTTAACGTTTCCTAAAGCCAAACTTATCCATCGTCTAACACTTCCTCAATTTTCTTTTCAGTTCTTCTGTACATTATTCTTGTCAGCAACTTGGATGCATGACCTGTTACGCTGACTGAGCGATAATTCTCGCACTTGTCAGCTCTTGCAATCTTCAAAATTGTGTGGATGATTTTTTTCGGAAAGTCAGATGGCATCTCGCCAGACTCGTATACCCTGCACACTAACGTTAATAGTCGTTTTGTTGCCACTTCCCCAAATCATTTTAGAAATTCTCCTGGAATATTATCTACCCCTTCCGCCTTATTTGATTTTAAGGGGACTGGTCCGTGAATACGAAGTGAAACCTTGAAAAAATTGACAGTTTTCTAAACAGTGTAACTCAAAGAATAAGATTTGTAAGCCCATTAATGCTTACCATCTTTTAAGATATCTTTTGGGAACATTTTTATGTATGGACCACGGCTTTAGTTCTTAAACTTATTTTTAATTCCATTTTTTTGTTGTAAGTGAAAAACACCATGATAATTATTTATGTACATCATAGGCACACATTACTCAAAATACAAACAAAGTAGGTTTATTTTTTCCTGTAAGTTTTTCACATTATGATCTTCAAAGTAGACAATTGAAAAGATGATGCTATAATAAATTGTGGTACAAAAGTTTTAAGTTTGATTGTCAAAACTTTTGGAAGTGTATTGAAGGGTTTTCTTGAAAAAAGTATTTTATTTTCAAAGTAAAGTCGCAAGAGTAGTCTAATTTTTAGTTAAGCATGTTTTAAGGCAATATACAAAATTTCAGCTCTCTGTCTTTAATAGCGCCGGCCGCGGTGGCCGTGCGGTTCTAGGCGCGTCAGTCCGGAACCGCGTGACTGTTACGGTCGCAGGTTCGAATCCTGCCTAGGGCATGGATGTGTGTGATGTCCTTAGGTTAGTTAGGTTTAAGTAGTTCTAAGTTCTAGGGGACTGATGACCTCAGATGTTAAGTCTCATAGTTCTCAGAGCCATTTGAACCATTTTGTCTTTAATAGCTTTTAGCTAAAGTGTACCATAACAAGAAATAATAACCTTAGGGGTTGCAAAGCAACTCAAATCGCTTGATACGGGCAAGTCTTCAGGTCCAGATTGTATACCGATTAGGTTCCTTTCAGATTACGCTGATACAATAGCTCCCTACTTAGCAATCATATACAACCGCTCACTCACCGATAGATCTGTACCTACAGATTGGAAAATTGAGCAGGTCGCACCAGTGTTTAAGAAGGGTAGTAGGAGTAACCCATCGAACTACAGACCTATATCATTGACGTCGGTTTGCGGTAGGGTAATGGAGCATATACTGTATTCAAACATTATGAATCACCTCGAAGGGAACGATCTATTGATACGTAATCAGCATGGTTTCAGAAAACATCGCTCTTGTGCAACGCAGCTAGCTCTTCATTCGCACGAAGTAATGGCCGCTATCGACAGGGGATCTCAATTTGATTCCGTATTTCTAGATTTCCGGAAAGCTTTTGACACCGTTCCTCACAAGCGACTTCTAATCAAGCTGCGGGCCTATGGGGAATCGTCTCAGTTGTGCGACTGGATTCGTGATTTCCTGTCAGGAAGGTCGCAGTTCGTAGTAATAGACGGCAATCATCGAGTAAAAATGATCAGGTGTTCCCCAGGGAAGCGTCCTGGGACCTCTGCTGTTCCTGATCTATATAAATGGTGACAATCTGAGCAGTTCTCTTAGGTTGTTCGCAGATGATGCTGTAATTTACCGTCTAGTAAGGTCATCCGAAGACCAGTATCAGTTGCAAAACGATTTAAAAAAGATTGCTGTATGGTGTGGCAGGTGGCAGTTGACGCTAAATAACGAAAAGTGTGACGTGATCCACATGAGTTCCAAAAGAAGTCCATTGGAATTCGATTACTCGATAAATAGTACAATTCTCAAGGCTGTCAATTCAACTAAGTACCTGGGTATTAAAATTACGAACAACTTCGGTTGGAAAGACCACATAGATAATATTGTGGGGAAGGCGAGCCAAAGGCTGCGTTTCATTGGCAGGACACTTAGAAGATGCAACAGGTCCATTAAAGAGGCAGCTTAAAATACACTCGTTCGTCCTCTGTTAGAATATTGCTGCGCGGTGTGGGATTCTTACCAGGTGGGATTGACGGAGGACATCGAAAGGTGCAAAAAAGGGCAGCTTGTTTTGTATTATCATGTAACAGGGGAAAGAGTGTGGCAGATATGATACGCGAGTTGGGATGGAAGTCATTAAAGCAAAGACGTTTTTCGTCGCAGCGAGATCTATTTACGAAATTTCAGTCACCAACTTTCTCTTCCGAATGCGAAAATATTTTGTTGAGCCCAACCTACATAGGTAGGAATGATCATCAAAATAAAATAAGAGAAATCAGAGCTCTAACAGAAAGGTTTAAGTGTTCGTTTTTCCCGCGCGCTGTTCGGGAGTGGAATGGTAGAGAGATAGCATGATTGTGGTTCGATGAACCCTCTGCCAAGCACGTAAATGTGAATTGCAAAGTAATCATGTAGATGTAGATGTAGAAATAATTTAACTTTTAGGAAATTCAAGTTAAAGTTAAAACTTGCTTTTTCTGTTAAACTTGCATGGTACTAATGCATCCTAGGTCCCTATTCATCTTGTTTCCTGTGTTGTTCTTCCTTCCTTCTCTTTTTCACACTTCTTCTTATTCTTGCTTCTTTGATGGCTTCCAACACTGATTTTTCTGCTTCAAAGTCTCCGTTGATCAATGGCCATTAGAGCTCTATGCATATTTAGTCACCAAGCACTCCCATCAGTTCCATAACATTAAGCCTTGAGACTGCACCATTACTGAAACATAGAACAGCATCTAGCACACCTATTTTCAAAGTATTTAGTCCTACTAGAACAGTTTTTGGTATCTGTTCCCATATACAGTTGTTGTAACTTTCATTTGTATTTCGACTCCTAGCATATAAACATTTCTCCAATAATCCTCCGTCTCTAAGATCCCTATATATAGGTTTCATAACTTCCATTATAGCAAATGGCAAAGAATGTTTATGGTTGTTGGTCTCATCTTGAGTAACAGCCTCACACCATGAATCACTGTCAGGTGGGCAGAGTGCATGGCATGGGTTGTTATCTGTGGAGAATTTATGAAAGAAGGTAGCCAATACTGCCTTTTTCGTTGCCTCACGGTCATTTTTATTTTGTCTTATGGCTTGTCCATAATAATACTGCAACCTGTCTTTCTTCGTCTGAAATCCAACCATGTCTATAAATGCACATCAGCTAAGTTATTTCCCTTCGAATGCCTCTTCATATTGCTCAGTCTTGTACCTAACCTTTTCTGGACATGTCCAACACATTCCATTTTTTTTAATTTTTGTATCAGCATAAGGTTTCGATTCACAAACTTTTTGGTACCCTTTTGAGTCTCCATCTTCTAGGTAAAATGTATACATCACACCATATTTCTCCACAGACCTGTGAAATATCTTCACAAGACCTTCAGATTCCATCCCTCCACTATAACCACTAAAATTAATCAAACATTTATGATTTTCAGTTCCACTAGCACATCCATGGCAATACTTGACTTTACCAAAGGCCTCTTTGTTGCCAGGATGCATCCAGGGCTACAGACATAGATGTATTGCTGTCATTCATGTCTACACTTTCCTGAACGGCATTTTTCATATTATCATTTGCTACTTCTTTTATAAGTCTGTAGAATAATTTTATTGTACCCGTCAAACATTGTAGGGGGAGGTAAGTCCATAAGAGCACAGAAAACTTGTGCACTTCTGTACCCTTTGGTTATACATCTCATACCATAAGAAAGTTTGATATTTGTGATACTTACGCTACAAGTATAACCATATTCGCTTAAATCACAAAGATCACAATCAATTCTTAATTTTGATTCCTTACACTGCAAAGTTTTATTTACTAGTTCAGATAGAGCAGAGAGTCCAACAATGACACAATCTGAATCAATAATTGGCGTCTGCATTCATACTGTTAAGCCCATTGACCAAATATTTCAGTGTTAACTTTGAAACACTTGGAGTAGTTGAAGCTGATTCAAGTGTTGTATCATGTTGTATTTAGTATTAGCAGAGTTAATCCGTTTGGTGAACCGATTTCCTTAAAATTTACGTTGTTTAACACCGAACTTCTTAATTCTTCCCTTTGCTCTCAAGTGGAATAAGAAACTCGTGCACACCATAAGAAAATCACACACACAATTACTTCACTGTACACAAAATATTCGCGGCAAATCAGCAGCAAATAATGACTAAACTCTCTGTACAAACAATAGACAAGCAACTGTAAAGCGTTCGCAGGTTAGCCACCTTAAGGGACTAAAACGTAATAAAAATTAGACAAATGAGAGCACGTGGGGGTGTTATGGTGCTTGTAGCTACTTTTAAATTCCTCTAATGTTAGTATATTTTGTGGTACATTTTCCTGGAAGTTCAGAAAACTACAGATTATATTTTAAAACAAAAACTAAGTCTTCCAAAGCTCTCTTGAATTCCGATTCTAATACTGGATCAATTATCTCTTCTAAATCGACTCCTGTTTCTTCTTCTAATTTCAGAATCTTTGACTAACCATGATGTAATCTAACCGAAATCTTTCCGTATCACCCGGCCTTTTCCAAGTATACCTCCTCCTCTTGTCATTCTTCAACAGAGTATTCGCTATTACTAACTGAAATTTATTACAGAATTCAGTTAGTGTTTCTCCTCTGTCATTGCTTGTCCCAAGCCCATTTTCTCCTGTAATCTTTTCTTCTGCTCCTTCCGCTACAACTGCATTCCAGTCCCCCATGAGTATTAGATTTTCATCTCCCTTCAATCGCTGTACTACACGTTCGATATCCTCATGTTTTACAAAGATATTGTACATGTCTTGGATGTGGTACAGGAACATTATATGGGCAGCGTGCATCTAGGCACTGTAGTCGTCATGCCAGAGCAAATAACGGAAATTTTGTTACCAGTAACGAAAGTAATTTACATTGGAACAACAGTCGTTGAGCTTACGGACATATTTCACTTACAAAGTAACGTCTAAATCGCAAGAAATTGTTAAATGTTAGTCTCTCTTAGACTAGTAACAGTAATAGTAGTAGTAGTTTAATTCATTCGTAGATCTCTTTTTACAAACATATTCCACATGTCTTGGTATTAAAATTTAAGGACAACAAAAAATAAAGTAATTTACTTACTAAATAAGGTTTTTTTTTCTTACAACGCTATATCTCGGACTCTACGCATCGGATTAAAAAACGGAAAAATACGTGTTCAATACTTTTAAAAATGGTCTATACAACGGCGATGTACTTGAGGAGTATGGAAATGGAAGAGGATGTAGATGAAGATGAAATGGGAAATATGATACTGCGTGAAGAGTTTGACAGAGCACTGAAAGACCTAAGTCGAAACAAGGCCCTGGGAGTAGATAACATTCCATTAGAACTACTGATAGCCTTGGGAGAACCAGTCCTGACAAAACTCTACCATCTGGTGAGCAAGATGTATGAGACAGGCGAAATACCCTCAGACTTCAAGAAGAATATAATAATTCCAATCCCAAAGAAAGCAGGTGTTGACAGATGTGACAATTACCGAACTATCAGTTTAATAAGTCACAGCTGCAAAATACACTCCTGGAAATTGAAATAAGAACACCGTGAATTCATTGTCCCAGGAAGGGGAAACTTTATTGACACATTCCTGGGGTCAGATACATCACATGATCACACTGACAGAACCACAGGCACATAGACACAGGCAACAGAGCATGCACAATGTCGGCACTAGTACAGTGTATATCCACCTTTCGCAGCAATGCAGGCTGCTATTCTCCCATGGAGACGATCGTAGAGATGCTGGATGTAGTCCTGTGGAACGGCTTGCCATGCCATTTTCACCTGGCGCCTCAGTTGGACCAGCGTTCGTGCTGGACGTGCAGACCGCGTGAGACGACGCTTCATTCAGTCCCAAACATGCTCAATGGGGGACAGATCCGGAGATCTTGCTGGCCAGGGTAGTTGACTTACACCTTCTAGAGCACGTTGGGTGGCACGGGATACATGCGGACGTGCATTGTCCTGTTGGAACAGCAAGTTCCCTTGCCGGTCTAGGAATGGTAGAACGATGGGTTCGATGACGGTTTGGATGTACCGTGCACTATTCAGTGTCCCCTCGACGATCACCAGTGGTGTACGGCCAGTGTAGGAGATCGCTCCCCACACCATGATGCCGGGTGTTGGCCCTGTGTGCCTCGGTCGTATGCAGTCCTGATTGTGGCGCTCACCTGCACGGCGCCAAACACGCATACGACCATCATTGGCACCAAGGCAGAAGCGACTCTCATCGCTGAAGACGACACGTCTCCATTCGTCCCTCCATTCACGCCTGTCGCGACACCACTGGAGGCGGGCTGCACGATGTTGGGGCGTGAGCGGAAGACGGCCTAACGGTGTGCGGGACCGTAGCCCAGTTTCATGGAGACGGTTGCGAATGGTCCTCGCCGATACCCCAGGAGCAACAGTGTCCCTAATTTGCTGGGAAGTGGCGGTGCGGTCCCCTACGGCACTGCGTAGGATCCTACGGTCTTGGCGTGCATCCGTGCGTCGCTGCGGTCCGGTCCCAGGTCGACGGGCACGTGCACCTTCCGCCGACCACTGGCGACAACATCGATGTACTGTGGAGACCTCACGCCCCACGTGTTGAGCAATTCGGCGGTACGTCCACCCGGCCTCCCGCATGCCCCCTATACGCCCTCGCTCAAAGTCCGTCAACTGCACATACGGTTCACGTCCACGCTGTCGCGGCATGCCACCAGCGTTAAAGACCGCGATGGAGCTCCGTATGCCACGGCAAACTGGCTGACACTGACGGCGGCGGTGCACAAATGCTGCGCAGCTAGCGCCATTCGACGGCCAACACCGCGGTTCCTGGTGTGTCCGCTGTGCCGTGCGTGTGATCATTGCTTGTATAGCCCTCTCGCAGTGTCCGGAGCAAGTATGGTGGGTCTGACACACCGGTGTCAATGTGTTCTTTTTTCCATTTCCAGGAGTGTATTAACGTGCATTCTTTACAGACGAATGGAAAAACTGGTAGAATCCGACCTCGAGGAAGATCAGTTTGGATTCCGCAGAAATATTGAAACTCGAGAGGCAATATTGGCCCTACGACTTATCTTAGAAGATGGATTAATGAAAGGCAAACCTACGTTTCTAGCATTTGTAGACTTAGAGAAAGCTTTTGACAATGTTGACTGGAATACTCTCTTTCAAATTCTTAGGGTGGCAGGGGTAAAATACAGCGAGCGAAAGGCTATTTACAATTTGTACAGAAACCAGATGGCAGTTATAAGAGTCGAGGGGCACGAAAGGGAAGCAGTGGTTGCGAAGGGAGTGAGACAGGGTTATAGCCTCTCCCCGATGTTATTCAATCTGTACATTGGGCAAGCAGTAAAGGAAACAAAAGAAAAATTCGGAGTAGGTATTAAAATCCATGGAGAAAAAATAAAAACTTTGAGGTTCGCCGATGATATTGTAATTCTGTCAGAGACAGCAAAGGACTTGGAAGAGCAGTTGAACGGAATGGACAGTGTCTTGAAAGAAGGGTATAAAATGAACATCAACAAAACCAAAACGAGGATAATGGAATGTAGTCGAATTAAATCGGGTGATGCCGAGGGAATTAGATTCGGAAATGAGACACTTAAAGTAGTAAAGGAGTTTTGCTATTTGGGGAACAAATTAACTGATAATGGTCGAAGTAGAGAGGATATAAAATGCAGACTGGCAATGGCAAGGAAAGCGTTTCTGAAGAAGAGAAATTTGTTAACATCGAGTATAGATTTAAGTGTCAGGAAGTCGTTTCTGAAAGTATTTGTATGGAGTCTAGCCATGTATGGAAGTGGAACATGGACGATAAACAGTTTGGACTAGAAGAGAATAGAAGCTTTCGAAATGTGGTGCTACAGAAGAATGCTTAAGATTAGATGGGTAGATCACATAACTAATGAGGAGGTACTGAATAGAATTGGGGAGAAGAGAAATTTGTGGCATAACCGTACTAGAAGAAGGGATCGGTTGGTTGGACATGTTCTGAAGCATCATGGGATCACCAATTTAGTATTTGAGGGCAGCGTGGAGGGTAAAAATCGTAGAGGGAGACCAAGAGATGAATACACTAAGCAGATTCAGAAGTATGTAGGTTGCAGTAGGTACTGGGAGATGAAGAAGCTTGCACAGGATAGAGTAGCATGGAGAGCTGCATCAAACCAGTCTCAGGACTTAAGACCACAACAACAACAACATCCGGTGATACCAATGTTGAAGACTATCACGTGCCCCAGGGAACTTTGAAATCTCTAATAGAAATATTCCATATTTATTGGGGAATCGGATTTTACGGGAAAAAATACGCATCCTTTGTAAGCATCACTTTTGTCATTGCACAACACATAACGCTGTGATCGACAAATTACACAGTTGAGTTGCAAACCGGTATTACACTATGTGATCAAAAGTATCCGGACATCTCGAAAAACATAAATTTTTCATATTAGGTGCGTTGTGCTGCCACCTACTGCCAGGTGCTCCATATCAGTGACCTCATTAGTCATTAGACATCATGAGAAAGCAGAATGGGGTGTACCGCAAAACTCACGAACTTTGAACGTGGTCAGGTGATTGGATGTAACTTGTGTCATACATCTGTATGCGAGATTTCCACACTCCGAAACATCCCTAGGTACACTGTTTCCGACGTGATAGTGAAGTGGAAACGTGAAGGGACTCGTACAGCACAAAATCGTACAAGCCGACCTCGTCTGTTGACTGATAGAGACCGCCGACAGTTGGTACTGGGTCGTAATGTTTAATAGGCCGACATCTATCCAGACCATCATACAGGCATTCCAGACGGCATCAGGATCCACTGCAAGTACGATGACAGTTAAGCGGGAGGCGAGAAGACTTGGATTTCTTGGTCCAGCGGCCGTTCATAAGCTACACATCACATGGCCTCGCTTGGTGTAAGGAGCGTACACATTGGACGATGGAACAGTGGAAAAACTTTGTGTGAAGTGAAAAATTACGGTACACAATGTGCCGATCTACATCGATACCTCCTCAGTGCAGCACTCCGCGAAGAATGGGTTGCCATTCCCTAAGAAACCTTCCAGCACTTGATTGGACGTATGCCTGCGAGAGTGGAAGCTGTCATCAAGGCTAAGGGTGGGCCAACACCGTACTGAATTCCAGCATTATCGCTGGAGGGTGCCACGAACTTGTAAGTCATTTTCAGCCAGGTGTCCGGATACTTTTGATCACATAGAGTATATCCAGGAAAATTTTCTTAATGGGAAACATAGAAACAAATGTGTACAGAAAACAACTCAGTGTTTTGCAGTTATCTCTGTGTACCTTTTTTGAAACATTCATTAATAAATCATATGACTTGATTTCATTGCGTGCACATCGCCCCTCATTTGTTAAATACGATCCTTCCTAACCTCACTGAGCTATTAGTTAGAATCTAGATAGAAGAAAAAATTGAAATTGGTCCGATTTATGCAGAAAGTGGCAGGAATTCGATAATACTCAATGTTTTTCACGCCACTCTTTTTGTCGGTTTATTAGACAGTTCTCCACAGGTGTAACTGTAGAAACAAGGAAAAGTAACGGTCAAGGAATCGTTGCTGGACAGAACAAGGAAACTGTGACATTAGCTGCAGTGAATCATAACCCCCACAAAAGAACTAGGCACTTAAGTCGTGAATCGGGTATCACTCGGACTACTGTCTGCCAAATTTTGAAATGTAGACAATGTCATCCGTTTCATAATTCCCCCAACCACGAACATCATGGCAGTGATTTCTAGAACCTGGTAACATTTTCCACTGGTCGCTTCAGCTAATACAGAGCACCCCAATTACTTTTGACGCGTTGCACCTCAATTTTTAACATAAGCTTTCTGTTCATTTTTAGAACCTTCCTAGAAATGAAAGCTTCATTGTAAGATGGTAATCACCTAATTATTAAAATTGAGCCGGTATCTGACATCGGCAAAAACCTATAGCATCATAGTTCGGAGTCCAATGACCGAATCATTTGTAACATCTCTTGGATGGAATGGTTGCAAGATCGCTGATTGCTATGAGCAAGTACAAATTAATGACTGAACATAAAGCACGTTCGGTCATTTTGTCTATCCGCAATGATCTGCTGACTCCACTGGATCCTACGGCAAAAATCATGACAATTATCAAATTTGGAGGAGGAAAATTTAAAATAATTGCATAAGTTCTTAACAAATATCACATTTAATTACACTAAAACCAGAAAACAAAACTATAACTTCCATCAGATAATTTACATACCACGTCTGCTTGCTAAGACAGACTACGAGAGAAAGACAAAGTAAGACAGACTGAGACTGACACGAGCTCCTTTTCAAAAATAAGCATAGCTCAGGACAGCAGTACCCTAATAGATAATGTATTTGTACAGGAAGAGGATGTAGAACAAACACATGCTTTCCCTGTGTTTAATGGATTATCTGACCTTGATGCACAACTGATTAACTTACAAAACCTAACAGGGTGTACACTTCAGAAACCATTAAGTAAAAGTGTGAGGGTGCTCAACCTGTTATCTATACATCACTTCAGAGAAAGTTTAGGAAACGTAAACTGGGAAGATGTATATAATGATCCAAATGCTAATGATAAATCCAGCATATTTCTTGATAAATTTATATTGCTTTTTGAACATTGTTTTCCAAAGAAAATTACTACAGGTAACACCACAAACTTTTCAAAGAAACTTTGGATTACTACAGGTATTAAAGTGCCTTCAGAAAAAAAAGAAAACTGTATGATACAGCAAGAACTAGTAAAGATCCAGAAGTAGTTTACACTATAAAAATTATTGTAACATACTGAGAAAAGTTGTAAGGAAATCAACAAATACGTATGTTAGAGAAGAAATTAAAAACTCCAGCAATAAAATCAAATAAATATTGAATATTGTTAGAAGGGAGACAGGCTAAGTATCCACTGGGGTAGGTAGTATTACTGTTAAAGAGAATGAGACCATCTTAACCAACAGTACACAGGTAGACAATGTATTTAACAATCACTTCTTAAGTGTAGGAGAAAAAATTGGTGAGAATAGTTCAAAAGAAAAAGCCAGGCAGTACATGGAGGAGTCAGTTTTGAAAAATTTTAGTCAGATTAAGTTTCACCTAACAACCTCTTGTGAAATAAGGAAAATTATTAAATCTTTGAAAAATAAATGTTCTGTTGGAGTAAATGACATATCTAACAAGTTATTAAAACAATGTGGAGCAATTACAGCTGATATTTTGATTCACATATGTAATGCATCACTGTCTCAGGGTATTTTTCCAGACAGGTTAAAATATTCCATTGTCAGGCCTCTCTACAAAAAGGGGGAAACCACAGATGTCAATAATTACCAGCCAGTTTCCTTGCTTACAGCATTTTCAAAAATGTTTGAGAAAGTAATGTAATCAAGAGTGGTTAGCCGCCCGAACAGTAGTGGGATACTTAGTAAATCACAGTTCAGATTTCAGAAATGCTGTTCCACTGAGACAGCAATATACAATTTCACTGTCCACATAATAGAGTCTTTAAATAGTAAAATGTCACCAGTAGGAATATTCTGTGACTTATCCAAAGCATCCGCTGCTACTACTAGAGAATATGCTACATAGACTATTTTCCAGCTGCACAGTACCAGATGCAAGAGTGTTTACAATGTTCTCACTAACCTGGGTGAGACTGTTACAGTGCCCTGCAGCCATACTTCGTATGAATGTGCAAATTAACAGAGTGTGAACGAAGTAAAAGACAGTATTCAGTAGGTACAATGTAATCCTTAAACAAGCACACACAGAATCTCTACACGTATCTGTGTTCTACACACGAGAGTAAGGTGGATGTTGCACATGCGCGTCATGTAGTCTTATCATTTGCAGCGGATTCGACACCTTCAAGGATACATTACTGGTATTTTGCTATCGGCTAATTGCATGACCCCAGTAGTCCACTTTATACAATTTACTGATAAAGCAACGTCCACTCGTGTCGGTTTCAACAACACTTGTCACTCTCTTAGCTGTGAATCAAGGACGCCCGTGCCCCCTCTCCCTCCCCACCACTAGGTCTCGGGGAAGGAGAAAAATGGCTCAAATGTGTCTGAGAGCACTATGGGACTTAACTTCTGAGGTCATCAGTTCCCTAGAACTTAGAACTACTTCAACCTAACTAACCTAAGAACATCACACACGTCCATGCCCGAGGCAGGATTCGAACTTGCGACCGTAGCGGTCGCGCGGTACCAGACTGTAGCACCTAGAACCGCTCGGCCACTCCGGCCGGCGGGGAAGGAGTAAATATAGTGTAGCCTCTGTTTTTCTTTCAAGAAAATTGTTTAAAAAGTTGGCACTTTTTAGAAGTGGTTCAAACAGTAAAATATTTCTTATTTACAGGGTGATTCAAAAAGAATACCACAACTTTAAAAATGTGTATTTAATGAAAGAAACATAATATAACCTTCTGTTATACATCATTACAAAGAGTATTTAAAAAGGTTTTTTTTTCACTGAAAAACAAGTTCAGAGATGTTCAATATGGCCCCCTCCAGACGCTCGAGCAATATCAACCCGATACTCCAACTCGTTCCACACTCTCTGTAGCATATCAGGCGTAACAGTTTGGATAGCTGCTGTTATTTCTCGTTTCAAATCATCAATGGTGGCTGGGAGAGGTGGCCGAAACACCATATCCTTAACATACCCCCATAAGAAAAAATCGCAGGGGGTAAGATCAGGGCTTCTTGGAGGCCAGTGATGAAGTGCTCTGTCACGGGCTGCCTGGCGGCCGATCCATCGCCTCGAGTAGTTGACCTTCAGGTAGTTACGAACACATAAGTGCCAATGTGGTGGCGCTCCATCCTGCTGAAATATGAATTGTTGTGCTTCTTGTTCGAGCTGAGGGAACAGCCAATTCTCTAACATCTCCAGATACTGTAGTCCAGTTACAGTAGCACCTTCAAAGAAAAAGGGACCAAAAACTTTATTGGCTGAAATGGCACAGAAAACGTTCACCTTAGGCGAGTCACGTTCATACTGAGTTGTTTCCCGCGGATTCTCAGTGCCCCATATACAGACATTGTGACGGTTGACTTTCCCATTAGTGTGGAAAGTTGCTTCATCATTAAACACAATCTTTGAAACGAAAGATTCATCTGTTTCCATTTGAGCAAGGATAAAATCACAGAAATCGATTCTTTTAATCTTATCAGCTGCAGACAGTGCTTCAACCAATTTCAGACGATAAGGTTTCATAACTAACCTTTTTCGTAGGACTCTCCATACAGTTGATTGTGGAATTTGCAGCTCTCTGCTAGCTCTGCGAGTCGATTTTCCTGGGCTGCGAACAAATGCTTGCTGGATGCGTGCTACATTTTCATCACTCGTTCTCGGCCGTCCAGAACTTTTCCCTTTGCACAAACACCCATTCTCTGTAAACTGTTTATACCAACGTTTAATACACCTATCAGGAGGTTTACCACCATACTTCGTTCGAAATGCACGCTGAATAACTGTCGTCGATTCACTTCTGCCGTACTCAATAACACAAAAAGCTTTCTGTTGAGCGGTCGCCATCTTAGCATCAACTGACGCTGACGCCTGGTCAACAGCGCCTCAAGCGAACAAATGTACAACTAAATGAAACTTTATAGCTCCCTTAATTCGCCGACAGATAGTGCTTAGCTCTGCCTTTTGTCGTTGCAGAGTTTCAAATTCCTAAAGTTGTGGTATTCTTTTTGAATCACCCTGTATTGTGTGGTGACCAGGCGAAACTACTTTCGTCTGGCCACAACTTTGGGTTCTTTGATTGCTCTGAGAGAAAGCTCGTCATACTGGAACACATGATTAGTTCACTTTATTACATAAATGAATAAAAGATTTACTTGACCTCGACACACTTCTTTGACATAGGAGTACTGGATAATTTATAACTTATAGACTAGCAAAGCATCGCTTGATACACTAAGTAACAAAGTTTTCTCTTGAGGTGCAATGTTCGAAGTTCACTATAGTATACGTTCATCTGAAACCTTAACGACCCTTTTTGGGTCTTATACTATGCTGTTGACTGCTGTAGCTGAGGTCTCGAACTGGTGCTCTGTTCCTGTATGCTCGATACTGAATTAAATTCAGTGTGAGGGAGCTGCTGCTGCCGAGAGGGAGGCACGGTACCCTGGAGCGCTTCCCATTCGTCATTGCAGGTTGCTGCAGCGATACCTTGGTAACGTCCGTAGTACGGAACTGTGTTCACAACTTTGCTGTGGCACAGCGATCTCTGGACGATACCACATAGCGTTTTTCATATAATTACGTACTTCGTTGATATATATGCAGGGTGGTCCATTGATGGTGACCGGGCCAAATATCTCACGAAATAATCATCGAACGAAAACACTACTAAGAACGAAACTCGTCTAGCTTGAAGGGGGAAACCAGATGGCGCTATGATTGGCTCGCTAGATGGCGCTGCCATAGGTCAAACGGATATCAAGTGCGTTTTTCTAAATAGGAACCTCCATTTTTTATTACATATTCATGTAGTACGTATGGAAATATGAATGTTTTAGTTGGACCACCTTTCTCGCTTTGTGATAGATGGCGCTGTAATAATCATAAACGTATAAGTACGTGGAATCACGTAACATTCCGCCAGTGCGGACAGTATTTGCTTCGTGATACATTACTCGTGTTAAAATGGACCGTTTACCAATTGCGGAAAAGGTCGATATCGTGTTGATGTATGGCTGTTGTCATCAAAATGACCAACGGCCGTGTGCTATGTATGCTGCTCGGTATCCTGGACGACATCATCCAAGTGTCCGGACCGTTCGCCGGCTAGTTACGTTATTTAAGGAAACAGGAAGTGTTCAGCCACATATGAAACGTCAGCCATGACCTGCAACAAATGATGATGCCCATGTAGGCGTTTTAGCTGCTATCGCGGCTAATCCGCACATCAGTAGCAGACAAATTGCGCGAGAATCGGGAATCTCAAAAACGTCGCTGCTGAGAATGCTACATCAACATCGATTGCACCCGTACGATACTTCTATGCGCCAGGAATTGGATGGCGACGACTTTGAATGTCGTGTACAGTTCTGCCACTGGGCACAAGAGAAATTGCGGGACGATGACAGATTTTTTGCACGCGTTCTATTTAGGGACGAAGCATAATTCACCAACAGCGGTAACGTAAACCAGTATATTATGCAATATTGGGCAACGGAAAATCCACGATGGCTGCGATAAGCGGAACATCAGCAACCTTGGTGGGTTAATGTATGGTGCGGCATTATGGGAGGAAGGATAATTGGCCCCCATTTTATCTATGGCAATCTTGGTTCAAATGGCTCTGAGCACTATGGGGCTTAACCTCTAAGGTCAACAGTCCCCTAGAACTTAGAACTACTTAAACCTCACTAACCTAAGGACATCACACACATCCATGACGGAGGCAGGATTCGAACCTGCGACCGTAGCGGTCGCGTGGTTCGAGACTGTAGCGCCTAGAACCGCTCGGCCATCCCGGCCGGCGATGGCAATCTAAATGGTGCAATGTATGCTGATTTCCTACGTAATGTTCTACCGATGTTACTGCAAGATGTTACACTGCGTGACAGAATGGCGATGTACTTCCAACATGATGGATGTCCGGCACATAGCTCGCGTGCGGTTGAAGCGGTATTGAATAGCATATTTCATGGCAGGTGGATTGGTCGTCGAAGCACCATACCATGGCCCGCACGTTCACCGGATTTGACGTCCCCGGATTTCCTTCTGTGGGGAAAGTTGAAGGATATTTGCTATCGTAATCCACCGACAACGCCTGACAACATGTGTCAGCGAATTGTTAATGCGTGTGCGAACATCACGGAGGCGAATTACTCGTTGTTTAGAGGAATGTATTGCCAAATGCATTGAGGTTGGCGGACATCATTTTGAGCATTTATTGCATTAATGTGGTATTTACAGGTAATAACGCTGTAACAGCATACGTTCTCAGAAATGATAAGTTCACAAAGGTACATATATCACATTGGAACAACCGAAATAAAATGTTCAAACGTACCTACGTTCTGTATTTTAATTTAAAAAACCTACTTGTTGCCAACTGTTCGTCTAAAATTGTGAGCCATATGTTTGTGACTATTACAGCGCCATCTATCACAAAGCGAAAAAAGTGGTCCAACTAAAACATTCATATTTCATTCCGTACTACACGAATATGTAAGAAAAAATGGAGGCTCTTATTTTAAAATAACGCAGTTGATATCCGTTTGACCTATGGCTGCGCCATCTAGCGGGCCAACCATAGCGCCATCTGGTTTCCCCCTTCAAGCTAGACCAGTTTCGTACTTTGTAGTGTTTTCGTTTGACGCTTATTTCGTGAGATATTTGGCCCGGTCACGATCAATGGACCACCCTGTATATATATCCAGTTGCAAGAAGACACTTGCAAAAATCAAGAGAAAAAAGAGACACACCACGAAGGAATTATCGGTAGACGTGATGTACATGAAAACTATAATCTCGTTGACTGGAGTAGAATTGTCACCGTGATGAGTCCCCCTTCGAAGTGAACTCTCACGACCAGCAAAAACGCTTCTGTATACGGCCAGGTCAGCTGTGGAATGACAGCCTGACCATCGCCCGCCTTAAGGTCCAACAAGCAGGAGTGATAGTCTGGTGTGGCATTTCATTTCATAGCAGGATTCCTTTGCTTGTCATCCGTGGCAATCATAACGCAGCGGTACGTCGAAGACATTGTACACGCCGTTTTGTTGCCCTTCATGGTAAGCCATCCTGGTCTTACAAGTCGGCTAGATTTCTACTAGTCGTTTTCACCCTCGCCAAACCCTACCTTGGCCAGCAAGGTCACCGGATCTCCTCCCAACTGAGATAACGTTTGCAGCCTTATGGGCAGGGCCCTCCAACCATCTCGAGATTTTGACAATTTAACGCACCAGTTGGACAGAATTTGGCATGATTCTCCTTAGAAGGACGTACAACTCTGTCAATCAATAGTAAGCCGAATAACTGCTTGCGTAAGTGCCGGATGTGGAACAACGTGTTACTGACTTGCTCAATTTGTGAAGCTCTTTCCCTTGTACATCCCGACTGTCCATTTCTGTCCCATTCGGATAATTCCTTCGTGGTGCGTCGTTTTTTTTTATTTTAGAGTGGATTATCATATTCCATATTCAAATGATGGCATTTACTTTTTATGTGCTGCAATATTTTTCTGCAGCTACAGAAATAACTCCAGAAGATTAAGGTTTTTACCACGATACAACATGGTCTTGCACCTGGAATCAAACTTCTATTAAAATTCATAAGCGTCATAGTCTAGAAAATATTGCAATACTGCATTTAATTGCTATATATTACATAATTATTCTGCTACACATTAATGATCAGTAAACGAAATCAAATTAAGCAGAAGTATTAAAAGAGAAAATACACTCCTGGAAATTGAAATAAGAACACCCTGAATTCATTGTCCCAGGAAGGGGAAATTTTATTGACACATTCCTGGGGTCAGATACATCACATGATCACACTGACAGAACCACAGGCACATAGACACAGGCAACAGAGCATGCACAATGTCGGCACTAGTACAGTGTATATCCACCTTTCGCAGCAATGCAGGCTGCTATTCTCCCATGGAGACGATCGTAGAGATGCTGGATGTAGTCCTGTGGAACGGCTTGCCATGCCATTTCCACCTGGCACCTCAGTTGGACCAGCGTTCGTGCTGGACGTGCAGACCGCGTGAGACGACGCTTCATCCAGTCCCAAACATGCTCAGTGGGGGACAGATCCGGAGATCTTGCTGGCCAGGGTAGTTGACTTACACCTTCTAGAGCACGTTGGGTGGCACGGGATACATGCGGACGTGCATTGTCCTGTTGGAACAGCAAGTTCCCTTGCCGGTCTAGGAATGGTAGAACGATGGGTTCGATGACGGTTTGGATGTACCGTGCACTAATCAGTGTCCCCTCGACGATCACCAGTGGTGTACGGCCAGTGTAGGAGATCGCTCCCCACACCATGATGCCGGGTGTTGGCCCTGTGTGCCTCGGTCGTATGCAGTCCTGATTGTGGCGCTCACCTGCACGGCGCCAAACACGCATACGACCATCATTGGCACCAAGGCAGAAGCGACTCTCATCGCTGAAGACGACACGTCTCCATTCGTCCCTCCATTCACGCCTGTCGCGACACCACTGGAGGCGGGCTGCACGATGTTGGGGCGTGAGCGGAAGATGGCCTAACGGTGTGCGGGACCGTAGCCCAGCTTCATGGAGACGGTTGCGAATGGTCCTCGCCGATACCCCAGGAGCAGCAGTGTCCCTAATTTGCTGGGAAGTGGCGGTGCGGTCCCCTACGGCACTGCGTAGGATCCTACGGTCTTGGCGTGCATCCGTGCGTTGCTGCGGTCCGGTCCCAGGTCGACGGGCACGTGCACCTTCCGCCGACCACTGGCGACAACATCGATGTACTGTGGAGACCTCACGCCCCACGTGTTGAGCAATTCGGCGGTACGTCCACCCGGCCTCCCGCATGCCCACTATACGCCCTCGCTCAAAGTCCGTCAACTGCACATACGGTTCACGTCCACGCTGTCGCGGCATGCTACCAGTGTTAAAGACTGCGATGGAGCTCCGTATGCCACGGCAAACTGGCTGACACTGACGGCGGCGGTGCACAAATGCTGCGCAGCTAGCACCATTCGACGGCCAACACCGCGGTTCCTGGTGTGTCCGCTGTGCCGTGCGTGTGATCATTGTTTGTACAGCCCTCTCGCAGTGTCCGGAACAAGTATGGTGGGTCTGACACACCGGTGTCAATGTGTTCTTTTTTCCATTTCCAGTAGTGTAGTTCCTAAACTTCTGCCAAATTTTGCTGAACATTAGGAAGCGTTTTCTTTTTTATTATAAGTTATCATGTTTTGCCAAGCTTAACAGTTAAGCTTAGCATGATCAAAAACCATTTCGAAGGTAAGTATATTTTGTAGTAGGAGTTGCTGGGGACTATCACAAATTTTCTTCTTCAAGATAGGTAAAATTATTGAGGCATTGAAGGAACTTATTTTGTTTGCAAGTACCACATGTTCCAAGGTAAAAGACATCCTTGTGTTTCGAGGTACAGGATGTTGAACGATCGATGAAGATGACTTAACTGTCCTCAAGTTATATAAATAGTTCTAATAATATATATCATTTTACTCACTATAAAAGTTGTACCTGAAGAATTAACAACACATTCCAAACAGCTTTAATACGTTATACGGCATTTAATGTGTGGAATGCGAATATTTACAAATCCTGTAAAATACGCCGCCTCATGTCTAAGAACAACAAAAGCTGTGCTTACTGGCGGAAACTGTTTATGGCGATCTCTAGCGCGCATTCGTTCATGTGATTCTAAAATAAGTCACTCGAATAAAGTACCGACCAAAAAGCATCGAGTGTTCCTAGGTTCACTTTCCTTTAGGTACAAAACTTTCCCCTGTCATTCGTACATCTAGTGATTGAAAGCTCCATGCAATTTCCTTGAGAAGACTGCACAAAAAATTTTGGTCGGGCCTCTGTTAGCAACTGGAATACCCAACTCACCGTCAGTTCAAAGAAACACAGCTCCTTACACGAAACTAACTGTTCCTTTGAGCCCACCACACAAATCACGCCGACATTGCAGGGGTGTAATTTAAAGCATGAATGGTTGCCGTGACCCCGGCGCAATAAGAACGTTTCAAGCCTTTTAAGAGACTCGTAAGGAGGAGCCATTGATCTCCAAAGTGAACGACCGCAGCAGTATTACGCTCTGTGTGTTCCCTTTAAATTTAAGTCTTTGGCCCTCTGTCCCTTTGAAAGAACATCAGTACCAAATTTTATTCCGATACTTTTCTGTTACAGCATCCTGGTTGGCAGCCTGCCTGAGTAAAACCGCCCGAATTCTGCAACGGACAGTCACCATCGTGTGTGTGTGTGTGTGTGTGTGTGTGTGTGTGTGTGTGTGTGTGTTTTAAATACCTCGATTATCGTAGAGTAATATGGTTTTTCGGAAGGAAATAAGTGTTTCTGGTTATTTCAAGAAAGTTTGGCTGTGAAAAATATGAAAAATGTATCTTTTTTTGTTTTCCGTTGCTTAACAAAGAGCTGTGGTAGTGCAGGTAACGAAAACGTTTTAAACAAACTAAATTAATATAATGTCAGTCCCATCTCCTCAAAACGGCTGACAATCATATATCCAAAATAAAACCGCGACTGACATTAACAGATTGTAGCACACAAAACGTCAAAATTTCGCCTCCCAACGTTCTTGGCCACTCCTCTTCTTGATGTATGTGTATGTACACTAAGGATTTTCTCAAAAACTGTTTCCCACACAATGAGAATATTAAACAAGTACTGGACTTAAGCATCCCATACGCGGCCAAAGATTGGTTCTTTGTAAAAAGGTTATTTCTACTGTGTACCATCCTTGTCATAATAGACCTATAAGTATGCAAATGTATACAGGGTGGGTTTTTTATCTGGTGACAACGAAACATATCAAAAACTACCAACTGCATAAAAATTCTATCTGGCGATTTGAATTCTGACCGACTTGTCCCCATCCCACCCCCTCCTTTTTTCTGGGACATTGGAGGCAAATAGGAAAATCAAACAGTGGAAACTTTTTAGCAACCATCAAACTTCTCGCAAAGTACAATCAAGTATTACGCAATCTATTAAATAAACAAAAGTTGGCCTGTACACAATAGTACCCTGGCCCTTTAATTCAAAATGTCCTATCCAACGTAGGTGGGAAAGAAAGTATTAACGACATTAACGTTGCCTCATTATTTTCTGTTATTACAAATGCAACGTAGGACATTACAAAAAGAGATCAGTTGCCTCAGATATTTAGATACAGGGTGGCGCACGAAATGTGTTACCAATTCTTCCTTTCACAATTTACGACGCACATTAGATATCCCACTGGGATCTCTACAGCAGTACCAGCAGAGCTTGGAAAAACAAATGAGTTACGAAATTAGTGATGGGGAGCTCGTGAATGAGTCGTTCAAATGAACGCTTCACTCCAGTGAAGTGTGAACTAACCACTCAATTTCAATGAACTGGTACTTCAAACTCTTCAGATATAGCATACTCCACACTTTTTCCTAGTTCACTCACTCTCTTCCCCTCTCCCTCTCCCACTACATCAGCGCTACTTCACTCATCCCCCCTTCTCTTCAGCCCTCCCTCTACTGCCTGTCGACGAATCGCGCTGTGTTTGTGGGGAAAGATAGGTTTACGAGGTGTTGTGGTGGTGAGGGGCGAGGGGAAGGCAGCTTCAGCTGCTTCCTGCAGTGCTGGCATCATTGCCCGTGACCATTTGTGCAGTCATACTTCGTGTCTACGAGTAGCCTACCGTTGGCAGCGCTTGCATACAAATGAATATTAAAGATCCAAACGAAGAGGCTGGCTGTGTGAGCACGAGCAGCCAAAATGAAAATAAAAGGTTTGTTAATAACACTGAAAGAGGGATTTTACTTGGAATCGTACCAATGACTACAGGTGACAGTTTACGTTTTGAATGTGGAGGGTTATTATTCTCAACAACAATAAAATCTACAGGAAAACTTCTGAATAATTATTTAACGTAGGTGTATAGACTTTGTGACAGTGGTAAACATACTCATTCTATTTTGCATTAAATTTCAAAAGGAACATAAAATTGGACTGCATTTCGTTGGTAGCCCTAGTTTTCAGTCTATGAATACAACAAATAATGTTTCACTTGGCAGATAAAGGCTTTTTTGAGCGCTTCATGAAAAAATGTCGAGCAAGATTAAATGTATCACCTTCTTTATATGTGACAGGCTTCTCTGTTTATCTTTCCTTTGCCCCTTCGACCATGCTCTATTTAAGTTAGCTCCGACGCTGTAAGAGAGTAAAACGTTGCGTGCACGTTACTGCATAACTCGGCCATCTGTTGGTAAAATTATGAAGTATTACGAAGCTTTATTGTACGAGCGAGCGTAGCCGCGGCTGAGCTGCGAACTGGGCAAGTTCGCCAGGCTTCCGTACTTCATGAATGAACTACTTCATTTGAACGCTTCACGGCAAAGAGTGAAACGAATGAAGTAGTTCACGGGAATGAACGAGTTCGACCCATCTCTATACGAAATGACGTGTAATTCACGATACTGCCGCTAGGAGACTAGTAAGCAGCAATGGCTGACAATGGAAGACTGACGACACGGCAACGATCGCCAATTGTGTTACTTTTTCATGAAACGAATAGCCTTGTTGTGACTCAGAGGCGTTTTCGACAACAGTTTAACACACGATGGGTCCTTTGCAAGAAGACCATCCATAGGTTGTACGATAAATTTGTATAGGAAGGAACAGTATTGGAAGCGAAGCGACCTCGGCCTAAGCCTGTTTGTTCGCTGGAGAATATTGAAGTGGTACGAGTTGCTGTACAGAGAAGTCCCGGGAAATCGTGTAGAGAGGCAGCAGTGCAACTAGGAATATCCAGACACTCCGTTCAATGCATTCTTAAAAGTGAGCTCCATATGTACCCCTACAAGATGACCTGTGCATAGAAGCTCACTGAAGAACACAAGCAGCAGAGACTACTGTTTGCTCAGTGGGCAGAGGATAGGGAAGAAACTCTCAACAACGTTTGGTTTTCAGACGAGGTGCATTTTCATTTAGACGGTGTGGTTAACAAACAAAATGTACGCTTTTGGGCCACTGAAAACCCAGAAGTGCTTCATGAACGACAACATTGTGCTACGAGGATTACAGCGTGGGCAGCAATTTCCAGTCACGGACTTATTGGATCCTTTTTCTTTGAAGAAACTGTGAGCAGCGACCGTTATTTGAGCATGCTTCGCAATAGCTTCATTCCACAGCTTCTTGCTACTGCCTTGCCCTTCAACACGCAGTGGTTCATGCAAGATGGAGCAAGGCCACATACTGCAAACACTGTGTTGGAGTTTTTACACGAGCATTTCGACATGCGGATCATTTCACTCAGGTGGTCGCTTCAATGACGGACAAAATTGGCCCCCCAATAGTCCAGACCTCAATCCATGTGACTTTTTTCTTTGGCAGTACCTAAAGGAAAAAATTTTCCCGAAACGTCCACCTGATTTAATGGAGCTCAGAAGACTTATTCTTCAAGCTTGCAGTGAAATTACGGAAGACGTGTGCCGTAGGGTAACCACTAACTTCAGTGTTCGTTTGAAGGAAGTTAGGAAACGAAATGGTAGACATATTGAGCATGTGCTGAGATAGAACAAATCTCCATGGACGGCTCTTCATTGTAGTTTATGTTCCTTTCAGATTGTATTGACATTAAAGTTTATATTCAAAAACAAAATGGTAACATTTCGTGCGCCACCCTGTATGTTACTGTGGAAAGCCTTGTGACATGAAATTAATGAAAGAGTTTTAAGTTTTCACGAAATGAAAGATCAAAGTGCATTAGGAATAGGAAATGAAATACTAAGCGCAATAGATGAAAAGGAGCTTTTTAACTCAGTGCTGCGTCAGGGTTATGACGGTTGCGCCAATATGTCAGGGATACCCAAAGCTATCAGAACGAGAATACAACAAAGACAAAAGACTGCAAAATATGTGCATTAAGCAGTGCACGCTTTAAGTCTAGCACTTAACAATGATACATGTGGTATTCAAGAAGTTAGGTCCTTTAACGACACAGTAGTGTTGTATCTTTTCATCAGTCATAGAATTAAAAGATGGGAATCTCTGGTGTCTTCTTGTGCCGTAAAATGAGGTGAATTGGATCAGGTGGTATCAATCCGATCATTTATCGGCTTTTCCACGTTTGGATATGCACTGCAGCTGACCATTGTCGTGAATTCTTGATAATCCATCAACAACAATGGCGTGCTGGAGTCCGCACAGTCAGCAAATCGCATTGTCAGTAGGTGTGTGATTCTTGTGCTATACTCGTGTAGTCAACGCAATAGTGCGAAAACTTCTGCTGGCGCCTGTTACTTCCGAAGTGTAACTGGTAAGCTGCAATATTATTTCTTGCATATGAACGTCTTAAATGATACAGTTTCGTTTTTTTTTTTTTTTTTGTTTTTGATAATTGCTAATACTGCTTAGTCACTATGCAGGCCTGAATACAAAATTGCATTTTTGTAGGGTGAATCCGATCTTGCGAGTACACCAAAAGGTTCTGGGACCAACATGGAAATCTAACTACAAACTAGAATTTCTTCTAAATGCGGTGAAAGCTGTCAAATCAGGAAAATTAAGCATCCGGAAAGCTTCAGAGCGATATGCAGATCCATATACTACATAAAATGGCAAACTCAAGGAAAGTTACAAATACATAGGCGGCTAACCAGCGTTAACCAATAGTGAGGAAAATAGCCTAGTTGAAGGACTATTGTGTTGTGGGAAATTGGGGTTTCCTTTGAGGAATAATGATGTTAGGGGCATTGTACAGGCATATCTCAATCGAGCATGGAGGATTGAAAAATGATTTCGTGACAATTGACTTGGGCACAAGTGGGTAAAATCTTTACTGAAAAGAACTAAAGATCTAATGGTTAGAGTAAGTGAAAATGTGGAGAGGGCAACGGCAGCAGTTACCAGAAAAACAGTGATTGATTATTTTAAAAACTTGAAGTGACCTTGAGTGGTGTCCCTCCCTCCAACTTTATAAACTATGACGAAACAAACTTTTGTGATGATCCTGGACAAGTGCAAGTAACAGTGAAGCGAGGCACAAGACATCCTGAAAGGATAATAGATAGTTCTAAGTATCAGTGTGATGACAGCAGCAGTTGCCGACGGCTCAGTCTTCCCACCATACACAGTTTATAGGGATAAACACCTCTACGATACTTGGACTAAAGGGGACATAACTGGTACAGGTTATAATACGAATCAAACTGGTTGATTTGACCTAACAATGTTTGAATCATGGTTTGTTGAAATTGTCTTGCCTTATCCCAGCAATTAGAAGGACTTAAAGTGATTATAGGTGAGTCATCTGTCATATAACGTGATATCTTTGATATAAAGTGCCAGCAATAGGACATTAAATTTGTTCTTCTACCACCTAATTCTACTCATTTGTGTCAGCCACTTGATGTAGCCTTTTGCCAGGCAAAGCGTTTAACATTAACTCCAGGAAGAGGAATAGTTAGCAGCGACTTCAGTGAAAATGATAGTGACAGGGCGGCAAGCTGGAAGTTCCTATCCGGAACGTCTTAACAGTGATCTAGGACATCACGAGTGAAATGAAAATGAAGAAATGGACAGGGAGAAGGATAAAGATTGGCATGAATTTAAAGAAAATTATTTCACCATAGTAAAATTTCCTATGAAAAAAAAAACGTTCAAGTTGTTAAGGTAAAATTGGAAGCATCTCTAATGACACCTATGAAATGACATTTCAGAGAAAGAAAGTTCGTGATGGTAGTGTTTATTTTGTCTTTCCAAAAACTGACGATGCAACTGAGGTACAATGAGCCCAAATTATTAAAAAATTTGTTCCAGGACATAGAAGGCGAGGTAAATTTATTTTTGAAGGGACAGGCGATTATAACATTTAGTAAATACTTTTCACATTCATTATGACATACAATAAACAAAAATTAATATTTGTTTGCCAAATGCAGGTGTTTTTATTGCAAAAATCTCAAGTTTAATGTGCTTGTAAAAATTTGTATAGTCAAGAAATTGTAAAATTTTGTTGCAAAAACAGCAATATATTTAAAAAAAATCAAAATAGTGGTCGGATTCACTCCACTGGAAGTCTGATTCCGTTCCTGCCTACAAAATACAATGGTGATCGGATTCGCCCCAACTGAGGCTAAATTTACACTGCCCGCGATGCGATGCGATCCGATGCCGAGCCGAGCGGAGCGATGAAGCGCTGAAATCGCGTGACAATGGGCAGGATTGGTTTAACAGTAGCAACAGAGCGGTGCCCGTTTAGACTGCAGGCTGGGCCGAGCGATGTGATGCGGTGCGATGCGATGACTCCGCTGTAATCGCAACCGAGTTTGCGTTTCGCGCGAGTGTTTGGAGCGATTGCTTGTTTGCGCTTGCGTCTGGAGTACTGCTTGCTTGCGATGGACGTCGAAAGACTAATTAACAATGTGCTTGAACGCCCCGTGTTTGTGTGACCAGAAAAATAAATATTACCACAATAGGGATTTTGTTCGTCAAGCTTGGAATGAAATAGCTGAAGATTGTGGAACAGACAGTAAGTACAAAAAAGTAAAATAAAAGACTCCAAGAAATAAGTAACACCAACAACTTCGTTTATTTTCTAATTTTAATTGTGTATAGATACTATTACAGTATTTTGATAATGAAATGACGTTCACAATAGTTGCAGTATTTGATAATTTCGTCATGAAATGTATTTGCATTAATGACTGTTGGCATAGTTTTTGAAGGCCTCTCTGACATTCCTCGCTTTTCTTGAAGCACTACTATTTGCTCTGTCATTTTGGAAGTATGCTGCTAAAGCACTGTGTTCTGTTATGTCCTGGTCAATAGACAATTGAAGGGAAATGTCAGGCCTATCTTTATCGATTATTATATTGTGCAAGACGCTGATGCACTGAATAATAATGTCTGCATGTTCTACAGAAGTTTCAATTTCTTTTGGAGAAGACGCCACTTTCTGGCCATAATTCCGAAAGTGCGTTCCACCACCGTTCTAGCCCTCGACAGCCTCCTGTTAAATAACCTCTCTTCCTCAGTCAGTGACAGTCCAGGGAAAGGGCGCATTAAGTTTTCCAGTAGTGGAAAGGCTTCGTCTCCAACCAACACTAATGGGGCTTTTACTGAAGTACCTGGTAGTTCTTTCAGCGGAGGCCAGTTTTCAGTTTCGTTCAAAATATCATTGTACAAGTTACTTGCTCTAAATGTGCCACCATCTGATTGCTTGCCATAGCCTCCAGTGTCAACTGCTATTAATCTGCAGTTAGCATCGGCTACAGCTAGTAAAGCAAGCGAAAGATATTTTTTGTAATTGTAATACATTGTCCCAGAATGAGGGGGACATTAAACCCGAACATGCTTACCATCAATGGCCCCCACACAATTCGGAAAATTCCAGTTGGCATACATGCGTTTTGCAACGGTTTGAAGCAGCGGTATAGTAGGAGAAGTCAGGTGTACAGGGCTCAGAATTTCACATATTGTGGCGCACGTTTCATGCACACATTGTGCGAGTGTAGTTAGACCCATCCAAAACGACTGTGCCAGTGCATGGAAAGACATCCCAACCGACAAATATCTGAAAAAGAATGAAATGAGCGTAATTGATGGATGAAATTCTGCTAGACAAGCTCAAGTATTGTGGCATGAGTGGGACAGTGCACAAATGGTTTAATTCGTACCTAACTGGAAGAGTGCAGAAAGTTGAAATAAGTAGTTCTTGTAACATGCAAAGATCAGCACATTCCTCAAACTGGGGAACTATCAAGAATGGGGTTCCACAAGGGTCAGTCTTGGGTCCTTTGTTGTTCTTATTATATATTAATGACTTGCCATTCTATATTCATGAAGAGGCAAAGTTAGTTCTCTTTGCTGATGATACAAGTATAGTAATCACACCTGACAAACAAGAATTAACTGATGAAATTGTCAATACTGTCTTTCAGAAAATTACTAAGTGGTTCCTTGTAAACGGACTCTCACTGAATTTTGATAAGACACAGTACATACAGTTCCGTACAGTGAATGGTATGACGCCATTAATAAATATAGACCTTAATCAGAAGCATATAGCTAAGGTAGAATATTCCAAATTTTTAGTTATGTCCATTGATGAGAGATTAAATTGGAAGAAACACATTGATGATCTGCTGAAACGTTTGAGTTCAGCTACTTATGCAATAAGGGTCATTGCAAATTTTGGTGATAAACATCTTAGTAAATTAGCTTACTACGCCTATTTTCACTCATTGCTTTCATATGGCATCATATTTTGGGGTAATTCATCACTGAGGAATAAAGTATTTATTGCACAAAAGCGTGTAATCAGAATAATAGCTGGAGTCCACCCAAGATCATCCTGCAGATATTTATTTAAGGATCTAGGGATATTCACAGTAGCTTCTCAGTATATATACTCTCTTATGAAATTTGTTATTAACAACCAAACCCAATTCAAAAGTAATAGCAGTGTGCATAACTACAATACTAGGAGAAAGGACGATCTTCACTATTCAAGATTAAATCTAACTTTGGCACAGAAAGGAGTGAATTATACTGGCACTAAAGTCTTTGTTCACTTACCAAATAGTATCAAAAGTCTGACAGATAACCAACAAGTATTTAAGAAGAAATTAAAAGAATTTCTGAATGACAACTCCTTCTACTCCATAGAGGAATTTTTAGATATAAATTAAGAAAAAAAGAAAAAAAAACAAAAATATAAAAAATAAGAAAAAATAAAAAATAAAGAAAAAAAACACAAAAAATAAAGTTGTTATATTAAGTTAATTATGTTGTTAAATTAACCTAATTATGTCATGTATTGGAAAATTCGACTCGTTCCACATCATTACGAAATATCGTATTCATGATCCATGGAACTAGTATTAATCTAATCTAATCTAATGTAATCTGTGTAGGATCTCCATTTGCAGTTAATGCGCTAAGGACAAAAAATCTATTAAGTAAATTATTTACGCATATTTTCACGTCTATATTTTCAGGCAAGGTACTGAAGAATAAATGGAAGAACCTACGTGACACTTTTCGCTCTGAACTCAAAAAAACTCGTGCTGAACTTTCAGGAGACGAAGGTGGCATGCCGCCTTTCCAATCCAATTGGTCGTGGTGCGAGCTAATGACCTTCCTGACTGACATAATGACGCCACGGAAGACGAAGACTAATGTTCATCACAGTAAAAGAACAGCATCGCAACACGACGACGCACACGACGACGTACAATTCTCACCAGCTCTTACAGAGAGAGAGAGAGAGAGAGAATGTTTCACCTGATGAAACCAACCAAGCCAGCCAGCTCTTCAAGACTGTCTGTAAGTTCAGAGGGTAGCGTTTTGACGCCTCCTCCCTCACCCACCCTACGCACAAACCAAAACAAGAGATCCAAGAAATCGACAAACTCTGAGTTGCTAAATATAGAGAAGCAAAAGTTGAAGCTAATTGAGCAACAAATGTCGAAATCAGAAATGCAAGATGACAGCTGTCATTTTGTAGTGAGTTTGCTGCCAGCAATGCGAAAACTATCAGCAGCACCTCAGTTGAGAGCCAGGGTAAAAATTCAGCTGGTTCGTTGATGTCACCCTATGCACCTGAACATCCAGTTGAAGTCGTAATTGCTGGAAATTCGAAGAATGAAATAGTCATTTCTGAAATTCAACCTGATGACATTGTTATTTCAAGCCACCAAGATTCTGAAAACTTTGATACTTAAGTGAGTAAACTGTGATATATTTTATTTCTCATTGTCATTTACGTCAAAATTTATTAAAAGAAAGTTTGAATCTATCACAATTTGTAAATTTTTCATAATAAAATGATTGCTGTAAACTTAATATTGTGTACTTACCTGATGGTGATCATAACTTTCTCTTCAGGGGTAATAGCCATTCTGAAATTTGTGTTTTGCTTCTGTAATCTATTTGAAACAGACGACACAATATAATTAAATGTCTCTGTATTCATTCTGAAATAATTCCAAAATTAATACTCATCTTTTCTCAAGTCACTGTACAAATGATGAAATTCTCCTAAAGCCCTCCTCTCCTTGTTGATTTCATGCACCCATTCACGACTGCGTTGAATTCTCAGAGCACTGTTTTCTAATAAATAAGAATTTACTGGGTCGAGGAAACACGACGTTGTGCCGAGACTGCTCAATTGCTGGCCAGATTGCGTGAGCGCTGTATCGTGCGCAATGTGAACGCTCCATCGCATTGCATCGCTTTGGACAATATGCCTCGCATCGTGTCGCGTCGCATCGCATCGCAGTCAGTGTAAACGTACACTGAGGAGGTGAAACCGATCAACAATTAACTTAAAATAATAACTGTAGTTACAAACTAAAAATAACGTGATACTTGAATATATCGTTATCAAGTTTGTGAAATTAACACACTGAATTTTTATTCCGATATCACAGCAGAATGGACAAAATTTAAGAAAAACCGCCGTTTTTGATCGGATTCACCTCATTTTACGGTATCTTAAAAAAGTATGGCCCAACACATTCATCTTCAAGATACCGGTCCGTAAAAGCCATTCATTATGCTTGTGTCCACTAGACTACTTGTGTTGTTGTTGTGGTCTTCAGTCCTGAGACTGGTTTGATGCAGCTCTCCATGCTACTCTATCCTGTGCAAGCTTCTTCATCTCCCAGTACCTACTGCAACCTACATCCTTCTGAATCTGCTTAGTGTATTCATCTCTTGGTCTCCCTCTACGATTTTTACCATCCATGCTGCCCTCCAATACTAAATTGGTGATCCCTTGATGTCTCAGAACATGTCCTACCAACCGATCCCTTCTTCTGGTCAAGTTGTGCCACAAACTTCTCTTCTCCCCAAACCTATTCAGTACTCCCTCATTAGTTATGTGATCTACCTATCTAATCTTCAGCATTCTTCTGTAGCACCACATTTCGAAAGCTTCTATTCTCTTCTTGTCCAAACTATTTATCATCCATGTTTCACTTCTACACATGGCTACACTCCATACAAATACTTTCAGAAATGACTTCCTGTCATTTAAATCTATACTCGATGTTAACAAATTTCTCTTCTTCAGAAATGCTTTCCTTGCCATTGCCAGTCTACATTTTATATCCTCTCTACTTCGACCATCATCAGTTATTTTGCTCCCCAAATAGAAAACTCCTTTACTGCTTTAAGTGTCTCATTTCCTAATCTAATTCCTTCAGCATTACCCGACTTAATTCGACTACATTCCATTATCCTCGTTTTGCTTTTGTTGATGTTCATCTTATATCCTCCTTTCAAGACACTGTCCATTCCATTCAACTGCTCTTCCAAGTCCTTTGCTGTCTCTGACAGAATTACAATGTCATCGGCGAACCTCAGAGTTAACTACTTAAGGTTCCATAAAAAGCAATATAGACATCTAAGTAAAGAGAATAAAGAGAACAAGCTGTTATTTTGAAAAACCAATTGGAGAAAAGTGAATTCATTTTTCACATAGCGCTGCAATTGAACCTTTGCAATTTAGTCTCAGATTATGCAATCGGAAGATGTAGAATTTGATGGAGCATGTTCTCTTTTTCAGATGCAGCTGATAATTTATCTTGCTATCGACACAATTTTTAAGAAGCAATATCATTGGCTACATCTATTGCAAGGAAATGGGACATCTCAATGGCTGTCTGGACATCACTGCAACCAAGTAAATGGGCAAATTTGAGGTTACGCGCATAATGTTAACCATTCCTTCAAAATTTTATAAATTCTGCTTCCGATGAAGAGATTCACAATGCACTAATAATTCTTCAAAATGAATATGAGGAGGATTTATCCAGTAAATTCCTAGACCAAAGAAGCTCTGAAAAAAGAAACAGCCTCATTAACCTCAGTAGTTGATTAACAAAACTTATAATAACAGAGAATTCAATTGTAGCTGTAGCATTCCAGATTAATGCACAAAATTTTACCTGCTTTTAATTATTCCTGTAGCTGTTTCTTCAGCATAATGCTTATTTTTGAAACACATGCTTATAGAGAACTATCAGTGGAATTCTGTGATCCAAGACAGAGTAAGTAAACTCATCCTCCATAGTACCCAAAGTGATCTACTATTGATGTTAGTGAAACAATAACAGAAGGTACGCTGTACGGTCCAGTTTCACCAGAGGTCAAGGTGATTACAGTGAGGTTTTATAAGTACAAATCAATCAAACAACAGATAGAACTATAGGCCCGTGCTTATTAGTATTGACTGTCAATATATGCAATGTGTTTAAATTGTAATAACATTTGTCGATATTAATAATTTTTGTTTAATACTTTGATTATGGTAAACAAATGTACTCTTTGTGTATGGGATTTTACAACACACTCCATAAAATTTCTACTTCTGCCTGCTGTAATGAAAGCTATGTTAGTTAATGACAGGGTATACATTTTATGTTAGACAGGTCAGGAGTTTTATTTTTGCAGATAGGCCCTTATCACTTATGTGATCTCATTTCTGTTTAAGTCAGCTGTGTTACTGACTGAGGTGACAGTCTCAGTGTATGCTTATAGAACTGGTATATTTTACTTCGTCACAGCACAGATTTTTATGACACAGGCAACATTCATAAAAGATTACAAATGAATGGTAATCATTTCAAAAAATATTGAGACTCCTCAGAAAACATTTATTACATTCCCCCACTGATATGCACACACAGAAATTTTGGAAAGTCAGTGCCCTACTAAGTTACTGTAGGGCACTACTAAGTTACTGGGAATGAGACGTGTAGTGTAATGGACAAAGACATTTTTCGTTTACTACTTGATATATATTCTTAATGTAGTAGCTGATCCAAGAATACAAACAGTGTGATTTTTTATAGCTACTGTCAATACTTTATTGTTTATTATCCAGTGTTGTAAAGAAGTATAAAATCTTATAAAACTTGCAAAACAATATTATTTTTGTGCTAGAATTGGGTAAAATCAACATGAAAATGTTTCTATTAAAAAGAATGTTCAACTATACATTATCAAAACAACTGATGTAAAACATAGTACTTTCATATATGATTTTGTTAACATGTTAGCACATTTCAGCTTGATGTATTTATTATATAGTTTGATTAAAATTGTTGTTAACTGTACTGATTTCAAAAATTTTAATGACAAAGAAACTTTGAATATTGTATCTGTGATTTACATTTCCAGGCAATCAGTAAACTGTATCGATGTCATTAAGTTATTGTAAAAGCTATAACTTTTAATTATAAGTTTAATTAACTGACCATTGTAGGAACACTTTTGTAACATTTGCATTGTAAAAATCTGATACTGTATAATGTGTGGTTGTGTCAGCCATGAGTGTGTATACTTATGGTCATGTTAAGAACTAAACTTGATACAATTATTGTGATTATTTTTTTTTATAAAAAGGGATCATAAGTTTATTGAATCATGGTGATAAACTGAAAAAAATGTGTTGATCATTTACATAACCTCAAGCAATACAGAAATGATTGATTTTACATTTATCTGCAGCACAGCTGATAGTGGTATGACTGTAGCACACTATAATTAATATAATCCCGTTCTCGTGATCACTAAGAGAGTAATTGTAGAGAATTGTAGTACATTCCTAGATCCATCAATTAAAGATAGTACTTCAAAATTTGTAAGTAGCCTTACCCAGCGTAGTTTGTGTATATCTTCAAGTGTCCGCCAGTTCAGTTTCATCAGCATTGCCTTGACACTCTCCCATGGGCCAAACAAACCTGAGATGATTCACACTACCTGTCTCTAGGATGAGTTGCATGTGTTATGCAACCTTAGCTACCACTCTGAGACAATTTCTGACTAACACCACAGGCAGCACTTTGAAGTTTGCTGCCAACCACAAGCTTGGCCTAGTCAGCAATCTCCACGCCACTTTCAATGAGATGGGCTTCTGCATTCCGATAAGTATCAACCACAGGAAGCAACAGACAGTTTATGTTTGACTTTGGCATACAACAGTTCTAGTATGTAGTTTCAAGGTTGCAGTTCATTGCTACCATTCATAGTGGAGATCTTCATGCAAGACATAATCTACAAGTGGGTTTGCCTATAGTCTTCACACAGGGACAAGTGTTTACTACATTGATTGAGAGTGTAGTGCCCAGGATTGATATAGTCTTGTTGACATTGTACTCAGTAACACATACTTTGACAGTGTGGCACATAGGACAGACATAGTCTTGTTGACATTGCATTCAGTAACGCATGCATTGACAGACCACTGCTTAGTTGTATCCGTCAGCCAGTGCATCCAACGAGTTGCTGTACAACTTTATTTAAGTATCACAGCACAATAAAGAATATATTTGTGTGTCACTAATTTGTTTGCACTCTCGCAGCTCTTCTGGCCCACTCAGAGCACCTAAACCTAATATGACGTGTGTGAGCTGTTTTCTCCAAATGACCCGTATACATCTGGTGACAAGGATCCCAAACTCATTGTGCTGCATCATTTCCTATGTCACTTTGCTATTCGTTGCTTTCTTGTTTCTTAACTTTTCGTACTTGTGGAAATATTCTGTTATAGATTGGTGCTCTTTGCTTTTTCTATTTATTTCCTGTGCTGCCGCAGTTCATAAATTAGTTTTAGGATTTCTTGTGTGTTTATATACCATGTCAAACCCATCATTCCAAATCCCTCACTTGCCTGCCTCACAATTAGTGACGCCCCAATGCAAATTACTACAGCACTACCACTGTGCCACAAATGCAAATGCCTGTGGCACCACCACTCGATCTAAATCAGTTTCTTCAGTTACAGACACAGTCAATGAACCAGCTTACAGAACTGGTGAAGGGGTTCATCCAAATGCAGATGGCAACAACTAAGATATGGAATCAGCTTCCATGACCCACAGCACTGCCACAGCATCACATTCTTTGTTGCTGCCTCCATTTTGACAATTTTAAGAAGAAAAGGAAGACAGGTCAGAACATTTGCCACAGTTTGAAGCACACTTGGCTGCTCACTAACTTTAAGGTTCTGTGAAGCAGTCTTTCTTTCTGTCCACCATTCCCTATGACGAGACAAGAACTAATCAGCTATGAGGAGCTGTAAGCCTGTCTGGAATCTGCTAAATCCAGAGTCAGAGTAAGGGCTGCCAAAGATCGCTGCATCAGCCCTGAGCACAGTAGTGTGGCAGGCAGGTTGCTCACCCAATGGTTTGGAAGGCACTTCCCATAGGATGGTCTGCTATGGATGAGTCTGTCACCACAGCGTGTGTGTTTTTGGTTCACATGCTGTCCTAAGAGTACTCTGTTCCTCTCAGGTCACTGCCCATTTTGTCTCATCAAATGAAACATGATGTCAGGTGCCATGATGTGTTAAAGGCTGATCCTGGCCTGCCAGCTTGGTAGGCCCTCTGATAAAAATGATATTGAAATTCCAGAGCAGTTGGTGTCCTGAACTGGAACAGTCTTTGTAAACTCAAGGACTAACCATCAGTGGTGGCTTCTGTACTGGGTGCTTGTTCATAGTCATCTTTGGCTACAGATTTACATTCATCACATTAGGCAGCCAGAGTATAACCAATATTGGAAACAATCTCACACAAAGTCTTACAATATAATTTCCATGTACCAGCAGTTCACCCAAAGGGATCAGCAACCCCTCAGACACTGAAGCCTCATGGTCTGGCACATGGACAAGGCATTGCCTCCCCAGACTGCGCCAATCACAACAAAGATGACAGAATAAGAGCCACCAGAGGTCCTCCATAACAGGGACCTATTTTCTCTGCCATGTCGTGTGTGGAACTGGATCGGCGTGAATTCCTCTACACCCCAGTTATATAGGGTGGCACAAGCCAACGCATTGGCAGTTCCCTCCGCCAGAGCTCTGGGCCAATTCATGCACTGGCTCTTAGCAGCCCGTTAGTCAGAGCCCAGTCAGAAGCCACCGCAGCAGGACCTATGACTTTCCAGCAATATCCCAAGATGTACCTGTTGATCATCTATGCCGAACGCTCAACCTCTGACATTAGGAATTATCAGTGATATAGTCTTCATGTCCCTCTATGTTTATTCACTGTGTTTTCCATGTGTATGCTGTTAGCATCTGAGAAGCTGTATTATTTTTTGTTGAGAAAAATTCTCCTACTGTGGTTGTAAATGACCCTTGTTCTTGTTTACCTGTGTCTTATTATTTCTTATCAAGCATCTCCCCATGTGAAACATGACAATAATAATCAGAGAATCAAGTTTAAATGACATGAACACCATTAATCCTAATGATAAACTCACTTCTAGGCTAGGACGGTGGAGTACTTATGGCATCAAAGAGCGGTTTTGTTTATATAACATCATTTGTAATAGGCCTAACTGAATCAGTCTCAGTCATTATGAGGCATCAGTGGTCTTCAGTTTTGCTGTATTGACTTAATCAATTTGTTTCAGTATCATAACTGCTTTTAAACCCCTGACAGATGTTGTTGCATCCTGCCTAGTGCTTCTTACGTAATATTACAAGAGTAATGGGGGCAAGTTGTTCGACACTTGTCTTATACTTTTTAGCTAAGTTCACTCACACTTTGACACTGAAGTGTTGATGTCACACTCTTGGTAGCTGACTAACTGCATTGAAATTTTTACACCTAACAGCTGGCTATGTTGACACTTCCATGTGCATGAGCAATGCCAGGTTGCAGGGACTTAGAACAATTTTCTGTCTCCCATTCCCTTACTATCTTCATGCATAAGAAAACTTAGATGTATGGTACTGAGTCAATACTTTTCAGAAATCAAGTAGTACTGCATCTATCTGATTCCCTTGATCAGTGGCTTTCAGGGTGATGTGGCAAAATTTCAAGTTGGGTTTTCACATGATCAGTGTTTTTGGAAACATGAATGGAAAAACTGGTAGTAGCCAATCTTGGGGAAGATCATTTTGGATTTCAGAGAAGCGTAGGAACATTTGGGACACAACTTATTGTAGAAGAGAGGTTAAGGAAAATGCAAATCTACGTTTATAGTAATTGTAGACTTAAGCAAACATGTTTCAATTCATGACTGGATGAAGAAAAGACGTCAGCTCAGTTGCTCAGCATCCTTGTTAAAACAATTTAAAATGGAAGATCCAAGAAGTTCTTTTAATTTTCTTAGAATGTCACCAGAACTGTTCACGTTTCTTCTACATAGAGTTAATTATGTGATAAGGAATAAAGGTACTGTAATGCATGAAGCACTGTCGCCAGAACTGAAATTACATATACTGCGTGCATTACATTCGAGAGCACTCAGCATGCTATAAGATACAGTTTTAGTTGGTGATGATGCTATTTCACTAACACCAATAATTATTGACATTAACAGTAATAATTATTAACATTAACAACAATAATTATTCGAAGCAGGCTGCATTAAGAAAAGAATGGTATGCAAACTACTCTCTTGAAGATAGATCTGTACAGTAACAATATTTCAAAAATCTAACATGTGAATGGGGAGTACTGCAGCGATGTTTTAAATAGATGAATATTGAATGAAGAGTGCAGCTTCTTGAATTTGTATAGTCTTCCCATCTGTCAACAATATTCCTTAACAAAGAGTTGGCCAACTCGAACAATGGGATTTTAGTCTTGTAGACAAGAGCATTCATAGCTAGAATTACACTTGCTTGTATTTTTATTAATTCAGTTGTATATGTGCTCCTAACTCAATACACTTTGCCCTGCAGCTCAGATATTGTCAAACCATCTATGTTATGATTGCACATGACGGTCTCAGTGGCAGCAACATGTTGCTTATTTTTGTAATCAGCATCACTGAAATCCCACAAACACTTATTCAAAGCATAGAGATCCAAAAAGTGAACATTATTCTCCATTCCCCACTTCATATTTCAGTTTGTCTATACTCTACAAACAAATATCCTCAAAACCCATGCAACTAGTGTCGCCAAAGTTGGAACACACCGAACGTGTGTAGTTTCACCAATGAGATACACAAACTCATGGCATGCATGCGCAGTGGCCGGTAGTGCAGTTGCCTGCAACTTAGTGTCGTTGTGTAAACTAGGGTTTAGAGAAAGCTTTTGGCAGTGTTGACTGGAAAATTATCTTTTAAATTCTGAAGGCATTGGAGGTAAACTATGGGTACAAAAGAATTTTTATAGTTTGTATAGAAACAAGATAACTGTTATAAGCAGCGGGGAGAATCTGTGCAATGAGTAAACCACAGAAAAATTTGGAGAAGGAATTAAAGTTCAGTGAGAAGAACTAGAAAGTTTGGAGATTTGCTCAAGACACTGTAATTCTGTCAGAGGCAGCAAAGGACTTGGAATAGCCACTTAATGGAGTGGCCATTGTCTTAACAGGACAATATATAAGATGAACATCAACAAAAGGGAAACAAGGATAATGGAATGTAGTCAAACTAAATCAGGTGATGCTAAGGGAATTAGATTAGGAAATGAGACACTAAAAGTAATAGATGAGTTTTGCTATTTAGGTAGCAAAATAACGATGATGATTGAAGTAGAAAGGATATGGAAGGTAGGCTGGCAATGGTAAGAAAAGCATTTCTGGAGAAGAGAAATTTGTTAACATGGAGTATACATTTAAGTGTTAGGAAGTCTTTTCTGAAGGTATTTGTCTAGAATGTAGCCACATATGGAAAGGAAAAATGGATCATAAACAGTTTAGACAAGACGAGAACAGAGACTTTTGAAATATGGTGCTATAGAAGAATGCTGAAAATTAGATGGGCAGATCATGTAACTAATGATGAGGTACTGAATAGAAGTGGGGAGACAAGAAATTTGTGGCACAACTTGTGTAATAGAAGGATTCTGCTACATCAAGGGATCTCCAATTTAGTACTGTAGGGAAGTTGGGGGTTCAAAATTGTAGAGGGAGACCAACAGATGAATACAGTAAGCAGATTCACAAGGATGTAGGCTGCAGTAGTTATTCATATATGAACAGGCTTGCACAGGATAGAGTAGCATGGAGAGCTGCTTCAGACCAGTCTTTGGACTGAGGATCACAATAACAACAGCTGGTCGGCATGGAAGAGGTCATTCAGCTTGAGACACCGCATAATATTTTAGCTCTAATTCTAAGAATTTACAGGTGGATGTTAAGGATATTGGTCGGTAACTTTGTGGATCACTTCTGCTACCTTTCTTGTAGACATATATAGCTTGTGCTTTCTGTCAGCTTCTAGGTCAGTGCCAATTAACTTGGAAATGGTGCCAAATAACAAATTATTTCCTCAACAATTATTTCTCAGCACTACCTGCTCAGCAACACGCTTTTCAGACTGTCAGATTGTGTCTGATCACACACTGTACAGTACAGTCCTCTGCTTTGTTATACATTGAGATGACAAAAGTCATAGGATAGCAATATGCATGTATACAAATGGCAGTAGTATCAATATACAAGGCATAAAGGGATAGTGCATTGGCAGAGCAGTCATTTGTATTCAGATGGTTCATGTGAAAAGGTTGGACTTTGAATGCGGAATGGTAGTTGGAGCTATATGCATGGACATTCCATTTCAAAAACTGTAAGGGAATTCAATATTCTGAGATCCACAGTCTCAAGAGTGAGCTGAGAATACCAAAATTTGGGCCTTATTTCCCACCACAGACAACTCAGCAGGTGAAAGTCTTCACTAATGCATGGGAGCAGCACCAGTTGTGTTGAGTTATCAGTGCTAACAGACTAGCAAAACTGTGTGAAATAATCACAGAAATCAGTGTGGTATGTATGATGAACGTATCCATTAGGGCAGTGTGGTGAAATTTGGCATTAATTGACCATGGTAGCAGATGACCGATTCAAGTGCCTTTGCTAACAGCACATCATCACCTGCAGCACCTCTCTTGGGCTAGTGGTCATATTGGCTGGACCATGGATGACGGGAAAACTGTGGCCTGGTCAGATGAGTCCATATTTTGGATGGTAAGAGCTGATGGTAGGGTCTGACTGTGGTGCATACCCCACAAAGCCATTGACCAAGTTGTCAATAACGCACTGTGCAAGCTGGGGGTGGCTCCACAATGGTGTGGGTTGTGTTCACTTAGAATGGACTGCGTCCTCTAGTCAGATAAACTGATCATTAACTTGAAATGTTTATGTGGAACTACTTGGAGACTGTTTGCAGCCATTCATGGACTTCATGTTCCCAGACAATCACGGAATTATTACAGATAAAAATGTCTTGTCACCAGGCCACAATTGTTCGCAATTGGTTTGAAGAATGTTCCGGACAATTCAATCAAATGATTTGGCCACCAAGATCACCTGACATGAATCCCATTAAACATTTATGGGATATAATTAAGTGGTCAGTTCATACACAAAATCCAGCACCGACAACACATTCGCAATTACAGGTGACTATAGAAGCAGCATGTCTCGATTTTCTGCAGGGGACCTCCAACATCTTATTGAGTCCATGTCATCTTGAACTGCTTCACAATGCCAGGCAAAAGGATGCCCAGTATGGTCATATGAGGTATTCCATGACTTTTGTCACCTCAGAGTACATCTATTACACAGTTTCTTTGCAGTGACTGTATACCACAGAGTTCCGTGCCATCATGAAGTGTTCTACTAGTCACATATCTATCAAGTGCATGGTCTACTATTCTTCTAAACCTAAGCCCCAATTCTTCTACATGCTCCTCTCCTGAGCCAAATGTTTTAAGTTCCTTATTAAGATGTGACACTGCTCCCTATCTATATAGTTTGCTGAACATATAAATCATTCTGCTTGTTGTTTTCCCCCTTGTACTTTGTTATCACTATTACTTCAAATTCCTCACAGTAGTACAATGCGTCCAGGATTATATTCTTTATTAAGAGAACATCATTGTTAAATTGAAGACACTTACAAACTTTCGCTAGGCAAATATTTGCAGACCAATGACACTGTTATATATGAGACAATGAAAAGGACAAGCTCATTTACATTATGAGAATGTTTTCATCAATGATGATGATGAACTCCCATACTCCTTGATAGAGCGTATGGGACGATGCGAGAGACCCGCACCGCCATACTAGGCAAGGTTCTAATGAAGGTGGTTTGCCATTGCCTTCTTCTGACCATAATGGGGATGAATGCTGATGATGAAGACGACACAACTACACCCAGTCATCTCGAGGCAGGTGAAAATCCCTGACCAGGCCAGGAATCGAACCCGGGACCCCGTGCTTGGGAAGCAAGAATGCTACCGCGAGACCACAAGCTGTGGGCTTTCAACAATTAAGGCTTCTTTTTATGATGTTGTAGAAATATAAAACCCAAAACCATCAATGATGTGAATCAAGAAGTTAAAGTAGACCTGAGGGAAATGGAAGTAATGGAGGAAGAAATAGGAGAAAGAGAGAAGTTTAGAGTAACAGTAAAAAGTTGCAAGGACTTCCAGGAAAAAAGAAGAAAATGACAAAAAAGAAGAACACAATGTAGGGAAAGAATGGAAAAGGAGAAAAGAAAGAAGGCACATGTTTGTTTATTTGTCCTCAGTAGGCAAAACCAATAATAATAATAATTCTTTACGTTCAACAGCCTAGTTTAAATTTCAATTGGATGTCACTGTGTCAACATGCATGTTCCTTCTTATATCAGTAAACATATTGGGGGAAAGGGGACCTTAGTCCAACATGGGATCTGGACCACATGTCTTTCATGGTGAAATTTCACACAATGATTGATGAAAGTTAGGTTTAGGCAGACTGAAATATTCTGTGGTTCAACCTGGATTCAATCCCATGATCTTATGGTTTCCAAGAACACCCTCTATGACTAAACCGCCACACCAAACATGATAGGCCTTGCTAGATGACTATAATATGGACAATTTTTCATTTCTGGTGCATAGGATTTATTGAAACTGTGGCTTGCAATGGTGTTGGTTAGATGAGTTTAATACAGTGGTCTGAACATTAAGACAAAGAACAATTTTGTATATGGCAATTATACAAGGTGTTGAAAAATTTAATTCCCAAAATTGCACATATGATGATGGGAACATTAATAAATACATTTTGTCTAACAACCAGATGGCAGAAATGCATATCGTGCAAGTAAGAAACATCTAGGACATCTGGGATGTGACTGAGATTAAAATAATATTAAATATGTTCACCTTTTATTGTTCTGAACAATTTTACAATAAATGTTCAAAATGAGCACCATTACCTTCAGTACAGCACTGGTATTGATGCAGTTGGATGTCCCATGTTTGACAGACAACGTGTGGTGTGTTTTTATGTTGGAATAATCCTTGACACTAATTTTTCCTCTGAGTTGTACTGGTCCTCCCAAGCCAATCCATCACAGTCAAAACTTTGTAAATGTACATGTAAACATACATATATATGTACATTCAACCATGTAATGTACATGCTGCATGTACTGGATGTGCAGAGTGCATCGAGGTCCTTTCATGCTTGAACCACATCCTCCCTCTGGTATATAGGGGTACCTCCTCCAATAATGTTGACACATGGTTTTGCAAGAACAATCTGTACACTGGCCACTTGAGTTGAGAGGCAACTTGTAGGGATCATGCAAGTAGTTGCCCATGATACCATCTCACATGTTTACTGCAAATAGTCTCTCATGGCATTGCGTAACTGTTGTACGTAAGTTTTTATCCACCCATACATGTCAGTTATGACAGTTGCACATGCCTTCTGAGTAAAGTGAACCACTTCATAAACAGAACAATTTCAGGAAATTGAGGACCTCCATTAACCTGTTGCAGAAACCATAATACAAACTCAAAATGAGGCAGATAATCTCCTGGTCCCATGGCCTACATTTGGTAGGACAAAAAGGATGAACCAGCTGCTCAGGCAATATGTTCCATACTAATTATGGTGAACACAAGACTCAGCAGCAATTGCTCTCATCCTTGCCTCAGACCACCAGTTTTCATAGAGTAACAGCACATCTTTCTCAAAGGCAGGTGTACCTTCCGCCCGCTTTCATTACGATGCTCTGAGCAAAAATTGTGCAAATTTAGAGAAGCAACTGCCTCTTAAAGATTGCTGTCATCTGAGCAATTCAAATGCAAACAGTGACAAGGCACCAACCTAGAAATAGAGCAAAAACTAAAAGTGCAAACATATTAAATGTCACAAATAAATTCGCTGCTCTTGAGCTTGAAGAAAAATGCAGCAAAATGAAAAATGATAAAAATGTTTTTCCTTTTCCAGAAGTGAACAACAGATTGAAAACATATGAAACAAGCAACACCATTATTGATACTGGAAATATCTCAATGAAAAATGACCCAAACAAACATAGAACATTTACAAATATATATGAATGGTCACAGGTTTGTTTAATCCATGGGAGAGTGTCATAGAGATACTGAAGGAACTGAACTGGCAGACTCTGGAAGACAGACATAAACTATCTTGATAAAATCTATCAACAAAGTTACAAGAACCAGCTTTAAATGAGTACTCTAGGGATATACTATAGTGCCCTAAATATTACTCACACAGTGATCATGAGGATAAGATTAGAATAATTACTGCATTCAAAGAGGCATTCTAAGAATTATTCTTCCCACACTGTATATGTGAATGGAACAAGACGAAACCCTAATAACTGGTACAATGTGACGTACCCTCTGCCACGCACCTCATGGTGGTTTGCAGAGTGTGGGTATATATGAAGATGCAGATAATAGGTGTAAATGAAAATGAACTATGCACTGCGAAAAAGAAAGAAACAAAAATCAATGTATGAGGTGCTTTCTAAAATTTTCAGGATTGGTGCTGCCATCTGTTGAAAACCTTTCCTGTGGACTAATGGCCACCATCACCCTCGAAGTAGTTCCCATCCGCACATACACACCGGTCCCAGTGCTTCTGCCACTGGTAAAATGTTTTCTGGAAGTCCTGCTGTTTGAGTGTATTTATCACTGCCAGCGATGCTTCTTGAACCCTTCTTAGAGTGTCGAATCGACGGCCTTTCAACTTGAGTTTCAGGTTTGGGAATAGCATGAAGTCACAAGGTGCCAAATCTGGCAAGTATGGTGGGTGGGGTACAACCACCATGTTGTTTTTTGCCAAAAAGGTCCTGGTGAGCAAGGACATGTGACAGAGCACTTTGTCATGATGCAGCAGCCAATTCCCTTGACGCCAAAGTTTGGGCCGTCGTTGCTGCACGTTTTCATGGAGCCATCACAAAATGTCGCAGTAGTGTGTGGAATTTGCTGTTTGGTTGGGTGGGATGAATGCTTTGTGCACAATTCCCTAGGTATCAAAGAAAACGATGATCATGCTCTTCACTTGGCTCTGTACCTGTCTCACTTTATTGGGTCTTGAAGAGCCTGGGCTCTTCCACTGGCACGATTGTTGCTTTGTCTCTCAGTCATAACCGTAAATCCAGTTGAATCATTGCAAAGGTCTCTGTAGCACTTTTCCCGAGATTCGCACAGAATTTGATACACAAGCACTGTTCTGTTCACGGATCCATCGTAAAATCGCCACACACCAAACACAGAGTATTACAGAAATCACTGTGGACAAGCAACACGTCCTCCCAGCTGAATGCTACTCTGCACACTGACTCATCAGATGTGCAGCTCTCACCACCTAGTGATGCAAAGATCTACTACTCCTACTTTCCAGATGGCAGCACCAGTCCCGAAAATTTTGGATTCTGCCTCGTATATGGAGACAATCATGCAAAAGGACTTTCTCAGGAACTTAACATTATTAGTAATTCATTGGCAGTAAGAGGTATGATTAACCAGGTGCCAATTTCAAAAAGGTGATGAGAAATATCATGAAAAATGACTACACTGAACAGGACAGAGTAACGACTTGTGCTGGAGCAAGTAACATTTACAAAAATAGAGCCTTAACCACAATTAAACAGCTCTTGAGACTTCTGTTGCTTCTCACTAATACAAATATCATACTCGGAAATTTCAGCCACAGACATGACCTGCCAGAATGCTCACCTATGAACACTGAAATTCATAGAATAAATGAACAACTAAAAAACACATGTAAGTTGTCCAGTAATGTCAAACTAATAGAACTCATTTCACTTCACAGAGCATGTTTTATCAGACATGGACTTCACTTGAACAGTAAAGGAAGTGTATGTTAGGAAAGTTGATAAGTGAAACAATGAAAAATAAGTCCCAGAAGAGAGTCAGTGAACTTGGGTGGTGTGAACCATAAACGAGTAGCCCAGACGCGAAATCTGCTAGCTGCTTGAGAAGCGAAACTGATATAATCATGAAAAACTCATTGCATCCAAACTATTAAAGTTACAGACTTCATTTCTTTTCTAAAAATAAGTAAAAAAGTAACTAATTACATTGTATTAATAGCTGAAATCTGTGATTATGTTCTATACATTAAAATCTTAACTGAAATATTGACTTAGCAGTTTCTGCACTCGATTTACACAGTTAGCAGGTTTTGCATATGTATTGATCCAATTACAAAACAAACTTTCGTTTGCAAAAACCACTATTTGGTGATACGTTAGAAGTGACAGAAAGGTGGAATTTAATCATTGCGAATGTAAACAGGATATGTTTTATTTTAAAGAGAAGTATGAAAATTCTACAAAGATGGCATATAAAAATATGAAGGTGACATTATTTTACCAGGAAAAACTTAGTTTCTTACTGTCAAAAATAGAACAGATATGAAAGTTTAACATTAGGCTTCTTTTAAAAAAATACACCATCACGTTTTTGACATCACAAGATATTGTAGGAAATAAAATAAGCTCCAAATTGCATCTTTGCAAAACATCAAAAAAGTTTTAGGAAATAATAAAATTGAAGGAAAAGTTGCATCTTTATTAAAACAGTGACAAAAAATTCTGGAAAATGAAACTGGCTGAAAAATGCTTTTAAATGACATCGACCTCAACACTGTCCATCAACTCAAAATCGCTTCTGGCATCTTCAGATGGTTGGCAGTGGCAGGAGTGACTCTATGGAGTGCCTTCCTGCTCATCTAACATCTCAGTTAAGAGTGTGAGTTTGTCATTGGTCACCCAGTCTCCACCAAAGCAGAGCTCCAAAACCTTTTTGATGTCTATGAGTTCGGCTTCTGAAAGTTCTATACTCGCTGTGATTGGTGTTTGGCCATTTCCCTTGCTGAAATTTTTTCCCCTCTTCAGGATGTTCTTCCCATCTCCAACTTCAGAGTCAACACACTATTCATTGCATAACACAGCTTTAAAAATATTTTTCATGTTCCTATCTTTCTGCTTTCGAAACATTTCTTTACCACTGATCAGGATGCATCTTCGTTTTCTGGGAGGGACTGTTGTCCCTGGCTGCATTCTTGTCATTTGCAACTACAACTCTATATTCAACTTTTTACAGAACTGCTACTTTTTCAATTATTCTCACTTCATTTGTACCATCTTCTGCATTTAGACCATCCACAAAATCACTTATTTTCTTCAAAGCACTAATGCAAATTTGTCAACAAACATCCTACTGATCAGCTGAACTGTGCTTACCAGCATATATTTCAACATCACATGGTAGCAAGGGCTTCATTGTTGCATACGCGTTTGCTACAGTGCAACTAACCTAACTCTGAATATGAAAAATATCCCTTCAAATTGTAACAAACAGAAAGGTAGCTTTGAATGTCTAGATTGGTAAGTCTGACATCTGTTGGCATTCCTTGCACCTGGACATGGCAAAACAACCACCATTCCTAATGAACTTGGCAGGTTTTGCAAATGATGGACATTTAATGGGCTTTGCACCAGAAGACAACCTGCAGTTAGTGGCTTTTGTAACCAAACACAGTTTTCTACAGCCAATTTCAATGGTTTATAACAAGTTTTGCAGCCTGAAACCTATTTCGTCATATCCACACTGAAAAAAAATCTATACAGTACTGTGCTCAACTCAAAAGTGACAAAAAATGCATTTAGTGGCTTTTTGCATCCGGGCTTCCCATGTAGATCCCACTACTGAGCCAACAGCAGCAATCACTTCAACAGATCGTGACAACAGTGGGCTGGCCAAAACTTTAGATACAGCCACATCAGCAGCCAAGAGGAAGGATAGTGCTGCCACTTGTTCATCTACCAGAAGCAGGTATGTGAGTAGCTGCAGTGAAGATTTTCCGTGACCTGTCATGCTCCAGCCAGTGCCATCAAAGTTGTAAATACAGATACATTAAGTTCTTTACATCAGAATAGTGTTCAGAGATGTAGCTCAAATGTACCAACAATTAAGAAGAAAGGTAAAGTAATAAACTTAAAAACCAACAAAAATGTTTCTACTGTAAGATTTCTACACCAACATGTATAGGGCTATTACAAATGATTGGAGCGATTTCATAAATTCACTGTAGCTCCATTCATTGACATATGGTCACTCACAACACACTACAGATACGTAGAAAAACTCATAAAGTTTTGTTTGGCTGAAGCCGCACTTCAGGTTTCTGCCACCAGAGCGCTCGAGAGCGCAGTGAGACAAAATGGCGACAGGAGCCGATAAAGCGAATGTCGTGCTTGAAATGCATGCACATCAGTCAGTCATAACAGTGCAATGATACTTCAGGACGAAGTTCAACAAAGATCCACCAACTGCTAACTCCATTCGGCGATGGTATGTGCAGTTTAAAGCTTCTGGATGACTCTGTAAGGGGAAATCAATGGGTGGGCCTGCAGTGAGCGAAGAAACGGTTGAACGCGTGCGTGCAAGTTTCACGTGTAGCCCACGGAAGTCGACGAATAGAGCAAGCAGGGAGCTAAACATACCACAGCCGACAGTTTGGAAAATCTTACGGAAAAGGCTAAAGCAGAAGCCTTACCATTTACAATTGCTACAAGCCCTGACACCCGATGACAAAGTCAAACGCTTTGAATTTTCGGTGCGGTTGCAACAGCTCATGGAAGAGGATGCGTTCAGTGCGAAACTTGTTTTCAGTGATGAAGCAACATTTTTTCTTAATGGTGAAGTGAACAGACACAATGTGTGAATCTGGGCGGTAGAGAATCCTCACGCATTCGTGCAGCAAATTCGCACTTCACCAAAAGTTAACGTGTTTTGTGCAATCTCACGGTTTAAAGTTTACGGCCCCTTTTTCTTCTGCGAAAAAAACGTTACAGGACACGTGTATCTGGAAATGCTGGAAAATTGGCTCATGCCACAACTGGAGACCGACAGCGCCGACTTCATCTTTCAACAGGATGGTGCTCCACCGCACTTCCATCATGATGTTCGGCATTTCTTAAACAGGAGATTGGAAAACCGATGGATCGGTCGTGGTGGAGATCATGATCAGCACTTCATGTCGTGGCCTCCACGCTCTCCCGACTTAACCCCATGCGATTTCTTTCTGTGGGGTTATGTGAAAGATTCAGTGTTTAAACCTCCTCTACCAAGAAATGTGCCAGAACTGCGAGCTCGCATCAACAATGCTTTCGAACTCATTGATGGGGACATGCTGCGCCGAGTGTGGGAGGAACTTGATTATCGGCTTGATGTCCGCCGAATCACTAAAGGGGCACATATCAAACATTTGTGAATGCCTAAAAAAACTTTTTGAGTTTTTGTATGTGTGTGAAAATATCTCAAATAATAAAGTTATTGTAGAGCTGTGAAATCGCTTCAATCATTTGTAATAACCCTGTATAGTATGTATCAAGTAAATTAGTGAGATAGAAGTACTAGTAGCAGCAGAACTATGACGTATATTTATTATGACAGAACATGGGTTAAAAGAAAATGAAATTGGTATTTACAGCATACAGACTATGATGAAAGGGGTTACTTCTGGAGATGTCAACATTAAGGTGGAGGAGTTACAGTGTATATACACAACGAAATGACAGACTGCCTACCATGGACAGTGGACCACAGTGCAGAAATGCTATTTGAAGCAGCAGCAACACAGACAACATTCGAAGAGGAAAAGTGTTTGATATTAGGGATATGCAAATCACCAAACAGACAGGTAAATGGTTTTCTAAAAGAATTAGAAGTTTTTCTAGGCTAGCCTGTTAGGCAATTCACATACATAATAGTAGCAGGAGATCTAAATATTAACACACTGAACGAAAGCTGTTACACAAGGAGTTTCCGTGATTTAATCAACACTTACGATCTAAATAAAGTAGTAAATAAAGGTGCACTAAAGATTCAGAAACATTAATAGATCATGCAATTACCAATATACCACAGTACACACAAAAAGTGCATGTCATAAGCACAGCCACTGATGATCACCATTGGGTATTAATAGAGGTATGAGATAAGGTAAAATTACACCTTTTAATAGTATCACAAAGCCCATACAGTCACACATAAAGAAAGAGAGGGAAAGTGTAGACATAAAAAAGAGTGGGAATGTAGATATAAAGAAAAATGGGAAGGAAATTAGGGCCCCTTAAAAAGTCAGTAATATTTTAAATCAACATTATGTTGAGGTAGAGGGTAAATTAATGAAGCAAAACTCTCCTGACAGAAAACGCACACAACATACTGCTCATGAGACAAAAAATTGTTCCTTCTCTCAAAAATGAATTAGTAAAAATAATACGCTGATTAAAACCAAGAAATACTTGAGGACTAGAGTAATTAAATGCTGCCCCAGTGGAATAAATTATCTCCTGTTGTTATCTTCTGTGACCTTTCTAAGGCCTTTGGTAGTGTTAATCATGAAATCCTCTTAGCAAAGGCTGAATATTATGGTATAAGTGGCTCAGTTGGTTCATGGATTAAATCCTACCTAGCTGGAAGAAAGCAGAAGGTCATGTTGAATGACTCTGAGGGGTGCTCTGTGTCATCTAGCTGGGGCTCTATTGGCTATGGTGTTCCTCAGGGCTCTGTACTTGGCCCCCTTCTCTTCCTCATCTTTATCAATGACCTTCCCTTGCATACTAGCTTTAAAACTCACTTTACTCTTTTTGCTGATGACACCTCTATCCTCATCAAGAAGACTACCAACCTTAATCTTGAGGAATCGGCCAATATTGTCTTTAGTGAAGTATGTAACTGGTTTGTAAATAATGAGTTATCACTAAATGTTAATAAGACCCAGTTTGTGCATTTCCAAGTAAGGAAAAAAGTTGAGGATCAATTAAGTATTACATTGAATGGTAGTGAGTTACTACAAGTTGAGTCAACCAAGTTTCTTGGTGTACACATTGACAACAAACAGTCTAAAATGGTCTGAACATATTTTGCACCTCCACAAAAAACCCAGCTCAGCAACATTCGCTGTTCATATTATTTCCACTGTATGTGACAGACACACCACAAAAACTGCTTATTTTAGTTATTTCCATGCATTATTGCTGTATGGCATAGTTTTCTGGGGTAATCAGCCACTATCCAAAAAAATATTCATTGCCCAAAAGAGAGTTATTAGGATAATGAGCGGAGTCCAGCCTAGACATTCTTGTAGGAACCTTTTCAGAAAATTATGGATACTGACATCTGCATGCCAATATATCCCCTCCCTGTTATGTTTCATTGGTAAAAATGGACAATCATACAAAACCAATGATTCATACCATACCCACAATACCAGGAGGAAGATGGACCTTCATTATGAATCAAAAAACCTTACTATTGTACAAAAAGGAGTCCATTACATGAGCTGCAAGGTGTTCAGTGCTCTCCCACCATCACCAAAATTACTTATCCATGAGCTTCCCAAATTTAAACAACAGCTCAAACAGTATTTATTAGATAATTCCTTCTATTCGGTAGAAGAATATTTCAGTAGAGCTAACTGTAATTGTTTTTTTCATTTACTAATTTGATGTGCTATTGTGCATTACCATACTCACAGTCACTGTTAACATTACTGTGTCTTTCATTTAGCTATTAAGATCTACCATATTTTTAATGTAATTTTTTCTATACCTATTAATGTGTATTTTGTCTTATACCAGATATCCTCTTGCAAGAGGTACTTTTATGTATTCCTTTTGTATTATTTATAATAATTCTGACACATCCTACATCCATGCAAATGCCTCGCAGTATTGGATTTATGGGATATAAATAAATAAACAAAGCCTAGCTGGCTTTTCTCATAAACTTAGCCATGAAAGAAGGAATATTCCCAGCATGCTTTTTTTTAAAAAATAAAGTATCCCTATTTTCAAAGGATGCAGCAAGGAAGATCCTGGAAATTACCAACCAGTAACTATTACACTTGTCCTAGCTAAAATAATAGAATGTGTAACTATAGACAGAACAGTAACTATTATAGAAAAATGCAACACTTTAAATGATGTACAGCCTGGGTATAGGAAGGGTATATACACCAATAGCTGAATTTATTGTGTTTGGAACTAAGGTGTCAGATGAACACAAGAAAGTTTGTGGTATGTTTCTTGATCTTTTAAAAAGCTTTTCATTGTGTATGCTGTGGCATATTATTAGAAAAGATTAAGTGCTGTTTATAAGAGGGATAGCAGCCGATATAAAATCATTCATGGAAAATAGAGAACATTGCAGGGAAATAAAACAAAATGTAAACAATACTATTACAAATGTCTACTCAAATTTTGATTTTTTTTTTATATGGAATGCCTTGAGGATCAGTGATGGGCCTGCTACTTTTATTTTATATGTAAATGATGTGCTAAAAATAGTTGGTGGAAGTGTTGTCATGTATGAAGATAACACTTCATTTGTTATAAGCAGATCAAGGCGTTGGGGCAGGGTTGTACGGGGTTCAGCCAAGACTGGAGAGCAGCACCTCTTTAGGGAAACTGGTCTCTGTATTCCAAGCCGAAATTACTGCAATCAGGGCATGAGTGGAGGAGAATATGCATAGGTGCTACAATGATCGTAGCATCTACATCTATTCAGACAGCCAGGCAGCCCTGAAATCATTGGCAGCTCCTGCAACAAGATCTAAGATTGTTGCAGATTGCCACAGGGCTCTGGTGGAGCTAGGGGGGAAGCAATAGGGTAAACCTAGTGTGGGTCCCTGGTCACTTAGGGATCTGTAGCAATGAACAAACTGATAGAATAGCCTTGACAATCACCAAGGCTATGATCAAATTAGAACTACGGAACTGGCTTAGGAAACAGCACGTAGGATGTTGGACCAAGGTCCATAAACAAAAACATGGTAAGGTAATGATGCCCAAGCCATGTTTTAAAAGAAGCTCTGTAATCCTGGGATTGAACAGGAAAGAGATCAAACTCATGACTGGACTGATGACTGGCCATGGGAACTTCAAAAAACACCTACACACAATGGGTATAATGGAAGAGGACCCTAAATGTAGGATCTGTGATGAGTGTGAAGAAACTGCATCACACCTAATCTTTGAATGCATGGCATTGGAAAGTAAAAGATACAGAATCTTCGGGACAACTACACCTGAAGAAATTGTGTCTAACAAAAAACTGGTAGAGGGACTCCTTGCACTATTTAAGGGCACTGGTTGGCTTTACTAGATATACAGGGAGCGATACCGCACAATAAACCTAGTTTCAGTGCAGGCAGTGGTGGGTTAGACCTAAGTTGCTTTAGCTCTCCTGTTAAAATCAAATCAAATCAAATCAATACCCCGCGTGGTGTAAGGCTACCTACTCAGGGAGGTCACCTGGTATCCCTGAGGCTCCGTTTGCGACACATCTTCCCATGTGCCATGCACTCCTCGGCAACAGATCACATCGCACCTTGGGTTGAGAAAGGAAATTGCGTAGGACTAGGAGTGGATAGGGAAGATGGGACATTATGGGACACTCTTAGTCTGATCCATCGGCTGAGGCCTTTCCGGCAGTAGGTCCTCTACCTTTGGCATAGCCCTAAGCTTCACGTGGATACACAAGCCTCTCCACCTGCACAGACAGTGCTTCGTCAAAGTGGTGTCCCCTGGAGGTGACTCCCATCATGTACTGGTGCTGCTACTTGCAGTGTGGTGTCAGTTGCCAGAGACTGCAGTCTCGCGCGCGTGTGTGCATGTGTGTGTGTGTGTGTGTGTGTGTGTGTGTGTGTGTGTGTGTGTGTGTGTGTGTACTTAGTGATTGAATTGCTAAAAATGTGCACAAGATCAACAGATTTTTAATGGTAACAGAGGAGGGGTTCATGATAATGTGTACAAATGAATGGTTGTAAACACTGGCAAGTTGTCTGTAGATGGTCATTCACATCCATTTGTCCCAATATGAACAAGACTTAACCCTTTCATCATTGTTGGGACACATACGTCCCACTAATTTAAGACATAATTTAAAACACTGGGAGATGAGTTGCATACTGCTGCATAGTGTCGCCATCTGTTGGCAGCCCTTCTGAACTCAGAAAAAAATTAAGGTGCATGAATTCTCATTGTATAGAAGGCTATGACTCTTAAAATGGGCTGTCACATGAGTTTTCAAGCCATAACCACTGTTTCTTGTGTCTCAAAATGGTTTTGTTGTTTTCTTGCTACTAAAAATGTCTGAAGTATGTATTTTTGCCATTTTATGTTTCTTAGATGTTTACGAACAATAACTACACTTTTTAAAACTCATTTTACTTCTAAAGCTTTTTTTCAGTGTATTTACAATAAGTAAGATGCATGTGGTCCAGTGACCATTGTGTGGCCCTGTAGTGCCTTTATGTTGCGATATTGTAGTACACATATTTCAAAGCCATACACTTTTTTCTGTAAATCTTTGTGCTAAAAAGCACAGCATGTGGTTCACAACAATTACCTATAATTTTAATTACAGAAGCTGAGAGTCAACGAAATCTGTTTTTTTTTTTTATTATCCTGCCAGATAACCCAGAAGACCCATAAACTGAAGCTGATAACAATGACATTTAGGAAGATATTTCATTTTGTGATCATTTGTCTACTCCAAGCACCTCACTAGAAACACGCATGGACAGTTTTATAGAACAGATTGGTACAAATAATATATTACATCCTGATTTGTTGATAGATGAAAACACCAGTGTTACAAGTAAACTGAAGTGAATTATGAACAAAATTACGAAACTGGTGAGTCTGTAGATTCTGACTTGGATAAAAATTTAACACATTTCAATTGACTAAATTTACCTTCAGTGCTTGAACCAAAACCAACAACAAACTTCACTTTGACAAACAATGAATTTGTGTATTATGAAAAATTATTTGATGATTCTTTGATGCAGAAGATCTGCTTTCAAACAAATCTGTATACCAAACAGAAGAATAGTGCATAGTGGAAAGAGCTCACAGATCAGGAACTAAAAGCTTTTCTGGGCATGGTGATAGTAATGGGTATTCATCGGTTACCTGAAGCAGCCAGTTACTATATCTAAATGTAAATGCAATATCCAATGTTATGCCACTTACTCTCTATAAGAAAATAATAGAGAACCTTCACTGCAATGATAATTTGTTTCAGCCAGCAAAAACTGGTTCAAGTTATGACAAGTTGTATAAAATCAGATCACTTATATCAGCATAAAAAAAGTGCTTGAAAGTTTATCACCCTTCTACTTCACTGGCTGTTGATGAGTCAATGGTAGCACCCTTTGAGACCATATATCTATTCGTACACAGTACGATATGGCTAGGGACTGTTCTCGTTGTGAGCAGATACAAGGAGAGTTGGCTGCTGTCCATAAACAGCTGGAAGTGGTGGCGGCTACCATCAACAACCTTCAAGCTAATGCTCAAAGTTGCGGTGACATCAGAGTGCCAGTGACAAGACCTGCGTTACCTTTGGTGCCACTGGAATCTCCTGGTGAGCCGGAGATCACTGCGACTTCTGATTGCAACATCAGACCTAGTGTCCCATCACTAGAAACTCCAACATGCCACTAAGTTTTAATTTTGTGCTAGTAGAAAGCACACAGCTTAGATCCCTGCATTCTAGTTTGAATATTTATATCATGCAGTAACTTTTATGCAAACAGCTGGAAGCTGCGTTGGCTACTGTCGACAAGCTTCTAGCTAATGCTCAAAGTTTAGGTGACGTTGGAGCACCAGTGACGAGACCTGCGACACATTCGGTGCCATTGGGATCCCCTGGTGACCCGGACAGCGCTGTGGCTTCTGATATGCAACATCTGACCAGTCCATCCTCACTTCAGAGTGGGTGGCAGACAGTGCTGGGTTCACATGTCACCGGGCAGAAGGCGAAAGAGGGAGCAGGTCATGCGGCTGGCTCCCTACGTCTTAGCAACAGGTATGAGGTGCTACCCAATACTGATGATAACTCTGAGACTGCACAGGATGCCTCTCCTGTTGGGCCAATGGTCGATTTTCCTGCCCAGTCTGGACAAGTACCACCCTCTGTAGCAGCGGATCCCAGTGGCACCAAACGTGTCACAGGTCTCGTCACTGGTGCTACAACATCACCTAAACTTTGAGCATTAGCTAGAAGCTTGTCAACAGTAGCCAATGCAGCTTCCAGCTGTTTACGGACAGCAGCCAGCTCTCCTTGTATCTTCTCACAAGAAGCACAGACCATAGCCATACTGTACTGTGTATAAAATAGATATAAGGTCTCAAATGGCGCTACTGAGTTTGAAAATATACCAGATGAGAATAAAGTAACACTAAAAGTTGCTGTGCAGATTTCTCACTGTATTCTGAGACCGCAAGCCATCAAACAGAAACAAATTTCTCTACCGAAGGGGCGGTTAAGACATAATATAACTCAACTCAGTTGATTGACACCTAGGTCAGTTGCCGTTTTGCTCTGTGTTGAGCGTTCTCTTGCTGTGGGTGATGATATGGTGCAGTCCGAGTAGGACAGCCGGAATGGTGGCTGCACCATGCCGGTGTGTAGCACAATGTGTGTAAAGTGCCACAGATTGCTGTGCCCGATTATTTTACTGGTGCCATGCCGTGTTGGTGTATGTGGTTGAGGTGGGCTGTGTGGGTGCAAAGCTTTCTGCCAATGGTGGGGCTGAAGCATCATGAAACAGTATTACTTTCTTCACAAAATCACCAGGGATGGTGAGAGGTTGTCTGGAGAAAAGGTTGGCCGGTGAGGCACTGACCTCTTCTCTCAGTATTACTGGAAGGCCAAGGAGTACCACCCACAGTGTTTCCATACAGACTATGTTGTGGCAAGTTAGAGAGGCTTTCTGTGTTCAACAGAGTCACTTGACCATAACATTAGATGCTCAGTGGTAGCTGGTAGTTCTGTGCAATTGCGTGCCACACAGTCGGGCGATGTGTGTGAACAGTGCGCAGTTGAACTGACAGCTATGTTCCATTGTGATATGAGTGGGGCAGCTGAAGCGTGCCAACCAGATGTTGATGAAGGCAATAGTGACAGTCTGGTGATTAGCACTATGAGTGTTCCCTCGAGCCAATGAGTGAACCAGTCTCACATAGTCAATAAGCAACTCTTGCCATGGAAAAGAGGCAGTGGCCCCTGATGTCCATGGGGACGTGTGCAAAATGGTGTGTTGCATCAGAGAATGTGCTGATGGGTGCATGAGTGGACTGGTGTTGTTATGCTCTTGAAAGTAGGTCCTACTTATGTATTAGAGAGATTATTATTAAGTTATATTAAATGAAACTTTAAATATTTTAATGTAGTAACAGCAATCAACATATTTCTTAATCATGCTTTAGCTGCGTAGTTTTTATTTCAAAAATCGTGTACAGCCACAGTTTCTGTACTACTGTGCTCCAATTGTCACCCTGTTAATACACAGTATGAAAATGGCTAAGGCTGCTTCCTGCTCCATAGTGAAATGTGGGTATGGAAAGTGGTTACAAAGTGCCAAGAAATATGTTGTTCTTGATGTTTTTCATAAATTTACATAAAAAATTTGCTTTGAAGTTTTCCAATGGACTATATTTAATCCACTTGAGATGGAAATACACATTGTATGTATAGTAGAATCATGAGTGCCAGGTGCAGTTCATGGATTGCTGGTTCAAATCTCGCCTTGGTCATCCTTTTTTTTTTTCTTTTCTTTTCTTTTTTTTTTTTTTTTTTTTTTAGATCCAACACGGTTTAAACAATTTTTACATAATTGTTAACTGGTACAATGGGGCGTACTGTCTGCCATGCATCTCACAGTCTTTTGCAGTGTGTAAATGTAGATTGTTATTTCCATATTTAGAGAAGCTTGCTTTTGAAGTCACCTGTTAATACAGTGAACCAAACGATGTACCCCGTACGGCGTCGAACTGTTTTCTCCCACTGCTCCCTACTTCCAATTATTATATTGTAAGGCTTGTCGAAGCAGTTAGGAGTTATTATATAGTCAGTGGGCATTTCCCCAGCCATTCCTATATTTACCTCACTCACTATGTTAGTGTGTGATTCTGGATATCCAAATGAGACCCAGTTTTGGCCAATTTTAAGTTTGTATGTCCCAGCTTCTGCCTCCATCTTAACCCAAAGGTGAAGTGGAGGCATGTCCAGCATGGCATCCATTCCAGCGGTTGGTGTGCTGCTAATTCTGCCCGTTATGGATAAGCAGGCCAATCTCTGCACCTTAGCAAGCTGTGTAATGCACGTCTTCTTGTTTCTAATTATACATTGCACGCAAAATTCCTGTTTTCATTTGAAATATAAATTCTTAATGGGAGATGGCATCAGTCTTGCACTGATGTCTTTGTAATTCCATGTATATCTCTGTCATTTTTTGTTCAATCTCATCGAAATTTTGCGCACTTATGTATAGAGATCCAACACGGTTTAAACAATTTTTACATAATTGTTAACTGGTACAATGGGGCGTACCATCTGCCATGCATCTCACAGTCTTTTGCAGTGTGTAAATGTAGATTGTTCTTTCCATATTTAGAGAAGCTTGCTTTTGAAGTCACCTGTTGAAACAGTGAACCAAACGATGTCCCCCATACGGCGTCGAACTGTTTTCTTCCACTGCTCCCTACTTCCAATTATTATATTGTAAGGCTTGTCGAAGCAGTTAGGAGTTATTATATAGTCAGCGGGCATTTCCCCAGCCATTCCTATATTTACCTCACTCACTATGTTAGTGTGTGATTCTGGAAATCCAAATGAGACCCAGTTTTGGCCAATTTTAAGTCTGTATGCCCCAGCCGCTGCCTCCATCTTAACCCAAAGGTGGAGGCATGTCCAGCATGGCATCCATTCCAGCGGTTGGTATGCTGCTAATTCTGCCCGTTATGGCTAAGCAGGCCAATCTCTGCACCTTAGCAAACTCTTTAGCAGCAACCCGCTGTTCTACCTTCTTCCACCACACTACGGCCCCATAGGAAATCCTAGGTCTAACCACTGTGGCGTATATCCAGCGCATACCCCTGGGGCTTAAGCCCCAGTTTTTGCCACAAGCCCTCCTAGTACTCACTAAAGTGCTTTTTGCCTTGGAGCAGATACTCTTAATATGAGGGGTCCAAGTTGGCTTCTCATCCAAGGTTACGCCTAGATATTTCACTGTCCCCTTCACAGGTAGAGTTTCATCAAGGAGCTTTAGATTCCAACTTGCATGCTGAATATGTCTCTTCGTAAATGTCACCACAACAGTCTTCTTAGGATTAACTCTCAGATCCTGATTATGCACCAATTTTGCACAATGTCAAACCCTCCTTGTGCCATATTCCTAACTGTGTCAGTGAATTTGCCAAGTATTACTATGACAAGGTCATCTGCGTATGCTTGGCAGAAGCATTGTCTGGAATATAGGTCCTAAAATGAGTTCATTCACCTCTAGATTCCACAATAGAGGGGACAAAACTCCTCCTTGTGGGCAGCCTGTAGTGGTCTTAATTACCATCTTTTCATTCATCATGGTAGCCTCTACCTTCCTTCCACTAAGCATGGCTCTGGTCCACCTACATATAGTGGTCCCCAGATCATGCACCTCTGCTGCCCTTACCATGGAATCAAAGGTTGAGTTGCTAAAGGCCCTCTCGATATCCGGGAAGATGCAGAGGGCTATTTCTTGGAAGTGAAGTGCTTTTTCCACCTTCCCGAAGAGTTGGTGGAGAGTTGTTTCACATTATTTACCTGGTTGGTATGCATGTTGGTTCAGTTGTAGAGAGACTCTACATAGCCTCCTCTCCCCAACGTATACATTAACCAGTTTTTCCAGCGTTTTGAGAATGAAGGAGGACAGGCTGATTGGTCTCATATCCTTGGCCTTGGTATGATCAATTCTCCCTGGCTTTGGAATGAAGACAACCTTCACTGCCCTCCAAACATTGGGAATGATTCCTACTGCTGAGCTAACCCTAAATAGCCTGCATAGGATTCTTATAAGCTTTCCTCCTGCCTGTTGCAGGAGAGCTGGAAAAATACCATCTGCGCCAGGTGACTTGAACGGCTGGAATGTTCCCATTGCCCACTGGATTTTGTTGAAGTTCACACACTCCTTCGCCGATTCCCAGTCCTCTCTTCGAGAGTCTGAGAACCGTTGTCTCTCTGGTGTCACATACTGGTCGGTGTTAGCCGGCAGAGCATATTGAGGAAAGTGAGTTTTGAGGAGCAATTCCAGCGTCTCATGTGCTGTCTTTGTATATTCCCCATCCTCCTTCCTCAACGTACCTCCTGGGTTAGTTGGTACTCTAGTGAGAATCCTGTGAAGTCTGGCTTGTGCAGCCATGCCTTCCCCTTCCTCACAGAATGCCTTCCAGGATGCCTCCATTGCTTGTCTTATTGCAAGGTTGTAACTGATAAGGGCCTCACGATATTTAGCCCATTGTCCTTTGTCTCTCTCAATATTAAACAGTCTTCGTACCTGTTTTCTTTGCGTTTCCAATTTGTTATTCCGCCAAGGAACACTCCTATTTGTGCACTTCCTGGTGATTGTGCAGTTATCCTGATATGAAGTCACTATGGCAGAGGTAACAGCCTCCGCTACTTCCTCAAATTCTACTGGCTTCCTTATCGTGGTTTTAATTTCCGATAAGCCTAAGCCAAGGTCCCTCCTATATGTCTCCCAGTCTGTTTTCCTGGGATTTCTATAAGTCATGGTCTGTCTGATTCCCATTTCAACCTTAAACTTAATGTACATGTGGTCCGATGACGATGGCTCCAACACCACATGCCATTGTTTGACATAGCTACCCATCGTCATGGAACCAAATGTTATGTCAATTACTTCTTGCCTTCTGCTATTCCTGAATGTAGGTTCATTGCCCCTATTCAGGACCTCTAAGTTGTTGGCTAAGAGGAATTCAAGAAGGTGCTCACCTCTACTGTAGGTGTCCTTGCTGCCCCACACTAAGTTGTGGGTATTGGCGTCGCAACCCACCAGCAGTTGGTCACCTTGCCGATGGCTAGTCTCTACCAGTCTCCTCATCTCCAAAGGAGGGGGAGAACTGTCTTCGTAAGGAAGGTATGCTGAAGCCAAGACAATTTCCCTCATGATACCTTCCTCACATTGCTGCATTTTGATGGTCACTAAGTCCCTAGAGCAGAAATCCATCATTGGCATGAAAGAAATGCCGTTTCTAACATAGATGCACATTCTGGAGTTTCTTAGCTTTCTAGCATAGATCAGCTTACCTCCAGTGCCACCGAGGCCCGATACACCCCCTTTGTATAAATAGGGTTCTTGTATCAGGGCCATGTCCACTTCCTGTCTCTCCAGGCAGCGGCTCAGGGCAGCAGAGGTCCCTTTACTGTGCTGCAGATTAATCTGCAGCACCTCCAGGCTCCATCTTACTGCCATCTTTGAGGTCCTTGAGAACCCTGACGGTGACCTGCGAGAATCCTAAAACAGTTTCAGGTCCTGCTCCCGCATCACCAACCTCCACCACCAGGGTTCGTCCTTCCGGAGCAACCTTCTGGTTAATCACTCTCCAGTCTTCTGTCTGGACTTTTGGATTCTGGGCCCCTATTTTCCCGAGCAGAGTCTTGGGAGAGACTTCATTAAGCATCTTTGGTACCCATATTGACACCTTTGCAGTCTTAAGAAGCTCCGCTGCCATCTTGACCAGCAGCTTCGCATCTTCCCACGGGGATATAATGGGCACCTTGTCCTTAAGCCATTCTACTGTGTGCACCCCCTCACAGACAAAAATGAGTGCACCACGGTCTAGATAGATCCTCCTGAAGTTGGGACCTGGGCTAGTGTCCCCCCCAATCTTTTCAAAGAGGGCCATCTGTACTAGTTCCTCCTGCTGCGAGGTAATGGCCCCCAGAGTATAACCTTCCTGGATAACTGCCATCCTAAAAACTGAGACTGCAGAACTATAGGTCTGTTTCCCTATTTATTGCCTCGGTTTTTTCTGGACTTGCTTATCCAGGGAGGAGGGAGTGTTTGATTCCTCCCTTATCCACTTACTACCTGTCTTTAACATTGTGGGGGTCTGCGTGTCCCCTTCAACCTGAGACAGTTTTTTCCTGGGGGTCTTGGGTTCTAGTCCCTTTACTTTCCTCCATTTGTATTTAGGAAGCCATTCTTTTCCTTCCTTTTCCCTCTGTTCCCTGAGTAGCTTCCACCTTTGGGCCCCAGACAAGTCTTTGATCTTAATCTGGTCTAGCTTCTCGGTTACAGTTCCCACTTCTGGCTCAGGTCTAGACCCTGATTCAGTAGTGGAAGTGCCTTCCATTGGTTCAGTCCCCGATGTTTGGGTATCTGAGGTCTCAATTTGCCCCTCATTTTGTTTTTCTTTTTCTGTAATCGTGTCCATGTCGGTCCCACTAGATTTGGGGATCTAGAAGGTCCACACCACAAATACCCCACGCGGTGTAAGGCTAATTACTCAGGGAGGTTGCCCGGTATCCCTGAGGCTCCATTTGCCACATATCTTCCCATGTGCCATGCACCCCTCGGCATGGATCGCATCGCAGCTTGGGTTGGGTCAGGGAATAGGGTAGGACTAGGAGTGGATAGGGAAGAAGGGACGTTGTGGGACACTCTTAGTCTGATTCATCGGCTGAGGCCTTTCCGGTAGTAGGAACTCTACCTTCGGCATAGCCCTCAGCTTCCCGTGGATACGCAAGCCTATCCACCCACGCGGACAGTGCTTCGTCTAGGTGGTGTCCCCCGGAGAGGTGCGAGGTATTCGTGGAGTGGACTGTGTAGATCCCCAAATCTCGTGGAACCAATATGGACACGATTAGAGAAAATAAAGAAAAACATACTGAGGGGCAAATTGAGACCTCTGACACCCAAGCATCGGGGTCAAGACTGATGGAAGGCATTCCCACTACTGAATCAGGGTCTAGACCTAAGCCAGAAGTGAGAACTGTAACTGAGAAGTTAGACCAGATTAAGATCAAAGCCTAGTTTGGGCCCAGAGGAGGAAACTACTCAGAGAACAGAGGAAAAAGGAAGGGAAAAAATGGCTCCCTAAAGGCAATTGGACGGAATTAAAGGGAATTGAACCTAAGACCTCCAGGAAAAAACTGTCTCAGGTTGAAGGGGTATGCATACCCCCACAATGTCAAAGGCAGGTAGCAAGAGTATAAGGGAGGAATCTGACTCCCTCCTCCCTGGATAAGCAAGTCAAGAAAGGAAAGAGGCAAGAAATAGGAAAACAGACCTATAGTACTGAAGTCTCAGTTTTTAGGATGGCAGTTATCCAGGAAGACCATCCACTGGTGGCCATCACCTCACAGCAGGAGAAATTGGTACAGAGGGTCTCTTTGAAAAGATTGGGGGTGTCACTGGCCCAGGATCCAACTTCAGGAGGGTCTGTCTAGATCGTGGTGCACTCATTTTTGTCTGTGATGGGGTGCACATGGTGGAATGGCTTAAGGACAAGGTACCCACGATATTCCCATGGGAAGATGCGAAGCTGCTGGTCAAGATGCCAGCGGAACTCCTTAAGACTGCAAAGGTGTCAATAAGGGTACCAAAGACCCTTAAGGAAGTCTCTCCTAAGACTCTGTTCAAGAAAATAGGGGCCTAGAACCCAAAAGTCTCGATAGAAGACTGGAGAGTGATCAACCAGAAGGTTGCACCGGATGGATGAACCCTGGTGGTGGAGGTCAGAGAGAAGTCCTTGAAGGCAATGCGGGAGCAGGACCCGAAATTGTTTTTAGGGTTCTCGCAGGTCACCATCAGGGTTCTCAAAGACCTCAAAGATGGCAGCAAGACGGAGACTGGAAATGCCTCTGCTGCCCTAAGCCGCTGCCTGTGGAGGCAGGAAGTGGACGTGGCCCTGATACAAGAACCCTATTTATATAAAGGGGGTGTATTAGGCCTCGGTGGCACTGGAGGTAAGCTGATTTATGCTAGAAATCCGAGAAACTCCAGAACATGCATCTATGTAAGAAATGAAATTTCTTTCATGCCAATGATAGATTTCTGCTCCAGGAAATGCAGCAATGTGAGGAAGGTATCACAAAGGAAATTATTTTGGCCTCAGTATACCTCCCTTACGAAGACAGCTCTCTTCCTCCTTTGGAAGTGAGGAGACTGGTACAGGCTTGCCATTAGCAAGGTGACAAACTGCTGTTCGGTTGTGACACCAATGCCCACAATTTCAATTTAGTGTGGGGCAGCAAGGACACCTACAGTAGAGGTGAGTACCTTCTTGAATTTCTTTTAGCTAAAAACCTGGAGGCCCCGAATAGGGGCAATGAACCTACATTAAGGAATAGCAGAAGGGAAGAAGTAATTGACATAACATTTGGTTCCATGACAATGGGCAGCTATGTCAAGCAATGGCATGTGGTGTTAGAGCCATCCTCATCAGATCACATGTACATTAAATTCAAGGTTGAAATGGGAATCAGACAGACCATGACGTATAGGAATGCCAGGAAAACAGACTGGGAGACATATAGGAGGGACCTTGTCTTAGGCTTATTGGAAATTAAAATCTCAATAACAAATCCAGTAGAGTTTGAGGAAGTAGCAGAGGCTGATACCTCTGCCATAGTGACCTCATATCAGGACAACTGCACAATCACCAAGAAGTGCATAAATAGGAGTGTGCCTTGGTGGAATAATAACTTGGAAATGCAAAGAAAACACATACGGAGACTGTTTAACATTGTGAGACATAAAGGCCCTTGTCAATTACAACCTTGCAATCAGACAAGCAAAGAAGGCATCCTAGAAGACATTCTGTGAGGAAGTGGAGAGCAATGGCTGCTCAAGTTAGACTTCACAGAATTATCACTAGAGTACCAACCGGTCCAGGAGGTCCATTTAGGAAGGAGGATGGGAAATATACAAAGACAGCACATGAGCAACTGGAATTGCTCCTCAAAACTCACTTTCCGCAATATGCTCTGCTGGACAACACAGACCAGAATGTGATCCCGATGAGACAATGGTTCTCAGGCACTCGAAGAGAGGTCTGGGAATTGGCCAAGGACTGTGTGGACTTAAATAAAATCCAATGGGCAGTGGGAACATTACAACCGTTCAAGTCACCTGCCCCTGATGGAATTTTTCCAGCTTTCCTGCAACTGGCACAAGAGAAGCTCATAGGAGTCATATGCAGGTTATTCGGGGTTAGCCTAGCAGTAGGAATCATTCCCAATGTTTGGAGGGCAGTGAAGGTTGTCTTCATTCCAAAGCCAGGGAGAATTGATCATACCAAGGCCAAGGATATGAGACCAATCAGTCTGCCCTCTTTCATTCTCAAAACACTGGAAAAACTGGTTAATGTATACATTGGCGAGGGGAGGCTAATTAGGGCCCCTGTACATTCAAACCAACATGCATATCAACCAGGTAAATCATGTGAGACAGCTCTCCACCAACTTGTTGGGAGGGTGGAGAAGGCACTTCACTTCCAAGAAATAGCCTTCTGCATCTTCCTGGATATCGAGGGGGCCTTCAGTAACACGACCTTCGATTCCATGGTAGGGGCAGCAGAGGAGCATGACCTTGGGACCACTATATGTAGATGGACCAGGGCCATGCTTAGTGGAAGGAAGGTAGGGGCTACCATGATGAATGAAAAGATGGTAATTAAGACCACTACAGGCTGCCCACAAGAAGGAGTTCTGTGCCCTCTATTGTGGAATCTAGTGGTGAACAAACTCATTGAGGAACTAAATTCCAGACAATGCTTTTGCCAGGGATATGCAGATGACCTTGTCATAGTAAACTTGGCAAATTTACTGACACAGTTAGAAATATGGCACAAGGAGGATTGGACATTGTGCAAAATTGGTGCCTGAAACAGAATCTGAAGGTTAATCGTAAGAAGACTGATGTGGTGCCGTTTACGAAGCTTTTTGATGAAACTCTACCTGTGAAAGTGATAGTGAAATATCTAGGGGTAACCTTAGACGGGAAACTAAATGGAACCCTCACATTAAGAGCATCTGCTCCAAGGCAAAAAGTACTCTAGTGAGTACCAGAAGGGCTCATGGCAAAAATTGGGGCCTAAGCCTCAGGGGTATGCACTGTATATACACCACAGTGGTTAGACCTAGGATTTCCTACAGGGCCGTAGTGTGGTGGAAGAAGGTAGAACAGCGGTTTGCAGCTAAGGAGCTTGCTAAGGTGCAGAGACTGACCTGCTGAGCCATAACAGGTGGAATTAGCAGTACACCAATTGCTGGAATGGAAGCCATGATGAACATGCCTGTACTACACCTTTTGGTCAAGATGGACACAGCAGCTGGGGCATACAGACTTAAAACTGGCAAAAACTGGGTCTCATTCGGGTATCCAGAATCACACACTAACATAGTGAGTGGGGAAAATATAGGAGTGGCTGAGGAAATGCCTGTGACTATATAACAACTCCCAAGTGCTTCAACAGGCCTTACAATATAATAATTTGAAGCAGGGAACAGTGGGAAAAAGCAGTTCAATACCATATGGGGGACATCGTTTAGTTCACCGTTGGGTTGACGTCAGACGAAGGAGTTGGTGCAGGGGTGTACGGGGTTCAGCCAAGACTGGAGGGCATCATCTCTCTAGGAAAACTGGTCTCTGTATTCCAAGCTGAAATTACTGCAATCAGGGCATGAGTGGAGGAGAATATGCATAGGTGCTACAATGACCATAGCATCTACATCTATTCAGACAGCCAGGCAGCCCTGAAATCATTGGCAGCTCCTGCAACAAGATTTAAGATTGTTGAAGAATGCCACAGGACTGTGGTGGAGCTAGAGGGAAGCAATAGGGTAAACCTAGTGTGGGTCCTTGGCCACTCAGGGATCTGTGGCGATGCACAAGCTGACAGATGGCTAGGATAGGGGCAATGTCTCCATTTATTGGACCGGAACCTGTCCTGATGATCACCAAGGCTATGATCAAACTAGAACTACAGAACTGGCTTAGAAAACAGCACATAGAATATTGGACCAAGGTCCATAAATAGAAACATGGTAAGGTAATGATACTCAAACCATGTTTTAAAAGAAGCTCTGTAATCCCGTGATTGAACAGGAAAGAGATCAAACTCATGACTGGACTGATGACAGGCCATGGGAATTTCAAAAAAACCTAAATGTAGGATCTGTGATGAGGGTGAAGAAACTGCCTCACACCTAATCTTCGAATGCATGGCACTGGAGAGCAAAAGATACAGAATCTTCGGGACAACTAGACCTGAAGAAATTGTGTCTAATAAAAAATTGGTAAAGGAACTCCTTGCGCTATTTAAGGGCATTGGTCAACTTTACTAGATATACAAGGGATGATACTGCACAATAAACTCAGTTTTGGCATGGGCAGTGGTGGGTTAGACCTAAGCTGTTTTAACTTCCCTGTTAAAATCAAATCAAATCAAATCAAAATCAACGTGATGGGAGTGGTGACTGGGTGCGGGGAAGGAGGAGGTTGGAACGGGGAGGGGGAGGGAAAGATGGTAGGGGTGGCAGACAGTGAAGTGCTGCAGGTTACAAGGGGGGCAGGGAAGAGGTGGGGAGGGGGTGGGGGATAGTTGAAAAGGAGAGAAGTAAAAATATTGTGTGTGATGGTGGAAAGATGGCCGTGTAGCGCTGTTACATTCCATCCCAGATTTTCCATTGTTTGGTTTGTCAAAATTATAGCTTACTTAGTAACCATTGTGTTTGTCTATTATGCATGATGGGTTCAGTTCTTGACAAATAAAGATCTTTTGCATAATGAACTTTTAACCTTAATTATTTTTCTTCATGTCATGTTTCAGTTTAATTTCAGAGTTTGGTTTCCAGTCTTTAACATCACAATTTCCTGACAGGATCTTTAGAAGATCTCACTTCAAAACAGTCATCTTCTAATTACTTGTACCATTACTCAACTTTCACTGCTTGTTATGCTCAAATCAACTACATCCAAAGAGTCTTATACAGTTTACTATTTCTTGTTAAATATTTTCAGAATAAATCACATACATGTGAATAATGACAGTAGCTTCAAATTATAATTACAATTTTAAATTAATTTGGCATTAAATCTTGTGTTGTTATTACATAGCAGTTGTATTTATGAGAAAATGAGGTTATTAGACAGTAAAAATTATATCTGTTGGATTGAGTTATAAATGTAATGTTAGTATTGTACTCTATGATAGGAGAGAGAGATAAGAGCACTGACCAGTTTCATTACACCATGAACAAGTGTTTTTACTGGAGAGAATGGAAGAGAGGACAAGAAAATTAGCATAGCCTGCCAACATTATGGACATTGCGTTATTGTTTTTTCGGCACCGACAATTGCTTTACAACATTGTCTCCAAACTGTTCCTCTACTGTACACAGTAAATAATTTTGTAAATTGTGTTCCTATTCTTCCACATTTAGTATTTTCTTAAGCACAATTTCCATGAGAAACACACCCATACTGTAACACCACCTCCTCCATATTTCACTGTTGCCACTACATGCCATAGCAGCTAACATTCTCCAGGCATTTGCCAAACCCAGACCTTTCCAATGAATTTCTACAGAGCATTGCATGATTCATCACAGCAAATCACTCATTTTCAGTCATCTACTGTTGAGTGGCATCACTCTTTACATCACATAAGCATCGCTTAGCAATGACTACAGAAATGTATGGCTTATGAGCAGCTACTCGACCTTCATTCCCCATTCTTTTTAACTTCCTGTGCACAGTCATTGTGCTATCTGGATGGCTGACTACAAGGGTGTCCAAATGATAGGGGGGGGGGGGGGAAGTGGGGGGGCGAGGCTGCAATATTTGGGAGAATGTAGTACTTCCAGTATTTTGGAAGTTGAATGGTGACTCCCAAGTACTCACAAAAAAGATACAGTTCTGACCCTGTTACAAACTTGCATAGAACCAACTTTTAAAACATTTTCTTGAATGAAAACTGCTTGACTACATTATATTTTTTCCTTTGCCTGAGAGCTATGGGGGAGGGGGGTTGTAGCACCTCCCTTGGCCTCTGGGTATGGTTGGCGTCCTTGACTGGTAGCACTTGGGAAATCATGGGTGATTCCTTCCACTGTGTAAGAACACAGGGCAAAAAAATTTGCCACACTCAGCAGGCATCATGCAAATACCATGTGACACTGGTAAAGTAGTCAAGAGGAAACTCCACAAGGTTGGTTATGCTTCTTCTTCCTTTTTTTTCTTTCAGAGGAGGTGGGCGGGGGGGGGGGGGGGGGGGGGGGGGGGGGGGTTGTGATCATTTTTGAATTCATTATAAAACTGAAACTGAGCTAAAAGTTTCTCTTCTACAGTGAACTGGACAGATTATTTAAATGTGATATTGCAGTACCACGATACAGCGGAGTGAATCAGGCATATATAGTGTTTGCACTGATGAAGAATAAACATTGATATGGAGTCAGACTAATGCTTATTTAATACACCAATAAGTACTCAAATACTTCATTATTTGAACTTTACACAATTTGAAAATAATTATTATTGCAATCATAGAATATATAACAGTGAATTTTTCACAGCGACAGCAATAAACAAAAAGTTGTCAAGACATTCAACAATAAGGGCAAACAGTAAAAACAATTGTTCCACAATATTTAGCCATCAACGTTAAATACAAAGAAAATTTTCTGGAAATTAAATTTAAGGTTTGAAGAATAAAAAACTGAAAATCAGAGCACTTTGTGTACACTTTCTGTGGGAGATGCCTGTGGCTCATTTTCTGGGAAGAGCAGCTCAAGACAGCAATGACAGAGAGTGCAGCGAGTGTGCTACAGCTGTCTAGCAGTGATTGGCACGAAGTGTTCACAGTCAGCAGTTCCACACATCAAAGGGAACCACAGATTGGGCTTCCACTGATGATAAAGCACACAGTCTCTACAGACATGACCTACATGAACTTTACATGGGATTTTCTTCATTAAAACTCAATGGGATCAGTTTAAATAACATACCATTTATAGTGCAGTAGATATTTTATTTTTATTTACACAGTGATCTTTTTAGGTAAACTCTAATTTATACAGTTGACTTGTTAAATGATTTTCAATTTAATTGGTTTACGAAAAATTTAGATCAAAGAAATATACATCCTTTGCTATTAGTACCTTCCTAATTATTGTCAATACTATTTGCACATTTTTTAATTATTATTTGTGAAGACATTGATTACCATGGCACTCACAAAGGGAAAAGAGTTAACAGAAGCAATTATGCAGCTGTTGACATACCTGGCAACAGAAATGAAGGCACTGACACATCTGTCAAGAGAAATGAATGAAAACATATCTCAAATAGAGAACAGATTTTTCCAAAATGAATGAAAGATTTTCTCAGATGGACAGTACACTGCTAGATCTGCATCCTCAATTAAATGAAAGAGTGTACATACTACAAAAGAGAAACTGATACTGAATTTTGAAATATGTACAATATTTAGATGATCTTCTACAGCTGGTGAAAGAAAAGTTAGAAAATGAAGTTGAGCACTTACATATCATTAAATCAGTATAGGATATTTTGGTGAATAAAGTGCAAATATTAAAAAATTAATTAATAGAAACAAAAGGTAATTTGGAACAAGTCATGAATAAAATGACAAAGCACTTACAGGATAAGGAATGAAATGGAACCACTGTTGGGAAAATTAGAAGCTAGTAGAGATGTTATGGTAGTGAGAGAAGTGATCAAAATAGAGATCTGATATGGGGGACATTCATATATTCTGTTATTAATGTACAAGCTGAGATAGGAACATCATTACATAACAACGGAGACAAAAGCTCTGCTACACAGTAGTCATATATAAATAATTACTTAAACTTTGAACATGTCAGACACGAGATAAGTTAACACTCAGCTGATCTATATTTTGGTCGCAAACAGTGTGTGTTGCAAATGAAAAATGAAAAGCACCATTTTAAGAACTTGTTTAGTATAGTGAAGAAAATACTGGGAACATACAGCGCATGTTAGAAAGTGAAAGTAATTTCTTTAGGTACATACAACAGTTTATATCAAATAACACAAGATTTTTTTAGAAACTTGTGGCTGTGAACATCTCTGGTTCACTGTCTCATTACTACATCATTTTTGTAGTATACACAAAAATACCAACAACAAATATTACAGAATGTAACACAGAAATACCAACAACAAATATAACAAAACATGACATAGAAATACCAACAACTAATACGTGACTAATATATGACACAAATATTAACGAATGTTTAAGAATGGAGAGAAAAAGAGTGGAAGAAAAGATCGACCACAGTTTCAAAATTTTGGGTGCTGTAATATCTTCATGATCATCAAACAATGGTTTGGCACTAGAGGAGGGGGGGGTAGCAAACATTCAGTGCTGTAATGATTTAAGAGAATATTTTTGAGGACATCTCACAGGTAACTACATTTGTTTTATCTATATAAACTGTAATGGGCTGTTAGAAGATGAAATGGAATATGAAATTATAGTGTGAAAAGCAGGAAAGCTGTCTAGCAGAAAATGAAGATATGTATACAATATTACACACTGAAGCACCAAAGAAACTGATATAGGCATGCATATTCAAAGACAGAGATATGTAAACAGGCAGAATACGGTGCTGCAGACAACAACACCTAAGACAAGAAGTGTTTGGCGCAGTTGTTAGACCGGTTACTGCTGCTACAATGACAGGTTATCAAGATTTAAGTGAGTCTGAATGTGGTGTTAAAGTCAGCACACAAGCGATGGGATACAGCATCTCCGAGATAGTGATGAAGTGGGGATTTTTCCCATATGACCATTTCACGATTGCACTGTGAATATCAGGAATCTGGTAAAACATCAAATCTCTGACATTGTTGTGGCCAGAAAAAGATCCTCCAAAAAATGGGACCAACAATGAATGAAGAGAATGATTCATAGTGACAGAAGTGCAACCCTTCCACAAATTGCTGCAGATTTCAATGTGGGCCATCAACAAGTATCAGTGTGTGAACCATTCAACGAAACATCATTGATATGGGCTTTCGGAGCCAAAGGCCCACTCATGTACCCTTGGTGACTGCATGATACAAATCTTTATGCCTTGCTTGGGCCCATCAACACCAACATTGAACTGTTGGTGATTGGAAACATGTTGCCTGATCAGATGAGTCATGTTTCAGATTGTATCCAGTGGATGTACGTGTACGGGTATGGAGACAACCTCATGAATTCGTAGACCCTGCATGTCAGCGGGGGACTGTTCAAGCTGGTGGAGGCTCTATAATGGTGTGGGGCATGTGAAGTTGGAGTTATAGGGGAGCCCTGATATGTCTAGATACAGCTGTGATGGTGACATGTACGTAAGCATTCTGTCTGATCACATGCATCCATTCATGTCCATTGTGCATTGCGATGGACTTGGGCAATTCCAGCGGGACAATGTGACACCCCACACATCCAGAATTGCTTCAGAGTGGCCCCAGGAACACTCTTCTGAGTTTAAACAGTTCCACTGGCCACCAAACTCCTCAGAGATGAACATCATTGAGCAATTCTGGGGTGCCTTGCAACATGCTGTTCAGAAGAGATCTTAGCCCATCGTACTCTTACCAATTTATGAACAGCCCTGCAGGATTAATGGTGTCAATTCCCTCCAGCATTACTTCAGACATTAGTTGAGTCCATGCCCCATTGTGTTGCGGCACCTCTACTTGATTGCAGGGACCCTACATGATATTAGGTAGGTTTACCATTTTTATTTTTTATTTTATTTTATTTTTTTTCTTTAGTGTGTGTATCGGTATTAATATAGAGGTTGTGGTCTGACAGTCCTTCACACCATTGCTAAGAGTCACATCACTTCCAGTGTATTATGATACATTATGTTGTGTGATGACTCATGAAAAATTGCAGCGTTATTTAATATTGTGGTTTTTGAACAATTTTCGTTTACCCTTTTTAAGGAATGGGCATCTATAGTTATGTATACCAAAGTAGTGTGAAGAAGTTGAGGTTCATGGAAAATAATAACCGTGGTCTTAGTACCCTTTGTCCTCTATGCAAGGAACTACATTTTCTTTCCTTTTTACAGATAAGTACCAGTTTATGGTAATAATTACTATGGTCTTAGTATCCATTGTCCTCTGTGTAGAGAGGCATTTTTTCTAATTTTGTAGTCAGAATTTAGCTTACAAAAGGGAGTCCAACAGAAATGGTAATGCTACTGTTGGAGAAGCTGGAGGAAAGATGACATCCTCCCGGAGTTTTCTGCTATGGGAGACACGCTCTAAATTAATGATTGTGTCAATCCCCTGAGAAATTTCTAGATTAAGATTATGGGTATATAATTTTATTTATTTTTATAATGGAATTTTGTAAGTGTGATTTATTAAACGGTGACATTTGATATGGGTTTGTACTGTTTGTAACAAAGTGGTAACATTAAAATGGTAAAGCTTTTGCACAAATGGAATTTATACTGTTTGAATTATCTGAATGATAATATGGCTGGACTGTATAATTTTCTAAGAGTGGTCATCTTAACTGTAGTATAAGTAGTCAAGCTTATTTTCATTACTGCCATGCTCAATGATTTGAAGAATAGGTTGCATGTGTCACTAGAGTTATTCAATCCAGTTTGTAGTCTGGTTCATATATCCAGACAGTGACCAGTCAATATAGCTTGTTTAATTGGTATCACACCAGACATTACATAAATTTTATCTAAATAAGAAATCATATTAACACTTACTTTAAAATACACACATCAAAAAAAGTTTTGCTTCACCTCAGGTCCGAGGGTTCCCGAAACTGTACAGAAAATTGGAATAGAGATCAACATAAACATCATTTCTGCCCTTTTTATTGCTCATGAAAACCACACATTGCATGTTGTACTACCATACAGTGAGACCTTCAGAGGTGGTGGTCCAGATTGTTGTACACACCAGTACCTCTAACACCCAGTAGCACGTCCTCTTGCATTGATGCGTGCCTGTATTCGTCGTGGCATACTATCCACCAGTTTATCAGGGCGCTGTTGGTCCAGATTGTCCCACTCCTTAATGGCGATACGATGAAGATCCCTCAGAGTGGGTGGCGGGTCACCTCATCCATGAACAGCCCTTTTCAATTAATCCCAGGCATGTTCGATACGATTCATGTCTGGAGAATATGCTGGCCACTCTAGTCGAGCGATGTCATTATCCTGAAGGAAGTCATTCACAATATGTGCATGATGGGGGCACAAATTGTCTTCCATGAAGGCGAATGCCTCGCCAATATGCTGCTGATATGGTTTCACTATTGGTCGGAGTATGGGTTCACGTATGGTACAACTGTTACAGCACCTTCCACGACCACCAGCAGCGTACATCAGCCCCACATAATGCCATCCCAAAACAGCAGGGAACCTCCACCTTGCTGCACTCACTGGAAAGTGTGTCTAAGGTTTTTGCCTGACTGAGTTGGCTCCAAACATGTCTCCGACGAATTGTCTGGTTCAAGGCATGTGTGACACTTATCGATGAAGAGAACTTAATGCCAATCCTGAGCAGTCTATTCAGCATGTTGTCGGACCCATCAGTACCATGCTGCATGGTGTCATGGTTGCAAAGATGGACCTCACCATGGACATCAAGAGTGAAGTTGCGCACATGCAGCCTATTGCACAGTTTGAATCGTAACACGGTGTGCTGTGGTTGCGCAAAAAGCATTATTCAACATGGTAGTGTTGCTGTCAGCATTAGTCTGAGCCGTAATCTGTTGGTAGCAGTCATCCTCTGCAGTAGTAGCCCTTGGGCGGCCAAGCGAAGCATATCATCGACAGTTCCTGTGTCTCTGTATCTCCTCCATGCCTGAACAACATAGTTTTGGTTCACTCTGAGACACGCCTGGCCACTTCCCTCATAGAGAGCCCTTCCTTTTACAAAGTAACAACACGGACTCAATCAATCCACAGTATCGACCATCTAGGCATGGCTGAACTACAGACAACACGAGTCGTGTACCTCCTTTCTGGTGGAATGACTGGAAAAGATCGGCTGTTGGACCCCTTCTGTTCAAAAGGTGCTGCTCATGCAAGGTTTTTTACATCTTCGGGCGGGTTTAGTGACATCTCTGAACAGTCAAAGGGACTGTGTCTATGATACAATATCCACAGTCAACATCTATCTTCAGGAATTCTGGGAACCAGGGTGATGCAAAACTTTTTTTGATTTTTGTATATTGGGTGCACCAATATGGAGCAAATATTTTTGTGTAAAAGAAGTAAATTACCTAAATATCCTATGGCACTGTCACTGGGAGGTCATTAGAACATTTGTTGTAATAAGTGGAAGATGGTGGGATGGTCACTGGAAAGTTAGGAGACCCTTGTTGTAATAAGTGGAAGACTGTAATCAGCCAGAAGTGATGGGTCCTTATGCAAGCATATGGTAAACTTTAGCATTAGCAGAAAAAATGATATTAAAATTAATACTGTCTTTTCATTTTGAAAGAAAAATGAGAATAATAATAACAACAATAATAAAGGGTAATGATACAAAAAATATGTATTTACTTACCTGATATAAATCGTAAATCACTACTTTCGAGATTAAATCAAGAATGATTAAAAATGTTTTGAGCAGTTTAATATTTAATTAAGGAGACGAAAAAATAAACGTGATTACTACTCAAGTATTTGTTGCACATCATAACTGAAAAGAATGATTCTTCTCACGATAAAAAAAAAGTTTTAAATGCTCAATTTTTTTGTGAAATGATTTGTCTAAAAGTAAGAACTAAAATAATTACAGAAACATTTGATATGTTTCTCATTCATTCTTAGAAACATGTACAGAAATTCAAATACCGCAACAAAAATGTGCTTGACTTTGCTTGGCAAAAGCAAGTACACTCTAAGACAAAAAAAATTATGCATCGTAAAGGAATTATCCAAACTGGACAGAAGTCAGAAGATGTGATGTACATATGATTAAAATTTCAGAAAAATTGGATGATTTATTCATGAGTTTGAGCTTCATAAATTGAGCAAGTCAATGAAGTGTTGGTTCACCTCTGGTCCTTATGCAAGCAGTTATTTGGCTCGGCATTGATTGGTGGTGTTGCTGGCTGTCCTCCTGAGAGATGCTGTGCTAAATGGTGTGTTAAGATTATCAGCAGCACCCTTACAGCATAGTGGTGCATCAACATTATTCAAGCACCGTTTTGTTGCCCTTCATATCAAGCCATCCTGGGCTTACATTTCAGCAAAATAATGGCCACCCACACACAGCACGAGCTTCTACTGCTTGTCTTCATGCTTGCCAAACCCTACCAGGGGCAGCAACATCACTGGACCCCTCCTTAATTGAGAACATTTGTAGCATTGTGAGCAAGGCCTTCCAACCAGCTTGGGATTTTTGACGATTTAATCCACTAATTGGACAGAATTTGGCACAATATTCCTCAAGAGTACATCCAACAACTCTATCAATACCAAGCTAAATAATTGCTTGCGTAAGGGCCAGACGTGGACAAAGACGTTATTGACTTGCTCAATTTGTGAAGCTATTCCTCTTGAATAAATAATCCAATTTTTCTGAAATTGTAATCATTTGCTTGTCTAAACAAGTGCATCACATCTACTGATTTCCATACCATTTGGATCATTTCTTCATGATTTGTCCTTTTTTTATCTTATAATGTATTTAAAATCATAAACAGTCAGTTGGAATACTCACATGTTAATTACATAGAAAGAGCACTGAGGAGACTCTGCAGTTTGATTGGAATTGCTATCTGATTTACAGTTCCAGTTTAATAAATTTTTTAAATTAATTTTTGTATCAGGAACAGTGAGTGCGCAAGAACAATAATATCAACAGCACTTGTAAGGAAGGCATTAGTTCTTCTGCCACATACATTCCCTTTCCTGGTATTTGAAGAATTTGAGAATGAAAAATTGTTGGAATTTTTTTACACCTTGAGACACAGCTGAGAGAAATATGTCAAGGTCACAGACTGAAGACTGTATGGTCTACATAATCCACCTGGTTAATGTACTTTAGAACTCTTTAAATTTCTCTGATTATGAGTTAAAAATTGATCTTTAAATTCTCAATAGGCACTTAATATGATGTACGTGATTGCAAGCATCACTCAGGGGCACATCGAATGTTTCTCTAATCTATTTTATTTCTTACTTTTAGCCAAATCATTTTACAAAACATTGACACTTTTTTTATAATTATTTTTTTTATTTTCATGTTTTGCTCAGAAAGCATGAAGAATAATATATTTAAATACCAACCAGTACTGGTATTTTATTATTATTAAGGGTAAATAGATCAAAAGCAAGCTAATGAGGTGTCAGTTGTCAATTTAAATGTCTATGTTTAACTTAGAATTTTTATCACCCAGATTACTTTCAAGCAATTAAATTGTTTCCAGTATGAATTTTCACTTTGCAGCAGAATATGCATGCATTTTAAACTTCCCAGCAGATTAAAACTGTGTGACAGCCCAGGACTCAAACCTAGGACCTTTGCCCTTCATGGACAGGTGCTCCACTGACTGAGCACTCCAAGCATGATTCATAACCCACCTTCACAGCTTTACTTCTGCTAGTGCCTCACCTCATACCTTTCAAACTTCACAGAAGTTCCTCTGCATATAATGCTGGACTAACACTCCTGTAAAAAAGAATATTGCAGAGACATAGCTCAGTGACAGCCTGGAGCATAGCTTAGCGACAGCCTGGAGGACTGTTTCCAAAATGAATTTCCTGCAGCAGAGTGTGAATTGATTTGAAATTTTCTGGCAGTTTAAGACTGTGTGCCAGAGCAGGACTTGAATCTGAGACCTTTGGCTTTCCTGCGTAAATGCTCTGCTGACTGAGCTATCCAAGCACAACCCATGACCCGCCCTCACAGTTTTACTTCCACCATTACCTCACCCCCTACCTCCAAACATATATCTATTCTTCCAGGAGTGCTAGTCCCACACAGTATGCTGGAAAACTTCTGTGAAGTTTGGAAGATAGAAGATGAAGTTCTGGTGGAAACAGAGTTGTGAGGGTAAATCATGATTTGTGTTTGGTCCGATCAGTTAGTAGAGCACTTGCTCAGGAAAAGCAAAGGTCCCAGGTTCAAGGCCTGGTCTGACTACTCCAACTGCTGTGACTGCACTTCTAGCAATAACTGGTTAATTTCTCTCTTCATTTTGAAGTTATTTACATGCATTAGGTATGAGCAGTATCTGCACTATGTTTCATACAAATTTATTATTCCTATCATAATTTTTGATCTACTGATTGCAATAATATACATAGTTTTACTGAAAATTGTGTGAATTAAAAGTTGCTGATAATTGAACTTATCATAATGATGTAGGGATAGATTTTGAGTGAGCTAATCAGTCATATTAGACATACTGAACTTCACTAGCAGAAAGCTAAGAATCCAGACTTTGCAACAACATGGTTAAATTTTCCTAAAACTAATTAACTTAGTAGAGCACTTGCTCAGGAAAAGCAAAGGTCCCAGGTTCAAGGCCCGGTCTGACTACTCCAACTGCTGTGACTGCACTTCTAGCAATCGAAAATTTCTGTTGCCAATTTAACCATTGTGCTTGTTAGATTCCAGCTTTCACTGCTATACTTTTGTTGCCTTAAATTTTCTGAACTGAATGACACCCTTTATCAATTAATTAAGAATGTCCATAAATTATTATAAGTGTAAATATGGTTCCCATACTTGTAATTAGGGAATTCACAGCATAGATACACTAAATAGTTCTGTTATCTTTTTTATTTCATTAACCGACCTATCTATTACTGTATGTTAACAAAATTATTGTGGAAACACATGGCTCAGCCAAATTTGTAAAATCTAATATAGCAGTTTTTCAAACCATTACATTTTTCCAAAATCACGATATATCTGTACATAAGTCTTTATAGGGCCAGCTTCACCCCAAAATCTTCATCCTGCATTCCGCTACCACCAAGGTTATATCTCCCTGTCACTATGATTAATGTATTTGTGTAAATGTCATGTAATCTCGTACATTGTATCTTAATAAAAGCTCTTCATAAAAAGTTAAGTTCACGGCTAAACATCGATCATGCAGTGTTTCATGGTCTCTACCAGCTAATAATGCGTCAATTGCTCAGTAACAACTATATAAATGTATGTTTATCATTACCAGCTGTTGTGCAACTTATTATGTCCACTAACTGTGTAATTTGGTACCAAACTGAGAATGTTCATTTTTCAATACAAAATTGTAAATCTGTTACTGTGATACTGTGTGAGGGGATTGCAAAAATGCATACCTTTAAACAACCATTTCACATGAAAACTGGAACTGGTCATCATGTTGTATATAATAAGAATAATGTGAAAAAAGTCACCTCAATTAACACCTTCGATATGTCACCCAAGACTCGCTCTGACGCTGGATAGCTGCATTAGAGACTAGGGTTGTTGTTGTTGTGGTCTTCAGTCCTGAGACTGGTTTGATGCAGCTCTCCATGCTACTCTATCCTGTGCAAGCCTCTTCATCTCCCAGTACCTACTGCAACCTACATCCTTCTGCATCTGCTTAGTGTATTCATCTCTTGGTCTCCCTCTACGATTTTTACCCTCCACGCTGCCCTCCAATACTAAATTGGTGATCCCTTGATGCCTCAGAACATGTCCTACCAACCGATCCCTTCTTCTGGTCAAGTTGTGCCACAAACTTCTCTTCTCCCCAATCCTATTCAATACTTCCTCATTAGTTATGTGGTCTACCCATCTAATCTTCAGCATTCTTCTGTAGCACCACATTTTGAAAGCTTCTATTCTCTTCTTGTCCAAACTATTTATCGTCCATGTTTCACTTCCATACATCGCTACACTCCATACAAATACTTTCAGAAATGACTTCCTGACACTTAAATCTACACTCGATGTTAACAAATTTCTCTTCTTCAGAAACGCTTTCCTTGCCATTGCCAGTCTACATTTTATATCCTCTCTACTTCGACCATCATCAGTTATTTTGTTCCCCAAAAAGCAAAACTCCTCTACTACTTTAAGTGTCTCATTTCCTAATCTAATTCCCTCAGCATCACCCAACTTAATTCGACTACATTCCATTATCCTCGTTTTGCTTTTGTTGATGTTCATCTTATATCCTTCTTTCAAGACACTGTCCATTCCATTCAACTGCTCTTCCAAGTCCTTTGCTGTCTCTGACAGAATTACAATGTCATCGGCGAACCTCAAAGTTTTTATTTCTTCTCCATGGATTTTAATACCTACTCCGAATTTTTCTTTTGTTTCCTTTACTGCTTGCTCAATATACAGATTGAATAACATCGGGGAGAGGCTACAACCCTGTCTTACTCCCTTCCCAACCGCAGCTCCCCTTTCATGTGCCTCGACTCTTATAACTGCCATCTGGTTTCTGTACAAATTGTAAATAGCCTGCCGCTCCCTGTATTTTGCCCCTGCCACCTTTAGAGTTTGAAAGAGAGTATTCCAGTCAACATTGTCAAAAGCTTTCTCTAAGTCTACAAATGCTAGAAACGTAGGTTTGCCTTTCCTTAATCTTTCTTCTAAGATAAGTCGTAAGGTCAGTATTGCCTCACGTGTTCCAGTGTTTCTACGGAATCCAAACTGATCTTCCCCAAGGTCGGCTTCTACTAGTTTTTCCATTCGTCTGTAAAGAATTCGTGTTAGTATTTTGCAGCTGTGGCTTATTAAACTGATTGTTCAGTAATTGTCACATCTGTCAACACCTGCTTTCTTTGGGATTGGAATTATTATATTCTTCTTGAAGTCTGAGGGTATTTCACCTGTTTCATACATCTTGCTCACCAGATGGTAGAGTTTTGTCAGGACTGGCTCTCCCAAGGCCGTCAGTAGTTCCAATGGAATGTTGTCTACTCCCAGGGCCTTGTTTCGACTCATGTCTTTCAGTGCTCTGTCAAACTCTTCACGCAGTATCGTATCTCCCATTTCATCTTCATCTACATCCTCTTCCATTTCCATAATATTGTCCTCAAGTACATCGCCCTTGTATATACTCCTTCCTTGTATATACTCCTTCCACCTTTCTGCTTTCCCTTCTTTGCTTAGAACTGGGTTTCCATCTGAGCTCTTGATATTCATACAAGTTGTTCTCTTATCTCCAAAGGTCTCTTTAATTTTCCTGTAGGCAGTATCTATCTTACCCCTAGTGAGATAAGTCTCTACATACTTACATTTGTCTGCTAGCCATCCCTGTTTAGCCATTTTGCGCTTCCTGTCGATCTCATTTTTGAGACGTTTGTATTCCTTTTTGCCTGCTTCATTTACTGCATTTTTATATTTTCTCCTTTCATCAATTAAATTCAATATTTCTTCTGTTACCCAAGGATTTCTACTAGTCCTCGTCTTTTTACCTACTTGATCCTCTGCTGCCTTCACTACCTCATCCCTCAAAGCTACCCATTCTTCTTCTACTGTATTTCTTTCCCCCATTCCTGTCAATTGTTCCCTTATGCTCTCCCTGAAACTCTGTACAACCTCTGGTTCTTTCAGTTTATCCAGGTCCCATCTCCTTAAATTCCCACCTTTTTGCAGTTTCTTCAGTTTTAATCTACAGCTCATAACCAATAGATTGTGGTCAGAGTCCACATCTGCCCCTGGAAATGTCTTACAATTTAAAATCTGGTTCCTAAATCTCTGTCTTACCATTATATAATCTATCTGATACCTTTTAGTATCTCCAGGGTTCTTCCATGTATACAACCTTCTTTCATGGTTCTTAAACCAAGTGTTAGCTATGATTATGTTGTGCTCTGTGCAAAATTCTACCAGGCGGCTTCCTCTTTCATTTCTTAGCCCCAATCAATATTCACCTACTACGTTTCCTTCTCTCCCTTTTCCTACACTCGAATTCCAGTCACCCATGACTATTAAATTTTCGTCTCCCTTCACTATCTGAATAATTTCTTTTATTTCATCATACATTTCTTCAATTTCTTCGTCATCTGCAGAGCTAGTTGGCATATAAACTTGTACTGCTGTAGTAGGTGTGGGCTTCGTATCTATCTTGGCCACAATAATGCGTTCACTATGCTGTTTGTAGTAGCTTACCCGCATTCCTACTTTCCTATTCATTATTAAACCTACTCCTGCATTACCCCTATTTCATTTTGTGTTTATAACCCTGTGGTCACCTGACCAGAAGTCTTGTTCCTCCTGCCACCGAACTTCACTGATTCCCACTATATCTAACTTTAACCTATCCATTTCCCTTTTTAAATTTTCTAACCTACCTGCCCGATTAAGGGATCTGACATTCCACGCTCCGATCCGTAGAATGCCAGTTTTCTTTCTCCTGATAACAATGTCCTCTTGAGTAGTCCCCGCCCGGAGATCCGAATGGGGGACTATTTTACCTCCGGAATATTTTACCCAAGAGGACGCCATCATCATTTAATCATACAGTAAAGCTGCATGCCCTCGGGAAAAATTACGGCTGTAGTTTCCCCTTGCTTTCAGCCGTTCGCAGTACCAGCACAGCAAGGCCGTTTTGGTTATTGTTACAAGGCCCGATCAGTCAATCATCCAGACTGTTGCCCTTGCAACTACTGAAAAGGCTGCTGCCCCTCTTCAGGAACCACATGTTTGTCTGGCCTCTCAATAGATACTCCTCCGTTGTGGTTGCACTTACAGTACGGCTATCTGTATCGCTGAGGCACGCAAGCCTCCCCACCAACGGCAAGGTCCATGGTTCATGGGGGGGGGGGGGGGGGGGAGACTAGGGTATCATCTTGAAATTGTTAGAAGTGGTGTGATGTACATTTATGGAATATTTCCCATAACACCAGTTTTACAGCAAGTTGACAAACTTTCTTCATTGAGACACTGATAGCAGGATAAAGGTTTTCAGAAAGCTTGGATTTCAATTAACTCTTGGTTTGGGTATGAAAATTTGGATCAAAATGTTCTCTCAAATCTCTGATTGAATTTTTCTTAATTACCTCATTTACTTTCAAGCAATTAAACCCTTTATTGAAAAACTAGACCTCATGTTGGACAATATGATATCCCATTTGTCCATTTCTGACTGTTCTTTTGGCTGTGAAAAATACATTTGTTTTTTTGCAAACCCATACCTCATGCTGATCAATTTCGAATGCCATTTGTCCATTTTTCACTCTTCATTTGCCTATGAAAATTTGGTCAAACACCCACTTCATAATTTATAGGAGGCTTTATTTTCTCTCCACTCAAACATTTGACCAGTTACATGGATAGGAAAATAGAAACATGTTTACTCATTTATATAGGTGGCATGTGCGAGAGTACAGAATGTGGCTGAATTAAGTCTGCAGTTTTCTTTATGAAACTTTATGGTAATTTTATTATAATTTTAATAATAATTAAATGAGAAAAGACTAGTACAGAAAGTTGTTATTTATGCATATGCTATGTTAACATATTTGTTTTCTGTTTCTATTATTTGTTTGAGGTACACTACAGGTGGCGTGTGGTGGCTGGAGTTTGTAAGCACGAAACCCTACATCACAATGGGTGCTCGCATGGAGCTGCCAATGCTGTATAGAGTGTCAAGGAGGACCTCAGTGTACCATTTGCTATGAAAAACCATGGAGAAACCAGTTAACGATAACAAATGTGTCCAATAGGAATTGATGTAAAATTTTAGTTTCAGTGTGAGCTTAGTCGCTGCTCAACATTTGCAATCATATTTGTATGTGTAATAAAAGTTTATAATTATTTGAAAAATGTGGAAATTACTCAACTCAAATAGTAACAGAAATTTATTTATTACAATCAAAGGATAAATGTATCCAGAATTGGTGTCCACTTTTATCACTCAAAACAGCAGATGAGTGCTTTTGCATTGTGAGCACTGAAGTAGAAAGCACACAACCTTCCTTAATGGTTCTCTGAAAGACCGACAAATACTGGAACACAAGAATGAGCACTTGCGAATATGAACCAAATATGACCCAATGCTATTTGCTCACACTTGCTTAATGTTTACCCCATAGAGACCACTAGGAGCACTTGCGAATGTGAACCAAATATGACCCAATGCTACTTGCTCACACTTGTTTAAAGTTTACCCCATAGAGAATGCTAGTTGGTTGATGGTCATTCCCTTATGATAGCCTTGGTTTAAATGAGGCCTTATTGATACACTAGAATATCTTGACCTAACTCTTAACCCCAAAGCAACTTGGTGTTTCTTGTTTGCTAACTATCCATCAAAACGCCTACTACAGACTAAAATTACTAAAACTATTAACAGTTTGTTCATGGGAATTACACCCTTGCATCATCTTCCACTTCTACAAAAACCTTATTCTACTGATTCTTATTTCTGCCAACATAGACTGCATTGCAGACCCGTAAAATATTACCAGTCTTTGCCAGTCCTAGGAAAATGCTTTCCAAGTTTTCCCCATGGTGACACCCTTCTAATGTATACACTTCCATGAGACACCCTTTCACTATTCTATTGTAGAACATCATATTTTAAATAAATATTAATTTTTATAATTATAAGTACAGTACAAACAACTATTGTGAGAAATCTACTAACAAAGTTTCAAGAACTGCCTTTAAATGATGATTCTAGGAATATAGTACACCCTCCTCAGTATTGCACGCGTAGGGATCATCAGGACAAGATTAGATGTACAACTGTTCACAGCTCAAAACAAATGTTTGCAGGTTAAATTACTGTTTACGGGTTCAAAACTTTTCAGTACTATTATGAATTCAGTGACTCAGGTGGGCTTGACAAGCTTAACAAATCTGTTTAATACTACTTTATATTTAGGGCAAATTCACACACAATGCCTCATCTAACTTTCTTAAATTTTCACATTTAACTGTTTTTATATTAGTCATAACAGAAAAAGCATGTTCACCTGAATGTGTTGTACAATACTGCAGAAAAATGATGAGTGCTCATTTACTCAGGTGAGTTAATGCATAGAAATTCAGAAATTGCTTGTACACAAGTTTTAATGTGCAGTTTCTCTTGTCTGCCAGTTTCTCCTCTTCAACACGTCGAAGGTCACAAGTGCTGGAAAGTGTGAAAGGATTTCTTATCCATCATACTGGTTTATGTCTAGGGAAATATCCATCAAATCTCTCTCTCTCTCTCTCTCTCTCTCTCTCTCTCTCTCTCTCTCTCTGTCGCGCACCTACTTCTACGTCCATACTCTGCAAACCACCACAAAGTTCATGGCAGAAGGTGCGTCTCATTGTCCCATTTATTAAGGTTTCTTTTCATTTCATTCACATATGGAGTACTGGAAAAATGATTGGCTGAATGCCTCCTGCATGCTGTAATTTTTCCACATGATCCCTATGAGAGTGATACTTAGGGGGTTGCAGTGTATTCCCAGAGTCATAACTTATAGCCGGTTCTTGAAACTATGTTAGATTTCTTGGGAAAGTGTGCCTATTTTCAAGACTCTGCCAGTTCATTTTCTTCAGCATCACTGTAACACTCTCCCACAGGTCAAACAACTCTATACCCATTTGTGCTGCCTTCCTCTGTATACATTCAGTATCCTCTTTTAGCCCTATTTTGTATGGGTCCCACGCACTTGAGCAGTACTCTCAAACTGGTCGTACGAGTGATTCATAAGCAATCTCCTTTGTATACTGATTGCACTTCACCAGTATTCTACCAATAAACCGAAGTCTACCACCTGCTTTACCCACCAATGAGCCTATGTGATCATTCCTTCTCATATTCCTACGAAGTGTTACATCCAGGTATTTGTACGAGTTGGCCAATTTCAGCTGTAACTCACTGATATTATAGGATACTAAGTTTTTTTTCATTTTGTGAAGTGCACACTTTTACACTTCTGAACGTTTAAAGCAATTTGCCAATCTTTGCACCATTTTTAAATCTTATCAAGATATGACTGAATATTTATGCAGCTTCTTTGAGACTGTACTTCCTTATATTTAACCGCATCACCTGCAAAAAGCCTGACATGAACAGCAAGGATCCCAACACACTTCCCTGAGGCACACTCGAAATTACTTCTACATCTGAAGATGACACACTATCCAAAATAACTTGATGTGTTCTCCCTACCAAAAAGCATTCAGTCTAGTCACAAATTTCACATTATAACCCATATGATTCAACTTTTGACAATAAGCATAGGTGTAGCACTGAGTCAAATCTTGGAAATCAAGAAATACTGCGACTACCTGGTTGCCTTGATCCAATGCTTCCAGTATCTCACGTGAAAAATGTGCAAGTTGGGTTTCACATGATCAATGTTTTCAGAATGTTAGTTGGCATGGAGGAGGTCATTCCATTTGAGAAACCTCACTATGTTTTAGCTCGGAATATGTTCTAACATTCTACAACAAATCAGTGTCAAAGATATGGTCATGAGTCAATGACTGTATTTGTTGCTGACTATACATTTTTAGATGTCCATGGAAATATTTCAAAATTGTGTTTTTTCATTTTTCTCATGCATATCTTGGCTTTATCTTTTAAGGATGCAATTTTATCTGTGGTGGTAAGACGAATTAAATCCTTTTCTTGTAGATTAGTACTTGTCTTATTGAGTATTTCAAATAAATCAGAAATGAAAGCTAGCACTGGGCTACGCAATTCACCTTTTAATGCATAAACAAACTAAGTTTTGTTTTCTTGCTCAAATAACTGCAGCACTGCATCCATAACTCCATACACATGACCAAGTATTCTCCCTCTGGACAGCCAATAGACTTGTGTATGGAGGAAGTGATTATAATTGCGTATTTCTAACTCACCACGGATTTGAGTGAAAAGTCTTGACTTGGAAGGCCTGCTTTTGATGTCATTTATCGTTTTAACAGTCTTGTCCAAAACAGATTTCAAACCCTTTTGAATGGTTTTTGCTCTGGGCACTTCCATATGTAAAAAGCAGTGTGTAATAACAAAGTTTTCACTTCTTTGTTTGGCTGGTGTGAAGAATCCTTTTACGGAACCTGTAATTGATGGGGTGCCATCTGTGCATATGCTGATAGAATTCTTCCATGACAAATTCAATGTCCCCATGTAGCACTTATTACTGAAAAAATGTCTTTGCCTTTGGTAGTTAAGGGAATTTCCTAGCAGCAGAGACATTGTTCTACTATGTCAATGAAATGAATACAATAAACAAGCTGAGCTAGGCCCCTTACATTTGTAGATTCATCCACCTGAATTGCAAACATTAAATTTGTTTCAGTAACTTAGAGTTTTAACTGAATGTTCAGTGTTTCTAGACATATCCTGGATATGTCTTCCGACTGTCTTATCAGCTAATGGAATTTGTTTAACATCATGTTCATACTCAGGGCCAAACATTGTTTTGGCTTTGGCACTGCAACTACAAGAAGTAACATGAGTTTGCATTAATCTCAGCTACAAGATAACTATCTTCTTGAGATTTATCACATGGCTTACATTTTTTGGTAAACAAAGAACTCTGAGTCTTCTCTTGGAATTTCTTTGAAATAGTAAAAGCTTTTTCTTGTAAATGTCTGCACTTTGTTGAAATAAGGCACGGCAATTTATTCATTACCATGCTTGCACTGGAGTGCTTTTCTTCACATATCACACGCAACTGGTATAGGATACCATTCATCTCCACACCATATGAACCTTATTTTTAAGAATTCATTATACGGCCTTAGCCTCACTTTCATGTTCTTGCTACAGCATGATGGTGTGGAACAGGCAGGGCATTTGAGATAAGGAACATTGCTTGACTGTTGCTCTGTTCTGATGTTTCACAAACTGGCAAAGATATCTTTCTGACAATAAATTCATCCATTTTTAATGACTTGTGTAAATTACATCACGAATGTCACAAATGAAACAAAGACAGAAAATGTACAATCTCACATTATTGCCACACAAACAGATTGTTAAGACATAGACTGATAGAGTGTGCCAATGTACAGCAGCAGAAAAGAAACATCTAGCGCCATATCTAATTGGAAGTTACAGGCACAAAATAGTGGAATTCAACATACATGTCATTCATTTAATACATGATCTGATCAGTGGTTACACTGAACAAAGAGGATATTTTGCAGCACTTCATCATAAGTTTTTTTTTGTTTTAGATTCTGAATTTACCAGTCTCACAACATCCTTGATGTTACTACTTGATACCTGCATTGTCAGGGTATCCAGTATGGAAAGCTCTTTCCTAGAACATTGTGCTTTCCATATCAACTCATCTTTCCTATACACATTATTAGCTGATTAAATTTCCTCCTAAATACCTTTGTAAATCCTATACTTGAAGATCAAAATCCACTGCCTCCACAAACCTCTCCTACCTTGGGCTGCTGCCCCTCCTTTCACCTCCAAACCCTACCCCAAACTTCGACAGGCTGCCTCTTGCTAATATAAAATTCTGCTCTGGCATTTACTCAGCCCTTGCCCTTCTTATCTCAAAGTTCCAATATCCCTCCAAACCTCCTGGCCACCAGATTCATACCTTCTACCTACCTCTACTTGGAATTAGCCTCTGTGCACTTGCAAGAAGAAGCAACATCACCTATGGTATAGTACTCGTCAAAGCATCACTTTCTGTCCCATAAAAAGGAATCAGTTTTTATTTAATTCATGTCAATTCTTCATATCTATATATGATATTTGTTTTAACACTGCTTTTTTTAAAAATCAGCAATATGGCCTGTGTGGGATGAATGAGTGTGTGGTGAAGAGATAGTGGGAAAGGTACTACAAAAATTTGACCAATAATGTTTTTAATGTTGTACTAAAACTTGCATTAAAACTGGAACATCCCAACCCTCACTACCTGCTAGTACTTATGCATTTCAGACTGCACAAGCAGCCATCCTAATAAATACTAGTCCAACATCTAGAAAAAAGTGCATCTGCAACTATTTGATTGTACAACTGTTATCAGACCCCCCCAATGTGTGGGGAGCAGAACAGTCTGTTGAACAAATTGTAGAGGAATGTTCCAATAGATGTTTTAGTGGAGGCTGGAATGGCATAATCAACGCCTCACCAACAGTACTGGATTGGATAGACTCTTCTGGATATCAGTTTGTGATATAATTAACGACCATAACTCTTGTACATTACTTTTGTTATGTATAAATATTTCTTTTGTATTGTGTCAATATCGCTGTGAACTGCATGTGTATTTCCATATGATAAATAAATAAAAAATTCAGAAAAAGCCATGCCAGGTGAAGCAAAAGGATGCCTCCAGTAACTGTAGAAATTAAAGCGGGAAGAGATTACAAGATATTCCGGGTACTATAGACTGAAAACATTTCAGGGACTGATAGTAAAATCACCAAGTCTGTGTTATCATCAAAAACGTACTTAATTGTATTAGTGACTAATCTGAAGCCTTCATAAAGCATTTTTAATCATAGATTACTATTCATGTAACATTTACAATCATCCCATTTGTTATGAAATACATAGGTACATTCCAGGAATCAACACTTTAAATTGCAAGTTTTTGAAAGTAAATTGTTTCCAACACAGTAATGATAAATTTCAGATCTGGTTGTTGAATTGAAATATTATGATGATGTGGCAATTGAACTCATTAGTGCAAAACCATGCAGATGCTTTAAGTTACTGTTGACCTGGATGCAAATTGTGTGTAGGTACACAACGCATCAACAGGTGTCCGAAAATAATTCATTTATTATTGATGAACAATTCTAACGATATCTATGAAGTACTGAACAACTACCTGGCTGCTTCCATTTTATCAACAATTATTAAGTTATTGAGTTAAAAACCAACACTGTTTCACTGACACCCGTACAAATTATTTCAGCTCATGTGACGCTGGATATTTGGCTTTTAGGAATTCCAACAGATGTGTCCGGAAATAGTAATTAATGTCATTGTGGTGATGGGGTATTGGATTAGATTCCAATGCATGAAGAAACAGCTGTACTTCTAATACCCAAATTGGACTGCACATGAAAAGATAATTTTTGGAAATTTGTGGTTAAGTTCCTATGGGACCAAACTACTGAGGTCCTTGGTCCCTAGGCTTGCACACAACTTAATCTGACTTAAACTAACGTACACTAAGGGCAACACACACACCCATGCCCCACGGAGGACTCAAACCTCTGATGGGGGCGGGGGGAGTCGCCTAAACCGCACCAAGGCACCTCAGGCTGCGCAGCTGCACATAAGAGGGAAACAGAATCTCAATATATGTAACACTCCAAGATGCACAGTTTGGCTGCTAGTTTCCTACATAATGCCAGCAATCATTTGTTCCTTGAGATACACTTCACAATTATTACTTATCAATCCAGTATTTTCTATAAAGGTGTAGTTCTTGAGATAGAAGTGGAACTACTTGGTATACAAAATCATTGCAGCCATACCATCCTCCTCTTTCCTGCTGCCAGAACCATGTACCGCACTTTTATTGTCAAAACTGCTACAGTAGGTTGTTTCTTGCTCTTTTATGGCATACAAAGCAATCTTGTTCCTCACTTGCCAGTAGGCCAAAAACATTACTACATAAGAGACTGGGCCTAGGTTCAGCTGTAGACCAATCAGGTATGGCACTGATGGAACATTTGAAAGGAACATTATGGCTTGATGTCCCACTCACAATTAGATCAGCAGGGCACAAGCTCAGGTTGGCGAAAGAAACTTGCTCTCTCATCCTCAAATAAAGAGTGCCAGTATTTGCTTCAATTAAATTTGGCAACATGTTACATGTGAGTTTTGGAAAGATAAGCCCGTTTCTTGGTTACATCACATCAGTGTTTGATGCCTTCCCCAACAAGAATATGAACTGAATCACAAATGAGGCTATCAGTGGAATGAGACTGTAAAACAACTCTAAGAACAAGTATTTACCACCGATAATACAAACTTCTCAACAAAAGAAGTTGCATATCCCGTCTATTTGTACTCTTACAATTTGTCACTTGACAATATTTTTACCACTTATAACTCTGCACTAAATCTTTAACTGTATCTTGCAGCCACAGACAAATGTATAGCAACAAAGTTGACTTTGATGTCAAACACACTCATCACCAGTTTAGTGTCCAGTTGACAAAAGCATTAAGAGGCAGGCACTATTAATCAAGACACATATAAAATAGCTTCAGAAACATATCAAACCATGCCACTTTTAGTTTAAGAAAAAATTCGCAACTGATCAGTACTTTGACTTCTCCTACATATTCATGTCTCAAAAGCTATTCTAACACACTGACTGCCATAAGCTTAGTGATGGATGTTTCCCAGCCAGGTCAGGTACACAGTTTGAGGCTATGCTGTAGCAACTGGTGGCCACACATAGGTAAACATGTTAAAAGAACAACCTTAATTAAGGGTGGTTAATTCTAATGTCATGACTCCAGTTTTACCCCCGTTCCACTATATCATTCAGCACATAGTTCTTGTACTGAGAAAGATAGTCTAACTATTGAGAACATGACTTAAAATGCATTCTATTTGGTACAATCTTTAATAAAACCTCTCAAACTGCATAGAATTAAACTGAAAGAAAATTGATGTCACCCACAGTTTTAAATATCCAAGTCGGTAGCAAAATGTTAAAAGCTTAACCAGAATGAATGAATGAATGTACTACCAAAAATTATGCACCATTTATAAATTTTAGAACATTTAACCTAAACCTGTGACAGACTGCTGACCAATCCCATTCAAAGTGAGTGAGAGAGATAGCCATACGGAGACATGATGTGGGCGAAGGTATGTACTGATAATTCTAATATGGGAGAATTCAATGTATGACCATTATAAGAAATGGTTTACTATGATCAGAGTGTTCAATGATTTAAAGCTTAACATTCTTGCTAACACTGCTTGGATGAATCACTTGCATCAGCTTTTGCTGTCCTCACAATAGCAATCGAAATTCATGCCTATGGATGAAAAATTCACTGCTCTTTGGGAGACAGTATCAGAACAGTATCATATGGCAGGTGCACAACACAATGAAAGTATTAAAAACACACACACACACACACACACACACACACACACACACACACACACACACAACCTCAACAAGGCCCAAATTGAAAGAACAATGATTCAAAATATAATGTATGAGGTGTAAAACAAGACAGTTATAGATTAAAATGAAAAACAACTATGCCATTTCAGTGTCTTTATTTTACATTTGATACGCAGCAGTTCATTTCCACTTGCTTTCAGACCAAATGAGTGTGCATTTTTGTTATTTTTATATGCACCACAATGAAAACAAAGTAACATAGAATAATTATACAAAACATATCTACATTTCCTATAGCAGTCGCAGAATTAACAATAATACAAACAACATTGATGCCACGGAAACTACAACTTTCACTAAAACAGGGCTTGCCTATAAATCACAAAAGCTTACAATTTACAAGACATCTCACAAATCAGGCAACTGTTATGAATACTTACAAATATGCACAAATACTTAATTTGTAGACAAGTAAAACCTACTCTGGAGGAACAGATGTAGGGACAGTAGTAATGTGGTTTCAAACCCACAACTTAAAACCAACAATATGTTATATATACTTATAAATTACACCAAATGTTGTGATATGGAATACACTCAAATACAGCCCACATTATATTGTTCAATATCAATGTCAACATCAGGGACTATACACAAAAGAAGATAATCACAATAGGCACACTTTTCTTGTGGACCTGTCAAGTCACAAGTACAGTGTATTATAAAACTTAAATCGTGATCTGATGTTAGTAATAACACAAACCAGCTGACATTTCCCAATTCAAACATAAAAAATACTGGATAAATTACATGAAATTCAGTTCTTTTGTAGTAAAAAGGATCACTTGTAATCATTTTTTTATCTTCTTTTACACACAAACACCATAAATCTGGACAGATGTGAAGCTTAACAGGTTTAACATCAGGAATAGAGCAACAAAAACAGTAGTTCACCCTATTCATGCATGGTATTCCACTTTTTTAAATTGTGCACAATGACAGAAGGTGTTTTCATGTTCACATCTCATTGTTCCTAAAGCACTATGTGCAAAAACACACACACACACACACACACACACACACACACACACACACACACAGGTATACTTACCTTTCACTGGCTGCAGAATCAGTCACTGATTGACAATATTCCTATGTACGCCTAATATGTTACACTCAGCATTACAATCTACATTAACTAAATTATCAATTTAAGCACAATATCAATGAAACAGCATTTAGTGAATGAGGTGACAGTCACACTTTAATATTCTCAAAATGTTTGTTATACAATACAACAATAAACAAGGATTAACTAATTTTGAAGACAAATTTTCCACTTTACAGCTGTTCCACAGTACGATATGAAGTGCACAGTCCTACAGTTTGGTGTCATCAATTCCTCCTCTGCATGTCATGCCACTGCTTTCCACACTATGCAGAAGTGCAATTATCCTTTCCGTAACAGAGCCTTCTGGGAATATAAGCTGATATATTAATATGTGCATGATGTGACAATGAATTTCTTCTACACATTCAAGCCAGTTCACTATTACTGCATCGACTTCATTTGTCACCGATCAGGTTTCCACAATTCTCAGCAAAGCGACTTTATCGCTAACATTCAGCATGCCTCCATAGAAATACCTTTACTTCTAGTACTTTAAGTGAACTTATTATTTTCAACTGCCTTTCACTTTAAGATCTCAGTTATACTGCAAAACAATTCTAAACAGTTGCTCATTACATGGCACAACTAGGGTTCAAGTTAACTGTGGCAACCGGGACATGTACAAAATATTTATTATTGACAATATGCAGTCAACATAAAGGGAAATGCCTAGCAACATACATAATTCCCCACTGCTATGCACAGATTTCCTTTCTACCAATTTCGTCTTCTTATGAAGTCTGTTCATTGCATTTTTACTCAGCAATTTATATAATTATTAGGCACAGCATTTAAGACTACAAGGAAAACGTGGTTCTGAAAGAATTTGAGCTGCTGCATCATTCATGGCAGCAACAGTTGTTTAAGACAAATCTGAAATCACAAAATAAATAGGTATATACTATGTTCTAATTTTATAATACTACATTACAAACAAACATGAAATGACGTAGTTGAAAATAATTGAAAATAATTACTGCACATTTATAAAATATACAAAGTTAAATTTTAAGAAAGTACTTAATACTGAAAAACATGAATAATGTGATTGGAAAGTTTTCTACTATTTTGCACCTCTGTAGCTCTCTTGCAAACAAGGATGTTTTATTTACCTTCATAGTAATAACTTGCAGATCCTTAATATACGGAGTGTTTCAAAATGACTGTATGGGTTTTAATGCTTTATAACATTTACTGAATTCAGCTTCTGATTATAAATAATACATCAAATGAAACAGCAACTCAAACAGATTTGTCTGTGTACCCGTGCTCAGAGTGAAGAGTACGGAACAACAAAGAATGACTGAAGAACGTGTTGTACAAGTGAGGGTCTTTCACGTGTAGCCCCAAGAAATTACTTTGAAAGTCTATTCGTGAATTAGCAGTTCCAGTGACGTGTGTGTGTGAAGACTTAAGGACATGCTTAAAACTACATCCATATCATTTGCAGTTATTACAAGAGCTAAATGTGACAGACTATTGTTTACTTGCCATGTAATGGTACGGTAGCAACAAGACTCCCCTAAATTGAATGTTTTATCTGCCATATCCCAGTGGAAAGTTAATGGGCCATTGTTTTTCAGTGAAGCAGCTGTAACGGGTGTTTATATCTTGAGCGTTAGAACTATGGCTGTTTCCTCAATTGGAAGAAGCTGTACCGCATAACTTTATTGGCAGCAAGATGGTGCACTGCCTTACTGGCATAACTCTGTAAGCGACTGGGTAAACGATGACGTACCGGACCACTGAATTAGTCGCAAGGGGGCCACATGACAGCTTGTTTTGCATGACCTCCACCTTTACACATGATCTCATGCCATGCAATTTTTAGCTTTGATGTACATGAAAGACAATGTGTATGTGTCTCCACTACCAGTGGATCTACCCTACTTTAGAAACAGCGTTGTTGCAACAATTACTCCAGACACACTGTTCAAGGTTTGGGAAGAACTCTTAATGACTGTGTGACAAATCGTGTTCACATTTTACACTTGTAAAAAACATAATTGTTATTCGCTGTTCATATGTAATGTCATAAGCTAAATAAATAAATAAATACTTGTAAAAAAGTGTTCGAGCTGCTCTTTCATTTGATGTATTATTTTATAACTGTAAGTTGAACATAATAAATGCAAATCTTTAAAACCTGTATATTCATTTTGAAACACACTATACTAGAAACCACCATAAAGCATCTAACTGGAAAATATTCCTAACAAGTCTCGCCTGTGTTTATATGCATGCAAACTATACAGGTTATACAGATTTTACAACTTTTTGATCTCACCAACCTGCATATTTTTTGGTACAAAACTCGCATGGTCAGTTCTATTTGTTAGTAAAATATCAAACACACACTATATATACAAGGCAATATTTATCCATCATGCACATTCTGAAGCTTCTCTGCAATGAACATATGCAAAGAAAAGTGCATAAAAACTGCTATGAATCAAAGTCAGTGCCTGACACTATGCATTATCACAATTTAAAGCAAATGTTTACAAACAGGTGACTAGCAGAAAATTTTGGTGTTCAGAATGAATTCTGATTTTTTAATAATGTGGCAAAGAGAAGAAATATTACAGAAAATAATAGAGAAACAGCCAGTTAAAAATATCAAATTACGAGATTGTCACGCACAAACAGCACAGCGTACTTCTGCATTTGGTCCGAATTCTTTCTGGCAACAAATGTGATTTTCAGATCTGCCAATTTGCTATCGATTTGGAGGATAGGTGGTGGAAAAAAGCTCCCACCCTCAAACAGTGAGCCAATTCTTCTGGTGTATATATGAGGGCAAAGGCACATGCTACATCTCCCACCCCCACCCCCTTAATTGATCATGGCTAGTGGAGTACTGAGGCACTCAAACCATAACTAAATTTGCTTCAGCTCTCTTCACTTCAATTTCCGTGGGAGCATTCTTTCCATTGCCAAACTGACTATGATATTACACACTAGTCTATTTCCTACTTCTAAATTACAAAATAACAGTTGCAACCTAAATACTAACACCCAATAGCAATTTTAGCACAGAAAAAAGTTATTGGCTCCACCAGTCAACCCTGTGTGAAAATATTGAGCATAATTCTGACAGTCTGCCATTCTGACCATCTGAAAGTACAGCTTTTAAATTTATTTGTACAATATTGATACGGAAACATCAGCCCAATGTGTTTTTAAATTCTGTCCAATAACACATTATTCTATATGGGAAATAGTAAGTAATAAGAATATGAAATATGCCAACCTCATGCACATACATGTTCAATATTATTTCAGTAATATTCTTGTACTGAAATTCTACAGCTATGTATATGCTTCAAAATCAAAGTGAAAAAACCTAAGCAACTGAAGAATTATTAATGTAGTTAATTATTTTAGATCTACAGTTTAGTCATGTCCAAACATTTGGAAAAACAGTGCATTTGCCAAATGCATTTATTCGGCACTTGTGAACTGCAAGTGTTCTCTGGCAACAGTTACAGTTTAGAAACTATGCATTTTCACACAGTGAACAAATCATTCTGCGAGTGTCGAAACAGTAATTAACAAACTTTTCTCACTTCACTGTATAGTACTTTGCACTTAGGCATAATGTGGCTGCAGTGTGGCAGAGTGAATGTAACAACTGGTAAATGCAAAAATTTGAAAGCTGTAAGTTTCAGAAAGTTATAATTATGGCCTATATTTTTGCAGGATCGACTGCTGGGTCTGATATCTCACAAGAGTGCTTTTTTTTCCTCCTTAAAATGTGAGATCAGGTTCGCTATGTTTTCTTGTTAGTTGACCAACATCCACATTATGCACAATCTAATGACATCCGTATGTTATGAAACACCGCCTTAAATCTTCAAACCCAGCAAGATGCTGACATCCAATCGACTGTCAATATATGTATCTTTTCCATGTTACTGTCATGTGGTAAAATCTGTTCTATGCAACTTTTCAGCTGTAGATATTCTAATCCTATCACTGACAGTAAAAAACTTCAAGGAAATGGCGACCACTAGTTTATCTAACATTTAATTATGTCCATTTTATATAACAGCAAGTGTTACAGCACTTGTTTTAATAACACTCAGATCCTCTGGAAAATCTCTCCAAACACAACTACTCCTGAACTCTCGAAATGGAAAGAGATTCTCCAATATGTGCTAGGCCACAGGCATCTGCTTTGTTTTCACATTAATGTGTTACTGCTCTGAAAATCATGTCAGCATATTTCAAAATTTCCCATTTTAGTAGCTGACGAGTAGACTGTCTCAAATCAAACATAGATATTTTTCTGTGTTATTAAACACTTTGCACATCATACATCTTTCAATTAAAAGTAACTGGTTCAAAGAACATCAACAAAGATTTCAGTTGCTATTTCCATTCTGTGGAGATAGAGACTTTCAATCATGAGATATTAAACATTAGATCATCATTGAAATATTGTATAGTACAAGACTAACACTGAATTTAAGAAATCACAAATATCTACACTTACAACTTGGTACAGCAGCAGCCTCAAAACGTTTCTGAATCTGATCGTAAGTAAATTTCACAAAGGCATCATACTGCTCTGATAGCTTTATGTTTAAAACACGATCGTACTCCTCACGAATTTGGCTCTCTCGCTCCTTCAGCATGCGTTCACAAATCAAACCAACCTGGAAAGTGTTGAAATATATAACGAGTATCACTGACATTGACAAAATTTATACATTTTATTATAATTTTAATACAGTAATGCTAATTTTACACCAATAATCTATTCTTAGTGTTAGTAATACTCAAATTTTAACCAGCAATTGACAGACTGTCACTAGAAGAATTATGTGAATAAATTCCCAAAACAAAAGATAAGCCACATATAAAGCCTTTTATTGCTTATGAAACTGCCAGTGCACATAATTTCAATGAATCTGCTTGCTCTAAGCATATGTGAACACAAATTTTGGGTTTAGATCACTAAGATGATTCTGTCTAACCCTGGGCCTGGTTAGTATTAAACAGTGATCTGGAAATTCAGGATACCAGAATTCTGAAGCAACAGCAACCATTTTATCTTACATTTACCTTATTTTGATTACTACTTCTATAACAGTGGCAGTCCTTCCAATACCACAAGGGTCTTTCTCTCCAAATGAACAACAGCAATTTATAAAAGTGTAGGATTAACAATGACATGGTACTGTATTAAATATTTCAACAGCCCACTACAGTTCACTTTCTTCCTGTTTACCACTGTCAACTCATCAAAACGAATGCCATGCATATGCACAATTAGGAATTATGTACATGTTTCATATGCAACTATCGGATTGGTGCACAATGATGAAAACTGATGAATTGGGCACTAATCGAAGTTGCAAGTTTTTAAAACACAAAGTGCTAATCAAAATTTACTGAAATTTAACTAAGCATGTTAACAAAAGAGTTCGTCAGTCCACTTTGGCACTCGACTATCCATATTGACAAATGTTCCTAAAATTGTAGCAAGCAGCACTGATTGGAGGCATTACATTTATCATCCATGACTGTAGTTTCATAGTTGCGTTTTCTGAGCGTACAGTTTAACTGTACCTGGCATGAATGAAATACCAAAACAAGGCTGAACTGCACAAAATGTAAAAGCAAACTTTTGATGACAATGCTAGTCCAACCAATTTTGGAACTAGAATTGAAAAAAGGACCAATAGGTTGATGATTACAGATAACTGAACTATTATCACTGAGTCCATAAGATGGCGAACATGATTCTTAGACGACAAAGACCTCTACCACTGACAAACAAAGTTACTGTATGCATCAATGAGTCACATAAGGACTAATAGCATTAAGAGGTGGTTAGCAGCAAACAAAGGGTTACCTATAATTATTTGCTATTTATGCAATACACTTTGCATTAAATACATTTGCAATAGCTGCTGCAAAGAGAAATCTTCATTCTGGGACTAACACATTCCTCTGCCATACTGCATTATGCAGCTACAACATGAAGTCACCACATTTCCTCACAGTTTGTGACTTTGCTTTACATTTATTCATTACCTTTAGCTTCAAAACTTCTCATTTCTAAATTACTGCACACAATACTGTTGTTTACTACTAAAGATCCCTAAACACTACAAATCTTTAACATCACGCATAACTTATTCAGCACAGTCAACTTACGATCAAACTGACTATGCTTTCAGCATTTCATATTCACATGTTTATCCCCAATATCTGAAGTTCTGTGTATTCATAATGTGCAATATGAAATAACAACTACAGAAAACAAAGACTGTGTTTATCTTCTGACAGAGGGTTGGTTGGTTGGTTTGGGGAAGGAGACCAGACAGCGTGGTCATCGGTCTCATCGGATTAGGGAAAGATGGGGAAGGAAGTCGGCCGTGCCCTTTCAGAGGAACCATCCCGGCATTTGCCTGGAGTGATTTAGGGAAATCACGGAAAACCTAAATCAGGATGGCCGGATGAGGGATTGAACCGTCGTCCTCCCGAATGCGAGTCCAGTGTCTAACCACTGCGCCACCTCACTCGGTCTCTGACAGAGGGCTCTAAGTCCAAAAGAACTACCATGTCATGTATTTTTTACTTGTAAGTTCCTCTTATTATTAAAGATAATCATGGTATGTATTTAAAAAGCTTACATTGCTTTCACAATTTTCTGTAAACTTCTAACTTTCTACACACATTTTCCATTATATTTTATGCACCATCAGCTTCAAAAATCAGAGTAATTTCAAAGTTATTTTTTCACTTGAAAACGCTATTAGAAACTAGACTATTAAAAATGAGAAGGGCATGATTTATTGTTGGAACCAAAAATCTGACATTCATTACTGGAAGTGACAGTGTGTAGAGGTGCGACAGATATAGAAGATGCTTCTCACTATTGCATCCTTTCACATAGCAACATAACCTTTGGTACCATTTATGTAGTGGCTTTTCCTAGTTTTTTTTCCTCCCTTTTCTGGTGTCTTCATCCCAAAAATACATAGGGTTGGCACAGTTACTATTTTGCATCGATTTGGTATGGTTAATTTTAGGGGTGGCCTAATTCCCTTCCTATCATTTCTTGTCTCCCCCCCCAAGATGGAAAAAGAGGGAAACAGCCCAAAAACCACATCCAGGCTGACTGGCGCACCAGCTATCATTAACCCACAGGACCTGCACACCTGGTCGAATCCCAGAAGTGGCCTACTGCTATCTGCATTTTTCAAGGTTTATGGTAATATTTATTTATAACATGTGCCAAAATAATTTAAGGCATGTTCTATAACATAGCTCTAAACTCTGCCCAGAGGACCTGACAGGCCCATCAGTACTGACTGACCACCATGTCATCCTCTGCCAGTACCGTCACTGCAAGTGGTATTGAGTGGCACGCAGTCGGCACACCGCATTTCTATCCATTGCCAATTTTAATGACCTGGAGCCACTACTACTGACATTACTGACTTCATCCAAATATGTTATACGCGGGGTTTAGCCAAAAATAAAAGTGACAGATGTAGGAGCTCCAGATGGCCAAACATTTAGAAAAAAAATAGCATTTTTTGCATGGGTCAGGTGAGGCATTAGCCATTTATATTAGTGTACAGAGGAGTCCAGAAAAATGTAGACACTCTTTGATAGTTACTATTTTTTGAGCAAAATGACATATTGTTGCCAATTTTGTGTGGTAACATAAGTGAAGCAGCATGCAGGTAAAAGTGGGGTAAGCTGATCAAGCATACGACGAATTCTGAAAGCTGCAAAGTGAAAGTATACATTCCAAGAGCATTGCACGCTATGAACAAGGATGACCCAGATTGAAGGATGAAAAACTGAGTGGTTTGACAACATGCTTCCCGAGAATGATCAATTTGCATTTCTGGTCTGACGAGGCGTAATGCAAACTCAACACAATTGCAAACCGCCACAACCGCATGTACTGAACCCAGGGCGATTACGATCAGACGTGATCCCCTATCACTCAAAACAGCTCCACAATTGGCACCATGCGGCTGAGGAAAAACCTCTGGCAGTACCGGGAATCGAACCCAGGTCACTCAAATGGCAGTCTGCCACACTGACCATTCACCCACGAAGATGAGCCATTATAGAACATTTGTTTTCCAATTTTAATTTTTTAAGAGGAAAAGGGTGTATAAATGTGACATGAATGTAAACATTATGCTACACTATTGGTCAATCTGTTTGCAAATCTATATTTGGCGTTCACTTTTGTTGGCTTTGCCAACTCTCAACAGAATTATAACTTTTCAATCTAATCCAGACCTCTGGCTACACTGCAAATAAGTGTCACCGCAGCCAAAATTTCAAAGGGGTTACAATATTACACTCTAGCCCATTTTTTTAAAAATATAATACAGACTTCTTTATAGCTACAAATGTTACCACTAGAGGTTTTTTTATGAGAAATACCTAATGATTTTGGCACATTAAATCTCAAAGTTCACACACTTCACTTGAAGATAGTTGAAAAATTAAGAATCTCTTCATGTTCTTTTTGCATATGTGCAGTTGTGTTAAGATAATAGCAGAAACTGGCTAAATCAGAATCACACTTAGCAACAACAACAAAGAATTCTGTAGAAAGAATTGCAAATAGCTGACAATGTAATAGATTTCAAACTGGTAGTAATATTAATATTGTAGGCAAGGCTAATTCCGAATAGCTCAACTGGTGAATCAAGGACAGACTAGTTTATGAAAACAAATAATTGACAGAACATTAACATAGTGATGCGAGTTACAGCCAAGACGTGAAACTGGAATTATTAGCACTTTAGGCAACGCATCCCCAATTTATTGCTATATACGTTCATAAAATGAACAGTAATTACCACTTAATTCAAAGGTTTCACCTCACACATTTTCTTTTTCTAGACACAAGGTGCTTCATTACTCAAGACTACCTTTTTTTTCCATCTTCACGAGAGCAACATTACACGACCTGTTCTATCCTCATATGTATGCTGTGTGTGGTGTATTCTGGTCTATTAATTTGCACTGTATTACCTTGACAAACCCTGCACCATTGTGAGATGATCCTTGGATGAATAAATACAAAGTTTTTTAGCTCAGTGTTTGCCTGACTAGACACCTACATATAGTTAGTGTATGTTAAAGTGTTAAGTGGGTAATTAATATTTCTAATGTGGTATTTTAAAGCTGTTTCAAAACCATAGCTGTACAAACTTTCATAACTGAATCTAAGGTCTATTCATGTCGTAACAAAAAACAACATCCTTTAATTTTTTTATTATACTGACTTTTCGCTGTAGCCAATTACCTCTCAACTCCACACACACTGCAAAAAGGATAGCAAGAGCGCTCAAAGACAATGTTACGCGAAGAAGAGAAGATGGAAAGGGGAGGAAATATAGTAACATACAAATTTGTTTCTCATATACAATGGTATATTTTGTGGCTTCTTGTGTCACTTCGGTTGAGCATCACTAGACTGTAAAGTGCCAAAGCTTGAACAATAATTCTGTAATTATTCTATTCCAAGTTCTCCTTAAATAACAACACTTTATTAATGAAAAATCGTGGAAAGAATCGATATGCAAAGTAGGAAATATTTTTTAATTTGTTTCATAAGTATTGAAATTGGCACTTTCAATCCCGTTATACCCTTTGGAGTAACCAAACTCAATATTCTATGATACCAAATGTTACCTCACTGAATTCACCTGGCATCAGACTCCACTATTTCAGTAATGAATTGTATTTTGAGACTTCAACTATTGCAATTTACAGATACTGGTTTATGATATACAGAAGGTTCATTCAAGCAGCTGTCACTGGGCTCATACACATGCACAGAGCTGACGTCACATTTGAGTAGTATCATCTCCAAATTCTGGTTATTCTGAGTGTGGCTGTTAGCTACTTGAGCAGCAAGTCACAAGTAGCCAGAAGCTTACTGGAAAATTTTTCTGTTGCTCTCAAACTGCAACATTTGCATGTATGAGTACCTGTCTCAGTTTTAGTCAAGGTAATCTCTCTGTGTTCCATGTTTATTGTTCTGGAGTTTCGTTTCCGAAGCTGTTGCAGTAGTCATGTTTACACTTCATAACTCACTGTTTAATTGTAATGTATTGAAACAAACTTTATATAACAATGGAAAATCCAGGATAGAATGTAATAATCTTATGAAAAGGATAATTGCTACTAACCACACAGAGGAGATTCCGAGTCATAGAAAGGCACAACAAAAAGGCTGAAAGAGAGAGACACACACACACACACACACACACACACACACACACACACACACACACACACAGAGAGAGAGAGAGAGAGAGAGAGAGAGAGAGAGAGAGTCGCTGGCTGCTGAAGCCACACTATGAGCAGCTGCACACGATGGGAGATGTGACCGTGTGCTGGCGTAAGGAGGAGGGATAGTAGGGTAGGGGTGGAGGACAGTAAAGTGGGAGCATACAGGGATGAGGTGCAGAGGGCGTAGGGCAGCCAGGAGCAGTCTGTTAGATGGAGGTAAAAAGACGGAGAGAGGTAAAAAGACCAAGGGTGCATTGCTGGAATAGAGGACTGTGTAGTGCTATAATGGAAACAGGGAAGGGACTGGAGTATGAAGACAAAGACTAACGAAGGTTGAGGCCAGGGCTGGGGGTTACAGGAACATAGGATATTTTGCAGAGAGAGTGCAATTCAGAAAAGCTGATGTTGATGGGAAGGATCTGAATGGCATAGGCTGCGAAGCAGTCACTGAAATAAAAAACATTGTGTTGGGCTGCACACTCAGCAATGGCGTGGTCCAGCTGTTTATTGGCCACTGTTTGTCGGTGGCCATTCATGCAGACAAATAGCTTTTTAGTTGTCATGCCCATGTGGACTACAGCACAGTGGTTGTAGCTTAGCTTATAGATCACATGACTGGTTTCAAAAGTAGCCCTGCCTTATGATCAGACTGGAGTAGGTGATGGAGGGAGGATGTATGGGACAAGTCTTGCCTTATGTCTATTACAGGGATACGAGCCACAAGGAAAGGGGTTGGAAGCAGGAGTTGTGTAGAGATGGATGAGGATAGTGTCTGTTCAGTGGGCGGTGGAATACCACTGTCGGAGGGATGGGAAGAATAGTGGGTAGGACATTCATCCTTTCAGGGCAAGGTGAGATGTAGTCAAAAACCTGGCGAGGAATGTGAGTCAGTTGCTCCAGTCCTGGGTGGTACTAAGTCACAAGGGGAATACTCCTCTGTGTCTGGATGTTGGGACTTTGGGAGGTGATGGATGACTGGAGAGAAGGCATGGGAGATTTGTTTTTGTGCAAGGTTGGGAGGGTAATTACGGTCTGTGAAAGCCTCAGTAAGGCCCTCACTGTAGTCTGAGAGGGATTGCTTGTCACTACAGATGCAACGGCCAAAAGTAGCTACGCTGTAAGGATGGGATTTCTTGGTACAGAATGGGTGGCAGCTGTTGAAGTGGAGGTATTGCTGGTGGTTTGTAGGTTTGATATGGAGGGAGGTACTGATGTAGCCATCTTTGAGTTGGAAGTCAACATCAAGGAAGGTGGCTTGTTGGATTGAGTAGGACCAGGTGAAGTGAATGGGGAAGAAGGTGTTGAGGTTCTGGAGGAATGTGCATATAGGGTGTCCTCACCCTCAATCCCAATCATGAAGATGTCACCAGTGAATCTGAATCAGGTGAGAGGTTTGGGATTCTGGGTGTTTAGGAAGGATTCCTCCAGATGATCCATGAATAGGGTGGCATTGGACAATGCCATGGGAGTGTCCTACAGCTGTACCCTGAATTTGTTTGTAGGTAATGCCATCAAAGGAGAATTAATTGTGGATGAGGATATAGTTGGTCATGGCAATTAGGATGGATCGAGACCATTATTCATCTAATACCTTCAGAATGGTTACTCTTCCTGCGTAACTCTCGCATGTTATTTCCTGTACTTTTCTGTGCCACATGAACACGTATATCATCCCATCAACCCTTCACTAGCCCCCACTTCTCCTCCTTGCTATTCCAGTTTACACGTACTGACTTCTCCTACCTAGTCTCATCTGCTGCCCCTTCTTCCCACTTATCCACCAACAACCCTCATTGCAATCTTTCTATTTATTTTTTTTCTTTGACCTCATTATATCTTCACACCAATTTCAGTTGGTTTTCACCTTTCACTATCATTCTACTCCCTCAGATTTCATCTTATTTCTCCCTACTCCATCTGTTTCATTCTTTCCATGATTTTTCCCACATGTTTGGATGTATTTTGCAAATTTTTCTGCATATTTCTACATTATTTACGTTACTTTTGTGTGTTTTGATCCTCCACCATGGATCCTTGTTCCTTCCATCTGCCTCAATACAGAAAAGTTTCCTTATCCTTAGCCACAACCATTCCCACATACTGTTCCTGCATTGTCGCTTGGCCATGGAATTTCCCCAAATGGTCTTACTATCAGATTACCCATCTCCAATTGTCACCCTTCCTCCCAGAATGATCATCTTTTCAGGTCCCACCAGCCATTAACCCATTGTCACCCTTCCTCCCAGAATGATCATTTTTTCAGGTCCCACCAGTCATTAACCCTCACCAACACAGTCCTACAAAACCATATCAATCACTCTTCATCTGTAAAATTCTCCTGCTATGCAACCTCAAATTCCTGGATCCCATATCACACACTGAACCTTGCCCTTCGAAACTAGAACAACATGCACAATACCACCTCAAAAACTCTCAATCCTGTTCATTCCTACTCCCACCTCCGACTACTACTACCACCCACTACCTCCACAACAATCTGCAAACCTGCCCCCCCCCCCCCCACACCCAACAAACCCTGCCTCGCAGACTACTACATTCACGTCATCCTGAAAAACTCCCTCCCACAACCATTCAGAATCCAGAATGTACACAGCCCTGAAACAGTCATAAACCGTTCCTCCAGAAGCCTTAGCCCTGCAGAACTATCTGCCCTTTCCGAAGGCCTCAACTTTTGCCACACTCCCATATTCAATCATGCAGGATTTGTTAAAGACTTTCTCCTGGTCCCTATAGTGTAAACACTCTTGCCACCAACCCTACCACTCAGACTCGACCAAAGTTCAATGTTGAACCCTGCCCCTGACTCACTTCACTCTTTCATCCAACCGTGATCCACCCCCATTGCCCCAAATCAACCCATGCTTAACCTCAAACATTGCCTCACCATCGATCCCAAAATCCCTCAGCATACACACTAACCTTACATTTGCAGAAAGAACCACAATCCAACACCAAAAAAACTGATCCCAACCTTAAAATCCTACCTCCACCACTGTTTTGAACTACCTGGCTGCTCATGTCGGGTGCGGGGTCACACATTGGTGTGGTTCATGTTGATTCTCTCAGTAGGTGGGATTATACTAGGCATGGCCTTCACCTCAACAGGAAAAGGAAGGGTAAATTGGCTGGGGAAATAGCAGGAAAGTTAAAGGTGGGAGGCACTGTCATGAGTGGTAAAATACCAGATTCAGAGAAGACCCTTTTTTAGGGTAGGGAGGACAGAAAGAAAGCAAATTTTAAGAGAGGTTAGAACTGAGACAAACCTTCAGTTTGAGAAAGAAATCAAAAAACATAATTCCAGCTTATTACATCAGCATAAACAGCCATTGGTTAAGAATTTTCAACTGTATGCAGATATTTTAACTCCACCCAATTTTAACTCAGTCAATGTGAAATGTCAGCTATCTTTATTGCATCAAAACAGTCGAGGACTGAGAAATAAAATTAATGAATTAACTATCTGCATAGATGAATTAGAGTCTTCAGACCCACCTGACATAATCTGCCTCTCTGAACATCATGTGACCACTGGTATAGAACTTTTAAGTGTTACAGGGTTTAGGTTAGCAGCTCACTTTTGTAGATCAGAAATGGAGAAAGGAGGAGTTGCCACATTCATCAGGAACTGTCATAAATTTAAGAACATAGACATTCATAAATTTTGCCTAGAACAGCATATGGAAGCATGTGCAACAGAATTAGAATTTCACAAAAAATCCTTCATAATATTAAGTGTATATCGAGCACCTGCAGGTAACTTTAATCTGTTTGTAAACCACCTTGAAGCTGTACTGGCCCACTTAACAATCAAAAACAAAGAAATAGTGGTTGCTGGTGATTTCAATGTAGATTTCCTTAAAGACTCTCCCAATAAGAACTTATTTGAGTTAGTAACACTATCATTCAACTTAATTCCCACCGTAAAGTTCCCCACTAGGATAGCGACTTACTCACAAACAGCCATTGATAATATCTTTATAGAAAAGTCCAATGAACAAAATTATATTACAAAACCAATAGTCAATGGCCTCTCAGACCATGACATGCAGTTCCTTCTGTTAAATGTTAATACTGAACAGGATATAAAATCTGTTAAATTGAGCTCAAGAGGGTAATCAGTAAGCCAAAAATTGATTATTTTAGGACACTCCTCAGAGACATTCACTGGACTGATGTTTACAGTGCTCATGGCATGAATGAAAAATATAACATTTTTGCTAATAAAGTGCTTACCTTATTCGAACACTGCTTTCCCCCAAAACTTACCAAGGTTAGAGCAAAGTCTACAAAGAAGCCATGGATTACTCAAGGAATAGGGGTATCTTGTAAAACAAAAAGAAAACTGTATCTGTCAATCCGAAACAATTCAAATGTTGATGCTATAGCACATTATAAGAAATACTGCAAAATATACGGATGTCAAAGCAAATATATTACAAGGAAAAGATAGTCATATCAGATAACGAAATATAGACAATATGGGATATAGTGAAGGAGGAGACCGGTAGAACCAGACATGAAGAGGAACAAATAGCATTAAGAGTAAATGATACATTGGTGACAGATGTGTATAGTGTTGCAGAACTTTTTAACAAACATTTTATAACTGTTACCGAAAAGATGGGGTTGTCAGGTTCGGTAGATGCTGCTATGGATTACCTTAGACCAGACATTTCAAGTAACTTCCGTAATATGAATTTGACCCTCACTACCCCAACAGAAATAATGTCCATCATAAAATCTTTAAAATCAAAAACATCTAGTGGGTATGACGAAATATCAACAAAGTTAATTAAAGAATGTGATTCTGAGCTAAGTAACATATTAAGCTATCTGTGTAACTAGTCGTTTATCAGTGGAATATTTCCTGAGTGGCTGAAATATGCTGAAGTTAAGCCACTGTTTAAGAAGGGAGATAACGAAATAGCATCAAATTTCTGTCCAATTTCCCTGTTGCCAGCATTCTCAAAAATTTTCGAAAAGTAATGTACAGTCGTCTTTATAACCATCTTATCTCAAATAACATACTGTCAAAGTCACAGTTTGGATTTCTAAAAGGTTCTGATATTGAGAAGGCTATCTACACTTACAGTGAAAATGTGCTTAATTCATTAGACAAAAAATTGCAGGCAACTGGTATATTTTGTGATCTGTCAAAGGCATTTGACTGTGTAAATCACAATATCCTTTTAAGTAAACTAGAATATTATAGTGTAACGGGAAATGCTGCAAAATGGTTCAATTCTTATATCTCTGGCAGGAAACAAAGAGTGTTATTAGGAAAGAGACATGTATCAAGCTATCAGGCATCATCCAACTGGGAACTAATTACATGTGGGGTCCCACAAGGTTCCATTTTGGGCCCCTTACTTTTTCTTGTGTATATCAATGACCTTTCATCAGTAACATTACCAGATGCCAAGTTTGTTTTGTTTGCCGAAGATACAAACATTGCAATAAATAGCAAATCAAGTGTAGTCTTAGAAAGATCAGCCAATAAAATATTTGTGGACATTAATCACTGGTTCCTAGCCAATTCTTTGTCACTAAACTTTGAAAAAACACACTACATGCAGTTCAGAACTTGTAAGGGGTGTCCTAAGAGTATATGTCTAACATGATGACAAGAAGATAGAAGTGGACAGTGTTAAATTCTTGGGATTACAGCTCGATAATAAATTCGACTGGGAGGAGCACACCACAGAACTGCTGAAGCGTCTTAACAAATCTCTGTTTGCAATGCGAATTTTGTCAGACATAGGGGATATAAAAATGAAAAAGCTGGCATACTATGCTTACTTTCATTCCATAATGTCATATGGGATTATTTTTTGGGGTAATTCATCAAGCCAAGCTAAAGTTTTACAGGCACAAAAACGTGCAGTAAGAGTTATATGTGGTGTGAACTCAAGAACATCCTGTAGGAGCCTGTTTAGGGAACTTGGGATACTAACTACTGCTACCCAATATATTTACTCCTTAATGAAATTTGTCATTAAAAATATATCACTTTTTCAAACCAACAGCTCAATTCATGGAATCAATACTAGAAATAAGAATAATCTTCACAAGGATTTAAAGTCACTTAGTCTTGTACAAAATGGTGTGCATTATTCAGGAACACACATTTTCAATAACTTGCCAGAAGCCATAAAAAGCTTAACAACCAATGAAATTCAGTTTAAGAGAAGCCTAAAGGATTTATTGGTGGCCAACTCCTTCTACTCCATTGATGAATTTCTTAGTAAAACCAACTGATTTGTATATAAGTACAACATAACTTCTGCACAATTTCAGTGCAGTAATGTGTTCATTGAAAATTTTTGTGTGTGTGTGTGTGTGTGTGTGTGTGTGTGTGTGTGTGTGTGTGTGTGTGTGTAAGTATAATCTAACTTCTGCACCATTTCAGTGCAGTAATGTGTTCATTGTAAATAAGTATTACAGTAGTTGTATTACATGTTTATTACCTTATAAATAAATAAAAAACTTTATTTTAAATTCAGTGCATTAGTATTTGTAAAATGACTTAGTGTTCATTAAAAAATGACGATCATTCCACTTGGGATCTGTGGAATGGTACATTAGCTTGTTTTAGTTGTAAATATTTGTCGTGTATTGTTGTTTTTCTGACATGTTCCACATCCTGGAGGACCTCCTCACTACAGATCAATTGGAATGAAAGTAAATCTAAATCTAATCTAAAACCTGGTGGAAAGACTACATCAGCTGTTAGATTCATCCTCCTACAAACCCTGCCACAGTGACAAATCCAGAAATGCAGCAGGATCTCTAATCTCCTCTCAAATCCTTAGACCCATCCCAGGACCACTTCTCTCTCTCTCTCTCTCTCTCTCTCTCTCTCTCTCTCTCTCTCCACCCCCTCCCTCCCTCCTACCTTCTACATGCTTCCTAAAGTCGATAAATCCAACCACCCTGGAAGCCCCATTGTGGCCGGTAACTGTGGCCCCACTGAGAGAATCTCTGCTCTCGTGGACCACCACCATCAGCCTATTACGCAACCTACGTTGCTATATAATACCAACCATTTCTACTACCAACTCTCCACAGTTCCTGTTCCTTTACCACATGGTGCCCTGATTGTGATTATTGATGTCACCTCCCTTCATACTAACATCTTAATGCGCATGGGCTTACAATTATTGAACCTACCTTTCCCAACACCCGATGAGTTCCAAACCTACAACCTCCTTCCTAATCGCCATGACCAACTATATCCTCATCCACAATTACTTCTCCTTTGAAGGGATTACCAACAAACAAATTCAGAGTACAGCATAGGACACTCACATGGCACTGTCCAATGTCACCCCATTCATGGGTTATCTAGAGGAATCCTTCCTAAACATTCAGAATCCCAAATCCCTCACCTGGTTCGGATTCACAGATGACATCTTCATAATCAAGACTAAGGACATCCTATATACCCATTCCTCCAGAATCTCAACACCTTCTTCCCATTCAATTCACATGGTCCTACTCAATCCAACAAGCCACCTTCCTTGATTTTGGCCTCCACCTCAAAGATGGCTACATTAGTATCTCCCTACAAATCAAACCTACCAAACAACAGCAGTATCTCCATTTCAACAGCTGCCACCCATTGCATACCTAGAAATACCTTCCATACAGCCTAGCTACTTGTGGTCACTGCATCTGTAGTGACAAGCAATCCCTCTAGAAATACAGGGGAGGCCTTTGCAGACTTATCTCCCATGCCTTCCCTTCACTCTCTCCAGCCACCCAACACCTGCCAAAGTCCCACTATCCAGACAAAGAGGAGCATTCCCCTTGTGAGTCAGTACCACCCAGGGCTGGAGCAACATTCTCATTCTCAACCAGGGGTTTTGACTACCTCTTTCCAGGCCCTGAAACAATGTCCTATCACTATCCTTCCCATGCTTAAACCCCCCCCCCCCCCCAACCAGTGATATTCCGCCACCCACCAACCCTACACAATATCCTTGTCCATCTCTTCAGAACTCCTGCTCCCAACCCCTTGCCTCATGGATCATATCCCTGTAATAGACATAGAGGCAATATCTGTCCCATACATCCTCTCTCCACAACCTATTCCAGCCCAGTCACAAGCATCACCCATCCCATCAAAGGCAGGGCTACCTGTGAAACAAGACATGTGATCTACGTGCTGTCTGTCCACATGAATGGCCACAGACAAACTGTTGCCAGAAACAGCTGGACCATACTTTGCTGAGCATGCCACCCCACACAATGTTCTTCATTTCAATGACTGTTTCACAGACTGTGCCGTCTGGACCCTTCTCACCAAAACGAGCTCTTCTGAACCACACTGGTGGGAACTCTGCTTGCAATACATCCTACATTCCCACAACCCTCCTAGCCTCAACTTTTGTTAGTCTTTGTCCTTGCACCCTAGTCCCTTCCCTGTTCCTAATCCAGCAATACATAGTCTTCTATCTGAACAACGAACTCTCAGCCTTTTTACCTCTCTCCTTTTTTCCGTTAACGTACCTAGCCCTCCCCTGACCTCCATCTAACCTCTCGACTGCACCTAGCTGCCGTACCCTTTCCTCCATCTCGCCCCTGTATGCTCCCACAACCACCACTCCTACCCTGTTATCCTTCCCCCTCCCTGCCCCGGTCCCCTCCTCAACCCCCACCAAGCAGCTGCATCTCCCATTATGCAGCTGATCACAGTGTGGCCTCAGCAGCCAGACTAGGGTCATGTGCAAGTGTGAGTTGCATTTGCGTGAGTATATCCTATCTCCAACAAAGGCCTTGTTGGCCGAAAGCTCATTTTCTGATTGTCTTTTGAGCCTATCTGCAACTCAGCATCTCCACTATGTGGTGAGTAGCAACTATCCTTTTCATGATATTGTTAAACTATGTATAATTTATTCTGTGTGTATGTATATCTTTATTTATTTGTATGTGTGTTTTGATTTATTTTCATTGTATTACAATGACTAATCCCATATCCCTGGACGATTAGCTGTTACGTAAGAACTTGAGGCTTGTAAATTCTGATAGTTCGACTCACGTGAAACCTTGTAATTCAGTAAGTACCATCGAAACAAAGCAAATGCTTTCATAAATAATATTTCTTGAAATAAAACAACTGTTTTATCAAATAACTGCCACATCTCAACTACATTCATGTATTTAATTTGATGCCCATAATAAGTAATGCATTCTAACAATTGTGTAATAGTTCATTCCCAGCAGAAATCCATTGTAATCTGCACTCATATTCTTACTGGTTTCTCTCAAGTAGGCCTATCTGAAGATGCACTGGTGACTTTTCTACATTGGTACCAAGGTCCTGTGATCAGTTTAGGTTTATCTGTATGTATCTGAATAGTCGCACACAAGGAAGATAACAATAACAGTTGAAAAATGTGTTCTAGCTTAGATGGTGTTAATTTGACCCAACAGTTGCAGCAGGCTGGGCTTGGCAGCTTTGTGCACTTACCTCAACTAATAACATAACAAAAAATTTGTATGTGCCTCTATGGCAACACCACACTGTTGTCACAGTTCTATACACTGCAGCCGCTTGTGCTTCGGAGTTGACAGCTGTCAACAGTGCTGCGAGCTGTCTAGGATCACCTTACGTTGTCTCTACTATAGTGCTCCATGAAGTGTGAACTTCCAGTTTGTGATGGATCATGACAAGATTATTCAACAACTTTTCAGGCTACTGTGCTCCATACCAGTACAATTAGTAGGCAGTATTTTCCACAAGATTTATACATTGACGGAAATTTGCATTATTAGGTAACTCAGTAATTAATTAACATTCACAACAATGAAATACCACAGTATGGAAACATTAATGTCAGATTCACACATCTTGTATGATGGAGGTACAGAAGTTTTCTGCTTCAACATGTAATATATAAGCTACCGCTGTCTCATGTTTAACCTTTGAGCAGTGTTCCGAAGTAGTTGTACAAGTAGCAGCACAAAGCTGCTAAAATGAATACTGCTTTGAATACAACATCCAACATTAGGCCCTGCAAAATACACACACACACACACACACACACACACACACACACACACACACACACACACACAGAGTCCAATAAGTCAACTGTATAGAAGGGTTCCATTTTTGAACTACCTGAAGTAGGTACCTCATGCTAAGAGATACTTCCTTAAACTGCATTCCTGATCTGGATAGTATAATGTAAATGCTCAAATGCAGTAACTCCATATGCCTGCTCTTAAGAAAATGCCACAGAACTACACACTGTCATGTGTTGTTCAAGTACATGCATAATTCCAAGCAGAAGTGCGATGAGGAGCATTTGAGCAAAGCAAACACTGAGCATGGGGGGTCCTGTGTCACTGTTCCTGTATATCCGCAGTAACACCCGTTTTCTGGTGCTTGACAATACCGAGGATGGGCAAAATGGTATGAATACCTGACATACACACAATATTTGTCTATTAATAAGGAGTTGGACCATCAATGGCTTTGAAATAGTTGCAATAGAGAATAGATTCTTAGAGTATGTGTGAATAGTTCTGAACAGCGTGTCCTCCCATTCTTGTACCAAAACATCCACCATTTTCTGCAACAATATTAGAAATTGACATCTGCTCCTCCCTCTCTGCTCTAAAACTCCCCATAATGGTTCAATGATGTTAAGGTCTGGCAATTGTGTTGGCCAGGGAAGATATTAGCAAATATTCTGCTGCTCCACAGTCCACACCTGGGCCTTTTCGGCTGTGTATCTGGGGACATCATCTCTGAATATGGCAATGTTTGGCAGTAATATGCTAGTCACAATACGCACTTCGTTGTCGAGATGTCAAAATATTCATTCATAGTAATCCGGCCAGCGAGGGTAACGAACAGAACAAGCTACGTACCACAGTATAGTCACCCAAATCATAACAGGATATCCCCTTACTTGACTGCAGGAAGAAGGCACACTGGACTGTAGGCTTCCTTTGAAGTTTTCTACACAAAGCCAGCTCTTTGTAGAAAACAATGATTCATTGGCCATATGACGTTCTTCCAGTCTTAACTGTTCAGATTTGATGGTTATGGCATTACTTCTTTGGCAACTTTGCGTTTGCTTCCATTATTAATGGTTTCACAATTGCAGCCCTTTCATTAACGTTAATCCTGTGAAACCCAGCTGTCCTGTTTTTGTCGACATAGTATTACTCAAGTGGGTGTTGAGTTCTGCAGTCACTTTTGCTGCGGTAGTTTTATGCTGTGTGGCCACAATATTTTTTAATGCTCACCGGTCTCTGTCAGTTAACTTCAGCTTTCCACCCACTATTACTCTTCACCAATGACATATTACCATGTTTTGTATATTGTGTCATTATTGTGGAGTCTTTTGCTTGTGAAATGCTAAAGAGTCTAACTGTTTTCACTACAGATGCTCCCACTAATCGTGCACCAATGAGTCGCCTGTTTTGAATGTAATATCACATTTCACCAACTGTTTACTTAAACTGCTGCAGAACAACGCATAAGAAACACTGAAAGATAACTTCAAAGACTTTCCAAATCAGCTGTTCTCTGCGAGCTGCATCACATTATTTACATATATGCACTGGTGGAAACTTGTGAGCAGATGTACTATATAGCACAGTGTTCGTATTTTGTTCATCCCCTGTACCTCCGGCAGCTACTTGAACAAACCTATAATTACAGAGAAAAATGATGTTTATTACTCTACATTAAAATTATCTTAAGCTCAAGAGGGTGCGCACAATGCTGCAATTAAAAGTTTTGGTTACTTACCATATGCTATGTCAGGCAGCAAAGCAAAATTTGAAAACAAACTGAAAAAGTTTCTCCTAGACAATGTCTATCCTGTACGATTTCTATTACTGTCATGTGTAAAATTTGGTGGGTACAAATTACTCACACACATCTGAATAGTTAAAAAAAATTGTGTGTGTTCGGCAAACAGCCACATTTACAAGTTTGTGACACAAATGTAAAACAATTCATTCCAAATCATCACAATTTATGGTGCAAATGATCCATAGAACAAGAAACTAACACCCCACCGCAGGAAAATAAGACCTCCCAACAAAGAGGCCTAGAGAGAATACCTGCCTTAATGATGGAATCGCGTGTTTTCTTCCACGTGATTTTTTGTAAGCAGTTCTTAACAATAATATTGTTCACATTTGATGTTGTATTACTAATAATGACAATAATAAAAAATACCTTTAAGTAATGAAAAAGTATTGTGACTGACAGAAGAAACATTGAAGTGGATAATGCCTAAAGGTAGATTTTCGAAAGTGAGATGTCAGTATTCTCACAGAGAGCAATTAACTATCATATATTAACATGACTGAAGTATGAAAGGGAAAAAATGAGCACAATTAGAAAAGAATTCACATCAACATACTGATTCAATCATTAAAAGCAACCTCTTAGTCACTCTCAGCTACAACAAATCTGCACCCAATTTTGTTTGCGTTGCTAAATTCATATATATTGCAGTACTGCAAAGGATTTAATATTTCAATAACTCCCATTCTGTCTTTTCAGTCTTGAGAAGTCTTCATGTAGGGTAATACCACAATGTTTCTTAATATGCCGAATCATCTAGCCGACTTTCTTCTACACACTTAGCTGTAGCCTCAGGACCTATCACCACAATCACAGCATATATAGCAAGACCATGTGTAAGAACATACCATACCCCGACCAACCACATTTTTCACTTTAAGATTGATACGAACACCAACTGAAATTAAGACAAACCCACACATTGTACAAAAATTTACACACAAAAAAATAAATAAAATTTGGGCATTTTGAAGATTAAACAATTTCAATTAACATGGCACATGACAATGCGGTTACATATGTGGTAAGACCTAGTACTAGCCTCATAAACGAAATGGTCTTAGTACTGCTCTAGAAAGCAAAATTATATTACTGTGTGTCAAAATATTAAGTAGCTAGAATGAGATTTTCACTCTGCAGCGAAATGTGCACTGAAACTTCCTGTCGAGAGTCGAACTCGGGACCTTTGCCTTTCGCAGGCAAGTGCTTTACCAACTGAGCTACCAACAGCTAGTGGCAGCTGAAATTCATAAAACCAAATCCATTTTAAGGCTGAAGATGGGGAATGGGCAAACCAAAGAGGCAATAATGATTTACATAGCACTTTTTGTATGAAATTCATTCATCAAATAGGTACAAAGAGTTCTTACTTGATATAGTTTTCAGGATTCCACAACATAGAGCAAATAGAGAGTGTAACATGTTCGACTGTCAGTTACATTATCAGGCAAATCAAGGTTTGGCACACACTAGCAACAAAATACACCTACCAACAGTAGAAGCATGTAAGGCCTACACCAACTTTTCTGGATTAGAAAAGGCCATAAGTTCTCTCATATGACATCGTTGTTTCCTGTCAAGTTTAACTTCACAAGAGATGTCTGATGACTAACACTAGACTCTTAAAGAAACGGTGTGGACCAAACACCAACTTATTAATACGAGTTATCAAAATATTGGTAGGATTGTTGACATACTACATTCAGTGCTCAATAATTTGACGTAGGAGACACGCCTGTATTTTGATATATGCTTTATTTTGAACGTGAAAATAAAGGGCACATTTCCTTTGCTGATCAGATGTATTTCTATGTCGGACTGACTTCCATTAAAACTTTTTGAGTGTTGTAAAGTAGACAAAAATATACAATAGAATGGCAAACACGCTTTCTACGTCTACTGGAAAACGAGGAGAAAAATTTGCAAAAGATCAGCAACTTTACCTGAATTAATACTCACAAACTAAACAAATCAGTGCCCTTCCCCTCCCAACAACAACAGTTCAGAAGATGTCTTGCAATATTTTGTTCCAAAACTCTAATACCAAAAGTAACTGTTCAATTCTTCTGTATATGTTCAGCAAGCCTAACACATTGTGGAATGTGTGAACTCTATTTCGAAAAAAACTTTGGGTAAATATGCACATACACAATAGTCATGTGACAGAAGCAATGGTACGAACAAATTCACAAACCTCTCTAAACGTAAATAAAGGTTTCTCCCGGCTGCTGGAATATGTCGTTGCAAATGATGCGGCAGACGGTGAACCTGGGGACTCCATCGCTCCATCTGATGATGATTCCTGATTTGAGCATTCATGACCCGGATAGAAGCCAAGCTGTTTTCGCCGATGAAGCCGCCGAATTTCCTCACGAATGCTTGCAGCCATTTTCTCTAATATACGAGAAAATTTTCATGAGACGTCTACATCTACAATTAATGATCACTCTAATAACCCTCAATTATTATACCAAGGCCAAGGCCGTCCTTACCCGGAGTGAGTTTTGGGCAAACCTCCCCAAAAGGAGACGGATGAAGTTCAGGCTGATTAGATGTTGATGAATTAGGTGATACACACATTGGAGCACAACGTCTACGTTTTGATGGTCTTCCGTGGTTGTGGACTGGATCGAAATCCAGCGTTCTCTTCAAAGTTGCGCAGGCCATCTTTACTCTTGGGAACTTCTACCACTTAATGCACGTCACGCCCTTCAGCACTCCAATAACAATGATATTCCTTACGTCAACAGCAAACGTTGCAGATAAAAATATCAAAGTTAGTCAGACTTATTTTTCGAAAGTCCAGCCGTTATTCGTTGCTTCCTCCCCAGGAACACGATACTCGACCTTAAATCAATATGGCGAACATTTAAATCGCTTTTGTATACAACTCCCAAGATTCTCGCCCTACCGTTTTAGAGAATAATGCACTAAGACTGCTGCGTTCTTTGAATTTTCGATACGCTGAAAATTCTTTCTTCGAAGCACAACACCAAAGACATGAGAAGTTAAAAATAATTTTAATTTTTTATATTGCGAATTTGAGTACCGGCTTGATATCGAGACGTAGTATTCACGAAAAATTTAATGACAACCAGAGTGCCAGCTGTGAGACGGCCAGGTATTGCGGACACGTTGGTGTACCGTTACGTCTAACGTCTTTGGTACGTGTGAGGCCCACAACAAACTGAGCTTAAGTGAAACTGAAAGCAGTTTATAGTAGTTTTTTTAATGGGTGGACAAAAATTTCAGTATGATGAAAGCGGTGGAACATTTTTCTACTTTTTATTGTCGTTTTTGGCGTTACTTCTCATACCAGGAACTTATTATTGGTGGCCACGTAAACGACGCGAAGGTAATGTTATTGTAAGCATGTTTTGTTTAGTAGTGCGTAACATAAAACGTTCTTCGTCTCTGAATTGACAATGAAGTCATGAATCATTTGACATTCACTTCCTACCGCAAATCAATTTGCTGTTGTCATTTCTTTGTGTAAATACCCCGGATGTGATTTAGTGGTGACTGATAATAATTGGTGACTCCAAATGTGGCTCATTTTACATTACGTTACGTCCTTTTGTTGCTCATAGCTTTAATACAAAGAACTCTTATTCTCGAAAGACGTGTGAATCCTATTTGAAAATTTTGTGCAGCAGTTTGTGGAGATCGGCCTTCACTGAACACCAATATTTGTTTTAAAGGTTTGCACATACGTCACAGCAATTTCACCCTCTACAGTCCTGTTGTAGTGCTTATGAGGCATCATGTATTATCTGCCCTCAGATATTTTGACACTATTATAACTCCATGCTTGTGCAAGCCTGATTGACGTTGTATACCCATCATACACAAAATGCACATTGGAATCAGCAGTCCAAGATACTGTGCTACGAGGGATAGTGGAATTTTTAAAAAAAATCATGAATGTATTACAATCAGCCAAAGCAATTTCCTGTTGGATAAAGGCCTCCCATTCCATATTTGGCTGTATGCATCCATGTTTCTCCTTCATGTTTTCTGATGTCGGCTACGCAGTTTCCAGTAGCTTATCGTCTTTGTCTATTGGCATGGGCCAGCTACATCCATTCACAGTTACAATCATGCCCACTTCTAGTTCATAGTCATTATAGTTTTAAAATGACGGCCGGGTGTATTTGTATTTAGACCCACACCCTCTGTCTCCATGCGCACTGAGCAAGTTTCTGAATTGTTTCACTGGAAGTGTGTTTTTCATTGCCATTATTGCCAAAATGTTCGATACCAGGCATTGGCTTTGGCGTGTGATATCATCAAAATAGCGGACAGTCATCTCATCTCTACATTCAGTATGGTGGGTATTCATGCAACGATAACAAACACGTAGCAGTAATAATGTCGTATAAAACAATATATTCAAAATCACCAAAAAATTAATATTGAAGTAATGGGTTACTCTTGTGAGAATCTGTGGTTTTGCTCTTAGTCAAACCTAACAAAAGATTTCCCCACCTCTAACACACCAAACAAATCCAAAAATTAAAAACCCACAAATCCCATACTGCATAAATCCCCCACAAACATCTCAAAATTATTTTCATCTTTAGCTAAGTCGTCACCATGATACCTTCTGTCAAAGAAACACCAGTTTTCACTAAAATACAACTATCGGCATCAATAAATCTGCTTGACCTGTGTTGATAAACAGCTAATGACAAAACGATGACTTCAGTAAAAATAGATAAACATATGAAACTAATCACATGCTGGTTGAAAAATTTGTGCAACCCGTACAGGTACAATGAAGTCCATGATACCCACCAAAGATGAATCTCTGATATCTGAAAAATAACAAGTCAGTTAGAAAATATAAAGAATGTAATTGTACCCTTTTGCCTACATAGCTAACATCTACTCAGTAATGTCCATCAACCACCAATCAAAAAAAAAAAAAAAGTTTCTCCTATCTGTCACCTATACTTAATTCCTAGAATACACTTCTCTGCAAAAAGAAAACTTATCAGTAACCGAAAGTTTGCTAACGCTCATCTTATGGTTATAAAGACACTGACAGACTTATTTAAATGAAGTAAATTATCGATTACCAGGCTAGATTTGTCAAACTATGTTCTACACCAGATGGAATCCCAACACTGTCCTCACAGCATCACCATATGAAACCATAACTGGTGCTTGCAGAGCAACCTTTACCATTTTCATTCACTTTTGACTGTGGGGACCGTTAATTTATCTGTCAAAATAGTATATTTTTTGCAGATAACCGATGCCTTATGGTACATCAACCGTCACTAGGTTCGTCACATAACTATTACAACTGAATGTCAGGTATGTGGCGTCTTACTCCACAGATCAACATTCAACAAATAATATTCCTGAAATTGAAATTTGGCATCTGAGTGCCACTACTAACAACATACCTGCTGCAAAGTGCTCTCTCTTTCATACTCTACTTTTCAAATATACTGCCCATACGTGTTGTGTAATGCATAGATATGGTAAATTTTCCGTTGGAGCTTAGTTTTTACAAATTTGAATATCTGTAGTTTACCAAAAGCATTCTAGGCAGTTTTGCTGTTCTGTTTTTCTTGCTACCCACCCAGCCACCATCTGCTACCCAAAATACAAAAAAATCATGAACTGGTTCTGTGACTTCATTATTAATTAGTACTCTTTTCATTTTGTTATGTTGGTTGCACATTATATTAATCTTGATGTAATTTGTTTTCAAGTCCACTTTCAAACTTCCTCAATTAAGTTAAAGCTTCATTTGTGATTCAAGATTGTCTGCAGTAGAGATAAAGAGTGCAGTGTCATCAGTAAAATGAAGGTGTTTCAGATATATTCCAGTTTCCTTTTTTGAGTTGTAAGGATTGGAAAACTTTCTCTAGGACTGCTGAAAATAATTTTACTGGCATACACCCCTTGCTTAACCCATTTCAATTTCTGTCCCTACCACCATACCCTGCATTCAGTTGTAAAATGTGTGGCAGAGAGTACTTCCAGCTGTTACTAGGGCTTCTTCCTATTCCATTCATGTATAGAGCTTGGGAAAGATGTTCATTAATCTAATCAGAAAGCATTCCAAGATTTTATGTCAATTATGTTTTAAGGATATTGGACGATAATTTCGTGAATCACTTCTACTGCCCTTCTGGTAGACAGGTTCGTTCTTCCAACTACTTTGCGTGTTTTATTGTTAGAGGAAACTGCAGTATACTACAGTTAAAAGTGGGTCTAACTCACCACAAATTTGGTATAGAATCTGATAGATATTCCATAAGACCCTGAAACTTTCTTCAGTTTTAGTGATTTCAGCTATTTCTCAACACCACTGACACTAATAACAGTATCACTCATTTTTGCAGTGAGTTATAAAGTAACATTTGAAAATGGAGCTCAGCCTTTCTGTTTTTGCTTTGCTATCCTCCCTTGCAATTCCTGTCATGTCCTCAAGTCTATGGACATTAAAATTTTGACACCACTATTGGCCATTATACTGACTAGGACTTAGGCCTATTTGGATTTCCTTAGAGATAATCTTCTGCTATTTTTGTTCGTTGAAGGCTTGACAGCCAAATGCATTTCATTCAGCATCTCTCTGTCTATAACACTACATTTTGTTTTGTGCATGTTATGCAGTAGTATTTGTTTCTTTAAAAGTTTCTTTATAGTGACTGTATGGCATGGAGAGACCCTCCAGTCATAACTGGTTCTCACAAACAATCTCACATGCAGCTTCACTTTCTATCTTGTTTCATTTGAGTTTCTTATCTACTGTGACAAATACACCACTTCCATTTCCTCTTAGTTTATCCATTCATTGTTAAATTTTCCCTAAAACTCTTACTGATATGAATTTCATGTTTTAACCAGCTTTTTGTATCTTGGTATTCTGTGATATCCACTGCTTTTTTAGGAACACTACAATCTTTGGCACTTTGTTGTGAATGATTCTGTAGTTAATCACAAGGGTGTTAATGCTCTCAGTTGTTGAGGGGCATTTCTTTGGATCTTACACTGCTACTTCAGGGTCTTGTTACCTGGACTGGATAGTGTGTCACATGATCTAAAGAAAAAAAAAAAAAAAACTCCTATGTGCACCCCTCACACAGCACCTGGATAGCAGGCTTTGGTGTGTAATGCAATCCTATCCCTTTAGGGAGGCCCTACAGTTCTTTACCCTATGACTCAACTCTATAATGTTGCAATCTAGTCTCATAACTTCATGTCTTTCATTCAACTCAAAACAAGGAGGCTCTAATAGGTCAGGAACAATGTTGCAGATTATGAGGTTTGTTGGAACACTGCAAGAAATACTGGTCTTTTCAATCTCCTCTGTCAGTAATTGGAATGATACATGTATGACCTCATAGCTTAGATGACAGGCATCATTTGTTGCACTGTGTGCCACATTTTGCAGTTAGTTAAACCTAGTTCCCATAACAGTTACCAAAACAGCCTCATCAACATGTTGGTGCCATTATTCTCAGATCAATGGAAGCGTCCGATTCCACCCGTCGGCTTTGACCCGTCACGTAAGGCTGTTGTGGTGTGTGACCTTACGACGGCATGGTGTTTAGTTTGTGAGAGTAGTGTGTTTGTAGGTGTCATTTTGATGTGATCGGTGGTGTTCTATGGTGGTGTGTTTATGTGTTGTATGTTAGGTGATGTTTTTGGTTTAGTTTGCTTGTGTGGCGTGTTTATGGGTAACGTATTGTTGCAGTCAGTGGTTCTCTCTGCTGGTGTGTTTATGGGTAGCGTGTTATGTGGCATATGGGGTTCATTCGCGTGGTAGCATTGCACATATGTAGTATTGGTGGTGAGTGTGCTTTCAGCGGAATATTTTTCAGTGGGTTAACGATTTTGGTTTTGTTATGTTGACGTTATTGTAATTTTTTTCTGTTCGTTGTGTGTGAATTTTGGTAAATTGATTTGTATGGATATGACTGACAAGGTCAACAGTTTTCGGTTTTTGGTGATGATGGGGGACAGTGCGTTGTCTCTAATAAAATTTCTTCAGCTATTCGGCCTGTTGCCTGAAGTCCTGAAGTGTTCCGTATGTCGTGAAGAAATGAGCCTTACTAAAGTTCCGGCATCTCGGACCAGGGACAGCTGTATGTAGAGATGTCGTAAGGATAACTTACGGCACTTGATTAGGTGAGGATCCTGGTTCGAGAAGTCTACGTTGGGCATGCGAGAAATTGTGTTAATGACGTATCATGTTTCTTATAAATCCTCTCACAGTTTCTGTGTGCATGAGGTGGGTGTGAATGAGAGAACAGTGCTTGATTGGTATTCTTATTGTCGTGAGATATGTTCTGAATATATTAAGTACAGGGGTAGGTTTGGTGGGCCGGGTGTTGTTGTGGAGATTGATGAGTCGTAGTTTGGGAAGAGAGAGAATGGGAGTTGTAAGTCTTTGGTTGGTTTATGGGTGTGGGGGGGGGGGGGGTTCAGAATGTGTATTTAGGGTTTTGGAGGGCCGGACAAAAAGGAAATTAGTGAGATTGATTGAGCATTTTATTGAAGAGGGTACCACTATAGTCTCAGATGTGTTGGGTCAGCAGGGGTACAATCATTTAGTGTGTGTGTGTGTGTGTGTGGTGTTTGACCTTGATGGCTGAGCTGGAGCTTTTTAGTGTTAAGTTGACTTTTTTTTTATTTTTATTTTTTTTTAAATAGTTGGTGGGGTGTTTGTGAGTTGTTTGTATTGGTGATTTGCTTTGCTGTTTACTTGTATTACTTTAGAGAAGTGTTTGATTGCACGGTGTGGATGTGGCTGTGGCTGGTTTTGTATCATTAGTTGCTGTTGACCTATATAGGTCGAGGGAAGTGTTCGATTCCAATTTTGATTTTCTAGCCTCTTCTTTCTTTTTTTTTTTTTTTTTTTTTTTTTTTTTTTTTTTTTTTTTTTTTTAGTGTGGTGAAATTTTTGAGATTTATAGTGTGGTATCGGTTGTTTCTGTTTACCTATATAGGTCAAGGGAAGTGATTCATTCCAGTGGATTTTTGTGTGTAGTGGAATTTGGGAAGGTTGTGGGGTCTTGTTATTTTAGTGTTTTTTGTTATTTGGTGTAGTGGTGTGTGTTTATATTTAGTTTGACCCCATCCAAAACCCCCAATTTCCCCTGCTTGTCCTGTTAGTTTCATTATATTTTTGGAGGAATATGTGTGTGGTGGTTTTTCGATCTATTTTTGTGTTTGTTGTCATGTTTACGTGATGACATCGTAGGAGCGGTATGGGAGTTGTTGTTAATGATCGTTTATGCCATATTGGTGATGTCATTGGTCAAAGCAGAGGGGTGCAATCGGACGCTTCCGCTATCCCTTATTCTCAGTGTGTTTGAGCTGCCAATACGTAATAGATCCATCCCCTTTTGCATTTGCCTCTGCTTTGACACTGGACACAGCATGTTTCCCAACAACTGAAGTGAATCTCACTTGATCAACTTCAGTTTCAGTGGAAGACGGCAGCTTGAGCTTTTTGGTAAGGGGTATACATATAACAGACTTGAGCTGTACTTGGTCCCCATCTCCCCTCTACATGATACCTTGCCTTACCACTGCCACGCCACCCAAGTAGGGTGTCCATTTCATTTTCACTGAAAAAGGGGACATTTAAAATAAATTAGAGAGAAACCTGGGACAATGAAGAAAAAAACGGGGCATAAATATTGTATTGACTAAATTTAATACACATACAAGTTTACCTTTACAGCGTGCACTCAGATGATCCCAAATCACTTTCTACAATTATTCTGCCACACTATCACCGTACTTTTCACTTTTATGTACTTTATCAAGAAGTGCATTTTCGTTTGAAATTGTATCATAAAAGTCAGTAAACGATACACCATTAAAGTGTGTTTTGACAATGAGCAAGGCCCTCACTGTTCCAACTTTCATTCCCTTTTTTTCATCTGACCACAAAGAGTTCACAAAAAGAAAACACACTTTCCACAGCAGCATTTGACCCAGGAATTGCCAGACAAAACTCCACCAAATGAATAATGTTTCTCATGTTAATGTTATTACTTTTGAAATAAGCAAATATTTTACACCACATTGCACTAACACTTTCTTTGTCTCCTTCACTTTTTATGTAGTTCTGTGCACCACATGAAAATTCATCGAACACTTCGTCTTCATCAACAGTAAAATTTGGTACAGTACTTTTAACAAAAACACAACAGTTCTGAATATCCTTCCACTGTAGCTGCTCTTTTTCAGTATTAACGCTGTCAAATGCTTTAAAAGGTGTGAGAAATTGTAAACACCATTCTGTAATATACTCAATGCAAGAGTCATAGAAGATGTCAGCATAAATATGAAATTGTTCTACAGTAATTTCACTCTCTTCTTCCAGCCTTCTTAGAGTCTCATGTACAAAGGATGTGAGAAATCTTTCAGATTTTTCTACACTGTAATTTTCCCAATAATTTGTTTATTTCTTGATAAACTTCCACTATAGTGATTTCTTGTTTCTCAATACATTTAATTGTTGTGGAGAAAGGTTTTAGCTGGCTAACAAGAAAATGTAGAAGAACAATAGACACAGGGTTATCAAAGAATTGTTTAAGGATAAAAGGACACTTATCAAGGGAAATGAAATATGATTTCAAAGCAGGAAATATCTCTGCAATTCTTTCCAATGCTGGTAGCAGAAATAGCCACCTTGTCTTGCTGTGCCCAAGTACAGTTTTGTATTCAGTTACAGTAAACTTACAGAATGACTTCAGAGATTCAACCTTCACTGTATATATTCGGAAATGCTGGTAGATTTTGTTTACAATTAATTGGCAGTCGATGGGTAGGCAATCTGAGCCAGTTTGTAAGGATTTGTGCACCACATGTGTTGAACAGCCAACACCTACTATATTATTCACTGTGTTCTGTTGCAGTTTATAGAACAAATTGTTTTTCCCTTTCCTCTGCTTACCACCAAAATTGGTGTTTGTGTTGTCTGCAGAAACTGCAATCACCTTTCCCTCAAGATCATATTTCTTTAAAACCTCCAGCACATAATTCTGAAGTAAATCTGAAGTTTCTCCAGCTAAATTAACCAATTCGAGCATTTCACCGTGATGCCATTTTCAGGGTGAAAATACCTGATAAAAGAGGAACCAACTTCAAATCCAGATGATTCGAGGTATCAATCATTACAGAAATTAATTAAGCACTTTTCAGTTCATTTAAAACCTGCTGAGGTGCATACGGTGCAATAACATTTGAAATGATTGCATTACATTTTGTGTGTTCACATGTGAATTTAGGATTGAAAAGTTTTTTAACAACTGCTGTAGTACAGTCCATTGACTTAAAGCTATGGTTATGCATTGCACTGTGGTATGGAAACGTAGCTTCTTGTGCTGCCAACTGGCTATCCATTTCTGTTACTGATTTTAAGTTCACATAGTAGTCACTTACGCATTTATTTGCTCTTTTCGTTTGATCACTCATGCGATGTTTCTTCGTCTTAATGTGATTCACAATGTCAGATCTTCCACCATGACCAATAGCAAATTTTGATCTGCACAGTGTACATTCTACCGTTTCTCTACTACCAGTGATAAAAGGAAACTCGCTTTTTATATTGCTGTTAAAATTACACTTTCGTTTTGGCATAATGAAACAGTGATTGCACAGTGCAAAACATTAACAGTGTGGTGATGAAAGCCAGAGAGCAAGTATCAGTGGTATAGAGTATCTCTGGACCGAAAGGACACATTCAGTGGATCGATTTAGAAGAGAAGAATCTTCGTTGTTATTCGTAACCTATAGTGCATTTAAAATTACTTGCGATTTTTGACAGTTCGGTACGTGTTTGGGTTCAAATGGCTCTGAGTGCTATGGGACTTATACATGTTTAGAGTATGCTGAAAGTCATCACACACTTCCTAGTGTAAATAATTGCGCAGTTAATAGCGAGTCAAACGACCAGTAGCGTAAAATACTCTAGCCAAGCGGAATCATAAAAAAACAGGACATATGAGCGTCCCCAAAAAAACTTTCGGGACAGCGGGACATTTTGGTAAAAAACAGGACTGTCCCTGGAAAAACGGGAGGAATGGACACCCTACACCCAAGTCAAGTGTGCAAGTAATGATAGACACAGTACTTCATGTAGAAGAGACAGAATCCACCAGAGAGGATAGTACGTGAGGTACCTGTGGTACCTCTGCTACTTGACTCTCAGTAGTCCTCCCAGCACACCCATTCACAATTGCTTGATGGTAGTCAGGATGATTTTGAGCTGCTTACAAACGCCAACTATCTCTACCTGTGTTTGAGAACAGCATTCACAGTAGGTGGGATTGTGGTTAGTGCAATGTTTTACAGGAGACTGTCCTCGATTTAGCAAATAAAAATACAAATTTATTAACGTGTGGTGTACTGTCACAGGAGTGTAACATGCATTGCAGGCTGTTGGGCTCTTTAACTGGAGGAGAAATCCATGCATCAGGGAAGTTTGTCCAATATGGAGGCATGTTAATATCACTTCATTCCATCTCTGTGACTGGAAGGATATGTCCCACAGTTAGATTGTTCATTTCACTAACCATAGTTTATCTGTCGCTTCCACTGACACTTTCTGTCTGTGATGCAGGATCCATTTTTTTGTTAGGAAAGGTTGTAAAGGGGCATTATGTTGAGTAACTATGAAAATTGCACAAGTGTCCTTGGCTGCTGCATATGCCTGAATTGCCACATGTCCTACCACCCAGCGGAATGCTACCTCATGGAGGATGTGCTGGGATTGCTCTCTCTTCTTGATATGTACATTGCGTAGTTTGCAGTGGAATCGTATAAAAAGGGGAATTTCATATCTCAAAAACGTCTCATCTGTTCTACAGCCATAAAGTCTACCTGTACCATTACATTGCATAAAGTGAATTCATTTGCTAACCATACATTGAGGACACAGTCAGGATAAACTACAGTGTAACTTAGACCCAGCATTGTAGTTTGAGACGCTGATTTAAATTATTATGAAAAATATTTTTAAAATGTAATCTGGAGGTCTCACTATCTTGTGTGTGTTGATTGTGAAATAATACTGGGCCTGGACAGCAGCCACGGTGGATGATGAATCCAACCCTGGGTGGGAAACAACTGATTCTTTATCCACATCTAGATCTGTGTGCTCTGCTTTCACATTGATTTCAAACAACTGTCACTTGTAGATAATTTGTTGAAGCCAATTCCATGGACAGCTGCACGTGCTGGCAGAACACTGGTAGTGTCTGCGGGTCAACCAGAAACAATAAGCGTGGCCCCTGAGGAGTTCCCATGGGTTGGATGGTTAGGACTCATCAGCCTCTTGTGGATACTAGGCCTGGAGCTGGTTATTCAGACACTTGTGTCTGGCCTAATCCCCTCATTGTGTAGGGCACATAAGATCCTTAAACCTGAAGGTCCTGCTGATCCAAGTGCGTGGCTTTTTTTTATAGAATTGGAGTCAGTACATTCTGTCAGCTCATCTGATCTGTGGCTGAGACACATTAAAGTGTTCAGCACTTTGAGAGACTGTGCTTTCGTGTCTGTCTAGTCTGGTAGTTCCAAGGGCTTTTCTGGAAAACTAGGCCCAGAAGCTGCACCAAATCCCTGACACATGAAATGATCATGGTGGTGAACTACATAGTGCTGTGAATGGATGAAATCTAAGCACATTGTTTTATATGTCAAGAACTTAAATTTTGTATACACTGAAGAGCCAAAGAAACTGGTACACCTGCCTAATATTGTTATAGGTCCCATGAGCATGCAAAAGTGCTGCAACACGACATGGTATGGACTCAACTAATGTCTGAAATAGTGCTTGAGGGTGTTGACACTATGAATCCTGCAGTGCTGTCCATAAATCTGTAAGAGTACGAGGGGGTGGAGATCTCTTCTGAACAGCACATCACAAAACATTCCAGGTATGCTCAATAATATTCATGTCTGGGGAGTTTGGTGGCCAGCGGAACTGTTTTAAACTCAGGAGAGTGCTCCCGGAGCCACTCTGTAGCAATTATGGACATGCGGGGTGTCGCATTGCCCAACTGGAATTGCCCAAGTCCATTGGAATGCGCAATGCACATGAATGGATGCTGGTAATCGGACATGATGCTTACATATGTGTCACCTACCGGAGCATAACTTAATCATAGGTAACACTTGGTTCAAGAATCATGAAAGAAGGTTGTATACCTGGAAGAATCCTGGAGATACTAAAAGGTATCAGATAGATTACATGATGGTAAGACAGAGATTTAGGAACCAGGTTTTAAATTGTAAGACATTTCCAGGGGAAGATGTGGATTCTGACCACAATCTGTTGGTTATGAACTGCAGATTGAAACTGAAGAAACTGCGAAAAGGCGGGAATTTAAGGGGATGGAACCTGGATAAACTGAAAGAACCAGAGGTTGTACAGAGTTTCAGGGAGAGCATAAGGGAACAATTGACAGGAATGGGGGAAAGAAATACAGTAGAAGAAGAATGGGTAGCTCTGAGGGATGAAGTAGTGAAATCAGCAGACGATCAAGTAGGTGAAAAGACGACGGCTAATAGAAATCCTTGGGTAACAGAAGAAATATTGAATTTAATTGATGAAAGGAGAAAATATAAAAATGCAGTAAATGAAGCAGGCAAAAAGGAATACAAACGTCTCAAAAATGAGATCGACAGGAAGTGCAAAATGGCTAAGCAGGGATGGCTAGAGGACAAATGTAAGGATGTAGAGGCTTATCTCACTAGGGGCAAGATAGATACTGCCTACAGGAAAATTAAAGAGACCTTTGGAGATAAGAGAACGACTTGTATGAATATCAAGAGCTCAGATGGAAACCCAGTTCTAAGCAAAGAAGGGAAAGCAGAAAGGTGGAAGGAGTATATAGAGGGTCTATACAAGGGCGATGTACTTGAGGACAATATTATGGAAATGGAAGAGGATGTAGATGAAGATGAAATGGGAGATACGATACTGCGTGAAGAGTTTGACAGAGCACTGAAAGACATGAGTCGAAACAAGGCCCCGGGAGTAGACAACATTCCATTGGAACTACTGACGATCTTGGGAGAGCCAGTCCTGACAAAACTCTACCATCTGGTGAGCAAGATGTATGAAACAGGTGAAATACCCTCAGACTTCAAGATGAATATAATAATTCCAATCCCAAAGAAAGCAGGTGTTGACAGATGTGAAAATTACCGAACTATCAGTTTAATAAGTCACAACTGCAAAATACTAACGCGAATTCTTTACAGACGAATGGAAAAACTGGTAGAAGCGGACCTCGGGGAAGATCAGTTTGGATTCCGTAGAAACGTTGGAACACGTGAGGCAATACTTATCTTAGAAGAAAGATTAAGAAAAGGCAAACCTACGTTTCTAGCATTTGTAGGCTTAGAGAAAGCTTTTGACAATGTTGACTGGAATACTCTCTTTCACATTCTAAAGGTGGCAGGGGTAAAATACAGGGAGCGAAAAGCTATTTACAATTTGTACAGAAACCAGATGGCAGTTATAAGAGTCGAGGGGCATGAAAGGGAAGCAGTGGTTGGGAAAGGAGTGAGACAGGGTTGTAGCCTCTCCCCAATGTTATTCAATCTGTATATTGAGCAAGCAGTAGGGGAAGTAAAGGAAAGGTTCGGAGTAGGCATTAAAATTCATGGAGAAGAAGTAAAAACTTTGAGGTTCGCCGATGACATTGTAATTCTGTCAGAGACAGCAAAGGACTTGGAAGAGCAGTTGAACGGAATGGACAGTGTCTTGAAAGGAGGATATAAGATGAACATCAACAAAAGCAAAACGAGGATAATGGAATGTAGTCAAATTAAATCGGGCGATGCTGAGGGGATTAGATTAGGAAATGAGACACTTAAAGTAGTAAAGGAGTTTTGCTATTTAGGGAGTAAAATAACTGATGATGGTCGAAGTAGAGAGGATATAAAATGTAGACTGGCAATGGCAAGGAAATCGTTTCTGAAGAAGAGAAATTTGTTAACATCGAGTATTGATTTAAGTGTCAGGAAGTCGTTTCTGAAAGTATTTGTATGGAGTGTAGCCATGTATGGAAGTCTAACATGGACGATAACTAGTTTGGACAAGAAGAGAATAGAAGCTTTCGAAATGTGGTGCTACAGAAGAATGCTGAAGATAAGGTGGGTAGATCACGTAACTAATGAGGAAGTATTGAATAGGATTGGGGAGAAGAGAATTTTGTGGCACAACTTGATTAGAAGAAGGGATCGGTTGGTAGGACATGTTTTGAGGCATCAAGGGATCACAAATTTAGCATTGGAGGGCAGCGTGGAGGGTAAAAATTGTAGAGGGAGACTAAGAGATGAATACACTAAGCAGATTCAGAAGGATGTAGGTTGCAGTAGGTACTGGGAGATGAAGAAGCTTGCACAGGATAGAGTAGCATGGAGAGCTGCATCAAAGCAGTCTCAGGAGTGAAGACCACAACAACAACAACAACAACAACAACAACAACCGGAGTTGTATCTAGACATACCAGGACTCTCATATCCTTCCAACTGCACACATCGCACACCATTACAGAGCCTCCACCAGCTTGAAAAGTCCCTTGCTGACATGCAGGGTCCAAGCATTCATAAGGTTGTCTCCATACCCGTAAATGTCCATCTTCTCACTACAATTTGAAACAAGACATCCAGTCATCAAGAGTTCAATGTAGGTGTTGACATGCTCAGACGAGGTGTAAAGCTTTGTGTCATACCATCATCAAGGATACACGAGTGGACCTTCGGTTCCGGAAGCCCCTTATCGATGATGTTTCATTGAATGCTTGGCACATTGGCACTTGTTGGTGGTCCAGCACTGAGATCTGCACCAATTTGCGGGAGGATTCCACTTATCTTCAGTCATCGTTGGTCCTGCTCTTGCAGGATCTCTTCCCCGCCGCAGCAATGTCGAAGATTTTATGTTTTACTGGATTCCTGATATTCATGGTACACTCGTGAAATGGCTGTACGGGAAAACCTCACTTCATTGCTACATTGGAGATGCTGTGTCCCATTGCTCATGTGCTAACTATAACACCATGTTAAAACTCACTTATATCTTGATAACTTGCGATTGTAGTAGCAGTAACCGATCTAAGAACTGTGCCAGACACTTGTCTTATACAGGCATTGCTGACTGCAATGCCATATTCTGCCTGTTTACATGTGTCTGTATTTGAATATGCATGCCTATACCAGTTTCTGTGGTTCATGTAGTCCACTCCTCCAGTCTCTTTAGTATAAGTTGCAGCTGACATCTTGCTGTTGCTGGGTTGGGGAATAAGCCAAGTATAGAAAAATTCCACAAATAATGACATAGCTGTTGTTATTAGCAATACAGAAGAGGATAACTCTCAGCATGTTACCTTGTGGAACAAATCAGTCTCTGGTAAAACTTCCTCTGCTCTGTATCTGAAGGAACACTGTGACAGAAAGAACGGCAGAAAGGTTAGTATCATTCTCCAGAAGTCCCACAAATGGAACTATCCAAATATTTTATGCACCCAAGTGTGAGGCAAGCAAGTCTCCCCACCAACGGCAAGGTCCGTGTTTCATGCAGGGGGCCGTTTAATGACATAAATAAATATCATAATATGTAAATTTACTTTTGGTGATGGGCCCACATCATCAGTATTGTAGGCCTGCTGCAGATAGAAAAAGGTTCCTGTGAAGATTTGCCTGCATAGGCAGACTACAACGATTTGAGTAGCCGTGTTTTTTGAAATGATCCTTTCCATATGGATTACAAACAGCTTGATGCCAAATGAGTATTTCTGCAGAGCACAGATTGCATGTAAATGCAGGAACACTGTCAATGTTTCCAGAATGAGTTTTTCACTCTGCAGTGGAGTGTGCACTGATATGAAACTTCCTGGCAGATTAAAACTCTGTGCTGGACCAAGACTCAAACTCAGGAACTTTACCTTTTGCATGTAAGTGCTCTAGCAACTGTTATCAATTAGTAAAGCACTCGAAGGCGAAGGTCCCAAGTTTAAATCTTGGTCACTGTCAGTGTTTGCTTGAGGCATAGAAAAGATTGCATGGATTGTTGAGTAATGGTTCATAAGCAATGCGTGAATTACATGTGCAGTGCATCCCACTTCCTGAATGGGTAGCTCAAATTAATATGATGGTATCCTTGTGGGAGGGATGTGTAAATACAAATGAAAGTGAACCACAGTATATTTGCCCCATCACTGATATGCAAGCAGTACAGGGACCTGAAATACATTCAAATCAGACATTAAGTTGGATTTTAAAAAAAGGGGAGGGGGTAGGCTGAAAATTGGCAGAAACATTCAGTACAGTGTTCAGATCAAATTCCCAAAAAATGCACTTTGGGGAAAATCCACCATATTGGACTTGTCGAGTTATAACCATAGTAAGCGAAACAAGCCTCCAACTGGGTTCCTTTTAGTGCCAAATTAATGGGTTTAAGCACCACTATCATCTAAAAAGATAAAACAGCTTACTGTTGTGCAGTTTTGTTTTTGTACTCAACTAGTGTTGAAAAAATAATTGATCTAAAAATTTGCAGCTTTTGATCATACATTGCTGATTTTTTTTTAAAAAAATATGAGTAATGTTGTAACATACAATGAAAACAAAATGCAGTTTAAATAATTTTCATAAAATGGGAAAAAACAGTGACAATTATACATTGTTTTTCACGAAAGTGGGCAGAATTGTTGTATGCTTGAAAGGTTCACTTACCCACTACCAACTAATGACAGGAATACGGTATATGGGAAAAAAAACTAACATTACAGTTTCTTTTATAAAAATGAAAAAAACTATGTACAGGTCTTTTTACGTTTTGTGGTTATTTATCTAAACGCATCAGTCACAGTCTTGATGTCGTCTCAGTTTCAATGGCTGCTTCACTACCCGAACCATCTGAATCCATCCTTCCACCACCAGCTTTTCTGGACTGCACAGATGGGAGTTATCCATACAACGCATTCTTCGCTCCCATAATTATCCCAGTCTCAGCCTATGGTAACGTACTGTGCCCACCCAACAGTTTCCAGCCGGCCATAGTGGCCGAGCGGTTCTAGGCGCTTCAGTCTGGAACCGTGCGACCGTTACGGTCGCAGGTTCGAATCCTGCCTCGGGCATGGATGTGTGTGATGTTCTTAGGTTAGTTAGGTTTAAGTAGTTCTAAGTTCTAGGGGACTGATGACCTCAGATGTTAAGTCCCACAGTGCTCAGAGCCAACAGTTTCCATCCCCTCTGTCCCATCATCTCCTCCTCATTCTCATCTCCCACCCTGTTTATTTGCGGCCCTCTGCCAACGCATCCGCCTGTCTTTCCCTGCTCCTCACATTTTGTTCCTTTTCTTCCCACCTCCCTGCCCCACAACCTCCTGACTCTGCACCTGTTGGCAGTCTAGTCCCTGCACATTCCACCAGACGGCATTCATCTCTCTTCCCACACGTACACTACTATCTCTTAGCCTTCCCTGACCCCTCCAGATGGCTGCTTGCATCCCACTTGATAGTTGCATTCTGGCCCGAGATGCTGAAGTTGGCAGTCATGTGTGCTTGCTGGTGTGTGTGCATGGTGTTTGTCTCTCTTTTGCTGATGAAGGCTGTGGCCGAAAGCTTTACGTAAGTCCTGTCTGCAACTTGACATGTCTTCTTTACAGTAAGTAGCAATCTGTATTTTCCTACATAGTTGATATTCCTACCTGGAGTTTCCATTACCTGATTCTGGCTTTTATTTAAAATTGACTTGCTGACTTCTAGTATAAGTCACAATACCAACATGGACAAATATTATATATGGATATTATTATTATTATTATTACTATATTGAAGCAGGAGGATTGTGTAATGATGTAAATGTAGGTACGTTGTTATTCTATGTATTGCAGATTTTGGCTATAATTATGTGTGCTGTCATGTTAGTTGCTGCATCTAGCATTTTTGGTCCCACCTTTTGCAGTTCTGAAGATGGCAACGGGGAACTGCCAAAACTGGTAATCTGTATGAAGAAATGATTTTAGCGATCTTGACAGTTAAGAAAATATTCAGTGTTCATACTGCTACACCCAACACTGACAATGTCAGAAGTGTATACAAGTACTCTTGCTAAAGTTTTGGTGTACATGTAGTTGACTGTTGCAAAATTCAAAACCTAATGCAAGGAACACAAAAGACTGGAAGTGTGAAAACAGTGGAACATTTTAAGAAAATATTACCGTTAGTCAACAAACATTGAATAGGTTTGGAGATTGTAAGAGTGAATAGGTACATTAGGCTCTTGTGTAAAAAAGAAATTCACAAGAAAATCAAGGCAGCATAAGAAATCAATCATTGATAATTTTAGCCTCAGACATGTCTGTGAAGTGAGCTGTAATGAAGATCCATAACATAATGTTGTCTCATTCTAACTTCCCTGCACCTAACATACCCCATATATTCACCTCTCCCACCTCCTGCTCGCTAGCACCATCTTCACTCTTCCTATACTCCTAACATCAAGAATAAGTGTCCAACAAAAACCAGTAAAAAGCCATCCTATTGTCTCCTCCACCCAGTAAGACCTCAACAGCTACACTTTACTGTGAGCCATCCACACACAATTCTTGCTCATGGTATAGTGCAAGTATTGGCAATGCCTGTGCTTGTATAATTGGTGGTAGCCGATTGGAAACAGGTATTTGTAAAGCGAATAACAAGCTGTAACCGGAAAATATGAAGTACTTGTGTTATTTCTACACATTTATTTTTGGCCATATATTGACCTGATGTGTTGTTGTTGTTGTTGTGGTGGTGGTGGTGGTGGTGGTGGTGGTGGTCTTCAGTCCACAACTGATCTGATACAGCTCTCCAGGCTACTCTATCCTGTGCAATCCTCTTCACCTCCGAATAACAACTGCAACCTACATCCTTCTGAATCTGCTTAGTGTATTCATCTCTTGATATCCCTCTATGATTTTTACCCTCCACACTTCCCTCAAATACATGATGCTTCAGAATGTGTCCTACCAACTGATCCCTTCTTGTAGTCAAGTTTTACTACAAATTCCTCTTCTCCTCAATTCTATTCAGTACCTCCTCATTAGTCACGTGATCTACCCATGATGATCTTCAGCATTATTCTGTAGCACCACATTTCGAAACCCTCTATTCTCTTTTTGTCTAAACTATTTAATGTCCATACATGGCTACACTCCATACAAATACTTTAAGAAAAGACTTCCTGACACGTAAATCAATATTCGATGTTAACAGATTTCTCTTCTTCAGAAATGCTCCCCTTGCCCTAGCCAGTAACACTTTATATCCTCTCTACTTCAATCAACGTAAGTTATTTTGCTCCCCAAATCGCAAAACTCGTTGACTACTTTTAAGTTTCTAATTTCTTTATCTAATTCCCTCAGCATCACCTGATTTAATTCGACTACATTGCATTATCCTCGTTTTGCTTCTGTTGATGTTCATCTTATATCCTCCTTTCTCAACACTGTCCACCCCGCTCAACTGCTCTTCCATGTCCTTTGCTGTCTCTGACAGAATTACAATGTCATCGGCAAACCTCAAAGTTTTTATTTCTTCTCCAAGGATATTAATTTTTAGTCCAAATTTTTCTTTTGTTTCCTGTTCTGCTTGCTCAATATACAGATTGAATAACATCGAGGATAGGCTACAACTCTGTCTCACTCCCTTCTCAACCACTGTTTCGCTGTCGTACCCATCAACTCTCATAACTGCCATCTGCTTTCTGTACAAATTATAAATAGGGTTTCGCTCTTTGTATTTTACACCTACCATCTTCAGGATTTGAATGAGAGTGTTCTAGTCAGCATTGTGAAAAGCTCTTTCTAAGTCTACAAATGCTAGAAACATAGGTTTGCCTTTCCTTAACCTATCTTCTGAGATAAGTTGTGGGGCCAGTGTTGCCTCACGTGTTCCAACATTTCTACGGAATCCAAACTGATCTTCCCTGAGGTCAGCTTCTACCAGTTTTTCCATTCGTTTGTAAAGAATTTGTGTTAGTAATTTGCAACCATGACTTACTAAACTGGTAGTTCAGTAATTTTCACACCTGTCAACACCTACTTTCTTTGGAAATGGAATTATTATATTCTTCATGAAGTCTGAAGGTATTTTGTCTGTCTCATACATGTTGCTCACCAGATGGTAGAGTTTTGTCATGGCTGGCTCTCCCAAGGCTACCAGGCTATCAATAGTTCTAATGGAATGTTATCTACTCCCAGGGCCTTGTTTCGACTTAGGTCTTTCAGTGCTCTGTCAAACTCTTCACGCAGTATCATATCTCCCATTTTATCTTCATCTACGTCCTCTCCTGTTTTCATAATGTTGCCGTCAAAAGATAAACAGCTTACTGTAGTGCAGTTTTGTTTTTGTACTCAACTAGTGTTGAAAAAATAATTGGTCTAAAAATTTGCAGCTTTTGATCATACATTGCTGATTTTTTTTAAAAAAATTATTATTGTATAGACCCTTCATATATTCCTTCCATCTTTCTGCTTCCCCTTCTTTGCTTGGGACTGGTTTTCCATCAGAGCTCTTGATATTCATACAGGTGGTTCTCTTTTCTCCCAAGGTCTTTTTAATTTTCCTGTAGGCAGTATCTATCTTACCCGTTGTGATATACGCTTCTACATCCTTACATTTGTCCTCTAGCCATCCCTGCTTAGCCATTTGCACTTCCTGTCAATCTCGTTTTCAAGACGTTTGTATTTCTTTCCGCCTGCTTCATTTACTGCATTTTTTTATTTTCTCCTTTCATCAATTAAAGTCAATATATCTTCTGTTACCCAAGGATTTCTACTAGTCCTCATCTTTTTACCTGCTTAATCATCTGCTGCCTTCACCATTTCGTCTCTCAAAGCTACCCAATCGTCTTCTACTATGTTTCTTTCCCCTTGTCAACCCTTCCCTAATGCTCTCTCTGAAACTGTCTACAACTTCCGGTTCTTTCAGTTTATCCAGGACCCATGTCCTTAAAGTCTTGCCTTTTTGCAGTTTCTTCAGTTTTAATCTACAGTTCATAACCAATAAATTGTGGTCAGAGTCCACATCTGTCACTGAAAAGCCTTACAATTTAAAACTTGGTTCCTAAATCTCTGTCTTACAATTATATAATCTATCGGAAACCTTCCAGTGTCTTCAGGCCTCTTCCACGTATATTCTACCAGGCGGCTTCCTCTTTCATGCCTAACTCCAGTCGGTATTCACATACTACTTTCCTTCTCTTCCTTTTCCTACAGTTGAATTCCCCATGACTGTTAAATTTTCGCCTCCCTTAACTATCTGAATAATTTCTTTTATCGCATCATACATTTCCCCCACTCTCATCATCATCATCTGCAGAGCTGGTTGGCATATAAACTTGTGCTCCTGTGGTAGGCATGGGCTTCGTGTCTATCTTGGCCATGTTACTGTGTTCACTATACAGTTCGTAGTAGCTTTCTATCCCCCCCCCCCCTCCGGATTGTTAAACCACCTCCTGCATTACCATTTGGTTTTGTATTTATAACCCTGTTTTAGCCTGACTAGAAGTCTTGTTTCTCCTGCCACCGAACTTCACTAATTCCGTATCCATTTCCTTTTTTAAATTTTCTAACCTGTCTGCCCAGTTAATGTATCCGACATTCCATGCTCCGATCTGTAGAATGCCAGTTTTGTTTCTCCAGATAACAATGCCCTCCTGAGTAGTCCCTGCCCGGAGATCCGAATGGGGGCTATTTTACTTCCAGAATATTTCACCCAAGATGACACCATTGTCATTTAATCATACAATAAAGCAGCATGCCGTTGGGAAAAATTATGGCTGTAATTTCTCCTTGCTTTCAGCCATTTGCAGTACCAGAACAGCAAGGCCGTTTTGGTTGATGTTACAAGGCCAGATCAGACAATCGTCCTGACTGTTGCCCCTGCAACTACTGAAAAGATTGCTGCCCCTCTTCAGGAACAACACGTTTGTCTGGCCTCTCAACTGATACACCTCCGTTAGTGTTGCACCTATGGTACAGCTATCTGTATTGCTGAGGCATGCAAGCATCCCCACCAATGGCAAAGTCCGTGTTTCATGGGGGGGGGATGTTTATGACATAAATAAATATCATAATATGTAACTTTATTTTTGGTGATTGGCCCACATCAGTTATTCGCTTTGTGTAGATGGCCTTTTCTACAGGATTTGCTATTAGAGCATATTGCGTTTCTGTTATTGATATATCTAGCAATTTGTAAGGTGAAATATTACTAATGATTTATTCTAAAATGTGGAACATTGTCTTGTTGACAGACAGCTATGAATTATTTCTGTTTTATGGACAACTCTTTATTAATTTTATACTCTTGCTAAATCTCGGTGTTTCTCTTGTTGATGGGCAGTTTGACATTTTTTTTATGTTGAAGCAGTTATTACAGTATCTGTCTAAATTAAAGAAAGTTTTGTTTTGTGGTAGCCTGAGCAGAAGTAATTTCTATACAATAGCGAATTTTTGTTCCGAAGAGGGACAAATTATGTGTTTAGTGTAGACGGGCTTTTGTCAGTTTCAGCAGTTGCAATATGTTGGCATTTCTATTATGACATATATCCTAGCAATGTGTAGATTAGGTGTGAAGGAAACAGTTTGATTGTGAGTTGATGAAGCCAATGAATGTGGAACCAAAAGTAGCAGTTGTGGAGGTGATGGAGCCAAAAAATATGAAAGCAGAAAAACTGGTTGTGGTGACAGACTGATCTGCAGCATAGCCTGATGCTCAGATTAGGTTGTAAGGCAACAGTTTGAGATTTGGTGAAGCCAATGAATGTGAAAACTGAAAAACTGGGTGTGCTGGCAAACTGATTTGTAGCATAGGGTGAGGTCTATGTTGGGCTGGGGCAACAGTTTGGTTGTGAGTTGGTAAAGCCAAAAGATGTGAAAGCAGAAAAAATTGGTTTGGTGAAAGACACCTGTAGCATAGCCCAGCATCTGTGTAAGTTTGTCATCTCTCAACCTGCAAGTATTCACAGTGGTAAATAGGCAGTCATGTAAATTCTGTTAATTCCTTTCTTAAGTGCTCCACAGATTCTTCTGACCCGACCACATTGAAATGGTGTGGAGCTGTGTAATGGAGGTTATGTCATGCCAACCACAAAAATATTTACTGAAGGGTTATTTTTATCATGGATATTTTATTTTCTGGCCTGTGTTTGTGAGTCTCTAATCACCTTAGTAGGTAACCATAGATGTTGATGCTGTGTTTGGTGTTCTTATAAGTAGCCAGTGAGAAATACCAAAACCGATGACTTCAGCCTGAGAAAGTGCTCTATTTAGAGCAGATAATTTGATTTCACTTCATTTTGTTTTTAGCTGTGGCCTCAGAATGAGTTCTCTTTAGGGACCATGTCCTTATGGTACCCAGAGGCAATATAGTTGAACTGGTGTATGTCTCATGGTTTTATAGCCAATTTTAGGAAGTGCTCAAAGCATGTTGGAGATATGAGCCGTATTTCTTGTACGAAGGATACAGAATGGGGTACAGTGGATATCCAAAAAGTCTTATAATGGAGTTAGTGTCAGCATTCAAAAAGATTCATGGTTTGAGAGAGTCGAGTCTTCCAAATATTCTACAATTAACTTTTTCTAGGTGAAAAGGTGCAGAAACTTTTTTTATTACTGATGAACTGCAGTTATCCTATGAGACAGTTATATATTGGAGAAGCTTCTGCAGAGAAGTGTGTATTGAAATATTTTTCAAAGAAAGTGAGAAACTTGGTGACAACAGAGTCGTCATGGAGATCGATGAGGCTTTGCTCAGAAGAAGAAAATTTACCAGAGGTAAAAAGAGAGAGAGAGAGAGAGAGAGAGAGAGAGAGAGAGAGAGAGAGAGAGGAGGGTGTATTTTCAGAGAAATCCAAGAGTGCTTCTTCACGAGTTGTTCTCAGACTTAGTGCTCAATATTGTCAAAGATTACATCCTTTCAGGAGTGACAGTAATTTCTGACTTCTTTCGGTTGTACATATGCTTGAATAATGAAGGGTTCATAAAGTGACATTTAAATGTTCCAAAACTGGTGCACACACATATAGCGTTGAAGGCACCTGAGCTTCCATAAGGAGATCTCTTCATGGAACCAGAGAGAGCAAAAAAATTTTTATATTATTTGTTGAATGTGTGTGGCACAAAACATACAGTCAAAATAAGGATTTATTTCTGCATTTTATGAAGACTGCAGCAACATTGTATAAGCCATAGTTTGATACTTTGTTTTCAATAAAATCTTGGTGTTGTTATTTTTACATTTTCTGATTTTTCTTAGTTGTTTCTGTATTATTATTTTCTTGTAGATGAGGTCCATGTATGCAGCTACATAAAGGTTGTTTGTTTTTACGCTATACATGTTTCACATCCTTTTATTTATGAAGCGTCAGTAGTGGCCTTTAATATGTGTCATAAATAAAAAGAAGCAAAATCTATGTACAGTAAAAATAAAGTATTATTTTGTTGCTTATACAGACTACATCTGCAAGAACATAATAATGTGATAACATTTGTTTTAAATAATTTCTTAGTGCTTCCTGTGTATCCGTCTTTTTCTGTGACACTTCAATTCCATCACACTACGATACCTCTACATCTACACCTATATGTATACTCCGCAAACTACTGTGAAGGGCATGGCAGAGGTTACATCCCATTGTACCAGGTATTAGAGTTTCTTCCCATTGCACTCACATATAGATTGTGTGAAGAGTGATTGATTGAGTGCCCCTGTGCATGCTATAATTAACTTAATCTTATCATGATCCCCATGTGGACAATATGTAGGGGTTTCTAGTGTTCCTATGGTCATTTAAAGCTACTTCTTAAAACTTTGTAAGTAGGCTTTCTCAGGTTAGCTTACATCTATTTTCAAGAACTTGCCAGTTCAGTTTTTTCAGCATCTTTGTGACACTCTTTCACGGCTTAGACAACCTGTTTGGTAAGGGTTCCACACACTTGACAGTATTCTAGAACGGGTCGCGTGAGTGGTTTATAAACAATCTTCTTTGTACACTAAATGCATTTCCCTAGTATTCTACTGATAAACCAAAGTCTGCCACCTGCTTTACCCACACATGAGCCTGTGTGATCATTCTATTTTATGTCCCCACAGTGTGTTGCACCCAGGCTTCTGTATGAGTTGCCCAATTTCATCTGTGACATTTTGATACTTTAGTCATAGGATAGTATGTTTTTTTCATTTAATGAAGTGCACAATTTTACATTTCTGGACATTTAAAGCAAATTTCCAGTCTTTGCACCACTTTGAAAAAATACTATGCTAAATGGTGTTATGTTAAAATGTAATATTTATTTCTCCCGTGATTGGAACTAAAACATCGTTGTTATTGGGTTCACAAACTGGGTATTCCACCATATTAGCTTTCCACATGACTCACAGCAAGCATTACTAACAAACACTTCCTGGTAAGATTGCCTATGGCCCCCTTGTAAAGTTCTTCTAGCCTCACCTTTTTACTCCAACCTCTTTTATGATGTGTGCATCTGCGCATTCTGAAAACGCACGCAACAAAGAAATAAGGACTCTTGGCTCCAGCAGTCTCTGCAGAAGGAAAGTTGTCTTTTACACAGGGAAATATGACCCTAAAACCTTCCCTTCACTGGCTATGTCAGGGGAAGAACATAAGGCTAAGGCACAAGCAGAAAAATACTCCTCTCCCCCCCCCCCCCCCACCCCCCAAAAAAATACTTAGTTAATACAAGGGCTGATGGGAATTCCTTCTTGGTCACAGAGCCCTTATTAACTGTGGAGAACTTAGAAGACAAGTTTGGGATAGTGGCAGCCATCTCTGAAATAAAAAGTGGGTCAATTTTGATCAAAGCAGTACCCCCTGCCTAGTCATAAGTGCTGCTCACTTGTACCAAGCAGGGTGACGTACTGGTGACTGTCACTCCCCGTTATAGTCTAATTATGGTTCGGGGTGTCATTTTCCATCATGACCAGCTCTTGCAATCTGATGATGAACTATGTGCCTACTTTGAGCGACGGGGTGTACACGTTGTCCTTGTTTACATAGGGGTTGATACTAGTGCCTTCATATTGGCCTTTGAGAGTGATTCTTTGCCTGAGAAGATCAAGATGATGGTATACCAATTTAGTGGTCAATTGACACCATGTGAAACTGTGTCCCCCCCCCCCCTCTTCCTTCACGCACACACACACACACACACACACACACACACACACACACACACACACACACACACACACACAGTGCTTCAAGTGTTTGAAAGGGTATTCTGGTACATGTCTTCACATCACAATGCTAGCCCCATCTGTAGAGGATGTGGATGAGCAATGCATGCGAACACACCTTGTGCCCCTGCCCCCCATCTGCGATCTGTGTCACCTGTGTAAAGCACCATTCTGCTGCTCACCAGGTTGCACTGTTTTCTAGAGAGACAGGAAAATACAAGAATAGAAGACTCAAGAAGAACTAACTTATGAAAAGGCCAAGAAAAAGTGTGAGCTCTTGCAGGCAACATGTAAAACAACCTAATATGCTACAGTTACGATGATGTTGCCTCCTTTGGAGACGGTACTCCCGCCCGTTTCACCTTTTACACCGGTCCCTCAGGGCCACTCAACCATGCATGCCCCAATGGTTGGAGGCTCCCCTCTTACTGCTTACTCCCATATCTACTACGGGATCGATGACTTCCTGCCCAGCAGAGACATTGGTTCCCACCTCCCAGCTGGAGACAAATCAGCTTCCTTTGGCTTCTCTTTCCAGGAAGGGGTTCCTTGGGGGGACACTTCTTTCCAAGGTTTCCGCTGTCTCCAACTGGACACCAGCCAGTGGCTGAAGGAGCCACAGGCTGCAGGTCACATGGCTTCATGATCATCATCTTTACCTGAAACTGATTCATAGAAGCCCTTGCAATCATCAAATTTGTCTAAGGAGAGGAAAGACAAGAAAAAGTCTTCCAAGAAGGACAATCCGGTGGCCCTTGCACCATTACAATCCAGCTGTTCCACTCCTGTGGCCAAGATATAGGTTGCACCAGTGTGTGGTTTGCACAACTCAGTGGAACCCAGAAAAAATATATACCATAATCCCCCAACCAGTGCCAGCAGGCGACCTTAGGGCACAACCTGCCTCCTTTGTCCCTTCATGGCCTCACAGCACATCGAACAACATTATTCTCCACTGAAATTGTAACAACATTATTCTCCACTGAAATTGTAGCAATTTTTTTCCACCACCTGGCTGAGCTACAACATCTTTTAAGCACTTCCCATGCCTTCTGCATAGCCCAGGAGACTTGGTTTCCAACAAAGTGAACCCTGTCCCCTCATGGATACCTATGACAGAGTTTGCAAATATGTACTAGACAAGTTATACAGCAAACTTGTGCCTCTTAATACACCTTTGGAGGCCGTGGCTGTTCAGGTAAGGGCATTTCGGGATATTACCATCTGCAATGTTTACCTCCGTCGCGATGGTGAAGTGCCTTAGAACATTATGTTTGCATTGGCTTCACAGCTCCGTCCACCTTTTCTAATCCTGAGTGATTTCAGTGCCCATAACCCTTTGTTCAGTGGAACCACAATTACTGGCCATGATCTCGAGAACTGACTGGCGCAACTTGACCTTTGCCTCTTGAATTTTGGAATCCCCACACACTTCAGTGTGGCACATGGAACTTTCTTGGCCATTGCCCTTTCCATTCGCAACCCTTGTCTTTTCCCATCCATTCTTTAGAGAGTCCACAATGACCTAAGTGGTAGTGACCATTTCCCGCTCTTCCTGTTCCTCCCTCAACATCACTCCGATGGATGCCAGCCCAGATGGGATGTGAGCAGTGTTGACTGGGGTGCTTTCGCTTCTGCTCTCACCCTTGGCTCTATGTGACATGGAGATATAAGTGAGGCAGTCCAGAATACAACTACAGCTATTCTTTTGGCAACTGATCTGGTGATCCCTTATTCCTTGGGCCCATCGCGGCAGAAGACAGTACCGTGTGGTCATCAGATTTTGCAGAGGCCATTAGAGATCATAGACGGGCTGTCCAGTGCCATAAGTGGCACCTCTCGATGGATCACCTCAGAGCCTTGAAATGGCTCCCTGCCAGGTCCCCATCTAACAAAATGACAGAATCGAGAATGCTGAAAACCATATGTTTCGACCATTTGACCATGTACCTCCCCTTCACAGCTTTTGGCAAAGATCCGATGTCTCTCTGTAGACATCTGCATGTCTACACTTACCCAGATGCCATTGCTGAACATCTTGCTCTGCATTATGCTCGAGCCTTTGAGTTTGAGAATTATTAATCTGCCTTTCATGTCCTAAAACAGTGGGTGGAGCAAAAGCAATTATCTTATACTACATGCCACCTAGACACACAACACTCCATTCAGTGGGTGGGAATTTGTCTGTGTCCTAGGCGTGATACAGCCCCATGGACGGACTTCGTCTACGGCCAAATGATCAAGCACTTATCAGTGGATTGTCAATGTCATATCCTTGCAATCTTTAACCGCATATGGAGTGAGGACGAGTTCCCATTGGAGTGGTGAGAAAGTGTCATCATCCCAGTACTGAAACCAGGTAAGCACTCTCTGGAGGTGGACTATCATTGCCCAGTATGTCTCACCAATGATATGTGTGAGTTGCTTGAACACATGATGAACCGATGGCTGTGTTGGCTCCTTGAGTCTCAGGATCTCCTGGCTCTGTCCCAGGGTGGTTTTCACCTAGGCCATTCCACTACTGACAATCTCGTTAACCTGTGTCTGCCATCTGAACAGCTTTTGCTCAACGTCAACACCTTATAGCTGTCTTCTTCAACCTGCAAAAGGCTTATGACTCCACATTGTTACATCACATTCTTGCTGCCTTACATGGGTAGGGTCTTCAGGGTCTGCTCCCGATTTTTATTCAGAGCTTCCTGTCGCACTGTATGTTCCAGATTCTAGTTGCACTTCCCACAGTACCCCACATATCTAAGAGAATGGGCTCCCACAGGATTCTGTACTGAGTATCCCTCTCTTTTTAGTGACCATCAATGGTCTAACAGCAGCTGTGGGATCCTCATCATCACCCTCCTTGTATGTTGACAACTTTTGCCTCTGCAATTGTTCCTCTAATACGGGCGTCACTGAACATTGACTGCAAGGCACCATATGAAAAGCGCAGGCGTGGGCTCTAACCCATGGCTTTTGGCTTTCAACCGCCAAGACCCATGTTGTGCACTTCTGTTGAAAGTTCACCCACAACCAGAACTTTACCTTGGCGACCAACTACTAGTCTTTGATTCTCAGTTGATGTGGATTCCCCATCTTCACCAGCTTAAGCAAAAGTGCTGGCTGCTTTTAATACACGTTGCTGCCCGAGTAACACCCGCTGGGTTGCAAATCGCACTACCCTTCTGCAGCTTTGCATGATATGATCCCATCTTGATTATGGGAGTCTGACATATGGTTCAGCATCACCCTCAGTGTTGCAGATACTGGATCCAATACACCACTGCAGGGTTCGACTTGTGACAGGAGTCTTTCAAACTAGCATTGTGTACAGCTCACTGGTGGACACTCCATTGTAGATCAGGCGCCAGTGAGGGATTATCAGTTATGCTACCCACATTCACAACTCTCCTAAGCATCTGAATGCCATCTTGTCTTTCCAAACATGAAAATCCATCTCCAGCAACAGTGGCTATATAAAAGATTACAATTGCAATCCACGTCTGGTGCCCCCTCTCGGAATTCCAGTTGCTTCCTCTTCCATCTCTCCTCTGGGCCTACTCGTGTACATCTCCATGGTGCATCTCTGGGCCACAGCTTATTCCAAACTTATCACAAGGTCTGGAAGACTCTGTCCCTCCCGAGGCCCTCGGCTATCAATTTTTCTCCATCCTTGCCACATTCTGGGGTTCTGAAGTAGTCTACACTGATGGCCCAATGGTTGGTGGTCATGTATGTTTTGCTTATAATCGTGCAGGACATACTGAACTACACTCCTTGCTGTATGTCTGTAGTGTTTCATTATGGAGTTGCTAGCCATATGCCCCCTCCCCCCCATGAACCATGGACCTTGCTGTTGGTGGGGAGGCTTGTGTGCCTCAGCGATACAGATGGCCGTACCGTAGGTGCAACCACAACGGAGGGGTATCTGTTGAGAGGCCAGACAAACATGTGGTTCCTGAAGAGGGGCAGCAGCCTTTTCAGTAGTTGCAGGGGCAACAGTCTGGATGATTGACTGATCTGGCCTTGTAACATTAACCAAAACGGCCTTGCTGTGCTGGTACTGCGAACGGCTGAAAGCAAGGGGAAACTACAGCCGTAATTTCTCCCGAGGACATGCAGCTTTACTGTATGATTAAATGATGATGGCGTCCTCTTGGGTAAAATATTCCGGAGGTAAAATAGTCCCCCATTCGGATCTCCGGGCGGGGACTACTCAAGAGGACGTCGTTATCAGGAGAAAGAATACTGGCATTCTACGGATCGGAGCGTGGAATGTCAGATCCCGTAATCGGGCAGGTAGGTTAGAAAATTTAACAAGGGAAATGGAAAGGTTAAAGTTAGATATAGTGGGAATTAGTCAAGTTCGGTGGCAGGAGGAACAAGACTTTTGGTCAGGTGATTACAGGGTTATAAATACAAAATCAAATAGGGGTAATGCAGGAGTAGGTTTAATAATGAATAAAAAAATAGGAGTGTGGGTTAGCTACTACAAACAGCATAGTGAACGCATTATTGTGGCCAAGATAGACACAAAGCCCATGCCTACTACAGTAGTACAAGTTTATATGCCAACTAGCTCTGCAGATGATGAAGAAATTGATGAAATGTATGACGAGATAAAAGAAATTATTCAGGTAGTGAAGGGAGACGAAAATTTAATAGTCATGGGTGACTGGAATTCGTCAGTAGGAAAAGGCAGAGAAGGAAACATAGTAGGTGAATATGGATTGGGGGAAGAAATGAAAGAGGAAGCTGCCTGGTAGAATTTTGCACAGAGCATAACTTAATCATAGCTAACACTTGGTTCAAGAATCATGAAAGAAGGTTGTATACCTGGAAGAATCCTGGAGATACTAAAAGGTATCAGATAGATTACATGATGGTAAGACAGAGATTTAGGAACCAGGTTTTAAATTGTAAGACATTTCCAGGGGAAGATGTGGATTCTGACCACAATCTGTTGGTTATGAACTGCAGATTGAAACTGAAGAAACTGCGAAAAGGCGGGAATTTAAGGGGATGGAACCTGGATAAACTGAAAGAACCAGAGGTTGTACAGAGTTTCAGGGAGAGCATAAGGGAACAATTGACAGGAATGGGGGAAAGAAATACAGTAGAAGAAGAATGGGTAGCTCTGAGGGATGAAGTAGTGAAATCAGCAGACGATCAAGTAGGTGAAAAGACGAGGGCTAATAGAAATCCTTGGGTAACAGAAGAAATATTGAATTTAATTGATGAAAGGAGAAAATATAAAAATGCAGTAAATGAAGCAGGCAAAAAGGAATACAAATGTCTCAAAAATGAGATCGACAGGAAGTGCAAAATGGCTAAGCAGGGATGGCTAGAGGACAAATGTAAGAATGTAGAGGCTTATCTCACTAGGGGCAAGATAGATACTGCCTACAGGAAAATTAAAGAGACCTTTGGAGATAAGAGAACGACTTGTATGAATATCAAGAGCTCAGATGGCAACCCAGTTCTAAGCAAAGAAGGGAAGGCAGAAAGGTGGAAGGAGTATATAGAGGGTCTATACAAGGGCGATGTACTTGAGGACAATATTATGGAAATGGAAGAGGATGTAGATGAAGATGAAATGGGAGATACGATACTGCGTGAAGAGTTTGACAGAGCACTGAAAGACCTGAGTCGAAACAAGGCCCCAGGAGTAGACAACATTCCATCAGAACTACTGATGGCCTAGGGAGAGCCAGTCATGACAAAACTCTACCATCTCGTGAGCAAGATGTATGAGACAGGCGAAATACCCACAGACTTCAAGAAGAATATAATAATTCCAATCCCAAAGAAAGCAGGTGTTGACAGATGTGAAAATTACCGAACTATCAGTTTAATAAGTCACAGCTGCAAAATACTAACACGAATTCTTTACAGACGAATGGAAAAACTGGTAGAAGCGGACCTCGGGGAAGATCAGTTTGGATTCCGTAGAAATGTTGGAACACTTGAGGCAATACTGACCTTACGACTTATCTTAGAAGAAAGATTAAGAAAAGGCAAACCTACGTTTCTAGCATTTGTAGACTTAGAGAAAGCTTTTGACAACGTTAACTGGAATACTCTCTTTCAAATTCTGAAGGTGGCAGGGGTAAAATACAGGGAGCGAAAGGCTATTTACAATTTGTACAGAAACCAGATGGCAGTTATAAGAGTCGAGGGGCATGAAAGGGAAGCAGTGGTTGGGAAAGGAGTGAGACAGGGTTGTAGCCTCTCCCCAATGTTATTCAATCTGTATATTGAGCAAGCAGTAGGGGAAGTAAAGGAAAGGTTCAGAGTAGGTATTAAAATTCATGGAGAAGAAGTAAAAACTTTGAGGTTCGCCGATGACTTTGTAATTCTGTCAGAGACAGCAAAGGACTTGGAAGAGCAGTTGAACGGTATGGACAGTGTCTTGAAAGGAGGATATAAGATGAACATCAACAAAAGCAAAACGAGGATAATGGAATGTAGTCAAATTAAATCGGGCGATGCTGAGGGGATTAGATTAGGAAATGAGACACTTAAAGTAGTAAAGGAGTTTTGCTATTTAGGGAGTAAAATAACTGATGATGGTCGAAGTAGAGAGGATATAAAATGTAGACTGGCAATGGCAAGGAAATCGTTTCTGAAGAAGAGAAATTTGTTAACATCGAGTGTAGATTTAAGTGTCAGGAAGTCGTTTCTGAAAGTATTTGTATGGAGTGTAGCCATGTATGGAAGTGAAACATGGACGATAACCAGTTTAGACAAGAAGAGAATAGAAGCTTTCGAAATGTGGTGCTACAGAAGAATGCTGAAGATCAGGTGGGTAGATCACGTAACTAATGAGGAGGTATTGAATAGGATTGGGGAGAAGAGAAGTTTGTGGCACAACTTGACTAGAAGAAGGGATCGGTTGGTAGGACATGTTTTGAGGCATCAAGGGATCACAAATTTAGCATTGGACGGCAGCGTGGAGGGTAAACATCGTAGAGGGAGACCAAGAGATGAATACACTAAGCAGATTCAGAAGGATGTAGGTTGCAGTAGGTACTGGGAGATGAAGAAGCTTGCACAGGATAGAGTAGCATGGAGAGCTGCATCAAACCAGTCTCAGGACTGAAGACCACAACAACAACAACAGCCATCTCTCAAGCTCTTGAGCATATCTGTTCCTTCACCAGTCAGACTTTTCTCATCTGCAGCGACTCAAGCAGTTTCCAACCTCTCGACCAGTGTTATCCTCGCCATCCCTTGGTCATTTTTATACAGGATTCCCTGTGTGCCCTCAGACAGTGTGGATGCTTAGTGACCTCTTTCTTGACCCCGTCCCACGTTGGTATCCGGGGGTATGAACTCTCACTAATAGCCTGACCAAAGTCACTACAAGTAAACCAACTCTTGGGATTGGGATTCTGTAAACAGACCTCCGATCGTTATTACATCGTCAAGTTTTAGGAATATCAAATACAGAATGGCTCACTCTGACTTCAGCAAACAAGCCTGATAAAGGAGACTACAAATGTGTGGAGGTCCATCATGCAGGCCTCTTGCAGGGATGCTACCATCCTTTGCTGGCTCTGCATCAGCCATATTTGGCTGACACAGGGTATCTCCTCTATCGGAAGGACCCACTGCACTGTCGTTGTGGTTCCCATTTGGCTGTGTTTCACATTTTGCTGGATTGTCCCAACCTAGCGCCATGCGGTGGACTTTTAATCTCCCTGACTCGCTACCCGTGGTATTAAGAGACGATGCCACAGCGGCTGACTTAGTTTTATGTTTTATTAGTGAAGGGGGCTTTTACCACTCTCTTTAAGGGAGGGCAACTTAACCTTATCAGACCATTGAGGTGTTGGCAGAACACTCTGTTGCCTCCTCTTCCCAGAGTGGGCTGTGGATGCCTGGGCATGGTGGGCTGTCCCGGCCCTCATCCTACCTGTTCTTTTACTCTTCCTTGCCTGTTTCACATGACCTGTTAAATGAGTTCATATTTTTTCTCTCCGTGCTTCTGCAGCCTTGTCCATGTCACTAGTCTTTTCAAGGCAATTTCTGAGAGGAATACATCTGGTATGCGGTGGGGTGGGGATGTGTCCCCCCTGCATTGCACTCTGTCTTTATGGGCTTCCAGCTGCCCCCTAGAGGGGGCCTGGCTTTTTTCCTCTGTCACCCCCCCCCCCCTTTTTTTTTCTTTTTTTTTTTTTCGTTGGCCTTTCATAGACCTTTGGGGGTTTTCTTCCTCTGGGTTTTGCACGGTAGGCTATCTCTGATCTACAGTCATGTAGACGTGTTTGAAGAAAAAGGGACTAATGACCTAGTAATTTGGTCCCTTTAACCATCCATCCAACCAACCAAAGCAACAGGAAACATTACCGACCAATAAAGGAACAGGAAACAGATGTCCATCTATGAGTTGACAACATTATAAACAGTAAAATGTGCTTGCAAGTTTTACGCAGAACTATTGAAGTGTACCTCCATTTCAGAAAAAGGTTTAACACAGGACAGGTAGAACACTGACTATGAACTAAAGTGAAACATCAAATGCCTGGAAAAGCTGTTTTCATAATCTGCTCGTTAGTCAATATACGTTTGGTAGTACCAGTCTGAAGTGAATTCTTGTAATATTCTACTGAACTCTTTGATGCAATAACTAAGAAATGTAAGCAAATTCTGGAGTGGAGTTCAAATCCTTGACTGGCTGCACTTGTAGAAGTTTCCCAAATCTCTTTAACCGAATGCTCAGATAGTTCCTTCATACAATGCAGATGATTTTCTGTACTATCCTTGAACAAGCCAAACTTTTACTCTGTCACTAAGAAACTTGACTTCGACCATTCACTAAGCCTTGATCTCCCTACATTAATGATTGCTAGTGGCTTTTTCCTCTTCTGTTAAATTCTTTTCTTTAGTCTTTTTAGCAATGAGAATTTACCCAATATATTGATGGCTTAGTTCTAACTTTGCACAAAAGAAAAACGTTTTAAGGACATACGCAATCGAAAACAAATGACTAATGAAATAGTCATCAACGTTTCAAACATTAGATATTTGCCTATTGTGATACTCATGTTTTCCTTGGTGTTTCTGATGCTATTGTGGGTGTCATAAGTAGCTTTAGTGTCACTGAATGGATTATTAACCCAGGACAGTTAAGATTGGTGTTGAGGCTGCCATCACACCTTTCAATCACTGTGGTTTGGATTCAGTATTCAGTGGCAGATGTAACTGAATGGGCGAACTGGCTCTCAGTTCTGAGACAGGCAAAAGCATTCCTCTTCTAATGGTATTAAGGTTAGTAAAGCACTGTAGAGCTCAGGTCAGTGTCCAGTCTACTTTTACCTCACTGACTGCTGTTGCAGGTGATTATCATGCATAGAGGATATTTGCTCCATCCATATTTAAAGAGTAAAATGTCATCTGTGCCATTGTTCGGATGAGAAAATATATATTTTTTATATTGACAAGAGGGTAACATTTTACCTACAAAAGGGTTTTCTCACAATTGTTGGTGATAAATGGATGATGTAAGAAAATTATTAAACTTTTGCATGGGGCAGAGTGTCTTACCAATTTTGTCAGACAGAGATTCAAGTGGCTTATAGGACAGTTGATTTATCCTATTAACTGCACAATCATCCAACCACCAGCCCCATACACATTTTATTTCCTTCCAGAACTTAAAATATGTATAATCACATTGACAAAATTTGCACAGGCATTCAGGGAATGTCTATGTAACTTTTAACAATAAATTTTATAAATATCTACTCCACGTTATGAATTTTAATTACCCTAGCTTCCCAATATTAAGCAGTGGCCACTGATAACCTTACTATTTAGTATCCTGTGACACCAATCCATCCATCCTTGATGGAGGCATTTTACTCTTCAAAAGCACGCCTGCAAGCTATTGCAGCTAAAATCAGCATATAGAGAATATAAAAGATGAATGCCTGAACAGTCATTTCCCATTATTAAACCTAATTTCATGGTCAGAAATTTCAATTTGATTAATGCAGCTGCTAACTAATCAATAGATGTGTTATAATTATGTTGAGGAATGTAAGTCATTTTGTAACACATTTCCAACTAAGTTTTCAATTTTTCTTTTATGTAGTACTGTAACATCAAGTGTTGTGATCACTCATGTGAATTAGGGGTTTGCTCACTGTCTAGTCTTCAATCCAATTGTTAAGTAAAAACAGCTGTTTGCACTTGATTTGCAGCAGTGGCAGAACCCCTTATCTTATACCCAGCTAGATTTCTGGCACAGTGTTTTGAAAAAGTTTTTTAATTTTTCATGTTAAGCATTTGTTTTGAAAAGGTTTGTAATATAATACTAATTAATTAAAAAGTGTAAGTGCAACATGTTAGGCCTAGCTGAATCTTCCATCAGTTCTTGGTAGAACAACATTATAATAAATGAAAAACACTAGTTTGCTTTTGTTCTACAGTATTACCTTTGTTGTGTTATCTGGTTAACACAATAAAAGTAATATATGATGTTTATAAATGAATATTGGGGTTTTAATGCTTTATAATATTTATTACATTAAACTTACAGTTATAAATTATACGTCAAATGAAAGAGCAACTCAAACAGTTTTACCAAGAACCTTGTAAATGTTCATTGTGATCACCATTTGTCACACGGCACACATTCACTGTACCCAAGTGCTGCCCAATGACAGGGCTTGCTCTGCATGGCCTCCATGTTCACCCGACCTAACACTATGCGAATTTTTCCTTTAGGGCTTAATCAAGGATCGTGTGTACATGCCTCCGCAACCAGCAGACCTCCCTGAATTAAGAAACCGGATTGAAGCAGCTGTTGCTACAATCACTGAAGATACACTTATCAACATTTGGGAAGAACTCGGCTATATACCGTACTTGATGTGTACCGTGCGACAAATGGTGCTCACATTGAACATTTATAAGGTTCTTGGTAAAACTGTGTGAGTTGCTCTTTCATTTGACCTACCATTTATAACTGTAAGTTTAATATAATAAATATTGTAAAGCGTTAAAACCCCGATATTCATTTATAAACACACTGTAATGTAGAACAAAAGCAAACTAGCGCTTTTTATTTATTTAAGCATAACGTTTAACTATAATGTATTAGATGATTGCAGACGGCTATTGATTCATGGCAGCAGCGACACAGGTGATGGAAGAGAATACTGGATTCTGCAGAAGCTCATGACCTGGTTATCACAGCAACTTTATTGGAGAAGTGAGCCTTGTATCTTTTGATGTACTACAGTGACAGCAACATCAGCCAGATTGACTTTCTTCTTGTGTGAAATCATGATCAAAAACTAGTTACAGAGGAAGGGTTGGACACACCAGCTGGCAAATGTGATATCGTATCACCTAGGATAGGAAGTGGCATCAGCTTTTGGCAGATAGTAGACTTAGAGAACTTCTATGGCATCAGTGATAGAAAAAGGTAAATTTGTTATTGACCAAAAGAAGGCCCCAGAACACTGGTAGCAGTGCTTTGAAGCAGTCTCTGATATAGAGTTCCCACATTCACCAGTACAACAGTTGGCATCCATCATGTTGATCAACAAGCCTGAAGTTCAAGAAGCCAGAGGGAAGATGACTGGGCTGGGTGACTTTCCAGCAGTAATTTGGAGACAAAGACATTGGGAGGCGGCTGAATGGCTGACAGGTTTCCTCAATAATATCATTGAAGAGAAGAAAACATCAACTGTGTGGTCATTAAGCAGTACAGTCTCAGTTTGGAAACGAAACAGTGGTCAAGCTGAATGTTCCAACTACCAACTTGTATGTCATCTTCCACATACAATCACTATCTTAGAGTACAACATATAAGGTCTGTTAAAAAAAATTCCAGAACATTCCTAATTTTGTACAAGTGGTGTGTTGGAGGACCGAGAGGAGGTCGCCGAGTAACCCTGTAGGGGCCACACATCGACTGCTCCAGTCAATGAAAATGTAACATGTATCCATGATTGTTAAATTCTGACCGGTGATTGAGCCTTCCGTTGATAGCAGAAACTATAAACATGATAAAGATAACAATTTGTCACAGTATAACCAAATATTTGAACTTGTAAAAGGTGTGCACCAAACTGGTCCCAAAAAGTATTGATTGACAAACAAAGGGATGTGCATGTGTTCCAGTGCCTAAAACTATTGAAAATGTGTCAAAATGATCCTGATTTTTAAACTCTTATTACCACCGGTGATGATTAATGGATTTTTGGGTACGACCCAGAGACAAAAAGGCAGTATTCAGAGTGGCATGCCCGGTGTTGCCCCACCCCAAGAAGGCACATATGAGCAAGTCAAGGATCAAAACTATGCTCATTGTCTTCTTTAACATGAGGCATTTTCCATCATAAACTCATACCTACTATTGTCTTCTTTGTCGCAAGACATTTTCCACCATGAACTCAAACCTGCTGGGCCCACTGTGAACACCAGTTTCTACTTAGAAGTGCTCAAAAGACAGAAAAGTAGGGTCACGCACTGCTGAAGAGACACAGCAAATGTCTGTAATTTTGATAATGCATTCCTAAGATCCCTATCTTCAACAACCTTGTAAATTTTCTTCATATCTGTATCTGTTTCTGAGGTACAGAGGTTGAAAGTTACTCTATTTGTGAACTTAAAATACGCTTATAAAATCTGGTGTGAGGTGAAAGCTTAGTTTATAAAGAGATTTAGTATGGAGAAATTTGGTGTAAAGTGTGTGTGTTATCATCTGGGAAGCCCTTGTTGTAGTACTGAAGCACAGGCAAAAAAATTTTGCACGTAAAATCTGATCTGAGTTGTAGAATTAGTTTCACGTTATTATTTCTCATAAGAAACTATCCACGTTTTACTGATCTGTACATTTCTTTTCCTATGAGTCACATGCCCAGCTGCAGCAGGGAAAGGAAGGGAACCAGCAGAAAAGTGCTTCTGTTTGAGCACAAAAAAGGTAAATTGCTCTTGTTTGAAGTACACTGAAAAGTTGGGTACCAGCTACCTTCCACAGCATCTTTAAAAATTTTCTCAAAAATTTTTATGCTCAAAGAGAAGAAGGTAGTGGCAGTGGCAAAGAGACGGAAAAGTAATAAATACTGGAAGATTGTAGACAGTGGTTGTGTTATAGAAAGAGCGAAGGAGACAGTGGCAGTGTGAGAGAAGGAGGGGGATACAGTGGCAATGGAGCACAGTTGACAGTATCAGAACAGTGCTAGGAAAATAGTGGAGGAGACAGTGCCGGGAGTAAGTAAGAGAAAGAGAAAGTGGAAGTGAGTAAAGCCAGTGATAATGAGAGGCAAGAGTATGTGACAGTCGTAAAGAGGAAGAGAAATATGGTGACAATGAGAACAGACAACAGCAGTAAGAAGGAAGGATGAGATGTTAGCAGTAAGATGGAGAAAGAGGGAGACAGTGACAGTGAAAGGAGACAGTAGTAGCAGGACAGAACAAAGAGGACTGTGGGTGTGACACAGGAGGCAGTGACAGAGAGGCACAAAGAGATAATGACAATGAGTGAGTGGGAAAGGGCATCTGGTAGTGGATGGATATGAGCAAGTTACAGCGATCGACTAATGGGTGTGAGTGAGTTACCGTTAGGGGAGCTTTTTAAAGATGCCAAGGAAGATGGACTGAGGCAGCTGGTACTCCACTTTCCAGTCAACAGTCTGTTACATAAACAGGAACATTTTTTGTACTCCAGTAGGAGCTTTTTTCTGCTGGTGTGGTATGGTTGGGTCAGCCTGATTCTCCAGCTCTTGTCTGGCAAGTAGTGTCCAGTTAACTCCACAGAACTTTTCTAAATAACAAAGAGGAGGATGCTGCACACTGTTGATATCCCACACAGGCTTTAGAGATTTAAGTGAGATATGTGGGGGAAAAAAGGATTTAGTTGTTTGTGTAGTTTCTAGAAACTGATCTGACAAATGTCTCATTTAGTTTTTCAATCCACTGCCTGTGATGATATTATTTTAAATAAGACATGAAGCTAGGAAAGTATTGTTAATTACAGCTTACCAGTGACAATTCTCAGCCTGACATCAGTCTTGTTGATAAGATTACTTCTAGCCCTCACAGGAGCACATTGTTTGGCAACTGCTCTGCAGCTTGTGCCAGTGAGCTTTCTAGTAATGTTTTTAATTTGTATACAGTTATGTATACATGTTTCAGAGTAATACCTCTGAATTTTTTATGTGAAAACCCTTAAAGCTTTTTAATTAAAAAAACGGTATTAACATTCTACATCTTCGTTCTTCAGATCTACATATTTATTTTTGATCATAATTCCCTGGCGATGAACACATTTCTCCCAATGAGAGATCAATTTGTTGATATTACTGTAGAATGTTTGACTTCATTGATGGAGCCACAACCTCACTTCTGCTTGCACTGCTTCATCACTAACAAAGAGAAGTCCTCAAAGGTGTTCTTTAAGGTTTGGAAACAGATGAAATTTGGTGAAAATCAGATAAAGCTTACTTGGGTCTGTATGGAGGGTGACCGATGACATTGAACCCAAGGTGTCAGATTGTTGCAGATGTCACAGCGCTCGTGTACAGTCTGGCGTTGTGATGCTGAAATAGAGGATGCTCCAAGTGTGGATAAACTCTTCACATTTGAAACTCGATTACAGCATGCTGTTTCTCACACACTGACATAGGTATGTTACACACTGCCATGTTACACTCTAAAATTTGGAGCCCTCTAGTGGCAGGGGACTGCAAATATGTAGACACGAAGAAAAAAGATGTAGAATGTTAAGTACCATTTGTTTTTATCTAAAAAGCTTTAAGAGTTTTCACATAAAAAATTGGGGGACACTTTTCCGCACACCCTCATTTTAGGTAATTATTGAATGTTACGCATGGATACTTATAATGTGGGTTATGGTTTACTTGTGCTCCATACAGGTCAACATTAAGTTGTACGCATGTGAACTTTTTATTAAGGTTAAATACTGGCTGGAAAAGTTTTAACTGTTTTTAATGGCTGTTTAGCATATCCAGGTGCTCTGAGAGGTTTTCTCCTTCTTTTTTGAAAAAAAAAAAAATTGTGTTGAATTGCTAGAGTAACACAATCTGTGATGAAATTTTTCCCTCCTCCCTTACACAACTAGTTCAGACAAAATCACATCAAATCAGATGTGAAACTGGAGCTTTCAGTGACTTTTATTGCCACCACCATCATCTGGGTTAAAATTGATACCCAGGATTGTCATGCTGGTTTTTATATACAGTAAACAACAGGAATGTAACAATATTATGAAAAAGAAGGTTGCAACTCACCATACAGCGGGGATGCTGAGTCATGATAGGCACAACAAAACGACTGTCACAAATAAAGCTTTCTGCCAGTAAGGCCTTCATCAGAAATAGATCACACACGCTCTCTCTCTCTCTCTCTCTCTCTCTCTCTCTCTCTCTCTCTCTCTCTCTCACACACACACACACACACACACACACACACACAAATGCAACTCACTCACACGATTGAAGTCTCAAGCAACTGAGGCCACACTGCAAGCAGCAGCACCAGTACATGATGGCAGTGGTGACCGGGTGGGTGTAAGGAATAGGGAGCGTGCTTAGCAACAGGGTGGTCCACCTGTGTCTTAGCCACAGTTTGTTGTTGCCCATTAATGCGGACAGACAGCTTGTTGGTTGTCATGCCACATAGAATGCAGCACAGTGGTTGCAGCTTAGTTTGTAGATCACATGACTGGTTTCACAGGTAGCCCTCCCTTTGATGGGATAGGTGATGTTTGTGACTGGACTGGAACAGGTGGTGGTGGGAGGATGTATGCGACAAGTCTTGCATCTAGGTCTGTTACAGGGCCATGAGCCATGAGGTAAGGGGTTGGTAGCAGGGATTGAGTAGGGATGGGTGAGTATATTGTGTAGGCTCGGTGGACGGCAGAATATCACTGTGGGAGGAGTAGGAAGAATAGTGGGGATTTCTCTTTTCAGGGCATGATGCAAGGTGATTGAAACCCTGGTGGAGAATGTAATTAAGTTGCTCCAGTTCTGGGTGGTACTGAGTTACGAGGGGAATGCTGCTCTTTGGCCGGACAGTGGGACTTTGGGAGATGGTGGGAGACTGGAAAAATAAGGAATGTTATGTAATATAACAGTGGGGGCCGTGCAGTTTGAGTATCTGACGAAATTGTACATAATCCTCGAAATCAGTTATATATGTGACAGTCATTGAAGACAATGAAAGCTCAAGTTACATACCTAATTTGGTGTATTTAGTGTATGTTGTGTATGCCATAGACTGCTATAAACTGTGGGATCATACATAACTAGTGTGCCTGTGTGTGTTATTTAGAAAGAACTCTCTGAGACTGTAATATCATGTTTCTATATCTTACATAGTTTTTGATTGACAGATCCGGCCAAATATGAAAAGGAGTGCCATTGTGATGACTGCAAAAAGAAAAAGCTTATACTCCAGTCAAATGAACCATGGAAAGGCACAAAACAGATGCTTACGTAAGTTTTAATTTAATTCTATTTGTACTCAAATTGTATAATAAATTCTTTTTATTGATTTGTATAGGTAACCCCTGTGCACCTCTACTTGTCTCAACTGCTCGTTCATGACTTTTACTTCTCTTTATGCCATGCACACCGAAAATAAATTTTAATAGAACCTCGCATAACATTAAGCACTTCAAGAATGACCAGTTTAGTGTGGGGCAGGGTGCCCTCCAGTGTGCCGAGACAAGGGACATGATGGAAGGTGTAGCAGTTGTGCGGCATGAGGGACTCAATATCAATACAAGTGATGCAGTGTTAATAATCTAATGCCATGTCTTCTTTTAATGATGAAGGTGTTCTGGCTTTAATCAACTTAATTAATATTAACCAACAAAAGTCTAAAACATGCTTAATGGTATAATAATGTGAACAAAGGTAGTGCTTTGAAGGTGTTTAAAGAGTTAAGTATGTGTCACGCGGGAGAGGGATAGCAGGATAGGCGTGGGGGACAGTAAAGTGCTGCTTATGGTAGCATACAGGGACAGAGTAGGGCAGCTAGGTGCAGCAGGAAGGTTAGATGGGGGATGGTGAGGAGCAGAGGAGGAGAGAAGTAAAAAGACTGTGGGAGTGTTGGTGGAATAGAAGGCTGTATAGTGCTGCAGTGGGAGCAGGGAAAGAGATAGGTGGGCAAAAGAGAGTGACTAACGAAGGTTGAGCCTAGAAGGCCTACAAGAAATAGAATATATCACAGTGGGAGTTCCCACCTGCACTATTCGGAGAAGCTGGTATTGGTAGGAAGTATATAGATGGTGTAGGCTGTGAAGCAGTCATTGAACTAAAGAACGTTGTGTTGGGCAGCCTGCTCAGCAAGTGGTCTCTTGGCCACCGTTTGGTAGTGACCAGTCATGCAGATAGACAGACAGCTTGACTCTGTCTGAGAGTTTGATTCAGTAGCTCCGGTCCTGGGTGGTACTGAGTCATGAGAGGAATGCTCCTTTGTGGCTTAACGGTAGGATTCTGGGAGGTGATGGGTGACTGGAGGGAGAAGACATGGGAGATCTGTTTCTGTACAAGGTTGGGGTGGTAATTTTGGTCTGTGGCCTCATTGAGACCCTTGGTATATTTGGAGAGGGACTATTCGACACTACAAATGCACGTACTTCCAGACTCTTGAAAAATGTCTGTACAATTTCAAAGATGGCAAGGGTAGGTAAGTGCGAGAACTATCACACAGTTATCGTAACAGGTCATGCATTCAAGTTGCTGACATAAATAATTTACAGAAGAATGGAAAAGAAAGTTGAGACTCTGTAAGATGATGATCACTTGGCTTTAGGAAAGGAAAGTCACCAAAGAGACAGTCTGAAACTATACTTGATAATGTAAACAAAATTTAAGAAAAAGCAAGTCACATTCATTGGATATGCTGACCTTGAAAACACATTTCACAATGTCAAGTGACAGAAGATGTTACAAATTCTCAGAAAAATAGGTGTAAGCCAGAAGGGAAGATTAGGAGTATAAATTGTAGTATCCTAGAGGGGGGAAATAAGAATGGAAGATCAAGCAAGAATTGATCAGAGTAGAGAGGGCAGAAGACAGGGATTTAGTCTTTCCCCCTACTGCTCTACTTATAAATTAGAGAAGCAGTGATGGAAACGAAAGAAAGGTTCAGAAGTGGGATTAACATTCAAGATGAAGGGAGATCAATGATAAGATTTGCTGATGGATAGTGCTATCCTCAGTGAATGTGGGAAGTATTTTGGGATATGTTGAATAGAATGAACAGTCTAATGACAACTAAGACATACGACTCTCTTTTTAAAACATGGAGTGACAGCAATGTCCCAAGTGATACAGAGAAGAAGGAAAGAAAATGTAAACATGGCAAGTTGCGTCCCCTGTAGCATGTATAGTACATATTTTATGCTTTTAATTTTGCTACTACAACTTTTTTAAACTTCCAAAGTAATTATTTTGGCTAGCAATGTGAACGTAGCTGTAACGTTCTGCAATATGATAGTGACTTCAACACACCTTTATCACAGTACTAGTGGTATTTGTATACATATTTCAGGAAACTTGCACTATTAACCACTGACATTTTAAAAAATGTTTCTACGTCTTAAAAGAAGTGGAAATGCTTCAACACAAAAGCAGAAATATCATCAAGATTAAGAGAAAAGTATCACAATAGGACATGGGGATAAAACAGTAAAATGAAAATAAAAATTACGTACCACTTGTTATTTCTTAGGCAGGCAGTAAAATTTATCCCTAAACTGTCAAACAGCTTACTTAGTTTCTCTGTAACCACAATAATTCTTTAATTACAGGTGGTGTGTTTTACAGTACCAAAGGGCACACTTTTGGCATTAAAAGATGTTTCAGATAAGAATCTGAATTCATTTTGTGAGAGAATAAAAAATGTACGAAGTGAATCATTCAAAGGATTGCTCTTTACCAGTTCCACCTGATCCACTTCTGGTATTAGTAGGAACACCTTTCAGATGTTTTGGAATTACACCCTGTTTATACTATGCCAAGTTCCATTCATACAGTGTTTTTAAGAAATAATGTCCTCACAAACAGAAACACAGGCACAGTTCACATCATTTAACAACTCAGAAACACTTTCGCACTTCCAAATCAAATATTGAGAGTGTCTGGAAAATGTGTAGAAATGCTTGCTGTTAACTTTCCCAGTTGAACGTATGTAGTATCCAGATGAACAGCCCAGAGTATTTCAGAGTTAATTTCTTGTGTTGCATAGTCTGAAAAACACAAAGGTTCTTGATTACATTCACTAGAACAATTGTTCATAACAGATCAAATATATTTAAATAAACAGAGGGAAGTCACACAGTTTAATGCGTGATAGAATATAATACATGACATTTATACATAATTAAAATACTGCAAGTTAAATGTCTTGCCTTATTATTAAATATACACATTTCTTTCAGGAGGAGTCCTTCCAGTTTTGTGATGAAGGCTATGAAATTAAACTGTAAAAATCTTATGAAAAAATAACCAATTATAATTTACAGTAGCAAATATGATGTGATTGAACCATCTACCTTTGGTCTGCTTTCATTGGACAGTTGTGTAGGCCCCAATTAGATGGCTTTATTGACCCTCCTAGCACCTCAAGTGGTCTGAAGTTGAACTGATTAGCATGTTTCCAATTTTTCCATATGGCTTCCCCTCCTGCAGTGCACACTGCCTATTGAAAGTGCACGAAAGACTTATGAAAGTAATGAGTAGTAGCAGAAATGAGAACAGATATTACCTTAAAATCAAAACTTGGTCCCACAAAGTAGGTGAATGAAGGAATTCAGCTGCCTTGGAAGCAGAGAAACAGATAATGCACAAAAAAAAAAAAAAATATATATATATATATATATATATATATATATATATATATATATATATATAAAAATAGAGGGAAACATTCCACGTGGGAAAAATATATCTAAAAAGAAAGATGATGAAACTTACCAAACAAAAGCGCTGGCAGGTCGATAGACACACAAACAAACACAAACATACACACAAAATTCTAGCTTTCGCAACCAATGGTTGCCTCGTCAGGAAAGAGGGAAGGAGAAGGAAAGACAAAAGGATATGGGTTTTAAGGGAGAGGGTAAGGAGTCATTCCAATCCCGGGAGCGGAAAGACTTACCTTAGGGGGAAAAAAGGACAGGTATACACTCGCGCACACACACACACATATCCATCCACACATACACAGACATTTGTAAAGGCAAAGAGTTTGGGCAGAGATGTCAGTCGGGGCGGATGTACAGAGGCAAAGATGAAGTTGAAAGACAGGTGAGGTATGAGCGACGGCAAATTGAAATTAGAAATTAGCGGAGATTGAGGCCTGGCGGATAGCGAGAAGAAAGGATATGCTGAAGGGCAAGTTCCCATCTCCGGAGTTCTGACAGGTTGGTGTTAGTGGGAAGTATCCAGATAACCCGGACAGCGTAACACTGTGCCAAGATGTGCTGGCCGTGCACCAAGGCATGTTTAGCCACAGGGTGATCCTCATTACCAACAAACACTGTCTGCCTGTGTCCATTCATGCGAATGGACAGTTTGTTGCTGGTCATTCCCACATAGAACGCTTCACAGTGTAGGCAGGTCAGTTGGTAAATCACGTGGGTGCTTTCACACGTGGCTCTGCCTTTGATCGTGTACACCTTCCGGGTTACAGGACTGGAATAGGTGGTGGTGGGAGGGTGCATGGGACAGGTTTTACACCGGGGGCGGTTACAGGGGTAGGAGCCAGAGGGTAGGGAAGGTGGTTTGGGGATTTCATAGGGATGAACTAAGAGGTTGCGAAGGTTATCCCCAAACCACCTTCCCTACCCTCTGGCTCCTACCCCTGTAACCGCCCCCCGGTGTAAAACCTGTCCCATGCACCCTCCCACCACCACCTATTCCAGTCCTGTAACCCGGAAGGTGTACACGATCAAAGGCAGAGCCACGTGTGAAAGCACCCACGTGATTTACCAACTGACCTGCCTACACTGTGAAGCGTTCTATGTGGGAATGACCAGCAACAAACTGTCCATTCGCATGAATGGACACAGGCAGACAGTGTTTGTTGGTAATGAGGATCACCCTGTGGCTAAACATGCCTTGGTGCACGGCCAGCACATCTTGGCACAGTGTTACACTGTCCGGGTTATCTGGATACTTCCCACTAACACCAACCTGTCAGAACTCCGGAGATGGGAACTTGCCCTTCAGCATATCCTTTCTTCTCGCTATCCGCCAGGCCTCAATCTCCGCTAATTTCTAATTTCAATTTGCCGTCGCTCATACCTCACCTGTCTTTCAACTTCATCTTTGCCTCTGTACATCCGCCCCGACTGACATCTCTGCCCAAACTCTTTGCCTTTACAAATGTCTGTGTATGTGTGGATGGATATGTGTGTGTGTGCGAGTGTATACCTGTCCTTTTTTCCCCCTAAGGTAAGTCTTTCCGCTCCCGGGATTGGAATGACTCCTTACCCTCTCCCTTAAAACCCATATCCTTTTGTCTTTCCTTCTCCTTCCCTCTTTCCTGACGAGGCAACCATTGGTTGCGAAAGCTAGAATTTTGTGTGTATGTTTGTGTTTGTTTGTGTGTCTATCGACCTGCCAGCGCTTTTGTTTGGTAAGTTTCATCATCTTTCTTTTTAGATATATATAAATTATATATATATATATATATATTATATATAATTTTTCCCACGTGGAATGTTTCCTTCCATTATAATGATATATATATATAGTGACTTACCAAATGAAAGTGCTGGCAGGTCGACAGACACACAAACATACACACAAAATTCAAGCTTTCGCAACAAACTGTTGCCTCATCAGGGAAGAGGGAAAATAAAACCCACATCCCCCCCGATGAGGCAACAGTTTGTCGCGAAAGCCCGAATCCCGTGTGTATGTTTGTGCGTCTATCGACGTGCCAGCGCTCCCGCCCGGCAAGTCACATCATCTTTGTTTTTATATATATATATATAAAAATAGAAGGAAACATTCCACGTGGGAAAAATTATATATAAAAACAAAGATGAGGTGACTTACCGAACGAAAGCGCTGGCAGGTCGATAGACACACAAACAAACACAAACATACACACAAAATTCAAGCTTTCGCAACAAACTGTTGCCTCATCAGGAAAGAGGGAAGGAGAGGGGAAGACGAAAGGAAGTGGGTTTTAAGGGAGAGGGTAAGGAGTCATTCCAATCCCGGGAGCGGAAAGACTTACCTTAGGGGGAAAAAAGGACAGGTATTCACTCGCACACACGCACATATCCATCCACACATACAGACACAAGCAGACATATTTGGTCTTTAAATATGTCTGCTTGTGTCTGTATGTGTGTATGGATATGTGCGTGTGTGCGAGTGAATACCTGTCCTTTTTTCCCCCTAAGGTAAGTCTTTCCGCTCCCGGGATTGGAATGACTCCTTACCCTCTCCCTTAAAACCCACTTCCTTTCGTCTTCCCCTCTCCTTCCCTCTTTCCTGATGAGGCAACAGTTTGTTGCGAAAGCTTGAATTTTGTGTGTATGTTTGTGTTTGTTTGTGTGTCTATCGACCTGCCAGCACTTTCGTTCGGTAAGTCACCTCATCTTTCCACGTAGGAAAAATATATCTAAAAACAAAGATGTAGTGACCTACCAAATGAAAGCGCTGGCAGGTCGACAGACACACAAACAAACACAAACATACACACAAAATTAAAGCCTTCGCAACAAACCGCCGCCCCACCAGCAAAGAGGGAAGGAGAGGGAAAGACGAAAGGATGTGGGTTTTAAGGGAGAGGGTAAGGAGTCATTCCAATCCCGGGAGCGGAAAGACTTACCTTAGGGGGAAAAAAGAACGGGTATACACTCGCACACACACACATATCCATCCACACATATACAGACACAAGCAGACTTATTTAAAGACAAAGAGTTTGGGCAGAGATGTCAGTCGAGGCGGAAGTGCAGAGGCAAAGATGTTGTTGAATGACAGGTGAGGTATGAGTGGCGGCAACTTGAAATTAGCGGAGATTGATGCCTGGTGGATAACGGGAAGAGAGGATGTATTGAAGAGCAAGTTCCCATCTCCGGAGTTCGGATAGGTTGGTGTTAGTGGGAAGTATCCAGATAACCCGGACGGTGTAACACTGTGCCAAGATGTGCTGGCCGTGCACCAAGGCATGTTTAGCCACAGGGTGATCCTCATTACCAACAAACACTGTCTGCCTGTGTCCATTCATGCGAATGGACAGTTTGTTGCTGGTCATTCCCACATAGAATGCGTCACAGTGTAGGCAGGTCAGTTGGTAGATCACGTGGGTGCTTTCACATGTGGCTCTGCCTTTGATCGTGTACACCTTCCAGGTTACAGGACTGGAGTAGGTGGTGGTGGTGGTGGGAGGGTGCATGGGACAGGTTTTACACCGGGGGCGGTTACAAGGGTAGGAGCCAGAAGGTAGGGAAGGTGGTTTGGGGATTTCATAGGGATGAACTAACAGGTTACGAAGGTTAGGTGGACGGCGGAAAGACACTCTTGGTGGAGTGGGGAGGATTTCATGAAGGATGGATCTCATTTCAGGGCAGGATTTGAGGAAGTCGTATTCCTGCTGGAGAGCCACATTCAGAATCTGATCCAGTCCCGGAAAGTATCCTGTCACAAGTAGGGCACTTTTGTGGTTCCTCTGTGGGAGGTTCTGGGTTTGAGAGGATGAGGAAGTGGCTCTGGTTATTTGCTTCTGTACCAGGTCGGGAGGGTAGGTGCGGGATGCGAAAGCTGTTGTTAGGTTGTTGGTGTAATGCTTCAGGGATTCTGGACTGGAGCAGATTCGTTTGCCACAAAGACCTAGGCTGTAGGGAAGGGACCGTTTGATGTGGAATGGGTGGCAGCTGCACATACACACACAATTCGAGCTTTCGCAACAAACTGTTGCCTCATCAGGAAAGAGGGAAGGAGAGGGAAAGACGAAAGGAAGTGGGTTTTAAGGGAGAGGGTAAGGAGTCATTCCAATCCCGGGAGCGGAAAGACTTACCTTAGGGGGAAAAAAGGACGGGTATACACTCGCACACACACACACACACACACACACACACACACACACACACACACACATATCCATCCACACATATACAGACACAAGCAGACATGTTTAAAGACAAAGAGTTTGGGCAGAGATGTCAGTCGAGGCGGAAGTGCAGAGGCAAAGATGTTGTTGAATGTCAGGTGAGGTATGAGTGGCGGCAACTTGAAATTAGCGGAGATTGAGGCCTGGTGGATAACGGGAAGAGAGGATATATTGAAGAGCAAGTTCCCATCTCCGGAGTTCGGATAGGTTGTTTCCCTCTTGTGTGTGTGTGTGTGTGTGTGTGTGTGTGTGTGTGTGTGTGTAAGTATTTGGCCTAACATTTTATTATGACATTTATATTCCAGGAAACTTCTTATTATATCTGGATGGTTGATATTAGCACTCTTGGCATACAAAGTTTCCCAGTTTGATTATGAATATGCAAATTTTGATCCATATGAGATCCTTGGAATACCTCTGGTAAGTACTCTGACAAGTATGTTCTAGCATTGTTGTATGGATGAATTCCTGTTCCATTCCAGCATGAACTTTTTACAATTTAACTCTCATGTTTGCTGGTGTATGCACAAAGCCTCTTTTTAAAAGAGAAATAGCAGAATTAATTATTATTGGTAAGAACAGAACAAGATCTATAAGAGTGTACAGGGTTGCCACAAGTTCTGGAAATCAGGGAATTTCAAATGTGTCAGGGAAATTTGAAAAAATAAAACTGGAAAATTTTTGTTTTTTGTCCCAGTAGATGAAACTGTTTGTTAATTGAGACGTCATGCAGCATCACTGGCTGGGCGGAGTGGAGCTGAGTATGTGCACCACTTCCCTACTCCCTTATTCCTACCACTTCCCTCAGCTTACAGCTCAGTGCTGCCACCACTATTTGCCACTAGCCTAGCAGCTGCCAACAAGAGGAAGGGGGGCATGAGGTGTTGGTTATTTGGATCTGATTCTAAGAGATTGTTGACACAGCAGCCGGAGAAAGCGGTCATGTGTCAATGAGTTGTGTCTGAGTGATTGTGTGAATGTGTGAGCTCTCATTTTCTGATAAAGGCTGTGGCCAAAAATGTATTTCTGAGAGTGTGATTGTCTTTTCTATGTGCCTGCCTGCAGGTCATTGATCATCTTTACAGTGAGTTACTACCTATCCTCATTAGTATTGATTCTCAAAGTATTTGGACAAATTATCTGTTACATGGATTGATCATCACGATTTCATTTCATTAACGTAGTGTCTGTGACACACTGAATAGTTGGCCACATGAGTGGATTTCCATGACAGGCCAAAACTGCAGGCCATATCTGCGGGTACCTCTAACAGATTGGGCCTGCCGATCTGAAGCCTGTCGTTTGCCACTAATGTGCAGGCCCTGCCAATCTAATCTAGTCTCTCCAATTTGTTCACAGGCCAGGTCTGTCTGTGTGTGGCATAATGCGGCGGATTTTTGTGATTTATCCGTGGACCCAGGACAGTGGTGGTCCTCAGCAGGCCAGAGGCCATGGTGGGTGGATTGCAGTAATTGCTACTGTCTCACCACGAGTACATTGTACAGCGCTATGTTTTATAGACATTTTATTTATTGTAGATCATTTTGGCACTTCGAAAGTAGTTTATATATTAGAAAGTATGGACGATAATAAGAAGAAAATTGTGGCAGTCGCTGGCGGTTTGTACACTGTGTACTCATATACTTCTCAAAAGAAAAGTCACACAATACCTGTAAAATAATAGACATAACACTGTGGATAATGTCTGACAATAACGAACATAGTAGAATCATTATTTTACTGGTAGTCACCTATAGTGTTGGTTTACACAACTCTTCCCTGCCTTATACACTTCTTTCAAGAGGCCTACTTTTTTCTGAGGTTATTTCTGAAAACAGGGAAGGTATTTTAAATCTGTCATACGACTACAAGGAAAAGTGTATTTTTGTCACCAAATGTATTTCGTTTTATTGAAATAAAATAACAATAGTGGTCTTAATGAAACACACAAACCATTTGACTTGCTCTCTCCATCTAAGAACAGTTCACTGCAAAAGATGTTGATGTTAGTACTTAAGATTTTTGCTCACACGAGGAGAAATACAGAAGTCCTTACATTTTTTGACATCTCAAAATTTGTCAGTGAAGAATGCTAAAACTTGTCTGGAAATCAGGGAAATATCAGAAAATTTCACTTGAGGAAACTTGTGGCAACCCAACCCTTGTGCAACTTCGCAGCTTGTAGTAGTAGTAGTAGTATTGCTTGAATGACAAATATAGCAGAAGCATTGCTTGAATTACAAATAGAGCAGATTGTAAATTGGTGTTATATTTTCTATTGATTCTGGGAGCTTACAGAAAAGTGAGAGAGATAACATTTGGATAACAAAAATAGTAATTATGAAATCTTCTGGGTACAACTGAAAGAAAAATTTTGTGGAGAAGATGCGATGAAAATTAAGTTGAGTTAAAAGGTTGTATGAAATGATCAACTTGTGTCAGAATGTTGCAAGTTAGAAGCATTTTCGTGGTGAGAAAGAAAATTTGCTCTTGTAAGAAAAAAAGGGAAAGGACAATAATTAAAAGTAACAGAAGCACAAGAACAGCCCTCGACAAAAAAAATGGCTCTGAGCACTATGGGAGTTAACATCTGTGGTCATCAGTCCCCTAGAACTTAGAACTACTTAAACCTAACTAACCTAAGGACATCACACACATCCATGCCCGAGGCAGGATTCGAACCTGCGACCGTAGCAGTCTCGCGGTTCCGAACCGAGCGCCTAGAACCGCTAGACCACCGCGGCTGGCCAGCCCTCGACAAACTGTTAAGTTGTAGATAGTTATAGAAAAAGAACAGAAATTTTTAACTTCTGATCTTCATGTATATGTGCTGTGTAAGTCTTTCCCAGTGCAATAAATGTCAGTACAGGTCTTAAATATTTCATTGAATGCTATTGGAGCTGTGCAATATACATACAAGACATATTCTTATCAACCTTGAATAGTTATATTGACTGTTTGTGGATGTCTGCAGCAAGGCTGCAACTGTTGTGACAGAACATAGGTGTACAGGAGTTAAACAATGTAGGAAAAGACAGATTGCTATTTATAGTAAAGAAGACTCATCAAGTTGCACGCAAACACAATTAAAAGACAGTCACACACATGGTCAACATCTAGGAACACAAGACTATACACCAACATCGCTGAGTCTGCAGCTCATGGTCTAGTGGCTAGTGTTGCTACCTGTGGATCACGGGGTCCCGGGTTCTATTCCCAGAAGGATTGGGGATTTTCTGCACCTGGGGAATGGTTGTTTATGTTGTCCTCACCATCATTTGGAAAGTAGCGAGATTGGAACTGGAAAGATTGGGAACTTGTACAGGTGCTGATGACTTCAATGTGAGAATGAACCACAAACCATCATCATCATCGTCATCATCATCCCTGATGCCCATGGTCTTACCACTATTAAACATTACCCTTCCCAACATCCTCAGACTCCAAACCCACTACATCATTCCTCACACACCATACTAAGTTTATCATAACCCACAACTACTTCTCATTTGAAGGGAAGGTATTAAACAAAGCCACGGTGCAGCCACGGTCAGACGCATGACGCACTCCTATGCTGACCTCATTATGGGCCATCTAAAGAAGACCTTCCTAGCCTTCCAAAACACCAAACCTCTAGCCTAGTTTAAGTTCATTGATGATATCTTCATGATCTGGACACAGGGCCAAGACACCCTATCTTCATTCCTTCACAACCTCAACAATTTCTCTCCCATTTGCTTCATGTGATCCTCTTAAGTGTAGATGCCATCTTCTTAGATGTTGACCACCTCCTCTCTGGTGGCTCCATCCTCACCCTTGTCTACATTAAACCCACCAACCACTAACAGCACATGCATTTTGACAGCTGTCATCCCTTTCACACCAAAAAATACTTCCCATATAGCCTGGTTACGTGAGGACAGTGTGTCTGCAGTGACAAAATCCCTTGCTCAGTATGCTGAGGGTTTCACAAAGGCCTTTACAGACTGGTGCTATCCCCAGACCTAGACCGCAAACAGATCTCCCATGTCATTTCCCCTCATAACCCCAATCCTCCCACCACTCCCAAAAACCAACTATAAAGGAGTGTCCCCTTCGTCACCCAGTACCACCTCATACTGGAACAACTGAACCACATCCTTCAACAGGGCTTTGATTGCCTATCATTGTGCCCTTAAATGAGGGACATCCTACCTGAGATACTTTCCACCCCTTCTAAAGTGGTGTTCCGTCACCCACCCAACCTCCACAACACCCTAGTCCATCCCTATGCCACTCTCTGTCCCAACCCCTTCCCACAAGGATCATATCCCCATGGAAGCCACAGGTGGCTAAACGTGCCGAATCCACCCACCCAGCACTTCCTATTCCAGTCCTGTCACAGGTTTGCCATACCCCATCAGGTGCTGGGTCACCTGTGAAAGCAGTCGTCATTTATCAGCTTTGCTGTAATCATTGCACAGCTTTTTATATTGGTATGACTACCAGCCAACTGTTCACCAGGATTAACGGCCACCGCCAACCTGTGATCAAGAGCAAAGTAGACCACCCTGTGGTACAACATGCAACTGAACATAACATACTTGATTTCAATGGCTGCTTCACTACCTGAGCCATCTGGATCCTCCCCTTCACCACCAGCTTTTTTAAACTGCGCAGATGAGAGTTTTCCTTGCAATACATTCTTGCTCCCGTAATTATCCTGGCCTTTACCTACTGTAACATATCACCCAACAGTTTTCGCCCCCTGTCCTATCATCTCCCTATTCTCGTCTCCCACCCTGTATATTTGCAGCCTTCTGGCAACGCATCTTTCCCCACTTCTCTCAATTTTTGTTCCTTCTTTCCCCTGCATCTGTGTCCCTCAATCTCTTGACACTGTGCCTGTTGGCAGACTAGTCCCAGGACGTGCCACTAGATATCGTTCATCTCTCTCCCCACCCATACACTACTTCCCCCTACCCCTACCCCTACCCCTACCCCTACCCCTACCCCTACCCCTACCCCTACCCCTACCCCTACCCCTACCCCTTCCTCTTCCTCTTCCTCTTCCTCACCCCTCCAGATTAGTGCTTGCATCCCAAGTGATGGTGCATTCCGGCCTGAGATACTGGAGTCAGTGGTGGTATGTGCATGAGGTGTGCTGGCTTGTGTATGTGTGTGTGTGTGTGTGTGTGTGTGTGTGTGTCCTTAATGATGAAGGCTGTGGCCAAAAGCTATATGTGAGTGTCTTTTAATCGTGCCTGTCTGCAACTTGACATGTCTTCTTTATGGTAAGTAGCAATCTGTTTTTTCCTATGTTGTTGATATTCATACCTGGTGTTTCCATTGTTTAATCTTTCTCAGGTATTCCAGGGTAGCCAATGCAGGGTAGTATATAGCCCTGCTGAGGTTGCATCCCGTGTCTCTGTTGATTAAATTATAATTCATTTAGATATGAGTAGCCTCTTTGTAATACCATTTCATAAAGAAGAAGTATTAGTGAGAGTTGTCGTATTTTTGTAGTTTACACTGTCTCCTGTGCTCTTTATCAGACAGTACCCAGCAACTGCTGATTTTGCCATGTGCCCTAACTGTGTATGGTGCTTGTATTTGTTATATTTATGTATAGCAGTGTGACAAGTTTGATCAATGTAAGCTTTCTGGGCTGGCACAGAATATTGTAAAAACCTTGCTGTCAGAGACCCATTCAACCCAGGAGAGCATTCAAGCATGTCAAATGCCAACACACATTTAATTTATATGTTTTTTTTTTTTTCTCCCCAAAACTCTGCCAAGATGATCATTGTTTTGAGACCATCTCTTTCTTCTGTCTGCTGTTTTTGTTTCGTAGTTACAGGTTGAAATGCATGATGAATCTATTGTTCAGAGCAGCCATTGTGGTTACAAATACTCTGTAGGTGGCTGAGCTCTCCCTGTGAATCTTATAGATTTGAAATGACTTAACTATGCTTTGCTGCCTTGGATGGAAATCACTAGTTATTTGAACACACAGGTCAGGGTATGTGAGCTTTGGGGAAATTACATGACCCAAAGACTCTGAAATTACATGACCCAAAGACTCTTCTTTTTTTCTTTTCTATGTATTCGTACAGCCAGAAAGTGTGACTTCGCATTTTTCTCCCCCTACATGGTAAACTGAATTTTAGGGCATTTTAGGATGTAGAGAATTAAGATGCAAAAACAAATGTAACACAGCCATTCCATGTGGCCAGCTGAAACATGTCTCTCCAATCAGTTGCTTCCTCAAAGTCTCCTGAAAAAAAAAAAAAAATCATTACTATAAATTACATAAGGCTGCCACTAAGCGCAATGTTGACATAAAGTTTTGCTAGGTAATACGTTCCAATGATGTAATGAGCATGACAGATATTTTTGCAAGATTGGAATGCATATAATATGTAAATTTAGTATCATCTATATGGGAGGCATATGTTTGACAATACAATATCAATTCAGCTTCAAAGATAAAGGGCACTCAAAAAGTTTCCATTTGTGGGCCTTGCTGCATCTTATGTGCACTATACTGCGTCTCTGATGTGGGTATACAAGCACCGACATGTAGAAATTGGATTGGTTAGGGGTATGTGTCTTTCCAACTTTCGTGCGGTAAATATGGAAACCTGAACTACAGCAATATTATTACCAGATGCGTCCAAACAGGAGCAACCTGTTGTTGTTCTTGCCTTGGCTGAGGATATACACTGGAAGACATCCACTGGAGAGTGAAGAATGTGTATGGGGCAAATATCTGTTGAAAATGTGGAATGGTGAGAGAAATTCCATGCTGTTTGTGATTCGACACAAGATTTTAGTTGATCTGGAAAGCCAGCCTCATCTATTACACAAAAATGGGAGATAATAGAGCATCTTCCCTATAATACTGTTCTGTCCCCTGCGACTATCACACCTTTGGTGCCTCCAAAAAGGCCTTGATGGGCCAATGATTCCTGTTGTACAAGGATGTGCAGCAGGCAGTTACGGACTTCATCAAGCAGCAGGCAGGACATGACATTTTACGAAATAGGTGGCTTCAACCTGGTGTGCCGGTGGGATGGTTGCCTCTACGCTCAAGGTATTTTGTCTGATTGGCATACTGATTCTGGACTGTACAGCCATCAAACAGAAACTTGTTGATCGCTACTTAAACTTTTCTCCTGGTGTTACTGTTTATTTTGTGTTACATATTATCTCAGTTAAATAACATTTTTCACTATCAAAAGCAGCACCACCTTGTTTTCGTCATCAATATCATCATCTTCTTCTTCTTCTTCTTCTTCTTCCGTGTTGCCATTATATCACTAAAGTAACAGTTTTCATTTTGACATGGGTTTTTAGGTTTGTGAATAGCTACAAAAATTTGGGGGGACCTGGTGAAATGCATAATGAGACAACTCTGGCAGAAAAATTCTGTAGTTATTCCCTTTGAAGAACAATGAGAGTAGCTTGTATACACATGTGAGTTTTATCTTCCTTCCAGGAGTACAATGCTTTTTGTTCTATTACATAACTGTATTAATGTGATACCGCATTGTTTTCTCAGTTGTTTGCTATGCAAAAAATGGCTTGAAAGGAAATTTGATTGCCGTTCTTTTGTTTGATCTTGTGTGTCTTTGCCTTTTATTGTACATTATATAAAGGTGTTCATTACCATTCCATTAATTATTCACAGTTTGTAGCGGAATCATTGCTTGAATCACAAACAGAGCAGGTTTTAAATGAATGTTATGTTTTCTATTGATTCTGAGAGCTTGTAGCTACGTGCAACTTTTTGGAAGTTATATGTAACTCATTTTCCTGCTTGGTAGCTATCAATGTTAATCAATTTTATAATCTAAATTACATTGCATGTGGCTGTTAAGAGGATACACAACAGAATCTACAAAATATGTAATTGTGGATCTTGTCTTTGACTCCTCTATTTAATTTTCATTTCTTATTTTAGCTAATGGATGACGGTTTTATTGTCAGTGCAAATGAGAATTGTTCACCTCTAATTGTGATGAGCAAGTCTTTTATGTTGTAACACTTTTACAATTGTTTATTTCATTTTTCACAGGGTGCATCACAAGCTGATATCCGTAAACAATACCGTAAACTGTCACTTATTCTGCATCCAGATAAGGAAACAGGAAATGAGAAAGCATTCATGAAATTGACTAAAGGTATGCATCTAGTCAAGGGAGTAAAGCAATGATTAATTTATCTCACTTTTTGTTAGTAAAGTTCATTGAAATTAATTACAGCATATCAGGCTCTGACTGATGAGGAGGCACGGCGTAACTGGGAGAAGTATGGGAACCCTGATGGCCCTGGTGCAATGAGCTTTGGCATCGCACTTCCATCATGGATCGTTGAGAAAGAGAACTCTGTTTGGGTATGCAAATAAACACAATATATATAACATTAAATTATCTTCTAAAAATTAATAAAGCAAATAAAATATTGTTAATTAGAACACAGGGTTTGTCAAAAGAGTCATTTAATTTTACAGGACTCTTATGTTGTGCATGAATGAAGATAGACACTTGGACTGAATTTTAACTTAGACATCGAAACTAGAAATTTGCCTCACCTGGATAGCTGAGTGTGTTAACAGACCACTTACTGGATTTGGGGAGGTGGGACTGTTCCAGATTGATTCTGCCTCATAGATTAACGATGATGGCTGGAGAGCCGGCCAGCCTGCATGTTTTTTTAGGCAGTTTCCCACATCAGGATAGGTGAATATTGGGCTATTATCCATTTTCTGCCTTAGATGCATGCTACACAAACATTAACAAAATATTCTCATAGTTGAACATAGGTTTACTCAAGACGCAGACAGATTGAGTTCATAAGAGTGTGTCCCAGGGGGTATGTTGGTATCAGAAAGGACATCTGGCAGCCATTACCAGTAACATTGCCTCATTATATATAGCATTGCCATCTCTGTCTATGGTGTATCCCTTTCAGAAAACTTGGGTGAATTGTGATGTCACATAGCAACATATTTGGATGCTGTAGTGCCATACATACTTGCAAAAGTATGGGAGCAGTTTGATTATCGTTTGGGTGTTTGTTGTGCACCCAATGGAGAGCGCATTGAATATTTGTGAAAGATGAACGAGAACTTTGCTCTTAAATTTAAAAAAAAAAATACCACAATGGTTAATGTGCATGCATGTAGAAGATATACCTTCGTAAAATCAAGTGATTCTTTTGAAATTGAAAAGGTTGTAGTTCTGTGCAGAAGTTAAAAATTTACCCCAAGTTTCTATCTTCAGTCATTCGGATAGTTTGGATTTTTGAAACATATTGTAGTTTTCTAGCCATATTTACCAGATTCTGGAGTGTGAATGAACTGACAGCTGTGTGATTTCAACAACTAAGGCAAATGACCAATAACGACAAAGGTTTAATTTGGGTGTCGAATGAATAGCAATTTGTGCTTCGTAGATGTGGAGTGTCAGTGTGCACTCAGCCCTTGTGAGGAAAATGAGGAGCTACTTGATTGATAAGTAGTGATTCTGGTCTCGTAAACTGACATACGGCCTGGAGAGCAGTGTGCTGCCCACATGCCCCTCTATATACACATCCAGTGATGCCTGTGGGCGGAGGATGATGCGGCGGATGGTTGGTACCATTGGGCCTTCATGGCATGTTCGGGAAGAGTTTAGTTAACTTAGTTTAGTAGATGTAGAGGGTATATATTAATTAAAATAACTAGGTCTGAGTGGACTCCAACATGTGAATAGTCGAGTACTGTGGATCAAATGATCTGAAGAAATACTTAGCCTGTTTCATCTTATGATGAAAATTGAAAGTGTTATACCATGAAGCATCAGTCTGATATTTATAAAACTTCATCATATAACATGCCTTCAACAGTTACCAAATCATTTCCACTGTCATGTCAAATAGGAGCCACACCATGATTCCAGGAGTTAGAGGGCTATAGGCCTCGAGGAACACTGCCTTTGGCATTTCACCAAGTCATCTACATATAGCTTTCATTTCCTTTTGTGTTTCTCAGTCTATGTGAAACATTTTAGAATGTCAACTATGTATCTGTAGCTGTTTCTGTTTTTTCCCCAAAATGCAGTGTAGTGTAAACAGTCAAGTTTAGTTTTAACTAAAGGATGATTATAACTATTCAGAATGTGTATGAAATTTAGCTTTGTTGTATTGCTGTTGTCTATCAGCTGATATTATGAATTTTCCAATTCTTTTGTAACAATTGTAAATAGTATTTCATATTATGAATTTTGTTTTTACTTCAAGAAATGTTTTTCATTGTAGGTTCTTGGATTATATGCTCTTGTTTTCATGGTTGCTCTGCCCACTGTTGTGGGAATGTGGTGGTACAAGTCCATTCGATATTCTGGAGACCAGGTCAGTACATCAAACAATGGAAAGCCCAGTATGGGGTGCTAACAATATAAGAACAGAGTGCTACTCACCACATAGAGGAGGCGTTATATGACAGACAGGTTAATGAAAAAGATTGGTAGGTATTATTCAGCTATCAGTCTGTATGTCTTTAAGGACTGAGTAACAAGTAGCAGTCTATTTCATTTTATCTGTCTGTGACTCAATGTCTCCTCTATATAGTGAATAGCAATCTATCCTTTCTATAATATTGTTGAAACTAGTGGTTAATTATACTAAAGCAGTCGAATTCTCGCTACATGGTTTCATCTTATCATCACTGAAAGAATTTGTTTACAGGTAGAACCATGCTGTTACTACAGTTTCCAGTTTTTGCATTTAATATTCACATGAGGGAAATAAATTTTGTGTAACAGATAGAATAATCGAGTAAATTGGAATATATGACTCTGTTTTTTCTCACAACAATATTATTGTTTTCTCTTCTTCTGTTTTTTCTGTTTTGACTTGTAAAGCAAATTTAAGAAATAGTTAACTGCGATTAGTAAAAATTCTGAATAATTGATAATACAGTGAATTACTTGTTCCCATCTTGCTCATGTATGTGACCTTGAAATTCATAAGGAACTGAATCTTTTTGGAAGTGCGTGGTATTTGTTGTTTCTGAAAATTAAATGAAAAAGTAGCTTTAATTTTTGCTGTGCTTTTTATTGCATTGTTTAATAGAAGACAATCCACCAAGTGTGCTTAAATTGCTGTAAGCAAATCAATTTGTATATCAGGAAAAATCAATGACTGCATAAAAATGTTGTTGAACATTCTGCAACATTGTCAATCGAATAATTGGAGATTTCTTTTTTAAAAAAAAAAAAAAAAAAAAAAAAAAAAAAAAAAAAAAGAGAGAGAGAGAGAGAGAGAGACGGGGGGGGGGGGGGGGGGGGGGGGGGACGTTTCTACAATTGCTCATACAGAATTTCTCTACTCTTCTCTAAATGTTTTCCAATAATAAAAACAATATTATGAAGACGGTATTTTTTACAATTTTTAACTGTCAATGTTACTGGAATAATGTTTGAATAAATGAGTTGTGACAGTTCTACATCCACATCTACATCTACATTGATACTCTGCAAATCACATTTAAGTGCTTGCAGAGGGTGATCGAGCAACCTTCTCAATAATTCTCTATTATTCCAATCTTGAACAGCACAGAGAAAATGAGCACCTGTGTCTTTCTTAGCAAGATCTACTTTCCCTTACTTTATTATGATGATCATTTCTCCATAATTATGTAGGTCAGTGTCAACAAAATATTTTCGAATTTGGGGGAGAAAGTTGATGATTGAAATTTTGTGAGGAGGCTCTGCCACATTGAAAAATACCATTGGTTTAATGGTCTTTGACACTCTCCTATTTCGTGATAATACAAAATGTGCTACTCTTCTTTGAACTTTCTCAATGTACTCCATTAATACTATCTAAAAAGGATACCAGACCGCACAGCAGTACACCGAAAGAGAACGGACAAGCATAATGTAGGCAGTCTCTTTACTGGATCTGTTGCATCTTCTAAGTGTTTTGCCAATAAAATGCAGTTTTTGGTTCACTTTCTCCAAAGTATTTTCTAGGCGTTCCTTTCAATTTAAGTTGTTTGTAATTGTAATTCCTATGTATTTAGTTGGAATTTGTGGCTTTCAGATTTGACTGCTTTATCGTGTAACCGAAATTTAATGGATTTCTTTTCGCATACATGTGAATGACCTCACACTTTTCATTATTTAGGGTCAACTGCCAATTTTCATACCATACCTTTATCTAAATTGTTTTGCAATTTGTTTTGATCGTCTGATGAGTTTACTAGACAATAAACAACATCATCATCTGCAAACAACCTAAGGCGGCTGCTCAAATTGTCTCCTGAATCATTTATATAGATAAGTAACACCAGAGGGCTTATAACACTACCTTGGAGAATGCCAGAAACCACTTCTGTTTCACTCGATGTCATTCTGTCAGTTACTATGAACTGTGACTTCTTTGACAAGAAATCACAAATCGAGTCACGTAAATAAGATGATTTTCCATAAACATGCAATTACACTAGAAGCCACTTGTGTGGTAGTGTCAAAAGCCTTCTGGAAATCTAGAGATATGGAATCAATTTGAAATCCCTTGTCAGTAGCACTCAACATTTCGTCTGAGTAAGGAGCTAGTTGTGTTTCACAAGGATGATGTTTTCGAAATCTGTGTTGACTGTGTGTCAATAGGCCATTCCCTTCATAATGTTTGAACACAGTACATGTTCCAAAGTCCTGTTGCATATCGATGTTAGTGCTGTGGGCCTGTAATAGGCAATAACCCATGCTCTAGGAGTAGCGTCTTCGGTAAGTAATCACAACGTCCTTGGCCTCCGGTTTGAAACTCGCCACCGCTTAAATTTTGATTAATAATCAGCATTGGCAGCTGAAGACTTCTGGCTGAAGGGTGACATCTTATGCCGGCATAAGAAGTCACCCTCCTTCTGCCAACAGCCTCGTCAAAGAGGGCGAAGGAGTGGACAGAGATTGAGGGCACTCTCTTGTCCTTGGGATGGGAAACTGTCCCTAAAGGAGGAAGAACTAATAATGATCAACAGCATGTGGGTGCAGAAGGCAATGGAAACCACTGTATTAAAGACACACAACATTTATTCACAGGACACGAGGCCTGTAATTGAAAGAATGTCATCATCTCTCTATTTGCAAAATATTCCGAAAGAGACCTCATTCGGATCTCTGGGAGGGGGCTGCCAAGGAGAAGGTGACCGCGAGAAAAAGATTGAATAACAAATGAAACGATTACGTTCTACAAGTCGGGGTGTGGAATGTTGGAAGCTTGAATGTGGAAGGGAAGCTAGAAAATCTGAAAAGGGGAATGCAAAGGCTCAGTCTAGATATAGTAGGGGTCAGTGAAGTGAAATGGAAAGAAGACAAAGATTTCTGGTTGACAAGTATAGGGTAATATCAGCAGCAGCAGAAAATGATATGTATAGTGGGAGTAGGATTTGTTATGAGTAGGAAGGTAGGGCAGAGAGTGTGTTACTGTGAGCAGTTCAGTGATAGGGTTGTTCTTATCGGAATCCGACATCAAACAAACACCGACAACAATGGTGTAGGTATACATGCTGATGTCACAAGCTGAAGATGAAGAGATAGAGAAAGTTTATGAGCATATTGAAAGGGCAATACAGTATGTAAAAGTAGATGAAAATCTAATAGTCAGGGGGGACTGGAATGCAGTTCTAGAGAAAGGATTAGAAGATAAGGTTAAAGGAGAATTTGGGCTTGGGACAAGAAATGAGAGAGAAGAAAGACTAATTGAGTTCTATAATAAATTTCGGCTAGTAATAGTGAATACTCTGTTCAAGAATCACAAGAGGAGAAGGTACACTTACAAAGGAAAAGGTTCGGTGATACGGGAAGATTTCATTAGATTACATCATGGTCAGACAGAGATTCTGAAATCAGGTATGGATTGTAGGCATACCCAGGAGCAGATATAGACTCAGATCACAGTGTAGTAGTGCTGAAGAGTCGGCTGAAGTTTCAGAGATTAGTCAGAAAGAATCAATACGCAAAGAAGGGGTATACGGAAATACTAAGGAATGATGAGATACGTTTGAAGTGCTCTAAGGCTATAGATACAGCCATAAGGATTAGCTCAGTAAGTGGTACAGTGGAAGAGGAATGGACATCTCTAGAAAGAGCTATCACAGATTTTGGAAAGAAAAACGTAGGTACTAAGAATGTAACTGTGAAGAAACCATGGGTAGTAGAAGAAATACTTCAGTCAATCGATGAAAGAAGGAAGTACAAAAATGTTCAGAGAAATTCAGGAATTCAGAAATACAAGTCGCTGACAAAATCAAATAAATAGGAAGTACTAAGACGAAATGGTTGCATGAAAAATGTGAAGAAGTCGAAAAAGAAATGATGGTTGGAAGGACTGACTCGGCGTATAGGAAAATCAAAACAACCCTCGGTGAAACTAAGAGCAAGGGTGGTAACATTAAAAATGCAACAAGAATCCCACTCAAATGTAGAACAGAGAGCAGACAGGTGGAAAAATTACATTGAAGGCCTCTGTGAGGAGGAAGATTCGTCTGATCTGATAGAAGAAGAAACAGGAAGATATTTAGAAGAGACAGGAACCCAGTATTAGAATCAGAATTTAAGGGAGCTTTGGAGGATTTAAGATCGAATAAGGCAGAAGGGATAAATAACATTCCATCAGAATTTCTAAAATCATTGGGGGAAGTGGCAACAAAATGACTGTGCACGTTGGTGTATAGAATGTATGAGTCTAGCAACGTACCATCTGACTTTCAGAAAAATATAATCCACACAATTCCAAAGACTGCAAGAACTGACAAGTGTGAGAATTATCATACAATCATCTTAATAGCTCATGCATCCAAGTTGCTGGCAAGAATATTATACCGAAGAATGGAACAGAAAATTGAGGATGTATTAGGTGACGATCAGTTTGGCTTTAGGAAAGGTAAAGGCAGCAGAGAGCAAATTCTGATGTGGTTGATAATGGAAGCAACACTGAAGAAAAATAAAGACAGGTTCATGGGATTTGTCAACCCAAAAAAAGTGTACCACAATGTATAAAGGTGCAAGATGTTCGAAATTCTGACAAAAATAGGGGTATGCTACAGGGAGAGACGTGTAATATACAATATTTACAATAGCCAAGAGGGAATAATAAGAAGTGCTCCAATTAAAAAGGGTATAAGTCAGGCATAAAGTCTTTTGCCACTACTGTTCAATCTGTACATCCAAAAAGCAATTATGGAAATAAAAGAAAGTCCAGCAGTGGAATTAAAATTCAAGGTGAAAGGATATCAATGATACGATTTGTTGATGACCATTTTATCCTGAGTGAAAGTGAAGACGAATTACATGATCTACTGAATGGAATTAACAGTTTAATGACTACACATTATGGATTGAGGATAAATCGAAGAAAGGCAAAAGTAACGAGACGTACAGAAATCAGAACAGTGTGAAACTTAACATCAGGATTGATGGTCACGAAGTAGATGAAGTTAAGGAATTCTGCTGCCTAGGCAGTTAAATAACCAATGATGGACGGAATAAGGGGGACATTGCATTGGGAAAAGGGAATTCCTGGCCAAGAGAAGTCTACTAGTATCAAACATTGACCTTAATTTGAGGAAGAAATTTCTGAGAGTGTACATTTGGAGCACAGCATTGTATGGTAGTGAAACATGGACTGTGGGAAAACCAGAACAGAAGAGAATCAAAGCATTTGAGATGTGGTGCTACAGAATGTTGAAAATTAGGTGTACAGGTAAGGAATGAGGTGGTTTTGTGCAGAGGAGAGGGATATGTGCGAAACACTGACAAGGAAAAGAGACAGGATGATAGGACACCTGTTAAGACATCAGGGAATGACTTCCATGGTTCTAGAGGGAGCTGTAGAGGGCAAAAACTGTAGAGGAAGACAGAGATTGAAATACATCCAGCAAGTAATTGAGGATGTAGGTTGCAGATGCCACTCTGAGACGACGAGGTTGGCACAGAAGAGGAATTTGTAGTGGGCCATATTAAACCTCTCAGAAGACTGATGACCAAAAACACAGAATTGAGCAGATTACTCCCACTACTTTTCTTGAATATTAGTGTGACATGCAACTTTCCAGTCTGTGGGTACAAATCTTTCATCTAGCGAGGGGTTGTACATGATTGTTAAGTATGGAACTATTGCATCAGTATACTCGGAAAGGAACCTGATTGGTGTACAGTCTGGACTGGAGTACTTGCTTTTATTAAGTGATATAAGTTCTCACTTCAAGAAGAATATAATGATTCCAATCCCAAAGAAAGCAGGTGTTGACAGATGTGAAAATTACCGAACTATCAGCTTAATAAGTCACAGCTGCAAAATACTAACACGAATTCTTTACAGACGAATGGAAAAACTAGTAGAAGCCAACCTCGGGGAAGATCAGTTTGGATTGCGTAGAAACACTGGAACACGTGAGGCAATACTGACCTTACGACTTATCTTAGAAGAAAGATTAAGGAAAGGCAAACCTACGTTTCTAGCATTTGTAGACTTAGAGAAAGCGTTTGACAATGTTGACTGGAATACTCTCTTTCAAATTCTAAAGGTGGCAGGGGTAAAATACAGGGAGTGAAATGCTATTTACAATTTGTACAGAAACCAGATGGCAGTTATAAGAGTCGAGGGACATGAAAGGGAAGCAGTGGTTGGGAAGGGAGTAAGACAGGGTTGTAGCCTCTCCCCGATGTTGTTCAATCTGTATATTGAGCAAGCAGTAAAGGAAACAAAAGAAAAATTCGGAGTAGGTATTAAAATTCAGGGAGAAGAAATAAAAACTTTGAGGTTCGCCGATGACATTGTAATTCTGTCAGAGACAGCAAAGGACTTGGAAGAGCAGTTGAATGGAATGGACAGTGTCTTGAAAGGAGGATATAAGATGAACATCAACAAAAGCAAGACAAGGATAATGGAATGTAGTCTAATTAAGTCGGGTGATGCTGAGGGAATTAGATTAGGAAATGAGGCACTTAAAGTAGTAAAGGAGTTTTGCTATTTGGGGAGTAAAATAACTGATGATGGTCGAAGTAGAGAGGATATAAAATGTAGACTGGCAATGGCAAGGAAAGCGTTTCTGAAGAAGAGAAATTTGTTAACATCCAGTATTGATTTAAGTGTCAGGAAGTCATTTCTGAAAGTATTCGTATGGAGTGTAGCCATGTATGGAAGTGAAACATGGACGATAAATAGTTTGGACAAGAAGAGAATAGAAGCTTTCGAAATGTGGTGCTACAGAAGAATGCTGAAGATTAGATGGGTAGATCACATAACTAATGAGGAAGTATTGAATAGGATTGGGGAGAAGAGAAGTTTGTGGCACAACTTGACCAGAAGAAGGGATCAGTTGGTAGGACATGTTCTGAGGCATCAAGGGATCACCAATTTAGTATTGGAGGGCAGCGTGGAGGGTAAAAATCGTAGAGGGAGACCAAGAGATGAATACACTAAGCAGATTCAGAAGGATGTAGGTTGCAGTAGGTACTGGGAGATGAAAAAGCTTGCACAGGATAGAGTAGCATGGACAGCTGCATCAAACCAGTCTCAGGACTGAAGACCACAACAACAAACAAGTTCTCACTACTCTGAAGATATCTGCTTCTAAGTTACTCATGTTGGCAGCTGTTCTTGATTTGAATTCTTGAATAGTTACGTCATCTTTTTTAGTGAAAGAATCTCAGACAACTGTGTTTAGTAACTCTGCTTTGGCAGCACTGTTATCAGTAGTATTTCCATTGCTGTTGCACAGAGAAGGCAGTGACTGTGTCTAGCTGCTAGTACTACATACTACCAGAATCTCTTTGGATTTTTTGTCAGTTTTTGAGACAAAATTTCGTTGTGGAAACTATTATAAGCCTCTCGCATTGAAGTGTGTGTTAAATTTAGAGATCCTGTGAAAGATTGCTGATCTTAGAAATTTTGCGTTCATTTGAATTTGGCATGCCATTTTTGTTGCATCTGCAACAGTTTCCTGACCCGTTTTGTGTACTAAGGGGATCAGCTTCATTGTTTCTTAATTCATATGGTATTAATCACCCAGTTGCTGTTGATATTATTTCTTTGAATTCAAGCCACATCTGGTCTACACTTACATCGTTAATTTGGAAGGGGTGGAGATTCTTTCTCAGCAAGGCATCAAGTGAATTTTTACCTACTTTCTTGAATAGGTATACTTTTCATTTATTTTTAGAGGATTTGTGATTTACAGCATTCAGTCTCACTATGACAAAGCTGTGTTCACTAATCCCTGTATTCCTTTTGATGCTTGTCATTAGCTCAAGATTATTTGTTACTAAGATATCAAGTGTATTTTCACAACTGTTTTCTGTTTGTATGAGCTCATGAACTAACTGCTTTAAATAATTTTCAGAGATTGCATTTAGTGCAATTTCAGATTTTATGCGTACCTTCAGATTTAAACATGTATTTACACCAACATATTGAGGGTAAATTAGTCACCACCAATGATACTTTTATTAGGATGATATATGTTTGTAATTAAATTCCAGTTTTCTTTGAACTCTTCAGCAATTGTATTGTGGAAGTTGGGAGGCCGGTAAAAGGATTCAGTTATTATTTTATTCTGGTTACCAGGAAGGACATCTGCCCATACCAACTCACAGGAACTATCTGTTTCAGTTTTGCTACAAGATAAATTATTTCTGCAACAAACACTCCACCACCAACTGTGTTTAGCCAATCCTTTCTGAACACAATTAGGTTCTTCATAAAAATTTCTGCTAAACTTATCACAGGCTTTAGCCAGCTTTCAGTGCTTATGATGATTTGAGCATCAGTGTTTTCTGCTAGAGTTTGGAGCTCTGCTACTTTCCCAACACAGCTACAACTGTTATACCGATGGTTCCGGATCTACGTTCTTCCTGTGTTTGCCTTGCAGCCTTTGAGACTGAAGTTGTTTTTGTGTTTCCCCAACTCTCTCTAACCTAAGAAACTGCCCAGTTCACACCACACAGCCCCTGCTATCCTTGTAGCCACCCCTTGCGTGTAATGGACTACTAATCTATTCACCAGAACCCGAAACCCAACCACCCTGTAGCGCAATTTGAGGAATCTGCAGCCTACACGATCACAGAACCGTCTGAGCCTCTGATTCAGACCCCCCACTCGGCTCTGTAGCAGAGGTCCGCAGTCGGTCCTGTTGACTATGCTGCAAATGGTGAGCTCTGCTTTCATCTAGCAAGAAAGACTGGCACATTTATCACTTCTGTTAGCCACTTGAAACTAGAGCAAGTCTCTTCCGATCCAAAGTGACGTGCATCATTGGTACCTTCGTGAGCCACCACCTGCAGTTGGCTGCATCCTGTGCTCTTTATGGCAATTGGAAGGACCTGTCCCACATCTGGAATGACTCCATCCACAGAGTGCACATTGGCTTTCTTCCCCATCTTGGCAGCCATGTCCATAAGGTGTTCCATTACGCAACTAACATTGGAGCTCCCAGTTACCAATAATCCCACTCTATGTAATTGCCTGGATCGTACAGACTGAGAGGCTTCCTCTGAAACAGGACAAGCAACTGCACCCAGCTGAGGGACAGCGTCAGCCACAGACAGCACCTGGAACCTGTTTCTCAGGATAACTGGGAGGTCTTACATGTGGCCCCCTGCGAAGTTTTTCGCCGCCTGCCATATCCCAAGGCGACCTCCCACTCGACCATGCGTGGGGGGTCAACCTAAGTGCGAACAGCAACTGGACTGGCCACCCGTGTGGATCGATTGGCGGACTCAGACATGCTGGGCATTCATTAGACCCACACAGCTGGCCCACCAACAGTGATGACCATACACTGCAGCTTCAAGCTGTGCAACTGAATCACAGCCTGAAGCTGAGAACGAAATGTCATCAACTCGAATTCTATCCGCAAACAGCAATCTGAGTCCCTATCAGTACTAAAGACTGTGGAAAGCTACACTACACAGGCAAACAAAGGACAATTGACACACGCTATGGAACTCTACAATAGACACAGAGGAAAACACAAGAACTGTGTCTAATAAATTAGATAAACACACAGAGATTCTAAGACTGAACTACCAAAGCATTCAGGCGGGGCTAAATAATTCACTCCTGATTAGGAACTTGTGACATTTCACAAAATTGATTTTACTTTATGACGCAAATAAGAACTTGAGAACTGTCTCCATTAAATATTAAATCAACACACTGAAACTAAACTACCAAAGCATACAGATTAAATTTTACAATTCTCTCCTGGATAGGAACTTGTAAAATGTCACAAAATCACTTACTTCCCTGTTGCTGCTTGTGTTTCAGCCAGCTGCTGCTGCCTGACTGTTCACAGTAATGTTACACAAAGAATCAAATTTGAGAATATAATTAATTTTTATGAATATTTAATTGTATTGGTGTTAAATATGAACATAATTTTGAAACAGTGTGGTCTGAAGCTTTGATGCTGTGGAAACAGCTGTAGTTCTATCAGAAATCCTGAGGGGAAGTTACATTCTTAGTTACTTACTGTGATAAAAACAACTGCATCATATTCATTATGTGGGTTTCAATAAAATGAAATTGGAAAGTATTATTAGCAAAAGACTTGCATTCTTCAAGTTAATTACCACCTAATCCACTCATCAATTTTATTATGCCTTGTCCTCAACAGTACTTTGTCTGTTTGATGCACTACTACTTCAGTAATGCCTCTGTTCACCATGAATTGGTACTCTCCCATACCACCCTTCAGTTTCCCAAAAACTGGGCAGAATCAAGGAATTCTCCCTTCATAATGTAATTCCATTGCAATGGGTACTATGTGTCATGTTCCACTGATTATTGTGATGATTGCTTCTTGCGGTCTTCAAAATGCAATTTCTTGAGCGGGAGCTGTAAGGCTTTAGTTAAAGTTGTTTGATATTATCCTGTTTCTGGTCAATACCAACATTAGTTTGCTACAGTATTTTATAGCAGTAATTGTTATCTGTAGTAACAAGATTTTATTTTTGTGAACAGGTTTTTCAGAGACTGCTACTAGTCAAAGTTCTTTGTTAACTGGCTTAATTTACGTAATATTGCAACATATTTTGATTTGTAACCTGGTAATCAGGCAAAAAATGGTAATACTTCTTCGGTTTCTGTAATAGCGACTGAAAAGTCTCCCAAAATTGAGAACAGCACTGTCAGTTTGAATCAAAAGAGGAAACTATATTCATTTGAATATTCGAAAAAGGTTAACTTCTTCTTGAAGTGTCCATGTCAGAAAGAACAAATTTAGTCAGTTTCTAGAAGGAAACTCAAGAGCATTTAGAACAAAATAACAAGCAAAGTCACAATCCTGGCACATAATATGTCATGCCTTGGTTCTGAGTTAAAGTCTGTTAAGGGTTAAGAAAATTTGTCCAAGTTCGTTAGTCCCCCCCTGAAAACTTCTCCAACTCAGAAAGTTTCATGCTGAGCAGAACCCATCCCCAGAAACACGTCTTCAAAAGCAGCCGGTGGCAAGTATTGGACATGACAGCAGCAGCGGTGGCAGCTTCGGAGAAGAATATGTCGTAAGTGCGTAAATGAACTACCAGTTGCAGCCAGAGCGTGATCCTAAATCCTGGCCGTGTGGATGACTACAACTTTCTTTTTGGCTGGTTCCCTTGTTGGTGAATGCATGATATAGCCCAACTGGCATGCGCTGTTCACTTGTACTCGTGTCAATTGCTGGGTAGTTACAGCCGCTAGTATCACCCTCTGGCGTCCCACTGGATGTTGTCTTGTTATGGTCCAAATGTCGACTGCTGGTAGTGGCTTGATGCAGTCAGCTGTTGGCACTTTACTGAGGGCACACCACAACATTTCCCTCTCCCTGCCTCCAGGACGGAAATGTCTAGGACGAGGTAGGTCTCGGAGTCCTCAACAACATCCATATCCTCCAAGCCCATGTGGAAAGAGCCCAGCTGCGGATTGATGTCCATCGGCATGAGCAGTTGGTGCTCTGGGATCCATGGATGGGCCTTCTTCCAGGATGGCACCGGGTCACTGGCTGTGGGTGGGAAGGAGGCTCTGGAACACATATTGGAGGTAGAACATTACTTGGTGGGTCAGCATGTCTTCTGTGATGAAACTGGTTAACATGCTGTCAGTACCTGGTCCCATAGGCACACTCAATCTCCACCACGGCATGGAAAGGTGCTGAACAGTGGCAAAGATCCATCTTGGCCTACCACTGGTGAATGTGTTGGGCCAGACAGCATTTGGTTGCTTGTCCCACAAGATAAATTCGCACTGCTGCAACCGAGTGGTGCAACCACTGCTCATGCTAATATTGCACCTGGGTGTTTCCTCGCTCGCCGAGTGGGCAGGTCTTCCTCCACTTAGCAAAGCCGTGGCTATCCTACCAGAGGACACAACAGCTAGTGCGACATTCCTGCACTAGTGCAGTTAACAGCAATATCTCGCCAGTAGCCCCAGATGCGGCCACGAAATAAAGACCCCTTTCTCCATTCCTTATACAACTCAAAATTTTGTTAAAAATGTGCCTTTGCTCTGACATTAGCTGGGGCTCACTTGGGCAACTTGAGCTCCCAAGGCTGCAGTGCTGTAACCGAGCTCCTTGAGCAAATCAGTGGACAACTCTTCCACTCATTGTGGTGTTGGCAAGTTAAAATCAGCCAGCCATTTTCCCACCATTGAGAAAACTTTGTCCTCATTAAGTTTCAGCACTTCATTCAAATGTAAGTCTTCGCTGGCTCATGCTACGCATTGGTGCTGACGTGCAATCACTTCCAATAATGCAGTTTTATGTTTGTTCCAAAATGTCAAGGGATTCGAGAGTTGACAGGTGCTCAGCTTGATCGTGAAGAGCTCTCTCAACTTGGCCAGTGAGCGGCACAATACAGCATCCTCCATCATAGCATCCCAGTAGCCATAATCTACCACAAATCCCATTGCATCACATGCTTCCTGGAATGTGGCATTTTCCTGTTCAACAACTGTTTTGAGGACTGAAAACTGATGGGGTCCCAGACAAAGGTCAGCAGCAACCGAAAGCAGTAACACTCCGGGTATTACATGCCCAGTGTAAATTCTACCCAAAGAATCTGACACCTTTATAAATTGCCAGGTTTTGACGAGGGTGCCCTGCACACAATGCTTTGTTTCCATGATGCGTTCTATGTGTAATATTTTGGCAGTTCTCCATACAAAGTTTGGGCAAAGTCATCGATCTGGGACCGACAGAAAAATGTGGTGAGGGTGGTAGTTGTCGGTGTTGCTACTTGATCAAGTGTCTTGCCCTCTGTGAAGTACACACATTCTCCATTGGTAAGTGCATCATAAGATGTGTCGTTGTCGGGTTCCTCTCAGGAAGTAGCAAGCTCAATATCTGCCATGCCGCTTCGTTGCTGCTCGCATATTGATATCTGCCATGCCGCTTCGTTGCTGCACACATATTGACCTGCTCTAAACATCTGTACTTTATTTCTTGAGTTCAAGCATCAGTAGTTTTGGAAAGGAGGGGTGAGTACAGAACCACCCGCTGTTGTCCACTACATCGTCTTGCGCTATACCTCTCACTTTGTGATTTTATGTCACCCGTCCCTTGGCACTCTGCATCTGTACAACACATATCCATTCTTGTTCATTTGGGTCTCTTTTTAAGAGTACCTGAGGCTACTCTTTGGTGCATTTCCCATTATTCATGCATGGGATGTAGGGTGCAGCACTCCATAAGAACTGCGGATTAGACTTGTAGTAACTGTGGCATATAGTGTATGTCCACCTTGGGTTTGAGCAGTTCTGAACGTGCCTTGGGTGTATTCGTGGAGGTACGTCAGACTTTCACAGATAGTGATTGGAGGATGACCATATGACCTAAGTCATTCGGATTGACATTGCCGTCTTCCAAAATGGCGTCTTGCATGTGGACGTAATTCTCTTGCTTTGGTATAGTGCAGTGTACTGTAGGTACTCTTTCACCATCTTCATGTACAGGTCTACCAGAAATTGGGACAGAAGTACTCTACATTGCAGTGGCAAGCTGAATTCGTGTTTGTGGACCATCAGATGAAACATTAAAAAATCCATGCATGTCACTTTTTTGTTCAGGTTTGATCACTCAGTCACTGGATTTGTTTGAGGAATAATGAAATTATATCCTTCTCGCCCTTCCTCAAACATAATGGGCTACTATAGTGGTGTGCATCAGCAATCACGGCAAGAGAGTAGTTGTGCTTGCACTGTTTAATGTTCCTCAGGGCGTTAGGGTCCACATCTGTGGCCAGCACATTGTTTACTTGTGTACGTGACACCCGCTCAGCACGCAGTTCACGTGGATCAACAAGTTACAGCTCTTGTTGTGCATCTTCTCAAGAGCTGTTTTAAAGTCGTGCACTAACACATTGTGATTGTACAGAACATGTTGTATTTTTAGTACAGTTACCTGTCCAACTCCCTGAATCATTTGATACCATCGGTCACCTATAAAGCAAACTTGCAGAAATTGCAGAGGTAAAAGGGGCCCTATTTTATGGTGCACTTGCCCCTGCACCATAAAGGTTGGTGAAAACCCAGGCTTGGCAACAACACTCTCTGCCCCAAAGTAGGTTCTGTGAAAACATGAATTATACTTTTTTGTATAGTTTGGGAACATCTGTGGCTTATCAGTGTCGCCAGAGAATAATTCCTTTAAAGGATCGAAATGTGGGGATGTTTACCTTGCCCCCAGAGCAGTACATTCCTGCTGTTTCCTCCTTTCATTTCAGTGCCCACAAAATCTGCATGCCTTGTTCAAACAACAAATTTTAATGAGCCTGTTTGTAATCTGAAGTTGGATCACAGTCGACTGCACAGTTATTTTAAAAAAATCTTCAGGTATTCATTCCCTTGAGAAACATGTCTGGGATGTTATTGGGAATGTTCTGCATTGTCTGCTGCTGGCGTAAGAACAGTCTCACCTTTGATTTTGCTCCCTTTTCCTTTCTTTGTTTCCCTTCTCCTCTCATTCCTCTGCTTCGGCATTTGAGGTTCTTCTTCTTCTTCTTCTTCTTCCCTGTGCGCTCCTGAAGGCCGGCCCACGTGTCTGATGTGTAACAGGTGACAGGGTAATGCGTAATTCCCAGCCCCGGGTCGACAGGTAAGGTTTGCACATACCCCCTGGTACAGGCCAGGCCCACGGAAGGGTGATTGACTGAGATGCAACCTTTCCAAATTGCTGATTGGTCTCTCTGTCAGGTGTTTGGGAGGTGTGAGCTGAGGTGTGAATAATCACCTAAGGCGGGTGAGCCCCCTTGTGAAGGGCACCATTGGAGATGCTGGCAATCATGAGGGATTTTATTGCAATGAGTCAATCATCTTCCCAATCAATGTCTACGAAACATAAACAGAATGAGGCTAATGATTCAAAGACCCTTCACACTGCACCACAGTTCCTCGTGGTCTCACGTATTGAGGACGGTCAGTCCTTCGCCACGGTAAATCCGTTTATTATCGAAAAAGGTGTCGATGCAATGCTGACCCTGTGAAATCCTGCTCTAGTTTACGGAATGGCACTTTGCTTTTGGAGACTACTTCTGATTCTCAAGCACAACAACTGCTTGCTGCCTTGCTTCTTGTTCGTGTCGAGGCCCATAGAACTTTGAATTCTTCCTGTGGTGTAATTTACACTAGGCTGCTAGATGATCTGACCAACACTGAAATCCATTCCTGCCTCTCTGATTACGGTGTCATTGCTATCCATCATGTAATGAAAAAGGTAGATTCGTCCTTAGTGCCCACCCACACTCTTTTCCTCGCCTTTGATAGAGTGGTGTTGCTGTCCAAGATCAAAGCAGGCTATGAAATTATCGCAGTCCAGCGGTACATTTCAAACCCGATGCGCTGCTACCAGTGTCATTGTTTCAACCACACTAGAATGTCTTGTCGACACCCAGCCAAATGTGTAACCTTTGGTAGGGATACACACGAGGGCAATTGTCCACCTTCTAACAACCCTACCACAACAAAGGTCAAAATTTAATAATGATTGTGGTGTTGCTCACGCTGCTAAATACTGCATTTTCGGGCAACAACAAAGTTATTATGTGGCAGGTGTCATTAGAGCACAGTTAATAAAGTCATTTCATGTAATAATGAATAAACTAGGCACTCATCTTTTCGTGATTCCCACGCTGGTCTCGTTGTAAAATCATGGCTCAATCGTTGAAAATCTAGGTGGTGATGATTCCAAGCTCGGATGCAAAGAGACCTATGTTTTATTCTGCTATACGAGGTGTGGCTAGAAAAAAATCGGACTAGTACTGGTGAAACAATAAAACGAATGCAATAACGCTGAAAGTCGCGTGACCTGTCACGTGACTCTCGCTCCGCCTACTGCTCGAGTTTCATCTGCCTCTTGCACGCAGTCTGCCCGTGGCGTCTGTTTTAAGTAGTTGACGTTTTGTCTGTGCGTCGGAAAATGTTAAGTGTACAGAAAGAACAGCGTGTTAACATCAAATTTTGTTTCAAACTAGGAAAATCTGCAAGTGAAACGTTTGTAATGTTACAACAAGTGTACGGCGATGATTGTTTATCGCGAACACAAGTGTTTGAGTGGTTTAAACGATTTAAAGATGGCCGCGAAGACATCAGTGATGACACTCGCACTGGCAGACCATTGTCAGCAAAAACTGATGCAAACATTGAAAAAATCAGTAAACTTGTTCGACAAGATCGCTGTTTAACAATCAGAGCAGTGTCTGAGTTAACAGGAGTTGACAAGGAAAGTGTTAGGCAGATTCTTCATGAAAGTTTCAACATGAACAAAGTGTGTTCAAAAATGGTTCCAAAGTGTCTCACAATTGAACAGAAGGAACGCCGAAGAATGATTTGTTTTGACATCCTGGAAAACATTGAAAGTGATCCCACCTTCTTACAAAATGTTATTACTTGCGATGAATCGTGGTTTTTTACTTACGATCCCGAAACTAAACGCCAATCGATGCATTGGAAAACTCCTGGTTCTCCACGACAAAAAAAAAAAGCACGAATGTCAAAATCGAAATTCAAGGCAATGATGATTGTTTTTTTTTTTACATCAAAGGGATTGTGCACATTGATTGGGTACCAGAGGGACAAACAGTGAATCAGCATTACTACATTAGCGTCCTGGCTACCTTACGTGAGCGAGTACGGAGAAAACGGAACGATTTGTGGAGAAAAAAGTCATGGATCCTTCACCAAGACAATGCCCCAGCTCACAGTGCGTTGTCAGTGAAGACGTTTTTGGCAAAACACAACATTCCCATCTTAGATCATCTACCCTACTCACCTGATTTGGCCCCCTGTGACTTTTTTCTTTTCCCTAAAGTCAAGTCAGCTTTGAAAGGAACTAGATTTGAGACTGTTGAAGCAGTAAAAGAAAAAGCAACGGAAGTAATGTATGGACTTACCGAAAATGATCTGCAGCATTGCTATGAACAGTGGAAAATTCGTATGGAGCGGTGTAGAGACCGAGGAGGAGAGTACATTGAAGGAGATAACATGAAATTGTAAATAATTGTAAATAAATGTTTTTTCCAGCATCAGTCCGGTTTTTTTCTAGCCACACTTCGTATTCAAAAGTTTTATGGATGTGTTTCACAAACCATTCTTGAAGATTAAACCTTTGAAAGTTAGCACAATGGTGATGTAAAAAAGTAATCAGCACTCCGAATTTAAGTTACACTTTATTTTTATTGCTTTTGTTGCAATATCACGTAACACACAAAACGTCACTTCACAATACAAAACATACTTGAAAACATCTTCCTCACTGTTAAAGTTCACATTTTATAAGCTGACTACAATATGCGTCTTTCCAACATGACGTCCAAGACTTGACTTTTTCTAGGTCCGACTCTCTAACTAACTGCTTGTGCGCCCAAAAATCAAGAGTTACAAGTGCGACAAAGATCATAGTGACAAAAGAAAGAATACACATAAGAATAATATCATTGCAATATAAACATATCAATGAATCAAAGTACTTCTACATTAATGAAATCAAACCTGAATGTTGTCTCAGAAATATGTTAACTACTTTACAGAAACACAGTAGAATATTGCCGGTATTGAGAGGTTGAGTTGAGGTGTCGTAATGGTTACGTAATTCAAGTACCATTACAACCTCCTCCTTCCCGCTGCATCAATTGCAATGACGGCCATGCCGCTGCCTCTTGGGATTGTCCCGTGTATCTTGATGAGTGGTCTGTCCAAGAGATCCGCGTAAAGGAGAGAGTGCCTTATCCAGTTGCTTGCAAATTACTGGCTGGTCGCAAACTCTGTGTTCTCCCGTCTGGCACCTATAGTACTGTTCTTGTTACCTGTTGCTCCATGTAGGACATGGTCACTCTGACAGCAACCTCAAATTCATCTCTGAGGTGAAATCGCCCAGTATCAAGGTAGCATTGCCATCCCCCCTGTCCAGCTGTGCAACAAACCATCAAACTCATGCCTCAAGGGGCGAAGCCACCAACTACACAACCGATTGGCCGGAAAGGACAGAAGGAGTACTCCCATGTAGACTTCCTCCGTCCCTCCAGCCAAACAACACTCGAGTCTTCCTCTAACCAGAAGGGCTCGAAGAAGTTCACCAAAGGCAAACAGTCTTCTCTTTTGCCAACTCGAAGATCTTCTTTGATGGTGTCGCCATGTGGTACATCAGTGCGGCTGGCCTCTGTATGGCCAGTGCGCACCGCCAACTGTTTTTCAGCGTTGGACTCCATGTACCGTCCACACAGGCAAGCCGATTCTTCTGTGGACCCCATGGAGCAGGATCCTCCTGCTCTTGTGCCCTGCAGTAGCGTCTCTACACCTGCTGTCACTCGGCAACTGCCTAGTTGACACCCCTACGTCTCTTCCTCACCATGACTGTCCTCCAATGGAACATTCATGGCCTTCAGTCCCACAAAAAAGGTTTTACAGCTGCTTTTAGCATCGCAGCATACCCTTGTACTCTGCCTTCAGGAAACGAAATTGTGCCCTCACAACAGCTTTGAACTTTCACATTATGATTTGTTTCGACCTTCTCCCTGGGGTCGGTATTTCATCTCATGGGGGCGTGATGCTGCTCATATGGGATGACATTCATAGCCAACCCATCTCCCTGACTACCCATCTTTAAGCTGTTTGCAGTTAGCCCTTACCTTCCCCACCTGACCATTTATGTCCCTCCGTCATTTGATGTAACCAGGGCAGACTTCCTTCAGCTTATTGGGCAGCTACCTACCCCATTTTTGTACTCGGCAACTTTAATGTGCATCATCCCCTTTGGGGTTCCCCCAGGACCTGTCAGAGAGGTACCCTCTTGGCTGAACATCTCAACCAACTTAACCTCTTCTGCCTTAACACTGGAACACCCACTTTCCTTTCTGACTCCTCGCACACCTATTCTCATTTGGTCCTATCCTTTTGCACTGCCCAGCTTGCCCATCGTCTTGAGTGGTCCGTTCTTTCTGACACCTACTCGAGCGACCATTTCCCTTGTGCTATGCATTTGCTGGCTCCTACCCCATCCACGTGCATGTCCAAATGCCAGCTCACTAAGGCTGATTGGCAGCTTTACTCCTCCCTGGAGATCTTCGAAGAACAAGATTTTCATACCAGATTGCTAATGTCTTCAAACGGAAAGGCATAAGTATATCCTTTACAACAGACAACAAGATTGGACAGAAGTTACCCCACAACATCGGCACACGAAACCCACTTCATCACACAGGTGTGTACAAAATTGAATGTTTGGACTGTGACTGCTTCTACATAGGCCAGACAGGCAGATCATTTGAGATTAGGTTCAAGGAACACATGGCAGCACTAAAAAACAAAAAATACCACACATCAGCAATAGCTACCCACCTACATGAAACAAAACACCATGTTAACAACACAAGTATTAGCATCCTACACATCCAACCAAAAGGCAGAAAACTAGACATCCTTGAAACACTCCAAATATACAAACACCAAATGAAACAACCAGAATCCATCTTAAATGACAATATTTACAATAGTATCATCTCTGTTTTCAGCAACTCCCTACACTCTTAAAATACACACACACACACACACACACACACACACACACACACACACACACACGTACACGTGCACATATCCTAATATTTACCATAAATATTGACAGCCGCCAAGAGTACAAGAGATTGACCTCATTCACAGATAATTCATCACACCAACAGCTTGTACCCCCTGTCAGCTTAAAACTGTATGTACATCATCTACTGGCACAAATGTATATCTATCTGCATATTTTATAACATTAACCAGTGTATTACCCCAACCTTTAGGCAGCTAATATATGCAACATGTAATCTTAAGACTCCTTGCTATGTAAATGTTTGCTCTCATATAATCACTCCCTCCCTCTCTCTCTCTCTCTCTCTCTCTCTCTCTCTCTCTCTTTCTCTTTCTTCAAAGAGTGTCATCTATGTATGATTTTACTGCTGTAGCCAATATGATCATTGTAATTGAAGCCTATAACATTTTACCTAATTGTTATTAGCAAGTATGAAGTTTAAGCCATTTTAACTTTTCACCTGATTGCATAAACGAGTACGGTTTAGCTGTTTTAACCTTTCAAAATTGGATTTATATACCACCTGAAGTACACACACACATATTTGACACCTCAAAACAAACACCTCCAAATGGTTTAAACGATTATTCTGTAATAATGTTGTTACAATGTATATTCTTTGCACTTTGCAATTATGTCTTCTCTTCTGCTGTACGAACCTTGCACCCAGCTGATTCCAGACGCCATATTTGTTTACAAATGTGGCAGTATACATGTGAAGTGTTACGACAGAAAAAGGAACCTGTGACCACTGGAGGTACTCTAGTTTACTTATTAAAGTTTACCATTAAATATCAGTTTAATTCTTTGTCAAAAGTTATCCAAAACCATATTCTGAAATAGTGTCTTGTTTCTCCACTAGGCAGTGCCACAAGTTCCTCCAAATGTCGTAACACAACATACACACATATGTAACACTAACTAATGTAAATCCACCCGATGATGGAGGTTTAAACCTTCAAAACGTGTCGTGGAAAAAATAAAACGGTGACTGGTAACAGTAAACTTGTTGTTTCATTTAAAGATTTTCCCAGTTGTGATGACCAGGTGGAATATCTCACAAACGTTATCCTTACTTTGCAGAACGTTCCATTCCTTGCACTTCCCTCTTACCGCGTCATGTACCAGTCCCTTGATGGACTGAGGCATGCTGCAACACCATTTGCGCACAGAGACATGCTCTCTGCATTTTTAACTGTCATCCTACGATGGCAAACTGCATTCATTATAAACAGATGCGTGCAAAGTGTTGTCACATTGTTTCAGATGGCAAAAGAGCTATCTGGATATCATTCACTAGCTCTTTTAACAGTTCCATTCCTTCCCCTGTCATGTGGGCCAACCTCCGATGGCACTCTGGAACCAAGATACAATCCCCAATTTCCAACGCCTTGAGCCACCATTTTGCAGAAGTTTCGAGCTCTTCCCACTATCACCCTGCCTTCCTCCATCGGAAATGAGTGGAGGAGGCTCGGGCGATACCCTTTTCTTCTTCGAATTGTGAATGCTACAATGCTGCCTTTAGTATGAGAGAGCTAGATTTTGCTCTCAGTTCTTCCCGATCCTCTGCCCTAGGACCAGACGCCATCCACATTCAGATGTTGCAGCACCTTTCTCTTGCAGGCAAGTAGTTTCTGCTTAACACGTACAACCGCATCTGGGCAGAGGGCACATTCCCCGGACGCTGGCATGAAGCCACCATCATACCCCCATACCTGAGCCCGGTAAGGACATAAACCTTCCTTCTAGCTACCACCCCATCTCTCGTACCAGCTACATTTGCAAGGTGATAGAACGTATAATTCATGCCCAGCTGGCATGGTGGCTCAAATCTCACAATTTACTGACGAATGGACAGTGTGGATTTTGAGCGCAACGTTCTGCAGTTGACCATCTCGTTACTTTGTCCACCCACATCATGAATGGTTTTCTGTGGAAATCCCAGATTGTGGCCATGTTTTTCGATTTGGAGACGGCCTACAACACCTGCTGGAGAACTGGTATCCTCTGTACTCTTTACATGTGGGGCTTCCGTGACTGCCTGCCCTGTTTCCTTCAGGCGTTTTTAAAAGATCGAGTTTCCAGGGTGCGTGGGTTCTGCCTTGTCGGACACCTTTATCCAGGAAAACTGTGTGCCTCAAGGTTCTGTCCTGAGTGTCGTCCTCTTTGCTATCACCATTAACCCTATAATGGCCTGTCTCCCGCCAGGCATCTCCAGCTCCCTTTTTGTTGACAATTTTGCCATCTATTGCAGTTCTCCATGGACCTGTCTCACTGAGTGGCATTTTCAGTGATGTCTTGATTGTCTTTACTCCTGGAGCATTGACAATGGTTTTCGCTTTTCCACTGACAAAACCATTTGTATGAATTTTGGCAGTGCTAGTGGTTTCTCCCACCATCTTTACATTTTGGGCCTGTTGCCCTTCCGTTTGTTGAAACTACAAAATTCCTGGGGCTCATGCTCGATAGGAAACTCTCTTGGTCCTCCCAAGTGTCTTACCTGGCAGCCCACTGTACGCAATTCCTCAATGTTCTACATGTCCTCAATGGTACTTCCTTGGGTGCCGATCGAACCACCCCCCTCCCTTTGTACCGGTCCCTCGTCCGTTCGAAACTCGACTATGGGTGCTTTTGTTTATGGGTCTGCACACTCATCCCTCTTACGCCATCTCAACACTATCCACCATCGTGGTGTCCGTTTGGCCACGGGCGCCTTTTACTCTAGCCCGGCTGAGAGTCTGTATGCTGAAGCTGCTGAACTGCCACTGTCCTACCGCCATGACTTTCTCCTCAACAGGTATGCATGACGTTTGTCTGCAATGTGTGGCCACCCATCCTATGCCTCCTTCTTTGAAAATTTGTTTGATCGTCAGTATGGGGCACATCCCTCTTCTCTGTACCCTCCTTAAGTCCGCTTTCGGCTCTTGGTATGGCGGCTTAACTTCACACTGCCTGCAACTTTCCTGGTGGGTGTGAACGCATCACTACCCTGGCTTCGTGAAGCAGCCCATGTTAAACTTGGCCTTCATTCGCTTCCTAAGGACACTACTCCAGCCTCGGTCTATCGCCTTCAGTTTCACGACCTTTGCATGGAACTTCGCGATAGTACCTTTGTACACACTGATGGCTCTCGGACTGACCATGGGGTCGGATGTGCCTTTGTCATTGGCAGCTGTGTCTTTATCAGCTTCTGGCACACTGCTCAGTATTTACAGCAGAGTTCTTCACCTTGTATCAGGCCACGGAGTACATCCGGCAACACAGCCTTTTCAATTGTGTCCTCTGCTTAGACTCACTCAGCGCCCTTCGAAGTCTATGTGCGCTGTACACCGCCCATCCCTTAGTGCAGCAGGTCCAGGAAAACTGTCACTTGCTCACTCTTGGTGGAGCAGTGTGATGTTTCTGTGGGTACCTGGTCAAGTCGGTCTGCTAGAAAACGAGGCTGCCGACACTGCTGCCAAGGCTGCAGTCCTCATACCTTAGCCCGCAAGTACCTATATTCCCTCCAATGATTTCTGTGCTGCCGTCTGTCCCTTTGGCATCGCCAATGGTCCTCCCTTCACGGGAATAAGCTCTGGCATATTAAGCCTCTCCCAGTGGCTTGGACCACCTCCTCTCGGCCCTCCCACAGGAAGGAAGTCATTTTTACTAGGCTGCATGTTGGGCACTACCTTTTTAGCCATCATCATTTGCTAAGTGGCGCTACCCCACCACTTTGTACACATTCCACACAAGTTTTAACTGTACGCCACTTCCTGATGAAATGCCCATCTTTTAACTGTTTATATTTCCGCTTGGGTTTGCCGTCTGATTTATCGACCGTTTTAGCAAATGATGCACGGACTGTTGACCACATTTTACTTTTTCTCCGCCAAAGCAATACGGCAAGGGCAATTTAATTTTTAGTTTTGTACCTCTGTTTCTGTATGGTGTCTTTTTTAGCCCTTTTTTCCACGTGCCAGTTTTTAGCTGTCTTCTATTATGTCAATTGGGAACGACTTATAGCCATTTTTTAACTCCTCTCTGTCTTCATGTTCTATAGTTTTGACTTTGGTGCATGTGACCCCAGTTGCTTTTTGTGCCCTAAAGCAAAACAAAACAAACAAAAACAAAACAGTGCAGCCAAATGGACAATGCACTCAGTAATACAAAACAAATATCAATTAAACGAAGCAAAGAAACAACAGACCTAACTGAGAAACAAGCTGTCGAGATCCTATAGATCAATAAAATTGTCAGAGAAACTATGAATCACTGAAAGCTAACCAGAAAAGACATGTCCAGTGTCCAAAAAGCAAAATTTTGGTATGTCAGAAATAATCGAGATCGAAAAAGAAATTATGAGTCTTTGAAGTCCAAAGAGAAAAACTAAGCCAGTGTTCAAAAGTCACAGTAATATCATAATCTAATACACTTCCACAATCCAAACTCGCAACATTCATTAGCAATTTAAACAATAATGGCTAAACTATGATGTCATAAAATAGCTAATCTAAACAACTTACACTAATAACTAACTACACTAACAACAGTACAGCCAGTCCAGAAATGTAAAATTGTGCATTTCACAAAAAGAAAAAAAATGTAGTATCCTATGACTGTAATATCAATGAGTCACTGTTGAATTGGCTAACTCATACAAATACCTGGGTGTAACTCTGTGTATGGATATAAAATGGAATGATCCCATAGGTTCAGTTGTGTGTAGAGCAGGTGGTAGACTTTGATTTATTGATAGAATACTGGGGAAGAGCAATCAATCTACAAAGTAGATTGCGTACAAATTACTAGTGCAACTGTTTCTGCAATGTTGCTCGAGTGTGTGGGACCCATACCAGGTAGGACTAACAGGGGATATTGAACATATACAGAGAAGAGCAGCATGGATGATCAGGTTTGTTTAATCCGTGGTAGAATATCACAGAGATACCGAAGGAACTGAACTGGACGACTCTCGAAAGTTTACATCACTTTCCTGAGAAAGTTTGTTAACAAAGTTTCAAGAACTGGCTTTAAATGATTACTCTAGGAATATACAAAGGGTGTTCAAAAAGTTTTGCACAGTCATCTCTAATTTTTTTATTTTTTGCCGGAGGAGAATGAAATTTTTTGTGAACATACTTGGAACATTTAGCTGTACATTGAGCCTACCCAATGTAGCCTCCGTTAGCTGTGACGTATCTGGCCCCCTTGTCATTTCCATGATGTAAATGCACTTTGGTAAAATTCTGGGGCTTGACTTTTACACCATCGCTTGACACAGGAAATAAGGTCTTTCTGTATGGGGTTTGGCATTGTCATGTGGTGTAGTCTGATGAGCTGACCCTGAAGCTGTGGTCTGTGGGTCTTGATGGCACATTGCAGCTTGTCCATTGACAAACAGTAACGGTCCCAGTTAATTGTGGAGCCAGGCTCCAAAAAGTCAATGAAAATGAAACCACACTGATCCCAGAAGAAGGAGCCCATAACCTTTCGGCCTGCTGTTTGTGAAAGTCTTGGTTTCTTCTTCCGATGGGAACCCAGATGACGCCACTCCATGGATTGGGTTTTGCTCTCAGCTTCAGACAAAAACAACCGTGTTTCATCCTGTGTAATGATGCCGTCAAAGCACTGTTTCCACTCTTCAGTAAATGTCTTCACGAGACCCTTGCACATATTCTTTCTCAATGTTTTCATTTCTCTTGTCAATAATTTAGGCACCCTACGAGCATAGATTTTTCTGTAACCTTGTGATTGTACCAGTGATACCACACTACCCAATGACAAACGAGTCATTTCAGCAAGCTGTCGCATCGTCACACATCTGTAATTTTGAATGATTTGATCAATGGTCTCCTTATTCACATCACTCACTGCCGTCAATAGTCTACCGGATAGCGGATTTTCCAGTACAAAAAAATCACGTTCTGCAACCACTGCTGGATATTGCTGTAATCCACTGCGTCCTCCCCATCAACAGGGAGCAACTTCCTGTGGATCGATGTGGCAGAGTCATTGCTGGTCTTGAAGAGGAACTCCATCACCAACCGTTGTTGCAACCTGAAATCTACTTCATAGTCCATTATGGCTCACATGTAAATAAAAAAAAAGCTACTTTTATATACCAACTTATAGCTAAATGTTCCAAGTATGTTCACAAAAAATTTCATTCTCCTCCTGCAAAAAATAAAAAAAATTAGAAACGGCTGTGCAAAACTTTTTGAACGGCCTTTGTACTACAACCCCCTACGTATTGCTCACACAAGAATCATGAGGATAAGATTAGAATAATTACTGCACCTGCAGAGGCATTCAGTCAATCATTCTTCCCGTGTACCATACGTGAATGAAACGGGAAGAAACTCTAATAACTGGTACAATGGGACATACCCTCTGCCATGCACCTCATGGTAGTTTCCAGAGCATAGATGTAGATTAATTCTTCTGAACTTTTGAGACCTAGGAGGGGAAAGAAAAAGTTAAGAAGTCATTCAAATCCAAACAGAAAAGCCAAGTCACTGTTTAAGAATCCTGGTAATCCAATCCAATTCCCAAACATTCTATGTGCGGTGTAATATTTTCAAGCGTATATTTTACATTGGTTTGGAGTTTAATGATGATTTTATCCTACAGAAGTATTTTTGCTGTCATAGATTTATGTTCATTGTTTTGACAAATGAAGTAACATTTGGTAGTTACCTTTTATGGATGACTTCTTAGTCATGTTACCCATACCATGGCAGTAGTAATGTTGACCATCCCATGGGGCTAGTGATTCTTTTGGAATAAAAGGCAGCCAGTGTTAATTCAGGATATGAGCAGTCTGCATTCCAAAGTTCACCAAATCCATCCACATGATTCAGTGTGAAGGAGTAACAAACATACTAATTTGCTGAAGAAAGAGAATAAGCAGTTTCTATGAACAGCTACAATAAGTAATGCAACACATATTTATTTTATTTATTTATTTATTTTCCTGAAGGCAGGTTGATTTTATTCAGGATTCCAGTACACCATATTATTCCCACACTTTTGGCTAGGCACTCAATGCCACAGCCTTATGTCACCTTAGTGGAAGGGCCTGAATGCCCGCATAGTATCACACTAATGCTTGACGATGGAGCCAATGTTGTGCTGCATCAGTAAATTCCCCACCATTCACATACTGTTTCCAGTGAAGTGCATCTGTCATTGGGCCAAACAGATGGAAGTCTGAAGGTATGGTATTTGAGCTGGGGGAGGATGGGGAAGAACAGTTGAATGAAGTTTTTTGAGCTCCACTCAAGTGTGCAGACGTGTGTGAAGCCTTACATTGTCATGGAGAAGGAGACGTCTGTTTGCATTTTTGTAGCGACGTTTGGGCTGAAGTTATTTCTTCGATTTCATGGGAGTAACATACGAGGGTTGAATGAAAAGTAATGCCTCCACCTCCAAAAATTGGGTTTGTATGGGAATATTTTAATAAATCAAATGCAGAAATAATCTGTAGAACGTGATCTTCACTTTTCCACATAATCACCGGCCAGTTGAATACATTTCTGCCAACGATGAACAAGTTTTCTGAAGTTGTCATGGAAAAAGTCAACACTCTGTTTCCACAACCCCAGTCTCACAGTTCTCTCAATGTCATCATTAGAAGCATAATGCTGTGCCCGCAAATCGTCTTTCATCATCAGGAGCAGATGGAAGTCAGACAGTGCTAAATCTGGACTGTATAGAGGATACTGTACGGTGGAGAGATTCAGTCTCTGAAGTTCTGCTGTGGTGGCACGTGAAGTGTGTGGGTTGGCATTGTCATCCTGCAGGAAATTATTTCCTTTTTCCTTTCGGACCCTTGGTAACCGTCATTTCAGAGTTCACAGCATTGTGATGTAACACTCTGAATTTATTGTTGTTCCACGATCAAGGAAATCAACATGGATAACACCATCTGCATCTCAGAGCACCGTTGCCATGATTTTTCCAGCTGAGGGCTACGTCTTGAATTTCTTTTTCTGGGGTGAGTTTTCATGTCGATATTACATAGACTGACGTTTTGACTCCAGGTCGTAATGGTGTATCCACGTTTTGTCTCCTGTCACAATTGAATGGAGAAAGGCATCACCTTCATTCTCGTAATGTGAGAGGAATTCCTGGCAAATTTTAAGTCTGTGCGCATTCATTTCAGGAGTCAGCATCCGAGGTACCCATTGTGCACAGATCTTCCAATAGCCAAGCAAAGCAATAATGTGACCCACACATTCTTGTGAAATGCTGATTGTGCTTGCAATTTCTTTTTGAGTGATACGGTGACCATCCTGAATGAATCTGTCAACATTTTGCTTGTGAAACTCGATAGTTGCTGTCACAGGACATCCAACTCTTTGTTTGTCATGCAGGTCAGATGTTCTTGCCCCAACATCTTTAAACTTACTAGCCCAACGATGCACAGTACTCACGTGAACACAATCACCGTAAAATGCTTTCATTCTCTGATGAATCTCCTTTGGGGTGACACCTTGTGATATCAAGAATTCAGTGACTGCACATTGCTTAAATCACATTGATCGACCATCTGCGCAGGGTTCCATGCTTTACACTGTAACAACACAACCGTTCAATGCTAAGGCTTCCCGCCAACTGGAGCTGTAGAGAAGAGGCTATGGAACAAACCAGTACCTGCCGCATACCGATGCTGCCAACTGTTGGAAGAGTTACAAAGGTGGAGGCATTACTTTTCAGTCAACCCCCATAATATATTTCAGAGTTCATCACTGGAACATGAGGGAGAACACAAAACAGAATAACCCCTTCAGAATCCCAGAAGACCATCACCATGACTTTACCAGCTAAGGTAGCTGCTTTGAACTTTCTCTTCAGAGGAGAAGGGGTGGCACCACTCCTCTGATTGCTGTTTTGTTTCCAGTTCAAGGTTATGAACCCATGTTTTATCACCTGTGATAATGTTCATCAAAAAATTGTCATAATCAACTGTGAGTGCATAAGCAATACTGCATAGATAGTCCTTCATTGGTCTTTATTGTATTCTGTTCTGTGGTGAGGAACCTAGCAGGAACGCACTTTTGAGTACCCAAATCGGTTGACAAATGTGTCAGCCCTGTGAACAGACACATCCATTTGAGAAACGAGATGTTTGATTATGATCAGTTGATCACCTGGAATTAGTGTGTCTACACATTCCAACATTGCAGAAATCACAGCTGTTTGTGGTTGCCCGCAATTGGACAAGTTTACGCGACCTTGTTGTGAGGATGACAGACACTTTTCCCAACGACTCGCCGTGCTTTTGTTCAGTGTTAGGTCTCCATATACATTCTGCAATCACCTATGAATATCTGTGATGCTCTGGTTTTCCATCAAAAGGAACTCAATGACACGTCTCTGCTTGGAATGCATTTACATTACAGACACCATTTTGAAGGCTTAGTATAGTGCCATCTCCTATCAGAGTTTCATGTAACTATATGAGCTGAAGTGGAAATATTCCATGATGTTTCACAATAAATTCCACACTTTTTTAACCAAAATTGGCCAAGAAAAAATTTAATTCTTGCATTACTTATTGAACATTCCTCATTGTTCAGAGTAGCACAAATTTTATAATATTTGTATGTGCAGTGGTGCCATCTGCCCTCGTGTGTGTCTATTACCACTGGACTTGTTTGCATATCATAATCAAATCCAGCCTCACTAAGAGTCTACTACTTTCTAAATGTAAAGGCATGTCATCTGCCTGTCACGTGGCATTTAGATGACACCATCTTTGTGAGTCTTCAAGCATCTCAGAAGCTATAAGATACATCTGACACTCAGCAGCTAAAAAGCCATGAGCTTTTATGGAAGTATGGATTAAACCCTTGGAGGATTGCATAAGCATTGTATTCACTGTGTTGCTGGAGCAGGAAGATAGACAAAATAAATAAACAGTTACGCACAGTGCAGCAGTAAGCGGCAAAAACGTTACTTACTTGAGTATTGTTTATTTTTTGTTTTCGTTGTACAGAGTTAGAATATTCCATTGTTGATTATTCGCTTTTGTGTTTTACAAGAAAAAGAAATAAAGTTGTATGTTCTTGCATATACATATAAGAAGTTATTATTTAATATGATGATATGTAGTGGCCATAAAGTGGTGGCTACAGATACAGAAGAATTCACACAGCAAGAAGCAAACAAGCTAGGTGACATAAATTTACTGACACGTAGGACAGATGACAGAAGTCCTATGACACATTTAGTACAGCTACAGAATATGCTGCGTAGTCTGATACAAGACTTATGGAATGAAATAGCGCAGCATGGAAAGTTTCACCAGAACAAATTAATGATGTGCATGTGACGGGCTCTACAGTCGACAAAATTATGAGAAATGATGATTCATGTAGATGATGTATGAAGCTGTGCGCACCTCAGTTCCTGCATGATAAACTGAAACTCTGGTTTTTAATGTTAGAGTTGGCATTCACTCATAATAAAGTAACAAACGATCAAGAAAAGTTTGCTATAGCAGTCAACATCTGGACGCCAGAGCAATGACATTAGTAGAAGACAAAAGGATTTTGGCGGCAGTTTCGGCAAATAGTGGCGGAAGCAGTATTTGCAGATGCTATGCTCAGATATGTTTGGACATCACAGCTTCCCATGGCAGCAAGAGTGGCAGTGCCTATGAAGGATGGGTGCAACATGATCACTATTCTCCAGCTGTCCAACAGAGTTTATGCAACAGTGGGGACAGCAAGTATAATGAGCGTCTGAGTGTCGCAGAAGCAGCAGTGAAGTCGGAAAAACATTAGGTGGCGGCAATTCACAAGGATCAGCAGGTGGATACAACCACAGAGTTTCAGAAACTAAAGGAACAAATAGACAGTCTGCAGAGACAAATCAAGGCTTGGAAGACCACTGGTTCTGAGGGACCTGCAGTGCACTTACGGACAGTTGACTGATGAAACCTGAACAACTATGTTGGTATCATAAAAAGTTTGGTCAGTGAGCTGCCAAGTATATTCTGCCATGCAGTTACACACACTGTGTCAGTATCATGGAGATTCTAAGCACAGACACTTCCTTTTTGCCTGTATCGTGACAACTGTGTGTATGAGAGATGAAGACTTTGTGTTATTATCTGGTAGAAACGAAGTCTGATGTAAGCACATCATCAGTAGAGAGAGATGTGTCAGTCAAGGACAGTTCGCTAGTTCATCTCACAGCAGCAGATAAACAGCTGATAGCAACGTATAGCAACTGCAACAAGGACGTGAATTTAGGTTTTGTAATACTTGTCACTGAATGTTTGTAATAGTGGATGTGTCGGAAACAATCCAGGGGGAGGGGGGCAGATTTTCTGTATGCATACAGTATCACCATTGAAATTCAATTTGCTTGACTTGAGAAATGAGAAGAAGTGGTTACTACACTTCTGGAAAAGTTCAGAGAAAGAGAAGGCCGTATGGTACAACTGACAGAGGTAGACCAGCATTTGGACCCGACAGCATGAACACTAACCACAGTGGCACATAATACAATTCATCACATAAACACAATGCTAGGCCATCCAGTCTCTTTTAGACCGAGAAGATTGTCACCAGACAGGTTCACAGACGCAAAGGCAGAGTTTGAATGTATGTTAGATAAGTGAGTGATACGAAGATCTGATAGTGCATGATCCATCTCTACATCTAGGTAAAAAAGTAGAAGAAGAAAACAAGAACAAGAAGAAAGGCAGAAAGTGGAGTTCTTGCAGTGATTACAGGGAATTGAATGCTCGCACGATAGTCAATCAACATCCAGTGCCCACTATTTGTGATTTTACGAATGTACTAATGGGAGCAAAATCATTCAGTGTCATAGATTGTCAAAGGGCATCCCATCATTTACCAGTTGCAGACATTGAAGACAGCTGTCTTTAACCCTTGGCCTCTTTTAATTTTTGTGTATGTCATTTGGCATTAAAAACATGGCTTAAACGTGGCAACGTTTCGTTGATGTGGTGTTATGGGGGCAAGACTTCACCTTCACCTATTTCGACGATATACTAGTGTTTTCAGCAACACAAAATCTTCACAAGGCACACCTAAAAGCAACATTTGATAACATATAGGTACAGGATAATAATTAATAAAAGTATGTGCAACTTGTGAAAAAACCACATTACCTACATGTGTCACTTAGTTTTAGCAGGCAGCATCTGCCTGTTGGAAGAGAAACTGGAACTTACGCTACAAATACTTAGGCCGTTGGATTTGCAACAGTTACGTAAGTTCTTAGGTGCTGCAAATTTTTACCATTGACATCTGCTGGGAGCAGCTGCTTTTAAAGCACCGCTCGCAGAGGAGCTGACAGGCCCTAATACCGCTAAACATCAGAAGCTAGATGGGACACCCTGCAAGCAGAAAACCTTTGAACAGATCAAGACAAACGATTTCATTGCCTCATCATGAGAGAGATGTGGTACTATTTATAATAGCCGATAAATGTCAGATAGCCATTGGAGCAACATTACATCAAGGGTCTACTCAACACTGGCAACCATTAGGGTTTTTCTTGCAGGAACTCATGGAAGCACAAAGGAACTGGAGTGCATATGACTAAAAACTGTTATCGGTATATAAGACAATAACACACTTTCGGCCTTATATGGATGGTAAACCATTTATGGTGTTCACAGGCCACAAACTAATCACCTTTGCATTCAGCAAGCATTACAGATGCTCTGTCACTTAGGCAGTTCAGACAGTTAGAGTACACAAACCAGTTCACCACAGACTGAAATCATGTAAAAGAAGTGGAGAATATCACAACAGACTATTTCTCAAGGGTTGCGGCGATAACCAATTCTGTAGATTACGCGAGATTGGCAAGAGAACAAAGAGAAGACACACACCTCCATAGTGTTGAGACTGCAGGACGTATGTCCGGAAGTGAGGTCATTTAAATATGTTGCGATACCTCACAAGGACGACCTAGACTGTTTGTGTCTGAACATTTACTGCGAAAGACATTCAGAAGTATTCGTAATTTGGCTCATTCAGGTACACGACCAAGAGTCCAAGTTGCTGACACAACATTTGTGTGACCTGGAGTTAGGAATGATTGTCGAAGGTGGACACAACAATGCTCTGCCTGTCAACACTGTAAGGTGTGATGTCATGTGAAGAACCCCATGGGATACTTTGATAAACCATATTTTCAATGTTAACACATGCACCTCAGCATCACTGGCCTACAGCCGATGTCTGGAGGTTACTGTTATCTACTAACAGCTATTGATAAATTTACAAAGGGGCAGGCGTTGTACCGATTCGAGACATATCAGCGGGAAGAGCCAGTCAAAATATCTTGGCGACACGGGTAGGAAGATTCTGTTGCCCAGTGCACGTCACAACTGACCAGGGTCATTAGTTCGAATCTTCATTATCTCTTGAAGTGGCTAACATTTGTGGAGTCCGACATCATCATACGACAAGTTATCATCCAGAAAGTAACTGAATGATGGAGCGATGGTACAGAACACTTGGAGCTGCATTGATGTGCCATGGTGACAGTGGTTCTGCAACATTTCTACTGGTGTTAATGGGTCTGAGCATTTATTTTCAAACAAGTCCAAGAGGCATCCACAGCAGAGCTTGTGTACGGGGAAACCTTGCACCTTCCTGGCAATTTCTTTGAAGAGCTTAAGAATGAGATTGGCCTACTGTAGTTATTGAAGATGGTTAAAGCACAGCTGCCAAACCTCCGGCCACAGCCATCGAATTGGCAGGGCGACATTCCATCATTTGTGCACCGAGACTTCAGCAACTTTCGCATGTGATGTTATGAGCCAACAGTGCAGCCACCATATACCATATGTTATAAAGTTCAGCAGTGTAACACACACAGAATGAAGCTCCAGATTCACAATAAACTGGTTATTGTGTCAGTTGATCGAGTGAAGCCAGCTTACTTACTGCCAGAAGACTTACAGCAGGAAGACATACAGGACTCGCAGTGGAATATGGTGTCACAGTGGGAGCAAGCATCTTCAAGAACAGCAAATACACCAAATCTGGTGGGAGAACAAGTTGCACAACTGGTGATTTGTACAAGGGCACGTCAAAAGATCCAATACAGGTTTCCAAACCTACCTGGAGTTCTACTCTAGCAGGAGGGGGCTGTGTGGGTGCGGGAAGATAGACAAAATAAACAAGCAGTTACACACAGTGCAGTAGTCAGTGGCAAAGACATTAATTATTTGACTACTGTTTATTCTTTGTCTTTGTTCTATGAAATGTTCCATTGTTGCTTATACGCTTTTATGTTTTATGACCGAGAAATGAAGTTGTATGTTCTCGTATGTGCGTCTAAGAAGTTATTATTTAATATGATGATAGGTAGCGGCCATATGTTGACTCTTGTTATGTAAGTCAATTCACAAAAATGAAGAAGTTCAAATCAATAAATTTGTGCTACTACACACTTTCAGGAGTGGCCTGTGTGTTAATTAATGGTGTAAGCTCGTTTTATTTCTTCCAAATCCCTCCAGCCGTTTCAGCGTGAAAGAGGAACAAACATACTCACACACAAACTTTAGCATTTATAGAAGTAATACATACAGGAGATTATGATACAGATACGTCAGATGACGGTGATTATGATTAGTGTTTGTTATTCAACAGCTATTTGTCCTATGATTGTATTACTCAGTTTAGTCCATACATTGTGGTCTTGTTTCATTATTGCTTTCTTATTTGTTGTATGTTATGTATTTGAACCTGTTGCCTTGAACTCCTCTCTTTTGACCTGGAAGTGTATTCATCACTTTGCTTGCTTCTGCTTGGATTTTAGCCTCTTTCACCCAAAAGAGGAAATATTTGTTCAATAGAACTACAGGATTATTGTTTTTGTCATCCTGTTTAGTGTTGTTATAGTTGCCATGGTCAGAGAATAAAACCTTTTCCTTCTTTTATAGCAGTAAAATGTCAAATAAAGGTTGTGCTGAGAATAGATTCTGTAGGTGTCACAAAATTAATTTTTATGTTTATTTGATTTTTTGTTTTAGCCGCACGGTTTGAAAGTGCAGCATTACTTATATCTGACGTACAATTATGCTTGCAGGTTCTGCTTAATACTACACAGATGTATTACTATTTCTTTCATAAAACACCTTCAATGGCTCTAAAAAGGGTAATTATGATCCTTGCAGCCTCACTGGAGTTTGAGAAGAAGCACAACAGTGAGATTGTTGAGAGACCAACAGACAATGAAGAAGTTCCTCATGTGAGTATAACTGTATTTTCTGCTAATGTTTTACTGGATCTTAATTACACAAGAATTATTCTGACATTAAAGAACAACACTACAGACTTAAAATGTAATGCATAAAGGTACTATCATTTTAACATTTGAAACTATAACTTTTTAAATGTTGTTAATTTATAATTTATTCATATTTGTTTGTAATAATACAGTATGAGCAATGTGTGTTAAGTTTTAAATGTTGTAAAGAGCATGTTTATGGAATTAAATTAAGGTCAGTTGTTAAATATATTGTCAGTATCTTGTAATTTGTTTACAATGTGCCTCTCTTTATAAGGATAGTGTATGAATGATGATTGTAAGGACACACATTGTTTGTAATAATACTTACTCTTCAAATGCCAGTCTTGAGGTGATAACAATAAATACAGGACCTTAAGGGAAAACTGCAGTTGTAGAAATAGGTAAAAAATTTACAGCTGCAGGGCATTACAGGTGATACTGAATAACAGTTCTTCCTCTTAACTAAGTCTTCTGTTCAGAAAATGTAGAGGAAAGTGCCAGACGTTGTAAGTAGAGGGATAAGTCTGTCACATAAAGATGAATGTACAAGACATCAATAGTGCTATTGGAATACTGTTCTGCAGCTGGACTAAACCTAGAAGACATGTTACCTTTCAAACAATCTGCCACCTTTATTCTATCCTGAATATGTTTTATTTTAATTATTTTCTTGTACGGTCACTGTTATTGAATTATCCTGATGCAGTGGAACTGCTATGCAGTGCCACCATCCCTTGCCATGTGACTTCTCCATCTGCAGAGGGTCGAGGGCTGCAAGAGAGCTTCATAGTATTCAAGCTACGTAATGACGTAAATATCGTTCAGTAACGCTTTTGTATTTCATTGTTCCAATATAACAGTTACAACATTGGGTGAATGAATCAGTGCAGCAGAACATCACCTGTGAACAGTCTTAAGGGTAAGAAGTGATGCTATATGTGGTGTGGTAGAGGGATTGTGTTGCCACAGCGAAGTAGACAGCGCAAATTGATACCACAGATATTAGCGACGGCTCCTGAAGACCACGCATCCCCTCTCAGCATGGCAGCGCCTTCACGCTGAGGTCAGTTTAGTGTTGAGCTAGCAAGAACTCTCCCAGTTCAAGATATTACTTGCAGCAGTCAACATCATTGAGTAGGAGAGTGACAGTTAAAGTTTCTAATGGACATATACTTTCATCAGTGTTGAACATTGTACCTCAAGAGAATGGTTTGTTAATTAGTGTGTTGAGTAATACTTCGCTAGTCCATGACAGTTGTAAATTATCCAGTACTTCTGCGATGAAGTAGTTTGTCAAAGTTAAGTAAATCTTTTATTCTTTAATGTGATAAAGTGAATTACTATTTTATGGTTTCTAGTATGATAAGCCTTCTTCCAGAGCAGTCAAGCAACCCACAGTTGTGACTAGACGAAAGTAATTTCACATGGCCATAATACTATACATTCATCAGATAAAATTAGTCTTCTTCTATTATCTTTGCCGTTTTCTTGCCACTTTGCTCTACCTAACTTTGCCTCATGCCAGTTGAAAAATTATAAAAAATTTTTTACTCCTCCATATGGGATTACATTTACCTTCCCAACCAGAGCTATTTGTCCAGAAGCTGAGTCAGTGATACAGCAGTCAGCACAGGATTCAAGGAAATAGTCATCTGAGTTATGACATTTCTATAGAGTCTGTATAAGAATCAACATAAATTACAAAAACAATTATCATATGAAACCCAGCTCTTTCTGCTCATCTACAAGATCTCGAGAGCAGTAGATACTTGTGGCCAGGTTGGTATGGTGTTCCTTAACTTCCGGGATATATTCGATATAGCTGCACTCTGCCATATAATGAACAAAACAAGTGTGTCCCAAATATCAGACTAGTTGTGGGATTGAATTGAAGAGTTTCTAGCAAATAGAACACACTAGACCTATGTCATTCTTAAGGGAGAGAAATATTCAAACATAACCGTGACTTCAGACAAACCCTGAAGGAGTGCTGTAGAACTCGTTGAAAGTTCCTTCAGGCTTTTTGTGGATGATGCTGTTATATACAGACATGCTTCACTAAAAATGTATTGTGTGGATGACTAATAATTATTTGTTGTATTGTTTTGTGTGTGTTGTTGTATAAATGATTATGGAATTAAATGAAAGGATAGGGTGGAATCTGGTGATGGCACATAACTTACTGAGGTTACCTTCCATTAGGAAAGTGGGTGCGTAGAGTGACTGTGATATGATTTATAAATTATAGAGTGCAGCAATCAGTCCTCTCTCTCTCTCTCTCTCTCTCTCTCTCTCTCTCTCTCTCTCTCTCTCTCTCTAGGTTTTATTTGGCAAATCCATATTTCGTCTAGTGCCTTGCCATTATCAATGTACTATTTTCTAGTTTCAATGCATGTCAGTTCCCTGTTGTTCGGGTGTCACAGTTCTTTGAAAACTACATACAGTATGCAGCACGTAGTATTCAAAGAACTGTGACTGATGCCTGAACAACAGAGAACTGACATGTGTCAAGACTAGAAAATAGTGCACTGATAATGGCCAGGCACTAGCCGAAATCTGGATTTGCAAAATAACATGCAAAAATGTGGGGAAAAAAATAATACGACAGATTGCTGCGCTCTGTAATTTATAAAACATAACTTACTCCTCTGGAATGACAGAAATATGTTACCAAGCTTAACATTTGCCTCTAATTGACTAATTGTCAACAGTGACACAATCCCAAGAGACACTGCAGGAAGATTAGAAATATAACCCCTTAAATGTGAAGGACTGCCACAGTAGCCGGTGTGCACCACGACCCAGTTGCCATTATTTTAACATAATTTCAATATCAGTGCAGCAGTTGGACCCTTATCACACAATGTCATTTGCATTAAACTGAACAGATAGGGAGTACATGAGTTTATTCTCAATCATTACCATCAGTGGATACTCATCGTATTGTATAGTTTCCATATTCTGCCAAGCAAAGTGTTGTAACCAAGTAATACACAAAACCAACCAAGTCACTCAACTATGACATTCTTCGTAACCGCTGAACATCAAGCCTCTCGGGATCCAGAGGATACAAACTAGAAATACAACAAAAGGTTCAGTGAGCATCCGCCGGTAGATGGCACTGTGGAAAATGTGCTGTGTGCACGCTTCCCACCATCGGCCACTCGTGGCTGGCCTGCATTGATACAGTTGACAGGTGATTTGAGCGCACACATGGCAAGCCACACTCGATGCACTCAAACTCGCATGCATCAGTAACGGGATACAGCACAAAACTCTTTAGTAAGGAATAAAATGTGCTTCAACATGTACCTCACTGAAAGGATTGGCATTAAACAATCTTTCGTTTATATTATGTGCAGATATCTTGCAGCCAAAAATGTGTTTACGTGTGCATTCAATGAAAATACATAACACATAAAAAGGAGGGAGTATGATGGAAAACGTAGAAAATGTCACAGGAATATTTATTTATTTATTTATTTAACCTGGCAAGATTAGGGCCATCAGGCCCTCTCTTACATCTAACCAGGCATTCTACTTATTTTACATTCATACGTTTTAGTAGGCATGTTAAACTACATCTAGTACAAAAAGTGAAATAAACAATTAGAAAGGTACACTTGGAAAAATACATACATATAGAGTTTATATTCGTAGATCATAAGTACTGTTATAATTAGACATTATTGAAGAGACAAATTTTAGATAGGAGTGCTGGCAGCAGGGAGTATGAGGGAGACTCATGGTGAAGGAAGGAGAAGAATAGACATGATGAAACATAATTAAGGAAAATATAAAGGAAAAGAAGATTCCCTGGCTAATAGAGATAGATGAAGGGGAAGGCATCTCAGGAGCAAGATAGGAGACGCTAGCTTTGCTATTTGACAGATGAGAGGATTGGCCTGGTACATTAATTTTGTGGAGAACTTTATGAGGATGATAGTAGGAAATGCTTCAACCTCTTCTTAAAAACAGCAGGAGATTGAGTTTTGCGCAAGGTAAGGGGCAGTTTGTTCCAGAGGCGGACAGCGGCAACTGAGAAGGAGTTTGCAAAAGTTTTTGTTTTGTGAGTGGGCACAGTTAGGATACCAAATAAGAGTGACCTCGTGTTTCTATTATGATGGCATGACAGGTTTTTAATCTCTGAAGCAAGGTACTGGGGTGCTTGCGCGACGAGGAGTCTGTGAAGTAGACATAGAGTGTGGTACTCACGCAATTTGTCCGGCCGCAGCCACTTTAGCTCGGAGTATGAAGCACTAACATGATCATATCGGCGAATGTTGCAGGTGTAACGCGCACAGGCATTCATGGTTAGCTCTAGCCGTCTTTTGTTTTCACTACTCTTACCTTGTTGAATCAAATCACAATATTTAGAACGTTGGCTCAAAATCTGGTGACCTCTTCTGTCCCTGCTGGCTCAATGCCAGTGGTAAAATTTTCTTTCATTACCAGGTTTCATACGAACCCTCTCTTGTGTGGGTACCACTACCTTCTGCGTTTTTATGACCTTGTCTGCAGAGGCCACTAAAATAATTTCTAAACGAAAAATAAATAAGAACCAGATTTTCCAAAATATTAGATTGTTTCTTCTTTCCTTAGGCACAACTGGTGACGTTTGAGATGCTGGTGTTATCTTGTAGTATTGTTCTTTCCTCACTGAATGACCACTTTCTTTCCTTCCAGGGCAGAAGGATTTCTACACGGTTCCTAATGTTGTCTGTTCCTTCAGACATGCATCCATGTCTGAAGGACATTGTAATGTGAAGGTGCAGACACTCTATAAACACAGACATTGTAAGCATCAATGATGTATCCATGCCTCAATAGGCTAAAATGACAATAAAATATTTCTCTCTTCCTGTGCAGGAATCACGAAATGGGCTGTTGGACTTTTTCATGACATGTGGAAGTTTGGGTCGGTCCTGGAGGCTCGCTCAGATAACTGAAGTGTTTAATGTGACCACTCATGGTAACTGCGAAACATAGGTTCCAGTATCAGTCTGGCACAAATTTTTGAGTATCACAAATAACTGATATCAACCCGGATTCACAAAATTCAAATCCATTTCAAAATATTCGACAGGGCAGCTTTCTATAATCTTATCAAAGTGTATACTTTGCTGTATACAGGTGTGATTAAAATGGCTGCTTTTCTGTTTTTTGCACACCGTATGGCCTTCCATCTATCTACAATAGAAGAGATGAACTATTTGAAGATTGCAGTCTCTTTTGATTTTGGTCTTTTGACTGTCTTTGGTCTTTTGACTGTCTTTGGTCTTTTGACTGTCTTTGGTTTGTCCTTGCCATAGTAGCTGTGAGCTTTTTTTATTTGGAGTATCATTTGCATGCATCTTAGGCTGTGAAGCTTCAGTGTTTGGTTTCCACAGTAGACAGCAGACATTTTCACCATAAAGTGTCATGATATTGTGGCTAGAGATTTAATTTATTTTGCTTTCAGCTAGCATACTGATGAGGCTGTGGACTTTCTACATTTTTCCTTCAAAGAAAGGCTTTGTTGTAAATGAAGTGAAACACGCTTTTAGAAAAGGAAGGATAAATTAGCTTAGAGCTCTTGATTGTAGGGCAGCCATATATAACTAGTACTCCTCATTGATACTCCTTTCATTTACACAAATATATTTATCTAATTAAATCTTATATAAGCTTCTTATTTTTTATTTACAAGCAGATTTACTGAGGGATCAGCTTATAACTTAAAAGAAACTTATTTTAATAACTTAATAGATAAAATTGGGCCACTGCCTAACTGCAAGTATTGATTTATTAATCTGTCATCCAATTCAGTCACTCCAGCATTACTTTCACCGTAATAGTTTCGAGCCCTTGTGTCATACTCCAACCGTGATTCGGCTGTGTAGGAACTAGCTGAGACGGTCATAAAACTAACATTATAATACTGCTTTTTTCCCCTTTATAATAATTGACAGAGACATTTCTGTTCTCTTACTGGCATTTAGCTAGCGAATGTGGTTGATACCTGACTCCATTCTTCAACTTTGGGAAACTCTAAACTCTACTGTCAAGTGTGACTCTTGTATCTGCTGGCTGATGGGTCTATGAGATGTTACTCACGTAGCTTACAGAAAATCTAACATTACAAAATGGGCTGTTCCCTTGTCATTGGGGTTTCCCTTCTCACTCTAATGGACTTTCTACACAGCAAATAAATGAAAGTCCAAAATAATTAAGAAATGTTCCCAGATGCTGGATTTCAGAGTTCATAATATAGTAATTACAGAACTCTTTGTTTGCTCTCATTTTTGTTAGAGGTGAAATCTGATTACTGTATGTGATTTACTATTATACCATTGTAGGATCATAGTAAACTTAGTTTTTTTCTTAGACTGCTGTGTAATTCTGTATTAAAGTATGGCAAAAGTGTATTATTTCTTTAAATTCTTTTATGCATAAGGATCAAACAGTGGAAAATCCAGGATGGAATGTAACAATATTATGAAACTTCAGCAACTTTCCTTTTCATAATATGTATACATAAGGGGTAACCCATAACCAATTTGGACAGTTTACATGGAGCCAATTATGTTGATTTTTCCTTTTTTCTTCAACAGCTCATTAAGCAGATACCAAACCTCAGTGAGAAGAATCGTGAGCGACCACTGTGCTTCCTGTACTCTTTGAAGGCACGTGCAATCATTCATGCCCATCTGTCAAGAATTCCTCTCAACCCAGAAACTCTTGATAAGGATCGGCAGTACATTGTAAAGAAATGTCCATATCTTATCCAAGAAATGGTCAACTGTGTGTCCCAGCTCATTCTTCTGGCATATGCCAGGCGAAGTAAGTATTGTGTGAATGCTATAAAGTGATTTCAGCTCTGTGCATTGAGATTTCAGAGTGGAAGAAAGAGATAGCTCAAAGTGACAGTAGAAAACATTGTAATGTGATATGTATTGTTGTAGACTTATGCCCATCTTAATGAGAATTTGTTTGTAATTTGTAATGCTTAGCAGTACTATGTTCTCAGCTTTTTCTTTTGCTGTGCAGCTTGTATTTATAGCTACCTTCTTATGTTTTCAACTGTAGCATGAAAATTGTATGTAAATCAAATAAACCAAATAACTTTTCTAAGTAGATTAGCTGTATTGGTACATGATTTTTTTTTTTTTTTTTCAGTTACGTGAAAGTAACGGTTTAAAAAACATCATATATATGCAGTAGATATAATAAATTAGTAAGAGCCATTTAGGTCATCACTTACGTTTTCAACTGTAGCATGAAAATTGTGTGTAAATCAAATAAACCAAATAACTTTTCTAAGTAGATTAGCTGTATTGGTACATAATTTTTTTTTTCAGTTATGTGAAAGTAACGGTTTAAAAAACATCATATATTTGCAGTAGATATAGTAAATTAGTAAGAGCCATGTCATCACGTGTCCATGAATGGATATGAAGACAAGTGTGAATATTTTTTGCCGAAATGCAATGTAGATGCTGTGGTGGGCAGAATAATGGTCAGGGTTCTCCAACAGATGGCAGCACTGTGACATTGCACCGAGGCAATAGCTGCAGACATACACAGTGTACAATCATGGGTTGGATCAGTGAGTAGTCGTAAGGCTGTTTGCATGTTGTGCTCAAGTGTTGTTTAATTGAGCAAGTCCATTGTGTCTGTGCATAGCAACATGCCGCATACATGCAGTAAAAGTATAACTCTAGTTTGGAGGCATTTAAACCAAATGTTGTATATACATGACTCATTATTTGTGGAATTGTTTGTGTAAAGTACTCTGAGGATAACATACTTGTACTGTCTCATAGGGGTGGGGCTGAGAAGCCACGATATGAAAAAATATTAGATAGCAACCCATGTGAGTATAGAATCCATTGTTTTTGGTGTCACAAGGTTCATTGGTGACAGAATCTGTAGTTTTCGGGGTCACAAGGTTCATTGGTGACAGAATCCGTAGTTTTCGGGGTCACAAGGTTCATCGGTGACAGTCCTGGTATGTTCCCATCGTAGAGCTAGAGGTTGGAGAGGGAGAAGGGGGGGGGGGGGGAGACACTGTGACGTAACACTGTACCTCTGTAACACCTGAAGCAATTTCTGCCAAACTTGGCACAAGTATTACTTCTGCCTGAAAAAAAATTTGTAACAGACAAGCATATGAGCAAAAAAGCACGACTCGGAAACATCTGGAGCAATTTCTATCAAATTTGGCTTGTACGTGACTCCTTATTTGTAGATAAATACTGTGGGAGTAAGATACCCCTACAACTACTGGAGGTGCTGTATTCCTTTCCGTCAATCAGCTGACTTCAAATACTTTAAAAGTATGAACTGCAGCATCATTGCGTCAACCAGGTACAAGACCTGAGCTGTGCAGCAACCCAACAATTTTGTTAACGTGTTCAATGTCGGAGATCATGAAGCACAACAGAATACTTCAGATACATTTAATATTCTCTCTAGAGTTGTGTGTGTGTGTGTGTGTGTGTGTGTGTGTGTGTGTGTGTGTGTGTGTGTGTGTGTGCAAGTAGTTGGGTAAGAGATCATTTGCAGATCTTTTTTGGGGGGAAAATGTGGGATTAAGAAAGCTGACCATTAGCACTCAGTTAGATCATGGGAGAAAACTAGTACATATTAGTATTAGTTTGTAAATGTAATCATTATTATTTAATGTAATTTTTATGTTTTTCTATAAATTGTCCATGATATTTCACAACATTTTCTCAGTTTAACTGAAAAAAGTGCCACATAAATATTGCACGTGGGTGCCTTTTATTATGTTTCAGTACCAAGACTGCCAAATATTGAGACAATAGAAAACTGTATGAAACTGTGTCCAATGATAGTACAGGCTATGTGGGAATATAAAAGTCCACTCTTACAGCTGCCATATGTTACAGATGACAATTTGAAGTATTTTGTAAATAAAAAGGTAAGTACAAGTAAGAAGACTGGTAATAGGTATCTGCATAATTTAGTTACAAAAATTCTGTTACTTGCATAATTATGATTCTTAGTGTATCCCAGCTGTGGAGTAAATGGGTTCTATGCCTGTAAATAGTAAGGAGGCAATATAAATGCTCTCGAGTTTCTAGAGTGTTGCCAGACTGCCTTGTTAAAAACTGTATGATGTTTCAGTGAAGTGCAATGAAGGGACTCATTTTCCAAAATTTGGATGAATTTTTTTGTATATCTACCTTATAGGGTGATATTCTCAAAGTCAAAGTTATCCCCCACTCCAGGAATCAGCATAGGGGGAACAGGTGCAAGAATCCTGCGTTGGCATTCTTGACAAGGTTGTAATGGAGGTGCTTCACCATTGCATTCTCCGACCTGTTATGAAGTGAAGTGTCAGTTGTGGGAATGGCTGTGACGAGAACTTGTACAGTGTAGTGTTAGATTTGTATTGTCACGAATGAAGGGAAGGGAGAAAGTAAAGTCAAGTGCCAGCATCTAGCCTAAATGTGTTGAAGATCACAAGGGGACTGCCCAGCTCGGCGCCCTCAGCCATCAACAGTGCTAGATGCCCTCGCTTCATGAAGCCCTATGAAGTGTTGTCAGACTGCCTTGTCAAAAACTGTATGATATTTCAGTGAAGTTCAATGAAGGGACTCAACCAACGGCACTGACTCAAAGGCTGGTGACTTATCCCACTACCTCTCCTCCTCTTGTCAGCCGAATACTGATTGGAAAATTTTCCCCCACTAGGATTCTAACTGGCTTATGTCTCAAGTCTACTGCTGCTGCACAGACCTATGTTGGTGACCTGCCCTACAGAAGCAGGTTCAAAGTTACTATTGATAATTTATTTCATGTAAGACACAGCATTCCTGAGGTAAGTTCAAGCAAAAACGCATATGTGCATCTCAACAGCACACCTCGTATGTTGATTGCACAGAACTGAACAAGAGTATATCTATTCATTTTCTTCACAATTGCCATTTGAAACAGCATGAGGCCCAGAGCACACTTTGTAATACCCTTTTTCTCTTAAACCGTGGTTTCTGGTCTGTTCGACTGGGCTTAAGGTAACAGATGAGAACGTTGAAATTTGGAAAGAAAGTCTGCATAATGAGGCACAGGATTTTCTGTACTGTGAATTTTTATGAACATCTTGCTGACTTGCACCGTTGAAATAAGAGAACCCAGAAGCACGCTCACACTTTTAAAATGAACAAAAAGCACAAATAATCATGCATCTTTTTAAGGTACTGCTACTCTTTAATGCAGATCTGCTGACAAAATGAGATTGAGTCATTTTGTACAATGACTTACTTGCAGTTATCATCTCTGTTTCAACAAACATAGGATGAAGTGAATGAGACTGAGTTCGACACGAAAGTTGGTCTCTATGTGACTGAACTGTTATGCAATGGTTCTTGACTGAACTCTTCTGCGACAGTTCTGAATCTGAAACTGGCCACTCTTCTGCACTAAAATGAATAATGATAATGTGTTACCTGAAAATTCAGTTTGGTGGCCTTCTCATTAAGCCTTCTTATCACCTATGTACCAATTGTTCCAGGAATAAACTCCATTTTTTTCTCTACCTTTTTTTTCCTACTTTCAGAGTGAACAGAATATTAGGAAGGTGAGAATTGAAATGTTAGAGACATTAATGTTATGTAACAGCTTCTTTTGGTGAGATGACAAAGATATTATTTACAAATCATTTAAAAGAAAAAGAAGAAGGTGAGCTAAAAAGAAATGCTTTGCATCTGTCCACTAATGTCTCACCACAACAATTCGCTATTGTGGTCTTCCATTAATAATCAGAAATGATTTTCTGAAGATAATCAGTTGGTGATTCATTAAAAGGTCACAGAAATTTAGCCACACCTCTGTCTGAGAGTCCAACAACATTTACTACCCCAGAAATCCTAAATGGAACAATTAAGTTAGGAAAAAATGACATTTCTGTAGAGCTGGAGATAACGGCAATTGTGTAATTGTAGAAATAATGTAACTATCTGGCATAATCACATACATGTCTTTAGAAATAAATGTGATTTAATTATTCTAAGAACAGTTAATGTAAATTTTTAAAACCATTAATTAATTTTAAAAGATTTTAAAATGTCTTATTTTATTTTTTTAAATAAACTTCTTTTGTATAGTTTATCACATCAGTACAAATTTTCTAGATTCATCTAACTACATCCAGTACAGAATTCTTTGCAATTATAAAATATATAAAACATTTGTTCGCTTTTACAGAGATATATAAAAACAATTCAGCAGTTTGCTCAATTAAAACATGAAGAGAGGAGGAGCATTTTACGCAATCTTTCTGATGAACAGTACCATGATGTTATGAAGGTTGCAGGGAAAATGCCTTATATTGAGTTTAAAGTGAGATCTGAAGGTGAGTATTTTACAGATTACAGTCATTGCCTGATTCCTGTTATTATTATTATTATCGTTATTATTATTCCTTCATTATTTCAATCAATTAGAGACCATAATAACTAACACTCTCTTTTCCTGGACATTAACTGCCACCCAGTGCTCCTGCATTTGTTTGAGGTGTTATTTTCTCTCTTCAGTCTGCATCTTCAGCTTCGGCTTTTCCTGGAAACCTTTATGTGCTCGTAGTTTTTTCTTAAGCAGGTCATGTGACAGGATATCTTTAAAAGAATTATCCAGTTCTCGTAGACCTTTTTCAACTTCGTGATCTATGCTCCTTTGGGTTCCTTTAACTAGAAGGACCGTTAATATCCTTCTAGATATCCTTTCTGAACTCATTTGGGTCATGTGGCCATAAAAGGCAATCCTGTCTTGAATCATGTCATGTGTCTCCTCCACATGCTTATATAGATCATGATTGTGAAGTGTTTTGTACTAGCTGTTTTCTTTGACAGGACCTTGGACTTTTTTCTACATCTCTCTTTCTTTGGCCTCACGTTTCTCCGTTAGGCCTTTCCTGTTCATTGTAAGAATCCCTGTCTCACACTGAGCCTCCTATCGAATAATTGTGCAGCAGTGTGTAATTTTGGCATGTAAGGATATTGATTTCTTAGTGTAGGTGCCTTTAGTAAGTTTGTAGGCCATTTCCAGTTTCTAAATGTGGGCACAGAGTCTTTTGTCTCTGATATGTTAGGCTTTAGCCATTCACCTAGGAATTAAAAGTTTCCTTGCCCAATTAATTTTTTGTAGTCGGATCTCCAGTTCTCTTGGCATTTATTTTATGTTCGTCATAAAGAGAGCCTTCTGAAAGGAGAACTGAAGTCCAGCCTTCACTGCTTGTGTCCTCAATTGATTAAGCTGTTTTTATGGCATATCTTCGGAATCTGAAAAGGTCATTAGATGATCTGCAAAGGCTAGACAGGGGTTAATGAGATTCGTGTACCTGTAGACTAGCCTTTATTGATTTTCTACCCCTGAACTCTTTCAGTCATTCTCAGATCATCTTTTCTAAAATACAGTTGGAAGTGATGAAGTTCAGATTAACAATCTGTTCAGCACATGATCGTCTTTTGCTTAAACCCTTCGATATTTCCCTAACTGTGGACTGATTTGTTGTTCTATCTTATGCTGTAGAGCCTTTGAAAGGATATTGTGAGTTGTTAGCAGGAGAGATATGTCATGGTAGTTGTTCACATCTGTTCTGTCATCTTTCTTATGTAGTGGATGAATTATGGCAGAGGTCCATCCATTTGGAATTTTTTTGCTTTCCCAAATCTCTTGAATAATTGCAACAAGTTTATTGATTGCCTTTTGCCTTGCATACTTCCACACGTCAGCATTTATCAGATGTTCACCCAGTGGCTGTTTGTACTTAAGTGCTCGGATGATCTTCCTCATTTTTTCCTTTGTGGAAAGAGGTTTGGATGGGTGTTGGGATTGTTTTTGTATGTGAATGGGGTCCCTAGAACCTTGTATTTGAGGAGGCATTCAAAATAACTAGTAGTTAGCAGTTACCTTTGACACAATACGCTACCTTCCTTTTGAAATCTTTGAATCATAGACTCGTGCCGTTGTACTTGTTCAGACTGTACTTGAAGGTTTTACTGAAGTTACATGTATTATCGCTCTGGAAGCATTGCTCAGTCTATAGAAACTGCTTCATAACCAAGTGCAGAATTCACCCCGCGGATGGCTCTTTTATGCTAATTTTCTTCTGTTGAGGAAGTTGACCCTATTTGCTTTATTTTTCTGGCAATTTCATTTCTGTCAAGCATTTGTCGTAGTTGTACTACTGCATCACATTTGTTATACCACCAAGCATGCTTTCTTCATTTTGTGAGTGAAACAGTCTCCTCAGATTTTATGACTATAGCCTATTGTAGTAGTTCACAGTTCTCAGAATTTAAAGTAGCCAACATGTGGGAATTTGTGGCTGCTCCTAAACCTGTCTCCGCCACACTTTTTTCAGGAGTAAACTTCTTGCTAGTCAATGAAAATAATCAATTTTTGAAAATACTATGTCATTGGATAGATAAAAAATCTACTTATCAAGCAGTGGGAGGCAAACAAACTAATAAAGGTATTTAAATTTGCAAGCTTTTGGAGTCCATGGCTCTTTCTTCTGGCAGAAGGATTGAAGGCTAGGGGAGAGGGGTGAAGGAAAAGCACTAGTGAGATTTAGGAAATGGGGTGAGTTTGAAAAAAATCATCCAGAATCCCAGGTCAGTGGAGACTTACCATATGGGATGAGAAGGAATGACTAATTATTGGGGACTGCACTGGGCGAGATTTGGAATCGTGAGAGCTTAAAATTGGAAGGTGGATAACGCACTAGACAGAGATTACTGCCAAAACATATCGCATAAGTTAATAACAGTGTAAAGCTAAGTGTTTTGTGGTGATCAGTATATGATGGTGAGACAAGGCACCTGTGACTTGTTTCAATTTGCTGGTCTTAAGAATGGTGTTTGAATTGAAAGTAAGGAAAGGGCTCCAAGGTCACAACTGTCATGTTCTAGAGAATGCACTGCACCCACATATTGTGTGTTGCCAGTATACACCTTCTGCCTATGCCCATTCATCCTAATGGATAACTTGGTGGTAGTCATACCGATGTACATAACAGTTGATATATGACATGCATCATTTTGCAGGTGGCTCACCCTAGATAGTGCGTGTTTTATCAGTATAGATGGTGATAGGAGGATGAATAGGGCAAGTCTCACAAAGGAGACAGTCACTGGGGCAGGAGCTATAGGGTAAGAAAATGGATGCAGAAGAAGAATAGGGTCTGACAAGGATACTGCGGAGATTAGGAGGGCAATGAAAAGCTATTGTAGGTATCATGGGCAAGACCAGAATAACACTGAGTGACAAGAGGTGTACTCTTAAGTTGTTTTTGGAAGGATTGGATGTGCTGGCTCAGGAAATCTGCTTTTGAACTGGGCTGGTGGGGTACTTACATCAAGTAAGGGTTGAGATGAGAATGGTGATGTATAGCAGTAAAGAGTCTGCATCCAAACAAATACACTTGCCTCAAATGCCAAGATTGTATGGGAGGGAACGTTTGAGATGGAAAGGATTGCAACTGTCAAAATGTAAGTACTGTTGTTTGTTAGTAGGTTTAATGTGAACAGAAATCTGTTGCTAACCTTCAGTGAAGATCAGATCAAAGTTGAGAAAAGTGACATGGGATCTGCAATAGGACCATGAGAAATTCAATTGGGGGAATGTATTGAGAGGTTCCAAGAATTTTAACGGTCAACCTTACCATGAGTCCATGTGGCATGTGGCAAAGATGTCGTCAGTGTGTCTAAACCAAACTAGGGGCTGAAGGCTAATGAATCTTAGGGAAGTGCCCCCCCCCCCCCCCCCCGCCCCCTCCCAGGTGAGGCACGAAAAGGTTGGCATACAAAGGAGCCTTACTGATACCCATGACTGCACTCCCGATCTGTTAGTATGTGTGCCCCTCAAAGGTAAAATAGTAGTTAGTAAGCATAAAGATGATTAAACTGAGCGGAAAGGATGTCACAGGTTTGGAATCAGATGGATGCTGACTGAGGAAATGTTCAGCAGCAGACAGACCATGCACATAGGGGTAGCTAGTATAGAGAGAGGTGGCATCAGTGGTGACACGCGGGGTATGTGGTGGGAGTGGGATGAGACAATCTACGAAATGGTCAGTGTCTCTATTATAGGAGTGAAGTCTTTGTATTATGGGTTATGGGTGCTGATCAACTAAGGCAGATATGAGTATGGTTGTTGCTTTGTAGTCAGCAACTACGGGGCGGCCTGTTGTAGAGCATTTCTACAACATGAAAGTAATGACCTCGGTGCCTGTTCCATCACATGTGTCACCTGGATTCGTTCCCCAGACACCAGTTTCTCAGAATTGCACAGATGGGATCTGGTATTATAACCTGTCATCTGTTCTCTCCACCCATGTGGCCTTAATTTACATTAATTTCTTTGGTTTCAGCATTTCTTCACAGCAACTATTCATTTCTTCTTTCCCTTTGAGTTTTCTACACCTTTCATTTTATGACTTGTCTGTTCTCCCACTTCTGTCATGACCAAGGCACTTAGATTACTGTGATTATTAACTCATGCACGATGTTTTGGCAGTAATATCTGTCTTAAGTATTACCCTATCTTTCACCTTTAATCTCTCAGGTTTACAAATCTCATCCGGTGCAGTCACCTAAAATCTGTCTTTCCTTCCCGTCTGATAAGTCTCCCGTGATCCAGGACTGTGGATGACTTTTCCTAATTCTCACCATTTCCTAAATCTTACTAGTCCTTTTCCTTCACCCCTCAACCTTTCCATTTAACTCTTCTGCCCGAAGGAGGAGCCACTAAATCCAAATGCTTGCAAATTTAAATATCTTTATATCTGTGTTCCCCTTCCGCCACATGGTGAATAGATTTTCTATCTATCTTACTACATTGCTTGATCTTTGAAAGTTAGTTATCCAAGTCTACATTGGCATTTCTCAGAATCTTTACTTTCTGGATCTCTTGCACTTTCCATCAAATGACGAAGTGGACAGTTTGGAATTCACCGAGGTTGGAGTTTGGAGATGTCCAGATCATTAGTTTTCTGGGCAGGTGTTTGGAAGCAGTTGACTTAAGAACCAGATTGAATGTTCTGCATAACTCCACTAGTCTCCCCATTGCAACTGGTTCTCCTGCGCACTCAATAGCTTGCAATAATCTTATGACGTTTTCTTTCTTTGTCATGCTGGGCGTTGAAATTCTCAAGCAGAAGCGTGATGTGTGTGTCAGGTAACTTTGAAAGGAAATCTTCTGTTTCCTCCCAGAATGCACCTATTTCTTCTAGGTCCTTCTTAATTGCCTGATTGATTGATGCATGTACATTCACCGTTGTATAAACTCTACTTGCACACCGAAAAGAAAGAGTATTGACTTGTCTGTTAGAGGAGGTGAAGTCCCTAATCAAATCCAAAATCTTCCTCCTGACAGTAATAAATCTGTATCTAATTGTGAGATGGTTTTTACTGCTTTTTAATCATTCTCGCCTTTGAAGATTCTATAACCTTGTGATTGAAGAATTTTCATTCACGAATCTTGATCCCTAAATTGTGACGATCAGTACGTGACCTCAAGAAATGGCATCAGTGATTTATTCCAGTTTTTTGGTCTTGAGAATGAAGTTTGAATTGAAAGTAGAAAAATAAGTCTTCAGCATTTACATCCAAACAGTCTTAGATTTTAGATTCTCTTATACCTCCAAGCATCTCAGTAGAGGTTCCCCAGGATCCAGAACTCTGATTGGTTCACCAAAGGTGGTGGTGGTGACAGTGGATTCATTACCACCCGGGAATTATCGCCTCTCCACCTGCTACAACAGCATAGTAGATTGTTGTTGTTGTTGTTGTTGTTGTTGTCATTATAGAATGACATTTTCATTTCACTGTGATGAATGATTGGTAACACTGCAAATTATTTGTGGCCATTTTTATCTCCAGTCTTTATCTACATTTCAGTCATTCCATTTGCTTTGCTGTGAATAATGCCAAGGAGTATGGAATTCTAGGACTACATTGTTAAATACATTTATCATAGAACCTAAGATGTGGGACTTGCCATTGTGATGTGTGTGCCCATTATTGCCCTCTCATTTCAAAGAGAACTGCACAAATGGTGATTATTTTTTTTCTGGGCGTTTTGTAAGATTTCTGATACAGACTACATCATACCACATTCATTTTGAACATTTCTTCCCCCTCCCTCCTCTCCCCCTTTCTGCTCCCCCATAGTGTATGATGGCTGATTTACAACTATTCTTCAGTTTACTTCTAAAGGCTCTAAGGGTCTCTGGATGCCTACCCTTCTCACTAAAGGTGAATACGTTGTGTCTCGGGACCCAAGTGATCTTAGTGATTTTGATCAAGATAAACTCTCATTGCAGTGTTCTTCTTCGGCACGCCGGTGTGGAAGTGTGCGCAGAATCAGCTAAGTGAAAAATCTGTGCAGTACGCATGTTTATTTACATATAAAAACCTACTTAGGAATTTTCATTTGTGGAAGACTGCATGTATAAGATCAAGTGCTGATTTAAAGTTCTAGATTCACATATTTTACTGTGTGTGTTGTTTCTGTGTAATCTTTCATTGCTTTATCAATACCCGTTTGTATTGTGATATATTGTGAATTTCCAAACATTCGCGAGTGCCGCAATAAACTCGTACTGTTGTCGTCAGTTGTGGGCTTAAACTTAATTGTACTCTTTTAAAATTTTTGAGAACAGTTGGCCTATCCTCATTCAGAACAATCATTCTCTCTAATTTCACTGTACAATTATGTGATAAGTGCATTATTTTGAGAATTTTTGGCTGCTTACAAAACTATATTTTCATAAGTTACCAATAAGAGTGTTTTGGATATGTAATTTATTTAATAGGAAGTCAGTGTTTTGGTTCACAATTCTGCCAAAGAATAAGTCATCCTTGAACATAATTATACATCAATGCAAATAAACAGGCATTATTGAGAATTTTCGGAAGCTATCATTGTCCTTTCATAATCTATAAGCAGTTCGCAGCAAATTGGCATTTGTGATTTAGTTACTGTAGCAGATTTTCTAACTAACATATTGTATTACATCTAGTTTTCCCTTAAAGAGGAGTAGCCCTATATGTTACCTGCATTTATTGTAAATTAGCTAGGTTTTTTAATTTCTAACAGCTGCAGTTTTAGGAAACTAGTAGTTTTTACCGTAGGTTTCATGTTGCATTAATAGAAATCTCATTTTGTGTATTTACTTCAGTTCTTATAGGTAAGTAGCAACTTTTTAACTCAACAGTTTAAAAGATATTTGTTGTTGTTTTTGTTGTGGTCTTCAGTCCAGAGACTGGTTTGATGCAGCTCTCCATGCTACTCTGTTGTGCAAGCTTCTTCGTCTCCCAGTACCTACTGCAACCCACATCCTTCTGAAACTGCTTAGTGTATTCATCTCTTGGTCTCCCTCTACGATCTTAACCCCCCCACGCTTACCTCCTTGATGCCTCATAACATGTCCTACCAACTGAAACCTTCTTCTAATCAAGTTGTGCCACAAACTCCTCTTCTCCCCAATTCTAATCAATACCTCCTCATTAGTTACGTGATCTACCCATCTAATCTTCAGCATTCTTCTGTATCACCACATTTCGAAAGATTCTATTCTCTTCTTGTCCAAACTATTTATCGCCTATGTTTCACTTCCGTACATGGCTACACTCCATACAAATACTTTCAGAAAAGAGTTCCTGACATTTAAATCTATACTCGATGTTAACAAATTTCTCTTCTTCAGAAACGATTTCCTTGTCATTGGCAGTCTACATTTTATATCCTCTCTACTTCGACCATTATCAGTTATTTTGCTCCCCAAATAGCAAAACTCATGTACTAATTTAAGTGTCTCATTTCCTAATCTAATTCCCTCAGCATCACCCGACTTAATTCGACTACATTTCATTATCTTTGTTTTGCTTTTGTTGATGTTCATCTTATATCCTCCTTTCAAGACACTGTCCATTCCATACAACTGCTCTTCCAGAACCTTTGCTGTCTCTGATAGAATTACAATGTCATCGGCGAACCTCTTCTCCATGGATTTTAATTCCTACTCCGAATTTTTCTTTTGTTTCCTTTACTGCTTGCTCAGTATCCAGATTGAATAACATTGGGGATAGGCTACAACCCTGTCTCACTCCCTTCCTAACCATTGCTCCCCTTTCATGTCCCTTGAATCATAACTGCCATCTGGTTTCTGTACAAATTGTAAATAGCCTTTTGCACCCTGTATTTTACTCCTGCAACCTTAAGAATTTGAAAGAGAGTATTCCAATCAACATTGTCAAAAGCTTTCTCTAATTCTACAAGTGCTAGAAATGTAGGTTTGCCTTTCCTTAATCTATCTTCTAAGATAAGTCACGTGTTCCAACATTTCTACGGAATCCAAACTGATCTTCCCTGAGGTCAGCTTGTACCAGTTTTTCTATTCGTCTGTAAATAATTCGTATTAGTATTTTGCAGCCGCGACTTTTTAAACTGATAGTTCGGTAATTTTCACATCTGTCAACACCTGCTTTCTTTGGGATTGGAATTATTATATTCTTCTTGAAGTGTGAGGGTATTTCGCCTGTCTCATACATCTTGCTCACCATATGGTAGAGTTTTGTCAGGGCTGGTTTTCCCAAGGCTGTCAGCAGTTCTAATGGAATACTGTCTACTCCCAGGGCCTTGTTTCTACTTAAGTCTTTCAATGCCCTATCAAACTCTTCACGCAGTATCAAATCTCCCATTTCATTTTCACCTTCATCCTCTTCCATTTCCATAATATTGTCCTCAAGTACATCGCCTTTGTATAGACCCTCTATATACTCCTTCCACCTTTCTGCTTTCCCTTCATTGCTTAGAACTGGGTTTCCATTTGAGCTCTTGATATTCATACAAGTGGTTCTCTTTTCTTCAATGGTCTCTTTAATTTTCCTGTAGACAGTACCTATCTTACTTCTAGTGAACTATGCCTCTACATTCTTACATTTGACCTCTAGCTATCCCTGATTAGCCATTTTGCACTTCCTATCAATCTCATTTTTGAGATGTTTGTTTTCCTTTTTGCCTGCTTCATTTACTGCGTTTTTATATATTCTCCTTTCATCAATTAAGTTCAATATATCCTCTGTTACCCGAGGTTTTCTACTAGCCCTCGTCTTTATGCCTACTTCATCCTCTGCTGCCTTCACCATTTCATCCCTGAAAGCTGTCCATTCTCCTTCTACTGTATTTCTTTCCCCCATTCATATCTGTTGTTCCCTAATGCCCTCCCCGAAACTCTGTACAATCTCTGGTTCTTTCAGTTTATCCAGGTCCCATCTCCTTAAATTCCCACCTTTTTGGAGTTTCTTCAGTTTTAATCTACAGTTCATAACCAATAGATTGTGGTCAGAGTCCACATCTGCCCCTGGAAATGTCCTGAATCTCTGTGTTACCATTATGTAATCTATCTGAGACCCAGTATCTGCAGGCCTCTTCTGTGTATACAACCTTCTTTTATGATTCTTGAAGCAAGTGTTAGCTACCATCAAGTTATGCTCTGTGCAAAATTCTACCAGGCAGCTTCCTCTTTCGTTTCTTACCCCCATTCCATATTGACCTACCACATTTCCTTCTCTTCCTCTTCCTGCTGTCAAATTCCAGTCACCCATGGCTTTTAAATTTTTCTGTCCCTTCACTATCTGAATAATTTCTATTGTCTCATCCTACATTTCGTCAATCTCTTCGTCATCTATGGAGCTAGTTGGCATATAAACTTGTATTACTGTGGTAGATGTGGGCTTCGTGTCTATCTTGGCCACAATAATGCGTTCACTATGCTGTTTGTAGTAGCTTGCCCGTATTCCTATTTTTTTTATTCATTATTAAACCTACTCCTGCATTACCCTTATCTGATTTTGTATTTGTAGCTCTGTATTTACCTGACCAGAAGTCTTGTTCCTCATGCCACCGAACTTCACTAATTCCCACTATATCTAACTTTAACCTATCCATTTCCCTTTTTAAATTTTCTAACCTACCTGCCTGATTAAGGGATCTGACATTCCGTGTAGTTCCTGCCTGGAGATCTGAATGGGGGACTGTTTTACCTCCGGAATATTTTACCCAAGAGGATGCAATCATCATTTAACCATAGAGTAAAGCTGCATGTCCTTGGGAAAAATTACGGCTGTAGTTTCCCCTTGCTTTCAGCCGTTCTGAGTACCAGCACAGCAAGACCGTTTTGTTTAGTGTTACAAGGGCAGATCAGTCAATCACCCAGACTGTTGCCCCTGCAACTACTGAAAAGGCTTTTGCCCCTCTTCAGAAACCGCATGTTTGTATGGCCTCTCAACAGATACCCCTCTCTTTTGGTTGCACCTACGGTACGGCTATCTGTATCGCTGAGGCACGCAAGCCTCCCCACCAATGGCAGGGTCCATGGCTCATGGGGGGGGAAAAGATATTTAGTGGACTTAAAGTTATTTGTTCGCAGCCTTGTAATACATTGCACCAGCCAAAATGCAGCACCACTATGAACACTGTTCTGGAAATCACCTTGATTGGTAGCTGCCGTGAATTGGTGTGTTGGAAGAGCTCTCAAGAGTCATGTACATAGTGCCTCAAGGACTATCCTCTCCTATGAATCCTGTCTCCTCCACAGAAAGTACAAAATCCCCCTAACCAACAAGTTGATGTTCTGTCCTTCACTAAAACTGAAACTGAGCCAGTGAGACTCGCTCCACCTGTTTTGGAGAAACCTGTTTTGTCTGGTGTCAGCAGGAGGCAAACACAAAAGTGTAGGGGTGTATTAATTGTCAGCAGATCAAATGTACAGTGAATGATGGTACCCCTTAGGGAAATGGCAGCAAGGGACAGGAAAGGACACCAGCTGCACTCAGTATGTATACCTGGGGGCTCATTTAACATGTTGAAGAAGCTATTCCAGCAGCTATTTTGGGAGCAGGATGCAACCAACAGCAGATTGTGGCACACATTGGAACAAATGATGTCTGTCATCTGGGCTCCGAGGTCATTCTTGGGTCATTCCCATGACTGGCAGAGGAGGTTGAGAAGACCAGCCTTCCCCAGAACTGATTGTGGGTCTTTGGTTCTGTATTGAGTGGAAGGACTGAACCAGAGACTTCAAAAGTTCTGCAACAAGCTAGACTGCAACTTTCCGGACTTGCACCATAGGGTTGAGAACTAGGGTCCCCCTAAATGGGTCAGGTGTGCGGTACACATCAGAGTCTGCTACTCACGTAGCTGACTGTGTGTGAGGCGCACACATCTCCATCCAATCCGGATACCCAGAAGTACGTGTGTAAGATCGAAAGAAATGCCTCCCTCAGCTGAGAGTATTAAAATTCTAATGGCAAACTGCTGAAGCATTGCAACAAAGTGCCAGAGTTTGAAGAAATCGTGGAAAGCAGTGAAGCTCACATAATACTAGGTACAGAATGATGAAACCTGACTGAAATTGATTGCAAGGAGATTTTTGAGGAAAATTTGAGTGTATATTGAAAGCATAGGCAAGGAGGTAATGGAGGTGGTGTATTTGTCGCAGTAGACAAGAAACTCAAATCCACTTAGGTAGTAACTGAAGCTGCATGTGAGATTGTTTAGGGAAGACTCAATATCAGGGATGGGCATGAAATGATTATTGGATCCTTGTAATACTCACCAGACTCATCTCCTGATGTAACTGAAACTTTAAACCTTGGTTCACTTGTACGTAAGTTCCCCAATCATACTGTAACCATCGGTGGAGACTTTAATGATCCAACAATTAATTGGGAAAATTATGGTTTTGTTAGTGGTGGGCATGATAAGACATCCTTTGAAGCTTTACTAAATGCCTTCTCTGAAAACTATGTAGACCAGATATTAGCAACCTCATTTATGATGCAAATATATTGGATCTAAAGGCAAGAAATAGACCTGACCTCTTTGAGGATGTTCACATTGAAACTGGCATCAGTGACAATGACACAGTTGTGGCAACAATGATTCCAAAGTACAAATGACAACTAAAACAAGTAGAAAGATGTATATGTTCAGTAAACCAGATAAAAAGTCGGTAGTGTCCCATCTCAGTGAGGAACTTGAAACTTTCAGCACAGGGCAAGAGCATGTAGAGGAACTATGGCTCAGGTTTAAAAGAATAATTGAGCATGCTCTGGACAGACACATACCCAGTACAACAGTTCATAATGGGAGGGAACCTCCAGGGTATACAGTCACTGTAAAGGAACTTATAAAGAAATGGAGGTTACTGGATAATAGGTGTAAAACAAAGCGTAGGGTATATAGTTATATGTTGAATTACATGCATTTGGCTGTCAAGAAAGCAATGTGTGATGCCTCCAATGACTCTTGTAGCAGAATGTTGTTAAGTGATCTCTCACAGAAACCAAATAAATTCTGGTAATATGTAAAGGCTGTTAGTGGCATCAAAGCTAGTGTCCATTGAGGGCAGCAAAGCAAAAACTAAAACACTTAACTCCATGTTCCTTTACAAAAGAAGACCAAGGAGAATTGCCCCAGTTTAATCCTCATACCAGTGAAAAGGTAAATGACATAATATTACTGCCTGTAGTGTTGAGAAATAGCTGAAATTGTTAAAATTGAACAAAGCTCCATGCCCCAATGGAATCCCTGTCAGATTCCATTCTGAATTTGCGGCTGAGTTAGCCCCTCTTCTAACTGTAATGTGATGTAAATCCCTCAAACAAAAAGCTGTGCTCAGTTCTCAAAAAAAGGCACAGGTCACATCCATCTACAAAAAGTGTAATAGAAGTGATCCATAAAACTGTCCAATATCCTTGACATCGATTTGTTGTAGAATCTTAGGACATAATGAAGTATATTGAACGTAATGACCTCCTCAATGCCAACCAGCATCGATTTCGAAAACATTGATCTTTTGAAACTCAACTCGCACTTTTCTCACATGACATATTGAAAACTTTGGATCAAGACAGTCAGTAAATGTTCTGTTTCTTGACTTCCAGAAAGCACTTGACTCAGTAACACACCTACACTTATTGTCAAAAGTATGATCATATGGGGTATCAAGTGAAATTTGTGACTGGATTGGAGGTTTTTGGTAGGGACGACACAGCATCTTATTTTGGATGGAGAGTCATCATCAGATGTAGAAGTAACTTTGGGTTTACCCCAGGGAAGTGTGTTGGGACCCTTGCTGTTCATGTTGTGTTCTAATGACCTTGCACACATTATTAATAGTAAAATCAGGTTTTTTTTGCAGCTGATGCAGTTAACTATAATGAAGTACTGTCTGAAATAAGCTGCATAAATATTCAGCCAGATCTTGGTAAGATTTCAGTGTGATCCAGAATTGGCAGTTTGCTTTAAATGTTCAGAAATGTAAAATATTGCACTTCACAAAACACATGACCATAATATCAATGATTCACTGTTGGAATCAGCCAACTCACACATATACTTTGGCATAGCACATTGAAGGAATATGAAATGGAATGATCACACTAGTTGAGCTGTGGGTAAAGCAGGTGGAATACTTCAGCTTATTGGTAGAATACTGGGAAAGTGCAATAAGTCTGCAAAAGATATTGCTTACAAATCACTCTTGCAACCAGTTCTACAATATTGCTCAAGAGTGTGAGACCCATACCAGATAGGACTCACAGGGAATATTGAACATATACAGAGAAGGGCAGCATGAATGGTCACATAGATAGTGAAGAAACTGAACTGGAAGACTTGTTAAGGTAGACTAAACTATCCTGAGAAAGTCTGTTAACAAAGTTTCAAGAACTGGCTTGAATAATTACTCTAGGAATATACTGCTACCCCCTACAAATTGCTCGCATAGGGTCGTGAAGATAAGACTAGAATAATTTCTGCACACGCAGAGGCAGTCAAACAATCATTCTTCCCGTGCTCCGTATGTGAAAGGAACAGCAAGAAACCCCAATAATAGGTACAGTGGGATGTACCACCTGCCATGCGTGTCACAATGGTTTGCAGAGTATAGATGTAAATGTAGATCTGCCGCTCCCTTCTAACTTTCCCCAGCCTGTCTGTCTTCCCGTTCTGAAGAAGCAATGCAGTCTTCTCTGAAGCATGAGTGTGCCCAAAACAGCGGAACAATGATCTAGGTAGTTTTGTAAGTCAGTAGTGTTGTATGCTGCAATGTTGGTGGATGAGGAAGCACATTCTCACTTGAATGGGAGTAGTGAATAAACAGAATTTTAGGTGGTAGACATTCCACAACAGCTGCACCAATGCCCCCTCAACAATCTCGAGGTCACAGTATCGTGTGGAATCATTGGCCTGTATTTTTTGAAGATAAAGATATCATCATGACAATTATGTTCAAATGCTATGTCTTCAGGATAGTGAAGCAGCCAAAAATGCCCTAATCCATAATCAACCATTTCTTACATATTATGTGATTGCCATGTTCCCTCATTTCTTCTTACCACGCGTAGTAGGGACACGTATCACTAAAATCACAGTTTATTGCAAAATTTCAGTGCTTATGTTAGAGATTGCAGTGGATAACTTTGCCCAGAAACTATGAATATATACCCAGAACTATGACGAGTATATTCTGCTTATTATTTACTTATTTCCTTCCTTTGTTGTGTACCCTGGTCAGGTTAGTGTTTTTAAGGAACCTCCCCCCGCCCCCCTCCCCTCTTACATTGAACTTGACACATATTAAAATATTTTGTTTGTAACAATTAAGAGTCACATCTAAATATATGTAAGCAGTTGGTGTTACAGAGGGTTCCAGAAAAATGTATATTCTCTTTGATAGTCCGTATTAATGGAACAAACTGATATACCATTACAATTCTTGTGCAGGGGAAGGTTATTTTATGTATTCATAGTGACTCCCTGTAGCAGCCAAACAACATCGATGCTGCTGAACTATTGACCAAACTATGGCTATCAGTGTTGCTAATGTGATAGCTGCACAGGATGCCTCAGTAGTTCCTCGTACCTCATTCAGTGTATCTGGCTTCTGTTGATAAACTTCATTTTTCAAGGTCCCTCCATAGGTAGAAGTCAAGAGGTGTAAGGTCTGGAGACCATGGTGGGTATTCAACAGCCCCTCTTTGACCTATCCATTGTCCAAGTAGATTTTCATCCAGATAGGCTCTGCCATCTCTGCGGTGGTGAGGTGGAGCGTCATATTCATGTAGGTAAAATCTTTCTATTTCAAACACCTTTCAGATGACAGATAAAATCGGCATTTGCAGCATATGAAGATACATCTCACCAGTTACGGTACCTTCGGAGAAGAATGGGCCAGTCAAACCACATGATGACAGACCACACCACACATTAACTCCCAGTAGATTAACATGCTTGTCCACGTGAACATGAGGGTTTTCAGGAGCCCAGTATGCACAGTTGTGCCAGTTTACAGTACTGTTCAGTTTGAATTGAGCCTCTGCCTTCGGACTACTTAAAGTACTCCATCCTTCAAACCGGGTCACCCTCGTTCATAGCACACAGCAATCTTGCAGTGTACACTTACCACTTTGCTGCCTTCACAATTTGTTGTACACTTGATCACCTTACCCCATGTTTACGTGCACCCTACTATCAAATTGTTGAGATGACCTAGTGAAATTTCGCAACACATCAGCACTGAAAGCTGGACTAGTTGATGTTTTTGGTTGGCCAGACCTTTCATTATGTACATCCTGAACAGTACCATTGGCTTCCAATTTATCCCAAATATGATAAGTTGTTGTACGTGTTGGTGGCGGAGTTCCATACACATTACGCCATTGCCCTTCTAGCTGCATCATGTTTTCATACTTCCAGTACCGCTTCAGTACCACCTTGCATTGCTCAAATAACAGTCTTACTTCATTCATTGCTGCACTATCACCCACTGGAAAACATGTGCCAAGATCCGTTGAGAAAACAATGGACGAAGTTACCGCACAAAATTGCAATGATATGTGATTTTGTTCCAAAGATATTAACTATCATACAGTGTCTACATTTCATGGGCCCCTCTGTATTTATTTTATGATTACTATAACATCAAATTAATTTCTATTTATGCATTATTCTGCAGTGTTTTAGTGTGCATTGATGCATTGTTTCTTTTAAGGGGACACTGTTCTTGTGTCATTCATGTTTGAATATTCCATGTGTATAACACAACAGGAATCATAATTTATAAAATAATGTAGCCCTTCATATAATAATTGCTGTCAAATTCATATCATCCGCGTGCTCACCAGGTGTGACACTTAACAACTAAAATTCTACAAACATGCTAGCAACACTCTTCAATGAAGCAAACAATATTTAATTTTCCTAACTGTCTACAAAGCTGCTTTTTTCTGTGTTTTACATGACAAAATTTTGATGTTAATTTTACCATTGTTTTATTTCATGTATGTTGCAGTGATTGATGATGAAAATCCAACTGTCTACACGGCAGGGGCAATTGTCACTGTGACAGTAACACTAATACGTCACGACATGAGCATCCTCTTTGGGGATGATACAAAGGCAGCACAACATGCTCCTCCCCAGGAGATGTTGGAAGATTTAGCAGAGAAAGAAAAAGAGCAGGAAGACCAGGAGCAGCCTCCAAAGAAAGAAGAACAGGTAAGTAGGCTGTATCTGTTATAAGGAATTTTACGCTTTTTACTGTTTGTCTACAACAATATTTGTGAACATCATTGCTAAAACTTTCTCATCTCTGATAAGTAAAAAATCATTTTGCAAATTTTCATCTAATAGCTATTTTAGTAGTGCTTTGGCTGCTACAGGCGTGCCTTCTGCATCCTGTGCTGAAGTGTGGCTTTGTTGTCACTGTACTGCTTGTCTAATTCTGCTACCTGTGCTGAGAGACAGCTGCCATTATAATCTGATACTAAGAAGCTGTTTGGTGAAAAATGTGATGTTTGCAAATCTTACAGTCTGTGTGCCAGATAAAAGCACTGAATTCCTTTTCATTATCTGTCATAATTACTGTGTTGCATCAAGTTAAGTAAAGCATTATGCAAAATTTTAAAGAGTTTGCAGGGCTAGAAACAATTTGCATAAACTTTGCATAGGTTGATTTTAGCTCATAGATTGCTGTGGATGAGATGTGGTCAAGATATAGAAATTTTATTTAAAATTGAGAGCAGAATATCATCTCGTTTTATTCTCAGCTTAGTTTTTATATCCAGCAGTTGGTTGCACTCGTTGTTGTTGTTGTGGTCTTCAGTACTGTGACTGGTTTGATACAGCTCTGGTTGCACTCAAAGCGCCCATTTCTGTACCTACAAATCAAGAATAATATGGTCATAACAGTCATAATACTTCATGAACAGTTCAAGATATTTTTATCAAAGCAAAGTTTTTTTGCAAATGATATCAAAGAGACGAGGGCTAGTAGAAATCCTTGGGTAACAGAAGACATACTGAATTTAATTGATGAAAGGAGAAAATATAAAAATGCTGTAAATGAAGCAGGCAAAAAGGAATACAAATGTCTCAAAAATGAGATCGACAGGAGGTGCAAAATGGCTAAGCAGGGATGGCTAGAGGACAAATGTAAGGATGTAGAGGCTTATCTCACTAGGGGTGAGATAGATACTGCGTACAGGAAAATTAAAGAGACCTTTGGAGATAAGAGAACGACTTGTATGAATATCAAGAGCTCAGAGGGAAACCCAGTTCTAAGAAAAGAAGGGAAAGCAGAAAGGTGGAAGGAGTATATAGAGGGTCTATACAAGGACGATGTGCTTGAGGACAATATTATGGAAATGGAAGAGGATGTAGATGAAGATGAAATGGGAGATACGATACTGCGTAAAGAGTTTGACAGAGCACTGAAAGACATGAGTCGAAACAAGGCCCCCGGAGTAGACAACATTCCATTGGAACTACTGACGGCCCTGGGAGAGCCAGTCCTGACAAAACTCTACCATCTGGCGACCAAGATGTATGAAACAGGCGAAATACCCTCAGACTTCAAGAAAAATATAATAATTCCAATCCCAAAGAAAGCACGTGTTGACAGATGTGAAAATTACCGAACTATCAGTTTAATAAGTCACAGCTGCAAAATACTAACACAAATTCTTTACAGACGAATGGAAAAACTAGTAGAAGCCAACCTCGGGGAAGATCAGTTCGGATTCCGTAGAAACACTGGAACACGTGAGGCAATACTGACCTTACGACTTATCTTAGAAGAAAGATTAAGGAAAGGCAAACCTATGTTTCTAGCATTTGTAGACTTAGAGAAAGCTTTTGACAATGTTGACTGGAATATTCTCTTTCAAATTCTAAAGGTGGCAGGGGTAAAATACAGGGAGCAAAAGGCTATTTACAATTTGTACAGAAACCAGATGGCAGTTATAAGAGTCGAGGGACATGAAAGGGAAGCAGTGGTTGGGAAGGGAGTAAGACAGGGTTGTAGCCTCTCCCCGATGTTGTTCAATCTGTATATTGAGCAAGCAGTAAAAGAAACAAAAGAAAAATTCGGGGTAGGTATTAAAATTCATGGAGAAGAAATAAAAACTTTGAGGTTCGCCGATGACATTGTAATTCTGTCAGAGACAGCAAAGGACTTGGAAGAGCAGCTGAATGGAATGGACAGTGTCTTGAAAGGAGGATATAAGATGAACATCAACAAAAGCAAAATGAGGATAACGGAATGTAGTCGAATTAAGTCGGGTGATGCTGAGGGAATTAAATTAGGAAATGAGACACTTAAAGTAGTAAAGGAGATTTGCTATTTGGGGTGCAAAATAACTGATGATGGTCAAAGTAGAGAGGATATAAAATGTAGACTGGCAATGGCAAGGAAAGCGTTTCTGAAGAAGAGAAATTTGTTAACATCGAGTATAGATTTAAGTGTCAGGAAGTCATTTGTGAAAGTATATTTGTATGGAGTGTACCATGTATGGAAGTGAAACATGGACGATAAATAGTTTGGACAAGAAGAGAATAGAAGCTTTCGAAATGTGGTGCTACAGAAGAACGCTGAAGATTAGATGGGTAGATCACATAACTAATGAGGAAGTATTGTATAGGATTGGGGAGAAGAGAAGTTTGTGGCACAACTTGACCAGAAGAAGGGATCGGTTGGTAGGACATGTTCTGAGGCATCAAGGGATCACCAATTTAGTATTGGATGGCAGCGTGGAGGGTAAAAATCGTAGAGGGAGACCAAGAGATGAATACACTAAGCAGATTCAGAAGGATGTAGGTACTGGGAGATGAAGAAGCTTGCACAGGATAGAGTAGCATGGAGAGCTGCATCAAACCAGTCTCAGGACTGAAGACTACAACAACAACAGCAAAGAGGCATGTATATTATATGATGGAAATGGAAATGAGCATATGGCATCAGTGGCCGGGAGTTCCCAGGCGGGAAGTTCGACCGCCAAGTGCAAGTCTTATCAAGTGTGACACCACATTGGGTGACTTGCACGTCGACAGTGGGGATGAAATGATGATGATGACAGCACAACACCCAAGATCTGTGGATTCCATTGTCCCGTCCACCTCACTCCATAGGTCGTCCAAACGTAAATATGCTTCTACTGCAAATTTCCATGTTGCATAGTTTTTGCAACCTCTAAGTTGTTCAATCTGTGGAATTTGTTCTGCACTCATTTTAACAGTAACTTTGGTCTTTCTTAACATAAAGAATAATACAAAAGAGTTGCATTCGCCTTGTAAGGATAACTCTTACTTCACGCACATGCACTACTTGTAACTTTTCCAATACTTTCTCACTACCATATTATGGATATACATATTCCAAATGCTTCGCTGGGTCCATAACCTATATTACAGTCAACACAGTTGAATAAGTAACAGTAAGTAAAAGACATTTAGTGCCAGTAACTGTATTTGCACTTCCGGGTAAAATACATCGAATACAACAACCATGGAACATTGTATTACACACATAAAATTCGGAGTGTACAATAACAACGGAGAGGTCTATTATATTTCACATGATGCACTCTGCCACCGTCTCACATAAAATTTATTGTTCACACAATTCCAGCAGTCTTCCTACTTAATTATTGTACACTGCTAGAAGTGAGAAAGATAAACTGTAACAGATTGTTAGGTCATGTGATTTTTTTCATTACTGTATTTCTCATTTGATTGCACTCCGCTGCTCGAAAAATAACACATGCAGAGAAGGGAAGTCAGACTGACCTAGCTCTGGTTTATATGCCAGAGTCTGGTCTGATCCCTCAGAGGAAATTCCTTGGGATCTGCATCATCTGAGTCACGGCACCACAGTGGTCAATAGTAAGGTCACGCTAATTACTTGGTTTGCAAGGTAACATTGGGTGGTACTAATATGTCCCCTTCTGGCACAGGTGTGAACAGGGAGGGGAGGGGGGAGGGGAAGTAGAATAAAATAGGTGATATGTGGTCCAGAGGTGCCGAAATGTGGGAAGGTGGCAGAACGATGTCCATGACCATTACTGTGAAAAGTGTGGGCAATGGGAGTGCTCAATGGGAGTTACATGTTTCACCGTGGAACCAAGGATCCACAGGGGTGGAGAAACCAGCAATTGCTGACCAGCATGTAGAGGCAAAACTAATGTCAGTTTTGCTGCAGAAATCTGTGAGCAGAGGCCGGGCTACATGATACGTCATAGACCCATGGTGGGCAGAAACTATCCCACAGATACAGGTTGCATGGCATCCACCCCTGTAGGCCACACGTGGGTGCCAATCTGGGAAGGAGAAGCCTTGGTGACGACATGCCCCAGTACAAGATGCAAAATGTCCAAGAGGGTGCAGTAACTGGTGGCCATCAAACTGTTCTGGCGGACTGTGGCTTTTAGTCTAGATGGCCGTGGACATTGCTATAAGAGCACTGTGTGTTAGGTGCAGTGTTGGATGTCTTTTCCTTGCAGGTCGTGGCCGTGAAGAAATCTTCCTCTTATTCAAGCCTGTCAATAGAGAGATTGAAGCCCAAGTCTGTCACTGGCAGTTGCCTGAAAGAATACTTGCGGAAGTAGCATTTTCAGTGTTTTACTGTTTCATGAATTGAAAATCCAAAAGTGTGAAGAGAATCTATCCTGAAAACATTGTTGAAAGGGGAGGGGGGGGTCATAAGAAAAAATTGCTGGGTGAGTGGCTTTATCATAAGTAAGTAATACTGTAAATTTTCCTAGCAAGGCTCCATAGCTCCAAAGGTTTGTCTCATCTATCTCCAAGTGTGGTGCCCCTAAACTTAAATAAGTAGATTGGTTTAGCAAGGCCACAGCTACTGTAGTTTCGAGAAATAATTTTGTGAAGTGCTTGTCTATGAATGCATCTAAGAACTTTCTCTGGTTTGCATCCTGAAAAGGCGGCACTTCCATGGATTTATCACACACTTGGCAAACTTCCATAGGTTGGGATGTATTTGCATTACAACTGCTGAAGTATATCTCTTGCAAGTGTCTTTTTTTTTTTTTTTTTTTTTTTTTTTTTTTTTTTTTTTTTTTTTTTTTTTTTTGTCACATGTGTGGCATATTATGTGCCGATGGGGGACAGACATGCTGCATGCGTGGTGAATGGAAACAATGTTTACAGTCACACAATAGTGCTGCTGTTGATGCACAAACATTTGAAATTGCAAATTCTATTTAATTCCTGTAAATCAGCAGCCCAGTTCAGATATGATTATTTGGAGACTTTTATCAGTGCCAAATTTTAACATGCCTGTAATAATATGTGTCTTCGTGTTCTTCCAGGCAAAGAAAGGATCTAAGCAACTCAAGTTCCGCCAGATTCGTTAATGACTCTGATTTTTATATTAGGCGGTAAAGTTTGGGGTTTCCTAACAAGAATATGGCCTTTTGTCTTTCCAAGTTGGCAATTTGACAAGCCAAAAAATATAATTGCAGTAATCTCCATTAAGCATCCCACTCTCCACATTGTTAAGTGGTAGAAAGACTGTAAATATGCATGGAGTAGGAGACGTTCCTGCTACATTCTCTAACTCTTGTGCTGTCTACAATATAGCTGTCATTAGCTCCTGATAATCCTGTGTTGCTTGCATTTGGAGTTACTGTAAATATTCCATAGTTGAAAACCCGCATACTTGACTAATTCCGATTTGCACACATCATAGGTCCCAAGTTGTTGCCACTTTTGTAAGGAGGTGATCCACACACACACACACACACACACACACACACACACACACACACACACACAAATACCCCTGCGTCCCACTGCTTGCAACATAACACACAGAGAAATAAGAGTGAGATTGCTTTGAACACACACACAAATACCCCTGCGTCTCACTGCTTGCAACATAACACACAGAGAAATAAGAGTGAGATTGCTTTGAGCTGACTTATATGTTGGAGTCTGGCATGATACCAGCAGAGGATGTGTCTGGATCAGTGCCAGCTGAATACTAACACCACAGTGATCAATAGTAATGTTACACCTACTACTCACTTTCCATGGTAATGTCAGGTGGCACCACTACAGGATTAAAATAAAAGGTTTATGATAATTTTTGAAAGTATTCAGAGGATGAATAGCTGTAGCTTGAGCTACAATTGCTGAGAAAAAGAACAGTTGTAAGTGAATTAGAAGGCACTGATTTCTTATTTGCCAGAGCACTTCAACATTGGATTAATATTTCAAGTACAATTAATTACACTGTCTGTTATTGGGTTACAACAGTTCATCTCCTGACTCAGTGTTTGGGTTACTGTGATTTGATAAAACAAAAATAAAATATTCCAACAGTATTATGAAAATTGCTACTCACCATATGGCAGAGATGCTGAGTCACAGATAGGCACAACAAAAAGACTGTCACAAATAAAGCTTTCGGCCAGTAAGGCCTTTGTCAACAATAGACGACACACACAAGCAAATGCAACTGACACAACTGCAGTCTCAGGCAACTGAAACCACACTGCCAGTATTGTTAAATTCCGTCCTGGATTTTCCATTGCTTGAAATTAAATATTCCATTATCTGTATAACAAAAATGAAGAAATTGTTTCTTCTCACTCCCTTGTTGTACTGTTCATTAGAAATATATTTTGATCTCCAGTCTTGTTTACCTAATGCCTATCCCAATCTGACATACTTTAAGTTGTCACTTTTGAAATAAATATAGGAATTTTAATTTAGTATTTTTTCTGCCCATTTTGATAGGCTAAAAAACCAGTGTGGCAAAAGCAACAGAAGAAGGGTAAAAAAACGAATAAGAAGAGCTCCAGGGGCCAAAAAACTTCATCCAGAAGTACACCTGCCAAGAAGGTTGATGAAAAGCCTCAGGCTCCATCCGAGGTAACCTTAAAAATATTTTCAAGTTTTTACAGATAATTATCAATAGTCCATAAGATATTGGCCAAAAAGGAATTATTTAAATATATGAAAATAAATGTTTCAGAAAAGTGGCAAGAGTTGTAACATAAATAAAGTATTGAAGCAAGTAATGTTTGAGCTAATGAAGGCACCACACTAAGTTACTTGCTTTAAAGTACTTTATGCATTATAAAATGAATATGTAAATGTTTTAAATGGCTGTTGTGGGTTGATTGAATTTTTCCATCATTATATCAATTGTACTTGGTTTTTATTATATATTTACCAGTGAAAATAGTTAAAATGAGTTTGCCTTTATTTGTTTGTTAATTACACTCTTTATTATATTAGTACATTGATCACCCACAACATGGTGATCATAATGGCAGCAAAACTGAAGACAAAACAGATAAGCCTGAAATACTGTATTTGGAATTCCGAAACTGTTTCATTGCAAAACGCCAGATATTGACGTAAGTGACCACAGAATAGGAAAGCAACAAAAACTGCTCAACAGGTGAAAGGCAGTTGGACCAGATGAAATACCTGGAGGTTTTGCAGTGATTATGCAAAAGAACTCGCTCCACATCTAGCAGAAGTGTATCGTGGGTCACTAGAGCAATGAAGGGTATCTAATAGTTGGAAAATTTGCGGGTCACTCCTATTTTTTAAAACAATGTCATCAGACAAATGTGAGTAATTACAGGCCTATACCACTGACGTCAGTCTGTTGTAGAATTATTGAACATCGTTTTGAAAATTGAAAATGTTCTCTGTAAAAATCCACATGGATTCTGCAAACAGAGCTCTTGTGAAACTTGGCTCATTCTGTTCAATTCTGAGATCCAGAGTGCCTTAGACAGAGGTGCTCAGGGTGTGATGCCACATTCCTGGATTTCCAAAGGGTTTTAGAGTGCAACAGGCAGTTTCCATATTTCTAGATTTCCAAAAAGCATTTGACAAGATGTCCCACAGAAGCCTGTTAAGAAAGGTATGAGCACATGGAATAGGTTCCCATATATGTGAGTGGCTTGAAGACTTCTTAAGTAATAGAACCCAGTACATTGTACTTGGCAGTGAGTATTTGTTAGAGACAAGGGTATCATCATGAGTGCCCCAGGGAAGTGTGATACCACCACTATTATTTTCTTTCATACATAAATGATATGGCGGACAGGGTGGGCAGCAATCTGCAGCTGTTCACTGGTGCTGTGGTATTGGGGAGGTGTCCTCGTTTTGTGACTGTAGGAGGACAAAAGATGTCCTACATGAAACTTGTAGTTGGTGTAGTGAATGGCAGCTAGCTCTAAATATAGAAAAATGTAACTTAATGCAGGTGACTGGAGGGGGGGGAGGGGGGGGGGGTCGCAATGTTCGAATACAGCGTTAGTAGTGTGCTGCTTGACACAGTCACATCGTTTAAGTATCTGGACATAACATTGCAAAGCGATATGGAATGAGATGAACATGTAAGGATTATAGTAGGGAAGGCAAAGGGTCAACTTCAGTTTATTGGGAGAATTTTAGGAAAGTGTGGTTCATCTGTAAAAGCAGACTACACATAGGATACTAGTGCAACCTATTCGTGAGTACTGTTTGTTTGTTTAGGATGCACACCAGTTTGAATTAAAGGAAGATATTAGAGCAATTCAGAGGCAAGCTATTAAATTTGTTACCAGTAGGTACGAAGAACTTGCAAATATTATGGAGATGCTTCAGGAACTCAAATGGGAATCCCTGAAGGGAAGAAACCATTCTTTTTAAGGAAAATTATTGAGAAAATTTAGAGAACCAGCATTGGAAGTTGAATACAGAAAGATTCTAATGCCGCCAGTATACATTTCGTATAAGGGTCATGAACATAAGATACAAGAAAATACAGTTTGTATGAGGCATGTAGACAGTCGTTTTTCCATCATACTATTTGTTAACGGAACAGGAAGAGAAATGGTAGTGTTACAGTGCACCTTCTGCCATTCTGTACTGTAGTTTGTAGAGTATGTATGGTGATGTTGAGGTACTATACCAGTGATAAATATAGCACATGATTAGAAAATAATAAGTAGAATGGAAACTTAAAAAATTTGAGATTTCCATATTTCTGAGAATTCAAACTGGAAAAGGCACATCTTGAACTCCTAAAACAGCTTAGTTGATCCACATTTGCTCTTCAAATCATTGCATATCCTTATGAGAGAAATCAGTAAGTTGCAATATTGTGCCGGCCGGTGTGGCCGAGCGGTTCTAGGCGCTTCAGTCTGGAACCGCGTGACCGCTGCGATCACAGGTTCGAGTCCTGCCTTGGGCATGGATGTGTGTGATGTCCTTGGGTTGGTTCAGTTTAAGTAGTTCTAAGTTCTAGGGGACTGATGACCTCAGCTGTTGAGCCCCATAGTGCTCAGAGCCATTTTGCAATATTGTACATATTTTCATTCAATAACATCATATGGAATAATGTTCAGGAATAATTCATTTTCAAGAAAGAAAATGTTCTTTGCTCAAAAACACGTTGTAAGAATATTATATGGTGCTCACACACTATCATCTTCTAGATATCTGTTTAAGAAGTCAGGCACTTTATCTGACACCTCACAGTCAGTTTTGTGCCCTCATAAGTTTGTTGCAAAGAATCCACTGCAGTTCAAAAGAAACAGTGATTCACATTATTACAGTACCAGAAGAAAAATGACATTCAGCACTCTACATTAAGGTTCTCTTTAACACAAAAAAATGGGTGTTTAATGCTTCCACCAAAATTTTTGTCACTTATGCAATGATGGGAGGGGGGGGGGGGGGGGAGAAACTTTCTAATAAAGCTTCTCCCTGACAACTTGTTCTACTCCATAGAAGAAATCCGACTTTCGTAATGAGTTAGAAGTGGTGGGTTATAACTAATAACAACAACTATATAATAATAGTAAACAATTGTAAATGGTCACTGGGTCGCCATATTCTCACGTGAATGTGTAGCGTACTGTGAATGTAAAAGGACTCATTTCACATAGTTACAATTAATCATACTAGTGATCCATAGAACGTGAAACCAGCTAACTTGCTTGATGTATTATTTGTTTACGTTCTTATTATGAGCTGTTTAATAATTTTTCTAATTTCAGTTTGTTTATTGAATGACAATTTTTGCAGATCAATCTTTTGCTTTTGCTTGTACCAAAATTTGGTCTATTAACAGAATACACTTGTATACCTGGTTCAATGTTCCAGTCCATTTGATGATTATGATTCTGGTGTAAAAGTCATTGTATCCATCATTTTGAGAATCTCTTTGTGCGTTCGTAAGAGGTAAAGGTGTAGTGCAACAATGAAAACAATCAGTTTTTGACAATACAATGTAATGGGACAGATTAAAAAAAAAATCTACTAACCAAGTGGCGGCAGAACACACACATTTAAAAAAAGTTGTTGTTATGCAAGCTTTTGGAGCCAGTGGCTTCTTTTCCATCAGAAGGGTTGAAGGGGAAGGAAGAGGGTGCAGCAGAAGGACTGGCGAGGTGTAGGAAAAGGGCTAGATTTGAGAAAAGTTGCCCTAAACTGCGGGTGAGGGGAGACTTATTGGATGGGATGAGGAAAAAAGATTGGGGACTGCACCGAACAAGATTTGAAAACCTGAGAGCTTAAAGGTGGAAGACAGGCTAATACGCAAAATGAGATTACTCCTAAAATATTGTGAACAAGTTAATAAAAGTGAAAAGCTAAGACATCAACCATTTCCTAGATTGTCTGAAATCCGTGCCTGTCCGACTCGCACCACACACCTTGCTAGTCAGCAGTGATACCACCTCCCTCGATACCAACATCCCCCACGTACATGGTATGTCTGTCTGCTTATCATTTCCTCAGTCAGCACCCACCTGATTCCAGACCTATGACATTCTTCCTGCTCACCTTAATCATTACAAACAACTACTTCACCTTTGAGGGGCAGACATACAGACAGATTAGGGGTACGGCCATGGAAACCACGATGGCTCCTTCCTATGCCAACCTTTTCATGGGTCGCTTGGAGGGGGCTTTCCTGGGATCCATACGTCTTCAGCCTTTAGTTTGGTTTAGATATGTTATCGACGTCTTTGCCATATGGAATTACGGTGAGGCTGAACAGTTAAAATTCCTCGAATCTCTTGATTACTTTCTCCCAATTAAATTTCTTATGGTCCTATTCTGCATCCCATGCCACTTTCCATGATGTTGATCTCTTGCTCACCGAAGGCCAGCTACACACTTTTGTCCACATTAAACCTACTAACGAACAACGGTACTTCCGTCCTTTCCATGTCAGATTTACCCTCCCATAAAACCTTAGCATTCGAGGGAAACATATTTGTTCAGATGGTGACTCTTTTTGGCAGTACACCACCATTCTCACCTTAGCCTGCACTGAATGTAATTACCTTACCAGCAGGGGCCATCACATCCAATCCTGGTATTGCTGATCCCTCCAAAAAACAACTTCGGAGCACACCACTTGTCACTCACTATTATCCTGGTTTGGAATGTATTAATCAGCTACTTCGAGAAGTTCATGCCTTTCTAAAATCGTATACTGAAATGAGCTCCATTCTGTCTGAGATTTTGCTCACCTCATGTAGAATAGCTCTTTGTTGCCTTTCAAATCCCCGCAATGTCCTTGTCAGACCTATGTTCCTTCTGCACCAATCTCCCTACCCTATGGTTCCTACCCCTGCAGGTAGGAAGTAGCGCTACATATCCTTGGTTCTTGCTAACTGCTGGACCTAAATTTACATTATTTACTTCCATCTCACCATTTCTTCACAGTAACTACTCCTTTCTGCACTCCGTTATAGTTTTCTACATATTTCATTTTCTGACCCGTCTCCTTTTTTGCCATCCCCCTCCCACCTCTTTTACATACAATGCACTGAGCTTTTCACTCTTTATTAACTTGTGCATGATGTTTTAGCAGTAATCTCTGTCTTGTGTATTACCCTGTCTTCTGCCTTTAAGCTCTCAGGTTTTTAAATCTCATCCGGTGTAGTCCCCAACAATCAGTCTTCCCATCTCATCCCGTCCAGTAAATCTCCCCTCACCCACAGTTCTTGGTGACTTTTCCGAAGTCTACCTCTTATTTGCAATTAATTTCCCATATGCTGCTAAATATGCGCAACAAAATTACACCATGCTGACACACACAGGTCAAGAGATATGATGTCATAAACACTGACATGCATGAAAACCTTCCACATCATGCATGACATTTATATTTATTACCGTATTTACTCGAATCTAAGCTGCACTCGAATCTAAGCCACACCTGAAAAATGAGACTCGAAATAAAGGAAAAAAAAAAAAATCCCGAATCTAAGCCGCACGTGAAATTTGAGACTCGAAATTCAAAGGGAGAGAAAAGTTTTAGGCCGCACCTCCAAATCGAAACAAAGTTGGTCCGTTGTAATATGAGACACAATTTAGGTCGAAGTAGATTGGTTCGAGTGATAAGCTTAGCAGTTAAGCTTTACGAGGTACCCATTGCTGTGCGTCAGGCGCTCCGTCCGTGTTTATACAGGTACCCTTCCTTTTTCACGTGCTTCGTCTGGTGTGAATCGATTGCTTATTTTGCTTTGATCTGATAAGTGCCGTTTTCTTTGTTATAGGTGTTTACGTCACTCTAAGCTGAAAATGCATTACTGTACTGTGTCATGCATTGTTTGTCGCATCCTGATAGTGCATGTTTACGGCCTGTCGCCACTCACAGCATAGATTGCTTTTGTGCGTGGTACCGCCGCTTACAATTTTTAAAAAAAAGAGAGGAATCGTCTCATTAGCGAAACAATGGCAGGAGACTGCTATTTGTTGTTACTTACACTGCTGCTTTCTTTGATAATGATCAACAAGAAGCAAATAATAGACTGCGTATGATAGAACATGTTCTGAACGAGAGTTAGGCGAAAATTTTTCTCCGTTTGTAAATCTTTGCGGCCGCTTCTTTAGTACATCAAATTCTGCACAGAAATTAGGGTCATCTTAGATTTTAAAATCTAGTCAGTTGCCGTTCTTCATTTCTGACTGTATCACTATTAGGCATAAGAATAATACGAGTATAAACATGACACGATATGTATATTCTTCCGCGTTTGCTGTTGTCTCACTCTAGTTTCGTAGTTTATTAGGCAGACAGGATTTAAATGAGATAGCAGCAAACAAGAAAGAATACATGGCAAAATGTTTATATTCATATTATTCTTATGGTGAAGAGAATACTGAATGTGATTCACATTTCATCAGGTTTCTGTTAGCAACCATGTCTTCTCACAGGTAGGAAAAAATTCAGAACGTAGAGTTGGCCATATTGACGAACATCCCAAACAGTCTTGCATGTCGGATTTTCGTAGTACATTGAAATTCTGCTGCATTCGAAGGTGAGCAATACGGAATTTGTATTTACTTCGTTGGATAATGTATGAAAATGGAGTGGTCCAAAGTCGGGGCAGAGAAAAAAAGCTCGTCTTCCACATTTTTTTAAAAAAAATTTATTTACTGACGCAGAGGTTTTGGCGCCAGTATTTATCTTTGTGCCTACAAAACATGCCTGTGTAGCGCTACATATATTTGATGGCAGAAGTTAGTTGTGGTGGCACCTACCAACATTTTTCAGAACTTCCGCTTGCTTTGCACTCGGTTCTAAGCCGCAGGCAGTTTTTTGGATTACAAAAACCGGAAAAAAGTGCCGCTCAGATTCGAGTAAATACGGTACTTTTTTGCTGCCAACTACATTCGCAACATAATTTGCAGACAGTATCCATGTATGCTGCTGAATGTACCTACACAAATATATCATTGCATGTCACATAGTTAGAAAGATATGACATCGTAAACACAGAGTTGCGTGAAAAAATGTCATATCCTGCATGAAGTTTTAATACATTTATTCATTACTAATACCTGCAGTCAAGTCAACTTAAGGAAATCCATGACACCTCGCAGTGCTTGTGACACTTTTCAACTGCGAAGCACAGGCGGCTGCAGGTGAAAACAATTGCAGCCTATAGAGCTATGAAGAGACGTTGGCATAGAGATCTTTACAAAATTGTATTGTACACACACAAAGCAGTTGCACCAAGCGTACAGAAACTGCCTGGGATACCGTACATACACTTGTTTATTATGTAAACTTCTTTGTGTGACTTTCATAATTTCAAAGGCATTTTCGTGAATACCTGGAAACAAAGATTTTTCACTGTTACTCTACAGATACAGTTCATTATTTATTTTCATTTCTAATTAAAAGTTGGCAAAATGAATACCTGGGCAGTGTCTGGTTTGTCAACCAGTAGTAAATAACAAAACTGTTTAACTCTGGAGACAAGCAAAATATGACCTATATTGCCAATTTCTCATCTTTGTTAATGTATTCCACCATTCGTCTTACATCTGTTGTTTATATAAACATACTGTATAATGCTTATATGGTCACTCATAGTAGCCAGAAAGGAATACAGACAACATTGTGTGTTACATGTTTTGTATGTTCACATACACCTTGCTGCACCTCACAATTTCACATGCTGTATAAAGGTCATTTGTTGTTGTTTTTTATACACTTTGTATTTATTTTCAACATTGTCTTACAGTTCTGTACTAAAAAATAGAAATGGGCTAACTAAAAATTCAATTTCTCAGCAGCTGAAAAAAATAAACTTTTGTTTGACAGAGAAGAATGTTTGTGTTTTGTGAAATGAGAGGACATTAGGAACATATTTCTTAGTAGTAGTAGTAGTAGTTGTTGTTGTTGTTGTTGTTGTTGTGGTGTCCACTTCTGGCCACCCATGGTTGTAAATTTGTAAGTTTTATGCAGAAGTCAAGGCCTGCTAGCAAACATCATGCGTCTTGTTGAATTCATTACTAAATTGGCACTTGCTTTAGTGAACCAAGGTTGAATCAAATTCTACTCAAATTAGATCACCTGTAAACAGACTCGGTGGAAGACATTTCCCTAAATTGGTTCTGGCTACAAAAATGTCAAAATTGTCTCAGAGCTGAAATAAAGCTCGTGCAGGCAAGATCTGGGAAAGTGGCAAGAAAAGATACCAGGTACTATTGTGAAGAGTGTGATGCAGGACTTTGTTTTTCAAAATGCCTAAAAAATTTTGTTGTCGAGAAAAATGTAACTAAGTTTTTTTTAACTAAGTTTTTATACAGTTTTTGATTTTAGTACCAACAACTTCTAACCCTATCTCCGTTTACAAAACAAAAGACAAAAACATTTTTCAGTTTTTGTAAGAACAACACATTTTATTTCAGTCTTAAGAAATCATCACTGATGTAAGTTTATTTCTTCACGGTATTACATAGAGTAGAGACCCCGCTTGCAGGTGCTATAAACCAACTTAGGTCCTGTACAGTAGAACCTGATACACAACATTTAGAAAAACTGTGAAACAGCACAGTGTCAGCCAGCTGAATGTCATCCTAGCTGCCCAGTCCTCAGAGTGTTAGTATGTAGTTTTATGGCAATCCATATCTTAAATCTTTCATTATCAATTTTTAATTTGGCGCTCTCTTCAAAAACCATACATTGAGTGCATGCTGTACATATTTAAAAACATTATGTGAATAGTTCTTATGTGAGCAAGCCAAGACAATTGTCATGGTGTCCCAAGGTGGATATTGTCTGATATTGATCAACATGGGTATTCAGCCAGTTGGCCAAAGTCAGAGGGAGGCTTAACTTAGCTGGACGGAGATCCTTGTGTTATATAGTGAGCATCAGAGGATGGTGTTGAGAATAATTAATTCAGAATATACAATTGGCTTCTTAGTTCATCATAAAAGTTTTAAATTTCAGGGACTGGCTGCATAAATGCAATAGTATTATTTTACACATCTGGAGATTGTTTGTCAGTAGGAAATAATGACTACCTCTGCTGAAAAATGTGTGTGTCAGAGGCAGAGAAAAAAGGGAGGGAGGGGGGGATCAGGATGTAAAATGTTTTTGTTAGAAAACTAAGACTTACGCATTGGTAGACATTTTGTCATTAGGTACACTTTTGGCATTGTGTAGTGATAAATTTCTTTGTATTTCCTTTATTGAAAATAATCTTCCCGGGCAATATTTTATTTATATATGTTATACAGTTGCAAATTCACTATACTGCACTAATTAGAGTCTGGAGGTGAATTTTTGACTGTTTGAAATTTCTGTTAACATTGTTATGTGAGAACAAGTATGATTTAGAATTTTTGAAAGCATCGTCATTGCCAACATCAAACTTGGCAGAGGTTTATGGCGTTTATTCCTCCTCTAATTGACATTCTTTTCTGGAGCAACTACAACTCCCCATGGAGGTTAGTCATTTTAACATACTGAAAGCACTCGCAGATTATATAAGTGTATCAAAAGATTGTTTTATGAATAATGAAGTATTTTTTGTGAAATTGTTTGATGTTCTTTTTGCAGCAGTCTCATGAGATACCTACAAAGAAGATTGCCGCAGAGTCAGGAGATGAAAGTGATATGTCAGATGATGATGTGGAGCGGTCTGATGATGAAGAGAATGAACATAGTCAGGGAGACAAGAAGGTATGGTAAATTGAGAACTCCTGAATAGTGTAGAAAGAAACTTCAACACTTCTCTGTTCATGATCAACATTTATTTTTATAATTGTAATTGTTAATGTTTCAATTTCTTGTATTTTCTAAGTTCCATAAAAATATGAGTTAAAAAACTGAAACAGTGACCTACTTTTAGTTGTATATTTGACATACGTTCAGTTGAAAATTTCTTCAATTAAATTAGATTAACCTTCATTCCAGTTGACCTCCAGGATGTAGAACATGTCAGAAAAACGATAATACAGGACAAATATTTACAACTAAAACAAATAAGCTTATGTACCTTTCACAGGTCCCAAGTGGAATGATCGCCTTTTTTTAATGAACACTATATCAAAGGATCATTTTACAACACTCATTTACTAAGATCGCATTAATGCACTGAATTTAAAATTAAAAAAAATGTTTTTTTTTATTTATAAGGTAATAAAACTACAATATTTATTTACAATGAACACATTACTGCACAGAAATGGAGCAGAAGTTGTTCTTACACACACACACACACACACACAAATCAGTTGGTTTTACTGAGAAATTCATCAATGGAATGGAAGTTGGCCACCAATGAATCCTTTAGGCTTCTCTTAAACTGAATTTCATTGGTTGTTAAGCTTTTTATGGCTGCTGGCAAGTTATTGAAAATGTGTGTTCGTGAATAATGCACACCTTTTTGTACAATAGTAAGTGATTTTAAATCCTTGTGAAGATTATTCTTATTTCTAGTATTGATTCCATGAACTGAGCTGTTGGTTTGAAAAAGTTGTATATTTTTAAAAACAAATTTCATTAAGGAATTAATATATTGGGAAGCAGCAGTTAGTATCCCTAGTTCCATGAACAGGCCTCTGCAGAATGTTCTTGAGCTCACACCACATGTAACTCTTATTGCACATTTTTGTGCCAGGAAAACTTTAGCTTGGCTTGATGAATTACCCCAAAAAAATAATCTCATATGACATTACTGAGTGACCGTAAGCATAGTATGCAAGCTTTTTCATTTTTATATCCCCTGTGTCTGACAGAATTCAATTGCAAATAGAGATTTGTTTGGATGCTTCAGCAGTTCTGTGGTGTGCTCCTCCCAGTTGAATTTATTATCAAGCTGTAACCCCAAGAATGTAACACTGTCCACTTCTTCTGTCTGCTTGTCATCATATGTTAGGCATGTACTCATGGGATACCCCTTACAAGTTCTGAACTGTATGTAGTGTATTTTTGCAATGTTTAGTGACAAAGAATTGGCTAGGAACCAGTGATTAATGTCCACAAATATTTTATTAGCCAATCTTTCTAGGACTGCACTTGATTTGCTATATATTGCAATGTTTGTATCATCAGTAAACAAAACAAACTTGGCATCAGGTAATGTTACCGATGAAAGGTCATTGATATACGCGAGAAAAATTAAGAGCCCTAAGGTGAACCTTGTGGGACCCCACAAGTAATTAGTTCCCAGTTGGATGATGCTTGATAGCTTAATACATGTCTCTTTCATAATGACACCCTTTGTTTCCTTCCAGAGATATAAGATTTGAATCATTTTGCAGCATTTCATGTTACACCACAATGTTCTGATTTACTTAAAAGGGTATTGTGATTTACACAGTCAAATGCCTTTGACAGATCACAAAATGTACCATTTGCCTGCAATTTTTTGCCTAATGAATTAAGTACCTTTTCACTGTAAGTGTAGATAGCCTTCTCGAATATCAGGACCATTTATAAATCTGAACTGCGACTTTGACAGTATGTTATTTGTGATATGATGGTTATAAAGCCGATTGTACATTACCTTTTCTAAAATTTTTGAGAATGCTGGCAAAAGTGAAATTGGACAGAAATTTGACGCTATTTCTTTATCTCCCTTCTTGAACAGTTGCTTAACTTCAGCATATTTCAACCATTCAGTAAATATTCCACTGATAAACGATTGGTTACACAGATAGCTTAATATGTTACTTAACTCAGAATACATTCTTTAATTAACTTTGTTGATATTTCATCACACCCACTAGATGTTTTTGATTTTAAAGATTTTATGATGGACATTACTCCTGCTGCGGCAGTGAGGATCAAATTCATGTTATGGAAGTTACTTGAAATGTCTGCTCTGAGGTATCCCATGGCAGCGTCTACAGAACCTGACAACTCCATCTTTTCAGTAACAGTTATAAAATGTTTGTTAAAAAGTTCTGCAACACTATACACATCTGTCACCAATAAATCATTTACTCTTAAAGCTATTTGCCCCTCTTCACATCTGATTCTACTGGTCTCCTCCTTCACTATATCCCGTATTGTCTTTAATTTGTTATCTGATATGACTCTCTTTTCCTTGTAATATATTTGCTTTGATATTAATATTACAGTCTTTAATATTTTGAAGTATTTCTTGTAATGTGCTATAGCACCAACATCAGAACTTTTTCGGATTGACAAATACAGTTTTCTTTTTGTTTTACAAGATACCTATATTCCTTCAGTAAGCCATGGCTTCTTTGTAGGCTTTGCTCTAACCTCGGTTAGTTTTGGGGATAACATTGTTCAAATAAGGTAAGCACCTTATTAGCAAAAGTGTATTTTTCATTAATGCCATGAGCACTGTAAACTTCACTCCAGTGAATGTCTCTGAGGAGTGTCCTAAAAAATCAATTTTTGGCTCATTGATTACCCTCTTGAGTTCAGATTTAACAGATTTTGTATCCTTTCAGTATTAACATTAACAGAAGGAACTGCATGTCATGGTCTGAGAGGCCATGGACTATTGGTTTTGTAATATAATTTTGTTCACTGAACTTTGCAATAAAGATATTGTCAATGGCTGTTTGTGAGCAATTGGCTGCCCTAGCTGGGAACATTACATTGGGAATTAAGTTGAATGATAGTGTTACTAACTCAAAAAAGTTCTTATTGGTAGAATCTTTAAGGAAATCTACATTGAAGTCACTAGCAACCACTATTTATTTGTTTTGGTATTTAAATGGGCCAGTGCTGCTTCAAGGTGGTTTATGAACAGATTAAAGTTACCTGCAGGTACTCGATATGCACTTAACATTATGAAGGATTTTCTTATGAAATTCTTCTTTTGTTGCACGTACTTCCATATGCTGTTCTAGGCAAAATTTATGAATGTCTATGTTCTTAAATTTATGGCAGTTACTGATGAATGTGACAACTCTTCCTTTCTCCATTTCTGCTCTACAAAAGTGAGATGATAACCTAAATCTTGTAACACTTAAAAGTTCTATAGCAGTGGTCACATGATGTTCAGATAGGCAGATTATGTCAGCTGGGTTTGAGGACTCTAATTAATCTCTCCAGACAATTAATTCATTAATTTCATTTCTCAGTCCTCGAATCTTTTAATGCAATAAAGATAGCTGACATTTAACATTGACTGAGTTAAAACTGGGTAAGTTGAAATTTCTGCTGATCGTTGAAAATTCTTAACCAACAGCTAGCTGTTTATGCTGATTATTAAGCTATAAGGTCTACAACTTTGCTTCCGCCGTTTTGCAATAGACTGCAGTAGTTGAAAGTAGTGGTGCAAGTTGTTCGTCATAAGTGTCATAAGTAAGCTTAGGCATTTGAGAACAAAACTCCATCAAAATATCAGTCAATTTTTGATTGCATCATAAAGTTATTCTCGACCGAATATGTCAACTTACGAGCCCAGTTCTCATCATCTCCGGGAAGTTTTAATTTTCTGCTTTGATATGAAGAAATCTGCGGCTGAGGCTGATTAAAAGCTGGGTAAGACCTATGACAGAACTTTGCAAAAAATGGTTTCCATCCTTCAAGAATGGTAATTTTGACGTTGAAGACCGGCATGTTTGTGAAAGAGAGAAAGCTTCCAATGCTACTGCAACCCATCATGACAATCACAGGAGATCATTATCGAAAGCAGATATGGTTGAGCCAAGCACTGAAAGACAAATGGCCACACTACAGTGATAGACATGAAAAAAAGATTTTGCATCATGACAGTGCACGACCCCATGTCAAAAATCCCGTCAACATATACTTGAAAGCGTTGAACTGGGAAGTTCTACCACCCGCCGTATTCTCCAGATATTCCTCCCTCTGACTGCCACCTTTCTCAATCTATGACACGCGACCCAGCTGACTAACACTTGCGGTCATATGAACAAGTGCAAAATTGGATTGATTCATGGTTCCCCTCAAACGATGCCCAGTTTATACACTGTGGCATTTGTATGCTGCCCTAAAGCTAGGAGAAAGCAGTGGCCAATGATAGCCAATACTTTGAATAGTAAATTTTTTTGTAAGTTTTTCACAATAAAGTCTCGAACTTTAAAAAATGGCAGATGCAAAGTTGTAGACATTGTAGAATTATGTTCCCCCCCTCTCAAACTAAATGTTTGTCTCAATCCTAACCTCTCTTAAAACTTGGTTTCTTTCTATCCTCCCTACTCTAAGAAGGGGTCTTTTCTGATGATTTTGGAAGACTTTTAACTGAAACTAGCTACTTACACTTCTAAAGGAATCATAGTTGCCCCTGCATGCAAAGGCTTCATTACTGTAGTGTTTAACCATTAGGAGTATGTGGCAGAGGGTCATAGCTCAAGGACATCTTGACATACAAACTGGTTTCTAATGGCCTCATTCCTTCAGTCCTGACTGGGATGGAGAAAATTCTTAATACCAGGTTCCTCACCAGGACTCACTAGTTTCTCCATAGAACTCCTTACCCCTTGTGAGCATGCATCCCAGTCTTCTACCTACTTCCCAAAATACACAAAAACAAGTATCTTGCCTATCCCATTGGAGCTGGCTTCAAAGGCCCCCACCGAACGTATCACAGCCCTGCTACTTCCAGCCCTTCATATAGTATCCCAATATACATAAGAGACACCAACATCTCAAATCAGTTCCCACTTCTCTCCCTCCCGGAACCATCCTTGTCACTATTAGTCCAACTTTGCTGTACGGAAACATCAAACATACACACAGTCCCTTAGCCTGAGAGATATCTCACTCCCAGCAGCCATCTGAAAGTTTCCCTAAATCCTCATGTATTGTCACCCTGTTGAACCTCACCTTTGAGGGCCAGACCTACAAACAAATCTGGAGCAGGGGTGGGGGGGGGGGGGGGGGGGGGGGCTACTAAGAAGGGAACCAGGATGGTTCCATCTTACGCCAACATTTATGTGGGCGACATGCAAGAAGCATTCCTCAAGACTCAGCAACTTGGCCTCTGGCTTGATACAGATTTATCGACAATATCTTTGTGGTCTGGACTAATGATGAAGAATATGCTTCAAGCAATAGCTTAACTCTCTTTCCCAACTCAAATTCACCTGGTACTTATCCAAATAAAAGTAAACTTCCTTGTATTGAGACACAAGATTTGGAAGTGTGATCGTCCGTTTTTATTTGATAGCTTTTTTGTGTCTGACGCAGCTGTCACTTATTGTACTGGCTGTTTTAACTTCTAAGAGAGATTTCTGGTTCAGCAGCTCAGAACTGACCTAGAATTCAGCTGTAATAATGGCACAGAGTAAGCTAAGTGATTTGGCTGGTCGCTTTGGAAAGGGTCCCAAAGGTGTTGGAACAGGATCGCTGCACGCTGTTGCGATTGTATAGAGCCCTTGTGCAGTCCAGGCTTGATTATGGGAGCCTGGCCTATGGGTCTGCATCACCCTCAGTGTTGACGTTGTTAGACCCCATACACCACTGTGGGGTTCAGCTTGCAACTGGCGCTTTTCGTACGAGCCCCGTGGATAGCCTACTGGTGGAGGCTGGGGTTCCCCCGCTGCGGATTCGCCGCCATCGACTGCTCGCCGACTATGCTGTCCACGTGCATTGCTCGCCGGGCCATCCCAATCATCGCCTGCTTTTCCCTGCCATGGTCCTCCATCTGCCCGAAAGGCGGTCTAGGTCTGGGCTTTCCATAGCTGTCCGCGTCCAGTCCCTGCTGTCGGAACTGGGGTCATTCCCTCTTCTGCCTCCCTTCCGGGTCTGTGCACCTACACCTCCCTGGTGTTTGCCCCGTCCGTCTGGACTTGGCACGGGGACCCAAGGACTCGGTTCCGCCTGTGGCCCTCCGTCACCATTTTCTTGCGCTCCTCGCCTCATTTTTGGGCTGTGAGACTGTCTACACTGATGGTTCCCTGGTTGATGGTCGCACTGCCTACGCTTTTGCTCATGCTGCCCATGTTGAACAGCGCTCCTTGCCGGCTGGCTGCAGTATTTTTACTGCAGAGTTGGTGGCCATATTGCGCGCTCTTGAGCATATGCGTTCCTGCCCAGGTACATCCATCGTCATCTGCAGTGACTCCCTGAGCAGCCTCCAGGCCATCGACCGCTGCTATACCTCTTCTCCTCTGGTGTCCTCTATTCAGGAGTCTGTTTCCACCATTACCCGTTCTGGTCATTCGGTGGTCTTTGTTTGGACGCCAGGTCATGTTGGCATCCCGGGGAACGAACATGTTGACAGGCTGGCCAAAGGGGCGATCGACGCCCCAGCTTTGGAGATTGGCCTCCCGGCTCGTGATCAGCAGTTGGTGTTGCGCCGTAAGGTGCTTGGGATGTGGACTGCTGAGTGGCGTGGCATGACATCTCCGAATAAACTGCGGGCTGTTAAGGAGATGACCGATGTGTGGCAGTCCTCCCTGCGAGCTTCTCACAGGGACTCTGTCGTCCTGTGGCGGCTCCGCATTGGCCATACCTACCTGACGCATGGCCATCTTTTGCGTCAGGAAGATCCCCCCTGTGTCGGTGTGGGTCCCGGCTGACGGTCGCCCACATTTTGTTGGAGTGGCCCCGACTGCGCACCCTCTGGCAGTCTTTTAATCTCCCGGGCACTTTGCCTTTGGTTTTATGCGACGATGCCTCCATGGCTGACGACATTTTAAATTTTATCCGTGGTAGTCCTTTTTATGGTTCCCTTTAGGGAGGTCCTGCACCTTTTCCTTTCTGTGTCTCTTGTCCTCGAGTCTCTCATATTTGGTTGCAGATTTTAGTGTGTAGTCGGATGGTTGACTCTTTCCCTTTTTTTGTTCTCGTGGTCAGTCAACCAGTCTCCGGCCATCTTCTTTTCTTCTGTTTCTTTCTGTTTGGTGTTCATCTGTACTCTTCCTGTCTGTAGTGTTCGTTGCCGCTTTTTTTTTTTTTTTTTCAGTGGTAGGGGGAGTCTCCTTCCCCTTGGGGTTTTACCTGCTCCGCAAATTTACGTCTCGCCTGTTTTTGGAATGGGTGACTGATGACCTTAGCTGTTTAGTCCCCCTTAAACATCCCAACAACTACCACCACCTTGTATTGACCACCTCCACCTTACTGAAGCCCACATCCAACCCATATAAAACCAACAAGTAAGCAACAATACATGTCCTGTGATAGCTGTCGCAGCTTCCATGTTGGATACACCACAAGAAACACATCTGTTCTAGTGCTGAATCTCTCAGCACCTTTGCCAACAACAGGCTTTCATCTTCAACGACTACTGCACAGACTTCATTCTCAAATAAATCTCCCGTGCAATGTCTTCCTCTCGCTGCCTCACTAATACAGCTCCCACTGCCAAAAAACTCAGAAGCATTCCCTTGTCCCACTACCACCCAGGCTGTGAATACCTCAATACAGTACTCTGCCAGACATATGTCTTTCTCATGTCAAGCCCCCACCCTAGAATGAGGTAACTTCTTTCCTGATATCCTCCCCACACCACCACAGTGGCCTTCTGTCACCTTCCATCTCTGGGGCATCCTTGTGAAATTGTATGACATCCCCAAACCATAATCCTTACCTCGAGGTTTTCATTTAGCCTCACTGAGGTGGTTTCCTCTCCCTGCTTCAGAAATCCACTTTCAGTTCTTTCTGTATTTCTTGTGCCCAGTACTCTCATAGAAACAGTTCTTGAAACTCATGCACATCTGCATACATTTCCATGACACCATGTCCTCATTTGGCAGTGTATCTCATTGTATGGCTAATAACAGAAATAGTCTTTTTCCTTTGTCTCCATGAATTAGGCAAACTATTGTATGAGGGGTGTTCAGTAAGTAATGATACACTTTAAAAAGGGGGGGGGGATGGTTTTCTTTCCAGCTGGCATGAATTTGCTTTTATAGAGAATTCCAGTGCACCATGTTATTCCCCACTCTCTTAGCTACAAAACCCTAATTTTCAATATAATCTCCATTCGGCACAGTGGCCTTAGGTCATCTTACTGGGAGGGTCTGTATGCCCACATGGTACCACTCTACTGATCGATGCCCGAGCCATCGTATTGCTGCATCAATAACTTCCTCATCATCCAGGTACCACTTTCCACAGAGTGCATCCTTCGTTGGACCAAACGGAAGTCAGAAGGTGCGAAATCCAGGCTGTGGGAAGAAAAGTCCAATGAAATTTTGTGGGCTGCTCTCAGCTGTGCAGATATGTGAGAGACCTTGTGTTGTCATGGAGAAGGAGAAGGTTGTTTGCATTTTTGCACAGGGGAGTCACAGCTGTATGCTACCAGCCATCATTGGAGGGGGGGGGGGGGGGGGGGTTGGACATGTGGACATGTTTGCATGTCCTTCTTGCGATGATGACAGATGGCAAACCCAATGACTCACCATGCTTTTGTTCACTGCTAGGTCTTTGTAGTCATGCTGCTACACCTCTGAATATCTGTGATGCTCTGGTTTTCCGCCAAAAGAAACTCAATGACAGATCTCTGCTTGGAGCACATTTCTGTTACAAACATCATTTTGAATTCTATGCTTAGAGGCATCATGTATCAGAACATCATGAAACTATAGGGACTGAATGGGAATAAATGGTAATATTCCATTGTGTCCCACAACAAATTCCGGATTTTTTCAACTCAAATTGGCTGAGGAAAAAAAGTGTTGCATTTCTTATTGAATGCCCCTCATAAGTGATGTCCCAGGAAATCTCACTAAAAAATCTGAGCACTAACAGGGGAATAATTGTAATTATACAGCCATTAGCATCTTAAATACTATTGTCAAGACAACACCAACAGGAAGTGCTAGCATGTTGGAGACTTACCGTATTTTACAAACTACAGACTATAAGACACACCTTAACTTTTAAACAGTTTTTTAAATAATATTTTTACTATTTTTATTATTAGATTGCAAAGCCAGATTTTAAAAAAATTCTTACATTATAAAACCGAATTGATGTTTAAAATCCTTGAAAATCGACATCTGAACTCTTGTTTTAGCCATTGACACATTTTTTTGATTGTAGGTTATTTTAAAGCTCCCTTTGGCATGAATTGATGTTGGGGTTCATCCACCATCCATTGGTTCCATTGCTCTATCATATACTTTTTAAATGGTTTATTTATCGAGACATCAAGAGGTTGTAATTGTGAAGTAAGTCCTCTTGGAATAACAGCAAGCTGTATATTTCCCTGTCACAATTTCTTTGCAACAGAATTTTTTCAAATGACTACTAAACTGATCTATCACAAGAAGAGAACTCTTCTTCAGTGAAACATCTTTCCTTCTTTCGCACAGTCTGTTAATCCATAATTTCATACCAGTCTCATCCATCCAGCCCTTGTTACATACGTGAACCCACCACCTGGCAGTATTTCAGAAGGTTTTGGCATTGTTTTGTATTTGAAAAAGATGATTGGATTAAATTTAGTACCATCAGCACAACATGAAAGGACAACAGTGTAGTGCATTTTTTTTGCCTCCACTTGTTTTCATAGCTACAGTTTTAGCAGCTTTCTTGGCAGCAGTTCTGTTACTCAGCACATCAAATGTCAGAGATGTTTCATCCACATTCACTGTTTGGCTTAGTTCCACTATGGTTTTCTTTTGCTATTGGATTATATCTTTTCACAAAATCCAAAGAAATTCTGGTTGTATGTAAAGGCTGTTAGTGGCAACAAAGTTAGTTTCCAGTCCCTGGCGAATGTGAGGCAGGAACTGAAATTGAGGGTAGCAAAGCAAAAACGGAAACGCTTAATTTCATTTTCAAATGTTCCTTTACAAAGGAAAACCCAGGACAATTGCCCCAATTTAATCCTCGTACCACTGAAAAGATGACTGAAATAAATATGAGCGTCAGTAGTGTTGAGAAACAGCCAAAATGGTTAAAATTGAACAATACTCCATGGTCTGATGGAATCCCTGTCAGATTCTATACTGAATTTGTGGCTGAGTTAGCCACTCTTCTCACTATAATATGTAGTAGATCTCTCGAACAAAAAACTGTACCCATCACTTGAAAAAAGGCACAGGTCACAACCCATACAAGAAGGGTAGTATAAGTGATCCACAAAACTACTGTCCAATATCCTTGACATTGATTTGTTGTAGAATCTTAGAACATATTCTGGACTCAAACATAACAGAATGACCTCCTCAATGCCAACCAGCATGGATTTCAAAAACATCGATCACGTGAAACCCGACTTGCCCTTTGCTCACATGACGCACTAAAGCTTTAGATCGAGGCAGTCAGGTACGTGCAATGTTTCTTCATTTCCAAAAAGCATTTGACTCAGTACTGCACCTATTCTTATTGTCAAAAGTATGATCATATGGGGTATTAAGTGAAATTTGGTAGGTAGGACACAGCATGTTATCTTGGATTGAGAGTCACCATCAGATGTAGAAATAACTTCAGGTGTACCCCAGGGGAATGTGTGTGGACCCTTGCTGTTCGTGTTGTATATTAATGACCTTGCAGACATTATTAATAGTAAAATTGGGCTTTTTACAGATGATACGATTATCTGTAATGAAGTACCATATGAGAGAAGCTGCATAAATATTCAGTCAGATCTTGGTAAGATTTCAACATGGTGCAGAGATTGGCAACTTGCTCTAAGTATTCAAAAGAGTAAAATTTTGCACTTCACAAAATGAAGAAAATAGTATCCTATAACTTTAATATCAATGAGCCACTGTTGAAATCAGCTAATTCATACAAATAGCTGGGTGTAACACTCTGCAGGGATATGAAATGGAATGATCAAACAGGTTCAGTCGTGGGTAAAGCAGTTGGTAGACTTTGGTTTATTGGTATAATACTGGGGAAGTGCAGTAGGTCTACAAAAGAGATTGCTCACAAATCAATCGTGCAACCCATCCTAGAATATTGCTCAAGTGTGTGGGACCCATACCAAATAGGATTAACAGGGGATATTGAACATATACAGAGAAGGGCAGCACGAATGGTCATAGGTTTGTTTAATCTGTTGGAGAGTGTCACAGAGATCTCAAGGTACTGAAATGGCAGATTCTTGAAGACAGACAAAAAACTACACCAAGAAAGTCTATTAACAAAGTTTCAAGAACCAGCAAAGGATATACTACAACCTCCTACATATCTCTCAAACTGGGATCGTGAGGATAAAATTAGAATAATTACTGCATGCACATAGGCATTCAAACAATTATTCTTCCCACACTCCATATGTGAATGGAGCAAGAAGAAACCCAAATAACTAGTACAATGGGACGTACCCTCTGCTACGCACCTCAAGGTGGCTTGCAGAGTACAGGTGCACAGGTAGATGTAGAAGATGGTGAATGGAAGATAATATTTTCTCTTCATACTCTTAAGGATGTTTGTGAGATATTTTGATTTTGGTTCGCATGCTAAATCCATGACGCTTCATAAACCTGGAGCACCAACCAACTCCACCCTTAAAGTCTGTTAAGTTCCACAGTAATGCTAGCTTGCGAGTGTGTATTTGAATCATTTTTGTATTAATTCCAGTGACATTTTGACAGTGTCCTTGAATTCATTTCAGTACATCATCTTCTAGTTTTGGCCATTTCGCATTCAGCAGTCCTCTATTTGCACATTCAGTCTTCTCCTTCTCCACATTTTTGTTCCCCCCTCCTCCTTTGTCAGTCACAAATGCCAATAAATCTTTGTCCATAAAACTCTTTATGCGCTATTTTGTGTTTTTCCCCTGTGTAGGAAAGTAGATAGTCCTATTCTTGTAGCAAAGATGTATCCTTGCAGAAAAGCTATAAATATAAGAATTCAGTGGAATTATCAGTGTTCTATAAGCTCTAAGACCAGGAACTGAAACTGTTTCTGGTATGTCAACCAGAGACCCCACCATAAATGCTTCTCCAATGAGAAGTGCCATAAAGTTGGCCATATTGGCTCCCAGTGCTTTGGTTTCTGCCCAGCTTTCCGTCCATAAGTCCAGCTGTCAGTAACGCAAAAAAGCACTTAGATACACAGACTTACCCAATAAAAATTTACTATTGCATTATCCTACATTTTCTTAATTTCTGTAGGTATGCAGTGATTAGCTTGAAGATCAAATGGAGTTAGGACTAAAACCCAGCGTCATGCTGCAACATAACACAATTTCTCTCTCTCTCTGTGTGTGTGTGTGTGTGTGTGTGTGTGTGTGTGTGTGTGTGTGTGAGAGAGAGAGAGAGAGAGAGAGAGAGAGAGAGAGAGAGAGAGGGGGGGGGGGGGGGAGCAGTGTTGCCAGAAAAAATTATGAAAATTTGAACAGTCCATTTCCTCACTTCTTCATTGCCTCAGTCTTTTTGCCACATCATTTCATACGTGACTGGAAATCTTTCTTTCTGCCATCCCACAGGCTCTATATCTTTTCTTCTCAATATACACAAACCTTCAGTTGTAAGCTGAATATCCTCCATTCTCCCTGAATTTTAAACAATTTTTTCATTTTCCTTAGCAAAGTTTCATTCTAGTGGCTTCTGCTTAACTTCATGTATCAAAAAGACACTTATTTTTGTGTACACTAATGCAGATTCCAACACTGCCAGCACACACATTTATTAAACGTATATTTGCAGCAAAATGTACTCTCCGGCTTATTGCTCATATTGCTTTTTAATTGTATCTTCTTACATCTTGAGTCTCATTGACAAAATGCTTCACTTTGTGACAATAAAGTCTCACAGAATATCTCATTGTTTCCTTTCTTTCTTTCTTTCTTGTCACCCACCTCATCACATTATTGTAGCTATACTTTTTTCTCTTTAAATGTATTTACAAGGGGAAGTAAAACTAAAACTAGACTGATCAGAAAAGTAAACTGTTTATTATTTCTAAGGTAGCCCCCATAACTGTTAATACATTTATCCCTTGTGAGACAAGACAGTCAGTGCCTTCATGGAAAAAAGGTTTGCGGTTCCTACAGAACCAGGACAGTGGCCAGGCGTGCACCTTATTGCCGAAAGCAAATTGACGGCCATGAATTATTTTCCTCAGGAGTCCAAAAATATGTAAATCACAGGGGCAGATGTTGGGACTTTGTGGAGTATGTGTAAGGGCTTCCTAGCAAAACTTTTGCAGTGTAGTCGAAACAGCAAGCACACCAAAAAAGTCGTGATGACCTTTTTCTTTGTCTGCAAGAGCCCCACTGCTCATTGACCTTTAGGAACACGGTGTCACAACTAATTCACAGTGTTACATCGACACTTTGCAAAAATTGAAGCATGCTATCAGCAGCAAATTTCGAGCAATGTTGATGGAGAGCATCATTCTGTTGCAGGATAATGATTGCTTGCATGTTGCCAAAGATGTTTCAACTACACTGCAGATGTTTTGCTTCAAAATCCGTACATATTTTCCTTACAGTCCTGATCTTTCCCATGTAATTTCCATATTTTTTGAGCCCTGGAAAAAAAAGAAAATCTTGCCCATTGATTTGCTTCGGATGTAGCAGTGCATGCCTGGTTACAGTACTTCTCTAGGCAACTGAAATGATTTTCCTTGAAGGTATTGACCAGCTGGTCTCACAATTAAATAAATGCATTAACAGTTATGGTGATTACTTTTTAAATAATAAACAGTTTACTTACTTCCTTTCCACGTGCAAGTCAAAAGTTTCCAATCTTCTATAGAAACGGGCCAGATCACAGTCGAGTAGCCAATCTGAAACAATACGAACTTCTGCAATGACACTATGCTATTCTGTGACAGAATATGCATGTTTTGTTTGGTATAATCAGCATGTGCCAAACGAGAGGACAGAGCTCTCAATGACTCCTGCAGAATCGTAACAGGCGGCTTGAAAACCGCTCAAGTCGAATGACTTTACCACCTTGTAGTAAAAGCACCACCTCCTATTCAGAGAGAAATAGCTGTGAATAAGGAAAGGAAGACAGTGGAGTAGGAAAGTACCCATCCTCTGTAAGAGCACAAACTGCACCCACAGCAATTGAATTCATGGAGTAGTTTCCGTAGAATGTGGCACTTAGAATAACTGCTAAAAAGCTAGGTTACAACTATGGAGGGCTACAGCCTACCTACCCTCCGACTGGAAAAGGATTCCTGAAATGTTACCTCCTGGCTGTGATGAGGAATGGATAACTTGGAAATCCCTAGGCTGAGGTCTGGAGTTGGCATATAAAACGTTGGTTGGCAAGATGGAATTAACACTGGTCAAAATTGTATTCAGTGTGACTGTGGAGAAGACCAGACTGTTCAACATGTCAGCCTCTTGCACGGAAGATGAACTTCATCAAGGAACAGAAAATGCATTGGAAGTGGCTATGTTTTGGGAAAAAGTGATATAGTCATAACTGTGTATAATTTATATATGTTTCTTAGTCAAGAAATAATAATTTAACTGCTCCTTGTAGACCAACAGCAGAAAATATAGTGGTTGTGTGATGCTGCATGTTCTTTGTTGGGTGCATAAAGTCCAGTCTTTTATCACATGATTTCGTATTTGCAATGTATCTATACTCTACATGCTTTTACAAGAATGTGTCATCTTAATTGTTGTAAACCTTACATCTTAACTCTTTGTACAAGCCTTCACCTGCCTTTTTTTTATTTCTGCCTAATTCTAACTGTTGTATGTGTGTCCCTTTTTTATCCGTCAATATTTTTATTCTTTAGTAAGTGTATTTGATTGGTAGCTTTCTCATGGATCATCACGGTGAAAGAGCCAGTAATTTTGATAATTGTTTCTGTTCAAAGAAAATTATGCCATTACTGCGTCAAATATTCCCACATTTTATCCATTTTATTTGTGTATTGTCGGCAACCACTTTGCTTTGTTATTGAATTTAGGTTTTGCGCATGCCACATAAAATTGTGTTTTTGTGGGGTCTGGCTTTTCTCTGTACTACACAACACTTGTAATACATGACAACCAGTGCAAATGCACATTAACAACAAATACACATTATATTTTTGTAAAGAAAAGAAAGGAAGTTTTCTTTGTTTCATAATATTTACTCCTGACAACACACTTAAATGCCCTTTTTACTCTTTGCCTTTAGGCTTGAAATCTGACAACAGCAAGACACCACCAGAAATTGTAACATGTGACAAACACCTGCTGCAACCTGTTATGTATAGTTCAATACATCACAACATAGAACAGTTCTGTGTATATCCACAATATCGTCAGTGACAAAAATAATTGCAATAATAAAGCAAGTAAATAACTTTGTAATGAGACATGGGAAACAAGCTATTTTTTTATAGCAAAATACCTGGTAAACAACTAAACTCTGTCTCCAAAAATGTGCCAATAGAATTCAAACTTGCCTTTTAGTCCGTTGTTCAACAATTTTTGCTGCTGTTATGATGTACCTTCTGAGAGTATCACTGAACTATTTCTTCAGAACCTAGGTTACCGTTATTATTCAGTAACACTTACAAAACAGAGGAACATAAAACGATTTTTCATCTTTCATCACAATACTGTTCACCTTCATTTATGGCATTCAAATGAATGTTTCTTATATTGAATCTCTTCTTTTTGCAGGGTTCTTCTGTGGAAGATGATGACACTGAGTGGGAGAAATTCCAGGCTCGATTGCATAAACGAGAAAAAGTTTTGGAGGGTAGAAGTAAGCAGTCTCATAGTGTGCACTGCCCATTTTTCCCAGAGGTGAGTTCATTTGAAATTAAGGCTGCAGAATAATTTTTAATGTGATAAATAAATGTTTAAGATGTAAGTATTCAGAAACAGCATCTGTATAGTAATTTTATTTTCTATGAGCAGCACTAATTACACGACATGCATTACAGATTGTTTGACCTAAAAGTGACTGAATGAAAAATAGTAAATATAAAGCAAAAACTAATTTTAGTTTATTTGTTCTGTTTGTTTGTCATGTAAACATTTTCACTTAAAAACTAGAATGGCAAAAGAACAAATGCCCTGCAACTGCAAAAAGGATTGTAGTGTATTAAAAGGAATATGATAGGAAGTGAGAGGTCTCAGATAATAGTTGTAACACTGTAAATGTGAATTCATTGCTGCAGGAGGGATGCAGTGACACGTGCGCGTACTATCAAAAGGCTGCACGTGCTACAGTGCTGTGTCATTGGCAGAGTGTGCCTAATATCACTGTCCGAGCCTGCCTTGACCCCCAGTCTATTTAAAGTTAACCAAGTTATGCTCAGACCCAATTCTCCATGTGTATTGCTACAGCTCTTTGTGTTCGTAATTGGTTCCTGCTGAATGTTACTTAAATATTCCATGGAATAAAGTTGTGTTCAGTCTGCCTATCATGTTGTGCTTGTAAGTAATTGCAACAAGGTTGGCAATGAGTGTGACCCTGTTGTCTGCACAAAGTTCTACTCTGGTTGGTCCTCCTTTTATTCGCACAATGACTGGTGGTGTTACAGAGGACATTTTGCATTGATTGGCTGAACAGCAATAACATTTGTTGCAGCATTACACCACCAATCACAGGCACTGGACAATCAAGCTCAAGCACTTCAACCATTTGCTTCTGTTTTGTCTAGTCGGTATGCTCCTCAGTCTGTCACCTACTGTTTTGCCCTCCACAGCCCATGTGGTGTATCTACCTCCCTTTTCTTCGTACAGTGAGTCCATTGAGGAATGGGATGCATACAAGAAAAGTCTGTGACAACAATTTCAAGCTTTTGGAATTACTTATGCTATTTTGTGTTGTATCTTGTTTTTTTCATTGATATTGCCAAGAATGTGTGAAGTCCTATGTCAACTCATCCCTTTGCAGGATCCATTCTCTTTAACATTTGACCAAATGTGTGAACTTCTTTCAAAATACTACAGTAAGTGCATGCATGTTATTTCATCCTGGGTTGGGTTTTACTGCTGTGGGAGGCAACCACATCAATCCAATCGAGCATGGGTCGCCGAACTCCATGGGTTAAGTAGTTGTTGTCATTTTGCGTCCGATGTGCCTAAAGTGCCATATGCTGATCAGATGGTGAGAGATGCTGTCATTTGTTACCAAATTGAGTTATGGTGTGAGGTATCAGCAATCCAACTCTCTCCTCCACACCAATATTCAGATAGTTAGCAGGCGGAAGATATAGCCGCGGCAGTCCACGCTCATTCACAGCATCACGGTGGCCAGCCTCGCTCCCAGCAGCAGCCGCATGAACAAAGTAAACAGGCTAGCAGACAACAGTGTTTGCATTCCATGCTTCCGTCCTGTGCTTATTGTTCCATTAACTATGAGTACACAGCCTGCCCAAAATGCTGATCCGCCTGTCATAATTGCAACAAAAAAGGTCACATTTCTCCTATTTATTTGTAATACAAAAATTCAGCGGATATGGATGTAAACGTTGTATCGGTTAATGACGTTGCGCCAAACAAGCTTTTCATTGAAGTTCTGGTTTTTTTGTAAAGTTCTGGACATTCTGGAGCTGCAGTAAACTTGTTACACTCGCAAAATTACATTGTCGTGGGCTCCCCTCCGCTTCTCCCTGTGTCATGAAAGTTAGTAAGTTACAATAAACCGATTATTCCTATTCTCGGCCAATTCTCCGCACCCATGACCTACAAGTCAGTAGTCTGGTCACTTCATGCGCACATTACCACCAAACCTTTTGTTCATCCCCATCTATTTTGGGCCCATCTGGTTCCAGTGGCACTTTGGGAACAAGTCAAAGGTGAATTAGATTGCCTCATGGAACCCGGGATTGTTCGACTTATTGCACCAAGTGAATGGCCTATCCTAAAGTTTAGTAAAGAAACCATTGGACCAGTTACACCTGTGGAGTGATTTTGAAGTTACTGTGAATGCACACTCAATAGTGGATACATACCCAATACCGCACCCGGAGGAACTCTTTGCAAGGTTATCAAGTGGTCAGTATTTCTCAAAAATTGACTTGTTTTGATGCCTATTTTCTCCTTAGATACAGTGTCACGTCATATGTTAGTTGTCAGTACTGCTTTTGGGCTGTACCAGTACTTGCAGTTGGATTTTGGAGCTGCCAGCGTTGCCGCTATTTTTCAACCTTTTTTTTTAGTAACACAGCATCTGTGCCAGGTTGTGCAAACTATTTGGCTGACATTGTAGTTTCCACTACCTCCACTGAGGAACATTTACAAAATCTTCCTACTCTTTTTTTTTTTTTTTTTTTGCCATCCACGCAGCCAGATTGAAGTGTGATTTAGAAAAATGTCAGTTTTTTCAACCTTCTGTCATTTATCTTGCGTCTGAAGTATCTCGTGAGGGTCTTGTGTCTTTTGTCTTTTCCAAGCCCTACGTCAGTCGAAGAACTTCAGGTTTTTTTAGGCAAAGTCGCATACTACCATAAATTTTTGCCTGGGGCAGTGACAGTCACGCAGCCATTACATGTGTTGCTGTGTGAAGGGACTCAGTTTCGCTGGTCGCCAACTTGTAAAACCACATTTTCCGCCCATAAGATCATGTTACACTTTGCACCCTGCTTAGTGACGTACCACCTAGGCCTCAACTTGATCCTTGCGACGGACACTTCACAGTACTGGTTGGGGGTGGTACTGGCTCATAGATGTCCTGATGACACCGAGCGGCCTATTGTTTATGCCTCGAAAATGCTGACTCCTGCTCAAACTAAGTGCTCTCAGATGGAAAAAGAAGCTTTTGGCATTGTATATGCTGTGAAGAAACTCTATGTTTTTCCCTACAGTACCAAATTAACACTTGGTCACCGATCACAAACTGTTGGTTTCCTTATTCAGTTCTTCTGCATTGTTACCAGATAAAGCAACACATCACATTCAACATTGGGGTCTTTTCCTTTTGTATTACAACTACGAGATTCATTTTTGCCCTATGAGTCAACACACAAATGCCGATGCTTTGTTCTGGCTGCCGGCAGGTCCAGATCCAGGATTTGGTGAGGAGGAAATGCTTTGTTTCCACATTGAAGTTGCCACACATACGGTTGGTGGTTTTCCTGTAACTAACACACGGATAACAAAGTCTGTAGCTCTGGTTCACGTTTTGCGGAAGATCACAACATTGGTACAACAAGGTTGGCAGAATTCGCCACCTTCTCATGCATCAGACCGCTCTGTTATTATTACATCTTTCAACATACATTCCCTTTTGTGGATGACCATGGATCACTTGTCTCATCAGACTGTGATCCCCCCAGTGCTTCGTTCAGAGGCTCTTCATTTATTGCATGCATATGACTGGGGTGTATCAAAGAAAAGTGTTGGCTCATCGACATGTGTTTTGGCCCAGCTTGGATGGTGACATTACCCACCTGGTTACCTGCTGTTCACAGTGTGCAATGCACCAAACAGCTCTGCAGATATCAACACCGTCCCGTGCATGGGACTGTAAATATGTGGCTTTCACTGACCCCTTTCTCAACCGTTACTTACTGTTGGTCATTGACACACAGCCTCATTTTTTGTGTGCTGTCTGTTGTGTTTCAACATCCAACTGCCATCATCACAGCCTTACCCAAAATTTTTTCACTTGAAGGCTTGCCCATGATGTTAGTGTCCGATAATGGTCCAAATTTTCACCGCAAGAGTCTGTGGCATTTTGCAATTCCCATGGTATCCATCACATCCTCGCCACGCTGTTGTACCACTATCTAATGGTGAGACGGAGTGCATAGTGCAGGTGTTCAAAACTCAGTTGAAAAAGTAGGTTGCCAACTCTTGGGGTCGGTTTCTCTCCCTGTCCCATTTCATGCCATTCGGCAAGAAGAGTGCAGCAGAGCTACTTCATAGGCACCAGCCAAGGACACTGCTACACCTCCTGTGCCCTCCACCTGGTCATCAACTCGTGCAGCTGCTGCACCTCTTCTGCTCAAGTGTAGCTGTCTGGGCAGGTGGTTTGAAACATCGCTGTAAATGGATTTCAGCTTCATCACCAGATGCTGGGGACGGCATCCCTGCGACATCTGCACAGAGTACATCCCCGAGGCACCATGATCAGCTGCACTTTCATGTGGGTATCCAGGTGTCCCCTGATGTCACACTGCAGTAGCCACCAGAAAGATCGCGGGAGGCGCACATCGGCACGGCACGTCACGGACAGTAGTTGCCGCAAGTGAAGTCCCATCCACCAGAGGGCACGTGAGAATTTGGCTGCGACCTCTGCCGGCGGAACAACAACAACCCGGGCAGCACGTGCCGTACCCAGTGAGTTCACATCAGGCATACCTATCAGACGGTTCCCGATACACGCTATAAGAAGTGCGACGGAAACGTGAATCGTGTTACTACGCAATTGGCGACAAGTACGGTCGTTCTTTCTCGTGTTGCGTCGTCGTTCCGGTTTCGCAGCTTATCCACGGCATGGAGGATTTAGTGCGGGTTTTGGTTGAGCAGCAGACGGAACTATTGGCCACCATGAAACAAGTGCTTCCGGTGTTGCTCTCCACGCCATCTGCTCCAGCGCCGTTCCCTCCTACCTTTCCCCCGTATGGCGAGACGGCGGAGGATTGGGACGCATATGAACATCGCCTTTGGCAGCATTTCCAGGCGTTTCATGTTGCCGATGCGGAGGTATGTCGTGCTCTTTTCTTGTCTTGGATATCTCCCTCGCTGTATCAAGTTTTGCGGCAGCTGGTGCCATTGCAGGAACCCTCGTCCTTGTCTTTTGACACATTGTGTTCATTGCTGTCTTCATATTATCGGCGCCGCATGCATGTTGTGGCAGCTAGGGTCGAGTTCCATCAATGCAAGAAACAGCCCCATCAGTCTTACCGGTCGTGGGCTGCTATCCTGCATGGTCTTAGTCCCAAGTGTCATTTTGTCACGGAGCAGTCGCGAGAGTCGTATGCCCACGTTATGGTGTGCAACGTCATTGTTCGTTCGGCCCCAGATAGGGAGGTCCGGCAACGGGCTCTGCAGTTGGAAGACCCTTCCCTTGAGGAAGTCCTGTCCGTTGCCCAATCGTATGAAGTCTCTCACGCCACAGGTCAACAGTTGGAAGCATGTTGCGTCATCGCGGCAGTTCAGGGCGGCACGGCCGGGTCCACTGCATCCAGGGTGGACGACGTACGAGCGGTACAATCCGGCCGCTCCCGAACGGCGTGTAAACTGAGTTCCAACCGCCGGCCCCTGTTACTGTCCTGTGTGTTGTGCTATATACATCATGATCGGTCAGAGTGCCCCCAGCATTGGGCCGTTTGTCGCAAATGTAATAAAAAAGGACACATTGCTACAGTTTGCCGCTCAGCCTCAAAAGAATCGAAGGAAGCAGGTACAGAGGACATGGACGTTTACATTCAGGCAGTTTCATCGGGCCAGGTTCCCGAAGCATCGGCACACAACCTCTTTATTGAGTTGTCGGTTCGGTCGCGCCGATTACAACTGCAAGTAGATATGGGTGCAGCAGTTTCCTTGTTGAATGCACAAACTTACTCCGACCTTGGGTAGCCCCCATTGGCGCCAGTTTACCGGCGTCTATGTGGTTATGGTAAACAGTTCATTCCCCTACTGGGTCAATTCACTACCGACGTTACCTACAAATCAGTCACTCGGCCTCTGACTTTTATTGTTGTCAGTGATGTGAGCTCCGCTAAACGTTTTTGGATTGGATGCCTTTCAAGCTTCCGGTTTTTCTATCACAGACACCATACAGTTGGTCTCCGAAGACGTTCCCTATCAATCATTAGAATCTTTGATCTCTGACTTTAAGGATATCTTTGAGGAGGGCCTGGGGCGTGTTTCAGACTTTGAGGCTCACTTAACGTTGAAGGGGTCGGCTCGCCTGCGTTTTTTACGCGTGAGCCAGATCCCCTTGGCTCTCCACCCTCAGGTAAAAGCAGAGCTAGACCGGCTGACAGCCCTCAGGGTCATTCTTCCTATTTCTTCTAGTGAGTGGGCTTCGCCCCTTGTTATTGTCAGGAAACCCTCGGGAAAATTACGTCTTTGTGGCGATTTCAAGGCCACCATTAATTCCCAATTGGTGGTGGACACCTATCCCTTGCCTCGTTCTGATTAATTGTTCTCCGCCGTGGCAGGAGGCCACTATTTTTCGAAAATCGATCTTTCGGAGGCTTTGGAGTCCTCATCACTTGATGAGGACTCCAAACGGCTGGCAGTCGTCAACACCCCGTTTGGCCTTTACCAATACCAGCGGTTGGCCTTCAGAATATCCAGTGCCCCGGCAATATTTCAGCGTTATCTTGAGCACGTCACGTCAACAATCCCTCATTGTATTAATTACCTGGACGACATAATTGTCACGGGCCGCAGCACGGAGGAACACTTGCACAACCTTCGAACCCTCTTTCTCAAATTCAGGTCCGTGGGCCTGCGTTACAACCTGCGTAAGTCGAACTTCTTCCAACCGTCCATTGAGTATGTGGGCTACACCATCTCTTGGCATGGCATCCAGCCACTAGGAAGTTTGGTCCAAGGTATCGTCGACCTTCCGCGGCCTGCTTCACTGAAGGAGTCACAAGCATTTTTAGGCAAGATTGCCTATTACCACCAGTTCATTCCCAGGGCTTCCACCATAGCCCGCCCTCTGTACTGCCTTCTGCGCAAGGGTGTTCCTTTTGATTAGTCGCCTGTATGCGAGCAAACGTTCACCTCATTGAAGGGCCTCCTCACGTCAGCGCCTTGTTTGGCTACTTTTGACCCCAATAAGCCGCTGGTCCTGGCTACAGATGCTTCGCAGTATGGGATGGGGGCAGTCCTGGCCCATCGCAATGCGGATCGCTCCGAGCAGCCACTGGCATTTGCATCTAAATCTCTTAGTCCCACGCAGGCCCATTACTTCCAGGTGGAAAAAGAGGCTTTGGCCATTGCCTTCGCTATTACCAAGTTTCACCCTTTCTTGTATGGCTCGAAGTTTCAGTTAATCACTGACCATAAGCCATTAATATCGTTATTTGGCCCCGCCTCTCAGATTCCGGATAGGGCGGCCCACAGACTGGAGCTCTGGGCGTTGTTCCTCTCTAAGTACCATTATGACATTCATTTTCGCCCTACCGGACAGCGTGCCAACGCCGACGTTCTTACCCATTTTCCAGTGGGCCCGGATCCTAAGTTCGATTGGGAGGAGATTATGTGTTTTCATTTGGATGTGGCATCCCGCCAAGCGGTTGATGGCTTCCCGATCACTAGTTCTAGAGTCGCCAGGGAAACGGCAGCTGACCCAGTTCTCCGGCAAGTAGTTCACCTCGTTCAGCAGGGGTGGCCGTCCCGACCCCCAGGCCGGGCCTCGGACCCTCTTCATAATTATTTCGTTCTACGAGACCGCCTCTCAGTCTTGGAAGGAGTTCTCCTTCTGGCTACCGATGATACAGCTCCTAGCGTGGTTGTTCCTGCAAGTTTGCGAAGGAAGGTCCTCATGTCATTACATGAGGGGCACTGGGGTGTTTCCCGTACTAAAACCTTGGCTCACAGACATGTGTACTGGCCCGATATTGACAGAGAAATTGAGCACTTGGTAGCCGCCTGTTCCCAGTGTGCGAGCCAACAGGCGTCTCCCAGGTCAGCGTTCTCTTCATGGCCGCCTGCAACCCAGGCATGTGAACGTGTTCACATCGATTTTGCAGGCCCCTTTCTCAATGGTTTTTGGCTCATAGTCATTGATGCTTATTCCCAATTCCCATATGTGGTTCGCTGCTCCTCAACCACTTCAGAAGTTGCAATCCAGGCACTAGCAAAAATCTTTTCTGTGGAAGGTCTGCCAGTCACCCTGGTATCGGACAATGGACCTCAGTTTATTTCGCAGACCTTCCGGGAGTTTTGTAGGCGGTTCAGTATTCGACACGTTTGCTTTCCCCCCTTTCATCCACAATCAAATGGGGAAGCCGAGCACATGGTGCGGACATTTAAGACGCAGATGAAAAAGTATGTACACAAATTTCCTGTGGAAGAGGCATTGACGTTTTTCCTGACGGCATACTGGACCATACCGATGGGAGAGCTCCTCCACGGGCGCCAACCTAGGACTTTGCTGCACCTCCTCCGGCCTGGTCCTCGCCAGTCTTCGCAAAATGGGGTACCTGGCTTTCCGCCGGGTATGTCGGTCTGGGCATGTGGGTTTGGTCACAATCCACGTTGGATACCGGCGGTGATCCTGCACCGCAATGGCCGCCGGCTCTATACCTTGCAGGCGGGGGACCAGGAGGTACGTCGTCACCAAAATCAGCTACGTCCACGTTTGGACACCCAGCCTCCGTCCGACCCCTCGGACGCCGGCTTCCTCATTGCCGGCACCCGTGTAGTTTTCTCAGGGGACGCTGTCGCCCCTCCCACTTGTGACTCCGCCCCGCTGCGATGGTTCTCAGCCTTGGCGGCCTCCGGTAGCGAGAGCCGGCCCCCCTCGCAGGCCTGGTTTCTCAGGAGGCTGGTTCACCTGTGGTCGTCCCTTCCCCATTGTCCCCACCACTGGGTCTTGCCCCTCCCGCAGTGGACCAGGATCCGGAGTGCGATGGCTTGTCGCCCGTTCTGTCCCGGGCTTCGGTGGTGGGACGACGGGGGCCTATTCGTGTGGGTCACTTCCAGCCACATTCGAAAGTTCCGGCTCGAGGGTTGGCAGATCCCCTCGACTCCAGCCTTCCAATGGACGTGGAGGTCATCGCTACTGCATGACGCTCCACCTTCCAACGCAGTGGATCATATTGGCTTCATCCCCCAAAGGAAGAGGAGTGCAGTAGCCACCAGAAATATCGCGGGAGGCGCATATCGGCACGGCGCATCACGGACAGTAGTTGCCGCAAGTAAAGTCCCGTCCACCAGAGGGCACGCGAGAATTCGGACGCGACCTCTGCCGGCGGAACAACAACAACCCGGGCAGCACGTGCCGCACCCAGTGAGTTCACATCGGGCATACCTATCAGACGGTTCCCGGTCTACACTATATGAAGTGCGACGGAAACGTGAATCGTGTTACTACACACACCATCACCTCTGAAGCCATGCTCATTGGGCATCGTATCACCTGCTGCTTCCAGTTCACAATTGCACGTGCAAGGGCATCAGTCGTCTGTGGCCGCACCAGCAGTTCCTCTATTGCTTCCAACACCATCATCAGTGATTCTATCACCATTTTCTGTGCAACCACTGATGCCAGTACCATCAGCGTTGTGAACAACATCACTAGAACCTATGCTCAAGGTCGACTGGAAACATTTCAGGTGTAGTTGGTCTTGCCATATGGTTTGACATGGGAAAGTGGGTGCAAAATGTGTCCGCGCCTGAAGCACTTCAGACCGTTTGCTGCTGTTGCAGCCTGCCACATTAGCCAGAGTCTAGTGAATGAGGAAGACTGCAGAACATCTCCAGAATCTGTGATCTCCCTAAGAGAAGAGGAGTGCAATGACGTGCGCATAATTTCAATAGGCCATGAATGCAGCAGTGCCATGTCATCCAAGAGGCACTTCAGACCTGTGTGTGTGTGTGTGTGTGTGTGTGTGTGTGTGTGAGAGAGAGAGAGAGAGAGAGAGAGAGAGAGAGAGAGAGAGAGAGATCACTGTCAGAGCCCACCACAGGCCTAAGTATGTTGTAAGTTTAGCCGAGCTACACCCAGCATCAGTTCTCCAGGTTTATTACTGAAACTGTATGTGTACATAATTAGTTCCTGCTGAATGTTACTTAATACTTTGCCCAAGTTATTGAAGCTTCCCTGGAGTAAAGTTGTGTTCAGTCTTCCTGTCGTGTTGTACTTCAGGGTTGACACAAGTTTTGGGAAATCAGGGAATTCGAACATGCCAAGGAAATCAGGAAATATCTGGGAAATTTGAAAAACAAACACTGGAAAAATCTTGTTTGTGTCTCAGTAGATGAAATGGGTTGTTTACTGAGATGTCGTGCATCGTCGCTGGCTGGGAGCAGCAGGGTATGTGCGCCACTTCCCTAGTCCCACATTCTTACTACTTCTCCCCTTTCTGCCACTCCCCACAGCTTGCAGTCATTGTTGCCACCACTTCTTGCTGCTTGCCTAGCAAGGCAGCTCAGTGATCATCTTCACACAGTGAGTTGCTACTGATCCTCATTACTATTGATTCTCAGAGTATTCGCAAATTATCTGTTGCATGGATTGATCATTGCGGTCTTATTTCGTCAGCATGGTGTCTGTGACATGTGAATGGCTGGCCACAAAAGTGGACTTCCATGATGGGCTAAAACTGCAGGCCTTTTTTGTGGGTATCTCTAATGGATCTGGCCTGTCATGTAGCAGATTTTTGTGGTTTATCTATGGATACAGGAATGCGGTGTTCCTCGGCAGGTCGGATTGCGACAGTCTCAACTGCAAGTACATTGTACATTGCGTATAAACATTTTATTTTTTCTAGTAAAGTTTTGACACTTAAAAAGTAGTTTATATGTTATGAAAGTATGGACGATAAGAAGAAGAAAATTGTGGCAGTTGCTGGCAGTTTGTACGCTATGTAGTCTAGCATTTATGGAAGAAAAACCACACAATACCTGTAAAATAATAGACATAGAAGTAGGTAATAACTGACAATAAAAAACATAGTAGAACCAACATTTTATTGGAGGTCATCTATAATGTTGGTTTACATGACTTTTCGCTGCCTTATAAACTCCTTTCAAGAGGCCTACTTTTTTCTGAAATTATTTCTGAAATCAGTGAAGATATTTTAAATCTATCTTGTGACTCCAAGGAAATGCGTATTTCTGTCACCAAATGTGTTTCGTTTTATTGAAATAAAATAACATGAGTGGTCTTAATGAAACATAATATACCATGTGGCTTGCTTTCTCCACCTAAAAACAGTTCATTACAAAAGATGTTGGTGTTAGTACATAAGATTTTTGCTCACATGTTTAAAAATACAGAAGTCCTTCCATTTCTTTGTTAACTTATGTCTTTACTTGCCCTTGAGATCTCAAAATTTGTCAGGAAAAAGTGCTAAAACTTGTCTTCAAATCAGGGAAATATCAGGGTAAGTTGTGGCAACCCTGTACTCATATCTAATTACAATAATTACCAACAGGAATTGCTAGAAAAATTCTCTGCATACATGTGCATATTTATGTCTTATAAGTGTTATAGTGTTATATGAGAGAGAACCTTTTTGTGAAAGTAAAATGTAGAATGTAGAAATTAATTTATTTTGCAGGGTTGAAAAAACATAAAGAGTAGTAGAAAATGTGATTATTATATGAAATGTACCCCATAAGGAGAAATAGACACACTAGCTTTTTTGTTTTTATTTGTTTATTTTTTCTAAGAAAATTATTTTAGGCATTCAGAATTCATTATATATTTATTGTTACACAGGATAAACAGGAATACTGGTGGGTTTATATCAGTGATCGCAAGAGCCACACTTTACTAACTTCTCCATACCATGTGACAGCTCTTGTGGAGGAAGAGGAAGTGCAGTTAAAATTCACTGCCCCACGATGGCCTGGCATCTACACGTTCACTGTTTGTCTGAAGTCAGATTCGTATCTTGGCTTTGACCAAATGCAGGACATAAAGGTCAGTTCCATACCCAATCTCTATTTTGCAAACATATCTACAACTATACTGCTTATTGAAAAATGATTTTCAGTGAATGAATATGTATTAGATTGTAATTTTTGTTAACTTGAGTAGTGAGACAGTAAGAAGAGCAAACCAGATGTTTGTTCATGATATACGTTTCTATTACCCTTCTTTTACTTTCATTGATGTTCATCTCATAAATATTTTCTATTCGGCTTGTCCTTTGCCATCTCCGACAAAATTACAATGTAATCCACAAACTTTAAAAATTTTATTTCTGCTACATGATCTTTAGTTCCCTTTCTCAATTTTCTCTTTTGTTTCCTTTACTGCTTGCTCAATGTATTGGCTAATAACACAGGACATATACAACTTTCTCTCATTCCCTTCTCAAAAACTATCTTTTTTTCATATCTGTTTTTCCACCTTTACAACAGCAGTCTGTTTTCGGCATAAGCTGTAGATAAGCAGTTTTGCCCTGTATTTAATTCCTGCTATCCTCAGAATTTCAAAAAATATATTTTCTAGTCAACATTCTAAAAAGGTTTTTCTAAATTTGCGTTAAAATATGGCAGTATTTCTTCAGTCTGTATTCTAAGAGAAGTCAAAGGATCAGTATTGCTTTATGAGTTCTTAAATACTTGTCCAGAATCAAAATTTATCTTCCTGCAGATCAGGTTCTACCAGTCATTCCATTCTTATGTAGATAATTCATGTAAATATTTTGTGAGCATGACTATTAAAATGTTGGTTGTGCAGTTTTCATCCCTGACAGTAACTGCCTTCTTTGATACAGGGATTATTACATTCGTATTAAAGTCTGAAGGTATTTTGCATGCCTCATATATCCACGAACCATGTTGAACAGGAAAAAATTCCACACTGTCTTTGGACATTAATTATTGACTGTGTCAGAAAAATATAACAAATAAAAGACCCTAATCAGTCAGAATGCCGGTCAAAAACAGTCATGGCATTATGGAATGTTCATGTGATTGTATGATTAAAATTTAAAATCCAAAATAAAAGAACATGTTGAATAGTCTTGCTTGTCTGGAAGATCTAAATAATTCTGAAGGAATTCTGTGTCAGATGGCTTATTTTGGCTTTGTTACATTCCATCGTGGATTTTTCATTGTTTGATTGTTATTTTGGCTTACGTACTTCAGTGCTCTTTCAAACTCTACTCACAATATTGCATCTCTCATCTCATCTTCATTTACTTTCTCTTCTTTCCAGATAATATTGTCTTCACATTTCTTTTGTTTATTCACCCCTTCTATTGATTCTTTCCACTTTTCAGCCTTCCCACTTTGTGTAGCACTGGTTTGACATCTGAGCTTGTGATATATTTACACTTGCTTCTGTTTTCTCCAAGAGTTTCTTCAGTTTCCCTTTAAGTGAATCTGTCTTGTCCATAGGCAAGCATACTTCTACAGATTTACATTTCTCCTTTGGCCATTACAGTCCTGTAATTTTGCAGTTTCTCTCGGTCTAAATTTTTAAGCATCCGTATTCTCTTTTGCCTACTTCATTTTCTGTATTTTTGTGTCTTCTCCTTTCATCAATCAAATTTAATAATTCATATGTTACCCAACGATTTTTATTGATTCTTGTCATTTCGTCTAGTTGTTCTTCTGCAGCTTTCACAATTGCCAATTGGTGACCAGTAGCAGTTGGAACTAACTCCGTGCACTGGCTCTTCAGATCATCTGAGCCTATTTCTGTCAGTTTTACGTGATGTTCCCTTTGGAACTATCAACTACTTCTGGCATTGTCATCCCATCCAGGTCCTGTCTACTTAGTTTTCTATTTTGTATTGTTTCTTCAGCTTTAAAATGCATTTCATAACTTATAAATTATAGTCAGATCCCACATCTGACTTGGGAAATGTTTTACAGTTTAAAATATGGTTTCTAAATCTCTGTCATACCACTACCAGGGTGTATACACTGTGGGACAACTAGGAAGTTCAGGAAACACCTAGGAATTTTTTCATCTGGGAAAAACCTGGAAATTTTTTAGAATTCTGGTAATTTTACATTGTTTTAGTTTTCAGTCAAATTTTTGTAATTTTGACTGGGAAGAACAGATACTCTAACAAAGAGTTTTACTGTAACCCATTACTGCAAGATTTTGCAGCAATAAAACATAAACGAAAGAAAAACATCAATATAAAACTGAAGTTGCAAAGAAAATACGCTGTTTACAAGAACAAAACACAGTGCGCACACAAATGTCCACCGACAGCAAAATGTGTGAAAGATTTTAAGACAAAGACTATGTAATACTTCTTAACAGCAAACTGCTTTCTATGAGCGTGGCGGCTCATGTGAGTGTGCAGAGCTGAAGTATCTTATTAGCAGAACCTTCTCCTGCATCTCACTGCCGGAAGTGTGGCTGTTAGCTGTATAAGCAGTAGCTGCAAGTAGCAACATGTTACCCAGAAAAATTATTTTTGCACACCGGTGCTGCCAGATTTGTGCTTGCACAGAGCAGTCAGAATTGTAAGTGGGAGAAGTCTCCATGTGACCTGCATTCACATTTCTTGATTTTGCTATTCTCTCTTTGTTTAGATCTCTTGCATCGAATGAAAACAAAATGGAACTCTGGGGCTGGGAGCTACCAAATAATTTAAAATACATTAACAAAACTATGGATGACTAAAATATGTTTTTAGTTCCAGTTCTCTGGTTTTATTTTATTTCCACATTATTGGCCACCAAATATTAATTGCTTTGCAGAACAGTGAAGTTATTTTTGTTGGTTTGCTAAAGAAACTTTGTTTTTATTAATCTTTTCCACAGAGGTAGCCAGTTCATTTGAAACGAAGCGTTTCATTTCATACTATTTGCTAGTTTCAACTGTTCTGTGAATTTCAAGTGCACATTTTCATTTTATGGCACATATTATGTCATAATAATGTTACACGATAATAAAGAACCAAACATGAGGTAATATAGTAATGGTACTCCAAGAAACTTGGCTTTCCGAAAACCATACTAAAAAGCTTTAACAGAATTTTACCTATCTGTCTTCCATGAAACACAATACTTTTTGATTATAAGACAGGTTTCAACATCTGTCTCGCACCTCCTCTAGGTTTGACATTATTTCCATTTGTGCTGTTTATGTGCAAGAAATTTGTATTCCTACTTACTAGGTTTTTGCAGTGCTATTTGGATGTTAGTTTGATCGGAAATGCTGCATACCAGTATTCAAGGGTACAAATAAAACAAAAATCTACATTAAAGTCACCACATAAGAAAATATTAGGGCACTTTGAGTTGTAGAGTCTAGTTTTGAAACGATTATTGTGCCAAGGACTGCTTTCTAATTTTCCATTCCTTCTCTGGATAAGATATGATAAAAGCAGTGGTTCTAAGTACAATAAGTCCATATGTCCCCCATGAACAACATGCACTGTTGCATATGACCATTTGATGTCCATTTGCACACAAAGTTGCAAACGAAAATGCAACAAAAAGTGTATGAGCAGAGTGTTATTGTAGCTGTGCATGTGCAGTAACACCTGTCTTCTGGTGCTCTTTGGCAACTGCTTGAAACGAACCAATTTCTAACATGTTGTGGGAAAATGTTGTGAGTGGTAGTTTGAGAAGCATTACTTTCAAAGTAAATTTTCTTGTACGCAAGATGAATTATTTTAATTATGCGAATGTGTTATGAGTTTCTTAAACCACAGAGCGTTTGACTCTCATTCATAACTTAACTATCTGAGGACCAGCCACTTAGAAAAATTTTCAATTTTACTGGCACATATGTGTTTGATAGATTTTAAAGGATACAAAATAGACCAATATTGTATGAGAAAGCTTAGCTTTTCTTGTAGCTATGCTATATGTATATTAATTTAAACCATGAACTTTTCTTATTTGTGTGTTCATGTTACTTACGTGATGTTGCTATTGGCTGACTATATTACATGTTCTATTTTCTGTATATCTGCTGTCATTTGCTGGCAAGATAATGTGATGTGAGCTATGATTGGCTGACAAAAGCGCATTGCAATCTCAACTCAGTGCTTAAGAAAGTAATGTGCTGTGGTTGGTGGAATTCATATTTATATTTTCGTATTACGAAAATATGCAAAGTATGTGTTGTTGCGCATCAAGGATCTGTCCAAAACATTTTTTTTTTTTTGCTGGGTTTAGTTTCCTAAAGTGACGCGATGTTCTACACCACTGTATAAAACCTTCACTGTTCTAAGGATTGATAAGTTTCACAATTTCAAGGCAAAGTGTATTGTCATTTAACATGAGAAAGTGTATTTTTAACTGGGGAATGACGGAAATATCAATATTTTTTTCCCCCACGTTTACACCCTGATTACATAATCTGTCTAAAACCCTTCTGGTGTGTCCATTAATTTTCAGAATATACTACCTTTTTGTCATGATGCTTAAATGAAATGTTAGCAATAGTAAAACTGAGCTCTGTACAAAATTCTACTACACTCCCTATCATTCTGTCACCCAGATTGAATTCCAGTTCTCCATCGCAATTAAATTTTCGTTTGCATTAATGGACTTAATAATTTCTGTTGTCTCATCACAGATTTGTTTTAAGTCTCATAATCTCCTGCAGAACTAGTAGAAACTAATACAGGAAATATAATACCTACTCACACATCCGTAAGAGGACAATGCGTGTATGCTACAACAGTTTCCAAAATCAGAGCTTGCTGAAACGCCCTAGATGTTCTAGACCTATTTAGACCAATGAGCAGACTGAAACCTTCCTTCCAGTCTATGTTATCAGTCTGGTTTAGAAAGAGAAGGCAACATGCAGAAATGTGGTATATTAAATGCTGCATTTGAAAAAGCATTACCAACTTCCATACCACTGTTACTGCTTGACCACCACACAAATTCATAAATCAGTTATACTGATTGTCAGGCTATTGCAAGATCCTAGGGCATATATTACAGATCAGAAAGTTCACTGGGACGGGGGACGGGGGGGGGGGGGGGGGGGGGGGGGGGGGGGGGATGTGACAACCTCAGAGACGGTGTTCAGTGGCACCTTGATACAAAATGTTCATATTGGGTGGTTGTAGTGTTAATAATTCATCTGTCGCAGTCATCGGCAGTCAGGGGCGATCAGGAGGCCTTTCTGTGCATCCTCTAGTTTGAATCTCCAGAGAGTAATTGTGCTGAGTTTAGGGGTAAACAGCGCAACATTCATTCTAGGCTACAATTGTGTCCCATTGACCAGTATGTATTATTGTTGAATAGCTTCAGCAATTTGAGTGGGGTCACATTGTAGTTCTATAGGAAGCTGGACAGACACGTCGACAGATTTCTGCGTGTGTTGACCACAATGTATCAGTGGTGTGTCACTGCTTTCAACATGGTGTGTGGAACAGTCCCACACTAGTAGACTAGATTCTGAACATCTGCATAGGACAGATGCACGTCAAGATCGATGCATTGTGTGTGCAGTGATGGCTGACCGAACATCATTCAAGAACGAAATCCACGCACATGTTGCACCTGCTGTGGCATCAGAGACCATCTGGAACTCTCTGTTTGCAGCAGGATTAAGGCCATATGTGCCCCTGTCCAGTCTGCCACTAACACCGTGATGCCACCAGTCGTGGATACCCAGGTGATGCAAAAGAATTGACTGGAGCGTGGGATGGTGCTTGATTGTCTTCAGTGTTGGGAGGGGGTTCAGCGAGTATGCAAGTGGTTGACATACATGCATATTTCATGGACCTGGTGAGCTGTCTATTCCAGAGTGTATTTGCCATAACACACAAGTCCCATGCAAAGCTTCTTGGTGTAGAGGGGCATCAGCTATAACTCGCAGTCAAATTTGGTGCTCCTGCAGGGTAAAGTAACCAGTGCCTGCTACATTACATGGCTGTTATCTCCGTACTACTGCCATTTCTTCGATAGGAAGGTGATGTGCTTTTTTAGCATGACAGTGCGTATCCACATACTGCTGCTGTGATGCATCAATAGAAGCATTATTGTCTTGGCCAATAAGATCACCAAATCTCTCACCAATTGAAAATGTATGGAACATGATGAAGTGGTAACTTACATGGAAAAACCATTGCTGAACTGCAACAAATGGGACAAGATGCTTGTGACAATCTATAACAGAATCCCATATATTCAGACTCCCTAAATATTTAAAAATTGTTTGAAGTAGTAGCACATTGTTAAATGCAGTGTACATTCTTGTGGAGTATTTTTTCATATTTGTATTTTCTAAAATTATAATCTGCCATTGTAGGAGGTGTAATATAAGGTACTGCTCATGATAAAATTAATAATATGGAGATGCTTCGGGTTCTCAAATCGGAATCCGTGGAGAGAAGGCGATGTTCTCTTCAAGGAATGCTGTTGAGAAAATTTAGAGAATCAGCATTTGAAGCTTACTGCAGAATGATCCTAGTGCTGCCAACCTACATTTAGCTTAAGAACCAGTAAAATAATGTTAAAGAAATTAGGGCCTGTATGGAGGCATACATGCAGTAATGTTTCCCTCTTTCTATTTGAGAGTCAAACAGAAAGGGAAATGACCAGTAGTGGTACATAATACCCTCTGCAGCATACCGTATGGTGGGTTGCTGAGAATGTCGATGATGATGGTGATGATGATAATAATAATAATAATAATAATTGTTCTAGATTTTGTAGTAATATAAAAAATGAATTCTTTGCAGCTGGATGTGAAAGAAGCTCCTGAAATACCAACAGAGCATCCTCAGTGGGAAATGTCAGATGAGGAGGAAGATGAACAAGAGGCTGAAGGAAGTGATGTGTCAGAGTTCACCACAGATGAGGATGTTGAAGATGATCAGGATTAACACATTTTCAGGACAGATAGTAAAGGTAAGAATTGAGAGAGAGAGAGAGAGAGAGAGAGAGAGAGAGAGAGAGAGAGAGAGAACGCATATGTACATTTTATTTTTTATACTGTACTTGTCAGTCTAATCATCTGTTTCAAAACAAGAAAATCTGAAATATCATTGACAATCTTAATGTGACAGACTTTTGTCATAGTGTCATAATACCATCTACCGTTTACTGAGAGGAAATGTCGTTAAGATATCTGAAACATGGTAAATCTTCAAGGTTCATAGGATGCATTTATCATTTATTCAGTAGTAAATGATTTTGAGTGCTGGCACAAGCCCTGTGAGCTTACCTTTGCAGGAATCATACCTGGACCACAATCCTCATGTTATATAAAAAGTGTTTTATCATTGCACTTCATTTGAGTTTTCGATTTACACTAAGTTTGTAACTCAAGCACTTTAGATAGATGAAATATGTCCTAGGTCACAGGAATGCTGTAACAGGGGAAGGTGCAGAAGGCAAAATTATCGATGTATATAGGCAGAATGAAACAAATGAGTGAGTAGAGAGGCTTCTAAATTTCTACAGTAGTTTTTATGTGGTTGAAATCAGCAAATGCTATCCTCAAGAATCACAAGAGGATAAGGTCAATAAAGCTGTGATTAACATGAAAGTTGGTACTTTCACTATATACTATGACACAACACTATACTAGGTGTAGTCCTATTGTAGGTGTTAAGCTGTTGCCTTCCTCTGACCTTTGAACAGGCTGACCCAGCCAGTTATAGGGGGACCTAAAATTTAACATTACATTAACAAATTAAGCATGGTACAGTTTGACATTTTTCCACATTGACAAACATTTCCAGAGGTGAAAAGAGAGATAAGTGACAAAAGTCCTAGGACAAACCAGGGTAGTTAACCAATGAACCACTCGAGAATAATGTATGCAGTAAAATGGCAGGAGATGGATGAATATATTACTAGATTACACACTAGCTATACAAAGGTTTATAAATAATAGTGGACTGCAGTGCATACCTAAGTGTAGACAATAAATCAGATCATAACTTAGTATTACTGAACAGTTAGCTGAAATCCAAATGTAGTATATGAAGAAGTGGAAGACTTAATGTTTAGAATAGAAAATGTTTAGAATGAAACAAAATGGGAATTCTCGGAGGCAGTGTCCAGTGACCTAAGTGAAAGTACCAATACTAGTTCAACTTAAGTTCAGTGTTACACAATGTATAATGAAAGCAGAGGCACAAAAGCCGCAGAAATCACTAAAAATTCTCCATCTTATTGATCAAGGTCAAAAATAGATTGCTAAGAAATGAAAGTAATGGATTAAATGAAAATGAATGAGAGACATATAAATAGAACAATGGAAGATCCAGGATGGAATAATGACAGTGTTATGAAAAGGATAGATTGCTACTGACCATACAGTGGAAATGTTGAGTCACAGGCAGGCACTACAAAAAGACTACTACACATGTAAGCTTTTAGACAGGAGGCCTTCTTCTGAAACAGGTAACACACACACACACACACACACACACACACACACACGACCAACCACTGTCTCTGGCTACTGTTTCTGAAGGATGCAATCTGTTGTTATCCTACTTTAATGTGCTTTGTAGATTGTTCACTGTTTGCATAGGTTTATTTGCTTTTTTATAATTTTTGTTATGTTGCTGTGTCTGTAATGTTATTGTAATGTAATTTTATTAACATGCCAGTTGTCTTTTGTGGTTGGCACTGCTCCTTATGTAAACGCCACCAGGGCATAAGTTTCCTGCTGGCTTGTCTATGTTGTGACTCGATCTTTCAAAGTGCCGCTGTGCAGTTACACGCGTCCTCTACATGCGGCGCTGTTGCCATCTATGCAGCAGCAGTGCCACCTAAGCGGCCAGCCAGCCAGCAGACGCTAGACTTGGTCTCAGTTATGATTTGACTGTTAAAGTGTACACACGTCTTACTCTGTTTACTTGATCTGTGACTTTCATGTATTGTGTCTTCCTTGAAATATATTTGTTCAACTTGAAGTTATAACAGTCTATTCTTTCCTGTTAGGTGTCCATTTGTGTGTATGATTCACACCTACCTTAGATTTTACATGGATCATTTTTACTGTTGATAAGATTCCATATTATTTATATGGATCATTTTATTGTTGTCTAAGCCCTATGACTGTTTCTCTTTTCATGCAATATGTAACATTTAAGTTTATTTTATATTTCCACTATATGTAATTTTTGATGTTTCTTTTTTCTGTGAATATAACTTCCCTGTATTGATGTAATATATCCTATTTGTAGGTGTTGTTACTTCTTCTCAGTAAGACAGGTTACATCTGTTGAAACCTAGGTAAAGGTTTGAATAAACTTTTGACATGCAACTGGTTGGCTGAATGATTCTCATTGTATCCATGCAGGATTTTGTTACACAGTAATAAAACATTCTAGTTCTGTAGAAGAATTTTGAAAGTTGCCTGGATGGGTAGAATGATGAATGTCAGTGAGCTGGAGTGAAGGAATGGAAAAAAGTTTGATGAATATAGAAGAAAACTTAACTAGATGGGTTGTATTTTGAGATATGATAAGTTATGTGTGCTATTTTGAAGATACAGTCAAGGGGTAAATTGCTAAGGATAAATCGACCTTGTTGGAAAGCCAGTGTTTGGATTAATGAGTTGAAAGGAGGAGGAATAATCTCAAATAAAACACAGAACTCTCATGTAATTAAACGTAAACAGCATAGAATGCATTTGTCTAACTGAATAGCTGCCATAATAATGTTTGAGAGTACAGAAAAAGTAAACAAATTGTTTATTCCTCCAGTAAAACACCAACCAGTAGATAGGGTAACATAGTGGATCGACGCCAAAGATGGTAAAGTGTCAAACTTTTAGAATTAGATATTTCTCATATTTCTCACTATAGTATTAGAGGCAACACAAAAAAGATATTGATAAAAGTGAGTCTTAATTGAAAAAAATTATTGAGAACAATCACTAAAAGATAACATCACAAAAAATGGAAATGATCGTATGGCGTCAGTGGCCGGGAGTTCCCAGACGGGAAGTTCGGCTGCCAAGTGCAGGTCTTATTGAGTGCGATGCCACATTGGGTGACTTGCGCATCAACAATGGGGATGAAATGATGATGATGATTACAGCACAACACCCTGAGGGGAGAAAATCTCCCACCCCAGCCTGGAATTGAACTCGGGGCTCCGGTGCATGGCCTTCCAATGCGCTGACCATTCAGCTAATGGGACGGACATTACACAAAGTGGACCAGAAAGGAAATAAATAATTGAAAGCAAGTTTTGAAAAAAATTCAAATTAAAATTTAAAATACTACACCAGCAGAGAGGGCATAAAAATTTGTTTTAGATTATAGGAAGACAAATGCCAAACTCATTTGGCAAATATTCTAATAATCAATGCAAGAGGAACTGTTGACGTGGTTGCAAAGTTCTCTGAAGGTGATTAACAGGAGGAGGAAAGCTCTTTTAGCAATGAATACTCCAGTTATCGTTTACCTCTAAACAGTCAGAGTACACCTCCATTCCTTAGCCCAGTTCATTAAAATAACAATCAGAAGGGCTGCCCAGCACATAACCTTAAGCACTGCTGATAGTAACATACAAAAATAGATCACAGCACTCACAGTATTCCGAACCAGAGGTTCCTTCTTCAGAGAGGAAAGAAGAATTGGTTTTTAAAGACAGGCATCAATTCTTCATCATAAGATTGTTCCCCATACTGGCTTGAAGCAGAGTGTTTTCAACTACACTTTTGTCTGTTTCATTCAGATTGCATTTATGATAGAAATGTTTGTGTTTATTTTCTAAAATTTCACACATAAATACACATCATTTCATGATTTGTAGAATTTCTTGCTCAGTTTGTTGTGTTTGTTGCCAGGTGTGGAATATTTTGATCTAGAAAATATTTTGACATTTTTTGTTCTGTTATTGTTGGAACGGTTATTTCACTTATTGCTGAATGTCATTTTTCATCTGCCCATGTTATTATTCAGTGCTCTCATGTATTGAGCGTACTAAAATTTAATAATTTAGAAAAAATGTTGTTGTTTCAGATCTGTACAATGTACTGAAGAAAGCAGAAGTATGACACTTGAGCTGCATGTCATATGGAGTTATGGAGTTACTCTCTCATGACACATAGACAGTACATGTGAACATGTGAACTGTTATACTTAATTTATTTGTTGTATTTGTATAATTTCCATGGGTGTGTTTTGTGTAAAGCAAATATTTTTGCATTTTTTGTGTACATCATTGCCCAACCACAGAGCAGCATTTTCTTGTATGGTTCAGTGACTACTTCTTAAAACATTCAAAGTGATAACAAGATTTGAGTGTTACCTCTCTCTCTCTCTCTCTCTCTCTCTCTCTCTCTCTCTCTCTCTCTCTCTCTCTCTTCCTTTGTTCTCTCTCTGTGGATGCGCTCATGCTGTTGAAGTGGAATGTGTGTGTGAGTGTGTGTTTGTTGCAAAAAATGGAGTTGGGACTATCATTTAATCATTCCTTGCTCGTACAGAATTAGCATGAAATGTTTTCTCTTGGATTCCTAAATGCAGCTTGTTTTGGCTTCCATTAAAAGCTATGTTTGTAATAGACATTCTAGTTTTTTATGTCACCATAGTCCCTTTTGTTCCTTTGTGACGGAACAGAGACAGGGGAAGGTTTTGCACATTATCTTGTAGTGAGGTATTTTTATTTTTGAAATAATAGGGTATTCATCTTTTTTATTGCTTTTTATGCTTGCCTGTGATTAGTGTGTGTAATGATTGGATCAGTGAAATTCGTACTCTAAAGAAAAGAGGACAGCAACTTTTTAAGTAGATGTCAATACATGTGTTCAGAAACCGAATATGGTATTATCCAGAGAAAATATGTGGAGTAATGTGGCATGTTTGTTTTTTATCCAATGTCAAAAGTTTAAAAATGATTTCAAAGAAATCATATTATTATTGCGTAAGGAATAAAAAGCAGTGGAGCCTATTTGTGATTTATTGTGTTTAGTCACTCCTGATTTCATTGTGAGGGGGAGGAAAATTCTCAAATCACATTGAATTGTATTTCAATTTTGAGATCTTTGTTCTTCATTTTTGTCTGTGCTGTTAAACAGGGAAACTCCACAAGGTCATGAGTAATTTCAGCAAAAAACTATGCCTCTAAATTGGTTGGAGGTCAAATCAAAGATCCTATTTTTGAACATACATTTCTCTACAACTATGAGGTTGGTGCTATATCCAGTACTGCTCCCATTCCCAAACAGGCCTGCATTTGTATGAGGACCTATAATATATTTTTAACTTATTTTATTGTGAATCAGTTTATGTATGTGAAAGAATGAAATTAATGTTGAAGCATTTTTATTTGATAAAAGAAAAGGTAAAACAATATAATATTGTATATATGATAACGCAACAATGTATTGTAGAAACAAAAATGTTATAATTTGTGGGTGTTGAGTAACTATTGATGTTAAATATGAGACTGTATTTTCTCAAAGGTGTTTATAAACGTCATATAATACATTGGGCATGAGCCTAAACTTTTATAATTTTATTTCTGTTTTACCTTGTGTATTGTGTGTTAAACTGGGGACCTAGAAACACCGTTGAGTCTTTGCCCCACTGTAGCCCTCAGTGGTTCACAACTGCACAACAGGCCACAGCAGTCCACCCATCTCACCACCGCCCCGCACCGAATCCAGGGTTTTTGTGCGGTTTGGCCTGCCAGGATCATCTCATACTCATACCAGACAAGTGTAATCTTAAATGTTTGCGAGATAGAGTAATTATGGTGTACACGTACGTGGAGACAGTGTTTGCACAGCATTGCCGACGTAGTGTAACTGAGGTGGAATAAGGGGAACCAGCCCACATTCGCCAAGGTAGGTAGAAAGCCGCCTTAAAAACCATCCACAGGCTGGCCAGCACACTGGACCTTGACACTAATCTACCAGGCAGATTCGTGCCGAGCACACCTCCCACTCAGGAATCAGCGCATTAGACCACGCGGCTAGCTGGGAGGCTATTTTACCTTACTTGCCTGAAAATGCAGCTCTTCACTTCCACACACAAAAAGTTTCTCAGAAGCTATATTTATGGTCATTTCCTAGTAATTGTTTAAATGCAGTGAATTAGTGCTGCCTAAAGTGCAGAGGCCAAACTGAAACTTCAGTGCATTCACATTATTCACTATAAACATCTTCCAGTAGTGAGTCAGAAAATATCCACATTGTAAACAGTCAGCTCAAGGCATTTCTGATCGTGAAGTATAATGGCACAGCAGTTGTTTCTAGTGAGCACGTACATTTGTAATATAGGTAGGCTGATAACTACAAGGGATAATGCTCAAGGTTTAACCAATAATTATAATGCTTGCAGCTTCCTCTGGCAGACAGATATAACTGTTATAAACAATTCTCAACATGTTGAGAATATAGGACAGTGTTCAGTGCACAAATAATTTCACCAATAAAATATTCCTGATTTCTGCCAGAGTTCCAGAAAAGACAGCACACTCAAACTATTATTATGATACATATCTGAAAGGTATTTATTCACACACAGACACACCATGATTTTTTAATATCTAAATGTTAGCACCATTTTCCTATTCTTAACACATTTTTTTATTGTTTTGGAGACACCAATTACTTGATCTGAAAGTGCAGTCCTGATATTGATAAATTTTCTGAAATTATTCTAACAGTGACAAATCTGTCCTCTGATTAATTCAACCACCACTCATACCATGAACGAATTCAGTTTTTTATTGACTATTCACCATTCAGTTTTACTGAATTTGCTTTCTGTTACCGGACAATCCTAGCAGAAGTTCCTGTGTTTTTCTTCCTCCCCTTCCCACCATAATTAATCAGGACTAAGCCCTGCAGCACACCTACCTCTACTTTCTGCACAGCAGCATGGCTGTGTTCTATTGCTTAAATATTAAGTCAACTAGCTGACAGAGCCAGTTTTATCAAGGTATTCATTTTGCCAGTATTCTATTAGAAATGTACCGTTTCTGTATACTGGGGCAGCTGCTTCTAGTATCTACAACACAATTTTGTACGAGTCTGTGGCAACACCTCTTCGAAACTCTGTAGGCAGCTATTTTTTTCGGCTATAGCCATTTACACTACGCAATTGAAGGCTGTCAAAAGCACTGTCAGGTGTTAAGAATTTCCGTATGTTGACTCTACTGTAGGAGTGTCTTAGTAGTAAAGAACAAATGAATTAAAACTTCATGACTGATGCATCATTGTTCCACACATCTCAGTGTTTATGACATCATATCCCTGGCACTAAATGTCATACTACGATATATTTGTGTAGGTATATTCAGCACTATGTGTATAGTGTCTGCAAATAGACTTCTTAGTAAAGAAGTAATAAATTTAAATGCCATGCATGATGCGGTAGTTTATCATGCATTTCAATGTGTATGATATCATGTATTCTGATCTATGTATCATACAGTGATGTAATTTTGTAGCTACATTCAGTTGCATATGTTGATACTCTCTGAAAAATGTGTTGTGAATAGAGTTAGTAGCAAAAACATCATGCACAATGCAGCAGTTTTTCACAAATTATGCATCTTCAGAACTGTTTGTGATATCAACATATAATTTTGTAGGAGCACTTAGCAGCATATGTGGATACTGTGTACTAATTTATTGCAAATATGTTTAGTAGCAGAGAAATAACATACTTAAATGTCGTGTATGGTGGGGAAGTTTTTTTGCACATCTCCTGAACTATGACAGGTAGATTGTTCTTAACCCCACAGAAATTGTTGCCTCACACTAAGGGATACGTGTTCCAAGTTTGAAATCTGCCCAGTAATTTAGGAGGAGATATAGGAGGGACATATCTGCCCAAACTCTTTGTCTTTGAATATGTCTGCTTGTGTCTGTATATGTGTGGATGGATATGTGTGTGTGTGCGAGTGTATACCCGTCCTTTTTTCCCCCTAAGGTAAGTCTTTCCGCTCCCGGGATTGGAATGACTCCTTACCCTCTCCCTTAAAACCCACATCCTTTCGTCTTTCCCTCTCCTTCCCTCTTTCCTGATGAGGCAACAGTTTGTTGCGAAAGTTTGAATTTTGTGTGTATGTTTGTGTTTGTTTGTGTGTCTATCGACGTGCCAGCGCTTTCGTTTGGTAAGTCACATCATCTTTGTTTTTAGATATATTTTTCCCACGTGGAATGTTTCCCTCTATTTATACATACATACATTTTTATAATGTGTATGGATTACATCTATGGATAAGTTAATTGTCCTACATTATTCAAACTTTGCAAGCAGTACATCATAAGGGATACAGTAAAAAAAAAAACTACTAAAATCACACAGCACTGGAGATATATTTTGTTTTCATGTGTAGTCAGTGCTTTATTAATTATTTCTAGGACAGCATTTGGAGCAGTATTTCCCTAACAGAAATTGAACTGCCTAGTGAAGAGAAAATCATACTTTTTAAGATAGATGCCCAGTTGTTAGTACATTAATTTGCATTGGGGCAATTGAAACAGGTCACAAATTTTATTGAATGTGCCTGTCTTGTTCTTTAAATAGTTGTATGCCCTTAGAAATTTTGATTGCCACAGGGAAAATTCAAAATTCTAACCAGACATTAAACACCAAGCGAGGTGGTGCTGTAGTAACACACTTGTCTCATATTCGCAAAGATGGCAGTTTGACTCCTACCTGTCCTTCCAAATTTAGGTTTTTGTTGATTTCCCTTAACTGCTTAAAGTGAATGCTGAAACTGTTCCTTTTTGAAGGGCACGATTAGTTTTCTTTCAAAGTCCTAGCTTGTCCTCCATCTATACTGACCTTGTCATCTATGAGACAGTTAACAGTAATCAGCTAGTGGACAACTGTTTAACTTGCATCTGTCACAAGTTTGAAAATATGAGTGAATATTCAACTGTGTGATGTAATCACAAAAAACTGTAAACTGTGGCTGCTTTCTGTTTATCAACTGCCTCATTTATTTCTCTATATTTTTATTTCAAATTCAGAAATTATTGCTTCCTCAAAAACCTAACAGAAATGAGAAAAATCAACTGTGCTGACAAAGTTCATACTTATGCACAAGAAGATTCTCAAATTGGCTGGAATTATTTGGTTTACCATATCCCATACAAGACGTGGAGTGATTGAGAATATAGTAGACTATGCTGCAAGGCCTTAGCGGGATCCTGAAGATAAGATTATAAAAAATAATTATAGTGGATCCTTAAATTAAAATATTTGTTACATTTTCTTTGCAATAACTGAAGTTTATTTAAGATTGTTTGCTGTTAGTTGATTAACTTTAGCCTCAAAGGACAAACGTGTTGCATAATTCATATAAATTAATCTTTGAACCCTACTCTCTTTAATTAGCTGCACAGGTAGAATTTGATTGCCGTCCTTCCAAGAAATTTCTTTCCAATGACTTGTGGTTTTCTTCAGTATTTAAACAGAAACAATATTCAATATGATATTCATTCTTAATGTATTGTCTTGTTGCTAACAAGTCAGTGACTAAAAATATTAGAACTATGCATTGCTAATAAACTGCTTCACTCAACATAATTAGCTTTGAAGTAGTCAACTCCAAAGTACTCAACTGCACTGGCCACTTCATACGTTAGGATGTGTGGGACACAAACCATGAATGTATCTTCTTTGTTTCAACTTTGCAGGTAAAGCAGTAGAAACTAACTCTATTACCAAGAACGTTATTCCTTACATTTAGCAGTCCTTCAGTACAAAATTTAATGAGAAAAACACAGGTTCCTTGCTACATATTTCTTTTTATTTCAAACAAACGTATCATGGATTTATTTATTTTTTATTACAACTGCTTAAGCTTGTGTTAAAACAAATGATCATACTATTATGAACTGCCTGATCAATAATCTGATTTATAGTCGCTGTTTTATTTTCATACATCACCATAATGCACCCCCTTCGGAGTGGGTATCACTTGATATCAATTGTGAATTCAGTAGGGAATTTCACCACATGTCCTGGTTAGTATCTTCCTGGGACACTTTGGATAATCTCATATCCTAGTTAGCTTACAGCTGATCAGTGGTTTTGGATGCTCATGTACAATGCCATCGAGAAGGAAAAGGCCTTGTTTGAGTCAGTCAATAGAAATGTTGACTCATCTATCTTTAATATTATTGGCGAAAAACTTGGGTATATGACAAATCAAATTGTAAGGAACTATTGTGCAAGTTCACATGGTTTATGTGCATCTGAGATCTTTGTGGATGAAAGCAGTTTCTGTGGCCTTCTTGCTGTAATCTGTAGGTTTCAACCAATGTCTCCATTTCTTCCGTTTTGTATGAAAGTGGTGGAAGGTCAGTGTCTGATGTGATTTGATGTCTCCAGCTAATTTCAATATTGTACCATACATCATTTCCACCACTGTAGAGTATTTTTTGCTTTTGGGGGCCTGGCAACTGTGATTTAGACAGCTGAATAATATTGTGGTTCAACTCATATTGGACTTTTTGCTTTCTAATATGCAGTTTGTGTATATCTAATCTGTGAGGCTTATAAAAGACTGGAAAGTTGGTTGACATTGAGATGTAATGCTTAACTTAATGTTTAACTTCTTTTGGCATGACACAGGAGTTTAGCGACACACGTATATGTCACCTATATCTGGCCGCTGAGGCTAGATTTAGTTGCCTTTTGTCCGAAAATTTAAATGTATAGCTGTTGTCCTTATTTCACCTGTCTTCAACTTAACATGTCCTCTGTATGGCAAGTAGCAATCTGTCCTTTTAAAATTTAGAGGAAATACGAAAGCAATTAATTCCTTCAGTTGCTTCAATATATACTACATTCAACAGAGTGGTGTTATCAGTTACACTTTTGTTCTTGAGATCAATCAAAGTGTGTAAATGAGTGTCTGGAGGTTTCTGGTGATTAAGGGTGGTAGTGTGGTACTGGTGTGCAAGAATCACACTCCCCCTTGGCTATTGAACTTACTTGGAGTTGCTTCGCCGACCTTCTTTTCAGGATAGCCGGCTGCGATGTCCTGTACAACTTCCTCTCCGAAGATAAGATGCTACTTTGGAGGAATTTTTTATACTTTTAAAATAACTCCGTACACTCAATAATACTTTGAACTCAATCTCACTGTATTTGAATCATACATAACAGTTTTCATACAACTAAGACATTTTTCGTAAGCTTGACACTTCCTGGTCAGTCAGAAACTATCACTTTTATTTTTCCATAAGTACAGTCTACAAATCTCTCCAAGTTTAACAAGACAACTGTCCAGACCTTGCGAAAGTAAGAGAATGGATGAATAAGTAATTGTCTCTTCTCTTCTTTCAACAACATTCAAAATGTTCACACAATAATGTTTGACTTCGCACTGAGTACAGTGCGTTTATTCCTTGAGCTGGACGTGTAACTTCTTAGGCGGGCTCGGCGACTACCTGCCCACGCTGATCATCCATCTGATACATGGCCGTCGTGCACACACATAATTGTGGTGCAGTAGACAATGTTCTACTTTACCACACTCATCTCTAAAATAACGCGTGTTCGAGACGGTGGAAGAATTTACCCCGAAATTCTCAAGGCACTAGCTATCCCCCCCTCCCCCCTTAGCTCAAACACACAATATTTTATACATGTTTGTTATGTACATCAATACTGTATTCATATAATATTACTTTACGTTTCCATCAATTTATATAACTTTTTTTTAGCCGTCGGGTACTTCGTTTATAGCTCTCTTTCCTTTTCCGTGTTAATACCATTATAATCATGGACTTTTTGATCAATGTAAACTTTGTAAGGACAAGAATCTTTCTGTTCCCTTTCCATTTGTAAACTCCAAGTGTGCATTACCCAAACGTATGCTGTTATTTACCCTTAATACTTCGCGTACTACTTTTTCTAAGTATGAATTTATTCAATACCTTTTACAATCTGGAGGAACTCTGGGTAAATAAAGATGTTCTTTTCAACACATGTAACTTCAAACAAACATAACAATGCGAGTGGAAACAAGAATTCAAACTTACCAGAATATCCCCTACAAAATGTGTGATTTTTGTCATGATACTGCCCTTTTCCTTTAGGCACGGTACCTATACATCACGTACAGGTTGATACTATGAAAGCACTACCTCCTTCCGTTTTGGTAAGTACGCCCCTTTAAACAAATTCCTAATATACTATGGTACAGGTCAATCCCCTTCTTGTTGCCCCTGGCCACACAGTATAGGTCAACCTTTCTTGGGTCTGCCTACCTGCCCTTTTCCATCCAATCAATGCTGGGTGCACCCTCCTCCTCCTTCCTGAGTATGCTTCATAGTCCATTGCCCAAGCATACATCTTTATATACCCTAGAATTCAAATACCTCTTAGCCGGCCGGTGTGGCCGTGCGGTTAAAGGCGCTTCAGTCTGGAACCGCGTGACCGCTACGGTCGCAGGTTCGAATCCTGCCTCGGGCATGGATGTGTGTGATGTTCTTAGGTTGGTTAGGTTTAATTAGTTCTACGTTCTAGGCGACTGATGACCTCAGAAGTTGAGTCGCATAGTGCTCAGAGCCATTTCAAATACCTCTTAGAGAAATTAACATCCTACATCATTCCTTACACTCGCTTCTCAATATTTTCTTTAACCCTTTAGAGTCCTCCATTACTCTTCCAGTCCTGTGTTCCCAATAGACACCACACTTGGAAATATTATTTAATACACACACATACACACTCCCACTTATACTCTGCTTGTCCCATTATCCTACAGTTCATGAGAATAGTCGTTAGACTGACACCAATTCTGTCCACTTAAGTATACAGTGTAGCATAATGAACCACAGTATGTTCCTCCTCCTCTCATGTACACATACTAGTGTAATACTGTCATCATAACCATAAATACTCTGAGCTCTTACATATATAAACATATCCCTGTATATAACTTTACGTGATGTGGAACAGTCACCTCACATAATCAGGTGCACATACCTATCACTATGTGCACACTTTTCTCCCTCCAACAGATGATGGTTCCCACATTATCTTAAACTGTACTCTTCCTGTTTGTGTCTTTGTGTTTTCATTGTGTGTATGTGTATGGGTAGTCGTGTAGCCTGATTATTCAGCCAACTTAGGGAAAATAAGTTGAAGGTTATAGAAAACCATGGAAATTGAATTCTGTCCACTTAAGTATCTTCTGTCCACTATGTATCATATCATCATAAGCAGAAACTGTATCACATCACCACAAACATCTTATTATTCCTCTTACCCTGTATAGAAGTGTATGCATATGGACAGAGGGAAAGATAGACTGGTACTCAAAAGAGAATTGAGAAAAGAAAAAGTAGAAATGGTTGCTAATATCGAAGAGTAGAAAGAAGATAGACCCAAAGACAGGAAACCCATCCCACCCTCTTCCCCAGGATCCCCACTTTGCCGGTATTTGAGTGAGAAGCCGGAAGAGGTATGATGTTAAACGTCTCCTGCAGAACAGACATTCTGACTTTCACCTTTGAAGTCCCCGAAGAAAGATCTTGGCAACTCCTATGGAACAGCAATGGTGAAGAATCAATCACGCTTGTCTGCGAGGGTCATTTGAAAGGGGTGTGTGTGTCTGTGTGTGTGTGTGTGTGTGTGTGTGTGTGTGTGTGTGTGTGTGTGTGTGTAGTGTTAGTCATGTTTGTACCTACACTACCTACCCCTTTCAAAATTTATATATGGACCCTCCCTATTCATATCAGATTTCCTAAAAGATATAAATTATTCCATAATAAGTAGAAAACTATGTATCATACCATCATAAGTAGAAACTATGTATCATATCATCTTAAGCAGAAACTGTATCACATCATCACAAACATCTTATTATTCCTCTTACCCTGTATTGTATCATTCAGATCATTTTTTACAAAGGATATAAAATATTCAGTTGTAAGTAAAAAAACTATGTAACATATCATTGCAAATATAGAAATACTCATATTATATCCTCTAATAGTTTAGGCCCCGAACCGGACCTAACTATTGGTTGGCTAGGCAAAAAGATGACCTAACAATCTGTGGAGGCTGCTTTGCCTGCTGTCGACACTAAATACGAGACCCCAGGACCAGTCACGAAGACCAGCAATGGCACTCCTGGAATAACCAAGGAGGAACGTTCCAGCGGGTATAATTTTTTTTCCATTGCAATCCATGATTTGTTGTAGAATCATGGAACATATTTTGTGTTCAGACATAATGACCTATCTAGACTCTGAGAAGCCCATCTGCAGAAACCAGCATGGTTTTAGGAAACATCGGTCATGCGAGACACAGCTGGCCCTCTTTGTGCGTGATATACAACAGGCTCTAGATACCGGCTCCCAGGTTGATGCCGTATTTCTCGACTTTCGAAAGGCGTTCGACTCAGTTCCACACTGTCGCTTGCTACAAAAAGTGCGCGCTTACGGTCTGTCCAGTGACATATGTGGTTGGATAGAAATTTTTCTAACAGACAGGGAGCAGTATGTCATCCTGAACGGGGTAACTTCAACAGAAACAAGAGTAACTTCAGGTGTGTCCCAGGGCAGCGTAATAGGTCCTCTGCTTTTTGTGATTTACATAAACAATCTGGTTGATGGTATTGACAGCGGCCTTAGACTGTTTGCTGATGATGCTGTAGTCTACAGGAAAGTAGTATCATAGGAAAGTTGTGAACAAATCAGTGAGGATTTGCAGAAAATAAATGTGTGGTGTAATGACTGGCAGTTATCTCTCAATATTAGTAAGTGTAACCTACTGCGTATAAAAAGGCGAAAATCCCCATTAATGTATGTGTACAAAATAAATGATCAGTCTTTGGAAGTGCTAACATCAGTCAAGTATCTGGGTGTGACTATTCGAAATGATCTCAAATGGAATGATCAGATTACACAAGTAATAGGTAAGGTGAACTTTAGATTGCGGTTTATTGGTAGAATCCTGAAGCAATGCAGTCCTTCAACAAAGGAAGTAGCTTACAATACATTAGTTCGTCCAGTCTTAGAGTATCGTTCGTCTGTATGGGACCCTTACCAGTTGGGTCTGATTCAAGAAATTAAGAAGGTCCAAAGAAGAGTGGCAAGATTCGTGACTGGTACATTTAGCCATCACGAGAGCGTTACAAATCTCATAGAAAGTTTGAAGTGGGACACACTTGCAGATGGACGACACGCTAAACAGAAGGGGGTACTCACTAAATTCCGAAATCCAATCTTCACCGAGGATGTAGAGCATATATTATTACCACCAACTTTCAAAGATAAGGGAAATAAGAGCTCGTACTGAGGCGTTCAGACAGTCGTTTTTCCCTCGTGCGATCCGTGAGTGGAACAGAGGGGGGGAAATATGACTTTGGCACGAATTGTGCCCTCCGCCAAGCGGAGTACGTATGTAGATGTAGAATACCTCTGCACACAGGTTCGTATGGAAAATTGGTGAAGAGATTACTTTCAAAGACTACTTTCGGCAAAAATAAAACCTAACTATGATTGGATTTGAAATCCTTGATGACTAGAGTGGAACATTCTGTCAACTCACCTTTACATCCAGACTAGAGCAGAGCATGCTGTCAGTTCACATATTATGATATATACCCAATGTTTCAGTCTTGACTCAATATAACAACCCAATTCATCACTTTATCATTTAACATCTCAAATTTAGAATTTAAAGATTCACCCTGTGCTTCTAACTTTTCACTTAAAGTAGTACTTCTTTCATTTCTGAAAGAGTCAATTTGAGCAGTTGCAGTTACACTCTGTGCTCCTAACTTTTCACTTAAAGCAGCACTCTGTGCTTCTCGTTTTTCACTTAAAGCAACATTTTGATCTCTTATTTCATTCCCCACAGAGGAAATTTGAGCAGTGGCAGCTGAACTTTGCCCATCTATTTTTTTTACTTAACAAAGCATTCTGAGCATTTAATTTGGTATTTAACTTAGTATTCTCTGAGTCTAACTTCAGGCAGTCCATTAATTAAATTTGCTACTTCAGTCCAGTCTGGCATGACCTTAGTCACTGTCATCGCCATGGCTGGTTCTACAGTTTCTGTAGGTTGTTGTTCCTCCTCCATAGTCCTAAGTTTCTTTGATCTTGTGATCATTAAAAAATATCACCTCTGTAAATAATGACCACTCTAGTTTACATTCAAATAGTTGTTATCTTGAGCTCACCCGGCAAAGAATTGTAGGCTGCATCGGTGAGGTGTAGAATCAGCACCGGCGAACCGCACAGGTGCCGGCAGCGTCAAATGTTGGTCGTGACATTGACGTTGGCGGGTGCGAAGTCAGTAACCAGCAATGTTGGTGGGCTACTGCGACTGCGTCAGCTGGTTATTGCATCGGCGTCGGCTGGTTACTCCGTATGTGAGGATTGCTTCCTCCCCACAACCAAATATTCTTGATTGAATCTTGCAGACTAATTTTTTCATCTGATTATTACGTGTTGCTAGGGTAACTCTCAATTTTTTCTCATCTCAATCTTCTTCAAAAAAATTCCTCCTTTTCGTCTCCTGCTCACTTTGGTCACCATGTTCTGGCAGTTTCCGATGATTAAGGGTAGCAGTGTGGAACTGGTGTGCAAGACTCCCCCTCTCCCTTGACTATTGAACTTACTTGGAGTTGCTTCACTGATCTCCTTTTCAGGATAGCCGGCTGCGGTGTCCTATGCAACTTCTTCTCCAAAGATAAGATGCTACTTTGGAGGAATTTTTTATACTTTTAAAATAACTCCGTACACTTGATAATACTTTGAACTCAATCTCACTGTATTTTCATCACACATAACAGTTTTCATACAACTAAAACATTTTTCGTAAGCTTGACACTTCCTGGTCAGTCAGAAACTATCACATTCATTTTTCCATAAGTACAGTCTACAAATCTCTCCCAAGTTTAACAAGACAACTGTCCGGACCTTAGGAAACTAAGAGAATGAATGAATAAGTAATTGTCTCTTCTCTTCTTTCAACAACATTCAAAATGTTCACACAATAATGTTTGACGTCGCAAGGAGTACGGCGCGTTTATTCCTTGAGCTGGACGTGTAACTTCCTAGGTGTGCTCAGCGACTACCTGCCCACTCCGATCATCTGTCTGATACAAGTCCATCCTGCACACACATAATTGAGACGGTGGGAATACGAGGGTCTCTAGAATTTACCCCAAAATTCTCAAGGCACTACAAGTGGACAGTTGCCTTGACAGGAAATAATCCTTACATAGTACATTTTCAAACTAGGTCAACATCCAGTAACGCTGAACCGTAAATTGGAATCTGAGAACCATTTGTTGTAAACAGTTAACATCCAGCCACTTTTTTAATTTCATTTTTTTTTTTATTCTTTGGATCACTTTTTGTTGTGAGTAGAGCAGAGATGTTTGCTGTTCTATCTACAAAATACGAGGGCGGTTCAGAAAGTAACCTCCGACTGGTCACAGTGCGGGTTGTGAGGGGAGTAGCGACGCCATCTGTGCGTTCACGCACTCAACAGGTCAGTCGGCATCAAGCCGTGGTCGAGTGAACGTCGTACCTGCGCTAGTTTAGTTTTTGTGGCAGTTTGAAATGTGTGGTGCAATAGAAAACCCCGCCAAATGTGAAGTGCGTGCTGTCTTAAGGTTTTTTACAGCCAAAGGATATTCTGCAGCAGCTATTCATCGTGAGCTTTGTGCCGTTTACGGACCAAGAGTTATGGGTGAAGGAGTTGTCCGTGAATGGGTACGTTTATTTAAAAGAGGACGAGAAAACGTTCATGATGAAGAGAGGAGTGGTAGACCATCATTGGTGACTGACGAACTCGTTCAGACAGTTGATGCAAAAGTTCGTGAAAATCGACGTTTCTCAATGTCGGAGTTGTCTACTGGTTTTCCACAGATTTCTAAGCCTCTCTTGTACGAGATAGTGACAGCAAGATTGGGTTACCGTAAGTTCTGTGCACGATGGGTGCCCAAAATTCTTACCGACCACCACAAAACTCAAAGAATGGCCTCTGCATTAGACTTTCTGTCACGTTATGAGGACGAAGGAGAACCATTGTTAAACAGAATCGTGACCGGTGACGAAACCTGGATTAAGTATGTGAACCCTGAGACAAAAGAACAATCAAAGATGTGGGCACATTCAAATTCGCCTACCAAACCAAGAAAAGCCTCGCAAGATTTTTCTGCCAGAAAACTGATGGCAACGGTGTTTTGGGATGCCAAAGGGGTGTTGTTGGTTGAATTCATGGAACGTGGTACGACCATTAATCAAAACGTGTACTGTGAAACAATAAAAAAGTTACGACGGGCTATACAGAACAAACGCCGTGGTATGCTGACTTCCGGTATCGTTTTTTTGCACGATAACGCCCGTCCTCACTCTGCTCGCAGAACAACGGCCCTTCTTGAGTCCTTCAAGTGGGACGTTATCAACCATCCACCTTACAGCCCAGACCTGGCGCCAAGTGATTATCACCTCTTCATGCATTTGAAGAAATGGCTCGGGTCACAGCGGTTTGATGACGACGAAGAGCTCAAAGATGCGGTCACAGGCTGGCTCCAGGCACAAGCGGGTGATTTTTATGCAGAAGGAATTTCAAAACTTGTGAAGAGATATGATAAGTGCCTCAATCGCTATGGAGACTATGTAGAAAAATAGTGCAAAGAAGTAGTTGTACGATGTATATATTAAAATATTTTTATTTAACTTGGTGTATTTTTTTAAATCAACCGGAGGTTACTTTCTGAACGGCCCTCGTACAATCGTGTGTTTAGTTGTATTCTGTAATAAATAAGTGATACTGTCAACCTGTGACAACTTCTTTGGTGAGCCTGTTGAATAAACCTGCTGTTGTTTCCCCAATTCTCCCCATTCACAAGGCGGAATGTATTTTTTTAGTCTATATCTACAACAAAATGAAAATGTTTGTGCCAGTACTTCCTCGATCAGCTTGTGCTTCTGCTGTGAGACTGGTGTAGTCCATGATTAACCCTCTTCTTCTTTTCCAGTTGACATTTTTGTTCTAAGATTTTTAAGCACAATTCACATAACTGAAACATATGCTCTATAGCTGATGATATCTTCTACCTTGTAGTTGACTTAATTTCATTAACATATCATACGTTCATAATTTTATTGGCAATGAAAGCAATTTCATACACATCTTGCTCACAGATAGTTTAAATATTTTGAACATGACAGGGAAGTATACCTAACAATAAAATTTAACATTGTATCGCACACATTCTTCCCTGGATAACTTTCAATTTTTAACAAAAGTTGACTTGGTTTTAAATAGCCTAACTCCAGTCCATTGTTTTTTTTTTTTTTTTTTTTTTTTTTTTTTAGTTTGATATTCTGAAGGTGGCAGGGGTAAAATACAGAGAGCAAAAGGATATTTACAATTTGTACAGAAAGCAGATGGCAGTTATAAGAGTCGAGGGGTATGAAAGGGAAGCAGTGGTTGGGAAGGGAGTGAGACAGGGTTGTAGCCTGTCCCCGATGGTATTCAATCTGTATATTGAGCAAGCAGTAAAGGAAACAAAAGAAAAGTTCGGAGTAGGTATTAAAATCCATGGAGAAGAAATAAAAACTTTGAGGTTCACCGATGACATTGTAATTCTGTCAGAGACAGCAAAGGACTTGGAAGAGCAGTTGAACGGAATAGACAGTGTCTTGAAAGGAGGGTATAAGATGAACATCAACAAAAGCAAAACGAGGATAATGGAATGTAGTCGAATTAAGTCGGGTGATGCTGAGAGAATTAGATTAGGAAATGAGGCACTTAAAGTAGTAAAGGAGTTTTGCTATTTTGGGAGCAAAATAACTGATGACAGTCGAAGTAGAGAGGATATAAAATGTAGACTGGCAATGGCAAGGAAAGCGTTTCTGAAGAAGAAAAATTTGTTAACATCGATTGTAGATTTAAATGTCAGGAAGTCATTTCTGAAAGTATTTGTATGGAGTGTAGCCATGTATGGAAGTGAAATGTGGACAATAAATAGTTTAGACAAGAAGAGAATTGAAGCTTTCAAAATGTGGTGCTACAGAAGAACGCTGAAGATTAGATGGGTAGATCACATAACTAATGAGGAGGTATTGAATAGAATTGGGGAGAAGAGGAGCTTGTGGCACAACTTGACAAAAAGAAGGGACCGGTTAGTAGGACATGTTCTGAGGCATCAAGGGATCACCAATTTAGTATTGGAGGGCAGCGTGGAGGGTAAAAATCATAGAGGGAGACCAAGAGATGAATACACTAAGCAGATTCAGAAGGATGTAGGCTGCAGTAGGGACTGGGAGATGAAGAAGCTTGCACAGGATAGAGTAGCATGGAGAGCTGCATCAAACCAGTCTCAGGACTGAAGACCAAAACAACATTCTTTGGCACGATCAGTTTGCCTGTTACATGTTCCAAACCACTTTCAGCTCATATTCATTACATTTTCCTCGCCTAAAATCAAATGTGCTCTGTTAATTCCCTTGATTCCTTGTTTCAACTTATATGCACTGAAGGCGAATAGTACGATTCCATCAACAAAACTGAGGTGATTCAGATATATTTTGTTAACTAGTATTCTTTTGTCCATTTGCCCTGTTTAGATACCTGAAAACTTCAACTCTGGTTCTTTAGAATATTTTCGGTGATTTGTCTCTTTGGCTGATTTCTCTTTCAAATTCCATTCTACACTTTCATTCATGACCATAAATCGTTATTGTGCTACAATCTATATTACGAAACAGCTAACCCAGTTCATGGCTCCCAGTCCCAATTACAGGTTACCATCCTAACAGCATCCAGGGACAGTGAAATTTTGATTTCCAGTATTTTATATAATTATTAGCTGAATTTAAAAATTTAAAGTTCTGTCATAATTGCTCACTAAGGGGGTAAAATCTTATATTAAACACAATAAGACAAGTACTACATTTAGAAACTGTGTGCATGTCTCGAGGCACCAAACTCAACACACACAAATATCTAGACTATATTCATACAGTATTTGAGACCGAGAGCTCTTAGTGACTCGCAGCAAACTTCACTTCCAAAACTTTTTCTCACAGACAACCCCCCCCCCCCCCACCCCCACCCCCCATCCCAACACACAAAATGAAAGCAACCGTTTCTTACTTCCAACATTTTCGCTGTTCATGCAGTAAAACTGCCACTTCAGGCATGATAAGTTAATTTGTTACTGCTTTACTGCAAACTCTATTCATAACACATTTGCCGACAGTGTCTACACATACCACTGAATGCACCCACAAAATAATATCCTCATACAATGTGTAGTTCGGGATATATGGTATCATAAACATAGGGATGAACAAAAAATTAACTTTTGCTTAAAACAGAGTGCAAGTTACCCAGTCAACACTTGTCCAGTGTTTGATAATGAGACCACTTAGTGACTTCCAACAAACTAAACACAATTGAAACCTTTTTTTGTCACATACATGCATAATGTAGAATATGTAACACGTTAACTCATTTGCAAAGTAATCAGAACTTTGAAACTTTAATACGCTGAAAATCAGTTCTTTAAAGAACCACTGGTTTACTGGTACTAAACTAAAATCCGCTATTAGCCCAAGAGGATCTTGCAATGTGGAATGTGCACTGTGTCATCCTCTGCCATATGGTGTCATGCAGATCCGGTATAGAGGGGCATGGCATCAAATGCACTTCCAAGCCCATCTTATTCCTTTGCCTGCTTCACTGTTTCCACCCCTATGTTTGCTAATAGTTTTTCTGTATCTCTTATATGTATCTTTATTGTGAAGGACAACATTTAAAACAATATTCCAGTTTTGTGGAATTGTCTTTCATCACAGAAATTCTGTAAATAATTTTGCAAGTTCCTTTTTTCCCGGCGTTAACAATTTCAATTTTTAAACCTAATTATTTCCAGATATGCTTTCTTTCTTCATATCCCAACTCGCTTTGTACATCTCATATGATTTTATTTCTGGAACATTATTAACTACTAATGTTATAACTATTAGTGCTGCTGTTTCATTCCTTGAACTATATACAAATTTAAGCACATTGTGAATACTTGTATAATTTTGTTTATACCAAATAACATGCCACAGTTAAAGTGTGCTGTGTACCTGACAAGTTTCAGTTTTCTTTTCTTCATACTCCCCTTGTTTTCACATTTTTTCCTTACCAATGTTTCATTACATATTCACACATATGCTCACAAACATTTCAGATAGTTTTATTTAATCCAGGTTATTCCATTTGAACTTTTCTTTTCTTTTGCTTTGTTTGTACCTGCTACCTTCACCTATGTTTGTATAACTTTCATTTTCTAAGATGCTGTACTTGCTACTCAAATTAATCTCCTACACCTGTCTAGTATTAAATAAATTCTTGTAATAAATAATGAAGCAATATTTATCCCTCAGCTGACCATTAATAAGTATAATTGATATTTAGATTATTTTAATCTCTGTCTGCCTCAAGAAAGACTTTAACATAAAAAAGTGTGCACTTTGCTCTGTAAACACAAGAAGATTGGTTTGCACAACTCTGGTCTCCTAAGATAATACACCCATTAATCTGTCTTTCCCACTTCTATTGCAGATCATATGTTTACCTTCACCTGCCACCTATTGGCACAATTCCAGTGTGATTCCCACTATAGTTTCCACTCTGCGAGAACTGTTTCTTTGCTAAAAGTTAAAAAATCTGTTGAACTGAGACTCAGTCCTGGATATTTGCTATTCAAGATTAAAAATCAGAAACATGGACAACATTAATGTGCCTCATGGTAAAGATATGAAGTCACAGCTCCAATCCACTTCAAAGGTTTAATTTATCGGAAATGCTCACCTCACCAGAATGTACATTTTTGTCCTTAACTGGTGTTGGTCAATGCTGCTACCAACCAGAAAGTTCTCTCTCCAATTTGATTTTACTTACAAGTTGCCTAAAGGTGTACCACGACATGTGTACTGAACATTGCTTTCCCGTGTCACTGGATAAAGCCAGTAAAGCTTTTGGTATTCAGTTATAAATATTTTTCAGTTCAACACTGTCGACTGCTCTCTTCCTGGTATTAATTGAACATTTCCAACATTGAAACTTCCTGGTAGATTAAAACTGTGTGCCAGACCGAGACTCGAACTCAGGACCTTTGCCTTTCGCGGGCAAGTGCTCTACCATCTGAGCTACGAGTCATGCTTGGGTAGCTCAGATGGTAGAGCACTTGCCCGCGAAAGGCAAAGGTCCCGATTTCGAGTCTCAGTCTGGCACACAGTTTTAATCTGCCAGGAAGTTTCATATCAGCGCACACTCCGCTGCAGAGTGAAATTCTCATTCTGGAAATTTCCCACATTGGCTACACGCGTACCTAAATGTGCACTTAGTTCTTTGCAGCACTCAAGTGCTGCTTGAAGCACACAACAAGGTTTCTCAATTTTGGTCCAGTCATCTGAATAAATGGCGATACTATCACCCCACAAAACAAATCTAAACTAGCCCCCAACAGCATGTATCATTTATAAAAGTACAATTTATACCAAATGGCTCTGAGCACTATGGGACTTAACATCTGAGGTCATCAGTCCCCTAGAACTTAGAACTACTTAAACCTAACTAACCTAAGGACATCACACACATCCATGCCTGAGGCAGGATTCGAACCTGCGACCGTAGCGGTTGCGCGGTTCCAGACTGTAGCGCCTTTAACTGCTTGGCCACCCCGGCTGGCACAATTTATATCACTCAGGCTATATTTGTATACAGAAAAGGAAATTAATGTGACTTTGCTCTTGTTATTTGTCCAAGCTGCATACTAGTTATACTAAAATCTGAGTTATTTTCTGTTTTGCAACTATTTTGAATTATTATTTGATACAGTAGCCCAAGACTGAAACTTCATGGCTATTCAACTTGAAAAACTGCAGCACTGAGTGCATGTAGGATTCTGAGTATCCCATTATCATTTGTTGAATTTGACAAAAATTTTACTTGTATTTTTATTGGTGAGTCGTTTGTAGCTTGGTTGAAATTAAAGTTGCCTGCTGCTACTTTTCTGCATGAACCTCACTCTTATCCAGAGCATAACGAGGAATGTATGAATTGGCATCTCTAGCATATGAAAACTATTGAAGCCAAATGCCATTCATCAATTTCTTAAGATACTCAATGTGGGCTATCAAACAACTGAATTCTTCTTTATAGTCCCATTAGTAACTGTTTCAAACCCGTTTTTAAAATTGAAGAGAAGCATTGATATGGGGGTCTTTATTCCATATGCTGTGGGCATATCCTTTAAGACTGGAGGAATTTTACAGAGATTTGACATTAAGATGTCTCTCATCCGCCTGCCAATGCTGGGGATTTACATGGCTCTGTCAAAGTGATTTAGGACTTACGAAGCTTTGCATCTACAAAATGCTGTGTCAGTGTGGGAAAGATTACATCAGTGGTCAGTTCTGCACAGCTATGCAGAATATTGTCGTTATAAGCAGCCTGAAAATTGGCCATAGTGGGTAATTGTTTAAACAAGGGATATGACCACAGCATAAGGAATGAATGGCACAGAACTACGCTCCTCTTCCCACACTTCCATGGATGGCCGAAACTCCATAGCCTTACAAATCTGTTTCTTGGTGTATCCATTTTTCTTAAAAACATGTCACAAAGCATTTGAGTTTCCGTGTTAGACTACCTGTGCTAAAAATAGCATATGCTCTGTCTACCAAGGACACTAAGGATGCCATTGTGTTGGTATGGTGGGTGGCAGTCTTCAGGGCAATACCTGTGATGGACAGCGCATGTGCCATGTGCGGTATGAGGGTCCATACAGGATTATGATTTCCAGCCTTGGCATCAGTTCTCAGCGGTGTCTATCCCGAGTATGGAGAGCAGATGGATTGCCAAAATAGCAAGTCATGGGTTTAGGATCTGGCAGCTTACCTAACGAGACTACCAAGAACTATTTACACTGGGGTTGTCTATGCAGGACCTGGTATATATCTCCTTGGAGGTCATATTACAGTGCTAGATAACTGGTGATATGTTGGTGTAGGTCTGGGACAGATTCGACTAGTGTCTAGACATTTGCTTTTTCACCCAAAGGGGTTATATACATCATCTTTATATCTAGCACCTAGCACAAAATACGTTAATTACAAAAAGAAATCTTAAATTTTTTGGACTGAAAAGTAATGAAGACTCTTTAAACTACATTCCGCCATGAATGTCATTTTAGTACACAATAAATCAGCTTTGGGTCTACTGCACACAGAAGAGACAGATCAGGGCAACAGAGTCTCTGCAGTGCACTTGCACTGTGAAGTTCACTGCAAACCTATTGATGAAGATAGATCCAAATTATAAGTCTGATTTGGAACTCAGAAATATTGCCTTGTTGTGCTGTGTATAAAAGCAAAGAGTGTTCTCTCTGGAAAAGTAAATATATGAAAAAGTGAAGAACATATGTTGTCACTAGAAGTTTCTGATCACGTATTCACCCAATGAACTGATGCCAGTTCAAAGAGAGCAAGGCAGAAGATAAGCAGTTCCTGTTATTTTCCTCCATATTCTTTTCTTTAGCTTACTCCTCATATCATTTGGATGACATGTTATTTGGAACCAACTGAACAAAATGTTCCGTGTCTAAATGACTCTACGTGAATAACGAAAGTAAACTACTGCGGCAGGTGTGCACACTGCTGCTGAAAGCTAACTGTTGATGACTGACACAGAGAAAAGTCAACAAAAACCTTGAAGCGACGAAAGCATATGCAGGTAAAGAGAAATCTGTAGTTCTCGGATAAAAGGACAGAGAACTACTCTAGTCTACCACCTGCATTGCGCCTAGGCTATCTCCCTATGGAGTGTTTAACATATGCTGGGCTCCTTTTGTTTGAAATGCATATCAATTATAGCGGAGAGAGAGCATTGGGAAATAATAATAAAATGATGAAGTGAGCTATAGGTGACCATACACAGAGCACACCGATTGCATAGTATAATTAGTGACAGAAGAGCCACTGAAATACGCAAGCATGGTAACAGCTTGAACAAGAAAGATAAAAGCCTTAAAATAAGTGGAGAATGGAGTTCCCCTCTTGTAGCAAACTTCCCACTCAGGTAAAAAGAGAAAAGCCTCATTGGCAATATGGATGGATTTCGCATATGGCTGTGAGCTATATTCCAGTCTGCAAACAAAAACGGAGGGATAATATTGACTAATTCTAGCCAGTTGTGCTGTTGGAATGGCAGAAAATCTTTTGACCAAAGCTCCCAAGAACATCAACAAGCATTACACAAAGATATGGCAATGAAACCTCAATGATTTAAAACAAAAACATAATAGTAGGCCCCATTTGCAATCGTCGTGTAGATTTTATGACACTTGTTGTAGTTAAGCACTGTTTATCGTCTTCTTTCTTTATTTTCACTCCCTGAATATCGTAGTACAAGTGAAATTGTGGTCTGAGGTTGCCTTCTGTAACAACGTGTAATTACAATTTACATTTTTCATTGCTGCTCCAGTTTGTGCCTCTGAAAAAAAATCCCAAATACTCTATTCATACAATGTTACTTAGTGGCAACAAAAAAGAAGACATGATGCTGAATAAGGTAGAGTGAGGGTATTTGAACCACTCACGTTTTCTCATCTGTGGGCCTTTTGTGTTTCTCCATAGGTGGCAATGCTATATGTTGTTCCTAAGTATTTTCCAGTGGAAAAACATCAGTTGTTTAGGAACAAAGTAGAAGTTGTACTGTCCATTTATTGTTATTGGCTCCCTGCAATTAATCATTACACAACTGGTTTCCATTTTTATCTTTGGTGTAGCTCTTGTTTTCAGCCAAAATAAATTTAGAGTCAGACAGAATTGCAGTAAAAGCTTTTTTTTTTTCCCCCAATAAATGATACCAGACTTATGCATTGTGATTTATTAGTCTCATAACAAACACTTACAAATCATGTGATTATGGTACAGGAGACACGTCAAAAATTACAAACTACAATCTAACATTAATTTTTAAAACTGTATTTAGTCTATGTAGCAGTATCTACATTTTCTACATCTACATCTACATTTATACTCCGCAAGCCACCCAACGGTGTGTGGCGGAGGGCACTTTACGTGCCACTGTCATTACCTCCCTTTCCTGTTCCAGTCGCGTGTGGTTCGCGGGAAGAACGACTGCATGAAAGCCTCCGTGCGCGCTCTAATCTCTCTAATTTTACATTTGTGATCTCCTCGGGAGGTATAAGTAGGGGGAAGCAATATATTCGATACCTCATCCAGAAATGCACCCTCTCGAAACCTGGCGAGCAATCTACACCGCGATGCAGAGCGCCTCTCTTGCAGAGTCTGCCACTTGAGTTTAGTAAACATCTCCGTAACGCTATCACGGTTACCAAATAACCCTGTGACGAAACGCGCCGCTCTTCTTTGGATCTTCTCTATCTCCTCCGTCAAACCGATCTGGTACGGATCCCACACTGATGAGCAATACTCAAGTATAGGTCGAACGAGTGTTTTGTAAGCCACCTACTTTGTTGATGGACTACATTTTCTAAGCACTCTCCCAATGAATCTCAACCTGGTACCCGCCTTACCAACAATTAATTTTATATGATCATTCCACTTCAAATCGTTCCGCACGCATACTCCCAGATATTTTACAGAAGTAACTGCTACCAGTGTTTGTTCCGCTATCATATAATCATACAATAAAGGATCCTTCTTTCTATGTATTCGCAATACATTACATTTGTCTATGTTAAGGGACAGTTGCCACTCCCTGCACCAAGTGCCTATCCGCTGCAGATCTTCCTGCATTTCGCTACAATTTTCTAATGCTGCAACTTCTCTGTATACTACAGCATCATCCGCGAAAAGCCGCATGGAACTTCCGACACTATCTACTAGGCCATTTATATATATTGTGAAAAGCAATGGACCCACAACACTCCCCTGTGGCACGCCAGAGGTTACTTTAACGTCTGTAGACGTCTCTCCATTGATAACAACATGCTGTGTTCTGTTTGCTAAAAACTCTTCAATCCAGCCACACAGCTAGTCTGATATTCCGTATGCTCTTACTTTGTTTATCAGGCGACAGTGCGGAACTGTATCGAACGCCTTCCGGAAGTCAAGAAAAATAGCATCTACCTGGGAGCCTGTATCTAATATTTTCTGGGTCTCATGAACAAATAAAGCGAGTTGGGTCTCACACGATCGCTGTTTCCGGAATCCATGTTGATTCCTACATAGTAGATTCTGGGTTTCCAAAAACGACATGATACTCGAGCTAAAAACATGTTCTAAAATTCTACAACAGATCGACGTCAGAGATATAGGTCTATAGTTTTGCGCATCTGCTCGACGACCCTTCTTGAAGACTGGGACTACCTGTGCTCTTTTCCAATCATAGCATAGGTAAATATCTTTCTTGATAATGGACATTTTTTTTCACAATATAATGCTAATTTGCAGTTGGATTCTGCTCAAATTATCAGTTCATCTTCCATGAACTCTTCTAATGAGTAATAACATTTGTGTATAAGAATTTCATGTAGGCCTAACTTCTTTTTTAGTATCCCTAGTTCCACGTTTAGAATCTTTTTGCCTTTAAGTTTGTTGTAGACTTTCATGCTCATATATTGTGGGGTCTCAGCATATAATTTCAATCTATGGGCAGGAAGCATAAAATTATCTTTATTCCTTGTACTGTAAGGATGATCAAATTGGTTTTTAATTAACAGTTCCGGTTTGTTGTGTAAAAATATCATTAGCTCGTATATGTATAGGGAGGGGACAGTCAAAATTTTTAGTTTCTGTAATAATGGATGACATGATTCTCTTTGCTGTGCAGTGCACATATTTCTGATAATTTTCTTCTGGAGCTTCAGTACACGAGATATATTATTAGAGCTCCCCCAGAAAATAATGCCATATCTTATCATTGATTCAAAGTAACTTAGATATGCTACTTTGCGAATGGACATGTTAGTAGCATGGCATATGCAAAGCTACCCAGTTTGCTGCACGGGTACTCAATATGTGCATTCCAGTTTAAATTCTTATCGAGGTGTAGACCCAGAAATTTGGCAGAATGCACTTCTGTTAATTCTTCACTTTTATGATTTACACTAATTTTCTAGCCTCTTGACTGTTTGGTTCTGAATTGAATCAAGTTTGTTTTTGACATGTTAAGCTTCAGACCATTTAACTGGAACCATGACTCTAGCCTGTCTAATGTACAAGTGACTCTATCAGGAATCCATTCTGTTTCTTCGCTTTCTATCAAGACAGACGTGTCATCAGCAAACAGAACGGATGGTGAATTTATTTTTAATGGCAAGTCGTTGACATACAATAGAAAGAGAATTGGACCAAGGATCGAACCTTGCGGGACACCCTGTGTTATTGTTTTCCAGTCTGAATGGTAGTTTACACCATTTGAAGAGATGATTGTTCTTTGTTTTCTATTAGATAAGTAATAAGTAAGCCATTGAAGTACTGCACCCTTAATCTCATATTTTTCTAGTTTGTGGATTAACAAGGAATGATTTACGGAATCGAAAGCCTTTGTCAGGTCACAGAAAATTCTGGCTACTTTAATGTTTTTGTCTAGAGCTGTGTTAATTTTTTTATGAAATTATTTATGGCATCTGTTGTATTTTTCCTTTGCTGGAAGCAATATTGATGGCACAAAATAATCCCCTGCAACTGCCACTTGGACAAAAATGGTCAAGGTGGGCATACTTGGGACTCTCAGATTGGAATTACCGGTAGTTTTGAATAATCCTTACACTAAAATTACATTCATAGGTACATTTTATATTTTCACATACACAGTTTTATAAAACTTACATTACAAAAAAAGTGTCTGAAAAGCTTTTTGACAGTTAAAAAATTACTTTATAGCCTAATCTGTTACTACTTCAACTAAATTTGCAAAATTTGACTAAAATAGTACTTCAGCTAGCCTAAATAACTATGCAAACATATTATTATTGCAAAAAACTCTGATTTTGAGTTTTTTGTGTTCGTCTGTAGAGACTAGTCAAAACATTATGATTGCCTGCTTAATACCGTGTTGGCCCACCTCTGCAACACAATAAAGCAAAGATTCTGTGTGGTATGGGTTTGAAAAGTCCTTGGTAGGTTCCTGAAGACACATTACACAAAACGTATATGCACAGTTCATGCAATTCCTGTAAATTATGTCGGTGGTTTATGGGTGCAGAGCTGCTGACCAATTGTCAAATTGAATCTGGTGACCATGACATCAATGTGAGTTCATTATCAAGTGCATCATACCACTATAGCATGATTATGACTCTGGCCTTGTTACATGGACAGTTATCCTGCTGGAATATACCAGTTCCAGCAGAGACGGAATTAAGCATGAAGAGAGACAGGTGGCCTGTAATAATATTCATATAGTTCACAAATGTCCCTGACAGCATAACACTGGCCTCTGTAGGTCTGCATACATGGTATAATGCATGTTTCGAGCATCTGTTTGCATGGATGATGGCATATACGGATCATTGATCTGGTCACACACTGATCCATGGTCCAATCTCAATGATTCCATGCCCAATGCAATCACAGCAGCTGATGTCGTTGGATCAACACAAGAAAATGTCGTGGTCATTTGTGGAACCCCATCTTCAACACTATGTGCTGGACGCTGTGCTCCCAAGCACTTGTGCGTGCCCCAGTATCTCACTGTATCATCAGATCTACCACAGACTGCCACCTATCTAGCATTAATGAGTGACAATGTTCCGACCACGTTCTGTTATGTGCCCGGAATAGAAGGTATGGCTACTAATTTTCACGAGCATGAATATTTCCAAACAATTTCAATTGAGTGGTATTGTTTCTATGAACAGAAATACTTTCAATGACGATGCATATCCAAGTTCGTATGTAACTGACAGTGAACTGACAATAACATGTTCCTGTGGAAGATATTGGAGATTCTTCAAATGGGTTATTGAAACTGACATGTGAGCACTTAAGGCCTGTATTCTGCTCAAGTCCTATATTTATGAGCCATTTTGGTCCCTCAAAAAGTGAAACTAGTTTCTTCCAGAAACTGGGAGCTTACCCAAAAGCACCACCCCCTCAATTAAAGGCATTACGAAAAGCAGCTTCTCCCAAATAAATCCAAAATGAATACTAGCAGAATCAAGCAGTACAAAGACAGACAATTCCACAAAAAGCATGAGCTTGACCATGGTATAGTAACCCTAAATATGGGAAAAATGATGTGGTGAAGAGGAAGTGAAGCATCAATGACTGACTGTAACATTTTGTGTTGGGACAACAGGAGGTGGGGATATGCAAAGTAGTCTGTTAGAAATGTGAAAAGTTACTAACATCGAACAGAAAGTGCCAAAAGTTAAGTTGACAAGAAGAACTGCAGATTCTAGATTTAAATAGTCTCTAGTTGAAAACAACTTTGATACGAAGACAAAATTAATACGATACTTCAGTCACTAACCATCAGTACTAAAAATGATTATTTGATAAGCTTGATTTTTGAAACTTGTTTTGAAGGATCTTCCTGTTTATTTTGAAATTATTTTTTTAAAAATTGTAATGGTTTTAATATAAAGACTCTTAAGGCTACTTAAAAATGTTTTATGACTTCATGTATCAGGTATCCCCATCATGAGGATCCTTCAATTATGGTGTAAATAATTTTGTCACTGTTACATAATTTGCAATTCATGTTTTTAAATTTAACAGAATTGGCAATTTCTATTACATTTTCAGTTCCTTTTAAAAACTTGGAAAAAAAAGAGTTCAAAATGAAAATGTGTGTCACAAACAATCCAGAAACCACACTGAAGGCCTTCAGGCAAATGCTAGTTCAAATCTTTCAGCAATTTGTGATACTGTCTCATGGGTCAGACATATGTTTTGGCCTTCTTTGTGTTCATTCAATAATGCCTGACGCCCTACTTGGTATGGGTTCCACACACTTTACCAGTATTATAGAAGGGTGTGCATGAATGTTTTGTAATTCTTTTCCTTTGTATTCTGATTGCAATTTCCCAGCACCCTTCGAATGAAATGAAGTCTACCTGTTTTACACACAGTTGAGCCTATGTCTTCATTCCATTTCATATCCCTGCAAAATGTTACACCAAAGTATTTGTATGAGTTGAGTAATTCCAACTGTAACCCATTGATGTTGTAATCATTGGATACTATATTTTATGAAGGACACAGTTTTACATTTCTGTATATATAATGATGGTTGCCAATGCTTGCACCATTTTGAGCTCTCATCAAGGTCTGCCTGAATATTTGGGTAGCTTGTTCCACACAATACTTCACTATAGATAAGTGCATTGTCTGCAAAAAGTCTGAGGTTAGTATTGATATCGTCTGACAGGTTATTTAATACACAACATGAATAGCAACACACAACCCTGGTGCACACCTTAAGTTACTTCTATACCTGTCAATGACTCTCCATCTAAGATGAAATGCTGTATCCTCTATACCCAGATATCCTGTATGTGGTCACAAAACAATTTGATAGTCCATAAGATCATACTTTTATTAATAATTGGTGGTACGGTACTGAGTCAAAAGCTTTTCAGTAGTCAATAAATACTGCATCTACCAAAATGCTCAGATCAATGGCTTTCAGAACGACATGAGAAAAACTGGTAGTTAGGTTCCACATAACTGATGTTTGAAATCCATACTGGTTGGCATGGAGGATGTCATTCCGTTTGAGATATCTTATTATGTTTGAGCTCAGAATAGGTTCTAAGCTTGTGCAACAGATAGTTGTCAAAAACAGTGGGCAGTAATTTCATAAGTAATTTCTACTGCCCTTTTTGCAAGTGGGTGTGGCCTGCCAACTATAGGTCATAGTTTTTGTTTGAGGGATCTGTGGTACTTTAAGGCTAGATTTTATAACAAATGCCTTTGGGCATTGAACTTTGTTCAGTTTTACTGATTTCAGCTGTTTCTCAAGCCACTAACACAAATATTTGTATCACTAATATTTGCACTCGTCGTGCAAGAACTAAACTGGAGCAATACACCCGGAATTTCCTTTGTAAAGGAAGATTTGAAAACAGAGTGAACAGAATTTCATCTTTTGGTTTGGTACTCTCAACTAGACCTACAGTTTCCGCATCATCCAGAAGGGTCGGGGCAGTGCATTCAGTCTTTAAAAATTTTCCGAATTTCTTTGGGTTTTGGGAGAGATGTTTCCACAAGAATTTTTTATGGTAGTTGTTACAGGCTTTATGCATCACCCTTTAAACAGCACAATATGTTACGGGTACTGTTTCGCTATTTGTGAGCGTATGCTTTGCATGGTGCAGTAGTTCTATTTCTTTATAAGTTCCTTTGCAAAGACTGTATGCTGTCAAGTATATTTTAAAATACATATGTTATTAATATAATCCAAAGGCAGTAATCAGAAAGGCCATTTTCACACAATGATGCAATAGAACCAAATTTATTAACTAATATAAAGCTCTGTTTTCCAGCGAAGTGAGATCAGTGAAAGGATGCAATGTTTTAATAAGTGTCACTGGCAAAGAGTCAAGGCAGTGTCTTGGTTATAGTAAAAAAACTTTATATTAGATTAACTCACTGATAAAGACAATGAGATTAATTTATTAGCCTTCACTGCTAAATACCCTGACAAGAGCATGTGCCATGACGACTTATGGGCCCTGTACTTCTAAAACAATTCTTCCTCTTGAAGCGGTTTCCATACACATGAAAATTAACAATGCGGTATTAAAAAGCTATAGGAAGCAGGTTTCGTAGTTGTGGAAGAGAAGAAGAACAATTAGTGCTACGGGTTCGTATTATTTTTATTTACACAATACTGCACTGATGTTCAAAACCAAAGTCCATTCGATTAAAGCACAAATGAAAACTCTATTTACAATCTTCTCGCATACTGACATCTGGAGAATATTTATGCTTAACTGCAAATGTGGCTTCAAACTACTTACGTATAGTTGAAAATCATTTGACTATTCTGATAGTAAATGCACTTAGACGGTATCAGTGAAAACAAAACCTTAACACAAATACCGAGCGCATGTGGCTGTCTGTGCACATTCACGACTTCAGATTTTACCACAATTCCCACTTCAACGTACTCCTGCTGCATGACTTCCTCCGGAACCCAAACGAATACTTATGTCCATCGGAGAATCCCTATCGTATGATACTTCCATATCCAAATCTTCGTCGTCTTCATCATCATGACTATCGCTGTCGTCATCATTATCGTCTTCTTCTTCGTCGTCTTCTTCTACTTCCTCTAGCTGCTCAGAGGGCTTTTTACCGATAGGCAGTAAGTCACAGTTCTTCTGCACAATTACTGACATCCAATTGCTCTGTTCATTTTCTAACGCGTGTAATTCGTTCTCGTCATCACAAGATCTATCAATACTAAACCACAAGGGATCTGCAATTTTGTTCTGTAAACTGGGAAACATTGGCACCGGCATTGTGAGTTTGCGACAGTAGTCAATATCAAAAACTCAACAGCACTACCACAAACATCAACCGTGTGACAAGCACTTTAAAAGTAAACAAATATCGACAACAATCACTGCCATACCATGAATCTTTGGAAAAAACATAAGCAAAATGATTTCCACCAAGGATCTTTTGCTTTCCGTGGACACGACAGTGAATCGATATGGCTAGGCTCAACAAAACAACTTTTAATTGCAATCACTAACATCAGCAGCCGTAGTGACTGTATTGTTTGCTACAAATAGCCAACAAAATTAATTTAAAAAAAAAAACAGAATCAAAAACTTTTTATAGGAATTTCTCTGAAGTTACGGAATCACAATATCCACTCATAGAGAGGCACCTTTTGTCATCCATAAAAAGTTCAACTAGGGTTCACTTTTTAACGCCATTTACCTTTCACCACTATTCCTTGGTGGCTATATTTCGGAGCACAAGTATTCTGTCACAGTTATTGTGGAGAAATTGCTGCTCTACTTCATTCTATTTCAACATGTTTACATTTTTTTAATTGAAAAAGTCAAAACATTGGTCAGCAGGAGTATTTTCGCAGCTTCTGGAACCATAAGAACAACAACCTAATATTATCGTTAAAATATTTATAGCAGTGTGTGTGCGTGTTTGTGTGTGTGTGTGTGTGGGGGGGGGCATATGCAAACTATTTGTAAATGAATGATGTAACCCACATGTTTGAAAGATTTTTTGATGAATGAATAAATAACTTAAAATGTCACCAAAAAAAGCAACTCGTATGAACTCGTGGTTTGTGGGACCAAACATGGTATAAATTGTGCATTATATGCAGGAAATAATGCCCAAATGTGATGTGACAGTTGTTAAACTAAAAATTAGTTATTCGAATTGCTTACATCAATTAATACATCAAGATTGTGAAATCTTGAAATAGCACTATGTCTGCAAATAATATGTACGTGCCACCTGTTGATTAGTTTGCCATAGCAGACAGCGTTTTCGTCTTTGAGTTTCCGATGTGAAAGTGAAGTGGAAACATGATGGGACACTTAAAGCACACACAAAAGCGTACAGGTCACCTCGTCTGTTGACTGACAGAGACGTCGACAGTTGAAGAGGGTTGTAATGTGTAATAGGAAGACACCTATCCAGACCATTACACAGGAATTCCAAACTGCATCAGGATCCAAGTACTATGACAATTAGGTGGGAGGTGAGAAAACTTGGATTTCATGGTCGAGTGGCTGTTCATAAGCCACACATCACTCTGGTAAATGCTAAACGTCGCCTAGCTTGGTGTAAGGAGCGTAAAAGTTGGACGATTGATCAGTGGAAAAACGTTATGTGGAGTGACGAATCACGATACACAATGTGGTGATCTGATGGCTTGGTGTAGGTATAGCAAATGCCCAATGAACATCATCTGCCAACGTGTGTACTGTCAACATTAAAATATGGAGGCAGTGGTGTTATGGTGTGGTCGTGTTTTTCATAGAGGGGGCTTGCACCCCTTGTTGTTTTACGTGGCACTATCACAGCACCGGCTTACATTGATGTTTTAAGCACCTTCTTGCTTCCCACTGTTGAAGAGCAATTCGGGGATGGCCATTGCATCTTTCAACACGATCAAGCACTATTTCCACAGCCTGTGGCGAAGTGGTTACACGATTGTAACATCCCTGTAATGGACTGACCTGCACAGAGTCCTGACCTGAATCCTACGGAACACCTTTGGGATGTTTTGGAATGCCGACTTTGTGCCAGGCCTCACCGACCGACTTCGATACCTCTTCTCCGTGAAGAATGGGCTGCCATTCAACAAGAAACATTCCAGCACGTTATTGAACGTATGCCTGCGAGAGTGGAAGCTTTCTTCAAGGCTAAGGGCGAGCCAACACCATATTGAATTTCAGCATTACCAATGGAGGACGCCACGAACTTGTTAGTCATTTTCAGCCAGGTGTCCGGATACTTTTGATCACATAATGTATGAATATATCTGTTAACAGATTTTTTCTCCATTTAATAATGTTATGTCATCGGCCTTCTGTATTTTTCGATCTGTCTCAATGACTTCAATATTGTTTAAAACGGGTTTAACCAAAGTGATTCAAGTACAGATCCTTGAGGTATATGGTAGTTAATACCCCTGATTTCAGATTCGTATTCAAATTCTTTAGTCACATACTGCTTCCTGTTACCAACATATTATCTTATCCACTGTACTTCATGTCTGTGTGCCATAGCTTTCAAATTTTTCAATTAGTGCTTTATGGGTGATCGTATCAATAAATGGAAATGTCATGTGGCTAGGGCCTCCCGTCGGGTAGACTGTTCGCCTGGTGCAGGTCTTTCGATTTGACGCCACTTCGGCGACCTGCGCGTCGATGGGGATGCAATGATGATGATTAGGACAACACAACACCCAGTCCCTGAGCGGAGAAAATCTCCGACCCAGCCGGGAATCGAACCCGGGCCCTTCGGATTGACAGTCTGTCACGCTGACCACTCAGCTACCGAGGCGGACATCGTATCAATGATTTTAGTCAAATCCAAAACATATCAGATACCGAATTTCCTTTGTTTGATGCATCTATAACAGACTGTGTTAGGCTTGTGCTAGCAGTTGCTGTAAAATTTTCATCTTGGAAGCCATATTGTACCAGAACCAGAACACTATGTGCCTTGTGTTAGGTCTGTTGGTCGATTCTGGAATAACCATGCTGGGAGGCAGCCCAACAGCTAACACAAAGAGTATTGATCGTCATGAAATTTACATAATGGGAGATAATTACTACTTGCAGCACTGGAATTAAAGCACGAGTTCTTGTTGTAAATAAATTGATGCCACGAACAGTCTTCCTCACAGCATAAGAAAAATACAATGCAACATACCAATATTACTGAAGTCACACCAACTGTATTTTGCAGCGAACGTGGTGCTTAACAAAAAGTCAATTTTTCGATTATTACACACACATATATATTTAATAGAAGTCACTATTAAGTTACGCTGACATCATTAATTTACCTCTAATTTTCTGTGGTTGCTAATCATACAGCCCATCCACTAAATCTCGATGATGAGCAAATATCTATTTTTAGATGCCATGCAGGATGAAAGAAATTACTGCCTCTTCTTATGACTGCAGGCAAACGTCATGCTTATGAACAAATATTGTATTCATGCGTCTATGATAACTCTATATATATATATATATATATATATATATATATATATTGTTGATGCATGAGTAAAAATTACACATCTTTTTGTTGTGATATCTAAAACGTAAGTACTCTCAAGCAAAACTAAAACAAAAGTTGTTAAAAAATGAATATTCCCCAGACATTGCGCTTTTGCTAAAAACATAATTTTTAAAACGTATTCTTGCCATCCTCTGTGGTAGTGTACAAGTTTCCTAATTCTAACAATGAAAACAAAACATCTGTAGAAATTAATAATGAGAAAAAAGGTATGATATTGGGAGCTAGTTGTTTAGGTATTACACATCCTCTAGGAATGCAATCAAATCACTAGGCATAAAAATCTGTAGTCTTTCTGAGAAATACTGGTACTACTTTGCTTATTTTTAGTTTTTATACAATCACTCCATCTCTGAATGAGAAGTTGTTTTTTTCTGAAAGTGGTTCCATTCACTCACGTGTGTTATTAGATAATTGGATATTTCACTGTCTGTTGCATACTTGTAGGATTGCAGTTGCTGAATTGTTTTTATCAGTTTTGAACTTATCGTTTGTTCCATGAAATGTGAGTGGAATGGTTGCCTAAGAGATAATATAGGATGCTATGAGCCCTGGTTACTTCTTTCATGTTTTAACTTTTGCGTGGCACCTATAAATTCGTTGTTCAGTATAATAGCAATTTTTGTTCAATGTGTAACTACTGTGTTCTCGGTTTTATTGACTTATTAATATTTGTAGTGTTGATTCTGTCCCACACTGTTTTACTTTAATGATTTCAATTTGTTAGGGCTCTGTTTATTGAACTAAACTTTGCTGTCCTTATTAATTGCGTATATTATACATGATACAAAAAGTTGGAACATAGTATCACAATTAAAGAAACAGCAATGATAAATTTTGTTAATGCCTAAGGCAAATTTCACAACTGATATCATTGTCAATGTATTTATGATAAAATCGTAAAATGTGAAAATTAGGAAATGTGTAATCCAAACATTCAGAACATGGTTATTTACTTGTTAAAGAATATTAAACAATATTTAGACAGGATACATAGGGGCTTTTTACCTTATAGAGAGAGTTTCTTTTCTGTCCAAGTACCAAGTAATGCTAAAAGAACCCGCTTTTCCTCCTTCAATAGAGCTGAATTTCTAACTCCTATAGAGACTTTATTTCATGAAAGTTGTTATGTATGCACAGTGTAGACTTTTTCTTTGTCCAGATATTATTAAACCGATATCAATTTTATCTTTCAGATTTATAGCCTCCTTAGTGGAAGAACAGTCATGGAAGCAAAAGTTAAGTCATCATGGGATATTTTTGTTGTTTGACAAACACAATTAACTGCAAGGTGTTAAACAACTATTTAGAACGTTTTATCGTTCTCCTGAAAAATTTAAATTCTTGACAAGGGTCGTTTTTGCTATGAAGTCTTCATATGTTTTCAGCCATTCTGTGAAAGTTGGTTGCATGATTTACAATGATTAAATTAAATTCGCTCTTGTAACTGCCACCCCACAACAAAGACTTTGCGACCCCCTGGGTTTCGTGACCCACATGTTGGAAAAAATTGCTATAGTAAATACCAACAATGTACCCATAGTGAGACACTGCAGTCATCATGTGAGGAACTGTGTCGAATTTGTGGCCTTATTGAAAGGGACACAGCTGCAGGACAATTGCTGGTAGGCCTTAACGTAATATCTCTTTTCAGACAAGTACCTCTTTGAGACGCATTAGCATCCTTAGTAGATAATTTTGAGCCCCAAACAGTGAAATTGTTAGAATTTGTACTCACTACAAACTACTTAAATACTGTGAGGAGATCTATGAACAAGTCAGTGGAGTAGCGTTGGGCTTTCCACTTGTAACCAGAATTATCAGTCTCCGTAAGGAGCCCTTTGAGAACATGGCACTCAAAACTGTGGTGATCAAACCTAAACACTTCTTCCATTACGTGGATGACACCTTCGTTGTGTGGAAACATGGCAGAGAGGCACTGAATGGGTTCCTCTATCACCTGAGCGGTGCCCATTAAAATATGCAATTTGTAATGGAACTAGAACAGAATGAATGTCTTTCATTTTTGGACATTCTAATGAGAAGAAAGTAGACTTTGTTCCATGACATGCAGTCTGCAGAAAGAACACCCGCAAAAATCTCTCCCTTCATGCAACAACTTGTCATCATCTGGTGTGTTGGTACACAGTTCTAACGACTCTAGTACACAGGGCACCAGCCATCTGTGACAAAGACAGCCACCCAGCTGAGCTGCACCACCTTAGAAATGTAGTTTGTCAAGACTGGTACAGCAAAGCGAAGATTAGATGTGCATTGAAGAAAAATAATGAAACAGCCATCCACAAAGAAGAAGCACTGAAAGAGGATGAGCAACTAGTATTGTGCCACCCTCAGCCAAAATTGCGAGAATTCTCAGAAAAAACAACATCAAGGTCATCTTTCTACCGCCACCATAATCGAAAGATGTGCTTGGCTTGGTAAAAACTGAATCTCGCAATGCTGCATTGGACACACTAGATGCATATATCTGGGGCATAAGGATAAATCAGCAGTGGCAGAACTCAGGCTCGATGAGGGACGTACTTTCGAATTTGAGAAAACAAAAATGTTGTGCAGAGCTAGTGACTTTTGGGAGAAAATCGTCAAAGAATCAAATGAGATAATGCTCCATGACAATCTCATCGACAGAGATGAGAGCTACTAGGTAAGTTCGCCAGAGAACCCTCCACTAGCATGCCAAGAATACACGCAGCAGTTCACGCTTCGTGAGTCTGAGCAAGAATGAATGCACCAAGAGTGTAACGGTGATCTGCTACGCTCGCCATTGCAGGTCTCTGGAACCCGCACCTGAGGAGAAGATTAGAGACGGCCATATATATATATATATATATATATATATATATATGTGTGTGTGTGTGTGTGTGTGTGTGTGTGTGTGTGTGTGTGTGTGTGTGTGTGTGTGTGTGTGTGTGTGTGTGTTTGTGAGTATAAGGGATGCCTGCACCATATTGACACTTTGCCAGAAGATAATCACAATGGTACTCATCGAAATATCACGGAATTTCGATGCAGCGATCTGAATGGAAGCCTGAGATGATTTCATCAGCAGCATATGTTGAAAAAGTCTATATATTTAAGAAATATTTTCTAATAAAGCATGATTTTGTTAAATCTACCTTTATAAAATTTGCTAATTCTGCATACAAAAATTCCAGAAAGGTAATATTATTTAGAGGAGGCGCAGTTTTGGCAGTTCTACAAGGGGTGCAGAATCGCTTCAATGTGTCTTTACTTGTGGAATGTTTTGATGTTCTATCATTGTGCCATTTCATCAAGTGTGAATCGACCTTGATGGTATAGAATTGTGGTAATGAATAACTGTAACTTCTAGAATGCTTCCTTTGTGCAAAGCATCAGAATACATTTTTAGCCATAGATATTAATGTCCAAAGTGTTTTGAACTTGTGTCTAGACCAGAACTCTCTATAGTACCTCGATGTAGGAAAGTATTCTGAGCATAAAATTTCAGAGCGTTTGTAGAATTCTGTCGCCTGTATCGCCGCCATAATGTAATTAGGTAAAACATTTTCATCAGTCTGTATATGACTAAGGATTACTTACATGTTTGTTGTTATTAACTGTATCATTTACTGCAACAGTTTCTAAGCAAGTAACTAGAAGGATCGTAGGATAGATTGATGTTTTATGCTCATTTTCAGAGAACAGAAATCTCCTCTATAAAAATCAATGTAGATTCTGCAAACAAAAGTCTCGTGAACCTCCACTCGCTTTGTTCCCTCATGAGACCCATAGCGCTGTCCACAAAAGTGCTCAGGTTGATGCCCTTTCATTGAATTCAGGAAGGCATTTGACGCAATCCACATTGCTATTTAGTAAAAAAAATTAAAAAATACCAGCTGACCGAGTATTGGAGCAGATTTGCGACTGCATTGAAGACTTCATTGTAGATAGAACTCAACACACCGCTCTTAACTGAACAAAATAGACAGATTTAAAGGTACACTACTGGCCATTAAAATTGCTACACCAGGAAGAAATGCAGATGATAAATGGATATTCATAAGACAAATATATTATACTAGAACTGACATGTGATTACATTTTCATTCAATTTGGGTGCATAGATCCTGAGAAATCAGTATCCGGAACTACCACCTTTGGCTGTAATAACGGCCTTGATGCGCCTGGGCATTGAACCAAACAGAGCTTGGATGGTGTGTACAGGTACAGCTGCCCATGCAGCTTCAACACGATACCACAGTTCATCAAGAGTACTGACTGGTGTATTGTGATGAGCCAGTTGCTCAGCCACCATTGACCAGACGCTTTCAATTGGTGAGAGATCTGGAGAATGTGCTAGCCAGGGCAGCAGTCGAACATTTTCTGTATCCAACAAGGCCCGTACAGGACCTGCAACTTGCGGTCGTGCATTATCCTGCTGAAATGTAGGGTTTCGCAGGGATCGAATGAAGAGTAGAGCCACGGGTCGTAACACATCTGAAATGTAATGTCCACTGTTCAAAGTGCCGTCAATGCGAACAAAAGGTGACCGAGATGTGTAACCAATGGCACCCCATACCATCACGCCAAGTCATACGCCAGTATGGCGATGATGAATACACGCTTTCAATGCGCATTCACCACGATGTCGCCAAACATGGATGCGACCATCATGATGCTGTAAACAGAACCTGGATTCATCTGAAAAAATGACGTTTTGTCATTCGTGCACCCAGGTTCGTCGTTGAGTGCACCATCGCAGGCGCTCCTGTCTGTGATGCAGCGTCAAGGGTAACCGCAGTCATGGCCTCCGAGCTGATAGTCCATGCTGCTACCAACGTCGTCGAACTGTTCGTGCAGATGGTTGTTGTCTTGCAAACGCCCCCATCTGTTGACTCAGGGATCGAGACGTGGCTCCACTATCCGTTACAGCCATGCAGATAAGATGCCTGTCATCTCGACTGCTAGAGATACGAGGCCGTTGGGATCCAGCACGGCGTTCTGTATTACCCCCCTGAGCCCACCGATTCCATATTCTGCTAACAGTCATTGGATCTCGACCAACGCGAGCAGCAGTGTCGCGATACGATAGACCGCAATCGCGATAGGCTACAATCCGACCTTTATCAAAGTCGGAAACGTGATGGTACGCATTTCTCCTCCTTACACGAGACATCACAACAACGTTTCACCAGGCAACGCCGGTCAACTGCTGTTTATGTATGACAAATCGGTTGGAAACTTTCCTCATGTCAGCACGTTGTAGGTGTCACCACCGGCCCCAACCTTGCGTGAATGCTCTGAAAAGCTAATCATTTGCATATTACAGCATCTTCTTAATGTCGGTTAAATTTCGTGTCTGTAGCACCTCATCTTCGTGGTGTGGCGATTTTAATGGCCAGTAGTGTAATTTCTGGAGTACCCTGAGGAAGAGTGATAGGAGCGTTATTATTTACAACACATGTAAGTGACGTAGTAGAAAGCGTTGGAAGCTCTTTAAGACTGTTCGTAGATGATGCGATTATCTATAAGAGAGTGGCAACACCAGAAGACAGTATCGATTTGAAAAGTGACCTGCAGAGAATTGATGAATGTGGCAGGCTCTGGAAATTCACTCTGCATAACACATTGAGCATATATATGGAAACGGAATCCACTTCTCTACAACTACGCTGTGAACGTCAAATTGCTGGAAACAATGTCTACCGTAAAATTTCCAGGAGTAACTACCCAGTACGACCACAAAAAACAAATAGCAGAAAAATCAGACGCCAGACTGAGATTCGCAGGAAGAATCTTCAGGAAAGAAGTAGCTTAAAAGACGCTTATTCGAGCGATTCTTGAGTACTCTTCATAAATCTAGGAACCTTACAGATAGGACTGATAGATGAGATAAAGAAGATCTAATGAAGAACGGTACGTTCCGTCACAGGGTCGTTTAGTCTGTGCGAGAGTGTTACAGAGATGCTCACCAAATTCCAGTGTCAGGCGCTACAAGGGAGGCATCGTGCATATTGGAAAAGTTTACCACTGACATTTCGAGAGAGTACTATTCGTGAAGTATCGGACAACATATTATTTTTTCCCACATACATCTCACGAAATGACTTCGACTAAAAAGATCAAGGAATTGGAGCTAACACTGAGGCTTACCTACACTTATTCTTCACACGCGCCATTCACTACTGGAACAGGGATAGGTGCCTCAGTTAGCTGTACCTGAAGCATCCCTCCCACCACCATGTACTGACGTAGATGTAGAATTTTCACTTGAAAACATTTCCTGAATCTGTCACTTACTTTATTTCCATTGGGTGTTCTTGTTGTGGCCTTCAGTCTGAAGAGGTTTGTTGCAGCTCTCCGTGCTACTCTATCCTGTGAAAGCCTCTTCATCTCCGAATAATTACTGCAACTTACATCCTTCTGAATCCGCTTGCTGTATTCATCTCTTGGTCTCCAACTACGATTTTTACCTGCACATTTCTCTCCAATGCTAAGTTGGTGATCCCTTGACGTCTAGAATATGTTCTATCAATCGATCCCTTCTGTTGCTCAAGTTGTGCCACAAATTTCTTCTGTCCAGTACCTCATCCTTGGTTTCGTGATCTATCCATATAACCATCAACATTCTTCTGTAGCACCACATTTCGAAAGTTTTTATTCTCATGTTACCTAAACTGTTTATAGTCCATGTTTCACTTCCATACATGGCTACACTCCAGACAAATACATTCAGAAGAGACTTCCTACATTTTAAATCTATATTTGAAGTTAACAAATTCCTCTTCTTCAGAAAGGCTTTTCTTGTCATTGTCAGCCTATATTTTATCTCCTCTCTATTCGGCCATCATCAGTTATTTTGCTGCTACTTTAAGTGTTTCCTTTGCATCGCTTGATTTAAAACGACTACATTCCATTATCCTTGATTTTCTCTTGTTGATTTTCATCTTATATCCTCCTTTTGATTGTGCATTCCATTCAACTGCTCTTCCAAATCCTTTGCTGTCTCTGAGAGAATTACAATGGAGTTTTTGTTTCTTTTCGCTGAACTTTAATTCCTGCTCTAAATTCTTCTTTAGTTTCCCTTACTGCATGTTCAGTGTACATATTGAGTAACATTGGGGACAGGCTACAACCCTGTCTCACTCTCTTCTCAACCACTGTTTTCGTTTCATGTCCCTCGACTCCTATTACACATGCCCCAAACGTCTTTCCTTAACTTATATTCTAAGATGAATCGTAAGGTCAGTATTACCTTGCATGTTCCTACACTTCTCCAGAACCAAAACTGATCTTCCCTGAAGTCGGCTTCTATTCGTGCTAGTATTTTGCAGCCTATACTTATTAAACTGATGGTTCCGTAATTTTCATACCTGCCAATTTTCCTTGGAATTATTACATTAGTCTTGAAGTTTGAGAATATTTCGCCTGTCTCATACATCTTACACACCAGATGGAAGAGTTTGGTCCTGGCTGTCTCTCCTAAGGCCATCAGTAGTTCTGACAGAGTATTATCTACTCCTAGAGCCTTTTTTCGACTTAGATCTTTCACAGCTCTGTCAGATTCTTCTTGCAGTATTGTATCTTCCATCGTATCTTCGTTTACATTCACTTCTCTTTCTATAAAACTGCCGCCAAGTATATCTTCCTCCTATTGACCTTCTTTTGGACGGTTTCCCATCCGAGCTTTTGATACTCATACAGCTGCTTCTTTTTCCCCCAAAGGCCCCTTTAATTTTCCTGTAGGCGGTATCTGTCTTTCTCCTACTGAAATATCCTTCTAAATCCTTACATTTGTCCTCTAGTTCTTTCTGCATAGCCATTTTGCTCTTCTTGTCAGTCTGATTTTTTAAACATCTGTGTTCCCTTTCGCCTGCTTCATTTGCTGCATGTTTACATTTTCTCCTTTCGTCAATTAAATTCAATATCTCTAGTGTTATCCAAGGACTTATACTTAGCCTTGTCTTTTTACCTATTTCATCCTCTGCTACCCTCACTATTTCACATCTTAAAGCCACTCATTCGTCTCTTGCTTTATTCCTTTCCCCTGTACTAGTCAACAATTGCCCAATGCTCCCTGTTAAACCCTAAACAACTTCTGGTTCTTTCAAATTATCCAGGTCCCACTTTTTTAATTTCCTACCTTTTTCCAATTCCTTCAGTTTTAATCCACAGTTCATCACCAGTAAAATGTGGTCAGAGACCACAATTGCCCCCTGGAAATTGTTTACAGTTTAAAATCTGGTTCCTAAATCTCTGTCTTACCATTATAAAATCAATGTGAAACTTTCTGGTAGCTCCATATCTCTTCCATGTATACAACCTTCTTTTATGATGCTTAAACTAAATGTTAGCGATGATTAAATTATGCTTTGTGCAAAACTCAACCAGGTGGCATCCTCTTTCGTTCCTTTTCCCCCAGTCCATATTCACCTACTATTTTTCCTTCTTTTCTTTTTCCTGCTTTAGAATACCACTCCCCCATCACTATTAAATTTTCGTCAACCTTAACTATCGGAATAATTTGTTTTATACCACTATACACACACTTCTTCATCTCTACATCATCTGCTGAGGTAGTTGGTATATAAACTTACACTACTGTGGTGGTGGTGGTGGTGGTGGGGGGGGGGGGGTTGGTTCATGTATATCTTGCCTACAATAATGTGTCCACTATGTTGTTCATAGTAGCTAGTCTGTATTCCTATTTTCTTATTCATTATTAAACGCACTCCTGCATTTCCCGTCTCTGATTTGGAATTTATAACCCTGTATTCACCTGACCAGAGGAGGCTGCCACCGAACTTCACTAATTCACACCATGCCTAACTTCAACTTATCCATTTCTCTTTTTAAATTTTCTAACCCAGCTGCCCGACTAAGGTATCTATCATTCCATGCTCCAAACTGTAGAATGCCAGTTTGGTTTCTCCTGATGACGACATCCTCCTGAATAGATCTCACCTGGAGACCTGAATGGGAGACTATTTTACTTCCAGAATATTTTACCCAACACGACGCCATCATTATTTAATTATACAGTAGAGCTGCGTGCCCTCAGGAAGAATTACCACTGTAGTTTCTCCTTGCTTTCAGCCGTTCACAGTACCAGCACAATAAGGCCATTTTGCTTGACGTTATAAGGCTAGTTCACTCAATCATCCAGACTGTTGTCCCTGGAACCACTGAAAAGACTGCTGCCACTCTTCAGTGACTACACATTTCACTGGCCTCTCCACAGATACTTCTCCGTTGTGGTTGCACCTATAACACTGCTATCTGTATCACTCAGGCAAGCATGCCACCCCAGCAAAGGCGAGGTCCATGGTTCTTGTGGGATGTATTTCCATGGGTACTGTGTCTAATAGCTTTATAGCTGCATATTTCACAGTTTATGCACCAAATTTAGATTCATTGGGAGGTAATGCAGATCATTTCCCCTTCCACTATTCTACCTGTCAATATCTCTGTTATTCTGAAACTCAGTTGGCTTATTGATAGCAAATATCATGAGCCAATAGCTGTGATAAGGTATCAAGACTAGCAACATTAGCTGCAAATTTTTAATATGTGACAATTCGTGTATATTATAAGTGATTGTGGCTTAGCAGAAGTAAAAAGAAACATGCTACCTGTTGAAATTACAAACAGATTTCCATTCTGTGCAATAAGAATTGCTTTACCTACTTTCAAGTTTGGGTGAATCCATCCAAAGACAAATAAGATTTATATTACATTGAGCAATACAATAATTTCCTTTAATATATCATGGGATACAAAGACAATGCTACAGTTTAGAAGTGTACTAACACCAACAATAATCGATGTGCATTGTTTAACAAGATGTAGACAGCCAAAGGCATTCTCTCCTGAGAAAAGAAAAGTTTATTCTCATTATTAGGAATAGTTCACCATATGAAATACTGAAAAAGTATTGCAGACGCTGTACTTACATCGACAGAACCAATCATTATGGTTTTGAAGTAATACACTTCTTGCACTTGATGATACAAAGCAAGATTTTCCTTGCCTTCTTCTTATTTCAAACAGAGCAGAGCAAGCCATGACATCACTGTTTATTTTATTGAATAAAGAAGAAAGTAGAGGAAATATATCCTCAATTGTTTCTGTCAGTTTTTGGTGTCATCAGTCTTTGAACTGGTTTGATGTGGGGTGCCTGGAATTCTTCACATGTCCCTACCTCTTCATCATAGTGTAGTACTTAGATCCTCTACCATTTGTTGGATGTATTCCCATCTCTGTCATCCCCTACAATTTTTACCTTCTGCATCTCTCTCTAGTGCCATGGAAGCTATTCCCTAAACAGAACTGTTTCCATTTTTGTCATACTTAGCCGAATCAGTTTGAAATGTTTACCTTTCGCATAGGAAAGAACCGATCAGAGGACAATATTGTTCAAAACACATTGACAATGCATAGATGTATGAAAATTAAATGAAAGAAAGGACAATTTGATGTGAAAGTAAATCACTATTATACACTAATGGGGAAAAAATCACAACACCGAAATACAATTAATGCAGGATAATGAAATTTCGGGAATACATATATTCAGGTAGCCAACGGCCTTGCCACAGTGGTAACACTGGTTCCCTTCAGATCACCAAAGATAAGTACTACTGGGCTGGGCTAGTGCTTGGATGGGCTACCATCCGGTCTGCTGAGCACTGTTGGCAACCAGGGTGCACTCAGCCCTTGTGAGGCAAACTGAGGAGCTACTTCATTGAGAAGTAGCAGCTCTGGTCTTGGAAAATGACATACAGCCGGGAGAGCAGTGTGCTGACCACATGCCCCTCCATCTCTGCATCCAATGACGCCTTTGAGCTGAGGATGACATGGCGGCTGGTCAGTACCATTGGACCTTTTCGGGAGGAGTAAGTTATTTATCTAGATAATGTATTTAAGTGATTAACATTGTAAGATCACAGGTTAATGTAAGTGTGGGATAAGCCATTGTAAATGTGAAATGCTGGTACATTAATAATTGGTATAACTGCCAGAACGTTGAATTGCAAGCACGCAAATGTGCATGTGTTGTATTGTACAAGTGCCAGATGTCAGTTTGCTGGATGGAGTTCCATGTCTGTTGCACGGACTGTCGATGCTGTTTGTGGATATTGCTGGAGATGTTATCTGATGATGTCCATCATGTTCTTGATTGTAGGCAGATCTGGTGATCGTGCAGGTCAAGTCAACATGCTGACACTCTGTAGAACATGATTGAAGGCATACTTATAAAACTGTTGGAAGCTTACGAGTGTCATGCATAATGTATTGCATAGTAAATCGACCTTTGTGATCTGCATTTGTGTATTGAGTAACTTATGAAAGCAAAGTGTTATTTGGAAAATCGTTTCCCCTTAATTCTAATGTAGGCACTTACATCCCTAGTGCAATATTTCCACATTTTCCACTCAGTATCCACTTTTCTGTAAGGAAGTAATAGCTACTTTATGATCAAGTCATTAACATAACTTACAAAATAGTAGTCTGTAGTAGTGAAACTTACAGCTAAAATAATTTAAGAAGATATAAATGACTGACAATATTTTCGAAAATTTGATGGTTATGCACTGTACACTGTCTTTGGTATAAGCACTAGATAACTAGAGTCTCCTGGTAATTGTGTATAGGAAGGGGCCATGGGCAATATGTGGAAAATAATGTGAAATGTGCACATGGCAAAGAAGTAATAGGTAGGATGTAAGTGTTAGAAGATAAGTGGGATGCCAATTTCACAAGGAAACAGTGCGTTGGAGCCATGTATCTGGGATGTCATGTATAGGGTAAGATTTGATTTCAAGGAAGGCTATATTTCAGAGATGAATTCATGGTCTACGAAGAAAAGACGATAAGAATCGTGCTCGGAAAGGACATGTAGTGCTTGGAAATGGAGGAAAGATGGGACATGTTGACAGAGTCTGGCAGCAAGTCACGTTGTACTGTTGTCACAATATTAGGAGTTAAGAGAATAGCAAGGGTGGTTACTTCAGATATCGGCTCATATAGCCAGCAATAGTATCCATGATCCTACCACCAGTGGTACTTGCAGCAGCTACATGATCTGACAACTTCTTTCGCTGTATAAAAATCTGCTCCATTCTCAAAGGTAAAAACTACGCAGTGCAGTGTAGTACCATCAGGCAATGAAAACGTAGGACACAACACAGCCTCTCAAATTCTGACACAAATGGTGATGATATCCACTGTGATCTACTTTGAAACGTAGTCAGCCAATGAGGGTAGAAGTTACCATCAGGCAATGAAAACGTATGACACAACACAGCCTCTCAAATTGTGATACAAACTGGGATGATATCCACTGTGATCTACTTGGAACGTTTAATATTGGAAGTACTCGTTACAGAAAGTTTTTATCAGAGAAAAAACAACAGTTTAACTTCTGTGGATAAACAGTAGTGTACTATTTCAATATGAAGATTTTTTAATACTTATTGATGACCGAATAAGCTAAATAAGTTACAGTTTTAATGAATTCAGCGGGGATATGTTGCATACTATGCATCTAAAGCAGCTTCACACCATTATTCAGTAGTATGATTCACAAAAATGGTTCTACAAAGGCATTACAGGTCATTTATTATAAAACTGCAGCCACTATGACACTGATACAAGGCCAGTCCTTCAACGATTTGCTGAAATTAATGCACTATACCAACACAATATTTCAAAAAGGATTATATAAAATTTCAATGAATCTTTTTGAAACACACTTTATTTTAATATTGTCACTTCTCCATTTAATGTACTTGCTGTGCCTACCTACCTGTCACACGCGGACTTGATGGCTATGTTGTCATGTTCCACTATCTAAGCAAAAACTAATGTTGAAGTAAATCTCAATTATTTATATTATTATTATTATTATTACTAGAAACTAATAATCACTGAACACTCCATAAATCTAATAAGTTTATTGTAAATTGTTATACTTGAAGAACTCGAACATCAGGAGATTTACAACATTTTTAGCTTAATATTCATTCTTCATTGAGTACTGTCAGACTGTTGATATGAGCAAAATACAAGGAATTTTAGTTAAACCATTTTATAGTTCCATAGGCTGCAAGTCTTTTTCGTGCAACAGAATTCAAATTCTTGAGTGGACAGAATAGATTTTCCCCATGCAGCAATTACATTATAAAGGCTAATTCACATTGGCTGTCATGTCTCATTATGTCAAAACATTCCATAATGCATTTAAAATGGTTGCTTTAACAAAGGCCGTGTCGACATCTGCTAACATCGGAAGTTAACATATTTTCGCCATGCTTTATTGACATAGAAGTGAATTTTGTGCTTTTGTTTCTTCTTAATCCTTATTTTATTATTGTGCTTTGTTTTTGTGGCAAATCGGAAATGTTCCACGATTTGAATACTTTTTGCATAGAGTGTTTTTCCAAAAGGGAGCTCAGATACCTAAAAACCGAAAATTATTTAGCTTTTACAATAACAGAACAGAACTGATGCCCACAGTTACATAAATAAGAACATACGTTGATGAAGCAGTTTTCAGTGTATAACGCTTTAAATGAGAACTTCAGCTGTAATGAAGAAGAAAATTACCGTTGTTTATGACAGAAATAGTTAAATAAGGGAAAAACATAATGGGTAAGGTGCGCTCTGTCTATTCCCTTAGAACTATTGTTTGATGTATTTGTGTGTATATATTTTCGCTAGCATATAAATGTCGATTTTTTGAAATGTTGTTTCATTTCTCAGAACTTTACTTCACGTAACAGATCAGGGACATACGTTCGAAAGTTTGCTTTGGCCATTAATAAACTTTATAGTTCCTCAATTCCAATACTCTACTCCAACTTTTTGTATCATGGATAGCGTCTCATAACATCGCTTTCACCATCTCATACAGTACTAAGCAAACTGACATGTAATGGAAAGTGCGAATACACCTTGATGTGATGATGCCATAATGTGATGTGGCTTGACATCCAGTGTAAATTGGCATCAACCTGTTGCAATGTTAGTGTGTAACTTGTAAACTATGTTTAGTGTACAGCACTATCGGTAGTTCACCTCCAGTGTGACATTTTTCTGTTTTCATGTGGTGGTAGAATACTACTGACCTGATGTAGCTGGGAAGTTCCACAGTAGTCAGTTCACTCACTGGAGCATAGAGCTGAGTGCGGTGATAAAGTAATTAATCGTCAGTGGGTGTACAAGATCGTCATGGAATGAGACAGGCAATGCATTTGCGTGTTTATTTAAAGCAATTAGTGCAAGAAGTGATTTATATTTGTGAATGCCTGCCATGTCATATTGACCATTCCATATGCATTGAACTGGGACCTGAGCTGCAAGGATTAATCTCGCAAGTGTTGTCTTGAGCATTCTATACTGACCACAGAAATGTTATCGTAATATCTGAAACTGAAGTGACTGATTATCACAATAGGCAGAATATAATTACACTCGAGAAAAATTGGTGGCTGAATTGTGTAAGATGGCTATAAAAGGGATTCTAATGTGTTTAAAATATTAGTGTATGAGAAGTACAGTCAACTAAAGTAATATTTCAGAATCGAAATTGTACACTGGTAGAAATGAGTTACTTTGAACTGCAGAGTAGCAGCCAATCCTCTGCAATTGAACTGTAGCCTTGTACCTGAACATTATAGTATTTCCAGCATCGATAGTGCCACAGAGGAGGAAGCAGCTCGCCATGAAACTATAGGTAGGTGACTGAGGACATTGTCAAGAAGTATTCCCACATCTAACTGTGCAATACAGAGTGAGAACATCATTACTTTTGCAAATATAACGTTATTTATATCGGAGCTGCCTGCTTATATCCATTGTTAAAATCTGTAAGAATACAATGTGAGTCTATTTGCCACCTTGGACGTTATTGGTGCTCTGTTTAGCAGTACATCTAACTTTTTACCACTATTTTGAGTACATTGATGTCAAAAAATGGTTCAAATGGCTCTGAGCACTATGGGACTTAACATCTATGGTCATTAGTCCCCTAGAACTTAGAACTACTTAAACCTAAGTAACCTAAGGACAGCACACAACTCCCAGCCATCACGAGGCAGAGAAAATCCCTGACCCCGCCGGGAATCGAACCCGGGAACCCGGGCGTGGGAAGCGAGAACGCTACCGCATGACCACGAGATGCGGGCATTGATGTCCTAACAGCAACTGTTTCTTAACAGTTGTAACAAAGAGATAATTTGCTTTTGCTTGGACAATTTTCAGCTTTGATCTGCTTGCGGTTTTACATGTCTATAGGCAAGGATGAACACACTCTGCTCTCAAGATACTCGGGCTAAAGAACGAGGAAAAAATGGAAAATGACTTCAAAATGAAGTTTTTACATAACATAATATGTTGTATAATATAATATTTATACGATATAATATATATGCATAAGTTTTTATGTAACATTATACTAATGTCATTACTGCAGGAGAAGCATTTATTGGGATTGTCTGGATACAACATTTCATTTCATAGCCATTCTGTGGAAAGTTACAGATTTCTGAGCCAGAACAAATAGTTGTCCCCTTCATCAACGTACAAGCTGTCCACACCTAGAAAAGAAAAAAATCAACAAGTTAGTCTCTATGATTCGATTTTGAAAGACTTATTTATTGCATACAAACTGAACAAGTTTTCATCTGATATAACATTTCCCTTGGGCATGTCTTTGATTTTCCATACTCTTCCACATCATGTGATTTTAACATACTGGAGGTACTTCTGTAGAGAATCACAATTTTCTGTTCGTTTTATGAAACAAATAAGTAACGCAACTGTAATAACAGTAAATGGTGCTATTAAATATACATGAATGGCACGTTTTTCACAACATAGTAAAGGATCAGATTAACCTATCAAATGACATGTTCTCATTTCATTTCAGGGCATTCATCACATTGAGTTTCATTTCAGAAGTGAACGGAAGGAGGGAATAGAGATCGTAGAACTGTTACACTGGTGGAATGGCAGTAGTAGCGGATGCGGCTGGGGAAAATACGAAGAACACAGTTTGGCGATAATGTGTACATTTTCCACTCAATCCCTGTACGAACAGTGAGAAATCACTACAGTCTCCCCAGTGATAATCTCTGGCTTTCAGTGCATAAAACCATTAGATTGGAAGTTAGTGGTGTTTTCCTATTGGGAATTAAAACATATTCCTATCAAATAGCAAGTCTGTTTGCTTATGAGTCTCTTCTGTGTCTTGTTTATGTGCTTGTTTTCAACTGACCTTCTCACTTCCCCACCAAAAAGAATAGAAATCGGATAGCTTTCCTTGCAAAACAGCAGAAATGTCAAAATATTAGCAAAAGCACATTTACCTAAAACATTGTTCAAGACCCAGAACTCAAGTTAAATGAACTGCTCAATGAAAGTGTTGCACTAACTATGAACATAACTGAGCTCAGGCTCCAGGGAAGCAGAGAGCGAAATAACAATCATAATAAAACTAAATGAAATAACATTACTGTGAAATAAAAACGAAACAGTAATAAAAATAAAGACAATGCATTCGAAAGTACATATCTCTGTATATATGTGAAATCATATTCTGCTGCTGGTTATATACAGCAACAATGGCTCTAACCTAACTATGCCTCCAGGTGAATAAGTAGTCGATGACAGATATGGATATGTGCTTCAACTTTATGCTAGAGTTCATCAATTTATTAATGTTAGTGGCTGGAAAGTGTCAGCCAGTCAGCAACTCATGGCCAGATATTTTTTTGTGAGTGAGAGATTTGCAGAAAGTGCTTAATAGGGAGCAATTGAATAGTCTTTCATGGTAGGACAGGGCAGCATGGACAACATGTAGTCTTGCTTTATCTTGTTAAATAATAATATCACAGTGCTCTCGGAGACAGGCCATGGCCAAAAGACTTAATGTGCCTGAAATGTAATGCATGTTCTCCAAATTACCAACTATGTGAAAGAGATATGCTCATACTGCGTATCCAGTGGCATCTTATACCATCATGCAAAGTGTTGGCCCAACATGTGATAATGCATGCAGTGTGGCAATTTTAGTTGTCCTCAGACCCTTTATACATGGATTCATCCAATGTAATCTTCTACACAGAACTGGAACTCGTTGGGCACACTGCTGTCAGTGTGCCTCTCTACTGTCTCGCCAAGGGAAATTACGACAATGGTCACCATGCCAACAGTCTACGGTGATCTAGGCGTCGTCGTACTGTCTGTGTGAATACTTGACTTGCTGCAAACAAGCCTGTTTCCTAGTTCACAGAATGTGGTATGGCCATATAGTCCTGCACAGCTGAGCAAACCATGTATTTCTCTTCTTGGCCACTAGTCACATGGCATTGTTGAGTATGGGTCTTCTGAACCCATAAATTCCAAATGTTCATGTAAGTCATGCGTGTCTTACCGACACAAGCAGCAATATCACAGAACAATAAACTATACTATTAATAGGCTGTGGTCCCATCACTCTGTATTCCAACACATGATATAGACATTCTCGTTCTTACACTAGGTGTAACACGATCTTCTCACAAACACTCTCCAATACAATTTGAGGAAATCATTTTTTTATACAGAGAATGCAGATGATGTTACAGCTAGCTATTTTATGTGGCTGCAATGATGCATATCCAAGCAAGTAGTACATTTCGTATGGATCCTTGACGTTTTTTACATGTATATCAGTGTATGTGAACTACATGACCGACCTACTTCTGTGTGATATCATCTAGAGATCGCGCTATTACATCAAAGTCAGCACCGCAAATCAATGCCACAGACAGACAGGGCTCACTGCAATCTGACATATGGAAGGCGCTCCAGAAGACCAAGCCTCCCTCTCACCAAAGGAGTGCACTCACTCTGAGGTCAGTGTATGAGTAGTGTCAAGCATTCAACAGATAAGCCCCAGTTTTTTAGCTCAGCTTCAGTATCAACAACATCATGAATAGAGATCTTGAAGTTTCAGAAGACCATGTACTTTAATTAAAGTTCAACATTGTACTCTAGGAGAACAGTTTGTGATTGTATGCATCAAGTGATACTTTCATAGTCAATAACATTTGTAAATATTCTACACTCTCCTGTTGCAAAGGACAGTCTCAAGTTCAGTAAATCTTTTTATTCATCCATGTAATAAAGTGAACTGATATTTCATGTGTTGTAGTTAAAAATGAACCATCTCCCAGAGCACTCAAAGAACCTACAGTTGTGGCCAGGTCACTGTAGTATTGCTTGGTCTTAATGGCCCAGGTGTTGTTCTTACTGATTATTTAATGTAAATTCTTTACATTTTTGGTGTAAGTGGATCTGATATTTAGGGTCTGTGGGTTTATTGTGATGTGTCCATTAAATATTCCCTGCGCTATCGACGTAATTTTGTCGATGTCGTGGTCGTTGCAATCGATAACTCGTTCTCAAATAGATGGGGTGAGACTGTGTCTAATATATGCGAGGAGTGGAGTTCAAATATCGCGTGGACCATCTCTTTCAGCTTCTAGCTATGTCACGTGAATATCAGAATAGATCCTTCAATATGGCCCTCTTGCATCAGCTGGTAGCCCATTTTTATTAGCTACAGTACCATTTGTACAACTCTCTCACACTGTTTACTCTCGTAATTTCTAGAACAATGCATAGTTTTTTTTTTCTTGAAGCGGCGCCAGCTGCCGTCTGTTGGTGTTTCTTTGGCACTCTTATGCCGATGAAGCAAACACGATAACATTTCGTGTAGACCTTTTCTTTTCTTCCATCAATACAATGTGATCAGGATCAAAAGTTGTCAGAAAAACATTCTGATTTTTAGTCGTTTTGTCACCTTCCTCAAAAGATAAACCACAGTTCCTTAGTATACACGAAAGACATTCAGCCTGGCAGTTTCTTTTTTCAAATAAATGGAATTCCATGGCACTATAAATCCTTCTGAGTTGATTTTCCTAGACATTTGACTGTCTTGATTGATTCCAGTAGTCGCTTGACGATTTTGTAATCAGTGAATATGTAGTACTTTTGCCTATTTGCGCATGTTGTAGCCTTATATCACTTGGTGTGGTTCAAATACCAACACTGACACGACTTTGGAGCCAACTGCTGTTTTGGCTAATGAAGAGGTCAAGCATAATTTTAGATTTAGTACGATACATGAGAGACTACACACTTGCACACGTTTTTAATTCGATTTTTAGAGAAATCTTAGTTAAGCACCACAACTCTACACCCATATATAAAGATAGGTCTGACCAGCTGCTCAATGGTTTACCAACGAATTTACTGTATGTGATGTAGAGTCACATGAAGTCTTGACTGGCAGATGCTGCAAATGAAGTCGATTACCTAAAATATATTAGTTTCATGATAAGGTTCAGCAGAGGGTTAAGGTTCTGCAGAGGGTTCAATCTGTTGGAAACACTTGATTGTAGCTCTGTGCAGACATAAATGATAAGACAGGATGATGTATTAGGTGGTTCCCATGGTTGTGCTAGTGCAAGGAACTTTCCAGTCTTTTGTACTGTCACCAGATGTACTGAGTAGGTCATATGATAAATCCAGTGACAGAAATGGGAAGTATTACACTATGAACAACTTGAATGGATGTTACCAATCTGATACTGCAGTATTTTAATATCTGTGGGCTAGGTTGATTAAAATTTGATCTTTAGAATAGCTTACATTTAGTATTTCCAGTACAGAAAAAAAGTCTTTCTTACAGATTAAGGTTGGAGTAATTACATGAAGGCTTGTGAATGTGTCTATCGTTATGGAACTTATCAGGCAGAAATTACAAGACAACATACCCAGATAATGTGCACATAGAGGCTATCGCCAACTTCCAGATTTTAAGAAAGGTTGAATCATTGGCGTGAGCGAGATGGTAGCATCATAGTGACAGAACCTGGAGACAGTTGGCTGTGCTGCAATGAATGCAGAATGTGTGGTGACATCATGGACTCAGAAGAACAGTATGGCAAGGAGACTTCACTTCCAAAAGGATTGCACCATGACAAGACTTTATGATTGACTCTCATGGCCAGGTCACCAAATATCATAATTAGTTAATTAATTTCATGTTACATGGATCGTTTTACATGATAATTTGTAATGATGTGGAACTGGTCATTTCACATTCACATTGCAAATTGCACATTCACATTGCAATTGTAAATATGGCTACATGCTGAACATTATTAAGTTTTTTTTAAGAAGAAACATACAGATGAGAGTTATTAATTCCTACCCACTACCTTTTACACATTACAATCATAGAAATTCTTCTTTAGAAAAGAAGGAAGTTGTCAATGAGAAACTTTTTCACTTTGTTTTCAAATTGTACTTTACTGTCTGTCGGACATCTTATACCACTGGTTTAGCGATTAAATATTTTAGTTGCAGCATTGTGCACCCCTTTTTATGAAAAAGACAACATTTTTCTGAAGGAATGGATGTCATTTTCCCTTCTGGTATTGTAATTAGGTACAGCATTGTTCCGTTTGAACTGCTGTGGCCTATTAACAACTAACTTCATGAGGGAATAAATATACTGTGAAGTAGTAGTCAGAATATCTAAATCCTTAAACAGATGTTTACAAGATGATCGTGAGTGAGCATCACATATTATTCTTGCAGCACATTTTTGAAATAGGAACACTTTCTTAAGGATGAGTTACCCCAGATAATTAATTCATATGATATTATAGGATTAAAATATGCAAAATATATCAATGTAATGATTTGTCTCTCTCCCCTAGGTTTATAGTGATTCTAAGTATAAATGTGGCTGAACAAAGTTGTTTTAGAAGTCCCAAAATGTGCATTTCCTAGTTTAAATTCTCATGTATATTGAGTCCTAAAATTTTTGATCTTTCGACCCTGTTTATTATTTCCTCACTATGTGTTACGCTTATCATTGGTGTAGTACACATGGATGTGCAGAACTGAATATGTTGTGTATTTTTAAGAACATTATTTATCATTCATTCTATTTCTATATTTATGCTAGGACTAATTACAATACTAGTGTCATTTGCAAAAAGAACTAATTCTGCTTGTTATACACTAGACAGATGATGGTTTACATATATATATATGACAAACCATAGTGGACCTATGATTCAGCCTTAGAGAACCCCAAATGTGATTCCTCTCCAGTCAGAATAACATCCCCAGACTAAATTGGTTGAATTGCTAAATTCAACTTCCTGCATTCCTTTGGTTGGATATGACATTATCCATTGGTTGACTATACCTTCAATCCCATAATTTATCCAGGGGAATATTGTGCTTCTCACAGTCAAAAGCCTTAGATAGGTCGAAGAATATACCAGTATTCCAGCAAAATTATGCAAGACCTCAAAGTGCAGTTCACATTACAGATGCCTTGACGAATGTGATGTGACAGATAGATGCCAGCCTACAGAATGCAATATTAATGGACTGCCAAAGCATATGTTTCACCCATGGCAAGAAATTTCTCAAGATGACATTCGGTGGCTGTTTACTTTTGTGCCACAAGCAATACAAAAGTGTTGAAGTTTTCCTGGCTGATCGAATATTCCAACATTTTTTGGGAGTGCACCCAGGATGTTATTAACTCTTGTTCCAATATTTCGGCTGACAACCTTTCAGCCACTCTCTAAGCGAGCCGCTTGCAAGATTTTGAAAGCACTTTAAACTGATGAGTAAACACACATGTGTAAAAGATAACACTGTTAGCAACAAGAGCGTCAGTCACAGATAAAACTTAATATCTCTAAGAGTAACACAAAACAATAACAGTCAGCAAATCCCCAGTGCTTACTAAGTATTTGTTAAGTTGTTGTGGGTGGCACATGTAAGAATTTCCAGGCTATGAAGACCTAGAGCACCTTTCGGAGCACAGATGTGAAATGAGGGGCTTCCATAATTTGTCAAGCTGGAAATCCTCGTCTTGCTTGAGCACGTTATTGGCTAATTGTATTTCCATTGGCCATTCCAAAAATTACGAAAAAGATAAGATACTGACCACAGCGTCGTCCTATTTTGATTCAGAGGTCAAGGAAGCTTGGAAATACGATTAGCAGACAACTTGTTCAACTGGGATGAGGGTTTCCAGCTTGACATATCATTGAAACCTGTCATTTTATGTCTGCGCTCTCAGAGAGAAATTCTTCTAGGCTGTCACTACCTGGCATTCAAATATATGTCATCCATAATAATCAGATAAATACTTTGTAAGCACTATGAATTGGCTGATTCTGTGCTTGCTCTTAGAGGTGTAATGTTTCATCTATGATTGATGCTCTTGTTGCCAACAGTTTTATCTTTGACACATGAGCCTTAACTCCACGATTTAATGTTTTAAAAATCTTGCAAGTGCCTCGCATTGAGAATGGATGAAAGGTTGTCAGCCGAAATATCGACACAAGAATTAATAATATCCTGGATGCACTCACGAAAAATGATGGAATACAAGAGTGTATTCGTGCCCTTAGCCGGTAACACCTCATACTGATGTTGATAGCAGATATCAGTTTCAAACAAAATGAAAGTTCAATCACTTAATGTTTGTTATGTGTGGGTTACCACCACTGAGTTCATAAATAGTTAACTGGTGTTTCATGGCATAATACTTTCTATTTCTGTTACTATTACTAATGAGCCTTGTCAATGTGACGTAAACCCTACATCCTTCCATTTAAATCAGGGTACTGGGTGACAAGATGCAGTGGTTCAAAGCTATCCAGTCGTCCAGATTTAGGTTCCTTGTTTTCCCTAAATTATGTAAGCCAAGTGCTGGGATGGATTGTTTGAAAAAGTCATAGCTGATAAACAGCCCTTTCCTTGGAAACGAGGAGATTGTGTTCTGTAGCTTCAGGAAGTAAACCACTACGTGGATTTCATGTACCTTAGATTTCCAGTAATGATAGTTCTCCACATACTACTGAGGAGATGGATTTTTCATGTATTATCAAATAACATCGTGACTACTTTCAGTGATTGATTTGGGTGCAGAAATGGTTAGACATTATCCCGAAAGACTTTGCTTACAGTACAATGCATGCCTATAGAAATTCACTTGGCATGACCATGAAGTTGTTTGCCTGTATCACCACTGCTGTTGGACATAACTTCAGCCTTGTGGCAGGGAACATGCCACTTCCAAAAGATGCACATTTTGAAGAGACAGGGAATCTTATGCAGCAGACTGTTCCAACATTGTTCTATGAGGCATGGGTGCCAATGCCAACATGCATGCTCTTTGTCTACCATTGGGATGGAACAGCCAGCTGTACAGTATTCCAAGGGTATCAGGTATCGTCTGACGTTACAGTGCATTTGACAGACTTTAAATTAACTAAATAATTCACACAGTTGGTAAAGTAAGTAAGAATATTGCAGGTGCAGTGGCCATACCAACAGGAGTGAGGAGTTCATTGCCAGGTGGGCTGGCAGGGTCGGGCAGCTGTGGTGTTTGGTAGATCAGCCAGAACAGGTAATTGGCAGGGTCCTCCCTGTGGCCAGCCAGCATCGTGATGTAGTGCCCATAGGGCCACTCTGTCGCCTCAAACCTGTGAATTAATTCCAATGCTACAGTCCTGTGTACAAGTTTCCTTCACAGCTTCAGAAGAATGTTTCCTCTTTGGAATCTAACATTAGGTAAATATGTCGGTTTTCCATTAACATAATTGATTAATCTTCAAGATGATACCACAAATAATATTATAAAAGATGTCATATCATGTAGACATTTAACTGTGGTGTGCAAACGAGGCATTTATTTAAGGATCGATGCATATCCCAACTCAGCTTCATGGTCGAGGTCACTAATACCTATACTAATATGCAACTCTCGATTAAGATCCTGGTGGTAGAAAAAACTTTCACTGCAAATTTTTGAGCGACAAGGGGAGCAGAGGTAGAGGAGTGAGGCTTTTGGCACCCAGAATAGCGCCAATTAAGAATGAAAGAGTCATATGTGATTGTTGGCTGGAAGATCCTGTGAGTTAGGTTCAGTCAGGTAATTGGAAAGGCGTTTTGTCCTGTGCATATTTGCTGTGTGGATAGTGTGGTATCATGGCACATAGCCTACTTCTCTTGACTAGAATCAGGAAGATTGCTGATCTTAACATTCCCATTTGATGGACTGTTAATCACTAACAGTGTTATATGCCCTTAGTAAATGAGATACAGTGGAAAGATTTGTAATTTAACCAAGGGGATTGCGGCAAAGTCTGGTGACAACCCCCTCTCCTCTCCTCACCAGCCAAGTACTGATGGTGAAAATGTCTTCTACCACTGGGATTAGAATTGACAATCTCTGAGTCAGGCACCCCTACACAGGGGTACATGAGTAAGCTCAGGAATGGGGGCGAATTATTTGTGCAAGTGTTCTGTGCTATATTCAGTATCTTTCTACAGTGTCTCATGGAGAGAAGGTATATGACACTATTGGTAGGGGTGTTAAGTCCAACAGCCCACTTAGTGCTATTGGAGAGAAGCATGGTACCAGGTTCTAGCCTTTCCCTTCTTTTATTGTTATCAACAACTCAAACGTGATACAACACTCTACAGACAATCATTACAGTCACTTACACTGGACAGATACACTTAACACTCATAATATGCAGCTCTCCCAAGTGGTTTCATATTGAAAGGCTTGCACAAGACTGTGAAACACACAAATTTGTTCTTTTATTCATTATATACCCCGTGATGAGATATCAGTTTCCACAATTAGGGTAGTATTTAGGATTCAATAACGTATGCAGATGCCACATGGGAAATATTTGTTATACAAATAGAGTATTTGTTGTACAGACTTTGGCATGCAACTATTGAAACACGGTATGTCCTGTAGAGCAAAATTAAGTGGTAAATGATTAGTAGCAAGGGTTTTCGGGTGGTACAAGTCGTCAGTATTATACGAATCCAGCTTCTAAAGGCTCTTTGAATACTCAGGTGCAGCATCGATACGTCGATACATTTAGAGGTATCGCAAGTCAATTCCCTTGTCTCAATAGTTGTACCCGTAAGACCAAACAGTTTCGAGACTGGATTAATAATAAACAGAGACAAGATGTGTTGTGTACATAGTTCCGCGTAGTCAGCGCGTACACAACTTTCCCACTAGAGCGCGCCCCGCTATGCACAACAGAGGCAGCACTCGTCCATCTCCGCACTACGAGATGGCGC